>NC_136922.1:105222849-106556246 GCF_949752795.1 Hyperoodon ampullatus | reverse complement strand
CCCTAAATCCAAATGATCTTGAAATCCACAGAAAGAAAAAGTCCTCTTCATGGAAATCTTGCTTCTTTTTTCTCTCTTCCCTTAACAAGCCACTGCCACGGTGTCAGGAAGTTCAAGCAGGTGCTTTGCTGGGGACTTCCCAGTGCCCGAAGTGCCTGAGGAAGGACAGAGCCTGTACCACCCCGAGGAGGAGCCGCTCAAATGCAAACTCCAGAACCCCCCCGTGCACACACATGCACATTCTTGAATATTCTGTACCTGAGGCCCCAGGGCCCCCAGGAGCAGCTTGGGAGGGGGAAGCACACATTGCAGACAGGAGGGGCCCCTCAGGTAGAAGGCACAGGAAGGGGGTCCAGGGACTCCACTCAACCCTGATGCCTTCACAGACTGACCAAGTGCTCGCCCTGCTAATAAAAGGCCCAGGCTTTGCAAAGCCGCCAGGCAGATGGACCAAGCTGAGTTTCCTTCCCAGCGCACGTTTTCACTAGAGCAGAATTTAAGGAACTGCTCCAGACAAAGGCAGCTGACAGCATAACCCTCCTTCCTTCTCTCCCTCCTTGATGCTCTTGGGGTGAGGCCAGGTCCCCACGCTCAGCCAGTGGCTGCTGGAGCCCAGGTCAGGTGAGCCTCCTGCACGGCTGTCCCCAGCAGAGCTGTGTGGGAGAGGTGAGCGCAGACGCCCCGCCTGGCTGGCACGGGACACGTGGCCATCCTCCAAGCTGACAGACGGGTCAGACTAACAAGACCTGTCTGCACGGTGTCCAGGCTGCCATGTGTCCAGCAGATTCTCCCAGGGACCAGCACATTGCTGGGTCAGAATGTGGGAGGAAGGGCGGAGCGAGTGGCCTGTGAGAGAGGAAAACCCGGCCGTGGCGGCAGGCGACCCGCAGCCGCCGGTAGCTTCAGCCACAGTTGGGGCGTGACACTTAGTGGTTCATGGCCTCAGTTTGCTCATACGCAAAATGGAGCTGTTATTAGTTCCCGCAGCCCAGGGTTTTTATAAAGATGAAATGGAATAAGGTGTGTACATGCGCCACACGGCAGTCAGCAAAGGGAAGATGCGCCCTCTACGCCGGCTACTGTGCGTATTTCAATAATGATCAGCCTTAAACCTGCCCATCTTCCCATCTCATGGCTTCTGGTCTAGGAACGGGTGCACAGTACGGACGGAGGAATTTTGGTTTTTCCTTCCAGAGAAGAACATAGTTACGTTCTAACAGAAGGACGGCAAGAAATCAGGTGTGAGCTGGAGTGATGCCGGGCGTGGGGATCCGTGCAGAGGCGGGTGGATGGGAGCAGGGAGTGGCCGGCAGTCAGGGCATCCGGAGCTCTGAGGGCAGCCGGCCCGTGGAGGCCAGTCCCGCTTAGCCGCTCTCAGCAGGGGAGCAGGTCAGCAGCTTACTCCTCTGTGGGGAGCAAAGGAGCTAGGCTGCATGATGGGCTGAGAAGCATGCGGAGGGGACGGAGCGTCCCTCAGGAGATCGGGGGTGGGTTAGGAGTGCATGTGCCCCGATACCTGTTCTTCCCGTTACTCAAAAACGCTTTGCATGTCTGTTTTGAACTAAATCTTCCCTGTGATTAGGGTGGCCATATAAAATCCAGGATGCCAAGTAATTTCATTGAAACAAACAAATACGTGGGGGTATAAGTATGTCCCACGCAATATTGGGGACGTACTTATACTTTAAAAAAATCATTGTGGGGCTTCCCTGGTGGCGCAGTGGTTGAGAGTCCACCTGCCGATGCAGGGGACATGGGTTCGTGACCCGGTCCGGGAAGATCCCGCATGCCGCGGAGCGGCTGGGCCCGTGAGCCATGGCCGCTGAGCCTGCGCGTCTGGAGCCTGTGCTCCGCAACAGGAGAGGCCACAACAGAGAGAGGCCCGCGTACTCCAAAAAAAAAAAAAAAAAACATTATGTATCTGAAACTTGAATTTAACTGAGCATCCAGTATTTATTTTTATTTGCCAAAAATAGTAATTTTACCTGTGGTGGAAATTGACTCATATGGTCAGCGATGGAAATGTACCACACAAAGCAGGGCCTGGAGGAAACCAGCACTTAGCCAAGGGACTTTCAGAGACTGTGGAGATTGTGACCAAGATTTGTTCCGATCCTCAAATGTTGGAAAGCGTGAGGTAGATACCATGCTCCCTGGGTGTGAAACCCAGACGTCTGCTGACTCAGTACACAGGGATGGAATCTCGGGAAATCATCGTAAACACATGCAGAGATTTTTTTTGGTTTTTTTTGGCTGCGTTGGGTCTTTGCTGCTGCGCACGGGCTTTCTCTAGTTGTGGCGAGCGGGGACTACTCTTCGTTGCAGTGCGTGGGCTTCTCATTGCAGTGGCTTCTCTTGTTGCGGAGCACGGGCTCTAGGCGCGCGGGCTTCAGTAGTTGTGACATGTAGGCTCAGTAGTTGCAGCACGTGGTCTCTAGAGCGCAGGCTCAGTAGTTGTGGAACACGGGATTAGTTGCTCTGCGACATGTGGGATCTTCCCAGACCAGGGCTTGAACCCGTGTCCCCTGCATTGGAAGGAGGATTCTTAACCACTGTGCCACCAAGGAAGTCCACGTGTAGAGGTTTTGCAAAAGGTTGGTCCTAGAAATATTTTCATAACGATGATTAAATCAAATGTTGGTGGTGACTTCTTAGGCAGGTCCAGTTATGGGTGTTCTTGTTTTCTTCTTTTTGTGACTCTGAATTTTCTGATTTAAGTTTAATTAAAAACTAAAACATTTCAATCAGGCCCTCCACGCTGCACTGCAGTTCCGGCTTGGAGCCCTGAGGTTGGGCGGGCCTGCTCTCAGCCCACACCATTGCCTCTTCCAGCAGACCCCGCTCCTGCCGTGTCTGCATTTCTCATAGAACCCAACATCATCAAAGATAAAAACTGTGAAAATATGAGTTCTCAAATCATTTTGCAGAAAGTAAATCTGAGCCCGGGCGAGCCAACCGCTGAGCTTGGTGCATTCATGGGTGTTGCTCCATTTATTCTTCACTTTACAGGTGAAAACATTTACACCAATTAGTGTTAGCTTCTCGAAGGTAAAGCATGAATCTCTTTTGTCCATTCACTCACTTATTCACTCATTCATGGAACAAAAGCTCACCGAGCATCTACTTCAAGCCACTGAGTCTTGCAGACGGAGGAAACAGGTAAGAGCCAATGTGCCTCTGCTCTTAGGAAGGTCACATCCAGCTGGGGGTCACTTGAGCCAGTCAGAGAAGGTCACAGCGCCAGAGTAGTGAGCAGACAGAACCCCAGCAAATCCGAGCCCTCAGGAGGTGGCCTTGGACGTCGGGCCTTCATCTCTTCCTTCCTTTAGTCTGCGTTTACTAAGTGTTTGTTGAAGTCAGGCACTGCTCTGGGTATTTTAAATAAGATGGCCCAGTGACAGCTGAGCTGGGGGGTGATACTTGAGGCAAGACTTGGATGATAAAATGAGGTCTGTTCAGGAAAGAGCTGAGGAAGAGTGTTCTAGACAGAGGGAAGAGCATGTGCAAAGGCCCTGGGGAAGGATTTGGGTTGGCTCATGGAACAGAAAGTTGATCAGTGGGGTTGCTGAGGGTCTACAGGAGCACTGGGACCAGGGTTTCCCAAATACTGGTCCTTGGTCATGAGAAGGGTCCAATGATGAAGAAAATAAGGACAATAGCAGTGAAGTTTTCCATAAAAATCTGAATTTACTCAGTTTAAAGGACTGCCTTTATTATGAAGTTGATCTTTTCAGTATGAAAATGTTCTGTCATTCATAAAAGGATGGTGCTAATAATAGTAGGGCTTTTTAAAGTCCCTGACAATAAATAAGTAAGTAAAAAGAGAGAGAGAGAGAGAGAGAGAGAGAGACACACACACACACACACACACACACACACACACACACACAGACAGTGACAGAAACAGAAATGCAGAGAGAGAAGCCAGTCCCTGAGGTTATGTGTTCATTTGCTTTGAATTTTCCCGTATAAAGCATCCAAGTCTGGGGAGCACTAATATAATCCAATTACTTATTGTACAGATGAGGGAATCAAAGCCCAGAGAGGCTAAGAGATGCCCCCAAGGTCACACAAGCTCCCCACACAGGCGCCCGATTCTTTTCCCCAGTGTGACTCCCTCCACCTGCCTGCTGTCACCCTATGGTCCATCCTTGACCTGAAACTCACAAACGCAGGGCCCTCCTCTGGCCACTACATCCTCTGGGCCTCAGTCGGAAGAGAACAGACCCCAAATTCCACACGGAGGTCATCTGGGTGCAGGGCAGTCGCTCTTCCTGACTACATAGGCCTTCTTTCAACCTACTCAAGAGGAAGGTCAAGTTATAGGTGATTGCCTTGCTAACGTTATCAAAGGTAACTATAATAATTTTGAAAATACAAGAGGTCAAGTTTCCACAAATTAATTAGGTAATTTGTTTCTTCAAGAGCCCTCACCATGGTTTACCTATTAAGTAAAGATCTGATGCATTTAATGTTCTCCTGCACCATCAAGCTGAACTGGTAAATTAGTGATAATTATACATAAACACACTACAATTCCACAGTACTCTTATTCCCAGGGTCTGACAGTTTACAAACTCCACTGAGATGAGCTCAGTCACACAGACTACCACCCATTTTTCTGATAGTAAAGCCGAGAAAAACAAACAAGAATTATCTGAGTGAGAAACAGTCCTTTTGGACTACTAATAATCCCCCAATATTTTGTTTATGTATAAAAAAATCCTTGATGCATGCCTACTAAGTGCTCAAGTGACAGTGACCGGAGAGATAGGCATGGTCTTTGTCCTTCAAAGCCCAGGGCTTTCATTTCATCCATCCTTGTTTATTTGGTTACTAGAAGAGGAGGCTATTCAGATTGAAATACCTTTGGGGACGTCTTGCTTGGATACCAATTGCCTCTCTCAACTTCCATGACGAGCATTCACCAAGAGCCATTTTCAGATGTGGTAAGAAATTCAGGAGTTTACAGAGAACAAAGATTGGAATCATTTTTTAAAACATCTTTATTGGTGTATATGGAATCATTTTTTAAAGCAAGCTGGGATATTTCAAGAAAAAAAAATCTTTATTCTGCATCTTATCCCATCTATTTAAGCTGTCAGAAAATGTTTCATTCTTTCAGAAAAACTATATTCAGTAGCGGTTCCATGTGCTTTTTTCCAATTAATTTAGATTTTTAAGATCATTCTCCTCTCTGAGCCTACCTTGGATTTGGAGTCAGTCAGATGTGCCTTGACACTCATCATCCCACTGCTGATGTGATTTCCTGCAAATTACCTAATATTTCCAGACTGTTATTTAACCTGTGAAGTGGGTACAAGAGCAGCCACACTACGGGGGTGTCATAAGGGATAGAGGTAATGAACAGAATGCACATAAACCCTCAGGAAATGATGCTCAAACCTGTCCAATTAAATTCATCTCCAACTCATCTCCAGAAATTGGCTTGGATGCCCTTGGGTACCACCTGATGCCCTTGGGTACCATCTGATGTCCTTGAGTAACATCTTGCTCCATGAGTCCACTTTCTACAGCCATTATCCACAAATACAAGTAACAGAAGTATTGCTAAGTGGCTCTAAAACAAATGGGTTCCCACTCCCATCCCCTGATTCAGAGGTGTGTGTGTGTGTGTGTGTGTGTGTGTATATATATATATATATATATACATTTTAAAACCTCCTCTTTGAAAGCACCATCCAGTTTTCTTCTAGAACTCCAACTGAGGACACTGAAGAATCAGCAACCATGATTGTTCTACGATGCACACTTTTATTTCTACTTATTTTCCGGAGCGCTTGGAAATAATTCTTTTAACTTCACTTCTCACATGATGAGAACACACCCTTTCCAGGTGGAAGTGGCGCATGAAGCTGCTTTTTCCCTGGTAGAAGAATGGGGTGTGCGATGTTCAACTTGTCACTTAATTGCTGCAGGCTGTGGTTTTTTAATCCATTCAATAGAGAAATTCATGGAACTGTTGCAAAGGATTAATGAGATAATATTTGTAAAGTGATTGGAGATAATCTGATGAAAAGCACATATAAATACAGAGCATTACTACTAAGTCTCTAAGGAATAATAAAATGTGTAATGACATGCCTGTGGTAATCTATACTTAATTATGTAATTTTCTAATACCCAGAAGGTATACACAGGCAGAGATGAGTAAATTGCATTGTATGGCATTCATTCCATGAGGTCACTGGTCATTAAAGTTTAATCATGTCCCATTAAAAAATAAAGATTTCTGTTTTTACTCTTTCCCAATAATTACTAATATGTTGCCTGTGGTAAGGCATGAAGTCATATCGATTTATTTAAAGAGAGAGAGTTTTTATACGAGGCTTACTCACCTCTCTCCACCCATCCCCTACACCCACCTGTCGGGACATCAAAAATGCACGTTCTCTGTCTTCAGCGGCAGACGCGGCTAGCTCGTGTGAAAGGTAACAAATGACAAGGGACAGACCACAGCTAACTGCTCCACTGCAGAGCTGAAGCTTTCCGAGTGGGGACCAGAGGGATTGTGGAAGTGGCTTGATGAGGTCAGAGACTTAATCTCTGCTCCAGTCACCCGGAGCCTCCAGGGTGCCGGGGCGTAGTGAGGGTCCTGTGAGCATTCCTGAATGAATAAGCTAGTGAATGAATGAATGAGGCCCAGATAAACCCGAAAATGTCTCATGGAGAAGGGGCTTGAGCCAGGCCCTGAGGAGTGTGGGAGTTGACAGCACATCCGGCCAACAGGCACAGAGCACCTTAGTGGGGTACGTCTTGGAGTAACACTGTGACGCTTCAGACACCGGCCAGGGGACGTGAAGGCTGAGGAGGTGGATCACGGGGGCCTTAAGGTCTGATGGGTCTTAGCTCTCCCTCCTCTAAAAGTTCTTTGGTTCCAAATTTCAGACCCAAGAAAGACCAAAACTTCCTGGAAACCTGGTATTACCATATCTGCTGCTTCCCTGGCTCCAGAAGGCCGACACACACAGATGCAAGGTCACAGGCCAGGACCCACAAAGGCTTCCACATGGAGCCCTGTGGGGTGTCGGTGCTCCCAGATGCAGCGGCGGCGGGCCGCGGGTCCTCACGAAAGAGACGGTCCGGGGGCAGGTCCAGGGCAAATGTGCCCGGCGTAGGCAAACAGGCCGTGGGGTTTCTGAGGGTTTCCATCGGCCTCGGGCACAACCTCCCGTGGACAGCTGGCAAATCCAACAGGTGATGGTGCCTGAGGACCTGGCACGTCACCGTGCATCTGGCCCTGCCCACCGTGGACCTCGGGAGTCAGATGGAAGCACGAGCACCTGCCTCACCTCCGCTCTGACCCCCTCAGTGCCCACAGGCACCTGCAGCTCACCATAGAGAAGCTGTCACGGGAATCAAGAACGAGCTCGAGATGACAAACGGGGCAGGGGTCTGTGGGAAACTCTGGCGAAATCACCGAAATGCCCCCAGCCTCAGTCCCGCAAGCCACAGGGTGAGATTACTGGACTAGTTCGGTGGCCCCATCCTGGTCCACGAACCAGGTGTGTCAGCATCATCTGAGACTCTTGTTTCAAACGCTGATGCAGGTGGCGGGGCCTGGAATCGGAGATGGTGTTCCCCGAACTGGATGCGGTCAGCCAGTTTGGAGACCCTGTGCACAAGTCTCCAGAGGCCCCTCCTGCTCTGCAGCCGTGAGTCCTAGTCGCCTTGACAGGTGCAGCATTGAACGTGGAGCTCCGTTGTGGGAAGGGATGCAGGCTCCCACCGGTGTTTTCGTTGGCGGCTCGCTGGTCCCTCGACCCTAAAACACCATGCCTCACATCACCCAGGGCTGTCTGCCAGCTTCTTCCTCCCAGTTTGTAAGAGACCTTATCTACTCCGTTCACACCAAGGTTTACACAAGGTGCCTTGGGAGCCACAGGTCCAACCTGGGCCAGGGATGCTGTGGCTTCAAATTTCAGAAAGAAGTATTTGTTCCCCAGAGGACTGGTTCCCTTTGACTTGCTGCGATCTGCTGATGTTTGTGCTCCAGACGTAGAAACGGCAGGAAGTGAAACCTGACCTTTTCTCCCTCTTTTCCAGCTTTCCCTCATCTCCCCCATTTCCCTCACATCTCAGCTCGTCTTGGTTTCTAGCCCAATTGCTAAGGACCTATCGTGCGCGGGGCCAGTGGTCGACATGGGACAGATACACAAGCTGTAGGATAGTCCATTTCATGCAATTGAGGGAATTGAGTCTGCAATATTCTGGTTTCTAAAATGATGACCGATTTATAGATGCAAACTATTACATACAGAATATGGATAAACAACAAAGTCCTACTGTGTAGCACAGGGAACTATATTCAATATCCTGGGATAAACTATAACGGAAAAAATATAAGAAAAGAATGTCTATATGTGTATAACTGAGTCACTTTACTACACAGAGATCGGCACAAAATCGTAAATCAACTCCACTTCACTTAAAAAAATTAAAAGTAAAATGATGATCAATTTAGGTTCTTGGCTCCCCTCATGAAAGTAGAAAATCTTCTGGAATTTTCAAGGCTGAGGGGACCCCTGGAATGGTTTGACCCAAGATATCTTTTGACAACGAGGACACCCATACCAATCAAGCCCCTGGAGCACCCACCTTCCGCCTGAGGGCAGGGAAGTTTCCCCGCACCCCCTGAAGCAGGACCATCAGGCCAGGTGGGCACACGGGGTCCCACCAACAGCACCCACCCCGCCTGTTAACGCCAGTGGCTGGACTTCGGTCTGGCCCTGCAGCCCAGGACAAACAAAAGGTGTCTGTCTGAGCATTTGCCTTCTCTCAGGAGAATCACTGAAAGGCCACAGCACATCCTCCACAGGACAGAGAGCGATTTTCGAGAGAAAGTAAGTGTGTTCTGACCAACAGCCCAGGAGGAATGCACCTCGGACGGAAGCACACGCGTGAGGTCCAGGTCGGGGGTCCTCTGCCCCTTGCCTCCGGCTGGCTCTGTGGTCCTTGTCACCTTCTGGTTCATTTTATCGCAACTGCTCCCTGGAAAGCCACCACCAAGCAGAAAATGACACAAACCCCAGTGCCCGTGATGGCACGGGAGGGCAGGGGCCTTGGGGAACACTTTCCTCGGGCTAGTGGGGCCTTTCCCCACAGCACTGCGTTGAACCCCGAAGCACCCCTCACCCCCGCCAGCTTTCCCGTGCTGGCGAGCTCGTGCCTGGGAGTCGCCACGATTTTTTAAATGCAGGGTGGGGCAGGGACTGGGGCCGCCTCCCGTGCCCTACACCACCCCTCTCTGGCCTCCTCTGTCCTGCCCTGGGCCCCAAGGTTGACCCCTGCCTGCGGCGTCCCTGAGTTCCCATTCCCTCTCCTCTGCAGAGGGTTGGCCAGTGGGGAGCAGCACTGCTGGCTGCTGGGACGCAGGACGGCCACTCCAGGTGTCACCTGAGTCCAAACAGGATGGGACCCCATGTCCCCTAAAGCCCAACACTCAGCTCCCAGACACATGCCTTCTGCGAGGGGCAGCGTCTGGAACAAGCTAGATCGCGGGACCCTCACCAAGGAGCTGACCCCCGACACCCACCTGCTCTTCGTCCACCACAAGGCCTCTGCGGCAGCCCGAGGGGCCAGCACAGGCTCCAGCCAGCATCCTGCCCCTGCCCAGAGCCCCCGCACCCTCCAGCTGTCGTCACTGGAGCCCGGATACCAACACCGTGGGCAGATAGAGGCTGCGGGACGGGCGGCCACCCGCCTGGCACTGATAGCAAAATGCCCTCCAAGTGCGGCCCTCACTGCTCGCGCTCCCCCTGGGCCCCGTCCCCCCTCGGGCCCTTCCCGTAAATCGTCCTCTCCACGCGGCTGGAACTACCGCGGGACGTCTGGGCACCTCGACAGAGCAGGCTGAACCCCCCGGGGCCTGGGGGAAACAAAGGAAACCAGAGGGAGGAAGAGGAAAAGAAGGTCGGAGAGGGGAGGGAAGAGGAGGGAGAGGAAGAGTGGAGGCGAGAACAGGAAGAAACACTCAGGAGATGCAGGATTGGGCTCGCCTGGTGGCGCGGTGGTGAAGAATCCGCCTGCCAATGCAGGGGACTTGGGTTCGAGCCCTGGTCCAGGAAGATCCCACATGCCGCGAAGCAACTAAGCCCGTGCGCCACAACTACTGAGCCTGCGCTCTAGAGCCCGTGAGCCACAACTACTGAGCCTGCGTGCTGCAACTACTGAAGCCCGTGCGCCTAGAGCCCATGCTCCACAACAAGAGAAGCCACTACAGTGAGAAGCCCAAGCACACCGCAACGAAGAGCAGCCCCCGCTCACCACAACTAGAGAAAGCCTGTATGCAGCAACAGAGAGCCAACGCAGCCAAAAAAAAAAAAGAGACACACAGGACTGAGGAGAGGAAGAAACCTAAGCTTCAGAATCCATGCAAGAGAGAGCAGCTTCAGAGGGGACCCTGCAGGGCACACCGAGTTTGCGCTCCAAGACGGGTGTCACCTGTCCCCCAGACTTGGCTGGAGATCTGGGAACAGGGCAGGGAACCAGAGTGTGAAGTGTGGTTCCCTCCCCCCGCCTCCCCCCGTCCCCCTCCCTCACTCCCTCCTTCCCTCTCTTCAAAGCACTTTGGCTCAAGGTAAAAACGACAAGTAAAATGCCGCTGGCAAACTACCTGGATGAGAATAAGGGTTAATTGTTTCAAAATTCTGACTGAGCAAAAAAGCCAACAGGGGAAAATGTGCTCTCAGAACACTTGCTCCACTGCAAGGTCAGAGCCCGAATGGTCATTAAAGAAAGTACTAATCTCGGTGTCGCTGCTTGGCATCTTGTGGCCCATCAGGAACGTCTGAAGCACGATAATCTGCAATCCAGCACTGCAAGGACAGGACGAGAAGCCTCTGTGCCTGAGTCCGCCCCATGCCGATGCCGGGTGCTTTTATAGCTGACCGAATCCTGGGCGGAGGGGCTGCACCCTCCCTCCCCGAACGGACTCTCTAGGACGGGGCCCCTGTCCACAGAGCAGGGCATCCACACATCAGGATGCCCCCTCGAGGCTCAGACAGGAAGAAGACTGGGCCCCCAAGACCCTGGCTGCAAGGGACCAAGGTGGCTGGTGGCTGGAGCCGGAGAGCCTGGACTCCACCCACAGGTGGACCCGCCTCCCTCCCCAGCCTCGCAGTCACCGCTTGTGTGACTTGGTCATTCCCGCTGCCCTGAGGCTCTGTCCCCCCATCTGCAGGGCCGACATAAGCAAGCCCGCTCCCGGCGTCATGGGAGCCACGGTGGGCGGCAGTGCTGAGCTGCGTCCTGCTGCACTGAGGGCCCGGCGGGTCCGAGTTCTTACTGCCAGGTCATTGTCACCGCCCGTCGAGTCCAGGCAGGAGGGGGGCTGGCCCCACGAGCCCCGTGTCGCCGAGGGCCCAGCCACACAGGTGTCCTCACTCCAACAGCACCCCACCACTGTGCGACCCACCAATCCATCACGAGCGGCAAGGTGGGTTCGGGGGCCTCTGGTGCGCGGCCCGGCGGCCTGTCTGAGTGGTGGCGTGATCGTGGCCCCCTCCACTCAGAGCCACGGAGGCTCCTTCACGGCCCCTGCCCCCCGCCAGCCCCAGGGGTGCCCTGGGATTGTAGCTGCTTTGGCGACGTCTACCCCACTCCACCATCCCGCGTCCTGCTGCCTGCTTGCTTTTCCTCCACAGCAGGCATCACCACGAATAGGCCACGCGTTCTCATTTACGTGGGAAAGGATTTTTATCTGCTCTGTTCACCTCCTGCACCTCCGTTACCTCCCGCCATGCCTGGAACACAGATGCCCGTAAATATTTCAGGTATGAATGAGTGAGCCAATCGACCTATCAAAGACCCTTCGCAGCCCCTTCCGCCTCATTCTGTTTGGAGCAAGAGGCTTTTGGAGCAACCCCGGGTGCCCGGTTGAAGCAGTCACCTTCCTTCCTCACCTGCTACCTGCCGGCTCACCCCAGCCCAGCCAGTCTCTGGTCTGCTCTGAAGAGGGTCCAACCAGTTATGGGTCTCCCAGCTGGTCCCGTCCCCAGCCACTGCCGGTCTGTCACGAGCATCAGTCCGGCCACATCAGCCTTCAGGTGCCCCCCAGCCTGCCTGATGCCCACCTCCCAGAGCGCTCATTTCTTCTTCCAGGGCCTGTGAGAAGGTGCCCTCAGCACAGAGCACCCCGCAGGAGCCCTGGACTGAGCCTTGGGGCTGCTGGGTCTTCGCCCAACCCTGCCATTAACAAGCTGCCTAGAAAGTTCCATCCTCTGGGTTCCCCTCTGGGTGGCCAGCAGGGCGATGCTGAGGGAACGGGCGAGGTCACTGCCACTCCAGTTGGCCGACCTGTCCTACCAGCACCTCACTGCTACACAGCAGCCACCGAGGCGACTTATGAATGAAGCCCGCCCTTCCTGGGGTCGCTCAGGAGGCAGCCCGGAGATGCAACTGGGAAGACACCTGGGAAGGAGAGACAGTCATTCTTTCTTCTGGAGGGAAGAGAGCCCTTGCTATCTCCCTGCTCCCCACGCCACGGCCACCACCGTCCTCTAGAAGGCCAGCTGCCCTGCCTCGGCCCCACAAGGCCCTGTCTGTGTGCGTCTGGGAGCCGCGACCTGCCACATTCTTCTCTACCGTGTGACATTCCAGCTGTCCCTCTGCATGTCATGTCGCATGGGAGTGAGACTTTACGCACTGCCTTGCTGTTTATCCACTGCAGCCAGGAGAGGTCAGAGAGGCCAGATCCAAGACCCACTGGGGCTTCCAGAAACTGGGGGGAGAGCCACCAGGGGGAGGAGCCTCGCTGTCCTCCGCATCCTCCGACGCATCCAGGGAGAGCTGGAGGGTGGCCCTGCAGGGTCAGCAGAGCTGGAGCTCGGCCGCCAGCCCAGGCCCCACCATGAGCCGTGGTTTGAAGGCCTGCTTGTTGTGATGCCGTCTATTTCAGACGCCTACAGGTTTTGAATGGGACAGATGGCAAAGCCGGGAATTGAGAATAGCTGGCATTCGGGGTTCCATTGTCCCAGGAGAAAGTGGGCTCCCGTGCCTGGACTTCCAAGTGGTCCTCTCCTGAAGGTCACTGACAATGTGACCACGCCGGGCAGCCACGGGGTGAGCAATTCTTGGCAAAATGAAAATCCTTTTGTTGTCCGGCCTGGAAGGTCACACGTTGCCCTTTGAGATCGCCTCAACAGCAGGAAGTCCTCCCCCGTAAAGGTGACAGCCTCGGGGACAGAAGTCAGCATCACGGCATCCACCAGCAACGCCACTTGGAGCAAAGGCCCATTATCCCATCACAAACAAATGCCACTGTGGCCCGGGAACGGTGGCAATAAAGAGGTGCTTGTCTGAAAGGCCACCGACTGGGCTGCGCCTGGGAGGAGAGGTGGCCGCAGCCGGGTGCCAGGCGAGGGGCTTCAGGGGAGCCCGCAAGGCCAACTGGCCCCTCCGTGGAGGCACAACCTAGCCAGCTCTCTTATCGTGGCAGCTGTGTCCTAGACAGTCACCACAAACACCAAATTGTCGGGAACTGGACCATGGCTCCCGAGGAAACACAGGGTTCCTGGGTTCCTGGGAGCCTCAGGCTACACGTTTTCGCCAACGGATCAGCACATGCCCTTGTTTTGTGTGCTTCTGTTTCAAGACACCATGCTGAGTATATACTGTTGGTTCATGGACAGTGAGCTCCAGCCAACAGCCCTGTAACTCGTGCCTGCACGAACTTGACTCAGCAAGGTGCCCTCCCTGCGGTCAGTGCTGCGTCCTGCGCCCGGGAGCTCTGGCCCGCACTTCACTAGGTCTGGCAGCCGTTGCAAACAAGGAAACACCAGCAAAACATGCAAAGACATGGAGAAAGGGCACTGGGCAGACCACAAGAAGGACACGTGTTTGCAGAACGGGCAGAAACAAGGGAAGCAGCACCCAACGTCACCCCAGCCGTGAACGTGCGTGTCAGGCACCTTGAATCTTCACCGCTCAGCACACGTCCTCACAGGACGGTGGAAGCTCAGGAATGCTGACTTGCGGTGATGCAGAAATGTTGTGAGAAGGCGAACTGCAAACACCGGACGTGGATGGCGAGCATCGATCGTGTAAAAGACCTTTGCTCAGCCTGAACCTCGGTTCTCAGGACCAGTCACCCAAACTCGCCACTGCTCAGCAAAAAGGCAAACCTTACAAGCAGCCTCTCCTGCCCTAACATGTCTTGGGATGGTCCTGTCCCCCGACAACCACAGCCTGAGAGCAGGCTGCCCTGCTGCCCGTCCCCGGCTCTGCGCGGGGCTGCAGCGCTGGCATCCCGGTGGCGACTGGACCAGAGCAAGGCCGGGAAGACAGCTCCCTGGAGTCTCAGACAGTGGGGCCTCACTGGCGAAACGGTGCTGTTTTTCTTGAAAGCGTTTCAAGGTGCATCCTTGGTGGTGTCATCCTCTTTCTGTGACCTACTAATGTCTCAGCGTGACCTCTGTGGTCCACCTCCTGCCAACTGCCAGGACCCTGTCACCTGATTCCACAAGGAAGTCTCAACTCTGGCCTCATTCCTTTTCTTCTATCCTTATATTCCTTTTCTCCCTAATTCTCATTATATATATATATATTCATTGTAGCCTCCAACTTTTGGGGGACGAGGTGGAGGAGAGAGAGGCCCAAAATTAGAGCAGCCGGTGGGTCCTCAGACACACCGGCTCCCCCTCTAGCTCTCAGAAGGTGGAGGCCGGGTCAGTGCCCTACACTGGGGCGGGGAGTGGGGGGAGATCTTCCACAGGCTGCCTAAAGAAGGAAAACGCTGGAAACCAAGTGCTTTACCTGCTAGTTTATCTTCACGGTCTGTTAACACCTTTGCAGGCAACAGCAAAAACGAGACAAGGGCGAGACCCCAGGAGGCGAGGGACTGGGCAATGGTACTGGGTGTCGGGAAGGACACTGGGTCCAGCAGGGAAGACAGAAATTGGCCAAAGGCAAGTTTTACCAGCTGCACACGGTTCTTAGGACAGACCAAGGTGCCCAGCATTTCAGCGGAGTTTTGTGCACTGTGGGCGGTCAACATCACCTAGAGAGTCCACTTAGAGAGGCGTGGGAACTCACAAAACCCTAGACCTGTCACATATGGGCAATATCTGTGCTGTTTGCCAATAATAGTTTGAGGTTGATTCTCTCTGCCAACCCCAAGTATGGTTGAACGTCCTTCCTTTCTGGAGGGAAATGTGGTAGCCGTCCCAAGAGAAACTCAACTCAACTGCCACCTGCCGAGAATCACGACAGTCCCTGGGGTCACAGGAAACTGTTCTTCCTCTCAGGTCTGGTAGAAGCAAAAAGTCTACAAGTGCTGTTAAGGAGAAAAGTAGAAAAGCAGCTATCATCACTGACCCTGTGTATTTTCTGGCATTTTGACAAAATGTCGGTGCCCAAACTGAGATCCTCTGAAGAACCGAGATTCTCAACTGTTCCCCGCGTGGAGGGTGGAGGGCGCTGCTAAACACATCTGTTTTGGGGGCCTCTCGGGAGAAAGCTGCGGGGCTGGGGGAAGGATAAACAACCCCTAACGTTCCCCTTGGAGGCACAGGTAGCCTCTTTGCCTGTAGATGCCTCCTCAGGGAAGGGTCTGGATCAGGTCTTTTGAAGGAACCTTCTAGAAGAACCCAGTGATGTACCTGGTCACAGGAAGCCACTCAGGTCTTGTGGGCCCTGGGCAACTCTGTCTCAAGAAGCTGGTATCAGAACACACCAAAAAGCCCTATCTGGAGAGCCACCCTTTTCCAGGGGCGCTCGGGGGACCATCGGCTCCTGTACCAGCCTCTGAGCTTCCTCAGATTTTTGTCCTTGTGCTCTGTGTTTGCCTTCTCCCCGAGGCCTCTCTCCCTCCCCGGTCAGCTTTGTCTTAAGGGTCCTTATGAGGTCAACTTCCCACCACCCTGCCCGCTCCCTCCGCCCCTCCCGTGGTTGTCACAGAAAACAGGCGGAAGGTAAAAGGGAAACGTCCGTTTACGGAGAAGCGAATGTTGATAAAGCAGCACTTCCACATTAGAACAGCTCCCGGAGCAAATAACACGAGGATTTCTCCACCCAAACGCAGCTAGATGAGCAAACTCTCGGGTAGAGATGCTCGGAGGAGGGGCCTCATGAGAAGGGGGATCAAGGTCAGTGAGGTCCCAGCTGGGATGCCTGTGTTTCCTATTGCGCAGGTCCCTCTGTCTCAGGGGCTCCACGTGGCCACATTATTGAGGGGCCGGGCTGTAGGAAAGCTGGGAAAATGCTCCTCGGCCCCCAAAATCAGCCGGTAGTGAGTGGCCAGGCTTCAAAAATTTTTTAGGGCATAGATTTATTTCCCTCTTTTGTCCAAAGAGGGAGGGGAGGGCGCGGGTATGCGCAGGCAGACGGGCGCTGTGCCCCTCAGGCCAGGCAGGACGAGGACCAAGAACAAAGAAAGTGAGGCAAGGAAACGTCTGTCTACCCTGCTGGTCCAGCTGCCCGACGCTCTGGGCGATGGGTGCTGATACCGTGTGGCCAAGGGTGATGCTACGGTCCCTCCAGTCCCCCGAGGGAGAGGCCAGCCCTGGGCCAGCCCCACCTTGTGCCCCCAGGGTCCAGATGAGTGTTGGAATTCGTGAAGGCATCGGGTCCACTCAGACCCGCTCCTGGGAAAGGGGCCAACCAGGCCGAGCGACACGGGACGTCTGGGGAAGGTGGCGGGCACTTCCCTTCCACCGTCTCACCCATCAGCCTTGCCGGGCTCAGGGCAAGAGTGAGTCTTCAGGTGCCATCACCTGCCTCTGCCCTCACATGGGGAGCACAGGGCAACCTCCACTGACCACACACACACAGTGTGGCCAGGACTCGCTAGCATGCATTTAACACGGGGCTCAGGGTCCCACCTGGACTTAATCAAACCATTGATTCTGCACCTGGAGTCCTCTTCTGTTAAATGGAAAGGGCACTACCTACCTCTCCTAGGATTAAAAATGTGATGACAGTTTACAAAAAGCAGGCAGCACAGAGCGGCCTCAAGGACAGAGGCTGTGTCATGAATAGGCTTCAAGCTCAGGGATTCAAGTTCAAGCCCCAACCTGTCCTTCAATGGTCTGTGTCTGGTCATCCCTGGATGGAAGTGTTTCCCTAGACGCAGGACTTTCAGTGCTAAAACTGGGAACATTGGGTAAACTGGGACTAGTTTGTCACCCCAATTAACTTCCCAGCGTCCATTTCATCCCTGTGAAGTGGGGGTGATGCCATCTGGTTCGCTGCCAGGGCCTTCCGCTATGAGGCCCTGGGGGCAAGCAGGGCCCCACCATCACTTTTATGTGAACTTCAGTCCTCCATGACCTGCTAGGAAAAGTCACCCCAGTGTTGGCACTGTGCGGGTCCCAAATAGAAGAGTGACAGGATATGAGTTTGTGGGTGGTAACAAATAAGAACCAATCACCAAAAATGCAACATTGCTTATACAACATACATGGAAATACAGTTTCACATATTTTAAAAGTTGTCCTCCAAGAAAAGCAAAATGAGTGATCTTTATGACAATCTCTGGCAAAGGAGAGTTCTTACACTGCCAGCTTCACTAAGTTAAGTGAATAGCAGAGCTGACTTTAAAGCAAAAGCTCTGCACTCCTAAGGTTGGGACACAGACCTGACTGATGGGGCCCAACTGAGGTGAGGAAGACCCGAAGTGGGGTGCATGGCCACCGGTCTGCACCCCGAACACTGTCAGGGTGTGGGAGACACACCCAGGGCTGACATCTCCTGGGCATGGGTCACAAACTCAAGTGCATCTCCGGGACTCACAGGCAGACCCAGACACAGGGCCCCAGGGAGAAGGCAGATGCCCACCTTCCCCCAGGTGCTCGCATCTAACAGGTGAGACAGTCCACCTGGGCGCTGTGCCTGTCACACCTGCCTCCCCTCTTGGCTTGCCCAGCCCAGCTCCTGGCTCAGCCCCTCCACCTCTCAGCTGTAGCTCCCCCCAGACTCCCGCTACCGTGGGGCCCCTCAGTCTCCCTCTAGAGGCTTCCTTCTCGCTGCTGCCGGATCCATCAGTCATCAGACTCTGCCCCGTCCCCCCGCTACACCCCTCAGTGGCCGGCGGAGTCCGGAAACCTTCATGGTGAGGTGGGGTCTCTCTGAGCTGAACCCGCCTGGGTGTGATGAGCCCAGCCTGGGCTCACGTGTGGTCACAGAGTCTAGACATGCTATTTACTAGCTACGGGACCTTAAGAAGGTCACTCAGTCTGCCCAGAGTCTGGAGACCCTCAGGCCAATCTCCTATTCTGGCCCCCTCTGCCCTTCCAGCTCCTCGTGACAGCCCTGAACAGTGGGAACTGGTGGTTTTCATGCTGCACAAACATTCGACAACTGTATTATTATTAGACCTGCAGACAAAGGGCGACACGCATTAGGCACAGTGAAGCTCTATTCATCAGAGCTTCAGCAGAGGGGGACCAGTCCCCCATCACTTGGTACATCAGGGACGCACACGGATTTCTGGGGACGAGGAGGGACACAGGCTTACAACACCTGAGGAAGGCTGCACAGAGGTGGTGGCCCATGAGCTAGAACTTGGGGACACAGACGGACAGAAGAGAGTGAGCAGACAGTGCTGGCAAAGGGGGAAGGACAAGAACACGGCCCCAACCCATCGCGGTCTCCAGCAGGTCAGCTGAGAGCCTAAAAGAGCCTAACTTCAAATATGTAATAACAGAACATGCAGCCTCTGGAGAGTCTGATTAATTGGGTATGGGGCAGTCCAGTAGAGAGTGCATGCTTTTTGGATATAGGCTTTAGGGCAGCCAACAAAAATTAGCAATTCCTTCTTCTCTCAAGTAGAAGTGACGTGTAAAGAGTTGCTTCCAAAAACTCCAAAGAGCACAGCACTGAGTGTCATAGTGTGAATTTCAAGTATTTTCCTTCTGAGAATGTGCTGCTGGTGCTGCAGAGATGGGCCAGGTTCTCTGAGGTCACTGGCAGGTGGAGCTGCCTCTGGGGCAGGTGAGGCCCTGGGAGACCCAGACAGTTGGCACAGGGGACTACGGCCACCCTCCAGGAGCAAAGACTTCTGGTCGACCTTCCGTTTGGGGGTGGGGGTAAGCAGAGGGGGCACCAGAGAGCGAGAGCACAAGGATATACATGCAGATCAAAGGAATGGAATCGAGAGCCCAGAAATAAACCCTCACATCTGTGGTCCATTGATTTCGACAAGGGTAGCAAGACAACTGGATGGGGAAAGAGCAGAGTTTTCAACAGATGGTGCTGGGAAAACGGAATATCCACGAGCAAAGAAATGAATTTGGATCCCCTTCCTCACACCACGTGTAAAAATTAACTGAAGATGTAAGAACTAAAACTATAAACCTCTTGGAACACTTAAGTATAAACCTTCGTGACCCCTGAACAGACAACAGTTTCTTAGATAGGACACCAACAGCACCAGGAACCAAAGAAAGGATAGACTCACTGGGGTTCATCCGAATTAAAAACGTTGGTGTTCAAAGAACACTGAAGACAGTAGAAAGAGAGCCCACTTTCCTTTGGGTGGAAGTGGGAGAATGAAAGAAAATATTCGCCAACCACATATCTAATAAGGGTCTGGTATCCAGAATATATATAGAATTCCTGACTCCTTCCTTCCTTCCTTCAAGAATTCAATGTCTGGGATTGACATATATATACTAATATGTATAAAAGAGATAACTAATAAGAAGCTCCTGTATAAAAAATAAATTAATTTAATTTAATTTAAAAAAAAGAATGCGATGTCACTCCATGCACACTACTATGTATAAAATAAATCATCATCAAGGATCTACTGTACAGCACAGGGAACTGGAACTCTACTCAACGTTCTGTGATAACTTATATGAGAAAAGAATCTAAAGAAAGAATGAATATATGTGTCTGTATAACTGACTCACTGTGCTATACACCCGAAACTAACACAACCTTGTAAGTCAACTATACTCCAATAAAATTAAAATAAAATAAAAAAGAATTTGATGTTACTCCTCCTCAGAGAGGCTTCGCTGTGAAACAAGATTCTTGGCATCTAAGCAGGGGAAGGAAGTTTAGCGGTCCCTCAGTCTAGCCCCCTCCCCATGAGCCAAAGCCCTGCACCAGTCATCCAGTTCCCACCCTAACCAGTGGCACACCCACTCCGCTTCCTCTTGGGGCCCTGCCCGGTGGGGAGTAGGGTCTGGTCGCTGACCTGAGCACCCGTCTCTCTAGTTTCCACCTCTCCCAACCCGTGTGCCCTCGCCAGCCCCACGTTTTCTCTCTGGGATCAGGGTACTTTTTCAGGGGTGCTCGTAAGACAAGTCTCCCTCCTCACCTGCTTAGTCACCTCCCCCAACACCAAAGAGAAAGAAGAGCGGGGAAGAGAAAAAAAGAAGGGGGAATAGGGGAGGGGAGGGGAGGGGAGGGGAGGGGGAGGGGAGGGGAGGGGAGGGGAGGGGGAGGGGAGGGGATGGGAGGGGGAGGGGAGGGGATGGGAGGGGAGGGGAGGGGATGGGAGGGGGAGGGGGGATGGGAGGGGAGGGGGGAGGGGAGGGGAGGGGAGGGGGAGGGGAGGGGAGGGGATGGGAGGAGAGGGGAGGGGAGGGGAGGGGGAGGGGAGGGGAGGGGGAGGGGAGGGGAGGGGAGGGGAGGGGAGGGGAAGGGGAAGGGGAGGGGAGGGGAGGGGAGGGGAGGGGGAGGGGAGGGGAGGGGAGGGGGGAGGGGAGGGGAGGGGGGAGGGGAGGGGAGGGGGGAGGGGAGGGGAGGGGGAGGGGAGGGGAGGGGGGAGGGGAGGGGGGAGGGGAGGGGAGGGGGAGGGGAGGGGAGGGGAGGGGGAGGGGAGGGGAGGGGGAGGGGAGGGGAGGGGGAGGGGAGGGGAGGGGAGGGGAGGGGAGGGGGAGGGGAGGGGAGGGGAGGGGAGGGGGAGGGGGAGGGGAGGGGAGGGGGAGGGGAGGGGAGGGGGAGGGGAGGGGAGGGGAGGGGAGGGGAGGGGGAGGGGAGGGGAGGGGAGGGGGAGGGGAGGGGAGGGGAGGGGGAGGGGAGGGGAGGGGAGGGGAGGGGGGAGGGGGGAGGGGAGGGGGGAGGGGAGGGAAGTCAAAAGGGAAACTCACAGCCCAGAGTCCCCGAAGGCGGACGGGGGAGGGGGGGCGTGGGGGATGAGCTCAGAGCTTCCGGAAGGGGAGGGCAGGGCTGTGCGGTCAGCAGTGACTCAGGCCTCTTTGTCCCCCGTCCACAGTGGTGGGACAGAGAATGGGTTCCATGCAGAACAAAGAGATTCTGTGGAGCAGCCCCAAACAGAGGGCAGAGCTGGGGAGGGGACACTCAGAAAAGAAAGAAAACCCATGAAGCGTGGGCCGGGACCCCCCGGAAGTGCAGAATCATCGAAGGTCTCCCAAAAGGCAAGCGCGGGGCGCAGCAGACAGGGCACAAGTGAGGAAGGCAGCCCTGCACCGGGGAGGGCGGGCGCGGAGCGGTGGGCCAGGTGGGAGAGGACCCGACGCCAGGCTCACCCTCAATCCTGTGGTCAAGACTCCAGCAGGGCCTTGGCTCCACGTCCATCCCGGCTCCCCTTTCTCTCCCAGAGCCTTGGGCGCTGCCCCCAGAACTGCCAGGCATCTCGCTAGGCTTGTGCCCTCTGTCCCTGGGATCACTCAGGACTCGTAGACGGGGGCAGCCTCTGACAGCTGCTCCCCCACAAGCTCAGGGAGAGCAGATGCCCATCCTGCCTCCCGGATGGTAGGTGGGCACTGGTGCCAGCCCTGCATCTACGCCACCGCAGGACACTGCAACGTTTACTGGGGATCATACTATTATTTACAATTATTTATTACCCTGTCCATTAATGACTGTGCACCTCTGCGTGTCTTACATTTCACAATAAAAAGTTTTCATGAAAAGTGGAGGCACTGTGAATAATGCATTTGGGACCATTATACGCAAAGTGAGGTCAACGTGGGACCATTATACGCAAAGTGAGGTCAACGTGGGCCTGCTGGAGGGGAGAGGAGCCCCACCACAGCCCTCACCTGCTCCAGGGCTCCACGTGAAGGTGCTCAGCGCTCTTGGGTCCGAAGTTTCCTAATTGGTTACAATATTGTCCCAGAAAAGCTGGGTTCTCAAGTCACTCCTTCTTTCCGTGGTGGGTCTGATTCCTGTAAAGAGCCTTTCATCGGAGACCCTCCCTGCGTGGATTTCCCATCCACCCCGCCCCCCGGGGAGAGGTCGGGCGCCTCCTCTCCCTCCCCTACCTCCCCACCTCGGGGAGCCATGGCTGACCTGAAGAGCTCTGGTTTCTCATCAGCAGGCTCTCCCGGGCTGAGAAGGAAACCACTGCATCTGGCCTGGAGAGGGGTCCTAAAGACGGTCTCCTCCAATGCCTTAATCTCACTAATGACAAATGACTCCCATTTAGTTCATGTTTCCGTGATTGCATCTTACTTTGTTTACCATAACAACCACCAGGTGAGATGGGGACGGCCACGACCCTGGTCTTACAGGTGGACAGAGGGAGGCCCTGGCAGGTCAGCAAGCTCACGAGGCCACGTGGCTTGGCAGCCATAAATCCAGGACTCACACTCAGCTCCCAGAACAGGGGGCACTAGGCCCACAGAGGTGCGGTGACCCAGCCAGGTGCGCATCTCACCTGGTGGAAGGTAGTGCTGACACCAGGATGTAGGTGTCTGGAACTTCTGGCATTTCCCCCAGAAGAGCACCTTAAACTAGTTTATGTCCCCTTCTCCAGGAACCCCTGTTTGAGCCCAGCCTCCCACAGTGAGTCCCCGACTCTGCCCCGGGGCCTCGCTTGGTCCTAACCGCCTGCAGTCCCGGTTGTCACGTCCTCACTAGTCTCCCAACCAGACCTGGAAGGGAGGCGCCGTAGAGACCAGGACAGGTGCTCAGAAAGGACTGCGGAGGCTCAGCCCACCTTCCAAGGCCAATCCCCGACTCCTGCTCTCTCTGATGGGTAGCCAGTGCCCATGACGCAACTGGGAATGGTATCTGTTCCTTCTCCAGGGTTCTGGGAGGAAAACCTTGTGATAATGACAATGCTGATTTCTTAATGTAATTGGATCTGACTTCATATGAATTTGTAACTCCGTAAGGATGCTTTCTCGAAAGGGAAGGAGCAAGTTGTCCTCCAAGAAGAGGGTTTGCAGACGCCAGCACACAGCATGCATGGGTGTGTGGGTTTGGGGGCCCCCATAGCTGCCTTGCCGCCCCTGTAGACTTGAGCGGCTCGTGGGATACTTTAAAAGATGTCTGTCTCTTTTAGAATGCTCCCTGCCCTGCAGCTGAGGAGACAATGGCTCAGGTGGCCTGGAAGAGACCCACTGTCTTCCACATGTTCTGGCGGTGGGAGGTGCTCAGCCCACAGCCCAGGGGAGCCGCACTCCCGTCTAAGTGCTTGGTCGCGAAGACCTGGTGCAAAGCGTGGGTTGAGCTGAGAATTCTCCTAGTGACCCGATCGTACCCAGAGTCCACGGAGAACATTCCTTCCCACCTGGACTCCCTTCCCAGACATTGTCTCCAAGGGGCGGAAGTCAACACATCTCCCAGTGAGAGAGCAGACACACCCCCTGACGTGCATGCGATTGTCGCTCATTCCCTGGGTGTCACTGATACCATCGCCCCCAGCTGGATGTGACCCAGGCAGGACCACCGTCCAGATCGGGGAGCTCTGAGACGCTGTAGGCAAGTGGGGGCCTGGGAAGAACCATGTGAAGTTACATTCTAAGGAGACGCGGCTCCTACAAAAGCCGAAGCTTAGCCCTTCAAACTGCTCTGGTCTCAGACTAACTGAGCGTCTGGGGTCAGGAAGACAGCACGGGGCTCGTGGACACCAGCGTTTAACTGAGCACTTAAAATGCAATCAGCATGCTCAGGGCACTCTTCAGAAATTCCCAATGTGGAATCTTTGTCAACAGATAAACTTAAATGCATGTGAGGCTTCATTACAAAATTATGGGGATGGTTTTGTGTGGCTTTAGAACCCACCTTGTTGTTTCACAGTCATGCTACAGGCATACGATTATAGGACATGCAACTTTCAGGTAAAGTGTGCAAGTCAGTTGTGGGAAGATCCAGGCTCTCTGGGAAGCAGCACAGGCTTACTTAGAGGTTGACTGTTGTCTTTACGACCCAACGGATGTCTGTGGCGAGCTTGCAGAGGATGGAAAGCACCAATAGAATGGTGAGCAAATTGATGTAGCCACAGAAACTCCCAGCGTGGTGAGTAGACGCCCTTGAGAAGCCCATAAGCAGAACTTGGTCCAGGAGGAAGCGCCCTTGGTCCAGGTAGCTGCAGCCACAAACTCACTCCCCAGCTTATCTTACATCTTTCCTTCATCCTACTGTTATCAGAAGCTGAGAAATTTCACTGAAACAAGTCGGTATGGTGGATTGCTTTAAATAACGCAACCTCCGGGGTATCCACAGATGCAGTCATATCTCGTGATATTCCAGGAGAGAGGATCGGGCTGAGCAGCGGCAAGGGGCCCGTTTCCCGAGAAGGGAGACCTGTGTGGCTTCCAGCTCCCCACCTCAGAGATGGACTCCTGCACATCTTATGCACATAGAAGATGTCAACCTGCTCAGAAAATCTGAGACTGTTACAAACCTTAAGATGCAGCTAATATTCCAATGACTGGACCAAAAAATTTTTTAAAGAGTCTAGATATACAGACTTATATAACTTATATAAACTGATAAGATGGCATTTATCCAGCATGAACACAAAATCCTAAACTCAAGGTAAGCATGTGGTGTAAGCCGGGGAAGACACAACTTAGTATGTGTGAAAAAGACCCAGTGGATGTTATGGCCAATGTGACAGGTCTGAAAAATACAATAAAATAAAAATAACACAAGTTTGGACTGCCTCGGTAGGATTTAATATTCACACTCTAGGTGGAACCAAATCCAGCACATTGAGTCCAGACCTGGACCCTTTTGAGACCAACCCTGAAGCAAGCTAGACTATGTCCCGAGGAGAGTGCATGGAAGAGACCAGAGAAGGTGGGCTGTGTGGGCCACTCCCGAATCTACCCTTTGTTAGCTGTGTTACTTTGGACTGCTACTTAACCTCTCTGATCCTCTGTTTTCTCATCCGAGAAATAAGAATAATTAGACACTTTCTCTAACTGAGATAATCATGTAAATCATAACGCCCATCTCAAAGTAAGCACTCAGCAAATTCGTTAAATTATTCTTATTCTTCTCATTGTGCTGAAAAAGAGATTCCGGCAAATCAAACATGGTGGCTCCCTTCAGATCCGTATCATATGAGAGATGGGATAGGGCCACTGAGCTACAGGCAGAGCTGAGGCTGGTGGTGGGCGATGACGGGAAGGGGGCCGGGCATAGGGAGGGGCACCGCTAAAGAAGAGACACCCCCGCCTCCGGTTTGATCCTGATGCGGAACTTCTGGAGCCCATATTGAGAGCCACTGATTTAAAAGTGTGAAACTTCTGTTCAAAGCATACAACTGTGGAGAAAACCATTCAAGGTGTCACAGAGCAAATACCTGCACTGAAGGGAGTTCAGCTCCAACCTCTCCCGACTCCCGGATTTCTGCGGTTCTTTCTCACGTTTTCTGCAGCTTCAGTACTAAATGACATAATAGGATCCCGCGCCTTCCCGGTACCCAAGCTTATAAAATATCCTCTAGGAAGCCTCTTGCCCTCCGGGGGAGCTAGCTAGCTCACCTGAGCCCAAGACCAGTCCACAGCCAAGGCTGGGGACATGAGGAGGGGAAGGGAGGCCCCTCCCAAACCCCACACACCTCAGAAGCCCCTCTCCCGCCAGGGGGGCCAGCGTTCAGCATCCCCAACACGCGACGTGAGTCAGCAGAACAGAATATCCCCTCTCCAAGGACCCCCAACCGCGATGCCGAGGACACACCTGCGAACCGCTTCTCCAGTCGGGATGTGTGTGCTACAGGCCCAAACCACGGAGCTCACGTCAGGGACCGGGTGCCCCTCACAGAATGTCCTTCCTTCACTTCAGCCTGCAGAGCCCTTCTCTCAGCCTCACGCTACTCCATTTTTTCCTCTGATTATAAAAGTAATACACGCTCATTGTACAAAATATGGAAGATACAGAAAGGTAGCTTTTCATCTCCCTTAATTCCACCAACTAGAGCCAAACAATGACTATTTTATGTACTTAATATATACAGAACATTTATTTTACAATATTGGACTTACAGGATTTCTTACAAGTAGCATCCTTTCTGTCACTTTTTATTACATGATGCAAATTTTCCAACTCATTAGGTATTCTTCAGATTTATGTCCATGGTATTGCACTACACATATAGGGCTTGCTGTGTTGGACAATCCCCCATTTTAGCTATTTATGTTGTCTCCAATCTTCTGGTATAATTTACAACATTGAAATTAAAATTATCGTATGCAGCTTTAAAAAAATTTTTTTAGGATAAGTTCCTAGGAGAGGTTTATTGCTAGGTCAAATGGTTTAAGCATTAAGAATCTTGATCAAAAGTAGTAAAAGTACCCAGAAAATCGCACCAATTTACTCATACGTGGATATGAGAGTTTTTGTTATCACTCAGCCTTTTGCCAATCCTGGGCTGGTTGTTATCTCGATATTTTATCTCTGCCAATTTGATCATTAAAAGCTATTAATTTAATTTTACTATGAATTATTTGATTACTAGTGGGGTTGAACCCTTTTCTTACTCTCATTGGCCATTTGTCTTGCTTTGCTGAATTGTCTATTGATGCCATTTGCTCATTTTTCTCCTTGGATATTCAACTTTTTCTTACAGATCCTTAGAAGTATTTTTATATTTAAGAAGTTTACCTCTTTGTCTGTCATATGTGAATTTTTCCCAGTATATTTTGTTTGCAGTTTAACTTGAAGTACTATTTTTAATTTGCAAATTTTAAAAATTTAATGTAGTCAAACATATCAGTCTTTGCCTTTATAGGGTCTTCTCCTCTCTAAGATCAGATAAATGCTGCTCTGTTTTTTTCCCCGATTCTCTTTTTCTCACATGGAATTATTTAATCCATGTGAGAAACTATTTAATGTCTGATGGGAAGTAGAACCCGAACTCTTCTTCTCCAAATACCGACATAGTGTCCCAGCACCATTCAGTGCATAACCCATGCTTTTCCCACTAATGTGAAATGTACCTTTTATTACATACTAGATTATTTTAAAATATTACATCTGTGTCTGTTTTCTTTTCCTGTTGACCTACTATTTTCACATTGATTTAATATTTCTTCACAATACCTTTAATCTAGGACAGCAAATATACCATTAATGTTCTTTTCTAAAAATGTTTGTCTATTTCCACTTATTTGTTACTTCTTTAATTTAGAATCACTTGGTCAAGTTCCAAAAATATCCTTACATGATTTTGGTTGCGATTACATTATATTTTTTTATTGAAGTATGGTTGATTTATAATATTGTGTTGTTTCAGGTGTACAGCAAAAAGTGATTCAGTTTTATATGTACATATTTTTCAGATTATTTTCCATTATAGGTTATTATAAGATACTGAATAGAGCTCCCTGTGCTATACAGTAAATCATTGTTGTTTATCTATTCTATGTGTATAGTACTTTGTTAATTCCATACTCCTAATTTCTCCCTCCCCCCTTCCTTTCCTTTTTGGTAACCATAAGTCTGTTTTCTATGTCTGTGTGTCTATTTCTGTTGGAATTACATTATATTTTTAATTAGTTAATTATGGGAAAGTTATATCTTTATAATAATGAGTCTTTACATTTGGGAACATGGCATATCTTTCCATTTTGTCAAATGAAAAAATTTTGGTTTTTTGTTATAGGAGCTCTGCACATTTCTTAAATTTATTCCCAGTTGCTTTATATACTATAATGAATATAATCTTTTCTCCTTTAAAATTTTCCAACTAGTTGTTGCAAACAGGTAGAACACCTATTGGTTAATGTTTTTGCACTATAACTAGCCAATTTAATACAAACTATCTAAATAGTTCCAATAGCATTTTCAGTTTATTCTCTTGAGTTTTTTTAGGTGGACAATCAAATCATCTACAAATTGTAATAATTTTTTTCTTTATATTTTGGAGATGTATATTATTGCTCATGTTTTTCTCGTCTTATTGTATTGTCTAAAGCTTGTAGATCAGTGTTAAAATGGGAAATGAGCTCCCTTGCCTCATTCTTAAGTTTAATAGAGATATATTAATTGTTTTACTCTGATATCTGATGTTAGGTTTTAGTTTAAACGACAGAATACTTACCAAGTTAAGGAAGAATCATTCTATTCCTAATCTGCTAAAACTTTTAAAAAATCATGAATAGAGCTTCTTAGAAATTTATCAAGATAAACTTTTCTTTCTATCCTTAAGCCTATTGATGCCATAAATTATACCAGCAGTATCCTATATTAAGCCATCACCTCATTCCTGAAATCAAGGTGTATTATTCTTTCAACATTCTGCTGGATTTGATTAGGTAGTATTTTCTTTACAATTTAGTGCATCTGTATGCATAAGTGAGACTGGTCTGTAATTTTTCATACTATTTTGGTCAAGATTTATATAAGAATTATGATAACTTAGTAAAATTAATTGGGGAGGTTTTTATTTTGCATGTGGGTGAACAGACATGAAACAACATGAAAACTATCTATTCCCAAGCAATAGTGCAATACCACTTCACACCTATTAGAATGGCCAAAGTCCAGAACATGGACAACACAAATGTGGGCAAGGAGTGGATCAAAAGAAATTCTCATTCATTGCTGGTGGAAATGCAGGATGGTACAACCACTTTGTTTGTTTGTTTGTTTTGCTGTGTCTTTAGTATTTATTTATTTTATTTTTATTTTTGGCTGCGTTGGGTCTTAGTTGCAGCACGCAGGATTTTCACTGAGGCATGCGGGATCTTTCGTTGCAGCACGCGGGTTCTTCGTTGTGGTCTGCAGCCTTCTCTCTAGTTGTGGTGCGCGGGTTTTCTCTCTCTAGTTGTGGTGCAAGGGCTCCAGGGCCCATGGGCTCTGTAGTTGTGGCACGCGGGTTCCAGAGGACGTGGACACTATAGTCTGCAGGCTCTATTTGAGGTGCAGGAGCTCAGTAGTTGTGGCACGTGGGCTTAGTTGTCCTGCGGCATGTGGGATCTTAGTTCCCTGCCCAGGGATCTAACCCGAGTCCCCTGAATTGTAAGGAGGATTCTTTATCACTGGACTACCAGGGAAGTCCCAATACAACCATATTAGAAGACGATTTGGCAGTTGCTTACAAAACTAAACATACTCTTACCATACAATCCAGCAATCATGTTCCTTGTTATTTACCCAAAAGAGTTGAAAACATATGTCCACACAAAAGCTTGCACGTGAATGTTTATAGCACCTTTATTCTCAATTGCCACAACCTGGACGCAACCAAGAGGTCCTTCAGTAAGTGAGTGGATAAATAAACTGTGGTGCATCTAGGCAATGGACTGTTACTCAGCATTAAAAAAAATGAGCTATCAAGCCATAAAAAGACATGGAGGAACCTTAAATGTGTATGACTAAGTGACAGAAGCCAATCTGGAAAGGCTACACACTGTATGATTCCAACTATATGACATTCTGGAAAAGGGAAAACTATGGAGACAGCAAAGAGATCAGTGGTTGCCAGGGGTTGGGGGGGTGGAATAAATAGATGAAACACAGAGGATTTTTAGGGCAGTGAAACTACTCCATATGATACCATAATGTATACATGTCCAAACCCACAGGGTGTACGACACCAAGAGTGAACCATGATGTAAACTATGGACTTTGGGTGATAATGATGTGTCAATGTAGATTCATCCTTGGTCAAAAAAAAAAAAAAAAAGAAGAAGAAGTATCCTTCTGATTCTGCTGGGGAGTGTTGATGATGGGGCCGGTTACACATGAGTGGGGCAGCGGGTATGCTGGAAAGCCCTGCATCTTCCCTTCAGTTTTGCTGCGACCTAAAACTGCTCTAAAAAATAAAGTCTACTAAAAAATTATCCCTTCCCTGAAAATTTAAAAGAATTTGCCATTAAAACTCCTGTATCCTGGACTTACGTTTCTGGTTTTGAAGTAATTCTTTGACAACGTGAACAATTTATTCCAAGGACATCCATCTATCCATGCTTTAAACATCTTATTGAGCCTGTTCTGCCAATCTGTATTTTCCCAGAAAATAATCCAATGTATGAAAATCTACAAATTTACAAGCAGAGTGTTACATTGCAACCATATTCCTTCTCCTGTTTACTCCTAATAAATTCAGCTCCATGCTCAGATCTCCTTGTCCATTTCTAATGTTATCTATTTGTATTTTCTCTTTTTTATTTGCCTTTTTAGATATCTTTATCATTTCTTCCCAAACAACCAGTTCATGGATTTACAATCCCTTTGGCTATTCCTCTATTTTCTAATGCGCTAATTTTTGCGTGTCATTTGTTTTCCCTGCTTTTCTCTCTTTGTATTTGTGCTTATGGTCTTTGCCCCTTTCTTAACTTCTTGAGTATCTAGCATATTTATTTACATTTTTTTCCTGTATGGAATGAACTGAGCACTATAAATTTTCATGACTACTGCTCTGACTACCCCCATAGACTTAATAAGCAGGGCTCCATCCATACTAACTAAATAGTAAGGGCCATTTTTATTCCCTCTTTAGGGCAACTTATTTTATTAAGTAATTCTTAACTTTCAGAAGGTTTAGGGCTGGGGCTAAAACCTTTGGTCAAGTTAGAGGCAGCATTTCATCCTGATCTTTTTTTTTTTTTTTTTTTTTTTTTTTGCGGTACGCGGGCCTCTCACTGTTGTGGCCTCTCCCGTTGCGGAGCACAGGCTCCGGACGCGCAGGCTCAGCGGCCATGGCTCACGGGCCTAGCCGCTCCGCGGCATGTGGGATCTTCCCGGACCGGGGCACGAACCCGTGTCCCCTGCATCGGCAGGCGGGCTCTCAACCACTACGCCACCAGGGAAGACCCATCATCCTGATCTTAATGGATGAGGAAGAGGGAAAGGCAGAGAGCACAGCACGAATGAAAAGACAGACATGAGCACGGTCAGGACAGACACACAGCCCAGAGAGCCTTCGTCTCGGCCCCCAAGGATGGAGGGCCCCATGGGGGGTCTTGCCTCCCAGGCCGGTCCTTACCAACATTCATGGAGAACTCTGATTAAAACCAGGTGGGTCCCCCTCTCCCTCTCTCCCCCTTCCTCTCCCTCTCTCTTTCCCTCCCTCGCCCCCTCCCTGCCCCTCTCTCCCTCCTTCCCTGCTCCTTCTCTCTCTCTCCCTTCCCTGTCTCTCCCTCCCCCTTCTCTCTTGCCCTCCTTCCCTCCCCCTTCCCCCCTCCCTTCCTCCCTTCCCCTCTATCACTCCCTCCATCTCTCTCTCTCTTTCTCTCTCCTTCCCTCCCTCCCCCTCTCCCTCCCTCATTCCCCTTCTCTCTCTCCTTCCCTCCGTCCCTCTCTCTCTCCTTCCCTCCGTCCCTCTCTCTCTTGCTTTCGATTCCTCCCTCCCTCCATCCATCTCTCTCTCTCTTTCATTCCCTCTCTCCCTCTCCCTGTCTCCCTCACTATATAGATCTATTGCTTCTGAAAAAAAGAAAAGAAAAACTTTCTCTAAAAATGAAAAAAGCACTGTTATAAAAATCTTAAAGCAAAGCTCTCGAATCATGGAGATTCCAAATAAGAATCTCATCGCCCTCTACACAAACACGTACTTGAGGTTCTCAGAGTCGTTTTCTCCGCCCAGACAGAGACAGAGAGCACAGACTCGGTGACGGAGGGCCAGAACTCATGGATGGCCAGGGCCTCCACGCTGCCAGCAGCTGTCCCCGCGTGTCTGCCAGCACTCATGGCTGCCATGGCGGCACCGTGCACAAAAGTCACACTAGGAAGTAAAGCCACTTTAAGACAAAGTCTCGAAGTCTTTCTTTGGACTGCTTCTCATTCCAAATGAGCTTCCACTGTTGACTGTGGCTTTGTGTGGCCCGGCTCTGACGTGGCAAACTCCTAGGCTCGAAGGAGAGGAGCAGGGGCATTAAAGGCATCGCCCACGAAGCAAGCGCTTCCCTCGCAGCTGAAGGGGAAGACGCCCCTGCTCCCATGACCGTGACCCACACCAGCTCCACGGCTGGGCTCCGAGGCTGACACTTGGGTGTCCCATGACATTATGCACCCCACGTAACACCAGCCACCAATGTCCTACCCTGGGCGGTTTAATCATTTCTTGCAAACAATGCAAATGGAAAACAAAGTTATTTTGACCAGCTCAGCGGCTGAAAGGCCTTGGCTGCTTCGTGGCAGACAATAGAAGAAAGACTGCAAACAGAGGGGAAAGAAAACATGATTAAATCACGGAGGTGACATTAAATCAATAGAAGCAGTGTGAGATCGATACTCCTTCGCTCCCGGGAACAGCAGTGGGCTTGTGCATATTTTCAGATTTTTCCAAGATTGCTTCCTATTTGAACTGTACAAAGGGAGACTTTGGCAGGGTGGGGATGTGGGAGAAGATGGGGGAACTGCTATCTTCCTAAATGTCTAATTAGGTTCTTCAAGTATGGTTATATGTTTCTCGCTTGATCCAGCAGTTCAGCCGATCTGTTCCAGCCCTGTGCACATATGAGACGCCAATACCAATAATAGCACGGGCAGCTGGGCAATTACCAGATAAAAGTTACTCTGGGTGAACCAATCGGAAAACGAAGGCGCTGCTATTCGCCACTGTGATGCCCAGGCTGACGGAAATCCAGGTCATGCAAACAATTCCCTTTCGACACACTAGCTCTGCATCACTTAACATTATGGGTGGACCAGGGTTCACAGAACAGACTCCAAAGCTGCAGAATGGCAAACTCAACGAATCCATGTTTTAGCCAAGGAAGTATCAGCAAAGAGGAAATGTCAGACTGAGAAGAGGATCCCTGGGTTCTAGCACTGATTCTGCGGCTAACTAGCTGAGGACCTTAAGCCTCTAAGCTCTCTGGGCCTTCCTTCTTTTCATCTCTAAGATGAGGCTGCAAAAAAAGATCTTAACATCTTTTTTAACCTCAAAATTCTCATCTCTAAAAACTGAACTAAAATTCCCGTGAGTCATTTGTGGCTGGTGATAACCAAACCAGGGGGAGGAAAAGCTACTGGGACATTTTTCAAGCACTCTGGACAAATCATACCTAAGCAGTATTAAACTCACCTAAACGAAATGTTTTATCGGTAAAGAAAAAACACACCAGCAGAAGCTACACACTGCAATCGATCTGAGCACGGAACGGCGTCAGGATATGGCCATGGGTTTGCATTTGTTATTAATAGGAAGGCTGAATTTTCAGGACAAAAATAACATTATCCTCGGAACTAAGGAAATGTGAAGCTGTAAATAAAACATAGGCAGTTGCCCGCTGAGAGAAGAGTGTATCTGATACTGCTCTTCAAAAGGTTTCGCTCCTCGGGACTTGATGACTGTTCTGGTCAAAAATACTCCTGGATTCCAGTCTGGGGGTGGGGAGTTATAATTCAGCAATAGGAAACCTGGGCTGATTGTCCAGAAATTCTGAAAACAGATTCATGAAAACGGAATACCTGTCTGTGAGGAGTGGAGAGAAACGGCACTGGCCCCACCCGTGAGCCGTCCCTGGTAGCCCAGGAGAGGCGGAGGCCAGCAGCAAGCGCCGAGGGCAACGTGGTCCGGCCTGGGACATCTGTGCCATGAGGAAGGTCCGGATTCCACATCCATCCGTACAGGAGGTGGAGGTGGGAGGAAAGACAGGAGAGCCAGGTGCCCAGGCCCACAGCCAGAGTCCCATCATCCAAGACCTGAGGCAAGAGCTGCAACCTCTGAGCCCATCTTCTCCCAGGTAACAGGTGTGCTTACCTGCTTCCCTGGTTACTGGAGGCCAGAGACCCCAGAAGGGTGCTGGGAGGTCGACTCACCTCAGACAGATCTTCTTCAGGTCATTCTTGCAACCATTCTTGTCTTTTTTTTTTTTTTTTAACTTTTTGGCATTTTAAACATTCTAGACCATGTTTGTCCATGGGCACACGTGGCTCATTTTTACACTTTTAATAATTCTCCAAAATGCAGCATTTTGTGAATGATGCAATGCTTAGTATCCACCTGAGTGATTCTTTTAACTTATTGGCTTTAAGGATGTTTCTTCAAATAATAGCTCCAATTTCATTTTTCTTTTCATAATTTGTTATGGGTTGAATTGTGTCCCCCTCAAACTCATACGTTGGAGTCCTAATCCCCAGGACCTCAGAAGGTGACTGCATTTGGAGATGGGGGCCTTTAAAGAGGTGATGAAGGTAAATGAGGTCATGTGGGCGGGCCCTGATCCAGTGTGACCTGTGTCCTTGTAAGAAGAGGCGATCAGGACACAGACAGGCACAGAGGGACGGCCGTATGAGGACACGGGGAGAAGACGTGATCTACACGGCAAGGAGAGAGGCCTCAGAGGAAGCAGCCCTGCCGACACCTTGATCTTGGACTTCCAGCCTCCAGGGACCTAACACAGAGTGAGTGAATAAACCCAAACATCCAGGGAAGAGGAGGAGCCATGAGTGACAGGACCGTCAGGTGACGTGATTGTCGGTCACCCAGCGCGTTGGAGCTAGACCTCCATGCCAGGCAGCCTCGACTGCCCGGGAAAGCAAGCCCCCCAGATGCTCACTCTGCAGCCCAGCTGGGAGTGTGCTTGGCGACCCAGAAGCTCCAGGGAGAGGACAGCAGAAGGAAACAGCATTCCAGGCCAAGGGACACGTTTGCCGTGTTCAGTGGCAAACGGGAGGCGCGTTTGGGCAGAGGGTGCGCCTGGATCAGCCGCGGGGAAGGGAAGACAGTGTGAGGAAGGGGGTCAGAGGTCCCGCTGGAAACCTGGGCTCTGGGCACCTCTTCGCACAAAGTGGTGCTGCCTGTGCGTGAAGACCGATTACCCTCCCCTTCACCCGCTTCTGAGAAGGCACGGCTGACGAATGCACGTTTCTTATTAATTAAAAAAAAACTTTTATGGATCCTCGAAGTTCTTTCAAGGGAAAGGAGAGTGACTGAGGCCATGCCCGGTCGGCGGAGGCTGGCATTCAGGAAGATAACCTCTGCCCCCAGACGACCTCTGGCCCATGAGCGGAGGTGAGACGGGACAGGACTGGCTGGACGACAAGACGCTTGAAAGCCCACCTGCCTCCAGGACTGGCCCCCCTCCAGGTCGTAGGAGGACAGCCTGCAGCAGCTGGACGCCTGCATCCCCACCCTGCATCCTGCCCGGCCTGCCCTGCAAGCTCACCAAACCCCAGTAAAATCACAGCCCTCGGGCTGTGCCTTCTCGTGAACTTTCCCTGCAAAGTCAGTTCATTAATTCGAAGCCAAGGGACCAAGACTGACAGTGGCCCCAGCCGTGCGTGAACAACTCCACAGAATATTTATAAACCAAGTCAGACCTGTGCTTTGAAGAGGGCTGAGGCCCTGGGGACCTCAGGGCCTCAGCCTGGTCCATTTCATGAGCTCAGGGGCCCCACGGTAGATGAGACCCAGCCTGGGACCCATGAGGCTGCCCTGCCCAGCAAAATCCGGGCCTCTGAGAGCCTCAGAGGAAAATGGGACACACTCCATCCCCAGGGGTAATGCCCCTCTTTGGAAAAACTGAATTCAAAGTGAATTTGTGCTACTGATACCCTGGGGACCCTTTACCTTGATAACAGCAGACAGTGGGGGAATTGCAGAAAGAGCTCCATTCTGAGTCAGAGGGGGCTTGAACGGCTAGTTCATACTCGCTGTTCCTGAGGGCAGGAAACACATCTTTCTTAGCTTTGTGTCAACAAGAGCTCCAGGGTGTGTATCCTCCCACGAAGTACACGCTCATTAAACATTGCTGGATGAATGAGTGAATGAATGAATGAACGAATCCTCATGATGGGGACGACCGAGCAGATGCTCACCCCTAGAGAGCACGTAGGCAAACTTGTCCTGTGAAGGGCAGATGGCAAGTACTTGTCACCAGGTATCTGTGGGGGGGACTGATTCCTGGACCCCCGTGGATACCAAAATCCAAGGATGCGGCAGTCCCTTATATAAAATGGCATGGTACTTGCGTATAACCTACACACATCCTCCCATACACTCTAAATCACCTCTAGATTATTTATAATACCTATACAGTGTAAATGTTGTGTAAACACTTGCCAGACTGAGGTTAATTCAAGTTTCGCTTTTTAGAACTTTCTGAAATCTTTTTCCAATAAAATTTGCGTTATGGACTGAAATTTGAATTTCATATAATTTTCATGTGTCATGGAATATTTTTCACCTTTTGATTTTTTTTCAACCATTTAAAAATGGAAAAACGACTCAGCTCAACAGTCACATGAAAACAAGTTGCCAGCCAGGTTTGCAGACCTCTGATCCGGGACGTGGCTGAACAAGATACTGCACGATCCAAGGAATCCTGCAGGAGGGAGGCCAAGTCACACTTCTCAGCCACAGAGCTCATCGTAGGAACACAGATCCTAAACCCAGGTGGAAGTTGCCCCTGAAGCCAAAACCACAGCCAGGGCTGCACCTCCACCTGCTACCACCCCCTGCAGTTAACACAAGCTAGAAATAACTTTCATTTAAAGCTACGTGCCTGACATTTTTTGAGCTTGTTTGTTATACAGCATAACCTTGTCTGTCCTGATTGATACAGCCTCTATACTTTCAAGTTTTCAGCTTTGGAAACTACGTGTTTGTGACACATTAAGAAAAGTGAGGGTCGTCTCACTCACACTGCTTCTCACAACCCCCCAAACGATACGGTAGCTATGTTTTTAGTTTTAGTCCTCCTCTTGCTCACATTGATACATTTAGATGATACACTTTATTTCTTCCACCAACTTTAAAGGTATCTCTTGATTTTCGACTCTACAAATCGGGGAAGCAAATAAAACTCCCCCCTCCCTCCACTCCACTGTCTCTGCCACTTTTACCAGTTACAATCGTATTTTTACACTGTCAGGAATACTAACGTTGGCATTCGCTCTTGAACCCATAATTAAGTCTTCTGGGCTTTATTCCTAGCCTGACTACCAAAGAGAAGTAAAAGTTTTTAAACAGTTAAGGTCATTTATATGATGATGACTGTGTAAAGACTGTTCCCTGCAGACAAGGGTTTTATTCTCTGTGTATCCAATGTCAGGGTCCTCTGCTGACCCAGGGAGACTGCTCCTAGCATCGAGGTTACACACCAGAGTGAAAGTGGCTGTATTCTGAGTGTCTATGGGAAGTCCCCGGATGGATCGTAAAGGACCCTGTTCTTAGAAGCCTGCTGCCTGTGCTCTGCCCTGGATGGGAGGGAGATGCACAGAAGGTAGGATTGGGAGTCTTCCCAGGACAGACTGGGAAATAACGCACACATATGGAACATCAGACACAGATGTTTTATGTCATCTTTCGGGTGACATAAAACATAGAGAGCACAGCCTGGCAGGTCGTCTGAGCTGGCGTGAGCTTCCGGATGACAACTCTCACGTGCGGGGCGTGTAGGACACTTTCGGAGGTGGGTGAGCTCCCCCGGCCGCCCGGCTCCCTCCCTCCCCACGAGCTGGACAGCTCCACGCCTCGGCTTGGCCTTCCTCAAGCCCCTGCTCGGCTCTCCGGCTCTCCGGCCTGAAGGTGAGGGGACCTGACGGTCCCAGAGGTGGCCCCCTCCCGCCCGGGGAAGCCAGCTGTGGGCAAGTCCCCACTGAGGCAGAGGGGCAACTCCAGGGTCACTGTGGCCCCAGCAACCACGGCTGTGAGGGCTCCGGGCCCCTCCCCGGACACAGGTGCCCCCCTCCTCACTCACGCCTCACTCCTGGGCCCACCTCCCAGGTGGGAACTTCCCCGACGTCCTGACCCAGGCTCCGTCTCCACGGCGCTCACGCCAGCACGGGGAGTACCAGGCCCTTCCCCCAAGGGGTGATTTTCTTTCGATGTTTATGGAAAGGCGCTGACAGTTTCCGACGGTGAAGACAAGGGCGTGGATGACCTCGGGAGCTGCGTCTGGGCGAACAGACGTGAGTGGAAGCGGTCGTGGGTCGCGGGGCCCCCAGGAGCGGCCCCAGCAGTGCGGGAGGGCAGAGAGCCGTGAACAGTGCCGAGGAGGCCGGGCGGTGGACGGAGGGCCTCGTAACAAAGGTCAGGACGCGGCCTGCTCAGGGTCCTTGCAGGATCGAGCCAGGCACCCATGTCCAAGCGCCGGAAACAAGGTCTGAGAGGGACGCCCACCATTCGGCCTCCTCTGAGCCACAGGAGACAGGCGGGTGAGGCTGCTTCCCACCCAGAGGGAGGGCTGGGAGCCCGGCGGCGGCCACGAGAAGCCCCAGGAGCCGGCTTTCTTCCGGAAGACCAGACCAGATCCCATCACCAGAGTTCCCAGCCGAAGGAGAGAGCCAACAGCCTCCTGGTGTGTCCCCATCCGCAGAAGGCACGCTGGGAAAACCCTGGGAACAGGGCACGAGCAGGACAGATCAGAGGAGACAGCCGAGGTGCTGAAGCCTCGGTTGTGCCCGCTACCCGCTTCTTTCCTTTTAACGGCAGGGTCTCCCCGCCTCTGGCCTCAGCGAGCCCGCCTCCCCGCCTCCTCTGGAGCTCGGTCTGACCACGCGGGGACCCTCACCAGCGTGACGCGAAGGGAAGGGACATTGCAGCCCTGCCACCACCTTCATGGCCATCACCTTGTCTCCTCGTCACCTCCTGCCCCCTTCTCTGCGGCCAGAAGGCGATTGCAAACGAGCCCTGGACCAGACAGGGAAGCCACACGTCGGTGCTGGGGCCCCACGTGTCCTCATGGAGCACAGCCTCTGGGCTGTCACGCGTGAGAGAAAAGCTTCCGTGCTTATGTGAGCACCATATCTGGGGGTGGCGGCACCCGCACAAACGGTTAAACCTGGCTATTCGGGGGTCGGGGAGCGGCGCTCACGTGGCCTTGGAAGGGAGGGAGGAGGTGAGGGCAGGCCGGGCCAACGCCCAGTGCTGAGGAGGGCAGGCTGTTGCCTTGGTGTCGGGGACAAAGAGGCGACAGGGGGGAAGGAAGGTGCATTGAGGGGGCCTACGCTGCACGGCCAAAAGGACCTCGCTTCCCCAAGGGGACCCCAAAGGCACACCTTGGAGGAGAGCAAGAAAGCACATCTCTAAACCCGTCGGCTTGCAGGGTCACTCTCCCATCCAGTCAGTGAGAAGTTTGCCTTTTCTGCTGGGAAAAGCACAGCCACGGGCGTGAGGGGGACATGGGCTTGGACCGGGGTTGCAGAGGGTGGCCACTGCCCACGCAACCAAGTTGGGAAAAGTCCAGGAGCTGACAGCACCGGAATCGCTCTTGTTTGAAGAAAGAAGCCCTTGGTGAGTGCCTGGGGTCAAAGGGCGCAGTCAGAGCCGCTGTGCCAAGACCCCAGGTGGAGGGGCGAGGCCAGGAGGTCTCTGGTGGAGCCCCCGTGAGCCCTACGTGTCTACGAACCTCCAACCTCCTAAGGTCACCCCAGTGCATGGACATCCCGGGGCGGCGGGTGCAGGACCTGGGCCGTGTCTGGCGATGGCGGGTGACCTGAGGCCCCATAAGCACAGGTGAAGGGGACACAGAAGGCCACCCACCAAAACGTGCAGACACGGGGAAAGGGCTTCTGATGGTCACGGTCTGTGGCCAAGTTTAGGCAGCTTGCCAAGGCCGGGTGGGCCCACACCATCATCCCACCGAGAAGCCATCACCCTGGTGTGCCTGTCTCTCCAAGGAGCACGGCCCCCGTGGTTTCAGGTAAAGACAAGGAGCTGAGAACCGACTTTGATATATTTCTGGTTGTGTACTCTAAAAGGCTTTTTTTTTTTTTAATTCTATTTTTTGGCTGCGTTGGGTCTTCGTTGCTGCACGTGGGCTTTTCTCTCTAGGTGCGGAGAGCGGGGGCTACTCTTCATTGAGGAGCGCAGAATCTAGGCATGTGGGCTTCAGTAGTTGTGGCGCTCAGGCTCAGTAGTTGTGGCTCGCGGGCTTAGTTGCACCGCGGCACGTGGGATCTTCCTGGACCAGGGCGCGAACCTGTGTCCCCTACATTGGCAGGCAGATTCTTAACCACTGCGCCACCAGGGAAGTCCCTAAAAGACTTTTAAAAGGTGTTTTCTCTCCTCAAAAAGCCCCAGGGTACAAGAAAAGCACGTCAAAAACCCAATGAAGAAGGAGCTCAAAAACAGCCGTCACGTCAGAAAAAGAAGGCACAGGTCAGGCTGAGGAAGGCAGCGTGCGTAGGACAAGTCTGGAGCCACAGCCCAGAGTCAGCGAGCCCGGGAGAGCCAGGCCTCGGTGGTGGTCACACAGGGGCTTCCAGGAGGTTCCAGAACCCGTGTGACGGGGAACAGTCAGCCACGAGAGCACCTGCTCGGTGTCAGCGACCATCCCCCACACTCACCTGCAAGTCTCACATAAATGTCACAGAACCCCAAGAGGCAGGGGCTGGCGTCCTACCTCCCAGACGAGGACCCTGATGCACAGAGATCCTAAGTGTCCGGGAGGGATCCAGGGGGGTGGCCTGAGGCTGAGCTCATTTCCCTCCGTGTTTTCTTGCATCTGCTAAGTCAAGGGCTTGTGCAGAGCCGTGGGGAGGATGGAAGGCCGTTGAGTGAGGCGTCCCTGCTGTCTGAGCTTGGAAGACTGTGAGCCCCTTGGAGGGACAGCCGCTGGTCAGAGGGTCAGGGTCAGCCCTGCGGAGCAGCGGCCCTCAGCCTTGGGCCCACTTTGCGCCACCCGGCCCTCAGCCGGGAAGCCATGCGTGCTGTGCCTTCCAGAAGTGCGGGGTGGCGACCTTTGCATTTTATCATCACGCTAAACTCCAGAGCCATCGGCCAGTGGAAGTTTGCATTTAACTTTTTTTTATTACAGGCAGAGGTCTAAGGTCCAGGAGTCTGTAACCCTGTAAATCATCCTCAGAACGATGGTGGGACGGTGACAAGGAGGGCCATCAGTGGGCACGTATCGAGCGAGAGGTTTATGCGGGGCCGAGGCTGGCACAACAGAGCAAGTGTTTGCACGCCCTCAGAACTGCCTTCTCATGTATAAAGCATGAGTAATCAAATCGATCCTGCTGGAACTGCGAGCTGCGAATGGCGGGTGGAGCACTTCTCCTTAGCCTCAGGACAGGGGACTAGATAAGAAAGTTCCATAGTCTTCTCACTGAGTAAACACAGCCCCCAGGATTTCCACATCCCTGGGATGGTCGTGGTGGGTGCTTTTCCTGTAGATTCTGAATGAAGATGAGATGTACAGTTGCAAATACGTGGACATGGTGTTTCCTCATGAGCCAGTATCTTAACTATTCAACGTTCCATGAACACCTGTGGGCCAGTCGATAACTGTCTTTCCTGTAAGAACACCTGAACTTGGAAATGTAACCTGAATGCCTGTGTGCAGCACCTATGTTGGGGTGAGGTCAGAAGAATGGGGGAGGGGGACCTGGACTGGGGAGGGGAGAGGAGCCCCCTCAGTGAGCCTGCGAAGGTGATTATTGATGATGCCACCTGCAGGGCTGGACAGGCCTGGGATCCCTCTTCACCACGTGCACTGGGGACACGTGAGCAGGCAGCAGAGTGACATTTAACAACTCACTATTTATGGGCCTGCGGGGGGCCACTCTGCAGTGAGATGCACTTACAAAATTGGAGCAATCACTCAGAGCTCGGAGTCTCCGTAAATTCCTGGCAGGGCCACATGTGGCCGTCATGGCGACATGGCCAGGCCGACCGACGTAGCAACTTGCCTCTCTGCCTCGCCCTCCTGGCCGGAAGACCCAGAGCTCTGCTGTCCACACCTGGGATGGCCCCTGGGTCTCCTGTCCCCCGCCTGCCTGGCCTCCTCCACGGGGTCCGTGCCAGGGCATACCTGCTCAGAGGGCATGACCACGATCCCAGCTTCTCTACAAGGAAAGCCTGGCAGTGACTCCCCCAAGTGTCCCTTCCACGGTCAGAGAAGACCCAGCTCTTGCTGTTTCTCCAGGCTTTTTGGGGAGCGGCGCCAGGTGCCCCCTGAGACCCGGTCCTGGAGAGGTCCCAGCCCCCATCAGAATCATGGCAGGGGGGCACTTGCTGGGAGCCAGGGCCTCGCTGCCCCCTCAGTGGGCACTTGAGAAATGTTCTCAGGGATGGAAGCATGCCTTGGCAATCCCGCGCCGGGGCTGCCGGCCAAATGCTCTCCCAGCAGCAGGGACTGTTTTGCAGGAAAGAGGAAAAATGATTGCACATATGAGCTGACGTCAGCTTTGCCTTTGGAGCCTGAGAGTTGGTAGCAGATGAGGTCATTCCACACACTCTGTCTCCTCCTGGCTTCTTCCCTGTCCTGGGAGATGGGGAACCCTAAATCTCAGGGCCTCGGGTTCCAGGGCTCCCCATGCACGGCTGGCTCCCAGGCTCTGGGGTCTCCGACGTAGAGGTGCTTCGGTGCCCCTGGAAGCACACTGACCATTTAGATCTCACTCGGTGAGGCTGCCTGGAAGTCGAGCCTTCGAATCCTCTGTGTGTTTCCTGGAGCCACACCCTCCCTGTCCTGAGTGCCTGCAAGGAGGCGCCTGTGAGTCCAGGGTCTCCTTCACCTTGGGCTCCGTCCTTTGTCACTGATGTCCCGTGACCATTCGGTGACCCGGGGACCAGCCCCTGCAATCACTCCCAGTTCACCCAGGAGGAAGCTGAGCCAGTGAGAGAGAAGCAACCCACACAGAATCAGCAGCAAAGACTTCAAACCTCAAATCGGTGGTCCCAGGGGAGAACAAAGGGAGACCAGGTGTCAGGGATGGGGAGGCCAGGAGCACGAGGCTGGGGCTGCTCAGATGCTCAGAAAGAGGCGCCGGGCGGCAGAGCCCATAGAGGAGCCTGGAGACAAGACCGCTGAGCGTCAGGGACCCAAACTCAAATCCCCAGCTGTGTGACCTTGGGTAAATCACTTAACCTCTCTGAGCCTTGCTGTCCTCATCTATAAAATGAAGGTAACAACAACTACTTCAGAGCTGCTGTAAGGATCAAAGAATTGTAACTAATACCTGTTGAGGGCATATTAACACATGAGGCCCTCAGCTCAGAGGTTTTTGGGGATCACTTTAACCCCTACAAGAACCCTGACACTGGTATTGGGGAAATGTAAGAAGATGGCTGAAGTAACGGGCCCAAGGCCAAGATGGCTGTAGGACCAACACCCTTCCACCAACCCCGATGGCCTGGCTCCATCCTGAAAGGGAGCGCTGACCCCTGCTGAACCTGGGGCAGCAGCTGGGGGGCCGTCCTCGGCAGATGCCCACTGTCGCTCGTCCTGCCCATCGCCCTGCCACTCCGCACACTGACACGCGTGTACACACGCGTTCTCACACTCGTGCACGCTCACACACACGTCCACGTACAGGTGTACACGCTCACGTGCGCACATGCACCGGCCCCTGCGCTGCTTTCTGTGACGTCTCAGCCCCCCTGCAGCCCTTACCTGCCTCCTTATCGGCCCGTCCTGCCGACTTTCTCTCTCATGTGGGTTGATGCCGGCAGCGAGCGTTCTGGCCCAGACCCAGCTTAGGGGCAGCTCGTGACCATAGGAAACGTGCAGGAGAGAGAGACCTGCTAGGGGTCCCTGCGCACACACCCCCAGGGAGCCGTGCGCCTGCAGACGCTGGCACCGAGGGGCTGGGTGGGGCCCAGGAGTCCGAACTCCAGTGCTCAGAGCACACATTGAGGAGAGGGCGTGGGAGACCCGGGGGTTGATCCCGACCTGAAGCCTGTGAACTTGGCGAGCGCACGGGCAGCAGAGCAGTGTGTGTGAGCTGGCGAGACTGGCCTGCTTTCCAGGCCGACGCGAGGGATCTCTGTCAAAATCCCTGGCGAAGCCACGTGCGGACACTGTAGCCATAAGGGACTCAGGTGTGGTGCTCCTTAGCATGGGGGCCGGGCCGACAGGTGGGTCAGGCGGCCTCGTCGTGCAGATGCTGGGGGCGGCCCGGCGGGAGACGCCGCCAGGGTTGGGCGAGGGACAGCGCCCTCCCACGAAAAGAGCCGGTCTTCGTGCCCGGGGGCCCGGGTTGGAACCCCAAGGAACTCACAGTGGGAGACGGTGGGCAGTCGTGGGGCAGGGACCCTGGGCGCAATTTCCTCAGTCATAAAATAAATAGAAGGATGGCGACCAAACAGGGGTGCAGCGAAGATAACACAGCACTTAGAGAGTCAGACAAGAGGGCCCTTCCCTTTCCCTGGACCGGCTACTTTGGATGCCCTAAATTTGCTCCAGGATTTGGGCAGGTGTCTAGACGTGGGGGAGGGGAAGCCCCCCAGCCCAGCCTGGCCTTGGCACTGAGTGTGTCTTTGCGTCGGAAGGGGGAGGCTTCGTCTGAGGTGGGGCTCGGGGAGCTCGCTCTGGGTACAGGCATGCCTCCACCCTGGAAAGAAAGGGGCCTCCGAATTCAACTAGAGACGGGTGCTGGTGCGGAGGCCCCAGACTGAACCTAGACCTTTCTGTCAAATGTTCAGTCCGCCCACATCGGCCCAGGCGTGTGTTCTCGGGGGGCAAAGAGAGGACGGGACACAGGCGAGCAGCGGCCGGGATGGAGCCCGAGCCCATGAACAGGCAGAAGCCAGCTGCCCAGCGGGGACACGCCTGGGGTCCAGGGCGACCAGAGGAACTGTCCCCTGGAGAGCCCATCCACGCGGGCGGAGCGCAGGGGGCACAGGGCCCCCGCCGCCCAGAAGCTTTGGTGTGACGGCTGGGTGCCTCTGCCGGGCTGTGAATCTCAGAAACGCAATCAGGCTGCGGAGACTTAGTTATCCCACTTCCTTCAGAGGTTCTCAGACTTAAAAAGTGGAGAAACTGGAATCAGACCCAGCTCTGCGTCCTTCCGGGCACCGGCGCCTCCCCGACGCCCTCCTGGCTCCAGTTCAGGAGTGGGTGCGGGGACGCGGCCCAGGACCTGGGTGAGGGACACCCACAAACTCACGGTTAATCATTGACGGGGAGCCTGGGCTTAGGACGGGCGCGCCGAGGCCGCCCGGCGTGTTCAAGGAAGTAACAGGAGGAGGCCGCAGCCCAGGGGAGCGGGTGTAGCGGGAACTCAAGAATATTTTTCATTCCTCCCCATGTAGAGCAGCCGGGTGAGGGGCCAGCGTGCATTCCTCATCCTGGCCGAGCCGAGCTAGGGATGGACGGCGGCCAGGGACCAGAGTGGACCGCAGAAAGGGGGAGGGACGTGGGGTGACCGCCCAGGGCCAGCCAGGTCTGCTGGGGAAACCCTCCAGCCCGCGCCCTCAAGAGTCACCCCGTGCCACCCCAAAAGTATGTCCAATGCCACTCAGGGGCGAACCCCACGCCGTGAGTGCTGAGCCGCTTCTGACCTCTGATGCCCCCCGGTTTTTCTGAGTTGAGGAGGAAGTGCCCAGACGGGGCAGGTGATGGACGGGCAGAGTGGCCGCGGCCCACGCATTACTCTCCCCACAGACCCCACAGGGCTGCCCTTGCACCAGACCTGCCTCCCGACTCCCCTTCTCCACGGCCCTGTGCCCTCCTGGGTTCCCCTTGCCGGGAAATTAACAGCCGGGGCTGCTGCTGGCTGAGTGATACCCTCTCGCGCCACCTACCGTGGCAGGCACCACGGCATGTTTACACACCCTCGAATCACAGGCACTTACTGAGCGCCGACTGAGGACAGGAGTCTTGGGATGAAGGCTGAGACTAAGTCAGCCTGGCCCTGCTCTGCCCTTGAGAACAGGGACACGGCACAGACCTCTGACCCACGTGCATGTAAGACCGCACCTGCCTGCAGGGGAGAAAGAACAGCTCACACGTGGTCCCCTGAACTGCCAGGACCCTGAGGTCCAAGCCAGCAGTGACCCGGAAGGGGGGACGTGCAGGCCCAGCCCCTGCTGGGGGTCGCAGTGAGCCCTCCGCCTGGATAAGCTCGAATATTTTCACCTCCAAGGAAATCTCACACTGTCACCGTTCTCTCTCCTCGAGTGAGATTCCAAACAATGGCTCCAGAAGAGAGGAGGGCCTGGCCCTCCGTCTTCCCCACCCCCACAAGTCTGGGGCGTTTGCTTGACTCCTTCGGCCCAGAAGGTGCCCCGGCCAGGGCTCCAAACTAGCGCTCCTGCTTTCCCCTGTTCCACCTTCTGGCCTCTGCCCAGCTCGGTGTTGACCATCCTTCCGGGGAAACTCCTTCCCGGTCCCCAGAGGCCCTCCTCCTCTGACGGTATCGCGGCTTAGCATCCCTGCCCCCTCTGTTTCCGAAGCAGACTGGAAGCTTCGTGCAGCCCAAACAAAGGACCTACGCTCCTGAGCATGCACGCTGCTTGCCTCCTCTGGGCAGACACGCGGTAAGTACTCACTGATGGAGAAGATGGAGAAGACGGAAAAGGCTCCGAAGGGTGACCCGCCAACGTCCTGACCTGCCACGTCAGCTGGTGGAGAAGGGCCTTTCTTCCGAGCAGCTTGTACACATAAAGATAAGGGAGAAGGGAAAGGCCCACAGACCATAATTCCTCCCATTTTATGGCAGATAATTTAATATCAAAATGGAAAGTGGAATGGAGGTAGAAATGACGGTAATAAATTGTTCTGGCTGCCTGTCATCACACCGAGGCAGGGAATAACCGTGATGGGACGGTAGGAATCTGTGGACGGGGATTAGAACTCACTCTTGCACTTTCAAGGTGAAGCTCTTCAGGGAATAAAAGTAAATGCTCTTTCTCACAAATGAAAGGACCGCATAGGTAAAGATGCCTGTGAGGGTGTATGCCTGCCAAGCTAATGCCTCCACGGTTCCACAGGCAGGTTTTTCTCTGGGGCTGGTTTGTCACCCACCCTGAGGTCGCCAGTGAACCAGGGGCAGTGCAAAGCCTTTGAGACAGAAGAGTGAAAACCAGCACAGTTTCACTCCTTGTCCAAACAAACGAAACGCCGTTTTGAGGACAAACTGGCCTCTGCAGTAGTCACAGCGCAGCCAGGCTGCAGGGAAACACCTGCCCACCTGGCCTGGGATGCAAGGCCTCCATCGCATCCCTGTTGGCAAAGCAGGGGGAGATGGCACATCACGAACCTTGCAGGGCGGGATGGGGCCTGGTCCCCAAAGCCAGGAATTGTCCAAAATGAAGCAAGGCCAAGCAGGCAAAAATCTGAAGTTATTCCACCCAGAAGCCAGCATGCAGATCTAACTTAAGAAAGACTGAAAGTGAGATAATTTAATGCAGTACTTGGCCAAGAAGGGCAGAAAATTTCACCGTGAGAGGAGCCCAGGGGAGACCAAGGAGGATTCCTGGGCCAAGTGATGGTGGGACTCAGTCCCATTCCTGAGGTCCCCGACTCCCTGCATCAAATAGGGATGGCACCAGGTGGAGACAGGGGGATGACAAATAGGGGACCTTGGCCTTAAGACAGGACACATGGCCAGGGCTCCTAAAGAGGTGGGTCCCTGCCCCGCCCCTGCCATGAGCCCCTGCCCCGCCCCCGCCATGCATCCCCAACACCGTTGCTCAGAAGCTGGAGCACATTTTCCAGATGTCCTCAGAAGTGACCAGTGCTTGTCCTCTAAGAGTGAATTTCAGTTTTCACAACAACCAGAGATGATCGAGGGCAAATTCAGCCAGTGAGACAGGCTGTCCATAGGGTCAGATGTCCTGAGGGGACAGCCCTGGGGGGAAAAGCATACACTGGGGTGTATGTAGGCACGTGTGTTGAATGAGAAAAGCGTGTGTTTTTCCTTGCTAGGGTTTTGCATTGTGCGTTCGTGCGTGTGTGTGTGTGTGTGTGTGTGTACACGTGTGGGTGTGTCAAACCTTGTTCTGAGGCCCCATTGAGTTAATAGACTCACAAGCAAGTGCCTGGGGGATCTCACCGTTTAAAGGCACCTTGTAGCCCGTCTTCTCCAAGAGGAAATAAACTTGCAAACAGATATGTTTTATAAATCTGGATTATTTATCTCAGCTCTACTTAAACTACAACCTACCTGAACTTGGCTGAAAGGCACATGCGTGTAAACTATGCTTAAAGAGTCTGTGACCTCAGGAATAAAGACGCAGACGTAGAAAATGGACTTGAGGACACGGGGAGGGGGAAGGGTAAGCTGGGATGAATGAGAGAGTGACATGGACATATATACGCGACCAAATGTAAAAGAGATAGCTAGTGGGAAGCAGCTGCGTAGCACAGGGAGATCAGCTTGGTGCTTTGTGACCACCTAGAGGGGTGGGATAGGGAGGGTGGGAGGGAGATGCAAGAGGGAGAGGATATGGGGATATACGTACACATATAGCTGCTTCACTTTGTTATACAGCAGAAACTAACACACTATTGTAAAGCAGTTATACTCCACTAAAGATGTTCAAAAAAAAAAAACAGAGTCTGTGACCTCAAAGGGGAAATCTGGTCACAAATTCCAATAAACGCCCAGTTCTACAAGCCCAGCGGGGAAACAGGCACCAGATTTACAAGGACGGAGGGTGGGTGGTGGCCCTGCTCCAGGAGATGACGTCCCCGGAAGCCTTCTCCATCAGACGGCTGACCCTCCACGCCAGAGCAGCTGGGCCAGGGAGTGTGCCACTGAGAGCAGAGTCTCGACTGCGCGCATGAAAGCGTTGCAGGGATTGGAAGTCAGCCTGTCTCTTCGAAGAGCTGCCAATGAACTTTATCTGAGTTCAGGGAAAAGCAGCCTTCAGGTAAACAGGCGCATTTGCCAAGTGGAAATCCCAGCCCTTGTATATTTAGTAAATGAGCGAAGATAAGATTACCTCTTTGACAGCATGACGGATACAGTCATGGAAACGGTCCTGCTGTGCTCACAGCAGGTACCTGCAGAGCAGGCCCCATGCTACAGCTCGCACCTGATGGGCTCCGCCCTTCTGAGACTTCCGGGGCAGGAATTTTCCCCAGGATCAGTGGTTCGGAGACTGCCAGAGCCCCACAGAGTGTTGAAATTAATGACCTGGTTTAGCATATTTGCATAGCTTCGTCCAGATAACTGTCATCCGGTTACAGTAAGCAAAGAACTGCTGACTTCAGAGAGGCCTGAGTCACACTGTTGGTTTCCCATGTCTTTGCTGTAATTTTATAAGAAACCATCCACGCTGGGTCTTAGACTGGGCTCCCGGTGCTCCAGTGAAATGAATTCATGTGTCTGACCTGAAATCCTTAGGCACAGACTTAATCAGACAGCTGTTCTGCTTCCCAGTGACACTGAGATTCAAGGCCAAGTCTTTCACATCCCTGCTGCCTGACCTCCCCACCAAAGAGAGGTGTCTCGAGCCCTTTTCTGTGAAGACATGGCAGTTTTTTTAAGACTATCAAGAAGCATTTATCTTTCTAGTGCAATCACAAGTATTAAAATGTTTTATTCATTGAAATTTGACTTTCTAAGTGTTTAGGTCTACAGTCACAACCATAAGCGTCCATGTCCACAAAAAATAAGTCATTAAAGCAAACATGATTACTTTTGAAGAGATTTCCCTGGTGGCACAGTGGTTAAGAATCTGCCTGCCAGTGCAGGGGACACAAGTTCGAGCCCTGGTCTGGGAAGATCCCACATGCTGTGGAGCAACTAAGCCCGTGTGCCACAACTACTGAGCCTGTGCTCTAGAGCCTGTGAGCCACAACTACTGAGCCCATGTGCCACAACTACTGAAGCCCGTGTGCCTAGAACCTGTGCTCTGCAACAAGAGAAGCCACCGCAATGAGAAGCCCGCTCACCGCAACGAGAGTAGCCCCCGCTCACCGCAACTAGAGAAAGCCCGCGCGCAGCAACAAAGACCCAACGCAGCCAAAAAATAATAAATTAAAAAAATTGTTTTTGAAAAGCTTTTAACTTAATACTTCTGTTTTGTGTGTTCACCTACTTTTGCCATCGAAGTGGGGGCACCCCTAAAGGGGGATGCCAGAGGTTTAAGAAAATGTCACGGGACATCAGTTTAACATTGAAGGAATTATATTCATTAATTTATATTGTTTTCTAATTCAGTTCATTGAACTTTAAACCTTTATTCCAGCTAACACTTCAGCAAGCAACCAAAGTTCCTCTAGTTTCCTCAATTCAATTCATAGAACCACAATGCTTTTACAGAAGTATCGTTGAGGCTTCCTGGACTACAATTTGCTGTCTCACCTTCTAAAAATTGAAAGCCCTTGTCACTGACTGTGAAAGAAAATCCACTCCATCATGGACAACACAAGATGGATAGGGGAATTCTGGCTGTATTTGTGTGTGTGCCAAGATGACACCCATCAGAAACAAAAAGCTGGTCACGGGACAATCAGAATGACAGGGAGATCAGCTTCAGTCTGTCTAGTTCCCTTTTCTGACCAAATCTCATGATCATTACCTCACTTACACCCATCCCCCATGCATGACTTGGTCCATGTTCAGACCCATGGGATAGTAGAGGCACATCTTCCCTCTTTACCATCAAGAAAACCTGGCTCAGAGAAGTGACTTTCCCAAGTTCCAGCTCAAGAGGAGCTGGAACAGACCTCTTTCCAAAGCAGAGGAATGGGAGGGGTGTCCCCAGTGCCCTGGTGACAGTCCTATCACTAGGGCTGGAGAAGTTCTGGCCTCTGTCACTCTTGATGGAAAGCAAAATCGAGGAGAGCCGTTATATTGATGATCAGCTAACCAATATTCCTGCAAAAACCTGGCTCTGTAACTGGGTTTCCCTTGGTTAAAAGGGCCACTATCACATACATGCAGTGACTCAAAGCCCTTGGCCAGGTGAGGCCCAGGTAGCCAGCGTGAAGAGGGAAATGCGTTCTCCAGTGTAATGGGTCGATGCAGCCGGGGTCATGGCCATTCTGGCTAAGAACCTATCCCAGTACAGATTAATAACTTCAATTGCTTTCCATTGATGTCTTAATCCAGGAAGATTTGAGAACATCACTTAAAATACTTCAAGCACTTTACAAGTGTTTATTAAATACCTTTTGTCTGCCTAGAACAGTGCTAGGAGCTGGGGTGGGGGGGATAAAGGGGTGGGATACAGAAGACATAGGCAGAGGTGTTAAAGCTTATGACCCTCCAAGGTCAAGTTCCTAAGAGACCTTGCCCATTCCAGGAAGGCTGTATACCCGGTGGGGCTGTAGAGTCTCTTCCCTGGACAGGAAGGGTACAGCCCGCACAGGACATGGACAGCACCCTCCTACCACGCCTGGGCTACAGGAAGCCCAGAGGTCAGCATCCAGCTACCAGTGACCAGAGCCCTTGCCAGCCCTCCAGACAGGAGCCCAGCCTCTGACTGGACAACCAAGTCCAAGGACTTCAGATTTCAGAGGAGGAAACAGAGGCCCTTAGAGAGTAGGGTAGTTCCTGCACACACCTCTCTTCCGCCAATGAGGTCAGCTACAACCACAGATGCTAGAGCTGGGGACCTCAGTGGCATCTCGGCTAATGCACCCCTAACGTTTTCAGGACCAGAAACCAAGACCCAGAGATGGAAGGGCCCTAATGACACATTCTGAGCACAGGACCAAGGGGGGCTCTTCATTTCCCCATGTGTAGGGTTTGTGTTCTCACAGGTCTGTGTGCCCCCAGAATTATAGGAAATCGTATATAGGAGTAATTTCCTACATATGATTTCTACACATATAATTTCATATGCAATTTACCATATATAAGAATGATAAGGAGGGACTTCCCTGGTGGTCCTGTGGCTAAGACTCCAAGCTCCCAATGCAGGGGACCCGGGTTCGATCTCTGGTCAGAGAACTAGATTCTACATGCCTCAACTAAAGATCCCACATGCAGCAACAAAGACCTGGTGCAGCCAAAATAAATATTTGAAAATAAATAGAGTTAAAAAAAAAGTATTATAAGGATTATAGGAAAGAACTCAGACACCTTCCTGGGGTCACAGGCTCAGACATTCACTGTCTTCAGAGGAGAATACACCTGAGGGTAAGCTCTTGCAAGGGTAACCCTGAGCGTGACCACAGGCCTGGGCCACAGTAGGGAGCTGGCCCCTCCCAGCCCCTGAGCAAGTCCTCACCCCTGGTCCCCCTGCTCTGTCTCCTGATCAGGCTCTGGTGGAGCCTCTCCTGGGCACACACGACCACACAGAGTCCACAAATGGTCATGGTAGCACGACTCACAATAGTCAGAAGAAGGAAACTCTAGGGGCTTCCCTGGTGGCACAGTGGTTGAGAGTCCGCCTGCTGATGCAGGGGACATGGGTTCGTGCCCTGGTCCGGGAAGATCCCACATGCCGCGGAGCGGCTGGACCTGTGAGCCATGGCCACTGAGCCTGTGCATCCAGAGCCTGTGCTCCGCAACGGGAGAGGCCACAACGGTGAGAGGCCTGCGTACCGCAACAAAAAAAAAAGGAAATCCTGCCACTTGCAACAACATGGATGGACCTTGAGGGCATTATGCTAAGTTAAATAAGTCAGACAGAGAAAGAGAAATACTGTACAATCTCATTTATATGTGCACTCTCTACACACACACACACACACACACACTCCAAACTCATAGATGCAGAGAACAGATTGATGGTTACCAGAGGTTAGGGGTGGATGCAGGTGATCCAAAGGCACAAACCTCCACTGACAAAATAAGTAAGCCCTGGGGTGTAACGTGGAACCTCGTGACTACAGTTGACGATACTATATTGTATATTTGCGGGGGAAAGGCAAGTGAAGGGGTAAAACAAAGGAGGTCTATTCATACAATGACACATTTTTCTCCCGTAAAAAGGAAGGAAGCTCTGACCCAGACTACAGCATGCATGAGCCTTAAAGACATTATGCTACATGAAAAAGCCAGTCACCAAACAGCACGTGTTCTATCACTCCTTTCCCATGAACGTCCAGAGCAGGGAACTCTACAGAAAAGAGAGTAGATTAGCCTCGGGCTGAGCTGGGGAGGGCTGGTGGGGGGAGGACAGGGAATGAGGAGACAGGAAAGTTATAGCTAAAGGTTACTTTTTAAGGTCATGAAAATGTTCTCAACCTGACTGTGGTGATGGCTGCACACATCCGCGGATATTCTAGAAACCATTAAATCATACACTTTAAATGGGCGAATTGTACGGTCTGTGAATTTTATCTCAACAAAGCTGTTTAGAAACAAGCCTCATAGAGTGGCATGGACATATATACACTACCAAATGTAAAAGAGATAACTAGTGGGAAGCAGCCTCATAGCACAGGGAGATCAGCTGGGTGCTTTGTGACCACCTAGAGGGGTGGGATAGGGAGGGTGGGAGGGAGGGAGACGCAAGAGGGAGGAGATATGGGAACATATGTTTATGTATAACTGATTTACTTTGTTATAAAGCAGAAACTAAGACACCACTGTAAAGCAATTATACTCCAATAAAGATGTTAAAAAAATTAAAATTAAAATTAAATAAAATAAATAAAAACAAGCCTCATGAAGTCAGAAAATCTCCAATCAATTCCTGCTGTGGGCTTGAGGACACCCCCCCAGCTACCAGCCCGAGGGAGCACACTGTCACACCCCCAGTTGCCGGGTCCCTGCAGCCTCATGAGCAGTCATCCCCTAGAGTCACTGAGGACCATCCAGCAAACGGTACTTTTCTGAAAACCAAGCGCTCCTTAAAGACCCAGGTGGAGAAGAGCCTGCGGCATTCAGGACACCAGCTACCAGGTGCCTCTGTCACCCCAGCCCCATGAGTCCCCAGAGCTGCGGGCACCACCAACTTTCTGGACAGCAGCCCCCCGGGACCGTCTGGTCCTTCAGGGGAAAGTAGGTGTCCTGGAGCCCTTGACATCCTCGGACAGCAAAGCTCCTGCCTGGCTCAGGTCGCCGCTGTCTCCAGAGCAGCTCTCCACGATGGGAGGGCAGTCCCCCAGCTGTCACCACCCGAGCCCTGGGGGCGGCCAAGTTCCCACGAGCTCTGCTGAGAAATTCTGACCGAGGAAGAGAGGCTCGGGATCCCAGCAGTTGTCAGCGGGACCCAGATGGCTATGCCTACAGGAGGGTCACCGGCAGGCCGGAGGGAGGGGACACCGAGTGGTCACATAGATAAAGTGCTTCCAGGATGAGCAAGGATGTCAAATGCCTCAAGATCTTGGAAGCCCTGAGTCTCACCTGGTAAAGACCAGCGAGGCCTGAGCCCGTCCTGCTTCTCGTTGCCCCATACATAGGAGGAGTTTGCCCCTCAGGTCCACCCTCCCAGCACAGGTCCTGGTGGGCGGGATGCGGGGGACCTCGCGTCTGAAGCTCATCTGCCCACCTCAGGTTGAGAGGGTGCTCACCACTCAGCTGAGACGCAGGTGCCCACCTTCCAGGGGGCCGGCCTTCCAGGGAATTCAGGGCTAATTTTCATGCCCGGGTCAAAACTGCCCTCTGCTCTTCATGTTGGACAGAAATGTTTCTGAAAAAGCGCTACACCCTCTCTCTGCTTTATTAGAGTTCAAACTGGACAAAATCCACCTCCTCCACGAGCTAGAATCATCAGTTTCCGCAGCGGTTGAACTCCACCCAGTGCTTCCGGCCGCCGGCTCCCTGAGCCCCTGAGCCTGGCCCAGGGCAGCCAGAGCCTGGTTTTCCCTCGTGTCACTGACATCTGGCCCCTGGGGATGCCAACCTGTAGGAATCTCTCCCCCGTCTTTTGATGTTTTATTTCTAAAACTGCTGAATGCTTGCAGCAGGACGACCAAGTGGGTTAGGAATTTTTCAAGAGCACGTAGACTCTGGATGAGGGTCAGGAAGCCCATTTTCTGTGTAGGGATGGGTGTGGACCTAGGACATCTGTTTGGGGAGCCAGAGTCTTGTTTACCGTTCTTCTGGTTACTGGGCGTGTTCTAAACAAATGAAACTGCCGTATCAGGAACTGGGTTCCTTATAGGTGTGTATTTGTGTAGATATTCCATTCAGTTAGTGTATTTGCAAAAGGCCTGTTGGGTTGTTTCCCAGCATCGCTGGTCATGGATTATGAGAGCTACAAGGAGACCTTCTGATTCGTCGGAGGAAGAGTGCAAGTTCTGTCTTCCTGACAGTGGGCGTCTGTGAGGGTTCAAGCTGAGAGGTGGGACCCGTGAGGTCTCCCAGAGGCTCAGGCGTTGCAAGGCTAGGGACATTCCCCATGCCTGGCATCACAGAACAACACCTCCCAGACCAGGTGTGCCATCTTCAAGGGCAGGCAGGTAGCAGAAGGGATGAGCTGCTGGATGCGACCCGTTTCCTCTCCCCCTCCCTCAGACTCAGTTTGCTTCTCTGTGAAATGGGACTGCCAGTGCCTCCCCCGTAAACTGCTGGTAGGTTCCATTAGAGGAAGGAGGAGCTCTGAGAAGCCTGTCCCCTTGGGAGCACCGGGTGTCCGAACCTCTGCACACACAGCACTTATCATCTGGGGTGCTGCTCTGGCCGCGACTCAGAGCAAAGCCGGCAGCCACACTGGCTCAGCGCAGAGCCTCCCGGGCCTGGCGGCCTGGGCCAAGCCTCCTCTCCTCCCCTCCTCTGGTGCCTGGAACCCAAGAGGCACTTGAGAAAGAAGTCGTTGAATCCAGCACACGTTAGACGGCCCCCTCCCCCCTGCTCCCTGCTCCGTGGGAGCCCCACACCCCATTGCCTGTGCACCTGGACCCACAGGAGGCTCAGGCCACAGCCCCCAAGCAGGATCCAGGAGCAGCGGAGACCCTGGCCCCCTGGCTCAGAGGCCCCGGGGTCGCCAGCTTGGCCCCCGCCTCTAGTCCCCGGCTCCCTCGGGCCCTCCCCTCTGACTCAGTTCCAGATCTAGGTCCCATGGAATTCGCAGCTTTGTGTGATTATCACGGCCCCCCCTGAGGACCCCCTCGACTTATCTTCAGTAGAGGCCCATTCACAGCAGCACGCGGGGAGCCGGCAGAGAAGCCTGGGCTACAGAACCATGGACAGCTACCCCGGAACCGGCGCCAGAGGCCACGCGAGGGGTTCCCATCCCCAGACACGGCCGCCCTCCCTCTCTGCGGGCCATCCCCTCCCCCTCCGGGGGGAACAAGAGACCAGGGCTCCGTGCCAGCCAGGCCGGCGAGGGCTGGGCTGAGGGCGGGGCTGGGCTGAGGGCGGGGCTAGGCTGAGCCCTAATCACGCCCCGGCACCTCTCCTGGGCGGCGTTTCTGTCTGTCGTGCTGTGAGTCAGTCCGGCCACATGATGAGCGTCCAGGAGGGGAGCGCTGCTGCCGACCCCTCCTGAGGCCCCGTACGGCCTCCACCTGCTCGATGCCCCACCCAGGTCGTCGGGGGAGGGCGGAGGGCCGGGGGACTCGCTCTCGCACCTCCAGCAGCGCTGGGGAAGAGGCTGCCTCCGGCACTGCCAGGGCGACTGCGTCAGGGGGCGGGGGCATCAGAAGACGGCTCGCCAGACAGGGATCCAGCGTGGCTCCCTTCTCACCTGGAGGTGGGGTGGCACTCGGCAGCCGAGGTGAGCACCTTCCAGTCACCTGGTACAGTGTGTGCTTCACAAGCTCAAGACCCCCAGGTGACACCCTCCCTGGTGAGTCTAAGCAGCCTCAGTAGTGAATAAACGAGGGAGATGCTGTCGCCCGTCCACGTCGCCGTCCCCTCCTCCAGCTATAAATTCCCTCTTCTGCCTCGAGCTCACTCAAAGGGTTCCCCGGGACGAGCATCCCACCCAGGCTGGGGATCAGAGAGCCTGCACCCTGCACACCCAACGGGGGGGTGGGGCAGGGGGGAGGGGGAGGGGCGGGCAGTGAGCAAGGAAAGCTGGAGGCCGGCCCTTCGAGGGGTTGCTAGGAGCTGCCACCAAATGGAGAGCTGCCTGGCAAGGAGCTCAGCAGGGTTGTGACAACACCACGGATTGAGCCAAGCTGGGGCCTCAGGACCTGCTACAAACACACCAGGTACTGAGTGACATCATTTTTCAAAGGGCTGAAACATACCTGGAAAGGGAATAAAGAGAACGCCTCAGGGGACTCCAGAGAAAAATGTCAGATCCTTACTCTTGTGAAGCGATGTTGCAACAGGCCCAGGGGTGGTCAGACCCGCTGTGGACCCTGGGAGCTGGGTTTCAGCAGCCGCAGTGGTAGATAGGAGAGCCGGCCCTGGCGCTGACCCGTGGAAGGGCTTCTCTTGTCGTGAAGAAGCTGAAAGGCCGATGGGGAAGCGCCACCCATCCACGCCAAGAAGCAACAAAGAAACACGGCTGTACCCAGGATTCGGGGTCAGGAAACAAACCCTCCCTGGGAGAAACTGGAGACCCCAGCCAGGCCACAGGTGGATGTGGTCTCCAAATGTACACCACCTGCGTGGTGCGTGGTCCCCCAGTGGAGAAATTAATGCTAACCCCTGGGGCACAGAAGCAAGAGTGAAACTCCACGGCTTCCTCTCCCGGGGTCTCAACCCTTGTCCTTGGCACTATGACGGAACCTGTTGCCTTTAGAGATTTCTGCCATCACATCTCTTCCCTGATTGAACGCTGTGAGGCCGGGGGGGTTGGTTCTCGCGTCTGTACCAAGGGACATCCTAGCATGTCTTAGCCCATCATAGGAGTCAAGTGCATGTCCGTGAAATGAATAAGCAGATGTGTGGATACATGGTAGAAGATAAACCCGTGAACAAGCTTTCCTCAGTGTCACCAGCACCACAATTTAAGGGCATGTGTGGTCTCGAACTCCAGGGCTGGTTCATAGACTGGACTGTGAATCTGTGGAACAAGACCAACATGAAAGCAGAGTTCTGAGCGGAGGGTGAGAGGTGTGTGCTCCAGTTCTGGCTTTGGAACTCTTCAGCCTTTGACGGGAACAAGGCACTTGAGTCAGATAAGCCCCAGTTGCCTATAGACTTCAATGATGCTCTCCGGAGATGACATCACATGAGCTTTTTTTTTTTCTTCTCCTTTTTTTTGATGAGTCAGAAACTCAAAGGTTTCCTGGGATGTCTGTGAATTGAGCATGGCTCAGAGACAAGGATAATTTTCTAGACCACATTCCGTGCCTTCTTTTGTGGCGGCCGTCTGAGCACTCTGTGTGTGTTTTGATTTTTCATCTTTGCTCTCTGAATGATGATTTATCTGGCTTTCAGAATAGAAGGCTGAAAGGCCTAATTGTATGTGTGGCTTCGGGGGTTGTTTAGATTTATAAATATTTTAATAGGATTTTTATTTCTTCATAACAAATATCTTAGAAACCTTTGTACCAGGAGCAAATTCGTGGGGTTTTTTTCCTACAAAGCCTAGCTTAAGAGAGAGAGAAAAAAGAAAATGGTCACAATTTTCAAAGTCCCTAAGGAGTATGTGGCAGTCACACCTGGTTTAAACCCACGCTGCTCTGAGGGCATCAACTGTCCATTATCCCTTACCAGTTCCTCCCCGACCCACGACCTAAGACGACAGTCGGGAACAGATAGGCCTCATTTTAATTTGACTTCTTAAGGAATGTATTATTGAGTAAATAAGACATAGTAGGTATTTAAACCTCCAGCTGGAGAAATTATAAAGCCAAGTTAGACAACAGAAAAATCCCGTAGTTGAGTGATCTAACAGCCCAAACTTATTAGTAAGGCTTACCTAGACCAGGGAAGAGAGAGGGGCCCCGTTCTGGGATAATGTGGCGAAAGAGGAGGTGGGCCATACGGGGGGGACCGTGATCCTCAAGTCACCGCTCACAGCCACACCTGCTGGCACTGGCTTCCTTCCTTCCGGCATGACTCAGCCATGTAGCTACGGGTCCAGGTATCTCTTTGCAGAAGGTTCTTGGTGTACCTCTGACCTGAAGCCAGCTCTTTTCACTCGAGCCTTCCTCTTATGCCGATTCTAAGACCTTATAAATCCTTCCCCAGAAAAACCACTTCACGAATCCCAGGTTGTGCCTACCTGGCACTAAATCTCTCTCTCTGAAAACTAAGAAAAGAAAGATGATCTATTCCAGAGGCTCAGATGTTGGACATTCTGAAGACACGGACTCCTACGCACATGTCTTTTCTGCACGGTGGGGCTAGAGGATGAAACGTGGAAACATGCACTGCATATTAACCTAATAGTTAAGCACAGGAATAAATACTGTCTGGCCTTGAACATGTATTATTGCCCTTAGAGCCGCCCAGATGATGTTATGATGCTGCGAGCCAAACGATGACAGCAGAATTGAACTATTGCCCAAAAGCAATTACTGATGAGAATTGATTATTTGCACAAAGAAAGGTGACCGATGGATTAGTTGTCCTATCACAGCCGATTTGGGCAAAACTGCATAATTGTTAAAGGGACTGAGCTACCTGACACTAAATGGGAACGGGGACCGTGAAGACGCGAGGATTCCTCCAGATATGGGTCCGTAACCTGGAAATGCACAGAATGTAGAGGCCACCACTGGGCTTTCCAGGCTTGTCCTTGAAAGATCCCATAGTTGCCCGTCCCCTTCCGTCAGATGAAATTATGCCACACCTGTCGTAACACGCTGAGATGTGAGTCAGTGGTGTTTAACAGCAAATCACGCTCCTGCCGTGGCTTTTATTTTCACAGGGAATTGTAAAAAGACAGACCTCACTGAAATGCACAGTAAATTGCTGGGAAATGATATGTGACTGAAGAGTTGAAAGTAGTCGCCGCGCCTTATCGGGTTCGCCTAATGACACGTTTTACTGCCTCCTGTATAGAACTGTTGCCTAAGGTGTCTGCGGCCTTTATACCTCCTTCCTTAATAGCAGAAGTCAAATGCCACGCGATCACATTGGCAGGAATTCTTACAAGTGCCTCCAAGTGCATCAAGACCTGCGTCCTGCAGAGGGACGGCTCTCCCGGCCTTTGGGCGGTGGCACTTGAAGAGTCCAAGGTGCACATTCTTGACCAATCTGACACAAAAGAGTCCCCGGCCACCCCACTGCCTCCCACCCCCTCCGCCCTCCCCTAAACAAAGCACCACAAAATTAGGGCATAAATACATCAGGGTAAGAAAGAACACACGTACACAACATCCAACGCCGTCCACCGATGGGAGGAAACAAGAGAATCCGGGACAATCAGGCACATACTTGGCCTGCTCCCATGGCCCGGGGGATTCAGCGGTTACCATGGTGGGACGGGGCCGGAGGGAGGACCCCAGAGGGCAGGCTTTGTCTGGGTGCTGCTCAAACAGAGAGCTGGGATTCAGTCTGTTGGTTTGTGTACTTTGGGGTGAGCCATCCTCACACTGAAAAGGCCGAGAGGAGCGGTGTTGGGTTTGACTTGATCTCATGCCTTTGGATTTCTCTTGGCATCCCTCCCTCCCTCCCCACCCCATCACCTCCCCCAGGCCACCTCCGCCTTCCCCTCCGTGGAAACAAACAGCGTTGAGCGCTCTCAAGGGAAGACGCCAATCAGAGGTTTCCCTTCTCCGGGGATAAACTGCTGGTAGGAACATCCCAGATCCTGTGGGCAGGAGTCAACGCAGAAGCCAAAAGAAGGCTCTTTACATGGAAAAGGAAATTATTTAGAGTGCGGTGCGAGGCCCGGGCCCCAGACACTCTGGCCGCTCAAGCTTTAAGGTTAAAAGAGTAGAGTCCAGAGCAACTGAGCACAAACTCACTCCACACCTGAGCTGAAGGCAGGGAAATGGAAGAGTGATGGGCCAAGCCAGAGGCTGAACAAGTGACTCTGGGCAATGTCACCCGCTCTCTCTAGACCTCAGCTTCCTCATCTATCAGGGGGAGGCAATGCCCTGGGGTCCGCCGCCCCCTCAAATTATCACTGCGGGGATCACAGCCCCTTTGAAAACATACCCTTACCCGGGACAGCCCTCTGAGACACCCCCACCGGCCCTCACAGAGCCGTAGTCCCCCGACCAGGGATAGAACCCGGGCCCCCTGCAGTGGAAGCGCGGCGTCCTAACCACTGGACCAGCCAGGAAAGTCGCCCGGAGGTGGTCTTTAAGAGTGATCGAGGCGCACGGGACAAAGGAAAATGAGCCTCAACAGGAAGCAAGATTATTTAAGTTGACTCAGTTTGATCCAATGTCCTTTTTTTTTTTTTTTTTTTGGCGGTACGCGGGCCTCTCGCTGTTGTGGCCTCTCCCGTTGCGGAGCACAGGCTCCAGACGCGCAGGTTCAGCGGCCATGGCTCACGGGCCCAGCCGCTCCACGGCATATGGGATCTTCCCGGACCGGGGCACGAACCCGTGTCCCCTGCATCGGCAGGCGGACTCTCAACCACTGCGCCACCAGGGAAGCCCGAATATCCTTTTCATCAAACCAAAGAAGTGACCCAGGGCCGGCCCACTCTGTTGAAAACAGTTGAATTACTTGACACCCAACTGCGTGAAACAAGGATTTAGCAGCTATGTCCATCGGTCTAACGGTGAAACCGCTTTTGTTCAGCTCAGAGCCCACGTCGGGCAGGCACCAGCTGGGCAGTGCCATGCACCATCACTTACTGAGCACACCCTGCAACCCAAGCATTCGCCCCATTTCACAGAGGGGGAAATACACTCAGAGGCACAAACAGTGGACGTCAAAGCGGGTCCAGCCCCAGCTCAGTCCTACTGGCTGCAGAGACGTGGCCTGGACTCGGGCCACACTCCCCGGCCCTCTGGCTGCTCCTGTCAGCGCCCTGGGCTCAAAGGACAACATGTTGGAATAGGAGAAGAACCTCCACCCCTCAGCCCCTCTGAGGCCAACTCCGAGATCACAGCAAACGAAGGCCGAGGTCCCCAGAGCCCTCTCCAGCAGGAAGGAAGTACCTGGAGCCTGAACTTGATACTTGAGGTTTCTGTTGCTATTATTTGTTTGCTTGCTTTGTTTCGTTGGGTTTCTTTTTAAGCAGCATCCACCAGAGTGCATTTCACAGCATGTCACCAGTTTAACTGGCTAATTAATAAGAAACATCTGTCAATTGACAAATATTTATTGAGCATCTTCTGAGCCGAAGCTGTGGGACTTACAGAGATGAATAAGACTCACACCCTGAAGGCTCTTCTGGAAATTAGCAAACGTGTTGAGGATACAAATAGCGATGACGAAAGGCAAGTAACAACCCTCAAAGTTAAATATGCATGTGAGCAGTGACACAGAGGCCATCAGCTTGACTCTAAGGGCGTGACAGACTGGCGTCCGGGGTCCACAGGTTGAGATGTGGGGAGATGGACGGACTCCATGGAGGGCGAGAGGCCACAGCTGGCCCCGGAGGTGGACGCCGAGCTAGAGAGTGAAAGTGATGGAGAAGTTCACTGGCTGGGTCACGGACTGACCATGGGTCCTGCGGAGACGGCGTGGGTGACCCACATGCAGTGGACAGAAACGCAGGAGAGTAATAAGTCTGGAATCTGCCCCATCTAAGTTAATCAAAAGAGACATGTATGATTAAAGACCCCAGCACCGTGGGCTGCAGCTCTGGGTGGTGGTGGGGGAATGCCCAGATCGGATGCCAGCTCTTGGTAGGGAGCCCTGTGGCCTGTCGCCTCACCTGTGGCAGGAGCACGATGCCCCCCGCCTCGCCCACCCCCCCAGGGCTGCCGGGGGCTCCAGCGAGATCTGCAAACACGTGCTGCACATGAGGAGTTTGCGTGATACCATCGACTCGGTTAGAGCACCGTGTGTGATGCGGCTCCTGCCCTACAAACAAGAGACAACCAGCTGCAGGAACACGAATCGCAGCTCTCAGATCCTAGTCCCCTCCTTTCAGCCCAGGAGGAAACAAGGTCCCAGGTCTTGCTCGTCCTGACCAAGAGTTTACCTGCAGGGGCTGGAGAGAACGTGGCCTCTTACTGAAGAGCTAATGTTTAATCCATCTGTGGTGGGTTCAGCTGGGGCCAAAAAGACTTGTTCAAGACCAAGCCGGTACCTGCAAGTGTGGCCTTAGTGGGAACTAGGGTCTTTGCAGGTGGAATTAGTGAAGATGAGGCCACACTGGTGTAAGGTGGGCCCCAACCCAGTGACTGGTGTCTTTCTAAGAGGAGGAGAGACCACAGGCACACAGGAAGGGGACGGCCAGGTAGGGGACCATGGAGGCAGAGGCTGGAGTGACGCATCGACAAACCGTAAGATGCCAAGGACTGCGGCAACACCAGAGGCTAAGAGAGAAAGGCGAGGGAGACACCCCTCCCTGGCGCTGTCAGGGAAACATGGCCCTGCCAATCCCTGGAGCTCAGGCCTCTGGCTTCCAGCCTGTGAAATAGTGCATGTCTGTTGTCTTAAGCCCCAGTCTGTGGCGCTTCGTTCCAGCAGCCCTGGGGAATTAGTCCACATCAGGACAACCAGAACAGAGCACAGAATGGTGCTAAAATAAACACACTCAGAGACCAAGAGACAAAAGGCAGTTGGTGAGACTTCCAGATGCTCCATCCCGCCCAAGATGATGGGACCCTGCCCTGGCGGGTGTGAGGCCACGGGAGGACCAAGCTGACTTAGCTGTGGGGAATCGTGTTGTCTGCCTGGATCTATGTATCACAATAATCTGTTTGAAAAATAAAACTGAAACCAGCAAAAGCTGTGCTCTGGCAAAGAGGAAAGAAAGGAGCAGCATCCTGCCACAGTGATGGGTCGTGTGTCGGACCACCTCTGCTCACCACCCTGCAGGACAGACAACCCGAAAAGCTGGATGCCACTCCCTCCCCGACGGGGCTGATCAAAGGCCCTGGAGACCCACACGCTGTCACGTGGTGAACAGAATGCTGAGTAACAATAACAGAGGACCCGAAGGTGAGGCGGGCTTTGGAAGTCCTGCATCTGAAAATCTCTTGTCATTCTGAAGCAGCAGTGGTCCCCTCCAGGTGAAGGTCCCAAATCCTAAAACAGAAACATATCACAGAGAGGCCAGCCCAGGAAGACTGCTCTTGTTTAAAGGTTTCTCTCATGCTGCACTGTGTTCTTTTCCACAGCCCTCTGAGAGATCAATAATTCAAGGAAAGACGCAGACATAGAGAATTGACTTGAGGACACGGGGAGGGGGAAGGGCAAGCTGGGACAAAGTGAGACAGTGGCCTGGACTTATATACACACTACCAAATGTAAAATAGATAGCTAGTGGGAAGCAGCCGCACAGCACAGGGAGATCAGCTCAGTGCTTTGTGACCACCTAGAGGGGTGGGATAGGGAGGGTGGGAGGGAGACGCAAGAGGGAGGAGATATGGGGATGTATGTATACATATAGCTGATTCATTTTGTTATACAGCAGAAACTAACACAACACTGTAAAGCAATTATACTCCAATAAAGATGTTTAAAAAATAAATAAATAATTCAAGGATTCATAGAAACGATGTCCTTGAGCATGCCTAACCTGAAACCCACGTTTCTGCCCACAGCTCAGGGGCCAGCCCCACAGCCAGCCTGGAAACACAGCGTTGCTGGGTGTCTCTCCTGGAACTCAGGGGTGCAGAACCCAGAGCTTGAAGACAGAGGTCAGTCTGGTCCATGCTGACCACTCACTGCTAAGGGGCCTTGGGCACAGTCACCTGCTGCCCATCTGTGCTGGCATCAGCCCGGCAGAGACCTTGAGCCTGCCTCTAGGGCAGGGCCACCCTCTGTCACATCTTCTGCAAGTGCCCGGACAGAAGATCTCACCTCTCTGTACCTCATTTTCCTCACCTGTGCAATGGGTTGTGTGCATTGATTAACTGAATTTTATCTAAGCACAATGAAAAGGTATAATAAACACTGAATAAGCAAATACGATTACCCAAAGTCACAGGTGAGATTTCCTTTCTCACCAAGTGACACTCTCTGGGTGAGATGCTTGGCAAACACAAGAGGACACCCCATCAGCCAGGCCCCTGTGCTGTATTCCTCCACCAGGTGAGGGGCCACGGGACCCCCGGTGATGGTGCCTCCTTCACCCACAGCGTCCTTGCCCTCCCAGCCCAGCCCCTAGAGGGCCGAGCCCTGTGGTGTGGCATCTGTCTCCCTGGGAAACTCCCCCCCAGCCAGAGCCACCGGCCACCCTCCCAGGGGTTCTTGTTAGCACCCCCCAAATGTTGGGTCCGGAGTCTGTGGAACTGCTAAGGTCCCAGCGGCTTTCGCTAACGTTGTCAAGCCCAAATGTGTGTTCGCACCTCAGTTTCCCCTTCTGCGCCCTATCCCACCTCCTGACACGCCTGCCCCCGCTTCCTAGGCCCCTCCTCTGCCCCGGCCTGGGCCCCTCCGCCCGATGCCTCTGTGTTTCTTGCTCTTGGTTGTGCATCTTAAGAGGGATGTGGCATCGCCCCCTTTCACGACAGCAGAGAAGGGGGGTGGGGAGGGGATGCACCTTCTGGAAGCTGCCTGGCCAAGTGGGACCCCCAGGGCCTCCCCAACTGCACACGTGGCTGGTGCCCGACGTAGCCAAAAGTCCCCAGGAAGCCACCCCAAACCAGAGGTGCATCTCCAGGGAGGGGCCGAGGCATCCAAGGGACAAACCTAAGGGGCCAGGAGGGATGCTCACAGCGGGGGCGTAGGGCCAGCTCCGGCTCTGTTTCCCGCCGTAGAGAGACTGCTGGACGAGGCTAACGTGGAACCACAGGATTGATGGCCATCATGCAACAGGGCTCAGGAGCGGTCGGGTGACTGGCCAAGAGGGAGAGGGCGGAGGAGGGCAGACCTGGAGCCACAAAGGTGCCCCAGCGGCTGGGACCCCGGAGTCTTGATGCCGGGGATGCTCCCTGGACAGCGGCGGGCAAACAGCGAAGCTGCCGCCTGGGGAGCCTCTGTGCTCTCTCTGCTCCTGTAGAGAAATGGCTTCTGTTTCTGCGTGTCAGCACTGCATCCCTTTTTTATTTAAAAGGAAACGGCTGCACAGAAGTTGCCCAGATGATGTAAGCGCTCTGCTTCCTGCCAAGAAGGGTCGCAGCTACCCTCCTTCAGAGAGGCGGGGACAGCCAGCCAGGGGCTCTGCCAGCCCGGCGGACACAGGACACAGGCAGATGCGGCCTGGAGTCCTCACTCCCTGGACAGGTGCACCTCGTCCGCAGCGCCCACCCCGCAGAGGCAGGGCTGAGTCCGAGCCGGGCCGCTCCAAACCCAGCTCTGGCCCCTGGAGACACACGCAGCCCCTCGGCCGTGCAGCAGCTTGGGCCCACCAGGCCCTTCCCAAGTAAGGGAGGGGATCGTAAGTCCTCAGGATAGAAGGGGCCTCGATGCCACCTGTGCTCCTGCTTCAAAGAGTGCCTGAGGCCTGGAAGACGCCCAGGTCCTACCCCCAGGCCTGCTGCAGCTCGCAGCAACCTGCCCATCCCCTGGCGGGGGGTGGGGGGCCTCTCTCCGCTCTGCTCTGCTGAGAATTGCTGCCCTGCAAGCGCCAGCCCGCGAGGACGGCATCGCCCCACTGGCCCCTCGTGCCAGCACAGCCAGAGCTGCGGGCCTCCCCACCAGTTCCTCCTGCCACTGCCACCCCCACTGCTGCAGCTCTATGGGGCCATGCATGCAGGGCGGCAGCAGCTGCTGTGCACCCAGGTGAGGGCTCCGGTTGAGAACAGCAGGGTCTTCCCTGGACCCCTCCGGGAAGCTGGAGACTCATCCCCCAGGTCCAGGGTCAGCAAGGGACATGGGGTTAGGAGAGCAGTGTTGAAGGACCCCATCCCTCCAAAATTGAGAGGGGGCCTGGCTGGCAATCTCTAGGAGAACCGTAACAACAGAGATTCAATTTGCCAAAACTGGAACAAAATCAGAAAGAAATTGAAACTGGATGATTGGAGAGAAAGAGAATGAGTACAAGTATTGTCAGGAAGAGAAGCCAAAGTGAGGGATACAGGGAGGAGGGAATGTCAGATTAGGGTCCTAACCCAGAGACCGGAGTCCGGGTGAGCCCTGGACAAGTGTGGTAGGCAGCGGCTTCGATGGGGAGGCCAGAGTGCCAGCTGCAGGGCCCAGTGGGTACCACACTGGGAAAAGGGAAATGGGGGATTGCAAACAGTAAGGGGGGGATCAGGGGAGGTTGGACCGAGTTGTCTAGCCCCGCTTTCAGGGCCCTCCCAACCTGGTGCGCACATATTTTTCCCAAACCTGCAGACCCAGAGCCTGAAGGCAGAGTGAGGAGGCCATCTAGCGGTGGGGGCTGGTGGGAAGGCAGGAGCCGGGCCTGGGAGGCGCCTCCTGGGGGTGGGGGCAGAAGACAGGCAGCCACCTGTCCTCAACAGGGATAATGCTGGTGAGGGATGGAGGTGGGGAGGGGTGGGGGATGGAGGTGGGGGGGATGGGGGATGGAGGGGGAGGGGGAGGGATGGAGGGGGAGGGGGAGGGATGGAGGGGGAGGGATGGAGGGGGGAGGGATGGAGGTGGGGAGGGATGGAGGGATGGAGGTGGGGTGGGGTGGGGGATGGAGGTGGGGAGGGATGGGAGGATGGAGGGGGAGGGGATGGGAGGATGGAGGTGGGGTGGGGTGGGGGATGGAGGTGGGGAGGGATGGAGGGGGGAGGGATGGAGGGATGGAGGTGGGGTGGGGTGGGGGATGGAGGTGGGCAGGGATGGGAGGATGGAGGTGGGGAGGGGTATGGAGGGAGGAAGGCAGACGACCATGGGAAAGCAGGGCAGAGCCCAGACAAATCAGAAATGGCTCCTGAGGTTACCTGGGATGTCGGGCCAGGTCAGGAAGAGGCTGGGGTTTGGAACCTCTGACCCGCACGGGGAGGGGCCCAGATTGTCTGGAGGGGCAAAGGCAAAGAGAGGGAGCCATCTGGCGTCTGGAGGTGGAAGAGGACAGCGTCTGCTGTCTGGGAAGTGGGGAGGGGGCAGGATGAAAGGAAGGGGAAGTGAGGGGAGGGTGAGACCTCAGCGTCTGGGGTGGCTCGGCTGATGCCCTTGTTTCCAGGGCAGTAAACACAAGCTACAGTTGATCTTTGTCCCGATTCCCCATCCCACCCCAGCCCCACCCGCCGCAGGCAGCAGGCCCTCGGAATTCAGTGTGGTGGGTTCACGGTCCTTCGTTATTTCATTATTGAGGATTGGCCAGCTCCCAGGCAGGCGGCCCTGGCAGGCTCTTGGGGGTGTCCGGGGCTGGCCAAGACGGACAGGAGGTGTCTTCGGCCCGAGCCTGGGCCCCCTGGGCCGAGGAGGCCTGACGGGACCTCCCACTTCCTGTCCTGCCTGCTCCCCACCTGGAGGGAGCCGAGCCCCCAAGTCTCGGAGCCACGCAGAGCTCTCTGCAGCTCAGGCTCCGGCTCCCGAAGCGCCAGCCTTGCTCCCCGTCTGGGGAGTTCCCGGCACCTGCGAGATCTCAGGCGGGCATCCCTGCTCATGCGGTGGCCACATGGGCTCCCCGGTCTCCAGCCAGGGGGTTGAGACCCGGTGCTGTGGCCCCTTTGCCTTTGCCTGAGCGGAAAAAGAGGGGAGAAGGGAAGGGACTGGAGCGAGGTGCCACGTGGGGGAGGGAATCAGGAGGCTGGAGTGTCCCCAGCACGCCCTGTGGCTTCTCAAGCCCCCATGCCCAGCGGTGTCACAACACTTGCTGTGTGGCGACCACTTCAAGCAGGCCTACCCTCCTGGGTCCAGGACGGTGTGACCTTGCTGCATCGGTTCCACTGGGAGGCCTTGAGGAAGTTGGGTTGATGCTTCACAAATCAGAGAATAGAAAAGGCAGGGTGGAGATGCGCTCCTGGCCAGCAGAGCCTTGGAGATGCTCAGTGTCTGCAAAGGCCCAACTACAGCCTCTTTCGATGTCCCCTTCCACGCTCCCCACACCCAGAGGAAAAGTTTGTCTGCACTGGAGCTTACCCAGACTGCGGCAAGTGTCCCATTGTTCTGAGGACCCGGCCTCTCGCGCTGGGGTCACGGGAGAACGCCTAACTGCACAGAGTGACAGCCGGGCCTCCCTCCGTCCACTGCACACGAAGAACCCTCGCTCCCGCGTCCCACTCCAGAGCAGTTGCTGTGTCAGGGTGAGACAGGAAGGGCCCAGAAGGAGGAGGGCATATTCTGCAAAAAGGGGGAATCTCCGATTTTCTTTTCCTGGTTTAAATAAGATTTTTTAAGTTAGTTTGTTTCTCAAAGTGCAGGAATTGGGGGCTCCAGCATTGCCAGCTCTGAGCACCGGGCCCTCTTCTGCACGCCCCTCTTTGACCAGAACACTGTGCCCCCAGGGCCCTGCCCCACTCGGGCTACAGCCCCCAGGACCCTGAGGATGGGCTTGTCAAGCTCCAGGGAAAGCCAAGTCGGCATGATGTGGAAGGAACCTGAATTCCACATCCAGCTCATCCCCTGGCCTGCACTTTGCTCCGATCGATTGAATCATGGGGGTGGTGTGTGTGCACAGCCTTGCCCACTCGCCGCTGCCCCCAGGCACAATGGGCCTCCGCCCACCACGCAGGCACCAGCACCGGCTCCCTCCTCTGAGCTGGGGTGCAGACCCCAGACCCGCTCGGGCCCAGCCTGCTGGATCGTTCCCTCAGCTCACTCTGCACCAGACCCTGAGCACACCTCCATTCCACTTCCAGAGAGTTAAAAATAATGCATTAATTGAAACACAATAAAGGAGCAGTATTTTCAAGTTTTTCTAGGGTGCTTAAAGCACTTCAAATAGCACTACGTTACGTACAGTCCCGGCCAGTCGTGGCAACTGGAATATTCCGGAGGGGGCACAGGCCCCTCTTTCTTTCAACTGCAGGGAGCCCTGGCCTGCATGATAAAGTCTCTGGGAAAATATTTAGATAAGACCTGGGCAGCTTTGCCCCTCAAACATTTGAGAGACTATTTGTTTGGTGATGGAAGCTTGGCCGGGGGTCGGGGGGGGTGGCGGTGGGTCTAGATTGTCCTTTAAAAACTTAAGTTGGTTTTAACTGAAGCATCTACCATTCTGGAGAAAGTGAAGGGGGAACGGGAGGTGTGCCCCGGGCAGGGGGCAGCTGGTGTTATCCTCGGCAACGCGCCTCCTCTCTCCCTCTCACCTTTGTCTTAGTAAAGATGTTTTTCTCTTTTAACTAGAAGCCTTCAGGTAAAAATAAAGCAGCCACAGGAAAAAAAATTAGTCTTTTTTAGGGTTAAACATCAGAAGACAAGCCTGTGCTGCTTTGGCCAATCAGATACGCCCCTGCCAGCTATAATATAGTACTGAAGACAGCCTCCCGCACAAGCTCTCAGGCTTGCTACCATTTAAAATCAGACTCTTTTTGTCTTTTGATTGCTGTCTTGAGCCCCAACTCCGATGTGTTCCGTTATCAGCGGCCAGCAGCCTGCCGTTCCAGCCCCCGTCTGGGTGGGGATCGGTGGCGAGTCCCCCGCAGCGGCGGCGGGCAAGGTTATATAGGAAGAGAAAGAGCGAGGCTGAGAGCGAGGGCGCCAGCAGCCAGCCGGAGCGAGCGAGGGAGGGAGAGCGCACGGGCACACACGCTCGCACACCCGCACCCTCGCGCACTCAGACCTGCTCGGGCCAGCCTTGAGGTCCCTGGGCTCCATGGACGAGATGCTACTGCTGGCGAGATGTCTGCTGGTGGTGCTGGTCTCCTCACTGCTGATGTGCTCGGGGCTGGCGTGCGGACCCGGCCGGGGATTTGGGAAGAGGCGGAACCCAAAAAAACTGACCCCTTTAGCCTACAAGCAGTTCATCCCCAACGTGGCTGAGAAGACCCTAGGGGCCAGTGGAAGATACGAAGGGAAGATCACGAGAAACTCGGAGCGGTTTAAGGAACTCACCCCCAACTACAACCCTGACATCATATTTAAGGATGAAGAAAACACTGGAGCGGACCGGCTGATGACTCAGGTAGAAACCCAGCACGGGGCGTGGAATGTGTTGCTTCCAAGGGGTTATGTGTAACCATGCCGTACAGTCTGTTTGCTCTTCAGGCAGGTAGAAAGCCGATTTTACCCTCTCCTTCCCCACCCACCTGCCGGCCTATCATCCCTTCCTCTTCCTGGAGGGGAATGGAGGTGAAGGGTCCAGCTGGAGAAGTTTAGGCTGGGGGGTGGGGATAAGGACGCTAGGAGATGTGGTCCTTGCATGGCCCTGATTTGATTTGTCCTACTGGGATGGCCTTCCCATCCTGCCTCAGCTCTGGCTTGTAACTTGGGGAGACCTTCACTTTGGGGGCATCTGTCCTTTCCAAGTTGGGAGTGGGAATGGAGGGGGGGTGCAAGCATCCCCCCCATAAGCATAGAGCGGCGTCCAGATCACTGTGCAAGTGTAGCCTCGGCGCTTACACGTTTCCCTTCTCCTCTGTGTTTTTCTTTCCCACCACTGCTACCCGCCCCCCGCTGCCCCCCACCAAAGACCCTCAACTGGAAAAGCCAGGAGGCCGGGCTGACAAAAGGTCGGGGCTCCAGAGGCGGCTGGGCCAGTCCCTGGCCGTCTCACATAGCTCCACTGCGATTCCATCGCTGGCAGCTGTGCCCGCCAGAGTGTGAATGTATCGATATTTCTTTAAGGATGCCCTCTTATTCTCCCGAGCCCGCGGTACTTGAGGGGAGGGACTTAGAACTTACTGGCATTGCATCACGCTAGTTTTCAACCTGCTTGCATAGGAAATTAGCAGCGACTAGATATTAGCGGGGGGGGGGGGGGGGCTGGAAAGAAGAACCAAAGCAAAACACGCATTCCTCTCTCCCTCTCCGCCTCCGTTTGAGACTTCTGGCTGCCAATCTGCCCGTCAATGGCAGACTTTCTGCAACTCCAGGCACGTATAACTGAAGCTAGAAATGGATTTCCTGGCAAATATAGGTCAACATCTTTTTTATTGCCCTATTAAAATATTCAAGTCCTACCTTTAGGGCCAGGAGCGCACCGCAGCTGACGGAGCGGCGCTGGCGGGGCGCAAGTGCAGGGGAGGCTGGGGGTGGGAGGGACCGAGGAGACACTCCCGGCCGCTCCGCTCCCCAGCCCGATGCCCGGCCTTGCTGCGGAGCCGAGGAAGGCCAGGGGCAGGCGGGGTAGCGGGCTCCAGCTGACGGACGGAGGCGGAGAGGGAGGGGAGGAGAGGGTCCGCGTCCCCGGCTCGCTCGCATCTGCTCCCGACCACCTTAAATCTGGACCGCGAGTGTGGACGCGCGCGCCTGTGCCCGAGAGCAGCGCGAGCCGCAATTAACTCTGCGCAGGCCGCGGGGTGCCCTGCGCGTGCGGCCGGCTGCGGGCGCTTTTCCAGCTCATCTGCGGCTCCGACCCCCTGGTCACCCTCGGTCCCGGCGGGAGGGCAGGGGCCCTCCCGGGATCCCTCGGCACCGAGGAGAGGGGCGCGAGGCCAGAGAAAGCAGCGGGGGCGGGGACGCCGGAGGTCCCCGAGCCGGAGGGCTCAGCGGCCGCCGCGGTCCGCGCCGGGCCGACGCGGGAGGGAGCGGGTCCCGGCCCGCGCCCTGCCCGGGGCCCCGGGCCTCGCCGCCCCGCCTACAAGTGCGAGCGCGCGGAGCCGCGCACCCGGGCAGACGCATCTCGGCTCCACTTACTCCCGGGTTATCGATCTCGCGGCTCGGGTTTCAGTGCGCGCGGGGCTGGGCTGCGGCCGCCCGCCGGCCCCTCCACGCGCCCGAGCGCGGGCTCGGCCAGGGCTCCCGGCGGCGCTCCGACGGCCCGACTGGCGAGGCGGCGCGGGCGGACCCGGCGGGCCCGGGCGGGAGGGAGAAGCCCGTCCAGGGCGGAGGCGCCTCGCGGGCCTGGGCGCCCGGCCCGCGCCCCCCGCCGGGTCCCTCGCCCCGCCGCCCCCGGCCGCCCCGCCGGGACCTACAGCCGCGCGGCCCGGCGCCCGGCCGCTCTGGCCGCAGCGTGCGCTGGCAGCATTTGAACTTCTGACCTTCTGTCAACTTCCCTCAGACGAACGAAACGAAAACAAATACTTTTTTTCCCTGGGCAGTGGCTATTCCCGTTCCCAGCACAAAAGGAGGGGGGAGGGGCAGCCGACGTCGGGGTGGGGTGGGGAGAGCCAGGCCAGGCGTGTACCACGGGCCCCAAAAACGTGCCCTAAAAACCTGGAGGCTGGTGGGGGGGGCCTAAAAGGCAACCCCTGCTTTACCCCTTCCGCGTCCTTCCTGCGTCCCCGGTCCTAAGAGTTAAAGTGGGGAAGGCGGGGGACCTGGGAGGTGAGGGCAGGGCCGGGGGAAGGGGAAGCGGCAACGCCTCCCGGGCTCCTGGGGCACCTGCCCCCCCGCCGGCCCCCCACTTAAGATAAGCACCTAGACTCTGCTCTCGGGTGCGTGTCCCTCCCCCCCCCCCCCGTCTCTGTCTCCCTAACGTGACTGCCGCCCAAGTCCCTCAACCATGGCAAGATCGTCCCCAGTGGAACTTTCAGAGCAGTTCAGGAACGCATGAGCCCCTGGTTAATATTAACTCCGAGAGGGGGAAGCGCAGACAGACACGCTCTCCCCGCAGGCCGCGGTGCCGAGGGGCTCCGAGGGGGCAGGAGGCCGCGAGGGGCCGGCCTGCGGGCTGCGCGGGGGACCGGCCCGAGGCGCCACGTTGGGCAGATTTCCGGGTGCGTGGCGGCCCCGGGGAGCGGCGCTCAGGTGTGGGTTTGAAGGGAGGGGCCTGGTTTTCCGGAGGGGGGGGAGGAGGAGCAGCGAGAGGTGTGTGCGGGGACCCGAGGGGACCCTTCTGAAGTCGGGACACCCCCTCCCCCGCGCTGGGGAAGCCCGTGGGCGTCGGCGGTGACAGTCCCTGCTCGGCTCCCGGGCGCGGAGCGGCTGCGCAGACTGGGGAGGTGGCGCGGGAGCTCAGGCGTGGGGAACAACTTGGCCTCCGCCGACACAAAGCCGGGCCCGTCGGCCCCTCTGGGCTTCACGGTGGCTGCACAGAGGCGGGGTTGATTCGCGGCACACGACCCAGTGAATTGATAACCGGCCCGGGCTTCCCGGCTCCGCCCGCGACGATCCCGCCCGGCCGGGGCGCAGAGACTCCTGCAGCCGCGGGCCGAGGCCGCGTTGCGCCTGGCGGAGCCCGGGCCTGCCTCGGCCCTGGGCTCCTCGCCTGGGGTCTCCACCTCTTGTCCGAGTGGCGCAACTCAGAACGCTGGGGGATGGTACGCGTGCTCCCCTTCCTGCCCTCCCCCTCGCCAGCGGCCCCGGGGGAAGCCACTGAAAGCCGCATCTGCCCCCCGAAAGCAGGGAGCTGGGCTGCGATGGGGGCTCGGGAAGCGAGTGTCTGCGTGTGCGCGTCGGTGGTGTGCGCCTGCGCAGCCGGTTCCACATCCCGGCTCTAAACTGACCCTGGTTTACCGATTGATTTTCATGTAAAACGCATTCAATCCTCAAGATGACCTCACTCAAACTCTGTCCTTCTGACTTTTTTTTTTTTTTTAAGAAAACTGTTGGCGGGCCTAGAAACCTGCAAGCGCTGACCTGTTACCAGGACCGCCCCCTAGCCGTCTGCCCTCCCTCCACCACGCGCGCGCGCACACACACACTCACACACACACTTGCTGTATGTCTAACTCTACAACCACATACTGGTTTTTACTGCTGCCAACTACACAGGTCTTTTCCTGTCGCGCAATCGGTCGCATCCCCTTAAAACGCGGCAGCGGCCCTTGCAGGAGCCCTCCACCTCCCCCGCGCTCTGTAAGAAAGAGTTCCCCCAGGCTATAATAGGGTCCTTGCTGGGGCCGGCTGGTCATCTCCGTAACCGGGGTCCCCGCCCGGATATCAGCCCTACCCTCTGCAGAAGTCAACTTGGAATTGTCCCCTATCCCTCCTGAGTCTGGCTCTCTGGGGGACGCCCCCATCATGATTTTGTCACCACCTCCCCTTTTTTCAACCCCGCACCAGCCGCAGTATAAACGTCCAGTGAGTTACTGTCCACACAAACATGCACGTGATTCAACTCTTTCTTGCATCCTTGTCTGAATGGGACCCGAGACTTATATGGGAACTCCCACAGCTTTACCCTGGCTTCAGTCCTGCCTATTCACTGCTTCTTTACTCCTACTGGCAGCTTCCTTGTGGGGGGGGGACCCCAAGGGCGGTTTCCAGAAGAAGCCTCCCTAAGGCAAGAGCCCAGAGGCCCCAGGCCTTTCTGGCTCCCCTCCCCCTCCCCTCCCCTCCCCCCTCCACCTCTTAAGTTGGCTCTTCAAACTTGCAGGACACCATTCTGCGCCGGCCAAGAAAACAAGAGGCGGGGAGGGAACAGGTTAAGGAAAACAAGAGACACAATCAGACCACAGAAAAGCCGGGAGAAAAGAGTTCCACGGGGAAAAGGAATGTGGCTGTCCAGATAAAGAATGTTTGTCATCCGGCCCTGGTCTTATTGAAAATTATAACTCACCTGGTTGCCTTTCACTTCTGGTTCCCCCACCCCTTCGGCTGCTATCAGGGTCCCACCACCCTCTCTACCTTTGGCTTAATTCTCACCTCAGATAGGCGCAGGGCAGAGATAAGGCAAGGCTTTTAACTCTGTAAGAAGTATAACGTGTATTTTTCTTTCTACGGCTAAGGTGCACCCGGGGCCTCTCTCCTGCCTCCTGAGAGGGAGTTTGTCCAGGGAGCTGGGTGGAGCCTTGCACAGGTGCGGAGCGATGGGGCCACAGAAGAGGGCAGGGGCGTGGAGGGCGTCGTGGAGGAGGACGCGGGCCACAGCCTAGGGTGCTCCTGGAGGCTTGTGCAGCCACTGTCCAAAACCACGCAGTTTACTTATTTCGAAGACAGACATTTCATCTGCTTCTCAGGCCGTGCCGGGGGCTCTGCTATTTCAGGTGTGGAGAAAGGCGCTCAAGTCGCCTCCGAGAGGACGTGCCTCCTCCTACGACGTCACCCCCTCCTCCCTAGCCGAGCTCCCCCTCTCCGGAACAGGCCGGCCCGTTCCAGGCCCGGCCTTGTCTCCCTACTTCTGCGCACAGCCCGCATCCCGGGGGGCTAGGCAGAGCAGCCCAGGGGTAGGGCTGGGGCAGGCCCGGACGCTCACGGGCGCTGGGTGCCCCCTTCTCTCCACAGCGGTGCAAGGACAAGTTGAACGCCTTAGCCATCTCCGTGATGAACCAGTGGCCGGGAGTGAAGCTGCGGGTGACAGAGGGCTGGGACGAGGACGGCCACCACTCAGAGGAGTCGTTGCACTACGAGGGCCGCGCAGTGGACATCACCACCTCGGACCGCGACCGCAGCAAGTACGGCATGCTGGCGCGCCTGGCCGTGGAGGCCGGCTTCGACTGGGTCTACTACGAGTCCAAAGCGCACATCCACTGCTCGGTGAAAGCAGGTGAGGGGGCGGGCCCACCCACCCACGCCGACAGCACCCCCCAGCAGCTCCAGATCTGTGCCCCAAAGCCCGGCTCACGGGAAGGAGGAAAGTGGGGAGGAGGTGGGCAGGCAGGGAGGGGACTGGGTGATGACTGGTGTTCCTGTGGCGGGAACAGACTCCGTGAGGCCTGTCCCAGTCCCCAGCCGGGAGCTGTCCCTACCTTTGAGGCCACAGAGGCCCACGTTCTCTGAGCCCAGATGCAGGGGGCATCTGGCTTCTCGAGCCTTCCCCTACCCCTGTTTCCGGAGTCCCCGCTGCAGGTGGCAGAGACAGGGAGGAAAGATGGTGGGGCCGGGGGGGACTGTCCTGGTGAGGGACTGCAGCCCTGCCCAGTCGGCCGGCTCTGGCCCAGAGCCTCTGTCTCAATAGAGCTTAAGAATGAACCACTCGCCACTCGCCACCGGCCCGCACCCGGCACAGGAGGTTCTGCCCGGGGTGGAAGCCCCGGTCCACTCCCTTCCCCCCTGAGCGCCTGTGGATTATGAACTAACTTAAGTCACTCGGCCTTTGGGAAGAGGCCTGATGGGAGGTAATAAAGCCGGTAGTTACCACTTCCAACATCTGGAGGCCGCAAGCCCAGAAGCATCCGTCCTTATTAGGAACCAGCTGGGCCGCCCTGAGCCACAGGCAGGGCCAGGAAAGCCAAGCCTGCAGCTGGAGCCCCCGCCCTGCTGCGTGAGGCTGACTTCCCTGGGCCTGCAACGCCACACGCTGTTGCTGGCGAGGAACAGCTCCGGAAGGAAGGCGCGCGCGCGCGCGCACAGTTCCCCAGCTCCACTGAAGCAGGTCTCTCCAACTCTCGGCAGAAGCCGGCGCGTTCAGCAAGACAGTTCACAGTGAACTTCAGAGGAACTGCGTCTCCCCTCGCCCCCCCGTTTCGCCTGTTTGTCTCCTAAACTGTATTTTAATAGCGTATGTTAGCAGAAAAACACTTTCAAAGTGTCGAGGCACACTTTGGAGGTAAGGAAAAGAGTGGCCTCCTGTAGCAACAGAAAGAAAAGGTGTGGAAGGCTGGGGAGAAGGTCTGGGCTTAGAGCCTGGGAAAGGGTCTCAGACGCCAGCAGGGCGGGGAGGCGCGCCCCGACTTCGCGGGGCTCCTAAATGGCGGCGCGGCGCGGCGCGGCGCGCGGCCCGCTCCGGGCCACCCCTGTCCGCGGGGTCCCCCTGGCGGGGGTCCCTCGAGGTCTCCTCGCAAATGAGCAGCGGTCGTCCGGCCCCGGGACCCCGCCGGGGGAGCCGGGCCCGGCGCGCAGAGCCGCTCATTGGCATTCCGCGCACACGGGCCGGGCGCGGGGCGGTGCGTGTCAAGCAGGGTCGTGCGACTCGACGCCTCGGGCTCGCCTGCGTCCCGGGCGCATTCCGGGCGGCTATGTCGGGCCTCCAAAGGCCGGCCCCGCACTTCATGCCGGAGAAAACGATGAGAAGATTAAAAGCCCTCAGTAATTCCAGCAGGAAGATTCTTTCTCGCGATCTCTATTTGCAAAAAGCAGGATCCCGGAGATTGGAATGCAAAGAAGACGGGGACGTCCCCGCCCCTCCTCCACGGCCCCCTGCGCGCCGCCCGACTCCGATTATTGTCCTCGGGACAGTGAGCCTCAGAGAGCGACAGAGGCCGGAGAAAGCGGGTAGTCAAGGGGCCTTGAGAACCCGGCGCTTCCAGAGCTCGGAGCAGGCCCCGCCATTTAAAATTCAAATACACATCTCGAGTGCTTGGAAGAGAGGCCTGGCTGTGCAAATAGTGCTTGTGAGGCCCGGGCTTCTGGAGAGCCCGCGTGTGAATCGCCGGGGGTGCGGCGGGGGGGTTGCACCTGAGCAAATAGGGAGGGGGCGGCCCAGAGCTGGAGAGAGGGAGCCGAGAGGGGTGGGGGGGATGGAAGGAGCCCCTCTTCCAAGAGCGCCTCCCATTTGTTGCAGAAATTACAATGACAATGGCGAGCCCTTTATTGGATTTTAATTAGAAGATCCACACAAGCCCCGGATTTTCACACCTCAGCCAATTCTCTGGAATGTTTGTCCAGTTGCTACAACTACTACAGCTATTTTTCAACCCCGCCCTCGCCCCCAACCGGCCGACACCAACCAGCCGACACCAAGGCCCCCCGCTGGGCACTGGGGGCGGGGGGGTGGTGCGGGGAGCGGCCGAGGGTCCCCGCCGCGCAGCCCGGGTGCGGAGCGCACGAGGGGGCGCCGCGCCCCGCGCCGGAGGCGGGAGCAAAGGAGGGTGCGCCCCGGCGCCCGGGTGAGCTCAAGGAGGCTTCCTGAGGAATCCAAGTGGAGAGCAAATACCCTCTGAATTCATGGCGAGGTTGGGTGTGTGCTGAGCCGGCGGGGGAGGGGGCGGGGGAGGGGGGAGGCGAAAGGGAAGGAGTGTAACCGGCCTCCCGCCGGAGACGCCAATCGACCTTTGTCACCGCCAGTCCAATCCTAAGAGAGTCGTTAAGGAATGCGTCTGCATCTGAATTTGGTCACCGAGGCGGTGGGGATGGGGGGAGGGAGGTCCGCGCGGGACCAGCCTGGCACCTCTCCCCGGAGCCACGCGCTTCCTCGTTCTGGGCGCGCGGGACACCAAGCGTGCGCCCCCCTTCCCAGTCGCGTCTTCCTCTCGGGACTCACCGCCCTGTCTCCTCTTCTCTCCCTTCTCTCCCCCCGCAGAGAACTCGGTGGCGGCCAAATCGGGCGGCTGCTTCCCGGGCTCGGCCACGGTGCACCTGGAGCAGGGCGGCACCAAGCTGGTGAAGGACCTGCGCCCCGGGGACCGCGTGCTGGCGGCCGACGACGAGGGCCGGCTGCTCTACAGCGACTTCCTCACCTTCCTGGACCGCGACCACGGCGCCAAGAAGGTCTTCTACGCGATCGAGACCCGGGAGCCTCGCGAGCGTCTGCTGCTCACCGCCGCGCACCTGCTCTTTGTAGCGCCGCACAACGGCTCGGCCGGCCGGGAGCCCGAGGCGCTGTCGGGCGCCGGGCGGCCGCCTGGGGGCGCGCCGGAGCGCCGGGCGCTCTTCGCTAGCAGCGTGCGCCCTGGCCAGCACGTGTACGTGGTGGCCGAGCGCGGCGGGGATCGGCGGCTCCTGCCGGCCGCCGTGCACAGCGTGACGCTGCGCGAGGAGAGCACGGGCGCGTACGCGCCGCTGACAGCGCAGGGCACCATCCTCATCAACCGGGTGCTGGCGTCGTGCTACGCGGTCATAGAGGAGCACAACTGGGCGCACCGGGCCTTCGCGCCCTACCGCCTGGCGCACGCGCTCCTGGCCGCGCTGGCGCCCTCGCGCACGGACCGCGGCGGGGGCGGGGGCGGCGGCCGCGTGCCCCCGCCTGCGCCAGGTGCGCCGGCTGCGCCAGGTGCGACCGACGCGCCAGGCGCCTCGGGCATCCACTGGTACTCGCAGCTACTCTACCAAATAGGCACCTGGCTGTTGGACAGCGAGGCCTTGCACCCGCTCGGCATGGCGGTCAAGTCCAGCTGAAGGCCAGGGGGCCGGGGAGGGCACCGGGAGGGGGCGGGGCGGGCGGGGGGAGGGGCGAGATACCGCAAATGACACACGGAAAAAGCGCACGAAATGAGACTTTAATTATAATAATAATAATAATAAAAAAGTAGGACAGTCCAAAGTAGACTATAAGGAATCAAAGACCCCGAGAAATTCTGTTGTTGTGTTTAGTTTATATATATATATTTTTGAATTTTTTGATTCCTGTTTAAGTTTGGTTATTTTTTCACCTCTCCTGGCTATTTATTTGTTTGGTATGAATAGATGTTTTAAAATAATATGAACCGGACCTTCAAGAGCCTTAAATAGTTTGTTTCTTGGATAATTTATTATCATGTGAACTGTACTCACAGGGGGAAAGATTATTTTGTGAAGCCAAGCGACCCGCTCAGAGTCTATTTTTCTACATGTGCCTCGTCCTGACTTTCAGAAAGCAAACTTCTGTCCTCTGCATTCCTCGTTTGCAACGCTCCTGCTTTTCAGCAAGTGTAAACTAAAACATGCTTCATGGGGGTCCACAAATTATATTTTTATACACAGAATTGTAAATTAGATTTTTGAGAGATCAATACTTAACTGAATTACATTTCATTTTTGAAATAGTGTAAAATATGAAAATATATTATTTTAATTTAACTAGTTTCCAATGTAACAGCCATCTCCTGTTTTGTCTTCCGGGTTTAATATTTGCTTTATCATCACCATTTTGGCCACATTCTTGGAAGTCGAGACTGTTACACACTCACACACACACATACACTTTTTTTTTTCTTGGACAAACTGGAAGAACTCTGTTATTTTTAACTTCAAAGAATTTATTAGAAAATAATATTTTTTAAAAGCGCACATAGTGATGATCCCACAAGGATGGAGCCTGTAGTTTGTACAGAGAAAAACAAAGGATGTTTTTGCATTAATAAATTGAGAAATAACTGCTGTAAATTTACTAAAATGTATTTTTGAATATTTTGTAATAGTTTTATAGAAATAAAATGTGCCACGCACAGCCTGGTTAGTATATAATAACTAAGAATTCCTGTTGCAGCCCTTTTTCTTTCCTTTTTTTGGCTTCTTTGTTTGGGAAACCTAGTGCTGACAGGAGTTCCCAGTATTATATTTAGATGTGTTGCTTATACTGTGAATTCAGATCCACTCACGTAGGTAACCGAATCGACGTCTTTGTTTTCGTCCCTGGAGAAACCTCAGCTCTGTTTGTATTTATTGTGTGAAAGTCTGTCTACTCAGAGGCTGGCAGTGCCGTGCTGGGTGCCCTTCTGCCCTCACCTCCCCCAGCTTAACCAGCACAGCCTCAGTGGCTGCCTGGAGGAGATGGTCTGGGGCACTCACCCAGAACTTCCTCCCCAGGCCCCGCGTCACTGGTGGCCAACTTTGTTCCCTCCGCTTGGTTGACCCAGGTTGGGGTGCACTGTCCCCCTGGCCTTGCAGGGAGGAGGTCCTTAACTGCTTTCTGAAGTCCTGGGACCCGGGACTTTTCAGAAGGGTCCCCAAGGAGAGGGCCAGGTGTTGACGATCTGCAGGAGGATGTGCTCCCTGCCTGCTCTGTGCGGACCCGGCCTTCCCTCCTCTCCCATCACACCCACTAGAGCCTCAGGGTGCCGGGGTCCTCGGGCCATGCTGGTGTCTCCAAGTTGTCTGTCTTGAGTGGTTGTCAGGTGTGGACGTTTGTCCCTAGGTCGTAGTCCTCCTGCGGGCACCCTGGGGCCAGTGGCCCTGTGTCAGCAGGGCCGGGGGGACAGGTCCTCCGTGCCTGATGCTGTGTCATAGGCTCAGCCGCCCTGGGCGGTCACTCTGAGGGCTTTGGTTTAGTGAAGGCTGCTGTCCCGCTTTGCGCTCTGTGCCCAAATGCCTCTGCAGGCTGAGCTTTGGGAAGGTGGGCCGTGTGGCCTCAGGGCCTCTCAGAAGATTAAATAAGGCGGCCCTGGGTTTAGGGGAACAGAATTGAACTCGACGGCCTCGGGCCAGTCTCGGTCCCACCTGGTCAGGGTCTGGAGAAGCTGCTTCTGAGGCTAGGGCTCAGGTCCCTGGGGGCCTTCTGTGCTGAGGTCTGGTGAGATGTGGCTCTCCAGGAGGCCGAGGGCCCCGATGGGCGGTGCTGGGGCCAGAGCTCACCCTCCGGGCAGGAGTGGTCCCTGGTTCTCCTTGGTCTCCTAGGTGGGCAGCAGGGTTACGATCCCTGGTAAGGCTGGTGGTTTCTGTTCTGATGACTGTTCAGGTCTGAGTGTTAAGCCAAGCAGGAGCACGAAGCACACCAGCAGCTCTGGCCAGACTGGTCCACTGGACTAGTTAGCGGTCAGAGAGAGAGGTCAGGTGTTGGCCTGGCCCGAAGGTCCCTGGCAGCGCCCCCTCCTGGCCGGGCAAGGTTGTGGCACCCTCGCCTGTTTCCCCCCTTCCCTCCCCACCTTTTAAGACCCTTTGCAGCTTTATAGTGAGAATTCTCTTTTTCACGTCCACAGCATAGAGAAACGAAGTGCAGGGCATCGGGCAGGCGCAGCACTGCTGCCGGACGAGGGCCCACTTCTCCATCTTCAGGGTTGACAGGACCAAGAGTTTGTGCCAAGCGTGTGCGTGGTGTTGCCGCCGGCCTCCCTCGTGACTAATTGCATATCTATTCCTGTCAAACACGCATACCAGAATGTACTTGAAACTGTTATCTTTGTGCTCTGTTGTTTGAATAATTAAAGAAGTTACAGAGACTTTGTGCCGTGTCTGTTCTGTGGCAGAATTCCCGTCCCATCCTGTCATCTGCAACTCCCGTTTTCTTCCACCAGGTTGTCCCAAATATGTGAAAGAAGAAATGTCATTGAGAGTGCACACTTCGGATCCATCAGGGGTGGTGATGGGCTCTTACGTGTGGGACAAAGCACGAGGCCCGTCCCTCTGAGGAAGCTGCCAGCACGCGGCGGCGTGTGTGTGTGTGTGTGTGTGTGTGTGTGTGTGGGAGGGAGGCAGCCCCATCCTCTCCTGGTGGAGACCCTTTGCTGTCAGCATCACATCCACATGGGAAATACTGGGCTGACATGCAAAGAATGCCGGCTGGTTGCAAGATTTGGCAAGAAAGCAACAAAGTGCCTGCCTGTGAGCCAGCTCCAGGGCTGGGGGGCGGGGGGAAGCAACTGGGTGCCCCAGTGACGCAGAAAAGTGGCCTGTCCATCCTTGTGAAAGAACCATCCACTCAAGGGGGCTGAGAGGTCCAGGGAAGTGACCTTCATAGTTTCTTATCGGCCAACCATGGCCCCAGGGACAAATCTGGACAGCGGCCCGTCTTTATACAGCCCACAAGCTGAGATCGGGTTTTACATTTTAAATGGTTGAAAATAAAACAGCTAAAGAAGAATATTCCATATGTGAAAATTCTATAAAATCTGTAACTCAGCTTCCATCAGCAAGTTGCTCTTGGAATCTTACTCCCCCCACCCCACCCCCAGGCTGGCTCATCCCTCTGCCTGCTGTCCCGAGGGGGCCTTCAGGCTCCCACGGCTCCTGAGAAGCTGCATCAGGGACCACGCAGCCCACAGAGCCTGAAGTATGTACTATCCGGGTCTTTACAGAGAACGTTCGCCAACCCCCATCTAGGATCTCATGGAAACCCAGCCCGCTGTGGTGGGGCTGGAACGTAGTGGGGTGAGGCCAGCACAGCACACTTTCTATTGGAATTCGAAGGCGGCTCACATCGCTCCTGGCTGGGATAACAAATCCAGCAAGACCTGGTGGTGTGACAGGCGAACCCTATGCTAGCCTGGAGGTAAACAGGAGACACCCACCTGTAAAGACCCACAAGCGGGTGGCCAGAAGCCATGCAGGCTTCATCCCAATCTGGTGAAAATCGTCCCCAGGGGGAAAATAGGAAGCCGGTGTTTGGAGGTAACCTTCTTGGCTTTTCTTGGCTGAGCCTGATTTTCTCAAAGGAAGAAGAAACTGACAGTAATTCACATTCTATAAACAAGCTCTGGGCCCACCAAGAAGACAGGGAAACTGCATGAAGGTGGCCTTTTCAATGGGTGTCTTTGGTTTTCAGGATGAGGGCAGCTATGCTTCCAGAAGGGGGAAACTGGTTTAAATAAGAGGCTCAAGAAATCTGAAAAGATAAATTCGAAGAAATATTATGCCGAAAACCCAAGGATTTCCCCCGTACAACTGAACAGGTTCCTGGGTGGAAACTTCCACGTCCCAGGAGAGGGCCTGGGTGTTTGCTTCCAGGGGAAGGTGATGCCCTTTCTGCTGGACGCCAAGCCTCATCCCAGTTGGGAAATTCCCTTTCTCCAGACCCGCCCCCCCCCCCCCCAGGTAGGCTCAAGGCTTCCCTTTCTGAGCCTCGCAACCAAAAGGCAGCAAAACAAACCCGATGTCTTTGGAAGGAGCTTTGGTCCCCGGGTCCCTGTGTCTGTCACCCTGCGGGTCCAACTCATCAGAATCCCAGCCAAAACCCTCCAGCCAGACCCAACAGGCAGGCCACACATGGGCCAAGAAAGCAGGAGCCTGGGCAGAGACGTGGGCGTGGAAGGGGGGCTGTTTCAGAAAGAGCCCCAAAGCGTTGGCATCAGCACGCGGGACCTCCAGGTGAGGCTGGACCTGAGCGCTCCCCCTGCTGCTGGTGGTGTTACTCCCGGGCCTATGTGGGAGGGCGCAGCCAACCTTCCTGAGCCCGGGGCTCTGCGGGTCAGTGCCCCATCGCTGCCAGCACCGGGCGGCCGCCGCCCCTTCCGCGGACGCGCTCCGGCTGGCCCGGCCGGCTCCGTCTCTTGCCTTCCCGGGACGGCGCCCGCCCTCCCGAGCCTGCAGCCGCTCCGCTTCTCGCTGGGACTTCCGGGCAGCCTCCTTCCCCTCGACGCTGCCCCGGGCAGCAGAAGCGCCAAGTGCAGGAGGCGGCTGGGAGCAGAGGGCTGGGCTGCGGACTTGCTGGCTCAGGGCGGCACCATGCCTCTGGTTCAGCCTGCTCGCCGAGAAAGTTTCCCGGGATCCAGCATCACGGAGGGGCAGCCGGGCTGGCAGGAAAAACTCCCCTGAGTGGAGTCCGAGCGCCCTCTGCTGGTCACGGAGGGAAAGTCGGGCCTCGCGCCCGGACAGGGGCCGACAGTGATAGGACCGCCAGCGGGGGCTGATAAACACAAAATATCAAAAGTACCTTCAAAAAGAGGGCAATGGGCTTCCCTGGTGGCGCAGTGGTTGAGAGTCCGCCTGCCGATCCAGGGAACACGGGTTCGTGCCCCGGTACGGGAAGATCCCACATGCCGCAGAGCGGCTGGGCCCGAGAGCCATGGCTGCTGAGCCCGTGCTCCGCAACGGGAGAGGCCACAACAGTGAGAGGCCCGCGTACCGCAACAAAAAAAAAAAGAGGGCAATGGCGGCAGGGCAAGCCCCCACAGAGGGGTGACATGTGGGGTCAGAGCCGACAGCACCGCCCTGTCCTGCATCCCCTCCCCACCAGCTGAAGCCCAGCCATCAAAGCTGCCCCCTTGCACCAGGCCGGGTCAGTGCTCTAAAGCATCACTTTCTTCTTTATTCTGGCCAGTAGTCAAAAAAGGAAGAAGAAAACGATGACTGTGCTGGGAAAACTGAAGCCTAGCAACGCGTTGAGGAGGGCGGCAGGGCACCCTCGTGCCTTCCTCTCCCTTAACTGGGGCTGAGGGGCCCCGGGCTGGGAGGCCCCGCGTCCGGGCTCAGCTGCAGCCCTTTCCGAGCTGAGGGGCGTGGCCAGGGGTGCGACTTGGCGAGTCCTCCTCCCGAGAGGGCCGGGGTGGCAGCGTCCGGAGGTTCCTGGACCTGTGGACCGTCACTTGGCTTCCGTGGCCTGGAAACAACTTCCCACATCTTGGGGTGAGTGGATGACCTGTGAGAGGCTCTTAGGAAGGACAGGGCCACACACGTGGACAGTATCATGGCGGCCTCTCCTTTACCAAGAGGGAACCGATGGGCTCCCCACTCCCCAGCCCTCTGACTGGGGGGTTAACTCTGCCAGGCCTCCATTCCACCCCAGGGCAGATGAGACAGGGCACCCTGAGGTCCATTTAAGCTCCGAAATACCCCTGATCTAAGGCTGGATCACTCCTCTGTCCCGTACTCAGGCCTCACCTGGATTCAAATGAGACTCTGATGGAGTCTCTCTACACACACGGAAAAAGATGACCTTACAGTCTTTGAAAATTCTAGATGAAGGCATCTGAGTCTCTGTGAACCGATGTTTGGGGTCGGCTGCAGTGGAGCGCTGATGCCGACACCAGCTGTGTCCTGAGCAACAAAGCACGGGGGGGCGGGGCGGGGGGGGCTCTTCCCTCGAGCGGCCTTCACAGGGGACCCGTCCCTGCGCTGGACGCCATCCTCAGTGGGAAAGAACCCGGCATCTGCCCTGCCCCGGTGCCCTCTGCAGCAACACCTGGGGACCAGAGACACTGTAGGAGAAATGCCCCCTCCCTAAAAGCCGGGCCTGGCTGTGGCGGGAGCAGACGTGTGCGGAGGGCGGCTGGGGGCGGGGAGGAGAGACCCCTCTGTCCTCATCCACCGTAGGCCAGAAAGCACTTTCCTGCCAGCCCCTCCCGGACAGAGCCCAGGCCACCCAGATGCAGACCCCAGCGCAGCCGCTGCTGTGGGGAAAGCACCCCTTTCAGCTCTCTTCCTCTTTTTCAAGGAAGAAGTTGAAGAAACAAGAAAAAACCTAACAGACCAACGCTGATCGAACGTCCAGAACCCCTTCCCTGTTGGAGCTCGCTCTGCGATACGACCGGCCCGCCCACGGGGAGGAGCCGCAGCTCCCCCAACTCCCGGCCACGTGGCACCACAGCCATGCTGCCTGCAGTGCACGCTGCCTTCTCCCTCTCCCCCGTCCCCCGTTTATTCGCGTCCAGGGGTCCACGACCTCGGGACGGCCTGCAGGAGAGGCTTTCAAGTGACTGCCCTGCAGAGCCGAGCCAAGAACCAGACAGAGCGTGTGGAGGGCACCTCCTGCAGACGGCACCAAGCTTGGGTCCCACTGCAGCCCCAGACCCCCCACCTGCCCTCCTGGCCACCAGCCCACCCACGGAGGGCAGAGGAAGGTGAGCACCGGGGGTGAGAAGGAAAAGGGGAAACTGAGGCAGCCCGGGGGTGTCTCAGCCACCAGCTGCCAGCCCCCGTGGTCCAAGGTGCATCTGAGGAGCCTGCCCACCCTCAGCAGAGAAGCCCCGACACCCCAAGTCGGCCAGGAGGCTGAGCCGGGAAGGGGCGGCCCGGGGGGTCTCAGCCCAGCCATGCCCATCACAGTGGACCGTCACTTGGCTTCCGTGGCCTGGAAACAACCTGTGAGGAGCTTCGTGGATACGTATCGATTCGTTCCATTCTCTGTTTCCCTAGTTCCATGGAAGGAGCGCACTTCTGTCGTGGGGAGAGTGAAGTGATTTTTAAATGCCAGGAGCTCAGATCCTGCCCGTGCGGTCAGGCCGCCCTCTGCCCTGCAGCCCCTCGCTCCCCGGCCGCGTGGCACCCGGGGGCAGGGCAGGAGAGCCCGGTTCATCCCTTCCCGGTTCTGTGACTTAAAGCGACCCCGGTGGCCCTCACGCGGGCCTCCACCTCGGGGCCCCCGGGTGCCAGCGCCCTCCCCGCCGCTCCGAGCTATTTATAGGCAGTGTTCCGAGTCGGTCCTGAAGACGAGGTGTTCAGTCCAAAAAGAACCTTTTTAGGTCAAGGAAATGAGTTTAAAAATACTTTGCCTGCGAGTGAGCCAGCTGGAGGGCGCAGCCTTCCCATCCTCAGCCTCCTCCAGGCGGACCCTCTGAGCGCAGGCCGGGCGCCCTCCTGCCGTCCTGCCAGCTGTGACCTCCAGTCCCCAGGGAAGACGCCCCAGGGCAGACAGACCCCCCCCCCAAGTCCAACTCCAGGAGAGGCAGGGCCCCCGCTGCTTCCCCCTCCCACCCCGGAGGGTGCAGACCGGCAGGTGAGCACACGAGCTTCTGGGTTAAGCGCTTGAGGGTGTGGCTGGGTGTGCAAGTGTACGTGTGAGTGTGCGGCGTACGTGTACGCAAGTATACCGCGGGAGTTGTGAGGGTGCGCGCACACGCGTGTGTCTGTCTGCGTGAGCGGTGGAGTCGGGGAGGAGTGCGCAGGCGCCGGGCCGCAGAGCGAGGACCTGACTGGCTGAGTGAGAACGTGTCTTCTGAGTCCAAGGGCACCCGGATGGGGTGAGCGCGAGCGAAAGGCGCCTGTCTTCCTGCCGAGAGAGGCAGCTTGGGCTGGAAATGCTAGGCCCCTGGGGAGGAAAGCCTTTCAGTCACTTCTTCAGTGTCGACTCCTCCTCTGAGGATGGGTCTTGAGAGGAACGGAACAGGCAGGTGACGGGGTCCTGGGACAGGCCACGCGGGGACCACGGGGCGGCTGGAGGGTCAGGCGGAGGTCAGAGGGACTGAGGGCCCCCAACAGAGCTGAGGGCCCGCAGAGGAGAGGGGCGGGGGTCCCGGGGAGGCCGTGAGCCCCCGCTACCCAGCCCGGCCCCTCCCTCCGCTCCTGAGCCCTCGGCTAATACGATTTCCTCTCCTCAACCAGGACAGGGGCGATTTCCAAAACTTGCGGCAACAACATGCCAAGCCGTGTGGCCCTGGCCCAAACCGGGCTGTAGTCGACGTCACCGTTCACAGCACACAGGGGCTGTTGTGCACTGGACAACACGTGTGTGCGTATCTGTGGTACATGTACGCTATGTATTGTAAGCAACATAACGCACATCACACAGGCCCCGCACTTACACGCGTTCGGTAAGTGGCAGCCGTTACATCTTCTATCCAATCGAAGCTGCCTAACTTACCAGTGGGAGGTACCAATGGAAGTTTTCACACACCTCGGTCCTTCCTCAGTGGCTGTTTTCTGCAACATCAAGTCGCTGCGGCCCTCTGACGACGCCCTCGAGATAAACAACAAGATGTGTGCAACTGCTTCTTGAGTGTTTCCTGGCTGATGGCGAGTGTCAGACATACCCCATCTCAGAGATGTCGAGGGTGAAAAAAAGGAGTATCTTACAGTCAACGTACCACAGTACAGTGTAGACTTCTTCTCTAGAGAGCTTTAAATTTGTTTCACAAAGAATAAGGGCCATAATGCCATATTTTATAAAATCAATATGGGTATTTACATACATATATTAAAAAATATATGTTTTTTCCCAAAGCCTGGGGCTTACAAGATGACGGGATCAAGTCACCATGAAATCCAGGAGGAGGGGGGTGTGGAAGGTGAGGACCAGAAGTCACTGATGTCCAGGTGTGACCTGAGGGCCTTTCATCCTCCGAGATTCCCCACCAGGATTCCCAGGAAGCAGCTGCTTTCTACTGAAGGGCTGACATCTTTGCTTGGTCCCTGGGCCTCATGCCACGTTGGTTTCTGGGCCCCAACCAGGGGAAGACGTCTTGCAGCTGAGGGTGGCAGGGACCCGGCTCAGGCTCCGTGCCTCCTGCCCGGGCCGTGCTCTCCCGTGGCCACGCGCCCCCCTCCGTGCCGTGTCCCAGGTGGTCACCGTGCCCCGCCAACTCCTGCACAGGTCATAACACCTGAATTCCAAGGGGCGCCTGCAGCCGGTCGCTCCCATTTGAAACGTTTACAGTTTCTCTTCAAACAGAAGGGTTTCCTCACTGCACACTCAGCCCCCGTCAGCAGACTGAACGAGAGAGGTTTTCCCAGTGTGCCGGGCAGCCAGGGATGCTGGGCCCCGCGGACGGGAGCACTGAATCTGCGGTCCTCGCAGCCCCCGTGGGAGCAGGTAAGGGGCAGGATCAGGGCCCAGATGGTCCTCCTCCAAAAGGAGCTCATGTGGTACCATCTGGGGACAAGTTCTACTTGTTCACTTATGAACTGAGCACCTTTTGAGTGACAAGCACAGTTCTGGGCCCTCTGGATACAGCAGGGAAAGAAAAAACAAAACAGGAAATATTTCCTCCCTCTCTAGAATTTACTTACTTATAGAGTGAAGGGAGGCACGTGATCAACAAAATATACAAAATGTACTAATTTATTAGGTTATGTTACCTGACAGGATAGCTCTGCTTCCAACCAGGACAGAGCGACCATAACCCAACTGGTTCTGCCCCTGTACCAGGCATGAAATGGAGTGAAATGTACACAGCATCTCTGCCAGGTGCTGGACCACAAGCACCCAGGGCTGCCATCACACATGGCCGGCTTTCTGCCTGGAGGAACCTTCCAGACCTCAGTGCAGGGCCGTGGACCCCGAGTGCAGCACGCCAGTTCGGCTGAGCCGAGCAGACTGGAATTTGTGGTGCAGGGTCCTGGGGAGGACGAAGCAGAGGAGGAACTCCAGACACTTGCAGGGGGTCCCCGTGAGTCCTGGCTTTCTACTAAGCTGCACGTGTTCTGGGCATGACACCGTGGGGCTTGGCAGGAATCAGCCACGAAAGACTGCGAGCTACGTAGACGGCAGAGGACTCGGTGCTGGGAGAGGAGGCGCCCTGACCAGACACGGCGGAAACATTACTGAACATCCTGGGCAATCAATCTGCAACTCCAGCCCCAGGAGCCCTGAGCAAGGGCCCCCCAAGATGGACCAAACCAAGCTGAAACGACGTCTCAAAGGCTCGTGCCAACCCTCCATGAGATTGGCTGCCTTCCAGAACAAAAATGAACATTCTTTAAATCAGGACAACAAATTCCAGATTCCCAAAATGATGTGTCCAAAATGTCCAATATACAATCCAAAATTACTGGACATTCTAAGAAGGAAGAGACCAGGGTGAAAACTCCCAGGAGAATAAAGTAGTATAAGGAGAGAGAAAATAATGGCAGCAAGGGAACGGGGAGATTATTTAGAGAGCGGTCGCTTTGACAGAGAGCAAAGGCCTGGGAGTGTGCACGGAGAAGGCCAGGAAGACACCCAGGGGCGGAGCATCCCAGGTCGAGGACACAGCACGGGGAATCCTGCTTGGCTTATCAAGAAAGGGCAGGGCAGCGAATGTTGCTCGGGCTGAGTGAGCGGAAGGGCGTGAGATGAGCTAACATGATGGGGGTCAGGGGACCCAAGGCCTGGAAGGCTGTTGTGGGGATTTTGATTTTAGCCTGAGTAAGACGAGAAATCACCGGAGCATTCCCAACAGAGGAGTGATGTCACCTGACTTACATCTTAAGTAAGATGCTTCCAGCTGATGTTTGGTAACAGGACCGTAGAAGGTTAAGAGTGGATGCAGGGAAATCAGTCTGGAGACCAGGCCGGCCTTCCAGGTGAGAGGTTGGTGGCTTTCACTGGGGTGGCAGCTGTGGAGCCAGACGTGGTGAGATTCCAGATACACTTGGAGGACAGCGCTTGCTGAGGGTGGGTGGTGCGTTAGGGGGGAAGGGGAGGCAAGGATGGCTCCCAAGTTTGGGGCCTGAGCATCCTTGAGAGAGGAGCTGCCATTTCCTGAGATGGGGAGAGAAGGAAAAGATCAGGAGTTCAGCTGGAGCAGCTGGAGCTGTGAGCCGTGTACTGAACATCTCAGGAGGAGCGCAGGTCCGAGTCTGGGGTTCAGGAGAAAGCCCACAGGAGGATGGGAACGTCCATGGGACTCGGTGGCCTGCTGCTGCTGTTTAAAGCTACCCAATTGCCTGAGGTCATGTAGGGAGTGTGTGTGGACTGAGAAAGGGAGAGGTCCAGGGGCTCCGATCTTTAGCCGACAGGAAGTGAGGAGGACCCCACCTGGAGACTAAGAAGAAGCAGGTTCCAGTGAGGTAGGATGAAAACGAAGAGAAGGCGGTGTCCTGGACACCGGGGGAAGTCAACTGCTTTACACACGCCGATGGACTGAGGAGTCCTGAGGCTTGATCCTTGAATTTGGTGACATGGGCACCAGGAACATTCTTAGCAAGAGAAGTTTTGGGGGAACGTTGGGTTCGAAAGCCAGACTGGTGTGGATTCAAGAGAGAATTTTAAAAAGAGAATATGGAGGCAGCAAGAAAAGATAACTCTTTCAGTGAGTTTTACCAAAAGGGGGAAAGAAGTATGCACTGGTCACCAAACGTGGTTATGCGGTCAAGGGAGGACTGTTTTCTTAACTGGAGGATATTCCTGCCTGTCTGTTGCTAACAGGAAAGGTCCAGTGCAGAAGAAAACATCCAGGGGTGAGAAGACATACCTGCAGGTGCCGGGTCCTTCGGTGAGGGGCCGGGAGGCAGTGCAGCTGGGATGCTGGCCTTGCACAGGAGCAAGGACGCTCGCCTACCGTAGCAGGGCCGGTGGTTCGCGCAGGGCACCTGAAGGCACGTGGCGGGGTTGGTGGTGAGGGGATGTGGGAGCTCTCTTCTGAGCGCCCCTGTTGTAGTAAGGAAATGGGAGCGGGGAAGAGGCTGCTGACTCGGAAGAGAGAGGAGATGTGGAAATGCTCCCATGAGAGTGACTCTGACCTGATCGGGAGATGCGGTAGGGCCTCCCGGCTACACGTGCGGCTCCCCTTTGAGGCCTGCAGCTGTGAATTCAGAGCAGGCCAGGCAGTGTGGCTGCCCGTTTTTCCAGCCGTGGTCACAGCTGGGGTGCGAGGCAAGTGTCCTGGAGGACTGGGGTCTTGCCCAGGGAGCATCAAAGCAGGAAGAGAACAAAAGCAAGGGAGTCGAGAGAGCTCAAGGAGCTGGTTCCCAGCAGCAGCCAGAAAACCGACATCAGGTGACAAGCAGTCAAAAGAGGCAGGGCTGAGGCGTGGAGATCCCAGCGGCGTGGAGACTTGCTCGTCGGGGCGCCAGCGGATCTGGAGTCCAGGAGGTGCCCACACAGGCCACAGGGGATATTTTCTGGCCATGACCCGGTGGCCGACAAGGGGTGGATGGGGGCAGCTGAGGGCGGAGAGGAAGGCAAGGGACCGAGTCTCCATCTAATATCATGCTGTGGGAATGACATTTCCTAAGAGTAACGACCAAAGAAATGGGGGAGAGAAACCGGGAGGGCATGACGCCGGGGCGGGGGTGGTGGTGGTGGATGTGTGTGCGACCATGGGGGAGGGTGGTGACCCTGGGGAGATGGCATCCACAGTGGGCAGTGGGTGGGAGGGTCCCACCTCTGGTTCGTCCAAGGATTCAGGCCTCAGGCAAGTACCCCGAGGAGAGAGGGGTTCTCGGTCACGCAGACCTGAGCACCCGACGTGCAGCCGCCTTTCCTGGCCCGCCGGCGCGGGAGGGAAGGAGGGCTGGGGCCTGCATCGCGGAGGATGCAGGCTGGGCGGGCGCAGGGCGGGGTGGGTCCCGTGGCGGTGCCGACCCAGCTATGCCGCGACCTGCGCCCTCGGGGCAGCTGCAGGGGGCTCCCGGGCCAGTGCTCGGCGCTCACGGCTGGAAGCCGCAGGGGCAGGGCCTCCCCATGGTCGCGCAGCCCTCGGCGCCCACTGCCCACCGCCCGGTCGCCGCGAGCCATGTCCACCTGAGGAGCCCTCCCGACCAGGCTGCCAGCGCAGGGGCCGCCCCGGGGGCTCGGGCCCAGGGGGCGCTGTCCTCCCGCCAAACCTCTGCTCTTCTCCCCACGCCGATCCTGGTCCCTAGGCCGGGCTCACCTCAAGGCGGAGGGGATCCATCCACGAGGGTCCCTGACGCGTCCCGCCCCCTTTATCACGCAGGCACAAGTGTGGACGCAGGTTGCGGGGGGGAGTTGGTGGGAGGCTCAGGGTCTATTTTCTGGTTCGGATCTAACGTAAACCTCCGCCTCTCACCCCGTCTATAGGCGACACCCCAAGTGGAGCGAGGAGACGTTATTTCTGAGCATGAAGCTGAAAAACTGCTGTGCTCATCACTTCTTTAAATCTGGAAGCCACACCTCAAGCTGCAGACATGTTACTTCCTGCGCTTCTCTTTCTTGGAGCCACAATTCCTAAGCACTGTACTCGCCTAGAGAACTCTTTCACGACCTATTTTTCTCTTCAGATTTGACTATAAATAATTTCCTTCAAAATATGGAAATACACTGTTGGGTAAAAGAGCCTGTCAGATGAGAGCTGGGTGAGAACTGTGGAGACAGCTGCAGCCTTTCAGCAGGAGTCATGGGAGCGCACAGAGTACCTCCCCGCCTCCCGAGCCCGCAAGGAGGCTCCCACCCGCCGGAGACACACGCTCTCTCCTCCAGCCCTGGCAGGGATACTCGCCCACACCTCTCCAGGCCGGGGGGGTGGTGGTGGTGGAGACCTGAAAGCACCTTTCAAAGGAGCTCCATTCGTAAGGAATCCCCCCAATTCAGAGAAACCCGCTTGCGACCTGACATCTCCAGGTGCTGAGTCCATCTTCCCGAGATCCCACGACTCAACGCAAAGGTCGGCCTTTTAGAAAAAGAATGACTTACCCATGGACTATGGATTAAAATAGAAGAAAAATGGCTTTGACTTTAATCACTAGGTATTTTCCGATTCTGACTGAGGTTTAAAACTTCCACTAAATCAGATCTGAGAAACTGATTACATGCACTGACCTCTGTGATACATCACTTCCTTCTGTGTTCCCCCAAACCAGCCTTCTTTCTCACCTTCTCCCGTCCTTACCTGAAACCTGGGATCCTTCTCCTCAGCCTTCCCATGGGGAGAGCAGTGCTAAGCTACGGCTTACCTTTAAAAGTCAGCCTCATTTCGGTCCGTGAGGCAGCGGGTGTGTGTGGATGGAGCCCAGGTTCCTGGCCTGTACAGCGTGGCAGGAAGTGGGAGGGGGAACCTCCGGTTTTCTCCTCCTCAAGCTTTTCCTTGAACAATGTTTGGTGTGTGTGTGTGGGGGGGGGGGGGACACATTTATTTTTTTAAATATTTTCAAAATAGACCATGAATTATGAGCAATCTGTAGCAGCGTGAAAAGCTCTGAGGACGCCTTAAGTGGGAAGTGGACACAGCAGCGCCAGTGCATGCGGCTTCTCAGACAGGCCGTGTGCATGTGACAGAAACAGAAGTCACCAGGCAATGGCGGTGGAGAGGCATGGGCGACTGATTTTCCCCACTTTCAGTGTTACAATTAGTGCTGGAGTACAGATTTCCTTTGAAAACCTGTACAGATTATTCGTGATGTTTTAAAAAATTTAAGAAGAGAATATAAGTCTCCCACTTCCAACAAACAAAACCGACAATGACGCCGTCTGCTTGGTCAGTTCAGATTCACGAGACCGTGGACTGTGAGGAACACAGTCACCTGACCCTCCATGAATTAGACACCTGTTCAAGGCCAAGCACTGACCAGAGGAGGTGGATCTGGGGGGCCTGGGGACAACCCCCATCCTCTGAGGGATGGTCCCAGTGCCCTCTGTCCACATGGGTAAGACATGGAATGGACCGAACCCGAGTGCGAGAAAAAATAAAAGCTACAGAACAAAAGCAGAAACTGCAAGTATTTATTAACACATCTTTCAAATTACAGTACAGTTCAAAACATATTTCTCAGCATGGAATCACACAAATGATACACACAAGAATACATTTTTTCCAACCATGTCACAACTCTTCTTCACATATATTCCTGATAAAGCTGTCCCAGTGATTAGAGCAAAGTGAAACATGGGGTAAAACAAGGCAACACCACTTCCCGCAAACGTGTGTAGCGTTCGGTAGAACACGCAGAGCAGACCACCCAGGGGAAAGCGATTCGCTCGGCTCTTGATGTCTCAACTCCCACTGCGCCCCACAACCACAGCTTCTGCCTCGACGCCGAGCTGGCCCAGCCCAGCTCACAGCGATGAGCAACAAGGTTAGGGAGGGTCACAGCCGGCGGCAACAGAGCCAAACAGGTGGCCACCTCCCCGTGGAGGAAGAGGCGCGCTACCACTAACACTGAACCCATGCAAAAGAGGTCCTGCAAAAGTGGATAAAAACAGAGAAGGGGTGATTAATGGCACGGCCGGCGCAGGCTACGGGACGCTGGCTTCCGCGGGGCCCCAGCCCCTGAGTCGGACTGCAAAACAACAGAATCCAGATGTTACTCTCGCCAACCAAAGAAAGACCTGAAGGAACAAACCGTGAGTAAAACCTGTCAAAGCAAAGGTTTAGATGTCATCGAGTTGTCGACACAGCACAAAGATATTCACGGCACTGAGAGGGGAATTCTAAACGTTAACACTTGGACAGGGCAGCCAGGAAGGAGCGCCGTCACCGGATGAAGAAGCCGTCACCAGGGGAGACGGCAGGAGAAGAGAACGGACACCCAGCAATGGCAAGTGAAAGAAGGGGCCGCGCCTGAGGATGGTGGGTGGTGGGTTTGGCAGGGAGAGCCCCGAAGGAAGGAAGGAGGGTGCGCAGCAAGCCTGGCTGACGTGGCCCAGACCCTCCGCAGCAGCAGCACGACCAGACCGGGAGCCCAGCAGAGAGAACCAACTCAACAATGCGGGGGTGGGGGGAGAAAAAAAAATCAGACTTCAGGCTGTGTTGTTGGTGAACCTGAAAATTAAACAGTGGAATGAAAGCCTCAGAGTTAAGATCCTCACAAAGGAAGAACAATTCTGGATCCCATGCCTGTGAAAAGCAAAGCTGAATTATAAAAACAAATGAGTATCTGCTCTTCAGTCAACAGTATACATGTGTTGCACGCATGCGTGGTGCTTTAAAAACATAAATTATATACTCTAAGACAATACTGCAGAGTGCACACAATTTAAAGAGTCCTTTAAAAATCAGGTTCCATTACGTGCCCTTAAAATGAAAAATAGTTTAAAAGAAAATCATGCTAGCAAGAGGTCTTACTTTCTAGAGTATATAAATTACTAAATGCAGAATATATTAAAACAGTACAACTGTTTGTCCACTTTGTGGAAAATATTAAAATTCAAAGACTACATCATGTTCCTTTTTAAAAGGCCTGTATTTTTCTACATACCTTTCAAAATAAGTAAAACAAAACACCAACATGGAGGCCTTTTTACATTTTAGTTGGTACGAAGTAAAAGCAAAAAGCAACTTCTCACTAAAAATACCTGTTCTGCCTGCCCATCTTAATGAAAAGATTTCCTACCAAAACACGGCACAGAAAAGAGCGAGTTAAGACTTTCTGCACCTTCTCTAGAAAGAGCAGGTTACACGTGTAAAACCAATGATCCTTCCCAACCACACGCTACCAGAAGGTATACCTGGGATCCAATATGAATCAGTGAGTTTTGTTTGGTTCTAGGACACAAAACCATGGGCACTTTAAATGAGAAAAATTAATTAGGTTGTAAAAAACCTTACACAAAATCCTTAGGATTTAATAGAAGTCAAGGCTGACTGCCTTTGGAGAGTTCATATTTACCAATGTCCAAAATAATGCGTCATTCACAAATTTTAAGAAGAGCTGAGAAGGTTAATTAAAAATGCTCATTAAATACAATGGAATACCTAAATTTTCCCTCTATCGATGTAACTCCTGTGGCTTCCTTCATGAGGGGTGGGGGCACCTCCTGGTCCTAGTTTGCCTCACCCACACCCCCTCCCTCTGTTGGTTAATTCCCTTTTAGAACTCTGTCACTTAAAACCCTGTAAAAAATCAGTAATACCTTTCAAGCACCCCACCCCCTCCCCCAACAAACAAAGAGAAAGGAGCTGGGCTGTGGGGGGACGGGGCGGGGCGCCTCTAGCTGACTACAGGAAAGTAAAAGCAGCTCTACTGGGGCGCGCGTGAAGCCCGGAGAGGCACCAGGAGAGCAGGGGCAGCGCGGGCCTGCGCCCGCCGGGACACGCTTCTGGACAAGCGGCCCGCTGCCTCTCCAGGATCTAAGGGACAGGAGGGAGGACCAGAAGCCCCCAAGAGCGGCTCTAGGTGCTCTTCACACAGACCTCGACCAAAACCTGACCGTCCCCAGGAGGGGACGACGAGCACACTGAGCTTACCTTCAATTAAAGAACAAAGAAATTTTAAAAAATAAGAAAACAAAAGCCAAACAGAACAAAACAAAAACCAGAAGCCAAAGACACACACACACACACACAAAACAAACAAACAAAAAAAAAGAAAAACAAAAAAAAGAAAGTGACAGGTTCTCAAAACAACACGGCCTCAGTTCTCATCTACCCTCCACGCAAGCCAGCCAGGCCTCCTCCTGTCCGAGAGCCCGGCGGTCCACCGAGCCCAAGGGGCTGGGCCTGGCGCGGACGCCCCTCCTCCAGCCCGGGCCGCCAGCGGACATCTACCGAGCCCACCGTGCCCGCCCGCAGGCCTCCCCCCCAGACCGGCTGACTCCTGTGTGGAGCCAGCGTGTTAGAATAAAGCCTCTGATGGACCCTCGTCACCACCCCTCCGTGCTACAACTCTCCTCGCCCCACGTCTAGGCTCCTTCTTCCCTCACCCTGGACACCTCTCCCAGCCTCCTTCCAGCAACAAAGTGTGTTTGCATACTTAAGCCAAATGCCCTTTAAAAAAAAAGACCCCTTTGTGCAGGATCTAAGCTGTCACAATTCAGAAACGCTACAGAACCAAGCATAAACAATTGTTTATCCAGGACCTTTACAAATCATGAGAAGGAAGACCCCCAATTAGAAATAGTTACGATGACGCCCCCCTCCCCTGCCCTCCCCCTGCCCTCCCCTGCCCTCCCCGGTGGGGAGAGGCACAGACCCCTACTTAGCATGCTGCCTGTCCAGAAAGGGGGGAACCCGCAATGTTTCTTTTGGAAAAAAGAGACGATATTTCTCCTTAAGAAGGATATCACTATAAGAATTTAACAAATGTGGCCAGACCAACGGTAGTGCAAGGTTATGCTCAGGTAAGTAGCTAAGTGAGCTTCTATTACAGCATAAGATCAAAACAAGATATAATGCAAAAAGAAAAAGCACCTCAGGTCCACACAGTCACCTACTGTCTTTACCTTATGAGATATACTGATATTTACTGGCTTCTTGAATTTGTGAACAAATAATACACAGGTCAGGATAAATGTATTGACTTACTACCATCTTTATAAAAATCGAATATACACACAAACACATCAACAATTACGGAACTGTATCCATTAAACTTTGATAAGACAACACTAAAGAACTAACAAATAGCTAAGATGCTGTTGAACTGAAAGCATTTCCAATAACATTTAGTTTTAAGAGGTCCATATTTACATGGTATGTTAACTGCTCCTGCATACCCTTTAAATGCATGATAAAGAAAGAACAAAGATAATGGTTGCAGCAGATCTTCCAAGAGGGTTCAGCTCACGGTGGTCTGATTTCACTGCGAGAAGTGCACCGAAAATGGAAATAACATTCCTTTCTAATTCTGCTTCTTTCTTTCCTTTTCCAGTTTCCCTCAAGGAAACCAAGCCTCTGTTCCCAGGCCTGGCTGGCACTAACAGAGCCCGTGCCCAGGGGCCGTGTGCATCAGGAGGCGACCGCGGGAAGCCTTTCTAAACCAGTCCTTTCCAGAAGGCCCGGCTCGACTAGGCCTTTCAAGAACATTCTGTCAAGAGAAAGCTTACTTCTCTGTGTGTGTAGACTGTTACAGACACACACCTGTTCCGGGGCACCCCTGTCAGACTCAGACAACACAAAAACAGACCTTAAAGTAGCCGTGAGGTCTGCCTTGAACAAAGGTGCCCAAATAGGATTCGTTTCTTACCACTAGCTAGAAGAAAGTATGCCTGAATGGCTACTTTTCAGAGACAACATGCAGATTTTTAGTTTCAAAGCCACAACATACTCAGACTATTTCAAAAAGCGGTAAAATTTTGTAAACTCAGCTCATTGCATCATTAAGTCCTCGATGATAAGTCCATTAACTGTAAGCCTTCCTGCTGCCCAGGGCGGGGAAGTGGTCTGGATCTCTCCTATGTGGTGCCTGCACGCTATCCAACTCACCACTTCAACGCAGCTCTCTGTGGACTGAGCCACATAAGCTACGCTCCTAACCTGTGAACACACCTGTATCTACTACTTGTGAGGACGTGGGCAGTGGCCACTGGCCATCTGGATGCTCCACTGGAGCACCCAGGGCCAGGCTGGCACACACCACCACCTCCCAAGGGTTAGGAAGGGGCTTTCTGGAACACGGGTGGCCAGGCACCTCAGCTCGGGGCGGGGCGGGGGGGGCGGGGGCGGTGTTCTAGTGTGTTCTATGAGTGCCTATAGTTTCCTGGAACCGAAATCTTCTGAAGAGCAGCCATCAACACCCACCTTCACATTCCAGGCTCACTCCTAGCACACAGTACCACAGTGGAATCAATGCTACAAAAAGTCTCCCAGGGTCTGAAATGCTCTCCTCCTCTGGTTCTGGTAACTTAATTTGAAAAAGTAATATAAAATTTCAACTGTGAAAATAAGAAGATACAAGTTCACATGACCTGTGTCTTAGCTCCCAAGAGGAGGCTGAGAGGGAGGGACACCTTGCTGCAGGGGGCTTCCTGCTCACATCTGGTCCTCACTGGACTAACCAGACGCATTAACTGGTGGTAACAGGCTTCTATTTCCCTTAATTCCATTAATAAATCTCACAGGAAATCTTAGGTATAAAATATAGCTAAAAAGTCTGAGTATGCCCCGGTATCATTTGCTCAAATAGTTCAGGTCCACGTTAGAATCCATCCAAAATAGTGAAACTCCTTCGTGAGCAGAAATACAATAAGGCACTTTTTTCCACGTTTGCCCAGAATGAATTTTACTACAGATGACTTTAAGGGGAGGAAGTGTCTCTCACCTGAAGGAGCCTACCCAGCATCCCAGAGACACACTGCGCCACAGCCACGGAGAACGACAAGCTAGCGCAAACGTCCCCTCGCTCTCGGGTCCACTGAAGGACAGCGCAGCCCCTGCTCAAAAGGCCTTCAAAAAAGAAAATCTTAATCACAGGTTGCCCAAGAATGTTCTATATGCGTCACAGAGCCGGTGACATGAATATGCCACTTGGGGCTGCATTTAAAAAGAGGAAAAAACAGGCCTGCGAAAGCTTCCGGCTGTCCTACCCTCCTCACCTGGCAGGTATGCTACGCAGCTCGCCTAGGAGGGAGCCCAGCGAGGGCTGGAGGCGAGGGCGTCCGGACACCTGCTCTCAGCCTGGGGGCGCGTGACGATACCCAGCAGCACTTCCGCCGCCTTCAGGACGAGTATAAAAAGGGGCGTTCCCTTTGGAACTAGGACTATACAGTTGGCGCTTTTGGAATATTTACAAGAAGCAGAATCGGCCACACACTTGGCACCACTCCCAACCACCCTCATACCCTGCTTTCCAGGATATGCAACTGCCAATCATAATCACCCGAATTTTAACCTACGTTTTTACAAGAGCCTTTTGAGGGCTTTCTGAGACAGTAAAACAAGTGAAGCTGGTTGAGAAAACGCTCATCTAGCCTGCACTGAAGATAAGTGCAACCATTATCAAATATTCTTTGCTGTGAAAATTACTGAGAATTTGTGACATTAATGCTCTTTACTCACTCTAGGTCGCTGTAATCGATCATACATGAGATCACGAGGAACGATGTGTACATGCATTGTAAGCACTTTGAACACAAAAGAAAGCGAAACCTGTAGTTCTTTGTGGTGACAAGAGAATGTGAAGCGATCTAACACCGAGTCGAGTCTGCCGCGTCCCGTAAGGCCAGCTCTTCTGGAATCAGTGCTGGGCCGCTGGGCGCTCCGGACAACAGCCACGCAGGGCTGCGGACGGAGAGACCTAAGCTTGCGGGGCTCTGCGCAGCAGCTCCCGGGAAGAAATTCCACAGCGCGTGTGCAGCGTTACGGTCAGGCTCTCCTGCCAGAAATCACTCAACGATCAGGGCCACATTTATGTGGGACAAATCTATCATATGCCTGTGGGGATTTAAAGAAACAATGACCATTAAACTACCTCTGCACATCAGCAGCCACCTGATCAAGTAGAAGAAAACATGCAGACTGACAGAGAAGATCCACACAAAGCCAGGAGTAACCACCCACGTCACAAAAGGAGGCGACGTGCCCTCTCTCTGCACCCCTGGTGCGTCTCCGCAGAGACAGACAGCAGGCGGCAGCAACAGACCCCTGCCATCTCCCACCTGTCACCAGGGAATCCAAGGCTACCTGTGGAACTTCTGCTGAAACGCTAATGCGTGAGCGGGTTCCTTGAACTTGGCTATGGCTTTCCGCTGCTGGGGAAGCATCTGTAAACTCTGAAGGAAGATAACAGAAATACTTTAGAATCTTGTTGTAGAGGGTGTAATATATATATATATATATATAAATAAAAATATATATAATATTTATTTATTTATTTTTATACATCAGATTTAATGCAAAATTTGAGTCCAGGCTGACCCTTAGATCACTAAAACAAACTAATTCTACCTCCCCGGCAATGTTTTGTAATCTATCCAGATAATCTATCCAACAACAGTGCTCCAGTAAGTCACTGCCCTGAGCAGCACTCATTCGTATCCTCACAGCTTGGTGTTAAGACCTCCCTTCCATCATGGGGGCTTCCCTGGTGGCGCAGTGGTTAAGAATCCACCTGCCAATGCAGGGGACACACGTTCGAGCCCTGATCCGGGAAGAGCCCACACGCCGCGGAGCAACTAAGCCCACGAGCCACAGCTACTGAAGCCCGCGCGCCTAGAGCCCGTGCTCCGCAACAAGAGAAGCCACTGCAATGAGAAGCCCACGCACCGCAACGAAGAGTAGCCCCTGCTCGCCGCAACTAGAGAAAGCCCGCGCACAGTAATGAAGACCCAACGCAGCCAAAAAATAATAAATAAAATAAATAAATAAATAAATAAATATATATATATATATATATATATATATATATATATATATATATATATATATATATATATATATAAGACCTTCCACCATTTGCCCCGTCAGCCACCTAATCTCTCTAAGCCTTCTTGGGGAGGCCCAGGACAGGTGTCCTTGGAGAGTTACTTTCTGCTTTCACGTCTTCCTGTCAGGCGATTTTCCACGGGGCCCTCAGTCAGCTTTTTAAAAGCACAATACTCATCATACAGGACGAACTGCTGTAATGCAACGGGACCCCACAGTCAGAGTGGGCAGTTACCTCCTAATTACCACTGGGGTAAATTAAGGGTTTCATATATGTAGGTGGGCCACAGTGAGGGGCGGCTGTGTCTGTGGCAACCATCAGCACAATTTGGTCACGGTCTGTGCTTTAAAAGGTCTGAGAGAAGTGGCATCTTAAATTAAACCTTTAGGGGACTTCCCTGGCGGTCCAGTGGTTAAGCCTTCGTCTTCCAATGCAGTGGGTGCGGGTTTGATCCTTGGTCGGGGAGCTAAGATCCCACATGCCTCGTGGCCAAAAAAGCCAAAACATAGAAGCAATACTGTAAGAAATTCAATAAAGACTTTAAAAATGGTCCACATCAAAAAAACCTTAAAAAAAAATTAGATCTTTAGGATCTGAAACAACCATTCCTGAGGCTACTGTTTGAGTTCATGAAGAAGATGGATCCATCAAGTGAAGAGACTGGTGCAGGGACAGTGAACTTACACTGGTCCTCCCTCACACTTGCCCTGAGGACAAGGGCCAGCTTTGTGCTCCCCCGAGGCCTGGGGATGTAGGATTCTAGGATTTGGGAGGGATGGGCCGGAGGAGAATTTGGATTTCTCAGCCGGCCCCACTCTCGAGTCTGATCCTTCTCAAGCATTTTGGTGACTTGCCATGTGGTCTGGGGCAATGAGCAAAGTGGCAGGGGGGCCTTGCTACCACGGGGACACAGCCTGAGGAAGCAGCACAGGACTCAGAGGCGGGGAACCGTCTGCTGTGTCTGGGCTTCTGTCCAGTGACGTTTAACAGCCAGAAAAAATAACTAATGGTAACACACAACCCTTTAGAAGTGTTTACACACGTGGCTGTTTCATTTTAAAGCATCTGTTCAAAGACCTACAACAAAAGCACATAGCCAAAATATCAATTCCTTGAAATATGTTCAAAAAAGGTATACTGTAGGGCTTCCCTGGTGGCGCAGTGGTTGAGAGTCTGCCTGCCAATGCAGGGGACACGGGTTCGTGCCCCGGTCCGGGAAGATCCCACGTGCCGCGGAGCGGCTGGGCCCGTGAGCCATGGCCGCTGAGCCTGCGCGTCCGGAGCCTGTGCTCCGCAACGGGAGAGGCCACAGCAGTGAGAGGCCCGCGTACCGCAAAAAAAAAAAAAAAAAAAAAAAAAGGTATACTGTAAATGAAATAAGCACTCTCCATTTTAGTAAACACAGAACTCCCATGAGTAAAACATGACCAGGACAGCACTAAAAAAATATTCTTTCTAAAAAGTTGCTTTTCAGTGCTTCACACAGAAATAAACAGTTTCAGGTCTCCACATTACATGGCACTGAGGTTTGCACACAGGCTCCCCTCGGAGGAGCAGTCAGATAGTCTGGGGCACATCACCAACCAGACCCGGACCAGTGCAAGGACCAGGTCCGGAGGTGACAGAGGCAGCCACTAGGCAGCAGTGAGCTCTGTCTGCCTGGTTTTCTGAAGCCAGTTTAGTAGTTACCAGAGTTTTCCTCTTCTTTCAGATATAAAAACCAGACGCAGAAGATTTTTCTTGATGATTTCACTTATCATTAAGTTAACTGGACAAGTAAAGCTCAGCAACTTGGTCTTTAATTAATGCCATCAATTAATTTCTCTTGGACACACTGTCAGCATGCGGCTTTTCTGGCCTCTCAAATTCCACTTCTGTTACTTGACAAAGACCTGTTTTCTCTGCCAGCCCCAGCTTCCGGCTCACGCCCACTCTGTGTTTTATTCTTGAATCATCTCCAGCTGTTGAAGCTCTTCTGGAACTGCTCCTGAAGAGAAAATGCAAGAGAAAATGCCGTGCTGTCCTGTCACCACCAGAGGAGGCCAGAGAAGAAGGTGGGTAAGAGCCTGCTTCAAGTCACAAGTCCAACCCAAGCACTGCAGCAGAACCTCCCACCAGGCCCTACTTTCTGATTCGATCTCGGGCGCCTTAGGCACCCTTTTCCTCTTCCGGCCACATGGCTGCAGTGCTGGAGGGCGCTGATGTGTAGGCACAGCTTCATGCTAACTGCTGCCATCACTGTGGCAGTTCTTACCACAAGACTTAGAAGAACTTACCTAAACTTATTTTGTCCAAAACTACAAAAATCGCTCAAATAGGAACTGACAAGAAAAAACTAACTTGTTATGGTATCACAAATAATTATGCACACTCTACAATTCACAGATGGAATCTGGATTTTGAAAATACTATGCTCTTCTTTTGAGAAAAAGCATGTCTAGATGTCATTTCCTCTAGGTGATTTCACAATGTGGAATGAAGGCATGAAGCTTCCTCTTTACCATTTACCAATTTATAAGGTAAGAGGTAAGAAGACAGCTTATCTGTATCTAAATGGTTTAAAGCTCAATTTGATTGAGAAGGTATCAATCAAGAGAGCATAAACTTTCGATGAATTTTTTTTTAATATTTATTTACTTATTTGTTGGCTGCGTCAGGTCTTAGTTGCAGCATGCAGGATCTTTCGTTGAGGCGCACGGGCTCCTCTCTAGTTGTGGCACGCAGGCTTAGTTGCCCTGTGGCATGTGGGATCTTAGTTCCCCGACCAGGGATGGAACCTGCGTCCCCTGCATTTCAAGACGGATTCTTAACCACTGGACCACCAGGGAGGTCCCTCAATGAAATTTTTAAATCACAGGAAGGAGTTGGTTCTCAATAGTCAACAAAAGTAATAAGAACACTGTCTTAAAATTTGTTTTCTGTCTGTTCCCCTTTATTGACATTTTTGCACCCTTTTCCGAAAAACAAAACCTATTTTCAGATATAACATTGAATTGCTAAAACTGTCAATATTCAACCATTTCTGACCCACCAAAACGACAAGTATTAGCGATCACTTTACTGGGAAGCGAGGAAAAGACACTGTCCACTAATAAGCTAAAAACTTATTACGATCACCAGCTTCTACTTTGAAAATATGTGCTTCTGCTAATCAGTAGCCCACTTACAAATAATTAAACACTTCAATTCACCCAGAATGAACGAAGAGTTAAACTTTGTCTCCAGTCTACACACTCACTCTGACCCCACCCCATCTCCCCCACAAATACAGTACTGGCCCTCGGAGAGACAGGCTAACTTGCCCACGCCCACCCTGATATACTTCTCATTTTTCAGAGACAAGACATCTGCAGAAAATTTGAGAATAACTGTGCTACTGTAAGTAGCAAAATACCAGTTAAAATACTCCTTTAGTTGGCCGCTTCCTTTGTTTATATTCAGCCATCCCATTCAGGGCCATTTGACTGAACTGCCACAAGGCACTACATTAACAGTAGAAAAGCTGTGACAACCTACAATTTAAGTCCAGAAAAATGTCCATGCTGTTCAGAACCTTGGCCGTTTTTTCCCTGATTAGGAAAAGTTCTTCCTCTTTCTAGAAAGAGCTTGTGTTCATGTCCATGTATACTAATAAATTACAATATTAAGGGGATTCTTTTTTTTTAACATCTTTATTGGAGTATAATTGCTTTACATTGTTGTGTTAGTTTCTGCTGTATAACAAAGTGAATCAGCTATACGTACACTTATATCCCCATATGAATGTTAAGGGGATTCTGAAATGATTCTGCAGTCCTGAAAATCAATTAAACTATTCTCCCACTCTGGCCAACAGTTCCCAGAACCTTCAGGAATCAACCTAAAGCCAAAAATGATATTGATATTAGTTGTTTTAAACAAGTGAAATTGCTCAAACAAGAGCCCCACTGATCAATCATTAGAAATCTACTCTCTCGGGCTCCACCCCAGACCTGATAAGATACCCTGGGGTGGGCCCAGCCTCCAGGGAAAGCTTGGGAGCCATCAAGGGACACGCACTAGGTCCTCCTTTCTCACGCGATGGCACCTGCACGTGTTGGTGGCAGCTGGCCTATGCCCATTAAACCTTTTCTTCTCTGGCCTCGCAGTCGGGCTCCTCAAGCCAGTCCTCGGGCAGCATGGCGCACGACCCCTTCATTCCGGACCCTTTCTGTGCACAGCCCACTCGACCCTCTCGCTGGTGACGGGGCAGCGTCTCAGGCTGCTTTTCACGGAAATCAACGACTCCTCCCGTACCTGTTCATATTTAACTAATCATCGCAGCGTGTGCGGTTTTTTTTGATGCCAATTCTGTTTTTTCCTCGAGTCCTGTGTTTGGGCTTCTTGTGTCCACGGCGTAAGTGCTGTTCTTTCTGCTCTGATACAGTTTAAAGACATTCTGAGGCCCTCTTCTTCCACACTCACCTTCATCTTGTACAAACGTGCCCTGCAGGTAACAGCCCGTGTCTTATCACATGGTCTGCCTGGAATCCTCTTTTTTCTTTTGGGATTATTTACAACAGTGTTTTCAGAACTCTGTGTGGGAGCCTCCAATTAACAGTTTTTCCCATTACGGTTTCAGATCATGCGGCCATGGCTATATTTTCTTTAAACCTCGTGACGTCGGTTTTCGGAAAGTCTACATTTGACTATGCCTGGTGTTTTCCTTCCCAAACGTCCTGAACTTCAAAATGACTGAAGTGCTTTCACTGAGATCCCAGCTTTCTCCACATGACCCACCAGCCATCCCTGGTCAGTCAGAACCAGACGCAAAGAAGGTAAGATGGTCTCATCCCAGAAACGAGATGCTCCAATGTGACCCCACATTACACGACTGCTCAAAAGGGCTCCCCCTCACTGGGCGGCCCAAGACACCCGCCAGAATGAGGGCTTTCCAAGTGTCTGGTTCCCTGGCACTACCGCGTTGGGAGCTTGGCAAACGTGGTGGATCCCGGACGGCCTCTCCTCAGCAGCCTGAAGCGAACCCCCCAGAAGACTCTGCTCTGGGACAACAGGCCGCCTTTCAAGAGCACACGCTTTCCCTCAATGGCATGTGGAGGCCTCCGTGTTTCTTCCATTCCCCCTTGCGGGTGACGCCACGGAATGGTGAAAGGGGTAGGAGACAGCGTTTGCAAGCTTGTGTGGTTCATGAGACTCACGTAGGTGAAGTACTTGGTTGGGAAGCTGCACACCAATAAACGGCAGACTCGGGACCGAAACCGAAGCCCTCTCTCAAAGCCCAACACTTGCTGCTGCACTGCCACGTCCCGGAGGGCCCGGCAGCTTCGAGAATGAGCTGCCATGGCCACTCCGGTCACTCGGGCTCTCGGTTTAGCAACTACCTTCCAGGGTTGTTGGAGAAATCAGGAAAGACGCCGGGGAAAAGTGAACAGCGCGGTGCCAGGCACGTGCTGGCCTGATCTAAGCCTCCGCTGTTATCCCTGCCGTTGCTCGTGGCCAGTGCCGCCTTTTTAGTTTAGTGATGATCACAACAAGGAAAATACTTTTATTTTCACACCATGGCATTTCGTTTCTCTATAGGATAACACATTTTTCTTAACAGTTTCAGGTAAAATCCCACAAACAGGGAAGTAAGGATAACTAAGCAAAGGGGTTCAGAAGTTATAACCACCTCACCTCCTGACCCTAAGAGTTAGCTCGGCTTCAGTCTTCCGGAACGCAGCGGGAGGCCGCTCCCTGGGAACGTGCGTCGGTCACCAGAGGGGCACCTGCGCGAGGCTCACCTGTCTGTGGAGCCCCCATGCCCCCGCACAAGTCCGCCTCCCAGAGCCCCACACGCACCCAGCCGGCCCCTCCCTTCCCTAAGAGCAAGACCCCCCAGTGTCCGGGCAGAACCTCCTTTCTGATTCTTTCCCTATCACTGCTAGAGAGTACCAGGTGGGCTTATTCTCACTGCACCCTCTCACCTGAAACTCTCAAACACGTTGCGATGCTTCCTGTGTCATTTCTACCACTGGTCAGAACACTTCTACAAAATCCTATCCTTTTTCCTTATTCTGTCAGGGAGACTACAGATACATGTCTTTAAAAAGGACTCTTTAGAGAGGCTTATGAGAACAGGTTAAGGGGACAGCACACTAACCGGGGAGTGACGCCGCCACAGAAGAGAAGCAGAGCTGACGTGCTGTGACTGCCGGTCCCATAACTAAAGGCCCAAAGGAACCGCCTTCCTAGTCCAGACACCACCTCTTGCTGTTACACTAAGTGAACGCCAGGTGGCACCACAGCCCAGCCCACCAGAGGCTTGACACACGTTTCTTCCTCAGCCAGCGCAGCGGGGCACGGGGCCTGGGTCCCCTAACCATCCCTCTGAAGTGTACTTATAGTTAAACCACAATGAAGTCTTGTTATAAACGCCTTTAAATAATTTATACCTAGCAATATCATTCTTTAGCTATCTAATGCTGGCAGAAGCTTGCTATTGACAGATCAGTTTGTTTGTTTTGCGGTACGCGGGCCTCTCACTGTTGTGGCCTCTCCCGTTGCGGAGCACAGGCTCCGGATATGCAGGCTCAGCGGCCATGGCTCACGGGCCCAGCCGCTCCGCGGCATGTGGGATCTTCCCGGACCGGGGCACGAACCCGCGTCCCCTGCATCGGCAGGCGGACTCTCAACCACTGCGCCACCAGGGAAGCCCTGTTTGTTTTTAAATTGAGAAACTCAGCACTTTGTGAATGCAGTGTTTAAAAATCTATAAGCTCTCCCTCAAAACCATTCTACGGAACTAAGTAAGACTGGCAAGAAATGAGAGCTCTGCTTTTTGCTCCCTGGGATGGACAAACGTGCCCTACTGAGTAAGTGCTAGATTCATCCATCACCCTCCGGGATTTTTTACGGTGGCATTTTCAGGGTACCTGATGTAACTCAGAAAACACCACTCTCATTTTCCTATCTTCCTCTCCCTTTCTAGTTAAGAGAAGCCCTTAAAACACTTGACATTGTTTTTGCCTGGCTTTAAGTGCCCTCAGTTAAACTTTACTTAACACAATGACCTCTAATCCTTTTTTCCAGAACAGGAGAAAAAAAAAATAAAAAAGGCAAATGGGAGGAAAGATGGCCCCCAAAATGCAGCACTCAAAATTCAGTTTTTAAGATGGATAAAACCAAGGTTAGGTGTTTTAGCAGTGGCTCCAAGCTAACTTTTGCAGGGCAGTCAACCTCACACAGTGCTGTAAGCAGCAACAGCACTGCCATTCACACTTCTTGAAAACTGAATCACATTCAAGGATGCTCAAGAGAGTTATCAAGACTACGTAGGAGGAAGCAAAGTCCAGAAAACGAGCAGGTCACATGTGGAAAGCAACAGTGCTACCACTTCCCACCCAAACACAGACACCAGGAACACGAGCCCTCAGAGAACAGACTGGACTAGGCCCCGGGTCTTTAACTCCAGGCTCCCTGGTGAACTGTGAACTGTGACCCCAAGTTTTCAACCGCCATTTGTCTGAGAATCCACTCAGGATAACCATATTTTAATACATCGTAAGTTCTCTAATGCCAGTTCTGTTCCTGCAAATTAATCCGTGTTATGACGGACTGTCCAAGGACAACTCTCCTTGGCCATGAGCTTAATACCTCTTGATGACTGACAAGCCGCTCCTGACCACACAGCTGGGAAACTGACCCTCCTAAAAACAGAAGCCACAGCCTCTGGTTAACGTTTCGCTATTACATACACATGAAAACTAAGCTTAACCACCTCTCTGAGAATCCAAGGATGAAGGCAGAAGTAGTTAAACCTCAACAACGACATCATCTCGGAAGGGCTTCCACCTACGCCTCACTCTTGTCAACACTCAATGGTAGATGAAGGCTTAAAATACACTAAAAATTAATTACTTGTGTCAACTCTGTTTCCCCATTAACCCATGAAGCAAGAGACCTTAAGAGAAAGCACTCTGTGTTTTTTGTGTTCTTTTTTTTTTTGGCCATGCCGCTTTCAGGACCTTAGTTCTCCCTGACCAGGGATCAAACCTGTGCCCCCTGCAGTGTAACCACTGGACCGCCAGGGAAGTCCCCTTTCTCTGCACTTTTTACTCAGAAATCTAACATTCACACTCCACGTCCTACGATTTGCATCAAACATCCTTCGGAAGTGCTCCAGCCTCAGACACGGATCCTGGCGCAGGACGGGGGGGGTGTGCTGCTCACAGCTGTGACTCGGTGGCGGGCGGTGGGGGAGGCGGGGAGCTGGTAGGAAAGGCCAGAGCTGGGGACTAGAGACACACTGCTCAAGGAAAACCAGGTCTACCCACTGCGCTGGTTTACCTCCAGGGCTCTAGAGGCTGGAGCGATCAGGGATTTCAGTGGCAATGTTTGTTTACAGCACAACTGGAGACCTATCTGCAGCCAGCTCAGCAGAGATCTTCACGCATTTAGAATTAGCCAGTTTTAAAATTAAGAGACCAAAATATAGTCCACATTATTTCACATTTGTAAAGTCTAAAGCAAGTTCCACAGGTGTTAACATGTGAGGCTATTTCTGAAAATTAAGGTCAAAAGGCTAAATACTTTAAAATTTTAAAACTGTTACACACAAAACAAGTGTGTGATAGAGCAAAAAGATTGTGTGTTTGGGTGCATATAAGAACTTTAGGATAATTTGAGGATTTCAAAGGATAATTTGTTCAGCTAGAATAAATATTTCAGAACGTTTCTGAGCACCTGATAATTTCCAAATAATCTAACCCTAAGGCAAAAGTTCTGGCATCAAGTGTGCACAGTAGATAAAATATTTGTCTTTCTTCTCAAGAGTACTGTTTTAACATGAAGTAACCAACACAACGGGATTTTAAATGAAGAAATAACCGAGTCTTGGGAAGGACAAAGGGCACAGACAGAAGGGGCCCCAGGTGACCCACCTGAATGGGTCCTACTGACATCAGCAGGCTCTTCAGCTGGGCGTCAGTAGTGGATGAAGAAAGCCCTTCAACAGACACGACGCAGGGCTGAGGCTTGCACTCCACCACCCGGAGATTCTGCTTGTTGGGCATCAGGCGGCCCCGGCCCATCGCACCTGCCATTCCCCGGCCGCGCCCGTGCATGAGGACCTGGCAACAACAAAAGGAACGATTCAAGGTTGAAGCTTGGGGTTTCTTTTCACAGCTACTAAGATACAAAAGTGAACAAATCAGAATCCATTAAAATATACCGTGAGTGGCAGGACCTTCTGTAGTTTTTATCCACTATCAGAAAAGGGTTTAATGTCTAAATAAGACCACAGTACCCAGCAAACTGGAGTGAAAGAAAAGGAAGGAAAAGGAAGTAGCAAAGTCTGCACCTATCTTGGTGCCGAGCATGGTACTAGGTAGGCACTTTCTGTGCTACCATCCTTCTGTAGACGAAGCAGCAGGATCACAGGGGTTCAGAAACTTGCCGCGAGTAACACAAAGATCTGGGTCCAGTCCTTATCGGCCCTAGAGCCCTAATTTCTCCCACTGTATCCCAGGCAAACCCAGCGGGGACCAGGGGACTGTGCATGGTGCTCCCCACAGCTGCCTCCCTGTCACTGCGAGCCACAACCCTACGTACCCTGGAGGGCAGATTCTGCAGCAGGAGTCTCCCACCGGCTGCACCACTGCACGTTACATTCCTCTGCAGGGCTTTCAAAACAAAACCAAAAACCCAAACTACAACGACTGAGTGTCCCTGTCCCCCACCAAAATTACAACATCACTGGCCTAAGGTGGGGCCCAGACCTTAGCATTTTTTAAAGCCGTCCAGGGCTCAAAACCACTGTTCTGGGATCTTTTAAACAAGAAGGAACAGCTGAGCTTTCCGGTCTTTTCTAATCCGGAAATTAGATAAAGCACCAGCACCCCCCAGATCAGGAGAACAGTGAAATGCAGACACGGATGTGACTGGGCTCACTGGGTTTTCCAGACATCCTGCCCAACTCTGCCCGAGAGTCGGCGTAGAAAGAGCCAAAAATGACCTCCCGTCCCGTCTCAGAAAAGGGCAGAGAGGAAGGCAGACAGAAATCGGAATGGAACCTTCGTACATGAATGGGTACCACACAAAGGGAAACTGAGAAAAAAACGCAACACTTCTGAACATTCCACAGAAGGTGACACAACTACTCCTGTGAAGTGAGTTCTTGGAGTGCAAAAGGGTATTTCAAGAGAAGTCACACGGGAAAACACCATCAAAAAGTGCAAGTTTCACTGCCTGGAAACCAGCAGTAAATAACTATTGTTGTGTTCTGTAACTAATAACAACATCCTCTACCAAGTGCTGGCTTACATTCCAGGCGCCGTATATCTTCTTATAAAACCCTCACAAGAGCCCAAATAAGACAAGAAAGATTACTGTCCTCACTTTTATAGGAGAGTAACCTGAGGCTGAAGATGAAGAAACACGAGTGCTTTATCTATGTGTACAACAGCTGTATGGGGAGGGGGTGTTCTACGGTCTTTCTCATCGCATGCCCAGGGACAACACCTGACCGAAGAAAATTTAGACTGGAGCAATTTTTAAAGAGTATATCTGAAGATACGACTCAATGTGTCTGTGCCTGTGCCACCTGAAGCAAAAATGTCACAACTCTGTTTGTCCCTGTATCATAAGGTATTTATGAGAAAATAAATCCAGAGTAACTGAATTACTTCAAAGAGCTAGAATGGTCTTCAGGCTAACACTAGTCCTTAATATTAACTGCAAGGCAAGCAGAGAGGATGAACTGGCGGAGTTCAGAGCCTTCTAGAAGGAACTCAGAGCAGGCATTGCTGCCCCTCTTCCACCCTAAGGTCATCAGGCAAGGGGCATCTGGCTTCTGCGCCAAGAGGGGACCTTGCTGTCAGGCAGAGAGGGGGGCCTCGGGAAAGCTACAAAGACACCCTCACCAGAAGCTGGGGTGGGTCCCCACCAGGACATGATGGCACAAGGGGGACGCTCCTCTCCTCGGGAAGGTTAAATTCACAAGGGGTACTGGATGCCCACACTGAGTTCGGAGAAGGAAAACACCCCCTTGACCCCAGAGCGAGGGAGGGAGGAGGGAAGAGCCGGGGGGAGAGGCACTTTCTCGGGCAAGGAACTTCACCCCCAAAGGCTTCCCATCTGCGCACTGGGGTGACGAGGAGCAAGAGTCTCTGGAGGAGCAGCTGGCAGGGGAGGAAGGAGCGCTGGGCTGGGCTCTGTGCAGGGCTGTCCCCAGAGGACAGCTCAGAGCTGCCCGAAATACCCGCAGCCTGGGTTTAGGGTGATTTCCCCGCATCGTACCACTAAAACAGTCCCAAGAGGAAAGCGCTTTTGTGAACACGTTAGCTTTCAAGGCCAGGGCGAAGGAAACTACGGTTCGTTCATCCACAATCAGCGCTCCTGCTGCGCCAGGCACTCCCATCAGTGGGTTCACGGGGCTCCGGCGCCAGGCTCCTGGGGCAGGGGCAGTAACAGGCAGTACCTTCTTGGCCGGGTGAATTCCTTGGATGCTCTTGATGCCTGGAGGGCCGGCTGAGTGCACGTGGGCCCCCACCGGAGGGTGCTGGGGCTGCTGAGGCACCCCCTTGGTCAGCGTCACCTTGCGGGCAGGCTGCTGTCTCACTCCTGGGGGCGGAGGGAGCCGCGGAGGCTGGCCCTCCAGGTGAAAACAGCCATCGCTCTCTCCTCCCTGCTGAAACCAAGGCAGCGCGCTGGTCAGTCTCCGCACAGGCAGGCACCCCTCCCCAGCATCGGGCTCCACCTCGATCAGCGTTCAACTGAGAAGCAAAACCATCAAGCCTGCCATTTCACTAGGGCCACTAAGGAAATTTATTTGACGGGTGTTTGGGTTTTAATAGTATTTTTCAAATTTAAAACTAAGATCTTTAATTACTGTATCCACTCAAGAGGTCTATAATTACTAAAGTAAGTGCTGTTGAGTTCAGTGAAATAGTGCTTGACTTTAAAAATACTTCATACTCGACATGCCTTTTCCATTTTCATGAGCAGTCTTGTTAAAATCCGACCGTTTGTATAGGCAGTGGTTTTAAACTTTTAACTCCCATTCAAACCTAATGAAAGTGGGTCATCATCCTGACTTGCCCCGCTGTCCCCCTGGCACTGGTGTAAATCCTGGGCGTGCCCCAGTGCCTTCCTCCCTGCAGATACAACCCTGAACACTTGGGCTCCCCAGAGCGCCCACAGGCTGAGCAGCACCCTGGTCACCCCTCCTCCTCTGAGTCACAAGTACCCACACGTAGGCTGGCCTCCAGCCTCAGTCCTATTTGGAACAAGAGCAGACCAGCCAGGAATCTGAGAAACTGAATGAGGAAATTCTAGAAATGAAAGAGTTACTGGAGGCCCAGACAAGTCCTCCCCACGTGGCTGACAGGGAACCGCGGGGGGACAGCAGGAAGAAGAGCTGAGGAGGGGTCCGAGGGGGGCAACGCACACACAGCTCGCCGGCCAAGGGAAGGGCGAGGCGCCGAGCACCATCGATTCCTCAACGCTGGCTGACCACTAAGCTAGGCAGCGACAGGGCTGCCTCCCTAGGAGACCAGGCTAAGAAATGAAAACCCCAGGCCCAAATGGATCCTCTGGTGAATTCTATCAACTATTTAAGAAAGACAAGACTCCCAATCTTACACAATCTGGTTCAGAAAACAAAAGCGGAGGGACAACTTTCCCGCTCATTCTCTGAGACTTGTATTACCCTTTCACAAAAGTCAGACAAAGACATCAAAAGAAACAAAAGCCACAAAAGAATATCCCTCATACATATACATGAAAAAAATTCTCACCAAAACACTAGCAAACTAAATTCAGCAACACAGAAAAAGAATCATACACCATAACCAAGTAAGATTTATCCCAGGAATGCAAGGTTGGTTTAACACTCAAAAATCAGCTATCAGACCACATCAGTAGAGGAAAAGACCACATGACCACCTGCACTGATACAGGAAAAGCACTCATAATAAGAATTTTCAATGAACTAGGAACAGAAGGGACAAATCAACCTGATAAAGGAAATCTACCAAAAACCGACAGCTCACATCATGCTTAGCGTGAGACTAGTCAGGGGTATTCGACCTGCACATTAGTCACCTGGGGAGCTCTCGGGTGTTAGTGTTCCTGGACTTTGACCCAGAACCATCCAATTAGACCCTCTGGAGCTGGAACCCAGACATGAGCCTATTTTAAAGGCTCTTCCAGTGATGCTGTCCAGCCAGGGCTGAGGACGGCTGAACCAGGTGGGTCCCCCCACAATGGTCCGTGACTCTGTGACGTTATAATGTCGGCTGTAAGTGCCTGAAACGTGATCCTGCTGGGAGCTATTCCAACCTGAAGGAAGACTGTTCCCCAAATGAAAATGGAAGCACTGTGGAAAGGCAGGCCATGCTGCAGGACCAGGATCCACACAAAGTCAGACTGCTTCTTGTGCTTCTTGAAACTTCTCCATTACATCTTTTATCCAAAAGGTGTGAGCAGGTACCCCAGCCAGGCAGGAATGGCCTCTTCTCAGCACACAATTTTTCAAAGTTCTTATCTTGAAAAGCTATGTGAACACTCTCTAGTTTTGTATATGCTTGAAACTTTCTATACTAAAAAGTTGAAAATTTTAAGGATATACACCACATATTCCTATCTTTTTTTTTTTTTTTTTTTTTTTTTTTTGCAGTACGCGGGCCTCTCACTGCTGTGGCCTCTCCCGTTGTGGATCACAGGCTCCGGACGCGCAGGCTCAGTGGCCACGGCTCATGGGCCCAGCCGCTCCACGGCATGTGGGGTCCTCCCGGACCGGGGCACGAACCTGTGTCCCCTGCATCGGCAGGCGGACTCTCAACCACTGCGCCACCAGGGAAGCCCCATGTTCCTATCTTTAAAAGCCAGTAATCCATCACTTATTAATTTACCTAAAATCATATTGAAATTATGTTAGTATAAGGTTCATAAATTCACTATTCAAGTGTTAAGTCTCACTGTTCTTAAAAACATCTTTTTACATGGGCTGACACTTCACACTAGCCCCCAGGGCCCACCAGAGGCTGTGCCATAGATGCAGGTGGCACTGGGTCACTAAATTCTCCACACAGCTCAGCTACCTAACAGTCTACTGACTGATCCTCCACCGTCTACCTTTTTCACGAATGTGGATAAATGAACTGGCTATTATGTATGGTTAGCTCTCTGGGGAAAGTCTTCCATTTTACGGACTCCCTGGAAGCTCATCAGAGGAGGGCAAAGTCTATGGACACCTAGAGCATATGCCATTTTGTAAGGGTCTAGAGAAACCAGTGGCTTAGACTTTGGTGAGTCTGCTTTTGTTCACCAAGCCAAAATTTCCTATGCATATAGATGGCACTGAGATATTTACTGAATAAAACAATCAACAGTAGATCAGGCTTCTAAAAACTACGTAGTTCTGAATGTGCTATTAAAAAAAAGATTACAGTATCAGGATACTAGGTCCCACTAGGGGCCACTGTCAATTAGTACATATGTATTTACTAAATGCCACTGTGATACTAAAAAGGCCAGCCTTCAGTTCAGCACTGATACTGGGTGCATCAGAAAACATACTGTCATGCTGTACAAATCGGTAATCAGCTGGTACATGTGGTCTAAAAGGAATGATGTCCATATATACGGTGGACAACATGGTGAATATCGTTGCAGATATTTTCTTTAGCAATCCAGAGCTAAAAATGTAGATGAGCTTAAAAAAAAAAAAAAAGAAAAAGAGAGAAAAAAAAAAAAAGGGAATTCCCTCACCACCAATGGTTAGGATTCTGTGCTTCCACGGCCAGGGGGCCTGGGTTCAATCTCCAGTTGGGGAACTAATATCTCACAAGCCGTGAGGAGCGGCCCAAAAAAAAAAAAAAAAAAAAAAAAAAGTAGATGATCTAGATAGTAAACTTTTATTTAAAAAGAAGAGCTTGCACCAAAAGTAGGATATTTGCCTATTTTTAAGGTATACAATACACCGTGTGTATGTACTTGGGTGATAAATATGTAACGCTGTGGTGATCTGATGATTTTTAAACTGGGAATTAAGAACAGAAACATTTAGTCAATAAACACCCCAAACAAAAATTCTCTTTACTGCTATTTTGAGTTAAGAGACTGGTGATAATTTATGTCTGACAATATTAGGTCAGAGGAAGACCTTGAAGAACAAAGTTCTAAACTTTTATTTTCCTTTCAAAACAAGTTTACGTTTTAAAGTAAACCTGATTCCCATCTGCAGTTCAGAAATAAAGGTACAGGTACCACAAAGAGCCTCTCCATTTAGGACTTTCCAAGAGATGGCCTGAGAAGACACAGTAAATGACGTCTGTGATCAGAGTGCCTGCGGGTCTGGGCCTCACCGCCTGGCGGTCTCCTCGCTCCGTCTGCATCTCACAAACTCAGGAGCACGGTGAGCACCCCTACTCCTCCCTGCCCGGGGAGCCTCAGCAGCCACCACCCTGACCTGCTCACTCGAGGGGGCCCCCAGCATCTCTAATCCTAAGGTTTCCCAGGCCACGTAACTGCTTTATTTTTCTTCACAGCATTAATCACCACTCACAGTCCTGTCATGCTCAAGAGAATGGGAGCCCCGCGGGGAGCACTGGTCACCACGGCATCCTCAGGACAGAGAAGAGGACCGAGCCCCGAGCAGGCAGACGACAAGCACTTGGTGAGTCAGCGATGAACAAGAAAGAGGGATGTTTCAAGCAGGGATTATAACAAAGGCCCAACTTTTGGGAAAAACAGCTATCATCAGCTTACTGACAAGTGACGGGAAGGTCTGGGTAAGGTCTGGAGCTACTTACATTCAGGACAATGTTTTACACCTTCTACAGCTACAAATGATGTAATAAACTTTGTAACAAAAATCTCCAAGGCACCCTGGCTCTCCATCACCATGCTGAATGGCATCATCCAACATGCTCCACTCACGGGAAGATGGATGGAGCTGTTTGCTGAATGTCTTCAATTTGACAAGTCGTACACTAGGGTCTGTACACTAGGGTCTGTACAGGGACTGTTTTCCTTCAATCCTCCCTCCAGGTAAATATCATTATTCTCACTTTCCAAATGAAAAACCCAAGATCCTTGGTCACACAGCAAGTGCTTTTAGGACTTCCTGTCTCAGTGGCTCCAAAGCATGGACTCCACACAACCTCGCAGGCAAGGAGCTTATACTAACATAACTATTTTTAGTAGGGTTGGAAACAAAGGGACTAACCATCATTCAATTAAATCATTTTAAGGAAATGAAGGTTTACTATAATGCTCTGCTCTGACGTTTTTCTGGAAACCATGCTGAAGATTCAAGGCTTAAATATAAGTAATAAGTTATTTCATTTTGTAGGAAAAGCAGATTTTTTTTTCAATTGAGAGAACAATTATTTTCTTTCAAATTAGCACAACGAAAAGCTAATTCTTAGGATAAATTTTAAATCCCAGAGTTATTCCGGTTAACACCAGGTAACATTCAACCTACTAACTTCTAGGCTGTGGCCAGAAACATATTTTTTACACCTACTCTCACATTCTCACAGACACAGAAAAAAGGTGAAAGAGAACCAAGCCAAACTGAACCCACCTATTTATTTAGAAGTCTTCTACAACTTGTGCATATAGTTAATAGCACTGAAGGAGATCCCAAAATTATTAGTTATGTAAATTTAAAAATACTGTTGATTCAAATTAGGACTTTCAGAAACCTGAAAGTTTCATTAAAAACTTATTAAGTTACATTATCATCTTAATGTAAGGAAATAACTAGTCATCTGTGGATGGCAGATTACGTTCCATTCAAAGAAAGGAAATCCACTTTGAAAGTGCATTTCTCTAGGGTGGCACAGTTCCCTTTTAAATTCCTTACACAGCAGTGTGTTTAGACATGATTTTAAATACCTTTTACTTCCTCCAAAACAGATGAAGAGAAAAGAAGTTTGGCCTGTCTTAGACCAACCTGGAAATATTTTCTTGGTTTTTTTCCACAAATAAATATCTTTTAATGAATACCATAAAAATGTCTTTTGAGAGCAGTTTTTCTTAAATATAAAAGGCACTTCCTGAATTAAGTAAGCTTAGGGAACACCTTTTATCAGCTTAATCGTTACAAAAAATGAGGTTTGTAGCCACCAACATTAGCATGACAAATTTATTTATAACAAATTGTTTAAACGTATAGATAAAATGCCCATTGATATTGTCAGGGTATCCTGCAATTTGACAGATCAAATCTTATTTTCATTCTTAAACATCATGAAGAAGTGGTATCGCTGGCTCGCATTCACTAGTGAGCAAATTGATTAATCCCTCTCTATAGAAATCTCAACTCTTGATTACACCTATCAGACGTTAAGCAGCATTATTCTAGAGTGACAACACTTGACAAATTCCCCAACCATTTTTCTCAGCCTTTGTGGCCCTGCTAGCTTGTATTAACCCTGATGAAAAATTAATTTTCCTTATCTTCTTCTAAACCCCAAAATCCAAATCCGCCAAACTGGCAACTCTTTCTGTAAAGGTATTATGAAAACCTCTAAAAGATTAATTGCATGTCTTCAGGTGACATTAAATTAATTTCTGTACTCATGACAGACATTTGATACTCCGTACTGAGAGGGCAGATAACATTGTCGGGACACAGAGAAGGACAGTGGTTAGGGTCCCAGGGCAGCCTCTTATGAATTCTCCTTCCGATAAGGCCTACTTCACTGTCATGGCAATGCTGCTCATCTGCCAGCCCACAGACCTCACAGAGCAGGTTTCTATTAACTACAACAATGCTGGGCCTGGCCCTGTGATCTTTAGAAAGCTCACCCAGAATCTGGACGATAAATGATATGCATGCTCTACGAAGTTTCTAAACACAAATACATTTCATGCTCTAGTTTGTCTTTGAGACTACTACTTAAAGGAGAAAAAATAAAAGAAAACAAACAGGCTAATAACATTCTTATCCAGGCTCCTGTGTCAATTCCCTAATTAAACTGCTGCAATATGATATGAGGTGAGGACACTTCACATGTGCAGTGTCCATCTATTCTATGCAATAAATTATCCTTTCATACGGCAAGCATGCAAAACACGTAAAAGCAGCAACTTAAATCTAAAATGCTTCCTATAAAATTCCAGGGCTTCCCTGGTGGCGCAGTGGTTGAGAGTCCGCCTGCCGATGCAGGGGACACGGGTTCGTGCTCCGGTCCGGGAAGATCCCACATGCCGCGGAGCGGCTGGGCCCGTGAGCCATGGCCGTTGAGCCTGCGCGTCCGGAGCCTGTGCTCCGCAATGGGAGAGGCCACAACAGTGAGAGGCCCGCATACCGCAAAAAAAAAAAAAAAAAAATTCCAGTAACAGGTCTACACGGGTTGAACTGAAACAAAATCCATAAGGTTAAAGGGATCTCACAAGTGCTTGCTTGGGCTTCCGGGAGAAAAAAAGGATTCAACCGGTAGGTGCACCAGGATTTCGCCTTATGGTGATAACACGCACAGTTATTCAAGTGCTCTCTCTCTCTCTCTCTCAACATTCTACCTTTCTGAAACTAGTTAGGTTTGGGGAGTCTTTTAAAAGCAAAATTAATTGGCCTTTGGAGAAATATACCAAAGCCCTGAGCCTGTGAGGGGATCTGATGCCCCAGGACTCTCCGATTTCTACAGCACAGACCTACCAATCTAAAAAAAGGAAAGGACTGCTAGAAGTGACACTGCGGTTCAGCCAGCAGCGGGAGGGGCCCACGAACTCCGGCTTCTCCAGCAAGAGCTCCCCCGTAGGGAGGAAGCTCCAGACTCTGGAAAGCAGACGCTTCCAACCTGCCCCGATGGGCAGCTGGGAAGGACCTACTTTAGAGCGCTGGGCGACTTCCCGGCGCAGATGACGAGGCTCCTGTTCTTGGTAGCCGTTCGAAGTGAGGAGAGGGAAGTTACCCAAGACGCTGGAGAAAGCAGATTCCTTTTCTGCTGGAGAAGGTGGGTTAGCAAATCCTGATTCCTAGTTACAAGAGAATTATTTCTGATTTAACCACTTATTTCGCTCTGAAAGAAACACCATATGCCTAAAAACACCTATAAATTCATGTGCAGACATTCTAATTCATTAAAACTGATTCCTGTCCTCTAATGAACAGTAGTCTATTTTGCCCAAATTTAGAGGTCACATGTTTAAGAATGCTTAAAACGTCGTACCTCTAGAAGTTATCAGTTCTTCCCCCCAAAGTGTTTCAAAGCTCTTAAAAACAATTACTTATGCACAGTAGCCTCTCCTCCAAAAGAAGGTTCTAGAATATACATCTTACCAAACAAGCGATTAATCAAGATTCGTGCCCCATTTTCCTTCCCCTCTCATTTGCCTTTCGGCCATCTGACTGCTCATCAGCTCCTCTAACAGGGAAACGATCAGGCAACAGAGGAGGCCCAACTACAACCAGCCACCAGAGAGGAGAGAGATGGCAGGACGAGAGGGAACCAGGGGTCAGCAAGGTGGGAGTCTGGGCTCTCACCTCACCTCCTTAGACGGTGGTGTCTCCACGCCCGCCCCCACTCCCCGTCCATCTGGGCAGGGCCTCTCCTGGCTCCCCTACCTGTGTCAAAGCAGCTTCTCTGACACTCAGCTTCCCAGGGGTGTTTCTCGATCACAAGCCCACTGCAGTTCTGTCCTTTACTACCCATTTCCAACTCACTTTCACCTGACTTGCTTTCCCTGACTGGTCCTCTAGCACGGCATCAGCTCTTGGGTACTGCCCGAAACCATGGCATCAAGTCAGTTTCCACCAGAAACCAGTGAGTCAGGACAGCTGAATCCTCCAGCCGTGGCCAGGCAGCTTGGCGAGTCCCAGAAGGACATCCACAACGTGAGCCTTGTTCTGCCTTGGCCTGGGGCGTGGGTCTCCCCAAGGACGAGTCATCACCACAGACTCATCAAACAGCAGCCGATGTACGATACAATCGCATCTTGTAAACTGAATTAACAAGGATTAATGCTACTTTTGGTGTTATCATACTCTGCTTACTAGTGTCATCTAAATGTCTACAATATACAACTATTACTTTTATAATCAGAAGTACCGTGGGGCGGGGAACGGCGACAACACGACACTGTGTTAACTCCTCCTTGGATATTTCCATAAAGAAACTGTAAACAATACCTGTATTTTTAAAGGGAGAAGCTACTTATTTTCTCTATTATTTCAACACGTTTCTTAAATATTTATAACGTACTTGAGACAAAAAATGAACTGAAGCAGAAACCCAGCCGCAGTCGGGAGCAGTGACCAGGAGACAGCTCCAGCAGTGGGCAGAGAAGGGCAGGGCGTGGCGGGGGCGTGCAGGTGCGGTGCCGAGAAAGGGCGCAGTGTGGGTGTGGACGGAGCGGGGAGACAGAACTGCAAGAGCGAGGCGGCCAGACCACGGAACAACAGGCTCACGTCCGGAGAACGGGAGGCCGCGAGGGTGACCACTTGTATCCCCACCTGCGACTCCTTCTCAGACTACAGTCCCCTAAGACTGACAGATGACTCCAAGACCAGCACTTCTGTTTCTAGTAAATCTGATACACAGTGTAAGAAACTCCTTATACTATTTTTGCAACTTCTCTTAAATTGAGATTACGTATATCAAAATTAAACGTCCTCCACTCCACAAAAAAAGATCAGGTATGCACACACCATCGCGCTAGAGAAAATCTGAGAATAACTTTTGAGGAAGAGAAGAAATCTACAAATGCACACCAACCCCCAAAAGCAAGCTCACACAAACAAATTGGGACCTTTTACGTGAAGCATTTTGACAGCCTTTTAAAAGTAAAATACAAGGGTATCATGACTGGACAGCTGGCTTTCCTGCTGAGGCATTCTGTGCTTCTCCCATTTCTCTGTGTGGCCAGCAGAACAAAGGGCTCTTTTCTTAATTTGCTGCCAAATTCTTAAAATTTTCATGACCTCAATTAGAATAAAGCAGCTGAATTCAGAATTTGCTTTCATTTTCTTAAAGAACACCGTAAGAACACACTTTTTCTTCCTTTAACTAAAAGGAAAGGGTAGTAATATCTACTGAGCCACTGCCATGTGCCCAAGCATTGTGCCACTCATCTCACCCATGTCACGACAGTTAACCCTCACAGCCACCCTGGGAGAAACTTAGCCTCATTCTGAGGACACGGGTTCATTTCGGCCAGGTAACCCGACGCAAGCATCTCAAAGATTCCCCATTTCCCCTAAACTGGAAGACAGAGCTGCAGGCCTAATTAAATTCCTGAATAAACAAATTTTGCATGGCACTTGCTCGTCCTGATTCTTTTTTCTGGTGTTTAATCACAAAACATGGCTGAGGATGATTATACTAAGTTTACAGTAAGTAAACATTTTACATTTTTATATATGCTCTGTTATTACCTGAAGAGTTTTTCTGGATTATGTATTGATTATGAGAGAAATTATGATTGGGGGCAGGGGGGCACGGCACACAGCACAGCTTGTGGGATCTTTGTTCCCCAACCAGGGACTGAACCCAGGCCCTCATCAGTGAAAGCATGGAGTCCTAACCACTGGATCACCAGGGAATTTCAGAAATTATGATTTAACAAGATTGCTCTTTTGGTTTCTGAAAATTAAATACTTAAAAGTAGCTTCCTGAGAAATGAGCAAATGGAGACTATTCCTACGTTTTAAATAATAAAAAGAGAACCATTCCATCAAATAAAATTCTTTAAGTAGATTACTTATATAAATAATATTCAGGGAGGCACACGAAATTTTAGAAGCAATATTTGCCAACATTTAACACTCTTTATAAGTAGCATTAATTTGTTCCTTTTTAAATCTCACCCAACAAATCCAGACAATATAAATGGGAAAAAACTAAAATTCACAAAGAGATTGATTAGCCTCATAACAAAAGGTCTCTCTAAATTTCAAATTCCCTTAATGATTTCAATTTTAAATAGAAAATCTGATCTCTTTTGATTCACACAGAAATGTTCAAAGACACATTTCTAGCACACAGCTGGCCACAGCTACGCTCAGCCAGGGTACACCGTCCCTTGCTTTAACCCACCATACCAGGCTACTCCACACAGGTTCCAGAACAGGCGTGATGGAAACCCAGCCGCTCCCCAGGCCTGACTCCACAGCTGACGCCACTCAGCAGGCAGGGTTCTGTGGCACACCTCTAAACCCTTCTCAACATACTCTGCAGCCAGTCACTACCAACTGGGGCTGGCAAGCAAAATGAAACCTGATCACCCCCTTATCCTAGAACCCCCCCTAAAAAACCCACTGGAGAAAGTAGACTACTCTCCCTAATCCAGAACTAAGAAACCTAGGAGGAAAAGGAGTAGCAAAAATAGCCATTAGAAATAACGGTAAAAGCACAGGATTTAGAAGCCTCACTCCACCAGTTAGTAGCTGAGTGGCTCTGGGCTACTTGTCTGAGACTCAATGTAGTTACCTATGAAATGGCAATAACAGATCTAACTCATAAGGATGCTGTGAATACATGCTAAACACCTGATAAACAGTAGCTACTACCTATTATGCGGCATAAAATCAGGGAACGTATTTCTAGAAGGGGCCTTAGGAGCATTCCAAAAAGAAAATGGACATTTATAAAGTACCTTCTACGTGTTAGAAGGGCCCCCAAGGCAATAAATAATAAGACAAGCATCCAGCCACGGGTCTTCCTCAAACACAGCCACGTTGTTTTCACGTCATCACACTCTCCTGGTGACTGAGGGCCTCAACCTCCACGCCCCACACACAGGAGCTTCGGAACGGCCAACAAAGAACACATGATGCCAAGACGGCCCCCGAAGAAAGTCAGGTACGACTCTGCGAGCTACAAACCCAGACCAGACCCTGGTCAGAGACTGTGTGAGAACCAACACCAAGAAAGACTTTTCATTACGTTCTTTTTGAAAATGCTTCCCATGTCCGTAATGCATTGGCTCTAACAAAGAGGAACAATATAAAAAGACTAGAAATTCTCCTTCGATGATTAGTATGAATTAAAATCACTTTGAAGATAGTATAATTAATGAAAGGGCAGACTGAAAAACCTATAGTCTTAAGACTCAGGCTCTTTCACCTTTTAAAAAACCCAATTTAATAAAATCCAAAGATAAATTATTTAATTACAGATAATGAAATATGGAAAATGACAAAAGAGAAGACCTTATTGATTCACAATTGCCTCACAAGTAAAAGTTCACCTAAAGAAACCTAATTTAAGCTATAATATATTTTCAATTTGTACATCAGAATAAGACTGCCAAGAAAATTCTGCTTTCCTAACAATCCTGCTGAAACATATTTTTACTGTGATCACCGCCAGAGCACAATTTCTAGAACAGCACTATGTACTGCGATAGTCCTGTGTCCTGTCTGAAGACCAACTACTAGAACGAGGAGACCACTGAATGCAAAGAATAGTTTAGTTAATACATTAAACGCCTGTTTACGTTACAAAAAAAGTGAAAGAAATCAAACTGACTCTCTGAAAAGTAAATTTCTCTAGAAAACCTTATAAATAGAATATCTATTGTATTTCTGCACTAACAGAATGTGAAGAAGTCCTGGGCTCATAGCAAAATACAAGAATGTGAACTGACAATGAAATGCTTTTATTAAACAAGTAACTATAAACCTGAAATGCATAAATAATATTCTGCACAGGTACGATATACAAGTCAATCCTCCCAGATGCTAAGCCCCTGTCAGACCCTCACCAGGGTGGCTGGTTCAGCTCCAGGCACACAACACAGCACAGCCCTGGGCATTAATGTCATGGTGCATGAAAGGAGAGAAGGACCAGCAGGAACAGAAATAAAAGGAAAAATGAGAGCATTCTTAGCACTTACAAGAACTGTCTCCTTTTTGCACAATGCGTATGTTACAAATAGTTCCTACCCACCAAAAAAACACACAAAAAAACCCAGGCCATTAGGGAAACACTGTTTGTTCTGGTTCAGAGAGATACAAACAAACAAGAGACATTTACCCTCTGATAAGGTGAAAGTTGTCAACATGCTATTGGAGGAATTATTGGAATAAATCCTAATATACAGAACATGTTGGTTAATTAACTTAATACTTAAGAATTAAAAAGGGAGCTAAAAAAAACCATTTCAAAGTTTGGCAGACAGCTATTTTCATGTAAAATTCCTCTGTTGTTTTCCTGTGTATTGTAAAATTATATAGCATGATTTTGGAATATGGTCTGATATAAAAACTGTATTTTTTTCCACTGGAGAAAAAAGAGTAGCAAAAATCGAGGCAGATAAATTCTGCGGAAGTAGATAAATTCGTTAGTTGAAGGCTGCCTGTGGACAGCAGAGCCGTGCCCCGCACCTCCTAGTCTGCCGGAGCCGAGTGCCCAGGCCCGCACCGCACCACTGTGGCTGCCCAGGGAAAAGGCCTATTCCCAAACCATCGCCCCATGGCCCATCCTCAGAAGTTTCTAACTCAAGTAAAAAAAAATGAGACACCGACAAAGTATGATTAAAACACGGTCAAAAGCCAAAGGCCACACAGACACCGGAAACTGATGAACACTTGGGTCTTCACCTAAAGATAATAAATTCATACAGTATTTAAACAATCTGATATAATACAGGCCATGTACTTATCAACATTTTGAATCACAATGAACGGAGGTGAGAAACAACAGATTTGCTCTATCCCAAATTTTCTTATGGCATGTGAAAAACTTCACACCTTAGTCTACAAACCTAGAAACAAAAGCAATTAAAACTCAACTAATTAAGCAGCTAACGAGGAGCTGCCCTCAATCCAGTACAGCAAACAACTCCTGCCCATTCCTAGTGGTACTGCTGTCCCTGGGTGAACTGAGAATCAGAAGTCCTTTTCTTTTTTTACTGTAAATATTTTGTGGTTTTAAAAGTAATCATCTGTAGCTGGTTTGCTCTAAGAGCCTGTGTCTTACAGCTCTCCCCCTTTCTTCCCCAGCTTGTAACACAAATTGCACACAATAGGGAGCTGCGACAGAGAGTACGACAGTTACTCGGACCAAAGAGAGTCTGTTGCAGAATTCATTATAATTAAAGCAAGAGATGAGTGCTACCTTCTATAATAAATAAAGACCATACGGCAGAATTAAGGAAGCGAGTATTCTACAGACGCTGAGGGGAGAATCTCCTGCAATGGGAATCTATCTGCAGCAACTGTTCAGTTTAAGTACTGAATTTATCCAAACTGCAATTACTATGCTTTACTGAAAATGCTCTAAAATGGGCACTGTTCTGAGGTGAAGAAAGAAATGAGGGGTGCCCCACTTCTGAAAGCACATGGCAGGATTACACATGATTTCACTTTAGAATACTGTCAATCCCTTTTTCCCTCAAATGGGGGCGGGGTGGTGGGCAATTAGCTTTAACTGGAAGACGGGAAACAGTCTTTGAAACAACGCTGCTTAAAAGCAACACACACACTGCCCCCCCGCCCCCCGCTGCCATAGATGCTCCCTGAATCTAAAGCTACACACAACAAATTATGTGTTCTGTGGTAAAGGAAATTTTATTTTTAAAACAAACTTGATGATTCTAGCGTAAATTATCTATAAAAAGCAGCTAAAACTGAGAAACGTCTAACTTAGGAACTGTCACACTGGTTTTTCAGTAAGACTCAAGAGACAACTGAAACATGGGTCCCAATTGGAAGCAGGATTTAAACGACAATCCTTACACCAGCTTCAAGTGGGGAGAGGCTGGTCCACATGATTCTAAGACAGGCAACTTTACTTCCCTTCCTTCAAAAATCCTCTCTGGGAGTTAGGACATACTAAGTGAAACACAGAATCCAAGAGGCACTGGTGACCTCGTCAACTTACCCCTCCTGACAACTTAATCACCCTGACCTTGGAGCTGACGTGCGGCCCATCTCCGCCACCGTTGTTGGCCCGGTGCATGACAGTCCTTTTCGTGCCAGGCTTGGCCTCCGGGGGCCGGCCCTGGAGGGACGCGGCTCGAGCAGTCTGCGAGGGGGGTGGCGGTCCCTCCCCGTCTGCAGGCTTTACCTGCAGGACTTTGTGCTGAGCTGGACACTGAGGTATGATTCTGGCCTGTCTCAAATGTTTCAGTGGTTTCATCTGCTGTCCTTGATACTGCGTGTTAGCACCAGATGGCACAAAATTGGATGTTTTGGGTGGAACATTTGAAACAGTGGCATCTTGGTTTTTCACGAGAAGTCTGTTTTTCACATGCGGTCTGACCTGTGCCCCCGGGAAGGGTAACAGTGGGTTACCATTGGTGGGCGACGGTGCCGACAGCTGCTCTTCCTGCCCGGCCAGGGCTGGTGGGGGGCAGAGCTGCTGCTGCTGCTGCGCCAGCCTCTCGAGCAGCTCCTTCTTCCTCGCGCCGGCCTGCTGCTGCCGCCGCAGCTCCTTCTGCTTCAGGATTTCTTCTCGGAGGCGCTTCTGTTCTTCTATCTTTAAGCGGTATAACCTCGTTTCTTCATCTTCATCAGGGAACTGAAGCAGAAAACACGCATGGTTTTGAGTACAAGGCTAGGTGACGGTTCCGGTCTGTTTCAGCAAACTTAAGAAAAGGCACTTTCTAAAAACCCTTTAATTCAGGATTGAAAGAAGCCATTCAAAATCTGCTTATAGACTTTAAGTATAACTCCTTCCCCTGGGGAGGGAAAAAAAAATTACACAGCTAAAGCTAATTTGGAAAATCTTATCAGAATATTAAAAATGAAATAATGTAAATTTCCACTCATTTACAACTTTGAAACCAATTAAACTATTCATTTAAGATATCAAAATACGTTTGAAATGGAAACTCCAACAGTACGGAGGCCTCGCTGTCACACAGGTTTTATCTGGCTCTCCTCTGACGAACCAACAAAAGGTGGGGTGTAAATGACCTGAAAGGGCCTGATTAGAACTATTGATTTTTCGTACAGAATTTTCAGCCTGATCTCAAACTCATTTGTCACAGAATAATTGCTTATAATGAACAGCACAAGTCAATCTCTCTGACCTTGAACTCATGCACTCTCCTCAGAATCAAAATGCTGCCAATTGCAGTATTGGAATATTAATGGTATCTAAGGAATGCCTTTAATATACCAGTCCCAAACCATTCTGAAAGTCTATCAGAAGAATCTTTGTAAAAGTCCAATAATTTTCTTAAAAAAAGCATCCAGGGGCTTCCCTGGTGGCACAGTGGTTGAGAGTCCACCTGCCGATGCAGGGGACATGGGTTCGTGCCCTGGTCCGGGAAGATCCCACATGCCGCGGAGCAGCTGGGCTCGTGAGCCATGGCCGCTGAGCCTGCGCTCCGCAATGGGAGAGGCCACAACAGTGAGAGGCCTGCATACCGCAAAAAAAAAAAAAAAAAAAAAAAAAAAAAACCATCCAAAGAGGAAAGTTTATTAGAAGTTAAAAGTTTAGCATTTGTTTAAAATTGTAATAATTTTCTTAAAAAAAAAATCACTCACAGATCCTTTGCAAAAGAATAGGATTTACTCTATCTAGAATTCAGCTGTTAACAAATAAACCTTAGAAGTTAGGAATTATAAGACCAAAATGTAGCTGAAGGGTTGGCTGATGCCCCCAGAGCCCATGTACTTGACCTACAAGACACAGAGCCAAGCCCCCTCATTGGGGCTTGCTTGTCATTTTAGAAGCAATCCTGATCAACTCAGTCCCCTAATTTCAAAGTCTAGGACAGACCTGAAACAGCAAATCTTAAGTTGGATGAGGGCTGCACAGAGCTAGAAGTGACATTAAGGGGAAGACAGAAAAACAGAAGTTCAAAAAGTACAGGGGCTAGGGCATTCTGGGGAAATAGTAACAGGTCCAGAGGATCCACTGTTTCAAATGCAAGAATAATTAATATTCACTAGGATTTTTCCCCATGTAATCAAAAAAGAGTTAAAGTATATTCAAGAATATAGGTAGAAATACTTCTAAATAGATTTGTCCTTCATTATATCATTACCAATTGGGTGAATATAAGAAGATAAACCACACTTACCTAAGCAAAACGAAAAGAAGATTTTAAAAAATAAAAAAAACTTTACTCCTGGTCCCATTCTATGTGCACAGAAAATTAAAAGCAAACAAATTAAGACACGCACCACTTACACTATGGCCACCTGCAAGTTCCACTTCAGGCACAAGGCATCCATTTTATCCTACAGAAGACTTCTTCAGAAGCCTGCTTACTAAATCAACTATTATGAAAGGGACAGACAAACGTGGCTGGTGGTATGCCTGAAAAGTCACTTTTCTCATTTTATTTAGCCACTGTTACTACAAAAGTGTATGTGACTTCATTTTTGAGCCAAATCCATTTATACATATGAGTTAGGAGCTAGCTATATAAACTAAAAGCAGGATAAGATTTTTAGCAATGATTTCTTTTCATAAACTATCCCAATCCCGTTTGTAAATCTACATGATTTTTTCATATATTGATTTTAAAACCGAAATGTCACCCTTCTTCTAATAAGATGTTATTAAACGTTAACTCAGTATTTTCACTCTATACTTACATCTCTGACTTGGAAACATTACACTACAGCTGCTATAATAATTTATTAGAAGAAAATCTGACACCCCCCCCCAGCAATTTAACTGACTGAAAGGCAAAAACCAGTTAACACTTGTTTTTATTATGATTAAGGGCTTATATTCTCATCTAAGGAAACTTTGTGCCATTATTTTATAAAGTTAATAGACATACTTACTTATTACATTATATATATTATTATTAATGTAACTCCCACGTACTGGTCTCTTGCCAAGTCTCAGGCACATACACCCAATAGTTAAGGAAACTGAGGCTTGGGATAAGTGAAGTAACTGGCTCAGAGCCGCACTGCTAGCGACAGAGGATCATTCCAAGGGCGTGTTCTAACCTGTGCTACACTAGATGCCTATGCTCCTACATTATACAGATACTGCCCAACTTTTGTATCTATAATTCCAGGGAACAGCCCACAATGGAATCCTGACTTCAGGGAAGCATTAGACAAGCACATTCACTTCTTTTACAGGAGACCAAGGGCCGCAAGGGGTTTGTCTCAGGCATAAATTTTGCTGACGTAAAGAATTTTTTTTTTTTAAATGTAAAAGTTCGTGACTAATACTGCATTAACACTGAACTGCCTCTAAGCAAAACATAATCAAGTGGCCAAAACTAAACCAAGGTACAAACAACATCTCAATTGGAAATCATGTAGAATACTGACTTGCATTTATTATTTATTCTTACAACATTTATACCTATTTAGAAATCAGCAATAATATACACAATTCAGAACAAAACACCCCTCCCCATCTTATTTAAAGGTCCAAACTGGTCCTACCTTCTAGAAGCTCACAGTTAAAACCAGAAAAGCCACAGGAACATAAGAGTAAACGTAAGGGGTCAGCTAACTATGGCCCATGAGCCCATCTGGCCCAACACTTGACTTTGTCGTAAAGTGCTACCAGAACACAGCCATGCCCATTGATGTAAGACTGTCTATGTTTGCTTTTGTGATGAAACAGTAGAGTTGAGTAATTCTGAGAGACAATTTGGCCTCTAAAACCTAAAATATTTGTTATCTGGGCCCTTCAGAGAAACAGTTGGTTAAGATCCCTGATACACACAGATTCTGTAACACACAACTATAACTGTATAAATATATAAATACAATCTGATACAGCACCAGTGAGAATGAAAGTGTATCTTATATGAATATGGTTGTTAGGTTAAAAGAAGGTGGGAAGATTTTGTGAAGAACTCACTGGGTGAAAGTGAACTGAGATAAGAGGTAGAGACCTTGATTATAAGGTCTCCCGGTTTGAGACCAAACATTATTTTTTAATTAGAAAAAGAAAAGTCCTACCTCTGGTTCTGTTTTTGCTTCCTCTTTAAGCCGGCCCACAGGGCTAACTGGCTTGACTTTCACATCAGCCTTCCCCTGCGCAGTCCTGGGCCCCACCCCGGGCCTCGTGGGCGGTGACGTGCTGATAATAGGCTTTACTTGAGCCGCTGGTGTGGAGGAGCAGCGACTGTTACTCACTTCTATAACATGTGACGGTGCTATTGGTAATTCACGCAAATTACTGTTTCTTGGAGCAGTTGGCTGCATTTGCTGCATTGGTCGTTTGGTTACATTCTGAGAAGTTGTGTTCTATCATCACAAGAAGAAAGAAATTCTAATTACAACTGGAAACTTGGGAGAAGAAACATAAAAAGGCACGTTAGATTAAAATATTTTAAAAAATCATTCTAACTGAATAACTGACTTCTACTTCGGGGGGCAGATACCTTCCTGTTGGTAAACATTTTTTCCCTGCATAAATGCTTCCTGCTCTACGTAGTGACATATCCCTACTGATAAGGACTGGGGCTGGGAAAGGTACCATACCTGCCTACAGACAGCCTCCTCTTTATGGATATTACACCAGGTGACTTACAGGATGGGGACAAACATTTTTAACAGAATCAACAGTGCAACAAGGACTCCCGCACAAGGAGTCAGCTGAGTTAATGGCACCACCACTGTCAAAGGGTCCCCTAAATTGAAGGTAGAACAAACAAAGAACGAAGCATTAAGTTAGTGCCCTAAGAAAAAGGAGAAAGATGCCCAAAGCTCTCATCGGGGAGGAGACCGTCAAGTCATGTTCACCCTGAGGATTCTTAACAGAGACCCAACGCCTAGAGGAGTGTGTAGATCTGTGAGATGGCTGAGGGAGGACTGCATTCCACGGCTGCTCAGCTCAAGACTGGGGGTGTCGTCTGCCACTGTTCTTACAAAATGAAGCCCAGGTTACAAAGCACCCTCTTTCCAGATCTAGAAATCCTTTCTTATTTCTTACATCATTTTAGTCTCAAGTGTTACTTTAAGAAACAAAGAGGCGGGTATGAAAAAACGGAGATTAAAGGTAGGGAAGTGACATGCTTGAAGCTCAAGGTCAAAAGGACCAGTATTAAAGGGAAAACCCAACTATCTCACCTTACAGCCTGGAACTCTAACCCTGAGCCTCTTTACAGGGTTAGTTATTTAACGGAGGATAAGACAGTAACCATGACTAGTCTCTGATTTTTAAAGCGACACGCATCTCCCAGTCTCTTTCAATGCATGGCAAGCCACTCGTCTGCTGATGGTACTCGAGAGCGTAACCTCACAAATCAATGCAGCTCACCCCCCACGATTAGCTATGAGCCCCATGAAGGCAGGGAGGGGGTCTCTCTCATCCACTGCTGTGTTCCCAGGAACCAAAGTAGTGCCTGACCACAAAGGATATTCAAGAAGTTCTTCCTGAATTCATTTACTTGTGCATTCATTGCCCAAGGAGATAGAATCTCGGTACCAAGTAATTAGCCACCGGCAAAGGTAGAATGATTATCGCCCAAAACTACTTTCTGAAGTTATGCGTCAATTACTAAGGCCACCTCGCACTACAGGAGGATCTAGATACACAAGGCCCCGCGACATAAAAGGTGCCCCCGTAAGACAGCTGAGGACACTGGACACTTACATGCCTTAGCCCCTGGCGCTGGGGGCACTGCGTCCGACTGCTGTTTGGCTGAGGCGGCCCCGTCTGCATGTGAGGCCTGAACTGGGGCTGAGCCACGGGCATCAGGGGCGGGGGAGGAACAGAGAGGTGGTGGTGCTGGTGCTGGTGCTGGTGCTGGTGCTGGTGCTGGTGTGGGTGCGGAGGCGGCGGCGGCGGCGGCTGGTGCTGCGAGGGTGGCTGGAGCGGGGGCGGGAGCGGGGGCTGCTGCTGGGGCTGCGGGGGAGGGGGCAGCGGGGGGTGCAGGGGCCCCTTCCAGGCCAAAAAGAGAGAAGCAACAGTTTATCATGTACATACTGCTCGTGTTCCGATTCAGCCATTTCCTTAAAAACCCCAACACCAGAAAGAAGCTTCGAGTAGCACTAAAATTTCATTTTAGATTTGTTGATGAAGCTGATACTATCTTAAATGCAGTGATAAGCCAAAAGCTACTACGCTGCATTTTATATTTGCCCTAAATCCTTTAGATCCTGAAATTCCAGGAATTTATCCTAAGGAAATAACTAAGGATGCGAGCAAACACAACCTCAAGGATGTTTCCTGCAGCACTGTTTCCAATACCCAAGGACTGAAACCAATAAACACGTGCCAGAAGTAGTGACAGCCATAAAACGTCAACTCGTGCAGTGTTTTCAAATGCCGTGGTGAAAGAGAACTAACTCATCACCATTGAGAAGATGGTAATAACATGTTAACTGGGAAAAGTAAGCATCATGATGAGGATGCAAGCACTAAAGAGACTGAAAGACATGTGCACCCAAATGTTAGTGGTTACTGTTTCTAGATGGTGGGATGACTTCATTCCTTTTCAAATTCCTATCTATACGTATTTCTGCAATGCAGATGTAGTGATTATATATATATTATATTACATTATATTGTATTATGTATATATATTTACACATACATACACATACACACACACATTTATATATATTTTGGTTGTGCAGAGCAGCTTGTGGTATCTTAGTTCCCCTACCAGGAGCTGAACCCACACCCTCGGCAGTGAAATCACAGAGTTCTAATCACTGGACCGCCAGGGAATTCCCAAATTATATTCTTTTAATAAAAAGAAAAAAACATTTTATCCTACTGTAACATCTTATATAATAACCATTTTCCTGTTCTTACTTTAGGTACATATTCTATGTGTTTCTAAATAATCGGTTCAAGCCCATCATCATCACATACCTTAACAGGAAACTTAAAACACAAGAAAAAACATACTGGGTAAGAGAGGTATCAGACTCAAGGCAGCTGATGAAACATACAACACCAGCAGAGGGCACTCAAATCTCTCAAATAATGAGGGAGCAGCAACCCTTTTTTTCCCCACTACATATTGCAGGAACATAATTTGACAAAGAACCTTATTTCCTGTTAACCTTTTAAGAATCTTGCAATGATAAGCAAAGGTATTATCAAAACATGCCCTAATTTCATTAGCAGTGTATAGTATATCCTTTAAAAAATCTTACTACTGAATTTTTTCATTTCCCAAAAAATGACAATCACTTTCTCCATTTCTCCTATGATTAAGGAGATAAGCAATATTGTTAAGGAAGCTGTCTTTAATAAAGAGCACATTTAATTTTAATACCCTTGTTCTTTAAATAATCTCCACATCTTGTAAGACTAGAATAAAAATGTGAAAGGTTTTAACTTGAATTCTGAAACACAAAACCAGCCCCTGACGCCTACCTGAAGGTTAGGCTGTGTGTGGGCGGGCAGGAATGGCTGTCCTGGGCCGGGCAGGAAGGGCTGGCGAGGAGGGATGAACGGCCGTGCTGCTGCGGACCCTGGCTGGCTGAAGTGCAGAATCCCCACCGGCCCTGGCGGCTGGAGGGCTGGCCTCACAGGCCTCTCTCTCGGGAACACAGGCTGCTGTCCTTGCTGATTAAACGCTGGTCCAGGCTGGGTAAATGGTAAGGGACTGGGAGTGGGCACAGGGTGACCACTGCTAAGAAGCGTGGGAGGAGGTGGCGGGGGAGGGGGACTTCGCTGTTCCAGAAAGAGATGGCTCGGGAACCTCGGTTCACCTGAAACGGAAGGGCGTTGCAACGTCATTGCCCTCTGGTCACACAGAACACACACTTCACAGAAATCAGTTTTATGTACTGTCTTACTACGGACGAAAATTACAAGAGATGGCTGGGTGTGAATGTCTGAAAAGAATGAATTCTACATTTTGCCTCTTATTTCTAGATTGCTTCATTAGTCATTTTCTATAGATGAATTCCTCCTTTGTATGAGATTTTCACATTTCAGATACCAATAATGTCCAATTTTAGCATCTGAAATTACAGGCAGAAGGGCTATGGGACAAAAATCTGACACTCTTAACAAAATCTCCTATTGGGAGCTAAACACCGTTTAAAACATAAGCATGTTCAGGCACGTCGCCCCACGCGGCTTTGCTCTGTTACTCTGCGCCATCCTTTACCTCCTAAGAAGAAAGGGTCTCGCTCCTGGGGAGGCGGCGGGGCCCTCCACTGGTCCTGAAGAGGAAGCCGCGGGGGCTGGCTGAAACTGTTGGGAACAGGTCCAGGTGTGTGCTGTGGGAACTCTGGAGGGCCCTGAAGCACAGCAGGAAAACAGGGTGGAAGGCAGGAAAATAAACGGTAGTTTTCAGAAAGGTGTACATGTTTTATTTTTTTTATTTTATTTTTTTTTCGCTTTTTTTTTTTTAGAAAGGTGTACATGTTTTAAGTTTTCCTCTGCAAACGTCAAGGAACTCACCTCCTGAAGCCACCACCCCTGTATATATATACACACACACACACACACACATATATATATAACCTCATGTTACAAAATAGGTGATTCTGCCATAGTGAAACAGTCAAATGTCAAAATGCAGCATCTAAAAATTAATTCAATGTTTTAACAGCACTACAAAACCAAAAGAATATTATTTTTAAGCTTACTGAAAGCCATGCAATTACTGAGCTTCTTGCCCATTAATCCAAAAGACTAAATGTCTACTTTCAGTGTTCCTGACACTCATCTTCTCAAACATGCTATTCTTTGCTACCTTTTTCACACAACCATAAGCCACAGCTATGAAGCTGCTTTATTTCAACAGAAGAAAAAGAAACTGAATGTGTACCATAACAAAAATCAGCAATCTCTGACAAAACAGGAAAATGTGAAATGTTTAAGAAACCACATTACTACAAAAGAAATAATAGTCAGATTCCACTGGCTAAAAATTCTGAACTCTTAAAACAGATTACCATTTTTCAATAACTGCAGGTTACCAGTAGAACTCTACAAAGACAAATTAAAATTACTTCACTTTTTAGCCAATATTTTATAACTTTAAATGGAGTATAATCTATAAAAATTTTGAATCACTACGTTGTACACCTGAAACTAATATTATAAATCAACTACACCTCAATTTTGAAAAATTACTTCATTTTTCAGTTGGCCTTTCAAGCATTTATGGAGATTCTTTTAAAACACCACATTTACTTAAGAAAGCCTCACAACTTTTTTTCACTTCTTTATCCAGAAATTCATTGATTATACATACTGTATCATCAAAATAATATTCATTTAATAACAACTCATTCTTTGAAGTATTTTTCAACTTTCAAAAACCACACTTCTGGGCTTCCCTGGTGGCGCAGTGGTTGAGAGTCCGCCTGCCGGTGCAGGGGACACAGGTTCGTGCCCCGGTCCAGGAGGATCCCACATGCTGCGGAGCGGCTGGGCCCGTGAGCCATGGCCGCTGAGCCTGCGCGTCCGGAGCCTGTGCTCCGCAGCGGGAGAGGCCACAGCAGTGAGAGGCCCGCGTATCACAAAAAAAAAACCAAAAAAAACACACTTCTTTCTCATAAACTTAAAATTCTGATGACTTTTCTGTCATTTTATTACGAATTAGCTGTTCTTTCTAAATGTGACATCATATTATAACACTGAAAATGCTTCTGCAAACTACATTTGCCTTCCTTCTCTCTTTAAAGGTCTGCTCTATCCATAGTGTTGTAAGAATAATGCAAAATGAACGCAATAAACACCACAAACCCATATGACCACTGGCTATAGAACATTAACGAAATTAGATTTACACACAAATATTACATCTTCATAAAAACACATGGTACTGAAACATATGGATCAGAAAGTTGCAAAGCTTAAATTCTTGTAGGCTGTGTCTATCAGTTTAGGTGAAATCAAGGGTATTCTCACCTCACCAGTGTTTGACATCTGACATTAGGGAACATCACTTCTCACTCCAGATAAAGGCATCAATTAAGATACAATTGAAGCAAACAACATCAGAGAAATGCTGGATTTATAACTGAGAATACATACTGTATACACTCATACTAAACCATAAAGCTTTTTACCCCTAATAAATGTATATATTTTATCGCAATGTTTGAGACTTTACTAATATGATGCTTTGATATGGATATTCTTCAATATTTACTATTTTTTACTATGGTAATAATATGCTAGAAAAACACATTTCTAATAGCATCGGCTATCCTACCTACATTGGTACTGATTACATCTGCATTAAGAGTTTCAATGGATTTGCCTTCTGTCTTTCACTGCCGCGTTCTTTCCTCGTTTTAAAACTACTCTTATTTTTGTGTGAAGCCGATGAAATACGTGGTGTGCATTTGCATGGATATTTTGCCAGGTAACTTAAAAAGAACATTTATTAATAAAGTATTTCTTTATAAAATATAGCATTAGTATCCTGTGTATAGTTTTACAAGCCTTTTCCCTCATGTATACACGTATTTCAAAACTTTCTGGATGATAACAAATTAGCAATCAAGGTTCAGTCATTTTTTTGTTGTCGTTGGCCATGCCACGTGGGATCTTAGTTCCCTGACCAGGGATCGAACCCGTGCCCCCTGCAGTGGAAGCGTGGATTCTCAACCACTGGACTGCCAGGGAAGTCCCCAGTCTTTTTTTTTTTATGTTTAAACCATTTTTCTTGGAGTGGCCCAGAAAATAAAATTTAAAATTGTCTGCCCTCTGGCTTGTGGCAAGGTTTGACTGGTCACACTGCCTTCAATCCATGCAATTTGACTACATAAATTAGCAACGTTCACCTAAGTAAAACCCGGTTTCAGCTATACGGCTTGTTTCCTTAAACTAATTTGATGTATACCTGCCTGTCCCTCTTCTGGAGGGGGAACACCAAGAAGGAGTTTCAAATAGATAAATACAGAAGGGACAGATAAGATCCATTAACATCACCACAGCCTAAAACAAGCTATGGGATGTGAAAGGTAAAAGAAATCACTGAAATTTAAAATCTTTTAAAAATGAAATATATGTATTTTTCATAAGGCTTTAGCTTACAAACAGTAAAATATTAACACCTACTTGAAAGACAGAAAACATTTTCCGCCTTTAAAGTGTATTAAGAAACGATAGCTCTCTTCAACTACCTGAGCTGTGATCACTTACAAGCAGGTGTATGTTAGCCTGCATCAGGTCACTAGGGCAGGGTTTGTCTGGATACAGGTTTGGTGGGGTAGATCCCAGCCAGGGAGGGAACGGCACCACAAAGCCTCAGAAAAGCCCCTTGGGTATGGAAGTGCCCCACAGCAGGGGGACTGCTGCACCAGGAAAGGACCTCAGGCCCGTCCATGTTCTGAGAATCAGGCGGCAAGCTGAAAGACCGAGTTGTGAACCTGGGCCAGCGCTGGAGCAACCAGCAACCTGCAGGTCCGTCTGCTGAGCTGGGCACGGGGTGGCATCAGGACGGCTCCAGGCAGGACAGGGAGACCTGGGGGATGATGGCTTGGTGAAATGCAGGGGCTGGGACTCGGTGGGTGCGCTTACTTGGTGTAGTCACCTGGATTCAGTGTCAATTCTTTTGCTTCTCTGGCTGGTCTGACAGCCCTGGGGGAGCTTGGTGAGAGACTCAGGACCCACGTAAGAACCCAGGCCGGAGCCTGAACCAAGGCTCAGGTCTGGGCACCGTCAACCAGAGCGGGAGATAATCCTTTCTACTCACAAGGATTCTCAGCCTGTGTGTGTGCAAGCCCATGCTCCTGACACACTCCCACCATACAGCGGATAACGACGGCAGCAACTGGCACAGCATTCACACAAGTAACCTTGTGAAGCCAGCATGAGCATCTGCTTCACAGTAAGAAATAATGAGGACCCAGGCGTGACGGCAGCAGCTTCCCCCACCTGTGGCTCACGCACTGCCCGCCAGGCCCTGTGCAGAGCCCCTGACCACCTGAGCTCATGAACGCACAGCACAGTGACATCGGGGGGGTGGGTGTCCTACTTCACAGCCAAGGAAATCGAAACTTAGGACATTAAATAACGTGCCCAAGGTGACACCATTCTTTATTTTTATTTTTTTAATCACAATACCCAAGAAAAACAAGTTAAAATGAGGTAGGGGAAATTTCATCCCATATGGTATAAATCTTGTCAAAATGACTAAATTTGGTTGGGCTTCCCTGGTGGCACAGTGGTTGAGAGTCCGCCTGCCGATGCAGGGGACGCGGGTTCGTGACCCGGTCCAGGAAGATCCCACATGCCGCGGAGCGGCTGGGCCCGTGAGCCATGGCCGCTGAGCCTGTGCGTCCGGAGCCTGTGCTCCGCAACGGGAGAGGCCACAACAGTGAGAGGCCCGCGTACCGCAAAAAAAAAAAAAAAAAAAAAAAAAAAAGGAAGACTAAATTTGGCGATTTAAAAAACCATACTTTCCCCTGACTTAGATATGAAAATGATCGTCTAGAACATGAATTCTGGAAACCATCACGTCCCATACAAACTTCCATATACTACTGATTTCTTCAGGAAACGTTCACTCTATACTTTTGTTTCAGCCAAAACGTGAGCCCTCTCGTAAGCCCTCGTTATACAAACTTCATTTTCTCCCGTCCCTCCTTCACTCTCTCACCGACCTGTCCGTCCTGCGGCCACACTGCTTCAGGAGACCCTGCATGCACGTGGGCCCCAGCGCCCCGCTTCTCTACGGGCTGCTGAGTACTGCAGGGTAATACTCTCCATACGCTGAATCGGACTCACTCTAAGTTTCTATTTACTCTTTTTTTAAAATTTTATTTATTTATTTATTTTTGGCTGTGTTGGGTCTTCGTTGCTGCACGCTGGCTTTCTCTGGGGGCTACGCTCTTTGTTGCGCTGTGTGGGCTTCTCATTGTGGTGGCTTCTCCTGTTGCAGAGCAGACGCTCTAGGCTCGCAGGCTTCAGCAGTTGTGGCGCACGGACTCAGCAGTTGTGGCTCGCGGGCTCTAGAGCACAGGCTCAGTAGTTGTGGCGCACAGGCTTAGCTGCTCCGCGGCATGTGGGATCTTCCCGGACCAGGGCTCGAACCCGTGTCCCCTGCATTGGCAGGCAGATTCTTTTTTTGTTTTTGTTTTGTTTTGTTTTTTGGCAGGCAGATTCTTAACCACTGCGCCACCAGAGAAGCTGAGTTTCTATTTACTCTTAATGGGCCCAGCATGGTCCCTCACAGTTTCCCCTCTTCCTGGTCAGCCCTCCCACTGCCCAGGACATTCTCCCTTCTCTGACCATCTTCTAGTCCCTCAGCCTCCTGACCTACCCTCTCTCACCCTCCTACCAGGTAAGATGCTTCCTACCCACCCCCACCCCGGTCAGGTGTCCCTTCCCCTCCCCCGCCCCCACAGGGGCCAACAGTGTTCTCTGCGTTCTTGCTTCCTTTCTGTTCCCTCCACTTTCATTCAGCTACAACTACAGAGAATTTTCTGGCATGAATCATGTGTTTGTTGCTAATTTTTAACAGCAGTCTATTTGTTAGAAATTTTAATTCTCATTCTATTACTGCATTTGGTCAGATTTTTCACTTAAAAATAGGAACAGTATGCTGAATTATAACAGCACTTGAAAGTATTAAGCTACTAATTTGTTGACAAGCTTTCAATCTGAACTACAGTCAGCATACTTCAGGACTCATAAACTCAGCTGTATCAGTCACCACTGTGCTACCAAGTTGACAAAAAAGGACAGACACAGGGAGACGGTGTCAGAAAGGAGGACGGGAAGAGTAAAATGCATTTTCTGAGAAAGAGGGAAAGTCCTTTGGAGCTATTTCCACTTAGCCCTTCAGTACTGTGTTGTATGAATAGCTAGAAAGCAGCATCACTCGTTGTGGGAACTTTTACTGACTTACAAATGTTTCGCCGATTCCCGTAAGGTGTAAAGCAAAACGTAACCTCTGTCGTTCAGAACCACTGTAATCACAGGCCCCAGGCCAGCACTGCCCCTGCACTCCAGCTCGCCCACTTCCACTTCCGTCCGGTGTGGGTCACTGCAGGACACATGGGGTTTTGCACAGTACTGACATCAGCACTGCCAATACCTAGAAGGCAGAACTCAGCCCCATAAGAATGACTCCAGAACTGCTCCTTCACTCAGCTTCATGGAAGCCAGGGAGTGACAGACTCTTTGTCTTACTTCCCTGATTCTGCTCACAATTAGAAGAAGCCTGGAAAAGCTTCCTGACTTTTCTGTCTTGACTAATAAACACAGCTTTCTTCATTATTTAACATGTGAAGCCCCAATATTTATTACCACTTTTCTTAGCAGGCTCGCACCATGCTGGGAAAATACTCGGTTTCTTCTGAAATCTGTAGTTATTTGTAAATTCCATGAGTGCGTTTTAGTGCCACAAGCCTCACCCTCTGCTGGTGAATCTCTGACTGGCACTGGTCACGTGGCTGCTGCAACAGGGCTCTTTATAACCTTCTTTTCCTCCTTCCATTAGACAGTTAATTTCAAGTCCTCCCAAAGACAGGTTTTCTCATTACAGATAAGGCAAAATATAAGTGGAAAAGTAGACTGGCTTCCCTCCACCATAAGTAGAAAGTCTGCTACATTTTGATTTTTACCTTGCCACAGGCTGAGATCAGGGAAAGTATTCGCCCCTTAGCCCTTCATCCTTTTCTAAAAGGAAGTAGGGGGCTTCCCTGGTGGCACAGTGGTTAGGAATTCACCTGCCAATGCAGGGGACACGGGTTCAAGCTCTGGCCCAGGAGTATCTCACATGCCGTGGAGCAACTAAGCCCGTGCGCCGCAACTACTGGGCCTGCGCTCTAGAGCCTGCAAGCCACAACTACTGAGCCTGCGAGCCACAACTACGGAGCCCATGAGCCACAACTACTGAGCTTGCACGCCTAGAACCCGTGCTCCGCAACAAGAGAAGCCACCGCAACAAGAAGCCCGTGCACCGCAACGAAGAGTAGCTCCCGCTCGCTGCAACTAGAGAAAGCCCGTGCACAGCAACAAAGACCCAATGCAGCCAAAAATAAATTAATTTTTTTAAAAAGTTAAAAAAAAAAAAAGTAGTCACTGAGTTACAAGAATAAACTCAAAGAGAGACTGATAATTTTAAGCTGCCTGAGAACTAGGTATATTACTTCTTGGGTCTCTAAGCACTTTCAGATTTCCTGGGCGATTATATTGAATATTCCTAACTTCTAAAGACATTTTTTGGTCTTAAACTGAAAATACATTGGGATCATAAATCTTGCCCCCTCTGGAATTTTAATATTGTGATTTTCATCTTTTCCCCAAACCTTCTTCCCTTTTACTAATCATCCATGTGCTAACTGCATATACACAGGCATTCAAGTGTTAGCAATACAGAACAAAGCCCCGGAATTCTTTCTCCATCAGTAATATTTAACTAGAACTTTATTCTTACTTCCAAATGACCCTCTATTATATAACATATAGTACATTATATTGATATAATTATATTATAATATAGTTACAATTAATAAATGTATCAGCTTCTGACAATTAATGTGTTTCCTTGTAAGGTGAAAGACAAATCAGCACAGATCTCCTTCCTGTGCTCTCATTCTGAGTTCAAACCGGAAAGCCTTCACAGAACAGGTATTACCAATTCCTAGTAATTTTACCTCCTAAATCTCCCTCAAGTCCACCCCCGCCTCTCTCTACCCTTCACCCACAGAGCCATGAGGGCCGAGACCACGACTGTTTCATTCACCAGTGCATTTCCACGCTCGGCACAGAGCTTGGCACAAAGACGCCCATAACACATAAGGGATGGATGAACCGCCTGACTCTAAGGCGAGGGGAGCCAGGCCCCACACCTAATGGAGAACGCCACAGTACGCCCAGCAACCGGCCGCCCAGGAAGCACACGTTCAGGGAACGGCTGAAAGCCTCAGGAGGCAAGCAGAGGAGGGTGGACTGTGCTGACCAAGGCGCCGGCGACCAGCCCCAAGGTTCATGAGCCGAGCGGACTCAGAGCACAGACAGGGCAGCAGGACCAGAGAGCAGCCAAGACCAACAGACCCTGACCAACCTAACTGTAGGGGAGAATTTGCTGTAACTTGTCCTGGAATGATGTAATATAATTAGAGAGGAAAGGTGACATGTACCTGCAGACTCTCATCCTCAACCTATGACCACGTCCCTAATTTTAGAGAAGAGGGTTGCTCCCTGAAGAATGAAACTGAAGTGAACAGTGGGTAGGGTATACTTCCAGCACTGCTGTTAAGGAACACAGCCCAGGCCAGTGTCCCCACCTTGCCTGTAGATCCAACTGAAGAACCATACACCTGTAAGATGAATGTAGCCAATACGGCCTCATGACCTAGTTCCTGGCAGATGGCATGTGAGCAGAAGTGATGTGGGCTAGTTCCAGGCCCGGTCAGTGAAAGGCAACCTCCCGTGAATAATCTTCCCTCTTTCCCCACCTGCCAGAGGATGGAGAGAGAGGTCCCTGAGGGCCAGAGGAAGATGCCCAGAGGGTGATCTGAGTGAGAAATAGGCATCCCGTTGGCGTCGCTGTGAAGTCAGTCCACTCTGGCTGATACTCCCACGCTGGATGCTCTGGGGCCATCGCCGAGTCTCCTTCACTGGGCCAGCACCACATGCTCCAGGTGCTGCAAATGCCGTCCTTCGCCAGGGACTGCCTGACATGGCCACACACTCTGCCCTCTGCCCCAGGATGGACAACTTACGCTCCAGAGCCCTACCCTCTGGGGATCAGGCCAGGGCTGGGGGCTTTTACCTGAAACCGCATCTTACCCTGGGGGCTCCACCTCCTTCCTATCCTGCATCCCCTGTGCCCTTACCTAGCCCTGGGCACCCCAAATGTCCCTCCCGGGCCCTGCTGCTGCCCATCTAAGGCTCAACCCACACTGCCGCTGCTGCTGCCAATTCTGCTGGGAGCTCCTCTGCTATCTCCTTCAATCCTGCCAACAGCCCTACGAGGGAGCTATTGTGCTCACAGAAATCTTTTCAGCACTTAAATCACCTGCACAAAGCACAAGGTTAGAAAGCACAGGTCACCTATGTCCAGAGCACGGAACAGGGACCCACCATGCTATCTACTGCTTGCTGTGAACAAACAGCAAACGGCAGGGACTTACTTTCACATCCCCTTATCTGTCTCAGTGTCTTACAATCACATATGTATATGTAATTGCATGAGAGTGTGTGTGCGCTTTAGAGTTAAGAAAACCAGTGAAATACTAAATCCAGTCAAGTCAGACAGCCATGGACATTCCATGGCTGGCCTGAATGGCTAATACAAATTAGCAGTTCTTATCTGATCAACCTGAGAGACTGATAACGGAGGGAGGACCAGAGATGCTATCTACAGCTTAGAAAGAAATAGCTGACTCAAGCTGAGTAAACAAGGAAATTTCTGGCTTTGGAAGTTGGCTCAATAGAGTAAGAATGGAAAAAGAGGGGTTTTGTGGGCTTAACCTTGAAACTAAGTGACACTAGCAAGGTGTGGGAACCTGGGACAGCCAGGTGGAAGGCAGCGGGTGCCAGCTAAGATCATGGCAGCTGACCCGCAGGCCCCCAAGAAGCTGAAAGCCACCCTGAGGTGTACAAATGAGGGAGGCCAACACTGGCAAAGAGACAGCTTTAATGATAAATGCAGCGTATCCAACGAGGAAGAAGCCCATTTCCAGGCGGGCAAATGCCTACGTAAGAGGATTTGAAAGAAGAGGGCAGATGATACAAGATATTATTCCGAAAGAAAGACAATGGCTGATACATGAAATAAACCACAGTGACAACGGCTACTTCTCTGGCGATGTCAGACCATGCCGGACACTAGGGAGAAACCATCTGGGAAGATAAGCGGGCCCCTAGTTGCCTCCATTTGCCTCAATGGATAACAGAACTTGAGAGTCTGAATATGTAAACAAACTGAAAAATGTTCAGCTTTAAGGTCCTAGAAGCTGCTTACTGACTGTTATCAGTATTGGCTTTATGAAATAAAAATTTAACAAATAGTAGGTATCATTAAGCTCACAATACCATTTTTCCTCATTGTTTTCTGTTCTGTTTTGAACACAGATGTCACTTTCTTTTTCTCGATTTACACAACTTAAATTCTGACCACAAGTTTTAGCCACATGGAAAAGACTTCCCATTGCTTACCTAGTATAAATTCTCACTTCTTCCTTAGTAACAGAAGGACAACACTGTGCCCAGCTAGAAGACCACCAATCCCAGCCTGTGACGAGGTGAGCTGGCACAGTTGGACAGGGCCTCCGGGAAGGCTCACTAGGGGCTGCCTGACCCTCCTCCTCTTTCAGCCTGAAACTTGAGTAGGGGAAAAAAACGGATCTCTGATAACAACACAGAACTGCTCTACCCACCCAGAAGAACTTTCTTTTTTATGCAAAAAATGTGACACTCAGTTTGTTAAGTCACTGTTAACTGAGTTTTCCTCATTCACATCCTGACTGATAAACCAAGAAACCAAGTTTCTTTCATAGATACAGTGCCAAGAATCAGGCAGAACCAGTAACTTTTCCTTTAAGGGATGAAGAAACTCAGGTTTACAGAGTTAAACAATTATCCAAAGTTACACTGACTTGTGGTTTATAAATGCTCTTTCTCACCTCGTGCACTGCTTCCGCTGCGGCCAACCTGTCCTCAGGTAATGCTGAATACACGGTCGTTCCTGAGTCTGGCGTTCACTACCTAAATTCTCCTGATGCGATCATTCATGTAATAGCATCTGCCATTTCACAAGTAGAAAGGATAATAAATGACCAACTCTCTCTAGAAAATGAAGAATTATTTTAAGACTGTTAGTGAGCTGTAAATACCTCACTTAACAGAACTTTTAGGACTACCGTAATTCTGCCTTTTGAAAGAAAAAGCTACCATAATCCTTTCAAATAACTGCTCTGTTTTGCTTTTCTTTATATCCCTTTAAAAGTCCAAGGTAAGAAATTATCATTCTCCCACATATAATTCTTATACAAATTGTACTTGCTTTTTTGCATCTCTTGTTAATTATGTGATGTTATCTATGTTAATCCTATTCAGGAAGAACTGATAACTTCAGTTACAAAAAAAGAAAGATGAAAACTTTGCATAAATTGCTTAGCACAAAGTTAATCGTATAATGCAAAGAATAAAGAGGCTCTAACAGCTATTATGTGACTTATCAGCTTCCCTGAAAGGGTCAGTTGGTGTATTTTAATAAGACTAATTGAATACCTTAACAATGTCATTGCAACTTCATGAATCTTTCAATAAATTACAGCCTCCACTACAACATGTTTTCATTTATTAATCTCACTTAAACTGCAAAGAACTATATAAGAAACCAATAGACACTTGAGAATGCCTCTCAGTTAATTCTGATTAAATGATGGATTAAGTGCAAAGAATCAAGACCACTAGTGACCCCCCCCACCACGTAATTAGAATTACAGTCCGTTGTCACAATGTTAATCCTCTTATTTCAGTACTTTCCATAGGTTTTTTTCTTTCAGGTTATGCCTTGTTTGAATACCTACATTCATTTTCCTAGAAGGTACTCGTGTATTTGCAGATGCATTCTGAACATTCTGAAGCACCATATACCCAGCAGCAAGCGCTAGGTTTCGCACTGGAGGTGGTGGGGGAGAGGAGGACACCACATGGACTGAAAGATGCTATAGGGTATTTAAGGTTACTGGCTCAAGCGGTGAAGCTAGAGCAGGCACTGCAAGTTATAACACTGTTACTTTAGTACGAAATACTGTTTCTGATGAACCCACTGAAGACTGTTTACCATTTTTTCATAAATCGAACAACGTTTTATCCCTATATCTTGCCCCCCAACTCCCCTCCGGAAACAAGCTCACCCAACGTCAGGCCCTACCATGGTAAACTTCTCCACCTCAGCACTCCTGACAGCCACAATCTTACAGAGTTATGATGCATCTTACCAGATCCAATTATTTTTACCCGGTTTACTGAGGTGCATTTTAATACTCAGAGAAAAAGGGAGACGGTTCAGCACGATTAAGAGACTCAGGTCGCCTGGCTTCAAATCCCACCTCCTGCACCCAGTTATGTGAACTTGAGCGATTCCATCTTTCCAAGACTCAAAGTTTCCCTGTCTGTAAAGTGGAGAAAATGGTACCTTCATGAGGTTGTTGAACACAAGCTTTGAGCAGAATCTGTAATACTGTAACCACTCAATAATGTTCTTCATCTCCCACTGGTCGTCAACAGTATATGCTCTAGGAAGATGGTATTTCCTCATTCAATAAAGGACTACGAAAGCAAAGCAGCGGTATCAGCTCTGTCGACTGACAGCACACAGTCTGTCTCAAAATTCTCATCTGAACATACCTACTGTATGACCCACAATCCCCACTCCCAACTATTCACTGACAACTATGACCAGAAAAAATTCCAAGGTCCAAATGGTGACTGGGCAGACAAACTGGGCTACATGTGCACAATGGAATAATGCTGGTCAGTAAGAAAGGACAAACCACTGGCAGGGGGGACAAAAGGGATGATCGAGCCTCAAATACACTGTGCTGGGAGCAAGAGGCCAGGCTCGCAATGAAGCATGCCATGTGGTTCCATTTATGCGCCACAATTTGAGGAGCAGAAAGCAGATCACTGGTTGCCAGGGGCTGGGTGGGGGGAGGGGGCTGCCTACGAAGGGGCAGCACAGGAAGTCTTTTGGGGAGACGGAACTGTTCTCTATCTTAATTGTAGTGATTACACAACTGTATGTATTTGTTAAAAATCAGAGTGTACATCAAAAGGACAAAATTTTTAAAGTTTAAAGATATTCAAATCTTTTGGAAGAAGTGCTTTCAGGTGCTTTAAAATAAAATAGGGCCACTTTCAAAGTTTAAACAGAAATATGGATCTTCAAGGACTCCTGGAAAAATAAACATTAAAAAAAAAAAAACTGGTGTGCCTTGCAGGACAAATCAGTAAAAACAGGACAGAGATTTTCTTGGCATGGAAGGAGTTCTAAGACTTTGAAACTTTGTGTTATTGTCAACATTTCATTGGCTGAGTTATGAAATTACAGATGGGCAAGTCATACTCAAAGTTCAAGTCTACTATACAATGAATGGCACTATGTATCTGGGAGGATTTATGAAAGGTATTCAATTCAATGTAACAGTTTTACTTAGCCAACAATGAAACAAAATAGTGCATCACACTTTTACAATGCAGTTTTTACACTGTGACGTAATGGCTGGACTTTATGATCTCAATGAGTATTCCCTGGCCTTCGAGTTATTGGTGTGGATGCCCACTGCCCTCTCTCCACCCAACGCACACAACACTTGCTGACAGGACAGCAAGTCAAGTCAACAGGGCACTGAATTTTATAACCACCATATTTAATAGCTGTTACCACAGTGCTTAGCTGCTCCTGTTACTGCTGCAGATGGGAATGCACTGATATGATTAAATCTGATGGTATGATAATGTATGGTAATCATGATTAATCAGAAACCCACTAGCAAATGGAGGATGTTGGGTATTATGTCACCTGCATTTTAAAACGCATTCTCTTGCTGCAAGCCTGACAATGTTTGACGGGGGGAAGGACCTCCTCCCACATTCACCTGCTACTACTCAGAGATCTGATAAGAGAAAATGCCCATCATTTCTTACCCATCTTAAGTGCTAATAATTACAAGGCATTGCAGGCAAGTTGTAAAAACAGTATGGGTTCAAAAGAAAGACTTCTTTTTCCCAGACGGAATAAAGTCTGGACTCCCATCTGCAAGGGCTATAATCAGAGAGAAATGTAATTTGATGCAGCAGTCTCATCAAACATGATTTGCATGAGATGCCATATAAAATACATCCAGGAAGTGTCAATCACCACCACCTGATACCATGCATCCGCGTTACATGGAAACACAGTGCAGTCAGACCTACTTGTGAGGTGCTATAACTACACAGTAAACACAAATGGAAATCTCATTTATTGGGTCTACCTAATAAGGTAATCACTAAGAAGACTAATTTAAACTTAGTATGGTAGTCTTTTTTAAACATAATATTTAGTTTTAATTTAAACAAAGATCACTAGGAAATTATTCAGTAGCCAAATGACTCAGTATTTAACTGGCTACCCTGAAATAGCAGCATTTACCAGAAACACCAATGCAAAATGAATGACTGAATAGGTTTTAAAATAGCCTAGGTCAAGAATCTTCACAATGTGAGTTACTTGAAATTTATCTGTGTGCTTACCTGACACTGAAAACACTTAAAAATATATTATTAATCAACACTTCAGTGTTGCTTTTTCAAGTGGACAAAGTTTAAAAACAACGAACATCTCTTTGAGGACAAATACGTAACTGGATAGCCATACTTATGGATAAGAAAAGGACTTAAAACTTTAATGACAAAAACATCAGGAACAGCCTTTGTGGAAAGAGAGATCTATTAAACTAATATGTAAACAAAGAACATGGAACTGAAAACAGAATTCAAATAGACACAAAAACAGAAGCTGACTTGCAGAAAGGTAAACTAGTCTCCCCATCCTCGCTCCCTTGCAAAAACAGAAGAAAAAAGAGGGCTTCCCTGGTGGCACAGTGGTTAAGAATCCGCCTGCCAATGCAGGGGACATGGGTTCGATCCCTGGTCCGGGAAGATCCCATATGCTGTGGAGCAGCTAAGCCCGTGCGCCACAACTATCGAGCCCACGTGCCACAACTACTGAAGCCCGCACGCCTAGAGCCCATGCTCCGCAATAAGAGAAGCTGCCACAATGAGAAGCCCGCGCGCCACAACGAAGAGCAGCCCCCACTCGCCGCAACTAGAGAAAGCCGGTGCGAAGCAACGAAGACCCAATGCAGCCAAAAATAAAGAAATAAATTTATTTAAAAAAAAAAAACAAACAGACACACACACACGAGAAAACCACAACTGTCCTGTGAAATCACACTCAAAGGTTGTGGCATGAACAAAAATGCTTCAGGAGTGGACTGTGGGGAAGCAGGCGGCTAGACAGCAGGATGAGGCAGAAGAGAAGGAGCTGACATGGAGGAAGGACGAACAGTCACTCGATGGCCCCCTGACCTCCTGAGGCACGTGCTGCCTTCCTGTGCCAATCTGCTCTTTTAAGCAGTCGCTATTTCTAAGGTACATTTTACATTCAGCAGATTAATATTCTGATATGAAAATAAGTATGAAAAAGATTCATTCTCTGATATGCTTGCTATCAACTGAGATATACTTATGATTCCAAAAAAGGTTCATAACTCTGATATGAACAATTAAATTAGTCCTGGGAATAAAAGCTTAAGTGAGAAGAAAGCACTAACGGCTATATCTGTAACTAAAATTAAATACGTGAATCTAATTTTTAGAAACCTAAATTACAAAGCACTTCACTAAATTTCATAAACAAAGGAAGAAGGGGGAAAAAAATCCCATCTGGATGCAAAGACTAACATGACAAAAGAAGTGCTGGCAGTGAGCTTAAAAGCTTAAGCAGTATTTTCTAAAATGATCAAAAATAAGGAATCCTTTTCTTATGATATTTATTACTTTGACATTCAAACTTTTGTTTCAGAAACTGTTTATTCAATTCTGTAAATAAAATTCATTAAAAGGAAGTAAAAAATTAGTATTGCTACATTAAGCATAGCCTAGAATACCATATTTTGGTCTAAGATTGTGACTTTAAAAAATAACTAAATAATTCTGTAAAAAAATTATGTTTCATATTAGGTTGTCTAGAGTCCTCTGTGATTGTTTAATTAAAAAACTGGATGTGTTATCACTTAGTACAATTTCTAGGCATACTAGTTCTCAAGTTTTCTTACTAGTTCTTACAATTTCTAGGCATACTAGTTCTCAAGAATTTCTCAAGTTTTCACAAAATTGTCAAACAAACTGGACCATTAAGAAAGTAAAGTTTACCAGTGTTGGGGAAGAGAAGGAATATCTTAGCATTAATACCAACTGTATCCTAATCCCATTAAAACTGGGAAATCTAGTGGTATTTCTGTCTACTGCCTGCCTTTTTCACTTTTTAGTCAACTGGGTAGAGCTGAATTCTTGTATAGTTAAATGTGGATAATGTAATTCTATTGTGCAAATTCATTTATGTATTCTTGAAAACAAAAAGTAAAAAATTAAAGTATACACCCCTTCTCTACACTATTAATTTTATGTAGGTTCCTAATAAGTAGAAGATAACTCAACATTAAATCCCTGTATACACTTATTCAACAGCTATTTATCTGGACTTCTGTGCACAAGGCCTGGAGTCAGGTCGGCTCCACAAGACACAGGATGCCTGGGACTCTGTACAGACATGAATCGGGTCCTTACATCAATACAAGTATGAAGTTGTCAACAAGAGCATGACCTACTCTAGGAGCAATGGGAATTCATTAAGGGGGCTTAGGCTGGGGAAAGACAAGATCAAAATCAACTTTGCTTTGCTCAATACATTTCTGTAATTCAAATCTTTTTGTGTGCCAAGGAAGTACACTGATTCAAACGGACCCTATGATGAAACTGAAGTTAGGTTTCCTAACGTGTTTTACCAACGTGTGTGTGTGCGCGCGTGCTCGCATGCGCATGTGTGTGTGTGTGTATAGTCATTTTACAAAGCAAAATTCAGTTTAACAAATAATGACTTAAGTCCCCTATGGAAAAGTACCAAGAAAGAGCCTGCAGGGCACACTGCCATCAGTAAGAAATCGCCAAGGGGCTTTGTTAAGCCACAACAGTACTGTCTTCAGGAGGAAAGTTAGGCTTCATTGACCTATGCTAATACGTTTTATAGTTTAAGGACTAGCTCTGTGCAGAGCATTCTGCATAGGAGAAACTCACTAAATGGTCACAAAACTATCTACATTGATAAAAATCCAAGTATAATCTATTAGCAGAAAAGGAAAAAAATAATTTTACTCAGAAAAGACATATGCACCCCAATGTTCACAACAGCAGCATTTACAATTGCCAAGACGTGGAAGCAACCTAAGTGTCCATCAACAGATGAATGAGTAAAGAAGATGTGGTATGTATATACAATGGAATACTACTTAGCCATAAAAAATGAAATTTTGCCATCTGCAGCAACATGGATGGACTTGGAAGGCACTATGCTAAGTGAAATAAGTCAGACAGAGAAAGACAAATACCGTACAATATCACTTATATGTGGAATCTAAAAAATACAACAAACTAGTGAATATAACCAAAAAGAAGCAGGACTCACAGATATGGAGACCAAGCCAGCGGTTAAGGGTGGGGGCGGGGGGGGAGTGGTATACAGGGGTGGGGAAATGGGAGGTACAAACGACTGGGTGTAACACAGGCTCAGGGACGCACTGTACAACATGCTGAATATAGCCAATAGTTTGTAATAACTGTAAATGGAAAGACACCTTTAAAATTACATAAAAGTAAAAATTAATACTCATAAAGGTATTAAAAAAACACATTTGGCGTACGTAACAGGACAGGCATGGCCTAGAGTTACTCTCCCTTCCCAACAACATTTTGATGGACTATTAGAAAACCGAACACCTCTACTGTAATTTTTAAACAATGGATTCCACGTCCGATTGTTGTCTCTACGGGAGACTGACTGCAGAAGCAAGCAGAGCACCGCGTTTCAAGGTCACAAGTTCACTGTGACTTCAGCCTAAGAACCAGCAGTTGGGGCTGAAAGATACATATTGGCGCAGTGGTTAAGAATCTGCCTGCCGATGCAGGGGACGCAGGTCTGAGCCCCGGTCCGGGAAGATCCCACATGCCGCGGAGCAACTAAGCCCATGCGCCACAACTACTGAGCCTGTGCTCTAGAGCCCGCAAGCCACAACTCCTGAGCCCGCGTGCCTAGAGCCCGCACTCCGCAGCAAGAGAAGCCACCGCAATGAGAAGCCCGCGCACCGCAACCAAAAGTAGCCCCCGCTCGCCGCAACTAGAGAAAGCCTGTGCACACAGCAACAAAGACCCAACGCAGCCATAAATAAATAAGTAAATAAATAAAAGATACATAATAAACAGCGGTAAATATTTCTGAAATTATATCACACACATGACTAATTTCTAGGCCAACTCCTTCCCATCACCCCCACACACATCCCACCTTAAAAACAGTAACAAAACATCACGCCTTGCAGAAACTTCCGAGAGCAGTTCAATAATATTTACCACCCTCAGAGTACAATATAACTTAAAAATAAGTTCAATTTCTCACAAAGAAATTCTGTTTTATTATCCTCTTGTAAAATCCTCAAGTATTATGAGGTTTGCTTCTTCCAGTATCAGATACAATTATATCTGCACAATCAAAAATTATAAGTAGAGGGGCTTCCCTGGTGGCGCAGTGGTTGAGAGTCCGCCTGCCGATGCAGGGGACATGGGTTCGTGCCCCGGTCCGGGAAGATCCCACATGCCGCGGAGCGGCTGGGCCCGTGAGCCATGGCTGCTGAGCCTGTGTGTCCGGAGCCTGTGCTCCTCAACGGGAGAGACCACAACAGTGAGAGGCCCGCGTACCGCAAAAAAAAAAAAAAAAAAAAAAAAAAAAAAAAAAAAAATTATAAGTAGATAAAAACTGCAAATGATTATTCTAATTTTATATTTACACACAACATTGCTTTATGATTTAAGCTACAATTGCTTTTTTCACATCAAGTTTTATCATTATATTGTAAATAAAACACAAACACAAGTCCAATGAGGATTCTAATGCAGAAGCTCACAACCCTGAAAACAGCAAAAAGTACATTTTTTTAAATGTCAGTGCTTTACAATAACTAGCAGTTAAATTACTTCACCAAAAGAAATATATCTAATGACTAAAATCATACGCGCTTATCCTTGGGTAATACAATTAATAAATCTTAGCTATTTAGACAAGTGCTTCAAATACAGAATTGTACTCAATAAACATCACCTAATTTTTAAAAATAACTAGTTTTTAGAACTTGATAAGTAATTTTTTAAAATTAGCTAATACAGGGTATGAAACCTGTAAGAATCAGTTTCAGAAATCATAATTCATAAATAATAATTACAAATCAAGGAGTTTTCTTAAAAACACTCTGAACCTTAAATCCAATACTGATTTTTTGAATAATCATCTGACTACACATCTAGATATCCTTCATTAAAACCTTTTTGCTAAATGCCCCACATAACTATGATATCTACTGAAGCATCAAAGCTAGAGTCAAATAGGTCATTTAGGCATTTCCTGGATATCAGATGGTTTAGCCTCAACAAAACTACACCTGTTTTACATACAAACTACATTAAAATGTTATGGTCTGGTCCTTGTTTCCGCAAAATTGTTCTTTGAGAGAACATGTTCTCACTGATTTCACAAAACCATGAACTAACTATGTATCAAACCAAAAACTCAAGTAAAATGAAATTTACTTATTTAAACAGATATAACTATTTAATGGACATTTTTCTTCTACTTAAAACATGTTACAAGAATGGATTAAGTTATGGGAACTACAGGAAAGTGTGGGGAGGAGTGTTTTCTCTTAAAGATATTTTAAAAAGAAAACCTCCATTTTAAAATATAAACCCAATGGCTCATGAAGACTTCTGAGGGTTTTTTTAAAAACAAGAAGACATCTCATTATTATTCCCTAAAATTGCACACACATAGCCGTACTTACCCAAATGCACATGTTCCCCCCACACACACGATAAAGGCCCTTTTTCACTTTAACATAAGGCAACAATAAAATCAAAATTCATATTCTTTAAGACAAAAGGCATTCTACTGATGATCCTGATTCAACAATTTTACAGTCAAACAAAATTAATTCCATTCTCAAAAATCCATTGACCTTAAGCTTTTAACAAACATTTTCCACTGCAAAAATTATTGTCAATATTTACAAATCCTTAAACTTATACTTAGCTGGAACCTCTTATATTTGCTATAGTAATATTTCCTAATAAAGGCATGCTCATCCCTATCAGAGCAGAAGGGGCAGCTGCTACTCACTGGGAATCTCTGGGGTCCCACAGCAGGTCTCGGCTGGCTCGGGACTGGCAGCAAGGGCACTGCAAGAAAAACACCTTTCATTACAAACACATCCAAACCCACCAGAAAAGGAGTACAATGTATTAAGCTTAATGAAAAATATATACTATGTGCATAATACATATAATAAGTTTACACTTAAGCTAAGTGCTGAATATTTTTACAATTCCGTAAAGGGAAAGGGGAGAGAACTTCTGTCTTCGGTATACAATAACACGAGTAGAAGCTTAAATTTCAACAGTGAATTCTTATTTAGAATTAAAATATTTTGCAACAAAAGGAGATATTATTCCTCTACAATAAAAAACCTACTTTATTTTTGACATCCATACCCAGGTTATCCAGGCTGTCTAATCCGAGTTATATTTTCTGACTCCAATCAAATACGAATTTAAACCCAAATCCTCTAGGATCATGAAAGAGAGAGGAGGAGGGAAGGAGGAAGTGAAGCAGGCAGAGAAAGGAAAATACACACACCCAGGGTATTGTGACAAAGAATGACCTACTCAAACACCTGCTATGCCGAGACTACCAGCTTGTCTTAGTTTTGTGTTTAAACAGGCCGAACTTCCATCAACTTACCAGAAGAACAAGGAGGCAAGTGATTGTAAAACAGACACTTTATCACAGGGAAGAAGCCGGATGCTAGTTTCACACCGTGGGGCTAAGTGAGATATGTTGAAGTTATTTAAAACATATGCCTTATACTGATTTTGATTTTGGGGGTGAAAAATATGCCCACCCGAGTGGTGACTGCTACATGGTAGCCTGCTATATCTTCCATTAAAACGTCCTGCCAAATGCATCCAGTAAGATCTCAGATGGTCAGAGGCTGTGGGCTGACCTGCGGCCCCGTCGCAAATTCGTATGTTAGCCCTAACCACGAGGACTTCGGAAGGTGACTGCATTTGGAGATGGGCCTTTAAAGAAGTGATTAAGGGGCTTCCCTGGTGGCGCAGTGGTTGAGAGTCCGCCTGCCGATGCAGGGGACATGGGTTCGTGCCCCGATCCGGGAAGATCCCACATGCCGCGGAGCGGCTGGGCCCGTGAGCCATGGCCGCTGAGCCTGCGCGTCCAGAGCCTGTGCTCCGCAACGGGAGAGGCCACAACAGTGAGAGGCCCGCATACCGCAAAAAAAAAAAAAAAAAAAAAAAAAGAAGTGATTAAGTAAAATGAGGTCATGGGTGGGCCCTGATCCAACATGACCAATGTCCTCATAAGAGGACGACGTCAAAACACAGACACACACAAAGGGATAGCCATGTAGAACTTAGCAAGAATAATATAGTAACAGTTCTGGTAAATGAGAAACACAGAAGTGATAAAGCTTAAAAGTCAATCAAAATTACTTTTAAAATAGAGTGCTAAGGGGCTTCCCTGGTGGCGCAGTGGTTGAGAGTCCGCCTGCCGATGCAGGGGACACGGGTTCGTGCCCCAGTCCGGGAAGATCCCACATGCCCCGGAGCGGCTGGGCCCATGAGCCATGGCCGCTGAGCCTGCGCACCAGGAGCCTCTGTTCCGCAACGGGAGAGGCCACAAGAGAGAGAGGCCTGCATACCGCAAAAGAAAAAAAAAAAAATAGAGTGCTAAGGATGAATTTTTTTTTTAGGTATTATGATTACTCAAAGAATTCCGTAACTCAGCTTCTAATTAACATCACACTTCCACAGGTCCAAATGAAAGTGATACGGTGTGAGAGCCTGTGTCAATTGCCTGACCAAAGCCAGAAAGTGAGACCGAGAGAAACTTCCTTTGATAAAATGTAAAAATGGGAGAAGTCCATCCCTCTTGACAGTCTAATCTAATAAGTCAAAATTTCAAAGTAACAGTGGGTCACTGTGCAAGACAATATAAAATTTTATACAGCTAGCTAACAGGCACTGGGGTACGTGGATTATATACCTGAAGCAAAATATGAGATTGTGAAGTGGAGAAAGAAAAAACTAATAAAGTATCTCTGACCTCAGAAGATTATAATGAAAGTGAGGAAGGAAAAAAACTACATAGTAAACAATATAAAGACAGTGTTTTTAAAATTAACTACCAAATAGAAAATAATACACAGGTCTCCAAGAATATGTACCACTTATTTTTAAACTTGGGATTTAAACATCAATTCCTATCAAATAATTCCAATATAATGAAAGGGTAAGTATTTTAAGTCTCTCTAAGTTCGGGGGGAGGGGGGAAGGGGGATGGATGAGAGCAAGAAATCCCATCATAATTAATAGATTTCTTACACAGAAGCCTTCTGATGAGTTGGCAATTTTTTTTAATCAACTGTAAAAAGCAAGGAAAGAGAAAGAAGAGAAAAAGAACAAAAGATGACAGAAGAGAGCATCTGAGAACAGGTGTGATAGGAGATCAGAAATCTAGCCAAACCCAGGGGGGGCCGTGGTCAGACTGCCAAGGTGTTTGCAAAGCGTCTTTGCAGGAGTCCCGTAGCCCACGACCTGGTTTGCAAGCAGAACACTTCTACTTATCTGCCTCCTTCTTCACTGTGAACAGGAGAGAATTTAAAACCTGTAATGCTAGGGCCTCCCTGGTGGCACAGTGGATAAGAATCTGCCTGCCAATGCAGGGAACACGGGTTCGAGCCCTGGTCCTGGAAGATCCCACATGCCGCGGAGCAACTAAGCCCATGCACCACAACTACTGAGCCTGAGCTCTAGAGCCTGCGAGCCACAACTACTGAGCCCACGTGCCACAACTACTGAAGCCCAGGCGCCTAGAGCCCGTACTCCGCAACAAGATAAGCCACCGCAATGAGAAGCCCGCACACCACAACGAAGAGTAGCCCCCACTGGCCGCAACTAGAGAAAGCCTGCGCGCAGCAACAAAGACCCAACGTAGCCATGAATGAATGAGTGAATAAATAAATAAATAAATAAATTTTAAAAATAAATAAATAAAATAAAACCTGTAATGCTAACAGATCATTCTAGTTGAACCCTGAACTCTTTATATTTGATATTTAATATCTATTTCGCATATTGTCCCACGAATTAATGAACTAAACTGATTAATGTTTCAATTCATTACCACAGTTCTAATACTGAAAATCTGGAAAACAAGTTAAATTTCCACCAAAACTGGTTAATTACAGTATGATAGAACGCTCTTCATCCTTGAAAAGAAAATATGTGCTATCAGGCAAAGGTGTGCATACATTTAAAAATTTTTTAAAAACAGTTTTTTAAAATACCTTTTAATTGCCTGAGGCTCTGAGAATCACAGGTTAATCTCTCTCTCATGTACAGGAGACCACTAGACATTCAGCCTCTCTCAAGAATAACGGCCACTTTCTATTTAATTAAGCTCGTTCATTTAATATCGAATAAACAACTGCTTCGAAAGTCTTCTGAGTGTATACCCTGCAAAGGCAATTTCTCTCTCTCCCTGTGTCAGCGTTCTCAAGATCAAAGGTACATTAAAGAGAAGGAACATGGGTGGGGCACTGCGTCGCCTGGCTTCATGAGGAGAACACATTTAGCTGGTTCTAAGAGTTTAAAAACTCTTGTCAGAAATCTGATCTTGTATTTACTGAATCAGGCATGAGCACTGGGATGCAAGGCCTGCATTCTGTACCCATTTGGCAACTGACTCTGGCAAGGCACACTATTTTCATGCCTAGAGGACAGCTTGGGGTTTCCTTATAGCTTTCCCACTGTGTAGTTCCAACACTGTTTATTTTCATTAAGCTAAAGAAAATCTGTGCACCTTACCAACTGCCAGTTTTCCATTCAATTTTAGAAGGAAATACACAGTAACAGATGCTGACATCGGTAAAATTATTTCGACAAATTAGATTTACTGCAGTTGCATGTCTTGGGAAGCCGCTATGGAACAGGCTTCCCCAGTGAGTCGTCCTCCCCCTTCACGCAGCGTGTGCTGGATTCTTCATCCCACAGCTGCTGAAGGAGACCCAGGCCACCAGTGTGCTAGCTGCAGGGACTACAAAGGTTAAGTGCAGCAGCCATACTGCCTGCCCCTGAGAGCTAAGAGCCCTGGGAGGGGGTGAGGCCAACGAGTGACTCCAGCACAGCACGGGGACAAGGGAAGGGGCCAGGGAAGGAGGCTCAGGGACCCAGAGGTACCAACCCGACTCCGACCCTCCTGGGTGTGTAAAACAGGACCAACTCCTAGAGCCACCCACGGACGCTGACACCCGCGGCCAGCTGCCCCCACAGCCCTCTGCTCCAAGGCCACAGCACAGTTTCATGGTGACGCCAGGCCATGGCTTTCTCCCATACTCTAAGTCCTATCTCAGGCCTCTCTCCAACTTCTGGAACTTCCTGACCCTTTAGAATTCCAAGTTCACCCTCAGCAGAAGCTGTGATGGCCTCAGCTCTTCCCCTTCTTGCTCTAATGGAAATCTAGCTCTCCCAAAGGATGAGGCTGTTTTGCTCCCTCAGCCTTCTTCCCGCTGGCTCTGGAGCGGGGGTGGGGGCGGGGGGTCCTTCTCGGTCCTCACTGCCGTTTCAGACCCCAGGTTTGGATCTCATGTTATCGGACGACACGGCCCAGGAACCCCTACTGCTGCCCACGTACTGGTCACACCACTGCTCTTTCCTGTGTCTCAGAGTTCAGTTCCTAGCTCACCACTATCTTCAACACCAGCCCTGTCTCAGGTCTCGGCAGCGACGCTCATGCCCCAGTGCCCTGCCGCCCCGGCGCCCGGCTGCCATCCTCTGTCCCAGCTCCACCACACCTGAGACCTGGGCGTTATCCACAACCTCACACAATCTCTACGGGTCCCCCTTCTTACCGCACTACCTTCTACCTTTCCACTCCTCTTCCTCCAGGACCCCAGCTCCTCCAACTGTTGGACCCTCAAAGATCTCCTGGCCCCCTGTCACCGTACACGCCACAGCCCTTCATTGTGAGCAAAGCGCCTTCTCTACTGCTTTGCCAACACCTGGACTCCGGCAAGTCCAGCTCTGTCTAGAAAGGTGAGCGTGGCTGGAGAAGAGCGTGCAAGCACGCAGCCGGGTCTCTGGTCAGGACCCACAGCTCGAGTGGGCGTCAATGCTGCCCAGCACCTCCACTCCCCAGCTTCGGTCTCAACAGGACACCTTTGACAACTGTCAGTACAACCATCTCCCATTTCTGTGCGCCCGTTCCCTCTCAAACCCACCTCAGTGAGGCATGTACTGCCACCACTTCACCAAAACCACTCTGTCAAAACCCCAAAGACCCCTCTACCGCCACGTGCAGCACGCGGCCTGAAGCCCGACCCCAACAACCCGGCAGCAGTGGGTCCCCTGCTGCCCCCGTCCTCTACACTCTTTGGGTTTCCACCTCCCTGCGGGCCCCCGCCTATCACGTCGAGGGCCCCAGGTTCCAGGCCTCGGTCTCCCCGACACAATGACGCCTGGGTCTCCCACTGGGTGCAGGCTCTAGGTCCACCTCTGTGTCAACAAACCCCCATCTGCTTTGCGCCCAGACCCCTGGTCTCAGCTCTCCCTAGTAACTGCACACGTGGCACTCCCCCTGCACGTCTAGGCGGCGTCTCCACCGCAGAACTTCTGTCGTGCTGCTCCTCAAGACCTGCTCTCCCCCGAGTGCTCTCAGGTGAAGGCAACTCCGCCCCGCTCGGCATCATTCCGCCTCTTCTCCCCTCTCATGTTCATCCGGCCCATCGGCTCCATCTTGAATTGCATCCAGCATCTGACCCCTAACCACCACCACCGCCCTGACCTGAGCCATGTCATTTGTTACCTGGATTACTGTAGTCACCTCCTAGCTGAATGCCTGGTCTCCACCCCTGCCACCCTAACAAGCCCACTCTCAACACGGCAGCAACAATAACCCTTTTAAAACATACACCAGATCACGTTATTCCTCTGCTCAAATTGCTCTAATCACAGCAAAAGCCAAAGCTCTCGGGATGGTTCCCAGGTCTTACCTGACCCAGGTTCCGCACTTCTTTCCACCTTTATCACTACGTTAATGTTACATGGTCTCTTTTTAGTTACTTGAACACAAAAGGCATAGTCTCAACAGAAGGAAGAGCCCCTGTACTTGCCGACCCCTCTGCCCGGAATATTCTCCCCCAAAAGAGTCACATCACTAGCTCCTGGACCTTCAACTCTTCCCTTCTCAATGAAGCCGGCCCTCACCACCCCATGGAAAGCTGCAGCCCACCCCGATGTCCCCCACCCTGCACGTGTGTGTCACTGTATGCTCGTCCTCTAACACGCCACACAGCGTTCTTATTTTATTACGTTCACTGCTGTCTCTGCTAGAAAGCCAGATCACAACTGCAGAAAGCATTGTCTGTTTTGTTCACCAATATATCTCCAATGCCAGGGAGAGCAGGATCTCAATCAACACTGTGTTGAACAGATGCATGAAGATATGCTCCATATCAACTGCTCAAAACTAGTTTCCCAGCTTCAGGAACATGCATCTGTAATCATAACAGAAGAGGTTATTCACTTAGAATTGACAACTAAAAGATGGGTTTGTACCTCTGGAACCCAAAGGAAGCACACCGAGTGGAACCTGAAGGGAACATTGACTCTGCAAACATCCCCACCTGGGAATTTATGAAGAACACCAAGCAGACACTCCCACAATTACCTCTGACGCCCTTTACATGTACTGTGTCTTCTCAGTCCCCGCCACTGAATGATACAACAAGAGACGCACGTGTTGCAGCAGACGAGCGTGGCCTGGCCAGGCAGCGCGCATCTGAGTGGTGGGGCAAGAGTCAGGGAGTCCACGTGGTCCTTACAGACCTGCACGTGAGAATGATCTGCCAGAGGAACCTGGAACTTTACAACAGCAACGGAGACACGTACCTTGAACGGGCGTCACCACTGCCCCCTTGAAGTGGGGATTTATGTGTATGTTCTTGGGCTGCTGCGGAGTCACGGGAGGAGGGGTCATCATCGCCCTCGGGGCCTCAATCTGGGGCGGCAGGTGCATGCCTTGAGGAGGGGAGGGGTGGTGCGGATGCTGCAGGGGAAGCAGAGGCTGGAGCTGCTGCTGCTGGAACAGACTTCTGATCGGCTGCTGCTGAGGTGGCGGCGGTGGCGGCGGAGGGGGAGGCTGAGGCTGTGGAGGAGGAATTAACCTCGGAGAGTGCGCCTGAAAAGCACCGGAAAAGAGACACATTCACAGAGATCAACACTCAGAAGAAAAAAAGCCGGCGCCTTACAGATTTCACATCGACTGAACTGTAAAGTTACGACTTAGAAATCAGTTATAGGAGCAGCCTGTGCAAAACAGCAGGATAAGTAAGCTGCTCACCTGCTCACAGTAAGGGCCACTGTCGGACAACACGAGTCGACCTCAGGGCCAGGAGGGAAAACGGCAGCTCCAGACTAACAGGCATGGATTCCAAAAGGAAAAGAAGTGCAGCTCCACCACTGAAACTGCCCAACGCGAGCCAAGCGCTGCGCTGGGGACGGAGCACGACCTGCCCTGGGCCGTCCCTGCACAGCCAGCCCTGGTCCTCTGTGAGAAAGCCTCGCGAGCCAGGCGGGAACGGCACAAACAACCCTGCTAGGAACCAGGCTGCAGAAAAGGACAAAGAGCTCCCCGAAGGGAGTGGGGGGAAGCTCCTGAGAAGACGGCATCTGAACCAGGAAGGAGGGGAAGGAGACGTGCCATGCCAGGAGGGGAACAGAATCACTGGAGAGCAGCAGAGGCAGAAACACATGCCTGCTGGGTACACGAGGGGGAGACCAGTGTGGCTACAGCCACACCTGAAGACCGGAGGACGCGAAGGTGGGAAAATACACCCTCAAGGTGGTCAAGGATCTCGGGCTGCTTCATGGAAGACTCACTGGAGAGCAGGAAACCACCCCCCACAGCCACAGCCGCAGAGCACCGGGCTCTTGTGTTGTAAGCACCCACTCAAAGGTCAGCATGAGGAGTAACTGACTCGCTGACAACCACCCTATGCAGTGGCCCCTGTCAGGACCCTCCTTTTACAAGATCAAGCGGCTGGTAAGCAGAAGAGCAGAGAAGCTGATTCCACAAGTCCTGCTTGTAGCCACTAACCAAACTGGCCACACGCAGCAGTGGAGGCAGCAGGCTACTACCGACCAAAGTGTCTCGTATAATGAGCTGTTTTCCCCGGGATGACACCAAATTATGGAGGCTTCCCAGTTGTCACAGCATGCAGGACGACGATGACTAACAGTGTGTGAGATGGACAAGGGGAAAGAGGATGGAAGAAAACAGACCATTTAACAGGCTACAGCGGGAGCTGAATGGAAGAAACGGCCGTGGTCTGAACAAGAGCAGCAGGAAGAAGACATTTCAAAGGAACAACGAGAATTTTGAAACCAAAGTGTCCATGACCTTGTCTAACCTATCCTTCCTCAGGGAGGACTTCTCTAAAGATTCTGGAAACGGCTTAAATCCGTGGATACATACATATGCTCCCAGAAACCAGTCTGCTCCCTCCTCTAACTCATGACATCTGTAATGTGCACATTTGCACATGATGCGGGAGTCTTTTCTATCTCATTCACCACTGAATCTACACGGAGAGCACGCTGACAGAGGGACAGCTAAGCTAAGTCTGAACAGAAGTGGGAATGAGCACAGTGCAGGGCCATTCACTCAAGAGCGTGAAGGATTTTTAAGGAAATCGCGTGTTTTAAACAAGGGGAATTTAGGGCCTGGGCAACACCCATGCAGAGAGGCCCAGGGCAGCTGGGAAGTGAAGAAACTGAGCTGGCAAGAGGCTAGGGCTACAGACCCAGACTCGTGTGGAGACAGCAGATGGCAGGAAGGACAATGCTGCCGACTGAGAGCTCTGACTAAACAGAGGCCTGAGAACAACGCAGCCAGAGGAACAGGAGAGACAGAAGGGGCCCTGCTGGAAAAGAAGAGAGTACACCCCAAGCTCAGACACTCAAAGTAAGAAAGGCTCAAGAAAGAGGAGCTCATGGGTGATGCCCAAGGTCCCAGAGTGCAGTCCAACAGGACGGACTGCAAACGTCAGGTGGCGATTCTGGGAGCACATTCGGGAGAGGGAAAGGCACGACGTCCAGGCAGCAAGGGACGGACCGAGAAAATGGACACAAGCAAAGACGGTGAGCAAAGGTTATTCTTTCCAGAACTCTGAGGGTGAAGAGTCAAAGAGACAGCTCTGGGGTGGGGAGTGGCCAGGATCAAGGGTGGACACAAGCGTGAGCGAGGTTAAGGTCGTTTCAGACAGTTGTGACCGTTTCAGTAAACTGCAGCTTTCAAACACCACTGACTAGCAAAGATGAGCGTAGAACATGTATGCCAAAGCTCCAGGAGTGGGTTCAGTCCCAGCTCACTGGGAGCCCTAGTAGCATCTACACAATTCCAGAGATACGGCATCACTGTCGGGGGGGACTCAGGTTGGGCAACGTTTGTAAAGCGCTCACGGATCTCCCAGCTGAGCCTCTCTGAAGGAGGCACATATGGGCACATACTCCCCCTATGTAGATAAGAAAACAGCGAGTTCAGTTAGTTTTCCAGGATCACGGAGACACAATTATGCAAAAACTGGTCTCCTGTGTGGCTGGTTCCCCCCCAGGAGGCCAAAATAATGGAGTTGGCTGTTCAGTACACGGCAAGTGGAGGTTGGGGGCGAGGAGATGGGATGGAGAAGAAAAAGAAAAAACTGAAGGGCCAGTCTTCTCGCTACTAGAGAAGCTTAAGAACAGCTGTATGAGCAGACAGCAGTTATTAATATCATCAACCTCTTTATGCTGTAATCAACCCACCTACCTCTCTTCCCTGTAGATCAAAATTAGAATTCTCATGCTAAAACAGTTAAGTCATCCTTAGAGGACAAATGTATGGATACCAAGGGGGAAAGGTGTGGGGTGGGAGGAACTGGGAGACTGGGATTGACACATTTACATTATTGATACTATGTATAAAATAGACAACTGATGGGAACACGCTGTACAGCACAGGGAACTCTACCTAATGCACTGTGGTGACCTAAATGGGAGGGAAGTCCAAAAGGGAGGGGATGTCTGTATGTGTACGGCTGAGTCATTCTGCTGTGCAGTGGAGGCTGACACAGCACTGCAAAGCAACCATGCTCCAATAAAAAGTAACTGAAAGTAATTAATAATAATAATAATAAAACAAAACAAAAAAACAGTAAGTCATCTTTTCTACTTTGTTATTTCACAAATGAATGCCTCCTAAAACATAACATTTCTACACGGAGGCAAAGTGTGGTTTTCCCCTAAACTCAGATAATAATGTAGGGGAGGGTAGACAGTGTGGACACATATTTATATTAAATGAATCTGTCCTTGAAGACTGACTTCTGAAGGAAAAAGCTATAAAATCCTGAAGCTAACTGAAGGAACAACAACAACAACAAAATCACTACAATTCCTGTCTTTATTCCTGAGATGTCTCATCTTTGAAATACAGAGGAAATTCAAATGAAGTTGAAGTTACAAGTACCTGATTTCTTCTTAAATTATGAAAACTTTTTATGGATATGACAATCTCCATTTTTATGGATAGGATATGACAGTTACTTGTAAGAGAAACTGCTACATTTAAGGAAAAACCTACGGTAAGCAGTGTATAAGAAAAAATATTTTATAAAATACACCATCACTGCTAGATTCTAGATATAAGACGTTCAGTATTTTCAGAATGGTGCTCGTAGGAGCAGCACCTCTCCACAAGCAGAAGGTACAAGCAAGGCTCCCCTGTGGTTCGGCCACTGGCAGACACCAGGTCTCCTTATCACCTCTCTCTTTATCAGTAGTGTGCAGAGAATTAGTTTGCACTACCTGAATACTAGAGGACTGAATGTGTGTGACCATACACGAAATCATACTATAGATTACAAAGAAACTTGAGCCATTATGCCTTTTACTAAATTTTAATTTCAGACTAAGATAAATGCAAAATATGATACCTACACAAAAGCGTATTTTCATTTGTTCTGAAGTTGCAAGCTCCCACAATGAAACTATACAACTTACCACCACAGGTGGCTGTGTGGGCAGCAGGGCGGGCCTGTGATCCTTGGCTCTTCCCCTCTCACTGTTCTCTCTCCTCTGGTCTCCCACTCCACGACACATGGACGAACCTCCTCTCCTTCCTCCCCGCCTTGAGCCGTAGCGTCCCTGTTTATGCTGTCGCTCCCTTTCTTCGAATTCAAGCAACGCAGCTTTGGCTTCTGCTGAAAGCTCTATTTGAAAAGATGCATATGTGTTAGATACCTTCGAATAGCCTAAATCAGATTTATAGGGAAAAACAGGAAAGAAATACATGACAATGAAACTTAGGAACAGCAAGTGCTTCACCCACTACAAACAACTCAACTAGCAGCATCAAGTAGGATACAATCACAGAGACATGCAGGCCCCATGAGTGAGACTAGTTAAATGGAAGACGTGCCTTTCCCTTGTAATAAAATACAAGGATCTCCTGTAAATTTTAAAGTGTTTTCATTTGTGCTGAGGGAAGCTAAAAAGAAGGAGCTGAAGTTCAACCCAACCACCGCCCTTAATCTGCTAGGCATCTTGCAGTGATGGCGGATGACGCTGGTCAAGACCTGGCTCCCCCAGCCTTAAACCAGGACACTCTTCTAAGCGGAACCAGGACAAGTATTAGTTAATACACAGTGGCACAGAGACTCAAAAATGACAAATTCCTGATTGTTCTGCTTTAAAAGCAAAACTAATAAAATCACTCTCGAGTCAAATACTTAGGTTAATTTCATAAAGAATGGAAACTTATTTAATACTGTCATTTCAGATTTTCAGATTTATTTTTTTTAAAATAACAACTTTACTCTGTGAAGAAAGGCTTACATCCATGCAGTCTGATAGGGAAGCTACAGCAAAGGAGAGCAAAGCCAGAAAAGAAAAAACCCATTAATGCAGATATTTCTGGGACACCCAGTAGGTGCTGCTCACCTCTCTGACCAATGCTTTAGGGATACAAGAAACATACAGTCTCTGGCCCTAAGAAACTTCAGTTGGCACATTATTCTGAATTCCTAGAAGAAAAATGCTAACTTATTCAAATATGGTTCCTTTATTTTAAAATATTATCTAAGTTATGATAATATATCTTCCATTAATAAATGAATACCTTCTAAAGATTTCACTGAATTCTACTAAGAAGCATTGTTATGCCCTCTTCCACAGTGAAGGGTAAATTTTAAATATTACCAGTTTATCTCCTACCTTGGATTCCATCATCATCTCCAAACTCTTCCAAAATCTCTAAGCCACATTTCATTTTCTTGAAATTGTTTCTATGGTATTCCCCTTCCCTTCAAATGAATCTTTGACTCCATTCAAAAGAAAATTTAATCTCTTCTTAACAAGCACAGACTTTTATTCTCATCTTGACTACATGATTGGTTCACATACACATTTTATGCAGTGAATCAGCAATTATTTTGCTAGTGGTTCTAAGTGTCAAGATTAATTTCACTATCCCCAGTAATAAAATGGTTTCAAATGACATCTTTAATCAGCAAGTAAAAATGCTTTCCTCCAATTGAGAGAAGCTGTCACAAAAGGTCACCAAAATATGACAGGATGGAAATTACATTTGTAACTTCAACTGAAAAGTTAATTTCCCTTTAAGCGTTTTCTGAACTATGTCCATATTCCAAAGTAAAGAGATATAGCTCAGTGTAACAAGGTTTTACAGTGTTGTCCCTTTCTAAAATGTGCTTAAGAAAAACATATTTACATATAAATAATTTTATAATAGTTGAACTAATACATAATGAATATCTATAAAACAGTTTACTTGGCAAAATAAACACAAAAGACAGTCTGAGGTTTTTTTTTTTTAAAACAGATAACTGAATCAAGAAATTTATGAAAATCTTGCAAATACAAGGACCATCGTGTAAACTGAAGGCAGTATCCTATTGCTGGTACTAGGTGACCTTAAACTGTTTATTACTAGATGAAAATATTTTTCCCAAAGATCCTTTGCCTTAAGCAAAATTAACCGAGGATATTATTTCAAGAGAACTTTATGTGGGCATAATAACAACGGTCTTCAGGCTAAAGCAGTAAAACATAATTTAACATATTACATGTGCCAATGAAACTGAGAATACGGCAAAATCTAGATGCCTCCTCATAGAGAAAGAACAGTCAAAGCCTAACTAAAATAAACATAGTCTTTCATTTATTGCTTGTACTGCTTCCGCAGAGAATCTGAGGTCCACCTCCTAGGGTAAAAGAACTGGCAGCTCTGAACTGCTGTGCTGACACTTCAGGGTAACTGGTCAATGACACCCACATTTTAGAGATGGCTTTTGACATTTCCATTCAAAATAAATCTTTCCCTTAAACATGCATGTGCTAGAAACCCTTCTCAACTGCATTCTGTCAGAGAATTAAGCCCTTTTACCCAATGGGGTCCTTTTTATGTAATGAATGAATGTATTTCCTAAGTACGTAGTTTTGTACCATCCTTGGGAAAACTGAGAAACGGTCACATTTTCTCTAAGGTACTTAATTCCCAGAATCCTGGTTGAGGATAAAAGCTCACTACTTAAGATCATAACTCAGGTAAAAGCCCAAAATTCCATATCTAATCCAATGTGTAATTCAAAATACAGATCAACAACTGTGAATTAGGCTCTCCAATGGTCAAGACTGTCATAAATATCAATTAGTGTTCTTCATATTTAAGGATGACATCATATATTTGAATGTAAAGAAGACTAAAAGTGACCAAATGCCCTTCCAGAGTTTGAAAAGAACTCACTAGTCCACATGCAGATGGAAGGGTCAGAAATGGGGGATGCCAGACCATCATTTCATTCTTTTTAGAGTGGAGTGTTCTTAACATTAATCGATGATATCACAAAATAATTGTTTTTATTTGTATTCAGAATGTTAAAAGACATCATTTGTCAAAAAACACATATCATATGAGACGACATATATACTCTGGTAGCAAGGTATTTTAATCCCATTACAAAGAGTAGGTAAGCAGCTTTATACAATCAAATAAGTGCAAGCATCTGTATACAGAACCTGAAACTGATATTTCTATCACCAGGAATATACAAAGCGATGAGTACAAATTTATGTGAATTTCTAGTATACCAAATACTGTAGTAGCTTCTCTTTCTCACTGAATATTCTTCTTCTATATAAAATTAACCTTTTGTTGGGGGGGAGGGGTCTTAAGGAAATAAGGGAGCTCACTGCTTTAGGAAACCAATCTCTAAAATGAACAGAAAAATCGTTTTTGTACTGGGAATAATCCTAACTTTTCAGTTACTAGAAAACTCATGTTTTCAAACACTAAGCTTTCTTAAGTTAGGGCTTACAAATAAGGAACAGAGAAAGATACTTTTAAGTATCATTTTTACTTGCCCTATTATCTAGCCAAAGAATCACATTCTGCACAAATACATTTAAAGCCTTTTTTCTTAATGTTTAAAAAAATGGTAAATGGTCAAGCTGTTTATGCTTCAGACACTCTGCCTCTAAGAACCCCAGGCCCTCTCTGCCCGTATGTAAAGGGCCAACCTGCCCATTACTATCCCCCTTCCACCCTCCTGTCTCACGATGACGTGACTATAGCAACTGAGAAATGCCTTAAAAAGAAAAAAAGGAAAAAAAAAAAAAAGATTCGACACAAATTCTTTTCAGTAAAGGAAGTACAAATGACCCTGAAAAGAATGAAATGAGGCAAAGATCCTGAAAAGAAAGAGATGCAGGAATGAAACAAGTACAAATTATGAACACAGGCAAGCTGGACATTTCAGAACACATCAGTGCTTGGGTAAAGTGCAAAGAGATGAGAAGACCGTAGCTGAGGACCAGGGGGGATGGGAGAAGCAAGGGCACTGAGGATGCGGGGAGGCTGATCCATGAAATGCACCAGGGCCCATAAGGAGCTGGCTGCAGAGAGGGAAGGCCACCATTCCTGACGCTGTCTGTGAAGTGATTTCACATCCTTAGAACGTGTAGCTATCCCAGTTATTAAGATTTGACACATATGTTCCCCAATTTATGTAACAAAGCCGCAGCCCAGCTACACAGAAGCAGAAAAGGGATGATTCATCACCACCCGCCCCACATGGCACCCTCCTTCCCTAATAAGCCGCTGCCCATTGCCCTCTGGTGTTCAGCCAGGGGTGCCATCTCTCCTTTGTTCATCTTATCCCAGCCCAAGATTGAGATGTCTATCTATTCCAATAAGCTTGTTCTGTAATGTTACCAATTACTCCTGCTGACGGATACTTTTGGTCATTTCATCCCCGTTTTAAGACCTTTGATTCATCTCCTTTTACCCAAGCCCAACTTCTCAGCTCTGCTTTCTTAGAAACCTATGGTGTACTGGTTCAGACTAACCGGCAACTTTATACCATAACTTAAGAACAGTCCAGGGAAATCCTGGGCCAAAAGGTAGAAGGAGGAAACTGGAGGGAGAAGAAATGGAGAACACTAAGTCTCTAGGCCAACCTTCCAACAAACCTCACTTAGTACAGGAACATGGTAAGACTGGCTCACTACTGTTAACTCTGGCATCTTGTGAGCTTAGTGCCCTGACAGAGAACTCCTATCTGCCACTTAAAGACACACACTCAGGGTTTCGACTGAAAACGGTTACAAATAACAGTTTTATGAAGTAATAAAGGTAGTTAACTAATGGGTAGTTTCTTGACTTTTACTTTGACCAAGACCAGAGAACAAGTACAACAACCCTCTGTCCTTCCATCCTTCCACCCTCCTACCCTCCTCCTTGGAATACGGGACAACATCCCAGTGGTTCTCAAAGTATGGGTTCCAGAGGAGCAGGAACAGCATTACCTGGGAACTCACCAGAAACGCAACTTTCTTGGGCCCCACCCTAAACCTACTGAATCAGAACAGCTGAGAGTGCATCCAGAAATATGTGTTTTAACAAGTCTTCTGGGTGATTCTGCTGCTCAAATGTGAGAACCACTGCTTTATTCTTTGCAATGGGCACTAGACAAAACCATAGACAAGGGGGGGCGGGGGGTCAATACTGGAAAAGGCTCTGCTGATTAGCAACAGCCTGCAGTAGGTCTGTAACAGGAATAACGTTCAACTGACTGTGCTACAAACAAGTCATCTTGTCTCATTAAACACTGAGAGGAAGGGCATACAGAACAACAACAACAACAAGAGATGGTTATAATAACACTAAAAGGTACCAAATCAAAACAGTCTGGCCCAGAATTAGCCCTGGCAACCTGGATAGTCTCGGGAAGGGTAAAATGACCCTGTACCACCCCACACCACCTTCCCAGAGCCAGCCAGGAACCACACAGTATGCATGAGAGCAGGTCTAAGCCACAGACTCCAAAACAAAAACTATTAAAAAAAACAATGAAATATTTTATTCAAACATGTTTTAATCCAGAAGACAAGTCATTTATATAGACTGACCTTTACAGCACCGTAACTCAGCTCTCACCCCTCACACAGACCATCCACCTTCTGAATGCCATGCATAATACTCTATAAAGGCAACTTTTTTTTATCTGTTTCATTAATCGTAACAGTACTATGGAGGAAGTTGAAATGGGAGTGAAGGATGGGAGACAGGCAAAAAAAAGTTACCCAAAGTTTCTGGAATGTTCCTTCTCTCTCTAGTTACATCTGAGAGCCTAATAATTGTTCCTTCTTTCCTTTCAGTTTTAAAACGTAATCGTCCAGATTCCTCATCATCATCCTCTTCTTCATCTGACTCCTCTTTCATGTCCTTCTGCAGCTCCAAAGTTTCCATGCCTCCCTACATTGCAGACATACAAAAAACAAGAGGGAAAGTGAGTTCATATTCTTTTGAATTAAATATTGAATAATGGTTATGTATACACATATGTGTATGCACACATAAAAGCTCTTTATATTTAAGATGTAAAAATACTGCAAAATGTCCTATTTGTAAAGCCATGTGAAACATTAAATTGATCCCAGGAGACAAAATCTCAAACATTAAAAATTAACAATGTTAGAAAAAATTCAAATTCCTACTCCTGGTTAATATACAAAGTCTTACACATTGTTACTACTTATACTTCTAAGAGAACAAACATGAATTCCAAAAATCCCTGCTGGCCTGGACTCTAATTCAGAGCTAAACAAAGTTCAATATATTAATTAAATTAACACTAGTGTTCCATGAGCTTCTTAGCATATAACCCACCCTGTAACTCACATTAGATGACAGCACACTCCTTCCCGTTAAACAGGCTCCACTTTTCCTGTAATTCCTGACCCCATCTACTTTGACTTTCAATGCCAGGCAAGCGCTCCAAATCTGCTGTTGGGTTGATCTGGTTTTTTTCAGCCTCCATAATCTTTCCTGTAACATTTCTCACCCCTTTCTACTTCGTTCCACTGCCTAGTGTTTGCTCATTACCACCTCTAGCTCAGATTATTAACCATAAAACTATTTTTTTCTTCATTCACATCAGACTAAAACCAGTTTTTATCTTTTATTTCATTACATCAGGATTCCTACAAAAATTCTGCCTAATCCGGTCCCAAACTAAAAGTAATTTCTTCATCAACAATTCTTTCTGTATAACTCATGTTCCTTTTGACACTAATCACTTTCACCTCATGTTACATGTTAGTGACCTACTGTTACGTAATAAGGTAGGTACCTACTGACCGTTAGGTTCACTTAGACTTTTGGTAAACTTGAAAAAAAAAAAAGACCCAGAAACTACTCCTTTAGTCTCATCATTCATAATTCTTACATGTCCTTTACTCTTAACAGAAACAAATATGAACTACTTCATTAGAAAGTGTGCAAGAAAAATAAAAAAAGATACAATCATTTTGGATTCTTTCCCCAATATTTTCTGTGTAAAAAATGCACACACTCATTGCTATAAACCCTGAAGTAGAGAATCAAATGCCTGAAAATAAAATAATGAATGTAAACTGTAACTTTTAGCCTAATGATTGCAAAACCACGTTTCAGTATTCTGATCCTCAAGCATACTATAGAATTTTTTTTTAAATTTTAGTCCATTTCTTTTTTTTAAATTTATTTTACTTATTTATTTTTGGCTGTGTTGGGTCTTTGTTGCTGCGTGTGGGCTTTCTCTAGTTGCAGCGGGTGGGGGCTACGCTTCGTTGCGGTGCGCAGGCTTCTCATTGCGGTGTCCTCTCTTGTTGTGGAGCATGGGCTCTAGGCGCGGGGGCTTCAATAGCTGTGGCTTGGGGGCTCTAGAACACAGTTGTGGCGCACGGACTTATTTGCTCTGCGGCACGTGGGATCTTCCCGGACCAAGGATCGAACCTGTGTCCCCTGCATGGGCAGGCGGATTCTTAACCACTGCACCACCAGGGAAGTCCACTATAGAATTTTTTTAAATTAATTTATTTATTTATTTTTGGCTGCGCTGGGTCTTCGTTGCCGTGTGCAGGCTTTCTCTCGTTGCAGCAAGTGGGGGCTACTCTCTTTGTTGCGGTGCGCGGGCTTCTCACTGCGGTGGCTTCTCTTGTTGCCGAGCACGGGCTCTAGGCGCACGGGCCTCAGTAGTTGCGGCACACGGGCTCAGTAGTTGTGGCACATGGGCTTAGTTGCTCTGCGGCACGTGGGATCTTCCCGGACCAGGTCTCGAACCCGTGTCCCCTGCAATGGCAGGCAGATTCTTAGCCACTGCGCCACCAGGGAAGCCCCTCCACTATAGAATTTTAAAGTACCAAAATGTTGGCATTTTGTTGGTTTAATACCATTACTTCACTGAATAGCTGAAACCAAGAATGAGTGACGTGCGAGATGGGCCTAGCTATGTTTGTGCTGCACTACACTCAAACTGAGCAAACGTCAACTCATTTACAAAATACTCGTCTCCACCGCCATTAATGCTCCAGAGCAGTGCTTCTCAAATTTAAGGTTTATACCGATCACTGGGAATCCTGCTAAGATGCAGATTCTGATTCCGCAGGTCCAGGGTGGGGTCTGACATTCTGTATTTCCAAGAAGCTCCAAGTGAAGCCAAGGTGCAGGTCCACAGAACACACTTTAAGTAGCAAGGCCACAGAGGAGGAAAAGAAATCACTACCAGTAAAGCAAAGATTCTATTACAATAGTCATTTCTAATTCAACCATTAAAAGCAATTACAGTTCAAACACTTTCCAAGCAAGTTTAACATGAAACATGACAGTACTGAAGCTAACAGTTTATTCTACATACAAATCTCCATCTAAGAAATCTAAATACAACACAGACAAGTTGAAAATTGTTTCTTTGAAACAAATACTATAGGCTACCAGAAACAAACCAACAAACAATTCTAGTCTTGACCCGGCAATCCCACTGCTAGATATTTACCCAAGAGAAATGAAAATTTATGTTCACGTAAAAACTTACAGGAAAATGTTTACAGTTCTCTTTTGGATCACCGAAAACAGAAACAATAGTGAATGGATATACGAACTATGGTGCATCCAAAGCAGGGAATGCTCTTTCGGCCATAAAAAGGAATGAACTACTGATACAACAACTGGGATGCAATCACAAAGGCATCATGCTGATTGAGAGAAGTCAAAAGGTTTATCACTCAAAAGGTGATACTCTGCGACAATTCCACATATATGACACTCTCCAAGAAACAAAACTGCACTGGTTACCAGTGATTAGGAATGGAGGGAGGGCCTGACTACAAAAAGGATGGCACAAGGTAGCTTTTTGAGAGATGGAATGTCCTAGAATGCAAACTTCTGGTCCAAGTCGCAGGGTCCAGTTCAGCTTTAAACTACATCAAGGATTATACAAGCCCTGAGCTAAAACTGAAACACTGCCTGGTCTCAGTTGCCTCAAGTACAGGCCACCTGGCAACATTCACTAAGCTAGACTCGCTCCTTCAGCCACTGGTCACTACCTCTTATTTTAAATACTGGGCATCTCCTTTGGCTATGTGCTTACAGAATTAACTAACTAACCTACCTGCCAAAATGTTGACTTTCTCTGCAGAGAAATACTTATGAATGGAATATTCATACATATTCACAATATTCCATTCACAACTAAAATTCCACTCAAGGGTGGTGCTGGATAACAATATAAAAATTAAATTAGCCTAAGATTATATTTTGTAAGAATTTAAATACGTATGTAAATCTCTGATTTCATTATGGACACTGCCAGAAATATCTGGAGGTTTGATCTTTAGCTATTTAATTATCTTGAAAACCTGAAACATGTAGTTGTAATGCTTAACGGAGGGTGCATATGAAAACCATCATGAAAGTTCTTTAAAAACAGACAATTCCACTGAAGTCTTATCATATATACTGGGTTGGCCAAAAAGTTCATTTGGTTTTTCCTGTAAGGTGGCTCCAGGAGCAGCACGTAGTTGTCTCTAATTTCATTCAAAACTATTTTGTTAGACTGTATTGTGACAGCTGTCATATCAGCATGCATTAAAAAAAAAAAAGTATCAAAATTGTTGAATTTTTGTGTAGCCATTTTAATATTGAAGATGGAAGACAAAAAGCAACATTTTTGGCATATTATGCTTTATTATTTCAAGAAAGGTAAAAACGCAACTGAAATGCAAAAAATGATTTGTGCAGTTGTGCAGTGTACGGAGAAGGTGCTGTGGCTGATGGAATGTGTCAAAAGTGGTTTGCAAAGTTTCGTGCTGGAGATTTCTCCGTTGACCATGCTCCAGGGTCGGGTAGCCCAGATGAAGTTGACAGAGATCAAATCAAGACACTGGGCTTCCCTGGTGGTGCAGTGGTTGGGAGTCCGCCTGCCGATGCAGGGGACGCGGGTTCGTGCCCTGGTCCGGGAGGATCCCACGTGCCGCGGAGCGGCTGGGCCGTGGGCCATGGCCGCTGGGCCTGCGTGTCCGGAGCCTGTGCTCCGCAACGGGAGAGGCCACAACAGTGAGAGGCCCGTGTACCGCAAAAAAAAAAAAAAAAATCAAGACATTAATTGAGAACAATCAATGTTATACCAAGTGGGAGACAGCCGACATACTCAAAATATCCAAACGAGTGCTGAAAATCATTTGCACCAGCTTGGTTACGTTCATCACTTTGATGTTTGGGTTTCACATAAGTTAAGCAAAAAAACCTTCCTGACCTATTTCCGCATGCAATTCTCTACTTAACTGCAATGAAAACGTTCCGTTTTAAAACGAATTGTGACGGGCGATGAATAGTGGATACTGTACAATAATGTGGAATGGAAGAAATCGCGGGGCAAGCGAAATGAACCACCACCAACCACGCCAAAGGCCAGTCTTCATCCAAAGAAGGTGACGTTGTGTATATGGTGGGATTGGAAGGGAGTCCTCCATTATGAGTTCCTTCCGGAAAACCAAACAATTAATTCCAACAAGTACTGCTCCCAGTTAGACCAACTGAAAGCAGCACTCGACGAAAAGCGTCCGGAATTAGTCAACAGAAAACACATAATCTTCCATCAGGGTAACACAAGACCGCATGTTTCTTTGATGACCAGGCAAAAACTGTTACAGCTTGGCTGGGAAGTTCTAATTCATCTGTCGTAATCACCAGACATTGCATCTTCGGATTTCCATTTACAAACTTCTCTTAATGGAAAACATTTCAATTCCCTGGAAGACTGTAAAGGGCACCTGGAACAGTTATTTGCAGTTCTTGGCAGAAGGCAGTGGAACAAAAGGGTGAATGTGTTGTTCAATAAAGTTCTTGATGAACATGAAAAATGTCTTTTATTTTTACTTTAAAAACTGAAGGAACTTTTTGGCCAACCCAATAGAAAACAACTACAGAGAACACTGCTTTAAAAAACTTCCCAAAAGTTTTTAGTGCTTACAAAATATTTGATAGAGGATACTTCTTTACTATATCATGAAATACAAAAAGTATCTAATTCTACCAACAGTTAAAATTTACAAGCTGGAAAGACTGAGCAATTAAATTGTGCAAAAATTACAAGAGAAGAAAATTACAGACCAACCTCCTTCGTGAATACAGACACAAAATTCCTTAAGAAAATAAAAGCACATGGAATCCAGCAAAAAATAAAAGGAAAATTCGTCACGACCAAGTGAGGTTTAGCCGGAAGCGTAAGGTTGATTTAACGTTCAAAAATCAATTTAACAGGGGCTTCCCTGGTGGCGCAGTGGTTGAGAGTCCGCCTGCCGATGCAGGGGAAATGGGTTCGTGCCCCGGTCTGGGAAGATCCCACATGCCGTGGAGCGGCTGGGCCCGTGAGCCATGGCCGCTGGGCCTGTGCGTCCGGAGCCTGTGCTCCGCAACGGGAGAGGCCACAACAGTGAGAGGCCCGCGTACCGCAAAAAAAAAAAAAATCAATTTAACAAATCTTACTTCGAGAAGAATTCCAAATATATGTACATACTCTCCCCTCCTCCAGGGGTGGACCTCTCCCTCGCCTTGGGTGCAGACTAGACTTAGTTACTTGCTTCCAAAGAAGAGAGCAGAGAAAGTGAAAGATAGTAACTTTACAGAATTACTATCTTTAACTGGCAAAGGCCACCTCACCACATAATCAAGGGTGACATTGCCAGGGAGGTCCTGTACCCAGTGGTATGATGGAATGAGGACACCTAACCTCCATGGTATTCTTTCCAAAAACCCATAACCCCAATAGAACTATGAGAAAAACATCAGACGAGCCCAGGTTGGGAGACATTCCACAGGACACCTGGCCAGTACTTCTTTAGACTGTCAAGGTCGTGAAACTCAAGGAAAGACCAACAAACTATTACAGACCAGAGGAGACAAGACAACAATGTGGTGCCCTGGACTGGATCCCAGAATAGAAAGAGGACATTAATGGAAAAACCTGCAAAATGGAAATTAATTCGGGAATATAGTTAATAGTTTTTAAAGCCAATTTAATTCACATTAATAAAACGGGGGATAAAAGTCACAAGATTATCTCAACAGATGCAGAAAAAGCATTGACAAAATTCAACACTCATTTCTGATTTAAAAAAAAAAATCTCAGCAAACTAGACATAGAAAAGAACTTCAATTTGACTGAAAAACCTCCAAGTAGCTTTTATTTGATGAAATATTGAATATTTTACACCTATTATGAAGAACAAGGCAAAAACTAGTGCCCTCAATGTTTCTATTCTACATAGTGCTGGAGATCACAGCAAAAGAAAGAAATAAAAAAACAAGTAGGAAGAATTAAACTGTGTTTATCAACAGGCAACATGGTTATTACGATGTTAGTTTTCCCCCAATATGATCTAAAGATACAATGTAATTTTCATAAAAATCCCAACTGGATTTTTAATAGATATTGACAAGTGAATTACAGAATTTATATGCAAAATTCAAAGGATTTAGAATAGCCAAAACAATCTTGAAAAGGGAACAAAACTGGTGAATTACACTTCCTGATTTCAGGCCACAGTAATCAAGATGGTGTAGTATTGGCAACAGAACAAAAAAGAAATTCCAGAAAGAGACCTAAACTTAAGTGGTCAACTGATTCTCAACATAAGCACTAAGGCAACTCAATGGGAAAGGCTTTACAACAAATAATGGTACAAAAACTAGACAAACAAATGGGAGAACTGAGACTCTCATACATGACTTGTGGGAGTATAAACGGTGCAAACACTTTGGAAAACCATTCGGCTGTTTCTTATAGCATTAAACGCACTGCTACCCTGTCTCAGTAATTCCACTCCTAGTTAATGCCAAGGGAAATGAAAAATTACATTCACAAAACACTGTGTAAAATAAGCTTTGAGTTATTCATAATAACAAAAACAAAACTGGAAACAACCCAAGTATCTATTATCAGGAGAAAACAAATAAGGTATATCCATAAAATGGAATGAACTGTTGACTACTGACATACACGACCACTTGGATGAAACTCAAAAACATTACGGTGAGCAAAAGAAGCTAGACACACAGCATTATATCATCACATACTGATTACATAAATGTATGATTACATTTACATGAAGTTCTAGAGTAGGAAAGACTAATTTAAGTCAACAGAACTAAGAACACGGCTTGCCTCTGAGAGGAGTCAGGACAGACTAGAAAGAAACAAGGGGGAATTTTCTGGGGTGATGAACTAACTGTTTCTCACCAACAAAAAGGGTAGTAACTTGGATGTATACATGTATCAAAACACTGAACGTATACCTCAGATCTGTGCCTATCACTAAATGTAAATGTTATCACAATTTTAAAAGTATTTCGAATTTAACTAGTGCAAAGATATTTTTAAACTTCTCACTTGTTCCTCTATACAAGCCAAAACCTTTTTAACCATGTTTGAAGACGAAAGCATCACTGACACTGAAGTGGCTGTATAATTAGAAAGGCTTGAGAGTTAGTCTTCATAATTAAGTCTTTCTAATTTGTTTCGAGTACAGTGATTCCTCTGCATTAACCAAGCAAGAACATTAGTTAAATAAAAGAAACCACTGAAAATAGACTGTTCAACTGAAATTACTTTTTAGTTCCATAATTCAGATTCTAATGTGTACTTAAACATAACTCCTAGAAAGAAGTCATCTGAAAAACTGCAATATGCCTTCCACCTCCGTCTTAAGCAACCCAGAGCCATGAACGCTGCAACGCAAGGTGGAGTGCAAAGGTTTGGTTCATCAACACGCTGCAGACAGTTAATTTAAGAAAATGGGTCAAAAAACTAGGAAGACACCAAAACACAGGTGTATGCGGCAAAATAAAACTGCTGCTCTTCCCTGAGGACTATATAATTTATTTATACTTCTAAAAAAGATGGGAGGACAGCCCTCCAAAAGCAAAGCCTACCAAAAGGTACTGAAATAATACCTACCAGCACCCACAACAGTACCGTGCATACAAGTTCTCAATAATGATCTCTTTGACCGACATTCAGCGATTCCACTATGAGGAAGAAAACAAACCCAAAACAACTGTTGCCAGGAGAAAAGACCAGCACAACACCTGCCTCTGAGAAGGACTATTAAGTCCTGAGAGCAAAGAGCAATACAAAGAATTTTCAGTCAGTACAAAAACAAGCAACATAAACAAGGTAATAAACAAACCAACAATCAAGGACAGAGGATAAGGAAAATGTATGAGTGACTTTTTAAAAATATTTTAAAATACAATATATAAAATTAAATTATGGAACATATAGCTTAAAAGAAAAAGCAGATAATACACCTCTTAACAGACGGTATAAACTATGTATCTGGATGAGAGTTTACTTTCTTCTCTATAAAAAGAGTCACATAGAAAACAAGCATTAAGATGTTTCAAGTGAGAGTTAGCAGCAACTAGAAATCACAGGAGTTAAACAAATGCATTCTACTTCTTTCCCCTCCAAATCACCAAGGGTCAAATTTTAACCACTCTGTATTTCCCTGTTCACAAAAGTTATTTTATTTGTGGCAAAAACATTTTAAAATATTTGACACACAAAGTATAAAATAATCCCACCATCCAGAGGTGATCACTATCACCATTTCTGTCTTTATCCATCCAGACACGTGTTTGAGAGTCACACACACACATTTAGACATGCAAAGCTATGGAGGAACCTAAGGGGAGGAAATCTGTTTGCTTGCTCTTTTCACTTAACGCATCACGAGCCTCTTTCCATGTCCAATAGAGCAAGGGCATCCTTTGGCAACCTGCAGTCCCCTGACCATCATTTATTCAACCTTTTAGAAAAATCTATTTACATTGGTTCCACTTATTTTCAACGCTGCAAACAAATACCTAGTGCATGTATCCTTGAACACATCTTAGAGTAACTCTTGGATAACTTCATCAGTGGAGTTATTGAGCCAAAGGACCTTCAGGCTTTTGATACTGTCACAAACAGTGCAGGGTCTACATTTTTACTCTTCTTGCAAGTTAGTAAGGTAGCCTGCCACTGTTTCATGGAGGCTGTGAGAAGGCACGAGACTCTCAGCCACAGACTAGGACAATTTATTACTCTTAACAACAGCAGTAGCATTTGGGTCCAGCTCCCTAAGCCCCAATTCCCATTGGGCTATCTGACGAAGAGGGCCAGGTGACCCTGTGCAAAGGTAGCTGTATTACAGGAGGGGCACTGAGTTTAGGGAACTGTTATAATGAGAAGGCATGGCTGCCCCCTGCTCCAGAGAAAGATACGTCTTTCCTAGATGCTGCTACAAAAACATCCTTGAAAAGACTGTTGGGAACAAAGGAGGTGCTTTGCTCCCCCGAACATGCAGAGACATGACAGAATTGTGGAAAATTCTTCTGGCAGTCAATATTTCCAAAATAATCCCCCCAACAGAATAAAAAATACTTGACCAATAATTTTGATTTTTGCCAATATTAAGACAGGTTAGAATTCTCAACTGTTATAATTTTTATTTTATTGAATATATTTTATATACTTAGTGATCATTTGCTTATGTTATTTTTGGATTACTTTCGCACATTATTTGCCCTTCTTTCTACAGGAGTGCTCATCTGTATATACGGAACATACTGAGTGTATTAACTCTTCCATAACGAACATATTAACTTTACTACATATATTAATTCTTAGGCTCATGTGTAAATATTTCCTCATATTGTCTAAACTTGTTTATAGTGTTTTTGGGGTATTTCTCTAAGACTTTCTAAACTTGTTTATAGTGTTTTGGGGTATTTCTGTATGATCAAATCATTCTTTTCCTTTACGGCTTAAAAAGGCCTAATACCAAGAGTAGTAGAGAGTAGTGAAACCAAGACAACTTGGTACTCATTTTTACTCATTCTCTATCACATCCTTAATCATGAAACTCCCAGCTTTAACTGAACATGCTGTCACCTAATAAAACACTATATTCACCAGTCTCCTTTGCTGTGAGGTACAGCCACATAACTAAGACATAACTCATGAGATGTTTACACAGTGTTGTTTGAGAACTCTGGGACATGTCTTCAAAGGGTGGGCATGGTCTCATTCAGTCTTGCTGCAATCCACTGCTTGGATGTGGACCATGGTAAGACCAGCAGCCCTGGAGTTGTACCATGGAAATCTGGAAGAAGCCTGGGTACCTGATTACCTTGTGAGGCCAATACCAGATCTGAAATGCCGTCTGGAATTTTTTGACATCAGTGAGAAATAAACTTGTACTATTTGGTGAGTTTTCTGTTTTGCAGGTAAGCCTAAGGCTAACACACCATTATTAAAACATTTTCTTCTAATACATGTAAAGTTTGGTGTGAATTAATCTGAGATCAATATTGGCATAAGGTACAAGGAAGGGATCTAACTTTTCCCCCAATGATTAAGCCTTCCTAAGTATGTCTGAGATATTGTTATATTAACTCATACATGTTCTGAGTTCATTTACTTGAGGGCTGGGTCTGATCATTCATGTTCCTCCAAAGATAACTCTCTCTCTCAATCTCTCTGTTCAGAAGACACTGAAAATGGAAGGTAAGATTACCATTTTTTAAAATAATAATCCACTTTTGCTTCAATATTTTAATGAATATAGTTCAGGAACCAAAGTTGGAAACATCTAGATCTACAAGTCATAACTTATCAGTTCCAGAAGGCACCCAAGCAATAGCATAACACCTACTAGCATTCTTATTCTTTAACTGCTTTACAATAAAATAGTTTATATCTCCAGAGATCATTTAAAGCTTAAAATCTACAAAACCTTTTCTCACTCTAAAATATGCTACAAACACAATACATTATCAGAGTAAGGAGAAGTATTACCTAAAATGCTGAAAGAATAAATTACTGGGGGGAAAAAAAACACAATGGAATTAATTTTCCAACTACAAAATACTACAAGCTAATGAAGAGGACATGAACTAATTAATGGGTGCTGGGTTCCCAGGTTTCCCTTTCAACTACTCACCCCCAGAATGACCTCCACAGCCATTTCCATCTGTCCCCGCCACGCCTTAACAGCTTCTTAGATTTCTCTCTCAGAGATCTTTTGCCAAAACACCCTTTCACAGGCCTGACCTAACCTAGGCTCGTCCTGGCTTCGCATGGGGCAGAACGTGGTGCTCAACACGACCTGCATGAACCTGGTCCCTGAGCCTCGGTTCGGGTGGCTCATCCCTCAGAACAGAGCACTCACCGGTAGGAGAACCATTTCTTACTTAACATCTTCTTTAGCTTTGTCTTGGTTCCTTGGGCTGAATATATTTGCCTACAATTGAAGAATCTGGGAAAAGGGAGCGTTCTACCATTCTACCTTTTCTCTAAGTTTCAAATTATTTCAAATAGCAAGAGAGACAGAGAGAAAGCACAAAAAGAGAAGTCAAATTTAGCTCGTGGAGGAAAAGCAAGGATGTGTCCCAGAAAGTGTCTGTACGTGTTCATATACTCTGCCGTAGCATTATATTAGGGAAAAGATAAGGGTAAATGTTTTGTATACTGAGTTTCTAAAGCACTGGTGTAAGACCTAAAGGAATGACCTAAGCCAGTGAAATACCACTTTTCATGATCTCTTGGGAAAAAGAGGGAAAAAAGTATTAAGGAAAATAACTGAGAAAAAAAACATTATTAAGGAAAAAAAATATGTAACCCACAAGTTCTAAGACTATAGAATGATTTTGTGGCTCACATGCTTGACCCATGGGACAAGTGCTAAGGTTGGAAAACAGAATCTGTAAGCCTCTGTCTCAGAGCACACCTCTATTCGTCCAATGACATCTATTTTTCCAGACCTACTTCACAGGCTACCTCTTCCATAAGGCCTCAACACATCCCAATCCATCCTCAAGACACACACCCGACCAGAGAGGCCCCTGTGTGAGCTGCTAAAGCATGTACCTGAGCCTCTCTTCTGGGAAGTTTACTTCTATGTTTACATCACTGGAATTTGCCCACATCTTCTCTCCCTTTTATGAGGCTGCAAGTACCTTGAGCACAAGAACCAAGCTTCTCAATCATCCTTGTTTCTTCAATACCTAACACAGCACCTAAATCCAGGGAACTCTGCAGTATTTTCTGAATAATGGTCAAAATTAACTAACAACTAATTTGAAATAATTACAGCACTCCTTTCAAAGCACTAACATATACTGCGCATTTCAAAACATTTCTACCCGCACTCCCATAAAACATTTAAAACCTTCTTAACACTCAAAGGGCAAACAGCTATCTGGAAGCCAAAGCTAACCAGAACTCACTGTCCAAAGATTCTAGAAAGCTCAGGGTTTTGTTTTTGTTCTTTTTTTTTTAACTACACTCATACTTCAAAGAAGAGATGTATCAACTTTTCGCTAATGTTAAAAAGATGCTCATTTAAATCTGGAAGAAGAAAGAAACTCCAGCAAACTTTTGGACTCTTTTTAAAAGATGAACAAATACCTCTTCAGTTTCAGGAGCAACCTGGGAATCAGTAATCTCATCTAATTCCTCTTCAGCAACACAGTCTTCCTGCTCTTTCATCCCTTGTTGCCCACAAGCCTGCAAGTATTCTTCATCCTAACAGCCATTAAAGAGAAAGTAAGTTTTTCTCATATAGCTTTGGGGTTTTTAAGCACTTTTCACCTTCATGACTCATGCTTAGTTATGTTAGCAAATTTTACTGTGGCAATTATCAGACTGAGCAGAAAAGCACTAAGCACAAAACCAGAATGGGGCCTGCCCTGAGTGTTCATGAGAGCAAGAGAGCAGCATGCCAAGCCAGTCGCTACAGGGAGTGACACGGACCCTGCTTCAACCTCCAAGGGCCCTGACACGTAGCTCTTCTTCAAATCCAACACTAAGGAAATATAATCTTAAAAAGAAAGTGTGTATGTGCTTGCAAAGAGCAGCTCAGCAGCAGTATGGGGGCTGGAATCATGCCCAATTCGAACCGTTTTTATAGCAACAATAGACAACAAAAGTATGGGCAATTCAATTCAACTCAGGAGCTGTATTAAAATTACATGTTAGAATTAGTTTCTCCATGAGCCGCTCCCTTGAATTAGAAGGATGATTCCAGGTTTGCATGAAATGTAAGGGCATGGCAGCAGGCAGGCATCTCTTGAGGGCATAGGGAAGGAAGCAGGCAAGCTGGCTGGAAACAACAACTGCAAGGCAAGAAGGGCTCCTACAGGTGTCACTACAAGTAACAAGATCTGATCCCCTCCAAGGGAGCTGAACTCCCCAGTGCCCCGGCCACCAGCTCAAGTGAACAACAGGCAGGAAGGAAGAGCGGACCAGCTGCGGGACCTGCACAGCCCCACTGCACAGAATCCAATAGTCTCTCTACAAAGAACAGCAGCTGTACCCAAGGTGACAGACCACCTTAGTCCCCACAACTGTCTCTCAAGACTGTCCAAACACACTGCATTTTACTTCCCCAAAGAAACTGTGGCCATCCTACCTAAAAGAGCACCTATCACTACCCATGATTCACTGAGAGCAGAACTGTCGGATTTCAAATAAGGCCATACGATGCTAATCAAAATTTTCAGCCAACATACAACGGAGAATAGTCTACACCACTGAACTCTCACTGGGAAACAAAAATCTGCTATGCATTACATAAATTACCAATCTAAAATTGTTTTTACAGAACAATGTTTTATGAAATCTCAATCTATGTTAACTTTAAAGGCACTAAGTAAATCTGGTTGTGCTCAAAAGTATAAATCATCTGACAGTGTTCTAATATTCTGTTGAGTAATAAATAATATACATCTCTTCCTAATACAAGAACACAAGTTTTTACATCAAATCCCAATGCACTCTCAAGATTAGGACAGCAAAATCCCCCCAAAAATTTTTTGAGCATGAGAGGAAAGAACACCACAATTTACTACCAACTTTTTATGGGAAAATACAGTTTCTTCATATGTAAGATTGTCCCTTCTAATTGTAAAATTCTGCGATTTTATGATTCCACTCCAAGTTATACACATAATTCCTCCCTGTGACGTTACATGTGAGCTCAAATAGAATATACTCGTGATGAGTATAGAGTTAATTCTAGCTTTGGAGTATGAGTTAACAAGTCCTAACTAGGACATGAACCACAGTTAAATAAACCATTTAATAAACTAAAATACCACTGGGACACACAGGACTACAATCTACTCATATGTTCGTTACTCTAATAATGAATAATAATTAATCTGTGCACCAGTGACAGCCTAAGAAGACAGTAAGAGGCCTGCACTGCAGGGCTAGAGAAAAGTATTTCACAGCTTAAAGTCCATTTTTCTCTTCCCATGCAAAGAAGAGGCAGTGCCAGATTCTACCACTGTGATATCTATAAAAAAACCAATAATCTTAAAGAAACCAGGAAGAAAGGAAAGAATGAGTGTGGCTATAAAGCTGGATATACTGAGGTGAGCTGATATTGCTCACAGAAAGACATTTAACTTCGCCTTGTACCTTTAAACTTTACAACTCTCTGTGAAAACATTTGGACACGTTCAGTTAAGTAAATTTATTTACTTTAAGATTTTTTTTTAATTCTGAAAAAATTTATTTTAATGCGGAGAAGTACTGTGAGTATATTGAATTTGCATTTTTTTCTTTTCAATACCTGAATCTTAGGCACAAGATGCTGGATAGTTAAGCTGGATTTTATAAAACAAGGGGCCTAAATGTAACCTCAAGTTTGGAAAATAAGAGAGGGAAAGTCCTCACTAAAAATTCTCTTTACAACAAACTCTGCAAGAAGACCAAAGTGAGAGATACCTCTTACGTGACCACGTGTAAGTGCTATCAAGCACTTTCCACACTGTGATTTGTTCCACTAAAGTCTAAGTTCACAGAAGGCAGGGGCCACGCTTCATGCTTCATATTTCAGCAATACTTACGTCCCCACTGCTTGGACACTGGTAAAGATCTGTTGAGCTTTTGAATTTACAAGGGATGTAACTGACTGACCATCTTATTTTAGGGATGAGCAGTAGAAATACTAAAACGCTCTAACCAGGGAATAACGGGGCACGTTTTTAAAAGATCTTGGCTTAATTTTTAAGAATCATTTTAAATTACAGTGTCTCACTTTAACATGGTATATGCACACACCAGTAAACCAGAGAGCACCTGTCCACACTACTGAAGGATTTATTACCAAAACAAACCATTACAGAGTTATCGAAAAAACAAGGACCCATGATGCCTTTTACAGGATTCTGTTTACCAAACCCAGAAACATTTTTTCATTACTATATCTACTAAAGAGAAAGCATTCAAAAAGAATAAATCTTAAAAATAACACTGCGATATATAAACGCAACTGTGTTTGGAACTAAATATTCTAAGGCTCCATGTAGACAATTAGTGTCTTTCAAAACTACACACACACACACACACATTTTTTCTCAAATGAAAAATTACCTACTCTGAATGGAAACATTAAGAAATAAAGGCAGAACTCTAGCCCTAACGCTGCAGGCCTCCACCCCATTCCAGCAGCCCCACTCACACTGCACCTTGGGGGAGACCAGCACCCTGAAAACCCTAAGATTCTACTGCACCTATGGAGGTCATGCCCTTCCAACATAAATTTCGTTAAGTGCTTATTTCAAAAACAAATCTTTTTTAATGATAAATCATGAAGACAGATGAGCAATCTTTCACTAATACCTTTTTCTTTCTTGACAGTTCAACCTAAAAAAAAAAAAAGCTACCAACCAAAACCACCTTTCTGAAATAAAAATCAGCGCAATCTTTGCTTCCTGATTACAGATAACAAATTGTGTGTGACATTTCCTAAACTAATCTCCAATCTCTTTATTCATGTTTAGACAGTTCTCAGTTACAAAAAAGGATGAATGAACAGGACATCAATCACTCTGGAATATTAGCACCTTAAAGATGTCTTTAGCAGGTCAATAATCTTTTCACCTTAGAAGGACTTTATCAGATCTTGTCTAAAGCCTGGATAAAAGCCCTGCATTAAGTACTTCTAACAATTGACAGTGTATCTCCACCACACAAAGCTGTTTTCTTCCTCAAGGTCACGATTCTGTGCAGCCTTCCAGGATGACAAAGGAGCATTACCTCTGGCCAAACAAGCTGTCAACACAAACTTTGTCATAGCGCAGATAAAGAAACTGGCAGACACTGATAATAAGGTCTAATTTCCCGCCCTCCCAGGGGAGGGAAACAGATTTCAAATCAGTCTAGAAACCTGTACCCAGGCAGCCATGCTCTCTTCGGCCATACAAAGGAGAAAGACTCACTGTGAACTCATCTAAAGGCTCGTTGATCTCGATGTCTAACACCTCGTCACTGTACAGCGGCTCCTCCTCCGGCTCCCCCGCATACTGGATGTGGTCTTCTGTCAGCTCAGCCCCATGGCCTTCATACTGTCCTTCCTCCTGGTACTCGGGAGCATACAGTTCAGATCCATCAGACTTGTGATAAACGAGTTCATCCTCTCCTTGTTCATACTCGGATTCCTGTTCTCCAGACTGGTCATTAGTGTTGTCAGACAGTTCAAATGATGTGACCATGCCAGATGTGGTATTCAGACTAATTGTGACACCCTGAGAACTAGAGGGGACAAAAATACAAAGAAAGGCAGGCAACTGGAGTGAAGCTCAAAACTAAATCATTGCATAAGTTAACTGTTAGAAAGACCGGTGAAAAGTTACTCCAGTGACTGATCAAGGCACACTGACAACAACAATGAGCAAAACTCAATGTGCTCCCTACTAAGCCAGCACTACAAACCCCTCCTGCACACCGCAGAGCTCAGTGCGTTACACGTACACAGGGCCAGCACCAGACTCCTACTGCATAAGGCGCCCCCTCTATCATCAGCTGCAGCTTATTTGACAGGGAGAATCAGACCAACCATGAGAAACAGGTCTACCTGGCAAAAGTCCAGGACTGAAAGCAAACAGACTACGTTTCATTCTAACTTCAAGAATGAAACGGGTGGTATCTATTTTCTAAAACGTCCCAGTAGGGCTTCCCTGGTGGTGCAGTGGTTGAGAGTCTGCCTGCCGATGCAGGGGACACGGGTTCGTGCCCCGGTCCGGGAGGATCCCACATGCCGCGGAGCGGCTGGGCCCGTGAGCCATGGCCGCTGAGCCTGCGCGTCTGGAGCCTGTGCTCCGCAACGGGAGAGGCCACAACAGCGACAGGCCCGCGTACAGCAAAATAAATAAATAAATAAATAAAATAAAAAAATAAAAATAAAACGTCCCGGTAAAACTAGGAGTATTACTATATAAACAGAAAATCATAGATGGAATTTTAAGAACTTGTTTTCTTTTTTAAATCTATGACGCAAACTATAAACTCCTATTTAAAAAATCAAAATATTAAAAATCTGCATGAAAATACATTTCAATATTCAACTAAAGTTTATACTAGCCACAAATTTTTTTTAAAAAGTTAATTTCTGAGTAAAATAAACGAAGGCAGTTTTAAAACTGCAAAAAAAAGAAATCATATTCCACCTGTTAAATCACAACAGATAGATGTCAAACAATTAAAAATGCATAATAACACTTAAAACGCAAGGTTTTGTACCTAAATCTAAGTTTACACTTATTAAGTATCCAATCTTAACAAAAAATTGAACATGCCACATACACTTGAAGACATATGGCTAAAAAAATTCCAAAGGCTTATTTCAAGGGTTACTTAACTAACTCAAAAGATCAATATATAATAATGATGTCACAGAATGGAACTGGGAAACAAATAACTCACAGAATAAATTAATTTAAAACTTGTTACCCATTATGTTAGAAAAACTATTACAAATCTATAGCTCAACAATGAATGGAATATATTTGTTAACTACATTTATAAGCAAGAAGTGTCTCTATATTTTCACAATAAATGTTTCCTCATAAAACTGAAAAAATTACTCCCCCTAACAGAGTATACTAAGTGCCTCTTCCTCTTCTAATTGCGTTACTATGTCAGCAACAGAAAGATATTCTTTATTGTCATGCACTGAATATTTGTGCCCCCCCCAAATTCATGTGTTGAATCCTAACACCCAATGTGATGGTGTCTGGAGGTGAAGCCTTTGGGAGATGTCTAGGTCATGAGGGTGGAACCTCATGAATGCGATCAGTGCCCTTGTAAAAGGGACCCGAGAGAGCTCCCTCACACCTTCCAACCATGTGAGTACACAGTGAGAAGGCTGGGGGTCCTCATTAGAAGCCAACCAGGCCAGCACCTTGACCTAGGACTTCCCGGCTCCCAGAACTGTGAGAAATAAATTTCTGTTCTTTGTAAGCTACCCATTTTATGATACTTTGTTATGGCAGCCCAAACAGACTAAAACAACTATATTCAGATAGTCAACTAGAGTCGAAGTACAGTCCAAAGGAATTTTCAAAATGGCAATTCAGTTACTAGATATGTATAAATAAAAACTGTCTAAAATGAAAACAAAAGGAGGAACATCAAACTGTGACCAACAGTATTAAGAGTCGGAGGCCACTGCCCCCCGTCCAAATAAAGGAATTCTTTAAAAGAGCGGTGCGTATACCTGTACTGAACTTTTATAACCAGCACTCAATAGAGCTCTCAGAGGTCGTTAAATGCAAGACCAACACTGACTTTAAACAGTTGATCTATTTATAGAAAAATATATATGGCTTCCACATCAAAGTGTTATATTAATATCCTGTTTACAATATAATCATGTTAAAGATACAGTACATTATCATTTATATCCCACTATAATTATAAATTAGTTACTAGAAATTTAGTTACATAAAGAACATTTTTAATGAGCTAATATTGAGTACCTGAAATTTTCTTCGTCTTCATTATCACTCTGTAGAAGATCATCATTTAGCTCTTCATCTGACAAATCTGATTGATTCTAATTAAAGTAAGAAATCTAATTAATGCATGTCACTTCCACAAAAAAGACTTGTTACAAAAGTGCAAAATTACGTTGACTGGATTGTTTCTAATCTTGTTATTAAAACATCTGCCATTCAGAAAGTTTTCTCAGTTTGATATAACCATTTGACAGTCAAGATTCTACATATGGCGTAGTGGCTAACTACCCCAGACTAATTTTTATTTATTTATTTTTCATTTATTTATTTATGGCTGTGTTGGGTCTTTATTGCTGTGTGCAGGTTTCTCTAGCTGCAGCGAGCAGGGGCTATTCTTAGTTGCAGTGTGCGGGCTTCCCACCGCAGTGGCTTCTCTTGTTGTGGAGCATGGGCTCTAGGGCGTGTGGGCTTCAGTAGCTGTGGCGCGCGGGCTTAGTTGCTCCGCGGCATGTGGGATCTTCCCGGACCAGGGCTTGAACCCGTGCCCCCTGTATTGACAGGCGAATTCCTAACCACTGTGCCACCAGGGAAGCCCCAGACTAATTTTTAGATGCACAGTCAAATAAGTATAGAAGCAGCAAACATAATGATCATATTTACTATAACTCTTAACGAAAGAAAAAAAGGAACGAGTCCTTTGGCAGTATCCTATAAACAAGTAATTTTTTCTTATCACAAAAAAAATGGTATCCTTAATATTTGACTAAATTTAGCACAACAAAAGAAAAAATAGTGGAATTTTAGAAATAAGCAGATTTTAGATAACTAGAGTGCCCAATTGAAATGGTAAGGGACTAAAAGAAAACTCTGGTTTGTCCAGTACGGATGAACACATGAAAATAAACACAACTTAGACCCTCTCTCCTGTTCCTGACAGGCTTGTCTACTCATCAGATCAGTAAGCAGAAGCAGCCTAGTGAATTTGCCGACTGGTCAAAGTTTCACAGTTCCAGGCTTTGTTAGGCTGCAGGCGTGCGTGCCAGTCTCTTAGATCCCGGGGCACCTCACGCTTCCCTACCTTATTAAAATGATTTCTGTGGTGCGTGTGCGTTACGACTCCCTGACAACACGCACACAAGGAAAGAAAGAGGAAGAAAAAAAGACTTGAGTTTCTACTTAAAGATGAACTGGAGTGAAGTGTTTCCTCAGGCAAGAGTGGAATAGCTATGGAGGACTCTGGTCAGCGTGGTCTGCAGGAAAGCAGGGCAACAAAGAGTAAGAGAAAGTGGCCAAGAATGCCTGTGAAATCATTAGGGCCAGGTGGGCTCCCTGACAGAAACCCAGGGCAAACTATGATACATCAGCCTTGCCCAAGGGTAGAACTCCAACTTCATGTCCAAATACTTTACTACATTTAAACATTTTAACATGTAATTGGTATTCCTCACTAAAGCATTTTAAATAATTACAAAGGAAAAAAATGTGTCTACGTTAGGGTAGTGGAGTCCCAAGTACAGTGAGTGCAGTTCAAGGATGTGCAAACTAATTCACTGAGTCAGAAAGAACACAGTCCTCCCCTCCCCTCTATGACCATGACACAGGAAGGACTGGCCCTGGCCCCCCAAATCACACCACACATGCAGCATCCTGAGGCCAGAGCACAAGCTCAACATGGGCGGGCTGAGGGGCACTCTCCCTGGTTTTTCACTTTCAGTCACTATGATCAAATGGGTTTACAGGTAACGGGAACTAATCTTTACTTAGAGTTACAGGTGATGACACAGCTTACTTTTTAAAGGAGAAAAGGTTGGGGGAGGCCAAAGCCAAGACACCCGCAGGCCTATGGTGCAGTAAGAAACAGAAAGCAGAGCGGCTACAGTAAATCCATGTATTAGAGAAGATGTTAACGCGACATAGTAAGTTACAGGAAAATGGCAAGGCTGGTACTTCTAGTACTGGACCTTCATCAACTAAAGTATAAAAGGAAAAGGAAAATCTAATCACACCTGATAAATCAGACAACTGATGTGACCCAATCACCTAAGAGGATAATGAGCTTGAATATAACTGCTGACAGTAAGGAGCCATCACAATCTGAAGACTTCAAAAAACTAAGCATGAAAAGCTATCTTGATATTTAGTGAGAATAACCAGTGTCTTTAAACTGTTAATAAGTAAAATAAAAATTCAGTATTTCATGTTAACCTTTGGCTTTTTATTTTTAATGTTTCATATGGTTCAAAATATATTGGCAGGGGACTTCCCTGGTGGTGTGGTGCTTAAGAATCCGCCTGACAACGCAGGGGACACGGGTTTGAGCCCTGGTCCGGGAAGATCCCACATGCTGCAGAGCAACTAAGCCTGTGCACCACGACTACTGAAGCCCGCGCACCTAGGGCCCGTGCTCCACAACAAGAGAAGCCACCACGAGAAGCCCGCGCACCACAACGAAGAGCAGCCCCCGCTCGCCACAATTAGAGAAAGCCCACGCACAGCAACAAAGACCCAACGCAGCCAAAAAAAATATATATATGTATCTGTATATGTAGAGTTACGTATATACATATACACACACGATATATAAATAGATATACACATCAACGATAACTGCTTCCAAGTTTTTACTTGATCAAGAGTTTAGAAAAACCTACATCAGGTTTTAGACTTTTATTCTTATTTATCTGAATATGTATCATATTTGAGTATGTTTATTTTTATGCTTATCTCTGCATATTCCCAAAAAGTAAATCCTGGCTCCAGTATGCAAATACTAACCACTGAATGTTAAGGAAGGAGCTGCCGCTTCCTTTGGGCAAGTGGCAGCTTTGCTGCCGCCTTCAGAGATTCAGTGCCTGCTAGAGTGCCTTGGCGTAGCAGGAGCTAAAGAACTTGCTTCAACAGGTTTAGGGCTTGAATTCTAAGTTATCAAAGAACTTATTAACAAATTAAACACTCGACTCTTTGTGCATTTAAAGAGTAATTCAATTCACACAATAAAAATCTATACCCAACTTTCCAGCAACACATCCCATGCATAAGATGTATTCCTATATTTTAAATGCAATTAAATAACTATCATTTAATTTCAGGAAGATCTGTATTTCTTTTTTTTTTTTTTTTTTTTTGCAGTACGCGGGCCTCTCACTGTTGTGGCCACTCCCACTGCAGAGCACAGGCTCCGGACGCGCAGGCCCAGCGGCCATGGCTCACGGGCCCAGCCGCTCCGCGGCATGTGGGATCTTCCCAGACCGGGGCACGAACCCGTATCCCCTGCATCGGCAGGCGGACTCTCAACCACTGCGCCACCAGGGAAGCCCTGTATTTCTTACCTTTTTGCCAGAGAGCAGATCTTCTCCAAGTAAGTCATCTTCAAGTTCACTGTGGAAAAAAGAGACATGACAATGTATTATTCCTATTACACACTGCGAAGATTGTAGACCACTGGGAAATTTATCCAGGACTTTAGGGTTTGGCTACTTTCACATTAAGTTTGCTACATTTTCCTTTATTAATAATGAAAACATATTTTCAAATATATAGGGAACATCTGGTCCTTTAAGTATGGGAAGCTTTGCTATAACTAGCGGCTCTCACTAGACTTCTAATCTTAGTTTTTTCACCTCAATATGAGATCTTAATTTCTCTGGACTTGTTCATTAATGAGCAAAAGAAGAAACTATAATACAATATCTATACTTTCTCTTACCTACGATGAAATAGGAAAAGATAGATACCCAACATCATTAACTAGGAAAATTAAAAACCAAAATCATTGAAAGACCATTTAACACTCAAACTGCGAAAACTGAAGAAGTTTAAAAATGAAAAATCAATGCTGATGAGGACATTCAAGTAAATCATAACTAAGAGAATTATCTTTATAACATGGGAGTCATGTCAGCTGTCTGCAATCTTTTGTCAGCATGTTTATGTTTTGAAGCAATCATAAGGAGTTCTTCTCATAATTAAAATAGAAACCCTTACCAGATGAAAAACCTGAAGACATTTCCCACTGTATGTTTCTCTAACTGATGAAGATGGCTACCACTAAATTATGTCTTTTAAAAGCAAATGACTAAGGACCAACATCTAGAAGGAGGAAACGCAATTAGACTATGACTCTAGGTACAAATGCCAATGGAGATTTAACTGCACCAATGTTCTTATTATGATTTGCTATTTTTTAAATAAGGGCTCTGGTTACAAATATCCATAAGTTCTATAGGTTTTGAGTGCTATTTTACCCAAAACCCATGTTTACTTCTAGTGTGCTACTGTGCAGAATGCCAGAATATTCTGGAATGCACATATGAAGTTACAACAGAAATTCTATATACTACTTTTTAGAACCAGAAACAACTCAACAAGTCATTTCATTCATGCACCGAATACCTCCTCTTTCACTATTTTATGTTACCCTACATAAATCGTATACCATCGTTTTATAGATAGAGGAAATAAGGACAAGATAAAACGATTTGCCCAAGGTCACACGGCAGAGACAGATTCAGGACGAGAACTTAGCTCATGGGAAAAAGCTTTCATGGACCTGTATAATTAAAACAGTTATTAGAGACTAATGTATAACTTCTTCCAACATTTTCAATCCACAAATCATCTAATCATCTTTCAGATACAATTTTTGTATCTTCAGTGTTACAATCATTTTCCATGGACGAGGAAAAAATGCTTTCTAGTCACAATATTTACAATAACCGCATTTGAGAATTTGATTCTAGATAACCCCCCAAAAATACAAGCATCCCTTTGAGGACAAGCACCCCTCTGGAGCATCACTCTAAATAACTGAAAAGGGAAGGTAATACCATTTGCCCAGGGGAAACTAATTGAGGAGAACTCTTAAAACCATAATATGAACAGGTGCTGGTAATCATACAAGCAAAAATCTCGAAAGTATTTGTTGCTGACAAATATATGGAAATAAGAAATCAGTCTTGGACTACCACCTATTTTTTCTAAACAAAAGCATTTTTTAAAAGAAGATAAATGAAAATGTAAATGAGTGGAGTGTACAGAGATGGAGAACAGTTGTTTCCATGACTAACAAAGGCAATAATAGCATGAAATAAGCAAGCAAGACGGGAGACAGAAGGGTTAAGTGCACGCGACTACAATATGCATAAATTATAGCTCAAGAAATCACTAACGCCCATTCAGTGTGCTACATGCCAACAATCACTCCACACGTTTCACACATACTCGCTCTTTTGTTGACATAACACAACCCCAGCAACCAGACACCTACATCATTCTCCATTTTTTTTCAACGTGAAAACAAAGACGCCGAGATGTTAAAGAACTGGCCCAAGGTCACCCTGCTTCCCAGTCAGAAACCAGGAGATGAGTTGAGACAGTCTGGCTCCAGAGTCCAAATACTAACTACTATGTACACACCCCAAAAAAGTTAAATGTAGTTAGTTCTCTATTGTTATCATAAAGTTGGATCCTTAGAAAGAAGTACACAAAAGGGAAGAAACTTGTAAAATACGAAACACTACCAAAAGTACACCAAGGGTCACCAAAAACAACAATGAACTAATGGGACTGAATGGTCCAAATCACCTGAATGGTCAAAGGGGTGAACAGTAATGCTCGTGGACAATAACGGTAGCTGTCAGGAGTGAAAGGAGTACCAAAAGGATGAGGAGGCTTCCTGCACTCAACTGCAGAGCTCCCACAAGATTTCACCAGTAAACACTACTGGAGGAAGAACAACCTCTTTGGCAGGTATTTCTTAACAAAGATGACAGACGACCAGCTCTTAGGCAGCACGTAAATTTTCACTAACAAACAGAATTACACTAAAAGACTTCTTCAGGGAACAGGTATTTTGCAGGCAATCACCTGGCTGCAGCCTTTCAAAATGAGAAATCTAAGTGACAACAAAGACTGCTTGTGAGCTCGTCGTCTCTGTGCCTCCCTACTCCAGGCCACCCTCGTCTGGTCCCTGCCGGCTCCAGGGCCTGGATGGGGTCTCTGGGAATGGCTCCCACGGGCTCTCTGTTCCCCCGGCCTTTCTTCTGGATGGGCTCAGCCACGGGAGGTCCCAACGGAATGTCACAAAGCGGGAGGAGAGACTGTCCCCCCCACCTGCTCAGCTCCACTTCCACCCCCCACACAAGCGCAGCCCTGGCTGGGCCCTCGGACAGCCCTCCCCCGCAGGCCTGCTGCTGCTCCCCCAGTGTCACACCTGCTTCTTTAGCCCTGCCCCGTAAACATCCCCGTCATCAAATGACCTTCAGTGGAGACCTTCTCAACATGCTCTTTCCTACCGGGACGTACACTGATATGTTTTCTGACTCACTCTTCTCCTAAACTTTCAAACTTCTCCTCTACCATCCAGTACATGGAAGAGGCCATTTTATGCTTTAAAAATATCAAATAAAGAAATACATATGATACAGAATCTTCATATGCAAACATGCACTGAAGATGAGTGAAGAGAGGACACTGGGACAAATGCTAGTCACACTGGAAAGAACAAGAAAAACTAGAGCCCTGTCTCACTGCACACAAAACCCAATTCCATCACAGCAGAAGACCAACTAATGTCAGGACAACCAAAATAAATTCCCACTGAACAAATACTGGGACAATTCAAACATGAATAAGAATAATAACTACAATGGATTAAAAAAAACACATGCAGTATTTAAATCTATGAATTTGAAATGATTCAAAAATAGAACTCACCTCTGGAGGATGCTAAGGAACTGACCCATTCTTTTGAAAACCGGTAAATAAAAGTAAAGAATCAAGCACTTATTCTGTACCTCAGAGGAACCAAGTAGTTTACGGAATTACCACAACTAACAGAAAAAGAAGGAATGACAGAATGAGAATATCACCACTTGGATCACCTAATGGCTGGTAACACCACAAAAAGCTAACAAGACATTGTGAAGCTCCTGATAGAGGAACACACCACCAACTAAGACACTGCAGAGCCCCTACTCCTGCCCAAATTCAAACCTGAATCTGATCAACCTCCAGATCTAACTATGAATTTACAGAAAATGCAAGAGATGAAGGAACATACTAAAAACACTCCAGGAGATGCAATCACCAAAAGCAGAAATTCTCCAAGATAAACCCCCTTGTTTCTTCAACAAAAACTGCAGGGAACTAACAAAAACTGTGGAGAGAACTTACAGATGAAACAATAGTTAAAAGACCTACCAATCAATTATGATATATGGATCTTATTTGGACTCCAAGTCCAACTATAAAAGAACACACAGACACATATCCACATTATATGTGTGTGTATTTGTTATATACTTATATATACATGAGACAATCAGGGAAATGTGAACATTAATAAAACATTCCTATTAAGGGACTTCTTTTTAGATATAACTCTATTATGGCTATATTTATAAATCCTTTATTTTTTAGAGAGATACAATCTGATATATTTTCAGATGAAATTACGTCTGTGATGTGAGGAGGGTTACAGAGATCACAGATAAAACAACAGTGCTTCCCACTGACACTGTTGAAGCTGAAGGATGGTATGTTGCCTGCACTGTACTATTCTCATATACACTTGAAATTCTCAATAAGTAAAAAAAAAAAAATCAATCAATTTAATCAATTTCAGGAGGAAGGACGGGACGAAGGAAGAAAAGGAGGGAGGGAGGGAGACCAAAAAAACACTTTAAACCTTTCATAGGAACATACAGAATACTGGGTAGGGAAGGATTTCTTGAGGACAAAAGGCAGAAAGCAGCTTGACTGACATCACGTGTCTCCTGAAGAGGTGGCCTCAGGAAGGCCACAGTGTCACCGAAGAGCGCTCCTTACCAAAGGCACAGCCTGAATCTAGGCTTGAGGAGCCACCAGCAAAACCACACTTGAGGGCTGCTACAAGATAAAACAGTGTGTCCTCTTCAAAAGTGTCAAAAGTCATCAAAGACAAAGGCTTTACAGAAGCCTTTACAGAAGTTTTTAAAGACAGAATTCTTCCAGATGAAGAAACAAAGAGGAGGAAAAGAAACTCATTTTTGGCTAGAAAGCACATGACTGGGACAACTGACAAACCTTGGATAACCAATGTAGATTCAGAAGAAAATGGCATGATACAAACTACTGCAAACTACTGTCAAATGGTGCAGGAAAGAAAAATGTTCTATGTGTGTGTATGTGAGTGTGTAAAGAGGGAGAGAATAACATGAATATGACAAAAAGCAACTGTGAGTCTGAGAGAAGGGCTTATAAGAATTTCTGGGTTATTCTTGCAACTTTCCCATAAGTCTGAAAATGATTTCCAAATACATTTTTCATATTTTAATTTAAAAAAACATACAGGAAAAGATTATAATGATATTATTTATAAAAATCTACTTGAAGACTATTAAGTTTAAGACAATACATACCACAGACTGGAAGGAGTTATCTCTAAGCGCAAAAAACAAATTTCAAAAAGTATAAAGAATCCCTAAAATCAATAAGGAAAAGACAAACAACCCAAAAGAAAAACAGACATAAATACTACCATATGACTAACAGAACAGAAAGTCCAAATGATGAGTAAACTATGAAAATACACAAGATTTTACTCAGCTCCCCATTATAGTCTTTTAAATAAAACTAGTTATCAGTACTTCCCAATAGGACTGCTTATATAGAAAACTTTGCTCTAAGCTCTCACTTTTTTATGGACTACCTTAAGAATCATTGAGGGTAATCAACTTTATGTAGACTATAAGAATTACATAGTTTTTAATGTAGATTTTTCGGTACTTCTCGGACATCACAGTTTTCAAACGGCAACCACGTATTCTTTTCACAGCAGTATATCACTGTTGTTCCTTATTCAGGTCTATTGACCTTCATTATCAAACTTTCTGACTGCAACTCCAAGGTAATGTTCATATTTTCAACACAGTATTTAAGATGGTAAGAAATACGCAACGAATAGTCATCATTTGAGAACTCCCCCAACTCAAATGAAGGCCTCTGTGCACTTCTCCAGTGCACATCCCTCTAACCCCTACTAGAGCGCCTTCCCAGAAGTAATCACTACATGGAACTGACATCTATCATAACTGTAGACATTTTTAATAGTGTGTGTGTGTGTGTGTGTGTGTGTGTGTGTGTGTGTATTCCTAAAGAGAGATTTCCATCTTCACTAGTTATCAGAGAAATCCAAATTTAAACTACGAGATACCATTTTACACAAATTATAATAGCAAAAATGTTAACGTCTAGCCAAATATAATGTAGAATGTGGAGGAATTCTGTTGCTATTGTTGTTGCAGGCGTACAATTACTCCAATAATAGCCCTGGGTGCCCACCAAGTCAATACCATCACTGTATAAAAACAGAGAGATAAGACCCCCAGTGCTCCACGGGCAGCCCTGAGACAGCACAGGCCTGGGGTAGAAGCCCACCACAAAGCCTTCCACCTGGAGTGCTCACCCCTGCCCTACTTTAGCCCAGTAAGGACCAGCCTGCCCAGGAAAGAGCATCAGTAGCTAACACACTGCTTTCAGTAAAGATGTCTGTGTGGCCTAGCGACAGGAGATAAACAGCATGGATCCTGCACATAACCAGGGGTTTCCGCACCTGTCCCAGTCCTCGTCTGCAGCTCTTCTCCTCCAGGACCGCTCTGCACCAGGCTTATCAAACTGGTCAAAGTCATCATCTGTGAGCGAGAGGCCACGAAAGTCAGTCTTACTAAATTAAAGCAGACACACATTCAAATACTGAAACAACTTGTTTCATTTAAGGATTCCTGACATGACATTTTAAAATAGTAAAATTTCATATACAACAATTATAAATGCTTTAGCCATTTTTAATAATTAAAAAATTTTAAAGCACACATCTACCTAAAGAAAATCAACTTACTAAACACTATTAGGCATGAAAACTGACAGATTCATTTTTTTTAATCATAAATTTAAGTAAAACTGTTTTCTTTTTAAAACAATGGTTTTTGAGTACATATTTTTTATTTTTTACTACAACTATATAAAAGGGGAAAATTGCCGACTTTGCAAAAATTAAAGAGACTTTTCTAATACTTTTTGAAATTTTTACATTTTTCCAAATTAATCATGGAAAACTAAGACCCTATTTAAGGGCAGTAGAGATTATGTAGAGAATTAACAAACAATAGAAGTACAACACAAGCTACATACATAATTTTAAATTTTACTACTGTTCACATTTTAAAAAGTGAAAAGAAAAAGACACAGAAAACTTATGATTACCAAAGGGGACAGCGACGGAGGGAGGGAGGGACAAATAAGAGTACAGGATTAATAAACACAAACTACCATAGATAAGCAAAAAGGATTTACTGTACAGCACAGGGAATTACATTCAACACCTTATAATAATCTATAATGGAATATAACCTGAAAAAAATAACTGAATCACTTCGCTGTACACCTGAAACTAACACAATATTGTAAATCAACTATACTTCAATTTTTAAAAAAAGAATTATAAAAAATTTTTAAATAAAGACGAAATTTAAACAGGTTAAATGTTAACAACATTTTAACCTAGTGTATCAAAAACATCATTATAACATGTACTCAATACAGATAACTTTAAGATATTTTACTTTTTTTTTCCATACTGAGTGTATATTTCACATATACACCACATCTCCTACCTCATTTTCAAATTTACTTTTATTATTAGGAAAGTCAAAGAATTGGAATTTAAGTTTTTCATCTTAGAACACATGCAAGCAAAGAGGCTTGAGAAGCAGCAGCATATGTCTCCCCAGAGAGTCTACCTAGGGGAGCAAGATGACATAAACATAAAACCCCAGGAATTTTTCCAGCCTGGGGCTAGAAATTAACCAATAAAGTTCTAACAAGGTAATACATCAATTCCTACCATACACTACCAAACAGAATAGCTGCTTTAAAAAAAAGAAGAAGAAAAAGAATGAGAGATATTAAAGAATTAGCATCCTTGGGGAATTCTGCTTCCAGGATAACATCAGGAGGAGCTCCACCAACCCACTCTGTGAAACTGGTGAAAATTATTTTTAATGAAATGACTCATGTCTCTGGAATTGATTCTAAATGCATACATTAAATGGAAAACACTCATTCAAGAAATCTACTCACATTTGGTAAGAACGGTTACAGGATTCTGTGGTTTTTGAACCAGGACCCACTCACTCCTCCCCCTCGCAGCTCAGTGAGGCATCAACTCCATCCACTCTAGACCAGTGAAGCCAAGAACAACAGACCTCAGCATTCCTCCCCCTTCGCAACCTGCCTGGCGCTGAGGCTAACTCCCAGGCGTGAGCAGGAGGCCGGGGTTCCCTTCTTTCACCCAGGCCCCAAGTGTGGTACAGACGCCACCGGCACCCAGATCACCCCTGCCCCAGCTCACGGGATGGGGGTTTCATACTGAGAGGTAAGCAAGCAGATCCACGGCTACTGCCAGCACCCGCCCCCCACCCTGCTGCCACCCAGGCACTCAGCTCCTAGAGCAAGGGTGTCACCCAAGAGACAAGTACATCACTGTCCCCACCCACAGCACAAGAGTTGGGGCTCAGAGTCAGCCCAAGGGGCAAAGCAAACCTTGTAACAACAGAGCTCCAAAACTCTCTCAGAGGAACTAACTTCGTTATGAACAGAGTACAAAAAAAGTCCTAAGCAAAAGGTGCTCTCAAAAACAGTGAAGGTTTTGGAGAGAGATTAGAAAGATAAGAGTCACTGGAGATAAGGACTGAACTGCAGGATGCCTAGTGGACCAGAGAGAAATGAGGAGACAGGGGCCAGGGCCCTAACTTACTTAGAACAGATCTCAATCACTGACCTCAGACACTATCCAATCAAAGGAGCCTGAATTTGACCGGTCAGTCTGTAAAGGAAATTATGGCCCAGGGCACTGTGGAAGGTGTGGTTAGAGAAAAAGACAGAAGGAGCCCAGCCAAAGCACCACCATCCCAGGGTGACTGTGGGCATGCCCAAGGCTGTGGCCCCCTTGAGGAGTGACATCAGAAGCTTCACACTGCTCAGAGTGGGATGTGGGGTGGGAACAGACTTCACTTAAAACCTAGCTGGTCACCAAAAAGGTAAACAAGCAAGTAAAAACAGGCCCGGGGTGGAGAAGTGGGGAGACCAGCACTCAGACGTGACACAATATATTATCTAAAATGTCCCATGTCCAACAAGAAATTACAAGACATGCAAAGAAACAGGAAAGCACAACCCATAACCCACCGGAAAAAAGGCAACAGACACTGCCCGTGCGGGACTTCCCAGGCAGTCCAGTGGTCAAGAACCTGCACTTCCAGTGCAGGGGGCATGGGTCTGATCCCTGATCAGGGAACTAAGATGCCACACGCCACGAACATCAGCTTTAACAGACAAAATTGGTCATTATAAGTATGCTCAAATAACTAAATGAAACCATGATTAAAGAACTAAAGGAAGGTATGATGACAATGTTGCACCAAATAAACAGTAACTATAAAAAAGAAGCAAAAAGAAATTCTATAATTGAAAAATAACTAAAATGAAAAATTCACTAGAGGGGCTCAACAACAGATTTGAACTGGCAAAAAAGAAAGAACTGGTAAACTTGAAAACAGATCAACAGAGATTATCCAATCCAAAGAACAGAAAGAAAAAATGAAGAAAAATGAACATAACTTCAGAGAAATGTGAGATACCATTAAGCACACAAATATATGTGTAATAGGAGAAAAAGAGAAATAGAAGCAGGGAGAAATATGTGAAGAAATAATAGCTAAAAACTTCTCGAATTTATTTGTAAATATTAATCTACACATTCAAAAAGTTCAACAAACTCAAAGTAAAATAAACACAGAGATCTACAAATACACACATCACAGTCAAAATGTTTCAGAGACAAGGAGAAAACCTCAGCAGCAGCAAGAGAAAAACAACTCATCACTTAACAAATGCGATAAGATTAACAGCTAATTCTCATCAGAAACAATGGAGGTCAGAGGCATATACCAAGTGCTCAAAGAATTCTATATCCAGCAAAACTATCAAAATAAAGGTGAAAAAAAGACATTCACAGCTAAACGAAAACAGAAGAAATTTGTTGCTAACTGACTCTGTAGTTGATTGAACTGTGTGCCCCAAAATGACACATTTAAGTCCTACCTCCCCATTCCCCCACCTGTGAATGTGACCTTATTTAGAAACAGGGTCTCTGCAGACATAATCAAGTTAAGATGAGAGTATTTGGAAGTTAAATAGAAATTTAAGACTTTGCAAAGCTTTATTTACCATTTATTTAAAAATAAATGGTACAGTACTATCATTTTTTTAAAAAGATGAAATTATACTGAATATTACACCTAACAGATAAATACAGGACACTCAACTCAGCAGCAGAATATACATTCTTCTCAGGTGTACACGGAACATTCTCTGGGATATATGTTAGGCCGTAAAACAATTCTTAATTAATAGTTTCAAAAGGTCAAAAGCATACAAAGCATACAAACCTGACTAAAAAATGGCTGACCCTTGAACAACACTGGACTGAACTGCATAGGTTTCACTTATGTGTGTATTTTTGTCAATAAATATGTACTACAGTACTACACAATCCGTGATTGGTTGAATCCACAGATGCAGAACCATGGATATGGAAAGCCGGCTGCAAAGTTATGCGTGGATTTTCAACTGCATAGAGGGTTGCAGTTGACCCCTTCATTGTTCAAGGGTCAACTGTATAATAAAACTAGAAATAAACAGAAGAAGGAAAACTGAAATATTCACAAATACATGGAAATTAACCAGTACACTTCATCAACCCATAGGTCAAAGAAGAAATAAGAAACAGGGAAATAAGATGTACTTTGAGAAAAATGAACACAAAAATACAACATATCAAAGTTTACGGGATGCAGCAAAAGCACTACTTGGAGGAAAAGTTATGGCTACAATTGCCTACACTAATAAAGAAGAAAGATCTCAAATCAACAACCTTAATTTAAATCTTGACGAACTGGAGAAAGAAAAGGAAATTAAACCAAAAGATAGCAAAAGGAAGTAAATGATAAAGATTAGAGCAGAGGGACTTCCCTTGTGATCCAGTGGGTAAGACTCCACGCTCCCAATGCAGGAGGCCCGGGTTTGATCCCTGGTCTAGGGACCAGATCCCACATGCATGCCACAGCTAAGAGTCCACATGCCACAACTAAGAAGTCCGAGTGTGGCAACTAAGAAGCCCACATGTGGACTTCCCTGGTGGCCCGGAGGTTAAGAATCCGCCTGCCAGGGCTTCTCTGGTGGCGCAGTGGTTGAGAGTCCACCTGCCGATGCAGGGGACGTGGGTTTGTGCCCCGGTCCGGGAAGATCCCATATGCCGCGGAGCGGCTGGGCCTGTGAGCCATGGCCGCTGAGCCTGCACGTCCAGAGCCTGTGCTCCGCAACGGGAGAGGCCACAATAGTGAGAGGCCCGCGTACCACAAAAAAAAAAAAAAAAAAAAAAAAAAAAAGAATCTGCCTGCCAATGCAGGGGACATGGGTTCAAGACCTGGTCCGGGAAGATCCCACATTCCACAGAGCAACTAAGCCTGTGCACCACAACTAATGAGTCCACAAGCCACAACTACTGAGCCACCGTGCCACAACTACTGAAGCCCCTGCACCTAGAGCCCATGCTCCACACCAAGAGAAGCCACCGCAATGAGAAGCCCGCAGACCGCAATGAAGAGTAGCCCATGCTCGCTGCAACTAGAGAAAGCCCGCACGCAGCAACGAAGACCCAACACAGCAATCAATCAATCAATCAATCAATATTTCTTTTTTAAAAAAGAGGCCCGCATGCCACAACTAAGACCTGGTGCAGCAAAAATAAACAAATAAATAATAAAAAATAAAATAAGTATTTAAAAGAGAAAACTGTGTCCATTAAAAAAAAAAGATTACAGCAGAGATACATGAAACAGACTAAGAAAACACTTTCAAATTCATTCTGAGGCCACTATAAAACTAGACAAAGATATTAAAAGAAAAAATTGACCATTATTCCTCATGACCATACATGCAAAAATTATTTTTAAAAAATTAGCATATAGGACTCAATAATACATTAAAAGGATAATACACATCATGACCACATGGGTTTATCCCAAGAATGAACGGTTTGTTTAACATCCAAAAATCAATTCCTTTTTAATATCAATGTAATGTGTCACAATAACAAACTAAAAGTAGAACACCATATTATCATCTCAATATAAGGAGAAAAAGCATTAATCAAAACCCAGTAACCGGGATTTCCCTGGTGGCACAGTGGTTAAGAATCCGTCTGCCAATGCAGGGGACACGGGTTCAAGACCTGGTCCGGGAAGATCCCACATGCCGCAGAGCAACTAAGCCCGTGCGCCACAACTACTGAGCCGGCGCTCTAGAGACCACGTGCCACAATTACCGAAGCCCACGCGCCTAGAGCCTGCGCTCTGCAACAAGAGAAGCCACCGCAATAAGCCCGCACACCGCAATGAAGAGTAGTCCCCGCTCACTGCAACCAGAGAAAGCCCGCATGCAGCAACGAAGACCCAACGCAGCCAAAAATAAATATATACATCAATACATAAATTTATTTTTTTAAAAAACCCAATATCCACATTCCTTATACAAACTCTCATCAAATTTAAGTATAGAATGGTATTTCCCTAACCTGATCAAAGGGCATCTGTAAGAAAAACCTATAGCAAACATCACAGGTAAAGGCAAAGACTCGGTGCTTTCATCTGGAATCAGGAACAAGACTGGGATTGTGGCTTCGATTACACTGCAATTCAGCATTGTAATGGAAGTTCTACCTAGTGCAACCAGACAAGAAAAAGAAATAAAAGGAATTCAGATAGAAAAGGAAGAAGTAAAACTGTCAATATTCACAGCAAACAAGATCAACTATGGAGAAAATCATATGGAATCTATGAAAAAAAGGTACTGAAACTATGCAGTGAATGAAATAAGGTCACAGAATATAAGAACAATATTTTAAAAATCAATAGTTTTTCTACATACAAGGAATGAGCAGTTGGAAATTAAAAAACAAATCCTTGCACTAGCTTAAAAATACGAAATACATACTAGGGATAATCATAATAAAACTTGTGAAAGACCTATAAATTAAGAACTATGGAACACTGCCGAGAGAAACTAAATACCTAAAGGAAGTGGAAAATAACTAGAATTCCCAAAAGGAGACACAAAAGGTTGTAAATGTGGGTAACCTTGTGCTTGGACAAAACCACATTAAGCAAAGGAAAAACCACACCTGATAAAGCAGAAAACAAAAACATACTTTCTTACCACCTGGAATATGGAATGTCAAAATGGATATGAAAAGAATTCTAACTCAAAATCCTAAGAAACAAACTAAGACAAGAACTCTGTATGCCTATTTTTATTCTTCTTACATTTTCTGCATCACTTCCCTTCTGTTCTCCTTTAGAATATAAACAAATCCTTTTTTTTAAAAGTTCTAGTTTGTATCTGTCATACTGAGCAGAACCAAGAGAACAAAACATGTCCACACTAATCCAGAGTTTTAAAGGAAGAACATCGCATCCCTGAAGACCAAGGGGAAGATTAACTCAGCAGGACAAGAGTAGTCAATGCCTTTACCTAGAAACTCTCCTTCTAAGGCTAAACATAAACATTATACCAGACATGCTATGTTATTCAGGGAATCAACTTTCCTCATCTGCAAGACTTAAAAACAGCTACTGGAATTTTTACAATCTTCAATTACACAGCAATTAGATATCTGTAACGAACACAACTCTTTTACTTATCATTCTTATTTCCTCATCCTTTCCAGAAACCTGGAGCTTAGATTAGAAATTTTATAGAATATTAACTTGGAACAGGGTTCTAGCAACTGTCTAGTCCAAGGGTCAGCAAACTGCAGTCCACAGGCCACGTAGGGTCTGCCACCTCTTTTTGTCCAAATTTGGCTACTGCCTGACTTATGTAAATAAGCTTTTATTGGAACACTGTATGCTAATTCAGTTACATATTCTCTATAGGTCTTTCAAGCTACAAGGCACAGCAGAGGATTGCAAGAGAAGCCCTGTGATCTGCAGAGCCTAAAATATTTACCATTTGGCCCTTTACGAAGATTGCCAATCTTTGCTCTAGTCCAAAGGTTCTAACCTTCTTTCTTTCGCCTCAACACCATTCTCATGTATACATGCTCATATTCTGAATCACTAACAGAGTCAAAATTCCATATTTTGTAAGTGAGGAAATCCAGAACCTTTATTTAAACAGCAACTAGAGAAAGGAATTGGACTAATATTTAAGAACATTCAAAGTGAGCATCTTTGCCCCACAGTATAACTACCAAATCTTGAGTAACCAAGCAAAATTTTCAGAAAGCACCCCTACATCACGTACTTGAAAAATTATTTGTAGTTTTGTTCTAAAACTCTCTCACTTTCATGGGACCCTGGAGAGGTTTCCCTAAAGTGAACTTTGTATTTCGCTTATGAAGTGCAGTGCACACTGACAATTTGTTTTGCGAGTCTTACAACTGAATTTCCTCTTCCTGTGTTGGAAATTAATCACAGTATGAGTCCTGAAGGAAGACAGAAGACAGAGCAGGGCTCTGCCTCCCAATTACGGAAGCCATAAAAGCTAGACCCTTGAGTTCTCTGCTGGCCCGGGCAGGCTGGGAGAGGACAAGAAGTCTGAGCTCAGCCAACTGAATGTTCCCATCATGACTTAGAATCTAGAGAAAATGACACCCCATGTCTTTTCCCAAGAATCCACACCTTCTTTTTAAAAAGTGAAACCTTCTCAATTGCTAAAGATTAGCTGCTAAATTGGTGAAGAAGTGTAAGGGAAGAAATGTTAAAGAAAGGGAGAAAGTCCTTCCACCCGTCTTTCCTTCCACAGACAGAAGTAACAGCTCTGCTGAGACTGTGGTCCCCACCGCTCTACGCGATGGTGCAGAGGATGGGAGAAGTGGACTTCCCAGAGCCTCCTTCGCTGTGTGGTGTTGAGTTAGAGTATGCAAGGTAAGGCAGCCACAGGAGCTTTGAGTCACAATTATCATCAGTTACTCTGATGAGGCAGAGGCAGGACAGATGACGGACGGACACACACACTGCAGATATGAGGTTCTCAGAGGTCAGAATGTGCTCTTGAAAACCATGTGTGGCATCCGGGCTTGCAGGAGCTGTGACGGTCAGTGGGGGCTTCTTGAGACTCGATACCATCAGAAGTCAACACCTCCAGTACTGCAGACTTGAGACAGTCCACTGGAGCTTCGCAATAGTCTTCAGTTACAAGGGCGTCCGGGCAGGCTCCCAACCATCAGCATCAGATAACCAGACTAAGTTTTCCTGACCATCACACCCCCAGCCTTTCCAAGGATTGTACAAGCCTCTAATTCCTGTGTTAAAGCCCTTCATACTTGGAATGCAAAGCATGGCCTCTGTCCTAACTAAAACAAACAAGACTGATAAAGCTCAAATAAGCCTAGCACTACTGAAGAGCTGAAGAGAGGCTTCATTTTACTTCAGCAAGCTAGCATTTTTATATTTGTTTTCTCATTTAATCCATCCCCAAATTCTCCTTTTACAGATGTGAAAAGTAAGACTAATCAAAGTTAGTTAACGGCAAAATCAGATTTAAGCTCTGGTCTACCAAACACGAAGTACAACGCTCTTGAATTTATTCAGGAAGCAACTGCAGTAACAAACCCTCTGATTTCCTATGTAAAAATATTAAGGGTAACCGTAACTTCCTGAATGTTTAGGTAGGAAGATCACTAATTCATGGAACCTACAAAATCATGACGGCAGAATCACTCTGAAGCACAGGTTGCAATCTGGTGGCCTAGAAGACACACACTCTCTTTGAATTATGTTGTCTTTTTTTAATCAACTTGGTTGCCAATATTTTAAAAATATAATTATATATAAGTACCGGAGTTACAGCTTCTTCCAAAAAACATAAAAATATCAAAAGATCTAGAACAGTGGACCCACATTTTGCTGTAGCTAAATCAGTTAAAGATGAACAGCACCTGGCCAAACAGGAACAAAATTCCTGTGCTTATAAGAAGAGTAACTGATGAGGAAGTGGCAGCCACAGAGCCTAGCTGGAGCAAGCCCCATCAGCAGCTGCAAGCCCGCCCAAGGCCCACACCGCCCTGATTTCTGTTGTTCTGGTCTTAGTTGTCCAACTCCTTTATCTGACTCTGTGAACTACCAAAGTATCTATCCTTCCAAAAGAATCTTAATGAACTACCTCATCATGTTTATCTTTTGTATAGAAATGAAGCATCAAAATCCAATAATAAGAATTTCAGAAAGTGAGAACAGAGGAATTGAAAGGAGAAAGACAGTACCGTAAGAAAATTTCCCAGAACTGAAGGATGCATATTTCCAGACTAAGGTATCCACCAAATGCAGCACAAGAAATAGAAAAAGACCTATGCTAATGAATGTTATAACAATAAGGAGGAACTGTTAAAACCTTCCAGGAAGAGAAAAAAGGTCACATACAAATAACAGGGAAACAGAATGTCATCAGACTTCTCAAGAGCAGAACTGGAAGACAGAAAACAACACAGCAGTACCACCAAAAATCTAAGGAAAATGAATCTAAGTCAAATCTAGAGTTCGAGACCCAACCAAATCATCAATCAAGTATGAAAATAAAGTAAGAATTTCTTCAGACATGCATGGGTCTCAAAAATTTACCTACCTTCAACACACCCACTCTTAGGAAACTGAAGCCTTTAACTCTATATTTGTTCATCTGAAAATATAAACATAAAGATAATTTTCCCAGAAAAATTTATCAAAATTGACCCATGGATTTAAAAAAGCTAAATAGACCAATAACATCAGAAGAAACCGAAAAATGAATAAGCAACAAATCCAAATGGCTTTGCAGACAAGAGCTCTTCTGACATTTAATAAAGAGATGTTTACAATGTCCAGAAAATCTCACAACTCATTCTAGGAAGTCAGCCTATCTTACAAAAAACAGGATAGCACCATGTGCACACACAAATACAAAACTATAAGCCTATCTCTCTTATGATCACAGATAAACCCTAAAATGAAAAGCAACAAAACACTGAAAAGGACTTACAGAACCAGAAGGTTTTGAACACAAGATTGCATGACTGATTCAGCATTGGAAATCTATCAATACATCACAGCAAGATATTAAAGAAGGGACCTCATGATCACCTCAATGATGCAGAAAAGGCTTTGATAAAATTAAAACCCCAACTCAAAAAATAAACTTTCTTAGCTAAACAAACAATAACTACCAGAAAACTACAGCAAACACCATACTCACTGGTAAAACATTAAAAGAACACTCATTAAACTCATGACAAGACAAAGATGCCTGTCATCACCCCTACTACCCAACATTATATTGGAGGACTTGACAAGGAATGGCTCTAGAACGAGAAGTACAAGAAAAAGAAATGAGACATAAATACTGAAATAGAAGAGACTGCAGATATGACAGTCTGACTAGAAAATCTAAAGCACCGAACTCTTAAAAAAGATTCCAATAAGCCAGTTATACACAATAACCAACAAAAAAAAGTTTTTCTGTAGTAGATCAGCAACAAATTTCAGAATATGATGAAAAACTACACCATCCACAACAACAAATACAAAATATCTGGGAATAAAACTAACAAGAAATGTATGAAAACTATATAAAGAAAATTTTACTAAGGTAAGTGCCATAGAAGACAGAGATCTCTTCTCCTATGGAACTTACCTTAAGTAAAATTTTCTTCGTATCTGCAATCTCTTCTATTCCAATATTTATGTATCCCAACCTCTTAGATCAGTGCCCAGCACAGAGCAGGTACTCAGAAATGTGGTAGATAACTGACGGGCAAAAAAGAGCTTGACAGCAAGACATTCTTGTTGCTGAATGAAAGAACCCATATTGTAAAAGTATCCATCATCCCAAAGTTATATTAATAAACTCAATGCAATCCCAGTAAGAATTTCAGCAGAATTCTTTATAGAATGTGATGATTCTGAAGTTTATTTTTTTTAAATGCAGAGCTAATCGAAATTTCTGAAAAACATGCTATAATATAAATAGACACACACCATGGAGCAGTAATTTTTTAAAACTATGAATGAGAATTTAATATGTTATAAAGTTGGAAAAGATAATTCAATAAATCATATTAGAACTATTAGAAGCCCCAAATTCACACCACACCCAAAATAAAATTCCATATGCAATAAAAGCTAAACATAAAAAAAGCACAGAAGCATAAGGTATTAAAAGCACAGAGGAACTCTTGGCATGGAGACACCATTACAAAAAAAATTTATGAAGGCAAGTGACAAAAAAAAAATCTGAAAAAGAAAATATATATATGCGTAAATATATATAAATGAATCACTCTGCTGTACACCTGAAACTAACACAACTTTGTAAATCAACTACACTTCAATAAAAGAAAACTTGGGTGGGAGCGGTAGTTCCCTGGTGGCCTAGTGGTTAGGATTCCGGGCTTTCACTGGTGTGGCCCCGGGTTCAATCCCTGATCAGTTCAATCCCTAATCAGGGAACTAAGATTCCACGTGCCGAGAGGCAAGGCCGAAAAACAAAAAAACACACGCACAAAAAAAGTTTTTAATATATGTAGCCTACAACACCGTATTTCCACTTCTAGAGTTATCAATCCTCCAGAAATATTTGCTTAAGCACACCAAGATGTGTCTGTAGACGTTTAGTGCACAATTTTCCACAGCAGTGGAAAAGGACATATAACTGAAATGCCCATCAATACAAAAATGGTTAATCAATAAATGGTGGATCCATGTAACTCTCACCTACTAACACAGGAGAGATCGCCAAGACCTACTACTAAGTGAACAAAGCAAACTGGGGCACACACGCCGGGAACTTGGAATACATGGCAGGTACAACAGGCAGCATTCCTGTCCTCAGGGGGCTTACAGGCTCCTCGGGAAGGGAGATTTTAAAAAGGTAAATAAATAAGCAAATAAAATCACAAACTCAGGTAAATGCTCTGAAGAAAGAAAGGTGCCACAGAATTTAGGTGAGGGAGGCACACAAGCAAGAGATGGACATATGTGAGACAGAAAAAAGAATGCTCAAGGGAGGCCTCCCAAGGAGCCTGAGACCTGGGGGATGAAGAGCCAGAGGGAGGGCAGGAGCAGTCCTCCTAAAGGGAAGCAGGCTGACCCAAGAGCTTGGGGAGCCTGGGGGACCGAGTCATGCAGAACTCACAAACCTCGGTAAGGAGTTTGGCTTTAGTCTAAAAGCAATGGGAAACCAGGCACCTGTGACAAAATGGAAGGAAAAACTCCACATCATCAAGGACAAAACCCACTTAATCCTCTAAAATAGCCATTCTTAAAAACTTTCTAGACTCAAATTTACTAAGGACACCAAAAAGCTTTTGTTTATGTGAATTACATTCACTAACATTTGCTATTTTCGAAATTAAAAATGAGAAACTCAAAAAGCTATGCAAGCACACATTCCATTGGCCACCTGTACAACGACGCCTTCACGTGTCACGCAGCCTTTGGAACACTCCACTATGCTCCAGTGAAAGAGCGAAACATGCAAGTGACAGTAGTACTATTAATGGAAACAGTTCTGACCCAGGAGTTCCCAGACTACACTTTGAAAATGATACAGAACCATGATTTTGAACCCCAGAAAGTAACCAAGTAAGGAAGGTAAACCAAGTATTTTCAAAATTTAACTAGAAAGCCTCAGGGAAAAAATCACGTGACAGAAAAATGGCATACACCAAATCATACTGCCAGAAGTGACATTTCTTGCGTTTAGTCTCTGTGGGTTTTTCCATTGCGCCATATGAGCGCTTCAATACTCAGACCAAAATACTTAGACCTAGACAGGATTATTGCAAAGTACTCATAAATAAGCATTCCTAAAGAACACGCAGTAGGATGGTCTGACCTTTCAATAATGAGAACTAAGCCCAAACACTGCTGTTGTTCATACTTTACCAGTTAAGGGTCTCCTTTATCAAAGTTTTCGAACTATCGTAAAGTCACTTTCAAGTGTTTTTCTCACGTTAAAAAAAAAAAAAACTCAATCAACAAAACGTGATTTCAACCAGAAAGTGATTTGACCTGAAATCTGTTTTGAGTTAGGTCCCCTATCAAACTCATCTACGCTCGGAAAACAAGAGAAACTACCCAGAGGAACTGCATCAGTACCTGACCCTTTTCAGCCCCGTTTCCATCTCTGTAAGATGCTGATCACGAAGCCCTAATAGGTCGGTATCAGACCACTAAGGAGTTCATGGAAAATGAGACCAGCCCGGGGAGGTTATTTTTTCAGACTCCTTGCTCTCCGAAACTCCGCACAAACACATCCCCTCACGTAGGTGAGTCCTAGCCGGGTCTAGTGCAGGGGTGCCAACCACCCGGAGCCCGACAGGACAACTCCCCCTGGGCCGCGACCCTCCCCCAAAGGGCCCGGGGGCGGGCGCTGTCCTCCCCCCCCGCGCAGGCCGCCCGCCACCTCAGGTGAGCCTGACGCCTCACCGCCGCGAAGGCAGGGACACGACGGCACAACGACGGCCGGGAGCGGCCCGCTTCCCCCCGCCGCCGCCTCCCTCGCGGGGCCGCTCACTTACCTCCAGCGCCGGTTCCTCCGCCCGCTCCCAGCGCGGCCGCCATAGTGCTCGCTGGGCCCGGCCTTCAGCCTCGCCCCACCAAGCCAGCTGTGGGGGCCGCCGGGCCAGCCGGGGCCCGGAGACGCGCGGCGGGGGACGAGACACGGGGGGCAGCGGGCCGGGCCTGGGGGCGGATGGCTGCGCGGCCGGCAGGTGGCTGGGCCTCCAGCCTGCTCCTCCTCAGGAAGAAAACAACAAACTATCGCAACATGGCGGCCGGCTCGGCCCGCCGCCGCAGTGCACGCCGGGATGATGGCGGCCGGGAGGCGCCGGCGCGGGCTCACCCCTCCTGGCCGCGGCGGCTCCGAGCCACCTCCGGGGGACGCAGGCCGAGCGCGGAAGTCAAACACGCGAGCGTCCGCCTTCCTCGGCTCCGGATAGCCTACTGTTTAACGTGGGGGCGGTTACCGGCTGTAGTTCGGCCCCGGGCTCTGTCGCAAGGCGCTTTGCAGCAGTTGGCGCCGTGCTTTACGGCCGGCGGAAGTCTCGTTGGAAGTGGGAGGGAGCGGACCCGCGCCCCGCAATGGGACCTGAGCCTGGTTTCTGTGTTCAGACAGTGCGGCGCGGGGTGGGGGCGGAGTAACTGAGCGGTGGACCGACGCGGGGAGCGAGCGCGCCTGGGGCGGGCCGGGAGGTGCCGGGCATGCGCACTGGGGGCTGCGGGCAGAGACGCGTACGCTGAGCCGGTGCGGCCCTGAGGCAGACGGCGCGGAACGAGTGCGCGAGAGTTTGCGTTTGAGCAGCGACAGAGGTGGAGAGCAAGATGCTAATGAGTGGCAGAAAGGGGACCAGACAGTGATGCGGAGAAGAGTGAGGGCTACTCAGGATAAGGCGTCCGAAGACGACTTATGATTTGTTGGCCTTTGTGGGGGAGGGGGGTTGAATGTAATTGGGCCTTTACGTACCCACAAGCTACAGACGTTGGTTCCAAAACAATGAATGTGGGGATTATGGGGACAGAAAAGGGTCGTTTTAGGTAGAAAGAGAAGGCCGAGCAAAGGCGCAGAGATGTCCAGTGACTTCATATGATTCCAGATCTGCAAGCAGTACACGTGGGCACTGGCGTATTAGTAGAAAAGAATAATTTCTGGTGGAAGAGCCTAGAAAACTCCACCTAAACTGATGATAGTAAACATTTTCAGTAATGGGATAAATCAAAATTGTGTGCCACCTGAAAGGATGCAAGAGGAAGAAACAGCATCACTTATGTGATAATCCTGTCGCAGATACCTAACTGAACCTAATCCTGAAGAAGTAAGGACAAAAAGAGTGAGGGACATACTACAAAACAATTGTCCTTTAGTCTTCAAAAGTGTTAAAGTTATGAAAGTCAAGGAAAGACTGAGGAACTGTTTCAGACTGAAGAAAAAAAAAAGACATGACAGCTGAATGCAATGCATGATTCTGAACTGGATCATTTCACTGTAATGAATATTATTGGAACAAGTTGCAAAAATTGATGAAGTCTGAAGATAAGATGGGAGTTATATAGCAAAATTAACTTCCTTATTTTGATGATCGTAGGTGATATGCAGGAAGAAATTCTTTGTAGAAAATACTAAGTGTTACGGAGTCCAAGTTCATACTGCTCACTGCAGGACAGGCAATGAGGTTGGGACAATGTGGCCTGAAAGATGCCAGTGGCCATGGCCTTCCCACGACAGGAGCCCCGGGCTCAGAAGAGGGAAAGGAAGAGGCAGGAATGACAGAGTCCAAAAATAATTTCTCGCGACTTCAAAGTCAGGCTAACATATTGTACTACGCAAAGGATGGAATCTTCACCAGCAGAAAATGAAGCGAATGTGGATCGCTGCTTTCTGAGCTGTAGATAAATATTTACCAGCTGTATGAAATCTAAACGATCCTGTCCAAGTGGCATACACCAAATGTTTGTTCAATTTTTCATTTACCACCTTCCATTTATAAACTACTACACTAAGTGCTGAGAGTGAAAACAGCGGTTTAAGCTACGTCTGGTCAGAAGGAGTTTTTAATGTGGCTAAAGAGACCAGGGAAAAATCAATGTGAAGCAACAGCAGGCAATTGGAGGAGTAGCTGGAAGAAAGGGAGGCGTTCAGGGAATAGCAGCCTGGGTGGATCTAGGGGAGCAGGGTCTGGATTTATGGGGTAATCCATATCAAAGAGTATATGCTAAGCCATTGTTACTTTTCATGTCCTCAGTATTGAATTAGATACCTAAGCACTTCAAAGATCTTTTTAAAAAAGATCACTTACAGATAGGATATCTTGTTTGAACTGAAAAACGCTTATAAAAAGGTTTTGCTGCTAGAAAGTGTTAGTGTTAACATTTAGACAATTATAGGATTGATTATGAAGATAATCTAAGTGCAAGCATTGGAAAAGCCACTAATAAATCTCTCATTGACCAGGACTTCACTGGTGGTGCAGCGGTTAAGAATCCACCTGCCAATGCAAGGGACACAGTTTCGATACCTGGTCCGGGAAGATCCCACATGCCGCGGAGCAACTAAGACCGTGAGCCACAACTACTGAGCCTGCGCTCTAGAGCCCACGAGCCGCAACTACTGAAGCCTGCGCGCCTAGAGCCCATGCTCCGCAACAAGAGAAGCCACCGCAATGAGAAGCCCATTCACCACAACAAAGAGTAGCCCCCGCTCTCCACAACTAGAGAAAGCCCATGCACAGCAACGAAGACCCAGTGCAGCCAAAACCAAAAACCAAAAAAACTCTCATTGACCTACATTGGAACTTAGGGAAGAATAATAATAATGCTTTGATAAATGTTTGCCTCGTAGAATTATATCGATTCAGTGGGTAAATGAGGATTTTTTAAAGGATTTTAAAAAACATAACATAAAACAAAAACAGGCAGAGACTGGTAAATTGGAGCTCATTAAAATTTGAAACAGCTCCGTTATTTTAAAATGTCACTTAAATGTGAAAAGACACACCATAAACTAGGAAAAAATATTTGCAACATGTATGACTAACAAAGTATTAGTACCCAGAGTACACACATATACACACTAATTGGTAACAATAATAAAAACAAATAGCCCAATAGAAAAATAGGCAAAGGATATAAACACACAGATGACAGATGAGGACTCTCAAATGACTAATGACAATACGAGAAGCTGGGAAGCCTCACTCTGTGTAAGGGAGTATAAAAATTGAAACAAATTCACACCGATCAGATTGGTAGAAATTTAAAAGCTGGACAATACCAAGTGCTGGTGAGGCCGCGGGTGCCGACAGAGCATAAAGTAGAACAACCATTCTGCAGAGTGACTGGTAATATCTAGTAAAGTTATTAATTAGTGAAGAACAGAGCATGCTCTCCTATTCAGCAATCTCCCTGCTGGTACACACCCTAAAGAAATGGCTCACACGTGTGCATTAAGAACCAGAACATGCTTGCAGCATTGTTGATTATAGCAAAACCAAACAAAGCTCCCAAACAAGTAAAAACACAAAACAAGCACAGTATCCAAACGCACATTTTGAAAAAGAATAGAAAAATAGATTGTGATATACTCACGAAATGAAAATGGTGAACCAGAGCTATGCATGCCAAAATGGAAAGACCTCAGATCAGAGTGTTGAACAAAAAATAAATAAAGATGAAACTACGTATACAGAGAAAACTTTCATTGAAAGCCAAGGTATAAAGATGTGCCCATGCATGGTAAATATTCCTGGTAGGGTACAGGGGGAAGGTCTGCACAGTCACAGGGTCCATGTATTTTATGCTAGGTGTGTCTCAAACTTCAGTCTCTACAAGGTATTGTATGTCTGAAAGATTACATCATGATAAATCAGGCTTTTGTTCAATATCTGTATGGTAGTAGAATCCTCTGAATTCTGTGACTTCTTTCCTATCACAATATTTTATTTTCCATTAAACAGTTTTATTTGTAAGCATTTGTCATTATAAATATCAAAAAGCATCAGATTTATTAGTCTGAAATTTTTAACACTTGAAAATCAAAAAGTAATATTCTATTAGAAATTGTTTTTTGAGTTAAATATAGAAAGAGAATGAAGAAAATTCATCACACTGTTGATTTATCAACTGTTTGCTGATTTTTAAGGCTAGTTTGAGATGTAACTGATCAAAAAAGAGATTTTATTGAATCAAAACTGCCTAAGAACATTCTCTAGGTTGGTTTCAGTTTTGCAGGAAAGTTGTATTGTTCCATCTTACTTTTTAAACTAAAGATTTGTTAAATCTCCTTCCAACTCAAAAGTAATCCCAAAATAGGGCATTCAGGTTTTTCTCTGGGGAAAATTGATCCAAAAAATTAAGATCCAAATTTTGTCCATAAGAAGAAAAAAAAAAGAGTTTGCGCACCTGCATATCTGCTAGCACGTGCTTACGTGACACGCACCTGGATAGGTGTGAAAATGGGAAGTCAGCTAAGAACTTGTCCTGCTGTCAAGAATCTCCATATGCATATATATTCCTTTTCGCTATCTTTTTCATTATAGGTTATTACAAGATATTGAATATAGTTCCCTGTGCTGTACAGTAGGTGTGACCCAATATTTTTAATGCTTAAAAATAATATATTGAAAGAAGGAATAGAGGTCTGCACGGTGGAGATGTGAGGGCGGCCAGTCGGCTTCTCCTCTGGTGTTTAGAGCCACCCCTGCCCCCGTTCCCGTCAGGGGCTGCCTTTCCTAGTCTTCTGGATTGGGGAGGGAGTGGCTTGGAGTATATTTCTATCCACAAATAGTATTCTTCTTCAGTGGAATTCTAGTAAACATAATTTTTGCCACCCTTCTACGTTTCTAGTGGGTCTCTCTGTGTGTAGATTGACACCTCAGGAAACTGCCCAGCTGGTCCACCCCTAGAGGTGTCTACCAGTTTTCTCCACTGTACCATTCTTCTTCCCTTTGCAATTGATAAGTGTCTCATAAGGAGTTACTTTGAGACTATGTAAATATTCTGTTTCTATTCAAACATCGCCCACTAGTTTACATTCATTGATTATTCTTGCCTGAATTGATTCTGATGATGTTGGGTGGCAACTGATGCTTTTCTAAGTCCACAATTCTGCATTCATCACTTGTAATACTATAAGAAGAGCTTTCACTATTTCCTATTCATTTTTTTTTTTAATTTTTTTTTTTTTTTTTGCGGTACGCGGGCCTCTCACTGCTGTGGCCTCTCCCGTTGCGGAGCACAGGCTCCGGACGCGCAGGATCAGCGGCCATGGCTCACTGGCCCAGCTGCTCCACGGCATGTGGGATCTTCCCGGACCGGGGCACGAACCTGTGTCCCCTGCATCGGCAGGCGGACTCTCAACCACTGCGCCACCAGGGAAGCCCCCTATTCATTTATTTATTCAATTATTTATTTATATCAGTATGGACTCATGAATTTGTATTCTATTCTACGAATTATAATCTATTATTAGCATTACTTATTATGTTCAAATTGTCACAGATTTGGCCATAAGAAAACCCTTCAAGTTGGATCCGTATCCTTTTGCCTTTAGCTTTCGAGTATGTTATAGAGCTAATGTTTGTGTCTGCCCCCAAATTCCTATGTCGAAACCCTACCCCCCAATGTGATGGTGTTAGGGGATGGAATTTTAGGGGGAGATCAGGTTTAGATGAGGTCATGAATGTGGGTCCCTCATGATGGATCAGCGCCCTTACAAGAAGAGGCTGCAGAGCACATGCCATGTGAACACACAGCAAGACAGCGGCCGTTTGAAAGGCGGAAGAGGGTCCTCGCCAAGAACCCATTCTGCTGACACTGTGATCTCGGGCATCCAGCCTCCAGAACGGAGAGAAATAAATGTCTGTTGTTCAAGATGCCCAGGTTGGAGGTTCTTTATTATAGCAGCCGGATCTGACAAGACAGAGAGATGAGAGAAAGAATGTAGTTGTAGTTCTTTCCTTGCCCACCCTCTTCTGTGCTGCTATGTTATTTATGTGTAACACACTGTTCGGTTCTTCTGTTTCTGTGTGTATCTCATTGGAGGTCTCCCTCCCTCCTTACTGATCGAATAATGTGAAACATTAACTTGGTTCTAACCCATCAGAACCATACAAAGGGTATATTCAGAGAGCTGTGTCCCTGACACCCGCTTCCCATTCCCCCCTCTTTTGCACTCCATGCTCACCATCCTCTATAATGTTTCCTGATTCCCCTTTTCTGGGTTTCTTTTTTGCAACAGACAACTCGTACGTTTTCTTATTCTCCTTACTTCTTAGATGAGAGGAGCTCCCTGTGTAGACACACACACACAGTTTCCCTCTTTCTCGTGCACTGGTGCCCTGTGTTATTTAGTGTCTGGGACCTGTCAGCGATGCCATCCCTCCTCCTTGGGTAGGTGATGGTCTGGGGTCTGCTCCTTCGGCTGTTTTCATTGGAAACTCACCTCTACCTTTGTTGCTGTCAGCTCACGTTGCGAGCACAAAGAACTCTCTGAGACGTGAAAGCTGTAGTGGGCAGTGCCCTGGCTGGACCATTTACATATCACTGTCCCAAACAGTGGAGTAAATACTCCAGAATAAATGCCATTATCTTTGAAGCTCTCCTGCAGAATGGTAGAAACAGATGGCAATTAGGCAGTGCCAGGGATGTCCTCATTCTCAGCCCGATCTGGACACACGCTTTCACAATTCCATGCTGTTAACACAGCACTCAGCCCACAGGCCATGTGCCCTATTTAAACATAAAACCGCAAGCGTGGATATGAAGACTTCAAAGGGAGGTTGAAGGGAGATGTTTACTGAAATTGTCCTGAGCACTTTTAAGGTGTCCCTCAGCAAAGTCCAAGGCCCCAGGGGTGGGGTCTGGAGACAGGAAGCACACATGCAGCAGGGATGCTCCTCTGTCACCCCAGATGGAGAGCTTGCACTTGGGAAGTTTAAAACAGCTGCACCTGAGGGGCCGAGCCAGTGCTGGCCTGGGCTCCCAGGTGACCCTGAGGTGTGAAGATGAGCAGGGGTGTCCAGGTAGTGTCTGTTCAGGCTTGAGGCCCAGGTGTCGACTCACCTAAAGGCGGGGAGCTGAAGCAACCTGCGGTCTCCCTGGAAGGGCACAGGCGGCCTGGCCACAGGGCTCCTCCCCAGGCCCCAAGGATGGCCCAGCAGGGCCCAGAGCGTGTGAGGCATCTTTCCTGCCTGCCTGCAGTACCACAGACAAGGGGAGGGAGGCCCAGGAGGCCTAGACCACCTCTTGTGGGTTCAGTGGGAATTTATAAAAACTGATCTTCTTTGAGTAATTCCTACTTGATTTTATTTGACCTACTTGTAGATTTCTTTTTTTTTTGGCCTACTAGATGAGAAAAATAAGATTTCTTTATTTTCATTTTAAAGAAATAGCAGTTTGAACCTCACTGTAGGCAGTGAAATAGTACAGTCAGGAAACCAGACCAGCTACAACTGGGTTTCCTTTCACCAGCCCATAACCCCAAACAAATCACCTACATCCCTCCTCTCTGCATCCCTGTCCTCAGATTTATGGTGGGTGATAATGGTGCTGACCTCTGGGTTATGGACAGGATTAAATGAGCTAATGCACTTAGGTGGTGCTTGACATTGGGTAGGTATTGACCAGCCTGCAGCCTGATTATTCCCACCATTGCCAACACCACCACCACCAGCCCCACTGCCACCATCACCATCACCACCAGCACCATCACAATCACCACCACCAGCACCACCACCACCAGCATCATCACCACCACCACCATCAACATCACCATCACCACCACCACCAGCAGCACCATCACCACCACCACTACCACCAGCAGCACCATCACCACCAACACCACCACCAGCAACATCACCAACACCAACACCAGCACCACCACCAGCGCCAGCACCATCAAGACAACCACCAGCAACACCACCACCAGCATCACCATCACAACCACCACCACCACCATCACCACCACCAGCACCAGCACCACCAGCACCAGCACCACCACCAGCACCACCTTCAGCACCATCACCACCTTTACCACCACCACCACCACCCCACCAGCACCACCAGCACCAGCACCACCACCACCATCACCACCACCACCTTCACCACCATCACCACCTTCACCACCATCACCACCTTCACCATCACCACCATCACCACCACTACCATCGCCATCATCATCTAGCTATTGCTAGCAGAGTGTACACAGTCTGGATTAGTCTGGCAGCATGCTGATAACCTCAAAGTCCAAACAGCTAGCTAGTGGGGGTTGGGGCTTATTTAAAATACAACTGCTGGCCCTGCCATCAGATAGTCTAAGTCGGTAGGCCTGGGTGGGGTCCAGGAATCTGCATTTTTAGTAAGCATGATGACTGATTCTGCTGCAGGTGTCTCTGAGGCTTACACTCTGGGAATCATCATATCAGCCTGGGTCTGCGGGTGGGGGGGTATGGGTGAGACCCAGAACCATGTGCCCAGCTCCTCTTCACCAGACCAGATACAATGAAAAGCTTGCCATCAATTCATTCTAATTTGTAGAAAATATTTAAGAAATTCCATCAGCCGGTGTTAAATGTCGGCCAGATGCTGCTCCATTCCAGGTGAAATGTGTTCGTGAAGAAAAGGCAAAGATCCCTGCCTTTCTGGAGTTATTGTCTAACTGGGAGAAACAGACAATAAACAATATATAAATTTACTAAATAATGAAGGTGAAAATGCCATGAATAGGACAAAGACAGCGAGGCAAGGCTAACTGAGAATGTGGCTGCTGTTTTAAACTGGTGGTCAGGGAGGGACTTACTGAGAAGGTGACTTGGAGGAGGTGAGGGCCTAGTCATGGGATATCTGGGGGAAGATGCTTCAGGCAGAAGGGAGAGCCTGTGCAAAGGCCCTGAGGCAGGACGGTGTGTGGAGGAGTGAGAAACAGCAAGGTCATTATATGGTTGGCGTAGCCACGGTGCTGGTCACAGGAGTAGGAAATGTGGATCTAAGAGGTAAGGACTTTTTTTCAATAGTTTTTGACTTTCAAAGTATATTCAGTTCACAAATAGATGAACAGGCTCCTCCGTGTAAACATCAGTCTTTCCCCTACAAAAGCTGTTAATGAGACACTAAAGTGTGTGTCACCAGGCTCACTACAGGTGTTTTGCAAACCATGGTCACTACTCATTAGTGGATGATAAAGTCAATTTAGTGGGTCATGATCAGACCTAAAAAAAAAAACCAAATAGTATAGAACAGAATACACACCATCAGGGTCATTGCACCTAGCTAAAGCGTTACATCATGAAACTTTTGTTTCCTGTGTAACAGAAAACCAAGGGAACAGAGACATTTGTTAAAAGTGAGCTTTGAATCTTGTGGACTCAAGTCTCTGCTCGGGCTACTGAGTAAAGTTAATTAGTAACCGAATTGGCCTTCTTTCCAAAAATCCGCACGGAGCTTCAGGAAACACCTCTGCTGTCACTCAGCAAAGGAAAAGCCAGGAGCACTTACCTTTCTGGAGGTGAAATGGCCAGATGGATGCTGATAACACGGAGGGTAAGGGTGCCACCACTCGCCCTACATCATCGGACCACCTACATGGACCTGTTTCCTGACTTTAAAAATGAGGTCATTTGAAGCCCAGTGGGCTTCATTGGGATGGTGTAGGACTGGTAACGTGACGGAGATGAATGTGCTTCAAATACTGTCACCTACAAATTGGCACTTGCCATCTGCCTTTATGAGGATTAAATCATGTGCTGCTGCAGCTGCTAACCTTCAACACCCCCTGAAAGGGGTTCAGGTGGAGATCAGGAGTGAGGTGCTCTGTGCTCTGGGAATAACTGTCAGGACAGGTCTTCAGATGGTTAGATATTTTCAGGAGAAGATTTTATGAGCCCAATTCTTGCATCTCCTCGTATCTAGAAAAGCACAAAATCCTTCATGGTGACATCTGCTCCTCGTGACCAGAAGTAACCTTCTGCAAAAAAATATGTGCTTGATTGCACATCCCCCATTCACCAAAATCACATGTACACTGACCTCCCCCTACCTCTTTGGAGCAGTTTCTCAGAGCTGTCTGAAATGCTGTCTCCCAGGCTATAGTCCTCATTTTGCCCCAAATAAAACTTAACTCAGAACTCTCATGTTGTGTATTTTTTTCAGTCGACACTACAATTGCTACCAAAAGGTAAAATAAGATATTAAAAAATCAATGACTAGCAATTATGAAACTTTTTAAAATTTTATTTATTTTTATGTTACTTTTGGCCGCATTGGGTCTTTGTTGCTGCGTGTGGGCTTTCTCTAGTGGCGGCTAGCAGGGGCTACTCTTCATTTTTGCGCGGGCTTCTAATTGCAGTGGCTTCTCTTGTTGGGGAGCATGGGCTTTCTGCGTGTGGGCTTCAGTAGTTGAGGCTCGTGGGCTCTAGAGCACAAGCTCAGTAGTTGTGGTGCACAGGCTTAGTTGCTCCACGGCAGGTGGGACCTTCCTGGACCAGGGCTTGAACCTGTGTCCCCTGCATTGGCAGGTGGATTCTTAATGACTGCGCCATCAGGGAAGTCCCGAAACTTTATTTTTATAGTGGTAGAATATACAAAACATAATTTTCCATTTTAACCATTTTAAAATGTACAGTTCAGTAGCATTAAGTACATTCATATTGTTGTGCAACCATCGCCACCATCTATGTCCAGAACCTTTTCATCTTCTCCAAAATTATGAAACTTTATTCATAAAAATAAAGAACAAAATTCACTGTGTTTAGTCTACAAGTTACGAGTTCTGAAAAATGCATAGAATTATATAACCACCACTTCAATCAGATATAGAATAGTTTCAAATCTTCCCAAATTCCTTCCTGTCCCTTTTCGGTCACCCATCCCCAAGTCTGCTTTTTTACTTTATTTTGCCTTTTCCAGAATGTTATATAAATGCAATCACATACATGGGATCATACAATAAGTAGTCTCTTAGGTCTGCCCTTTTACGTAGCACAGGGCAGGGAGAGGCATGTGCTCTGTTGAATGGATCAGTGTAAGGTAGGATTCCACTGTAAAGACGGACCCACTTCTTCATGCATCTCCCACCTGATTTGGGTTGTTTCCAGTTGTGGGTGATTAGGAATAAAGCACTGTCACTATTCACAGACAGGTTTTTGAGGGAACGTAAGTTTCATTTCCCTTAGGTAAACAAGAGTGACATTTCTGAGCAATACGAGGAGGATACATTTAACTGTAAGAAGCTGCCAAGCTGGCTTCCAAAGCGGCTGTGCCATTTTGCATTTCATCAGCAGGTTACAAGAGAAGAAGTCGCTTCGAATCATTGCCAGCGCTTGGCATTGTAGGTTTTTTTTTAAAAAAAAAACTTTAACCATTCTAAGGGATGCCCAGTGGTATTTCATTATGGTTTTATTTGCATTTCCATACCATGACTAAGGATATTGAGCATCTTTTCATGTGCTTGTTTGTCACCCATATATCTTCATTCAAGCTTTTTGCCTATTTTAAGTTTGGGTTGTTTTGTATTATCAAGTTTTGAGAATCCTTTTCATGTCATGGAAGCAAGACTCTATCACATGTGTGTTTCGCAAATACTTTCTCCAAGTCAGTGGCTTCTCTGTTCATAATCATTAGTATCTTTCAAAGGTCAGAAGTTTTAAATTCTGATGAAGTCCAATTTATCAATGATTTTTCTTTTATGGGTTATGGTTTGGGGATCTTACATAATCTTTGCCTAGCCAAAGTTGCAAAGATTTTCTTCTAGAAAGATGTTTTATGATTTTAGGTCTTCCATTTAAGTCTGTGATCCATTTTGAGTTCATTTTTATTATGGTGCAAGTTATGCTTCATTTTTCTTTCTCTCTCATGAGATTTTTTTTAAATTTTTTGTTTACAAATTTATTTATTTATCTGTTTTTGGCTGTGTTGGGTCTTTGTTGCTGTGGGTGGGCTTTCTGTAGTTGCAGCAAGTGGGACCTACTCTTCATTGCAGTGTGTGGGCTTCTCATTGCGGTGGCTTCTCTTGTTGCGGAGCACAGGCTCTAGGTGTGCAAGCTTCAGTAGTTGTGGCACGTGGACTCAGTAGTTGTGGCTCACAGGCTCTAGAGCGCAGGCTCAGTAGTTGTGGCACATGGGCTTAGTTGCTCTGCAGCATGTGGGATCTTCCTGGACCAGGGCTCAAACCCGTGTCCCCTGCATTAGCAGGTGGATTCCTAACCACTGTGCCACCAGGGAAGTCCTCTCATGAGATTTTTATTTACTTTTTTTTATTGAGGTACAGTTGATTCACAATATTTTATGTTTCAGGTGTACAACATAGTGATTCATGATTTTTAAAAATTATATTCCATTTATAGTTATTATAAAATATTCCCTGTGCTGTACAATATATCTTTGTAGCTTATTTAATTTATACATAGTAGTTTGTACCTCTTTTTCTGATGTTTATTTCTGAAAGTATGTATAGACATTATATTATTGACTAAATCTATATAATCATATGGCTATTTTATAATCTAGTTATCTGTTCTGTTGGTGATATTTAGAATGTGTCCTGTGTTCTTCTATTATGTATACTGCTGGAATGAACAACTTCATTCATGTATCTTTGGATTTGAGATTCTTTTCTTGGGTTGGATTCCCAGAAAGATTTGATCAGTTTTTCCTCCTCATATAGTACTTGTGATTAATACATTTTTTGTGTGTGATAATTTGATTGGTGAATCATGACATCTCAGGTTGGGCTTTCATTTGTATTTGATTGCTGTTGAGGTTAAACGTGTTTTCCAATGTTCACATTCCTTCGTATGACCTCTTTCTTGATTTGTCTGTTAGTCTTTTTACCTATAAGGCAGTATCTCTATTAGTAGGCATTCTAAGACATATTCACTGTTAAGTGGGAAACATCACGAAGTCCTGACAGCCTGACACCTTTTTACACTTAGTATAACGTGCGAAAGAGACAAGGAAAATGTATTTCTATCAATCTTTGTGTTGTCGCCCTCTTGATTTCTTGAAAACAAGAAAAACACAGTAGCATTTTTGACCTTTGAATTTTCAATTACTATGCCAAGCTTTCGAGACAATTAAGACATAAATATTCTTTATACAGGACCTTGTCCTTAATCCATGATTGATACCTTGTGCTGAAATAGCATAGATGGTGTACAAAAGAATCATCTCAGAGAACACAAATGTTAATACAAGATCAGTTGTCAAATATGTTTAGAAAGAAAAAACAAAGAGAGAACATAATTTGCCTTTCTCAGATGTCCTGACACTATCACAGTAGGCACCTAACACCACCCGGATTTCCCTCTCCGTGACTTGACTGCTGTGTGTGAGCCTTGGGGATGGCACCCACTGGTGTCTGTCAGCACTGCACGTGGACAGCTTCCCGAGAAAGGACCTGTTTTTAGAACATGGACTGAATTATGTTTGAAGATTTAAGCCTGTTTCATATGTCCGGGTAATATGTAATGCATTTTATAAACATAAGTTGTTAAAGATGGCCAGTTAATTGGATTGACGATTGAATAAATTCTCCAAAACCAGCCAGATCCCAATTTGCTTCTCCTCTTTCATTTCTAAACATTGTAACCACTTTGATGATGATGAAGAGGAGAAGATCTACAGATCTTGTGGATGTTTTATAGAGGGTCCTTGAATAGTCCTTTAGGGAATGTTGAGAAATTTGATCTCCTAAAGGAGTCATCGCATTCAATGCTGTGTACTGTCTCTTTTCCACTTATTCAAAGGGAAAAGGGGTGGGGAGCAGATGAGTGCAAACCATGCCGTGTAGGACACTCTGCTGTAAGAAAACAAGGTTTCCAAAGCTCCAAACGCATGAAGTGGGTCATTTTAAAATTAGAACTGGATGGACTGCATTACAAAGGAATTTTTTCAGTTGGGAAAAATATGCTTTGTAATTTTTGTTTTAAGTATCAGCTCTGTTTGTTCATTTAAAATAACTAAGGGATTCCCCGGCAGTCCAGTGGTTAAGGCCCCTGTGCTTCCACGGCAGGGGGTGCAGGTTTGAGCCGTGGTCAGGGAACTAAGATCCCGCATGCCGCACGGTGCAGCCAAAAAAATAAAAATAAAATAAAATAACCGAGTTGACACATTTTTCATATCATTCGTATTTTTCCAGTGCACCCACACCAGTATCTTAAAAGTACTTAGAAATACAGAATTGTATCAACCCCATATTCTCTTTTATTCTCACACAAGTTTTGCGTAGGTGTACTAGTGAGGACACTAGAGCAAACGCGGACACACTTTGCAGTCACTTGCAACTGGAAATGTGACTTCTCAGATATTTATCTTTTAGTATATGGTGAAAGATGCACATTTTTCTTTTCCTCTCCAGTCAGAAAGATTTTTTTTTTCTTTTGGCAATAAATTTCCTGCTGGGAGAGCATTGGGGCTGATCTATGAGAGCAAAACAAACCCATTGAGGCCACTTAAACAATGCGTTATGCTTGTCACAGCTAAAGTCTGTGAACCAGCTAATAATTTGCAATTTAGAAAGATATGCCTGTTTGGACACCCAAGTTCTCAACCTAATAGTTTATTTCATCTAAGGCTGCCTTTCTCATTAGGAGCTCCCAGTTCATCAGATGGCTGTTAAAACAAAACAGAAATGAGCCCTGGGAACCAAAGTATCAATGTAAGGTTGGGCATTGCAATGTCTATGTGTTTTCAGTGCATGAGGAGCCCCTGTCCTAGGACCCGGCTACCAGTAAAGTCGGTGAGACCCCGAGGTCCAGGTGTTTCCACCAGCTCAGTGGTGACGGGCATTCGCGGGTTTGCCGTCATGGTTCTGAAGAAGTCCCAAAGCTGGACGTGTCTCTGTGACTGTTCTGTGACATACCTACCCGGGTGGGGACTGAGAGACTAAGATGACACCGGTGGACGTTAAGGGACAGCTTTGCAATCGAGGAGCGCTCACGACAGATGAGTCCGTCTCAGGACTCTCGCCCGCTCTGTGCAGCGGCAAGAGAGTCTCCCACCTTCTGGAGAGAGGCGCTGACTGGCATCTCGACAAAAAGGAATTGTGATCACTTCAGACGCCATCGTTTCAGAACTCTGAGGGTAGAGAGTGTACATGTTTCTACTTGCAAAGCGTGTCTCAGTGATTCCAGAAGAGTCTCGCATCTCCCTTGCTTTTTGAGGCTCCCACAGACACAGAATGCAGTTGCTTTCCCAGGCAGCCGGTTTGCTTATTGATCTCGTTGGAAAAAAAAAAAACAGAACTAAGAAAAATTACTCCGACAAGTGCTGCTTTCATCTTCAGGCAGTAAAGCGTCTTTACAATCTGATTAAAACACTTGGAGACAAATAAAATCGCTTTTGGTTTAACAGTAGCGCTGGATGTGGGAATCCCGCCGGAACTGCCCCCCCACCACGCGTTCCCTCCCCGTCGCCCCCCAACGTGTTTCTCAGATCCTGAACTCAAGTTTGAAAGTCAGAAGACTGGGGTTTTAAAATCTCAAGGCTGAATTCTTGACGATGTTTCCTTCGTTACACTTTTGCAACCCTTGTTTTAATGTATGTGATTTATTTCTGGTGACTAACTGTCTCTCCCGTCTCTCTTAGGTTCTATGCAGTTTGGAATCCAGGCACAGGTTGTTCCAAAGGTCCCAGCCTCCCTGCAGTCAAGGACAGGGACTCAGATTGCGTGCTTGACCAGGGCAGAGGGGGCAGGGACTGCGTGAGGGGGGGAGGGCGAGGGAAGGCAGAGCACAGGGGGGGTCCCAGCTGTGTGAAGGGAACCAGGAGCTGGCGCCAAGGGTGGCCAGGCAAAGCCAGATGCTCACCGCCTTCCTCCTGCCTCTCCTGCCTCTGTGTGACTTCTGCCCCCTTTGAGGCCATCCCGGGTATTAATGAACCTGATGTCACTTACTGAGGGGCATGCCCTGTGACTCATGCCAGCGGTTAGAAGGCGGAGAAACAGCCAGTGATCCTGCCCGTCCTTCCCGCTGCGAACTGAGCCCGAGTATTTTTGAAGATCTCTCGGCTCCACGTTGCCTGGCCTGCCCCCTTTGGGGAGGGAAGGGAGGCTCAGGCTTCTGGATTCTGCAAAGGCTGCAACAGCGTTCAGGGTCCCGACCTGAGAACCAGTGATGCCGTTCTTTGAATTTACTAAGCTGTTTGCAGACACCTGTGGTCTCTAGCTCTTCTCACTGCGTGGGGAGAAGGGGCGTGCCACGGCCAGCAGTTTAGAACCCCAGGCTCTTGGGGAAACACGTGCTCAAGTCACACGTACAGCAGAAGAGAAACACTCCCTGTGCCCAGCTTCCCGATAAGGGCAGTACATGAGTTAGCAAAGATCACTTGTGAGGAAAGGCCAAATAATTGGTTGAAATAAAAATGAATAGTCATGTCTTTTACTTCCCATAGTTGAGATGTATGGAGCATTTATAATAAAATGGCAGATCCTGGAGCACGGGAACTCTCACAGATCAGGAATAATTTGTTTCTTGCCAAATTTACACTTTTTCTCATTAGATGTTGGGATTTTGTACTTTTTAAAAATCCCTCTCAGGTTGTTCGCTGAAATATTTGATTTTAGGAGGAATTTGAATTTAGCATTGTGAGTAATACTATTTCCTTAAAACTTTTAAAATGGGATACATTGTAGACCTAGTGAAATTTTACCGTAAAAATGATGTCAGGTTTCTAAATCGATCTGACCTGATAGGGTGTGAACTGCTTTTTAAATTGTCATTGTGCACAGGGACTGAAAAAATATTCAAGCAAGCTACCGCTTGTTTGAATATAAATTAAGGCCTTCTCACACCTGAGGGCACCCAACCAGGACACAAAAATACGCCCTCAGCATCTGAGCCTCCACTAGGGATCGGGCCACCCCCAGTGATGGGTGTAGGGGGAGGGAAAGGGCCCGTCAGCTTCAGAGAAGCACTGCAAAGTAACCTGTGCCCCCAGGGGAGAGATGTGACCCCAAATACAAACACGGGTGAATATGGGTTACTTGCAGTCCGGAAATGCCAAAGTCATTAAAAAATAATTCTCAAAAGGTTTAATTGTAAGTTGATTGTTTGGAGCTTAGAATGAATGCTCCCAGGGAAAGCAATTTGAAATGCTAGTCGGGCTCCCAGCATCCCTGGGAAGGCTGGCTAACCTTACGGTAGCTGGCAACCAGTGGCCAAGACTTACTTGGGAAAAACCACTCGTTTTTTGCTTCTGGACAGTGAGACTCTGGGGGCAGAGCTCGGGGAAGGACCTGGAGGCCCGGCAGCTAAGTCCAGTCCTCTGCTGTGGAATTGATGAAGGGGCCAGATGAGAGCAAGCAGAGGCTGCTTCCTCAGAGCTGGGGCATTTCATCGTGGGAAAGGGGACTCAGGGGTGCCCTGGTGGAGGCTGGGGGCACAGGGAGCTGGGGCAGGGTTGGAAGCAGGGCTCTTACGTGGCCGCCGCGGGGAGCATATCAGGCTTTCCCCAGCTGGTCCTACATTGGAAGTGGGGACAGAAACTGGGGATCGAGATATTGATGTCAGATATTGATCGTGGCCCAGCTGCGTTACGGGGGTTCCTGAGCTAGTTGCTGGGGACAGAGGCTGACTTCCTGGAAGCCGGGCTGGCTCCCCAGGCTGGTCACCGAGGAGGGGCTGCTGCACGTGTGGTCAGGGTTCTGTGTTTATATGCGGTCTGGCTGTTGTCCATGTGTCTCTATCCAGTCTCACCACCAGCTACTTCTCTGGCCTTTTACAAGCCACGTGGCTGACTTTCATATATAAAAACCAAGTGTTTAGAATGCATGATCCCTGAGATATTGGCCATTTCTCACATTCTATAAAGAAATAAAATCGCAAGAATAGCAACTTCCTATCCATTTAGGGCCTGGGTGGACTCCTGCCCAGAAGCAAACTGTAGCGGACTTTCCTTGTGAGTTTAGAGCCTGCTTCCATAAATCACAGACGGCCAGGGGCAAAGAAAGCAGCTCGGAGGACATCAGCCTGGTACAGTCCCCCTACCCCTGGCCTCCCAAGGCAGGAAACCAAGGTCCAGGGCAGGAGGGGCTTTGCCAGCCGCACGACTCCAGGCTCAGCGTCCCCAGGACCCCCATGAGGCCGTCCCAGCGAGCCGCCCGGGCTCCACCACCCTGAGCAGCTGAGGCTTCTGGGCTGTGCTCTTGGCATAAGCGCGGCTCTCATCACCCACAGCCAGCGGGAGACACGGGGTCTGCGGCCGCAAGGAGCAGGTCTGATCTTCAGGGAGACAAACACCTGGAATAAATAGACCAACTGCCCAACCAGAAAGTGCTGGGGGCCCATCAGGTCCTGTGCGAGGATTATAGACCCAGGGTCCTCCTGCAGGAAGAGCCCAGGGCTGCTCCCACTTCCTGTGACAAGGACACCTCAGGAATAAGAAGGGGAAAGGCCACTGGCCTGAGTCCGCGGCACAGGCCTGTGTTTCCCTGCGGGGGGTTGACTCCCCGTCCCGTTCCTGCTGTGAGGCCCCCTCTTCCTGCCATCTTTCATCCCCAGGTGCCAGGCGCTGGCCAGGCTGCAGACAACCCCTTCCCACGGCCCCCCGAACCCCGCTACAGCACCCAGAATTGTCAGTCCCTCATCTTTCCCTCGCGCCACTAAAGCGTTTCTGCTGTGCGCCCACCACTTCGGGGTCTTCGGCCCCTGGAGTGCGTTCCTGCTTGATTTCTGAAGCCCCCAGTCCAGCAGCAGCTGTGGCTAGTACCGCTCCCGTGGGCTCTGCTTCACGCCCTGGGGACCCTGATGCACAGAAGCTGCTTCCAACGCAATGAAATCAGACTCCAGCAGGTAGGGCCAATGGCAAATATTCTTTATTTTCAAAATGTTATTAACTCAACTCTAATGACTGGCAACCGACCCACTGAGCAGCGTTGTCGCCTTCTTGGCATCGTTGCATTCGGGGTGATGTGCCCACATCCTGACCCACTGCAGACCCTGGCCCCCCGCCCCCTTTCTAGTCTCACTTGGGAGACGAGCCCTGGGTCTCCCCACTCGGCCAATTTTATTCATGGGGTCAAACTAACGCTGCGATTATAGGGTTTCCAGTAAAAGGGGTTGATGGCCGGAGTTATCTCCACTCCTACTCAAAACTCCACTAGAACAATGGAGTGAGAATTTGACAAAGGTATAAACACGTAAAGACGGAGAGAAGAGGACGAGAAAGGAGCAATGGTGGCTGCAGACAGACCTGCAGCACAAAGATTTCACAGGGACGTCGCCGGGTGAGCTAGCGCTGGGGCAGCCGGAGACGCTGGGCTGCAGGCAGAGGAGGGTGGACGGAGGACAGGAAGCTACGTGGCCAAGGACGGTTCCCAGGGTCGGGGGTCCTCACACCAGCCGGCCATCGGAGGGGCCCGTCTCCCACGGACTATCTGGCCTTAGCTGCCCTCTCCCGCTCAGCGCCGGGGCGGGGAGCAGCCCCTGGGAGGCCCAGCTGCACAAGTGTGGTCGTGGATCTCAGAGCAGAGTAGCTGGGACCCGGGTCAGCTGCGCACCCCCCATGGGGGGTGATGGGAGGTGTGAGGGCAGGTGGAGGCGGGGGGCTGGAGGTGGGGGAACAGGTGAGGGTGCATTCCCGTGACCCCACGATTCTCAACAACAAAGATGAAGGCGAAACTCAGTGGGAAAAGCCTTAGGAAGCCAGAGGGAAAATGACTTCCCACCTGGAGCCCCGGTCAGATCATCAGTTGGATATGAGGGTGGAATAAAGGTATTTTTAGTTTTACGGGGTCTCAAAAAGGGTCTCCACAGCACGCTCTCTCGGGAGCTACTGGGGAGTGTGTTACATGTAAAGTAGGATGGCGACAAGGAAGGGAGCCCAGAGCCCAGGACCCCACGGACAGGTTCCCCGGCAGCGGTGTGGCCGTGTCGGGGAGTGAAGTTCCGTCGGGGACTCTGGGTGTGAGTTCCAAATGGGTATAGAAACGGAGTGAATGCAAAGCAAGTCAGCCATCCGCAAGGCAGGAGAACCGTGCAGGAAAGGGAACATGAGGTCACAAGCTGGGGCTCGGCCGCGAGCAGGGTCTCCACAGTCACAACGTGAGCACTGAACACAGACTTAACAAAAATGCCATCAACCTGCTCATCACCATGCCAGGAGGGCGCGTGCAGCCACGGGGTTCCCATCTTCCAGAACAGCCAGTCCGGAGAGCCTCACACTGGCGCTTCAAGCGATAGTGATACCAGCTGTTATGTAGAAGCATGGCATCAATTTAAACTCTCCACATGGGCTGCTTTGATCAGCATTGAAAGAATATGTAATATCCAACCCCACGCTCACACACACAGAATAATGCAATATGAGCTCACACACCCGGGTGCAGTCTGAAAAATCAAAGACTGAACCGGGGAAGGTGGCCCCTGCAGTGGATATTGTGGGTCCCGGGGAAAGAGGACATGGCTTCTCGCCTCCCTGCTGGCGCATGGCGCGAATCTCAGCGATGCTCCTATTAACACCAGCCCTGCTTTTCCCCATGTGCTCCAGTGACACTGTGTTTCTGGAAAGGACCATCCCAGGGCACGCAGCTTTGATTGTTTCCAGAGGAAACAGGGAAAACATGCAAAATGCAAATACAACACTGCGTACGATGGGTTCGCACATTATTTCCCTAGTGTGAGCCGGTTACACGTGCCCTCGGTGCCTTGGGCCACGAGCCGCATATGGTTTCCGACTCCTGTTACAGCTGAGACCAGAACTGAGGTCTGAGGGTCATGGCCTGCTGCAGGGGTGGGGGGTGATGGTGGGTGAGATGCCTAGTGGGTCGCTGGTGCGGTCAGCCCTGCCTTCCCCGGGTCACGGATCCCGCGGTCCCGTGGCACGCAGGACAGTGATGAATGCTGAGAGCAGCCAGCAGTCCGTGGGAAGGGGACCTTTTAGGCCAAGCTTTGTTTTTGTGGCTCTTAGTTCAAGGGCAATTGATGGAATGTGAGAGCTGGAAATGCTCTCGGAGTCCCTTTCATAGCATCCCCTCCTCCATGGTGGGGAAGTTGGGTCCCTCAGACTTGTGACCTGCTCCGGACGTCGGTCACTTCTCTGTTCAGAAACTCCCTTTCCTGAGCAAGTGCTCGGTGCCGGCGTTCAGTCCTGGGACATGCAGTGCGGGGCCGGTGGGGCCCTGAGGGCTCCACTGTCATAGCGCGAGGAGGGAGGGGTGCCGCCCTGGGGGCACCAAAGCTGGGCTCAGACTCAGACCAGAGGGCAGGCGAATGCTCAGGGAAGACTTCCTGGAGGAGGTGACGCTTGAATCAAGTCCTGAAGGGCCAGGAGCAGCTGGGAAGGAGGATCAGCCTCTCTGACCGAGGGGCAGAGGTGCATAGGTCTGAAGAAACACGAAGCATCTGGGAGACTTGAGGTAAGGCACCTGGATGAAACGGCACAGAGAGAGGCAGGTGGGTCCTGTCCTGTAGGAGATTGGGTTTTATCCTCAAGGAAGTTCAGGCGTCACTGGTGCTATTGGGGTATTTGGTCTTTGAGTCATCATTAGTTTGGTGGTGTTGACTGCAAAAAAAAACCCACACCATGTGAGAGCCATGAGTTCAGTTTTATCTGGGGGCCCACTGAGGACCATAGCCTGGGAGACAGCATCTCAGAGAGCTCTGAGGAACTGCTCTGATGGGGGCGTGTCCGTCTATATGCGATTTTGGAGAAGGGGTGCATGCAGTCAAGCACACATCTCTGTAGAAGGTTTTACTGTTCCTCACAAGGAACAGAAACCTCAGTTTTAGTGCTTTTCTAAGTATGGGAAGATGCCAGAATCTTGGTTCATGAAATTTTCTCCTGAAAGCGTCCAATGATCTGAGGGCCTGATCTGCCGGTTTCCCCAGAGCACAGAGGACCTCATCCTGATCTCCGCCCTGAACTCCTTTCAGGGGGTGTGGAAGGTCAGCAACTGCAGTGGCTAATGACTTGACTTTTGTGGAACCGGATGGCAGACCGCATTGTTTAGTCGGCAGTGTCTTTAGAAAGATCAAGCTGGAGCACTTTGGAGACGGACTGGATCGGGGGAGGAAGAGCCTGGCGGATGCGCGGCGGTAACGGAGCAGGCAGGGCAAGGACCGGAGCAACAGGGGGGCCAGCGAGGGTGTGGCCTGTGTCCCCCAAGGAGGACGTCTCATCCCTCCCCACTCTCTGCATCCCTCCCCGAGCCTCGGAGGCTCAGTGCCGGTGAACGGCGTGGGGTGGGTGTCTGTACGGCCCATCCCATCCTCGCGGGCTGGCACAGGTCACAGGCATCCGTCTACTGAAGATCGAGTTCAGCGGTGTTGATGGTCGCTTTCAACAGCTGTGTTCCCTGCGGCTGTCCTCTCCGAGTTCCAGCTGCCCCTTTGGGCTCAGGGCTGGTCGCTTTGCTTTGCTTAAGCCTGGCCAGCCCTTTGATAAGCCTTCCTTGAGTCACCCAGTTGACACCTGCTGTTTGTTTACTGTAGGGACCCTGAGTCACGTGGGTGCAGCTCTGGCGCGGGAGAGAAAGGAGCTCAGCACTGGAGTGACTGCCCGCACACCCAGCCCGCAGGCACTGCCCCCCTGAGGCCTGAGTTTCCAGTGGCATCTCCAGTTTCTAGTCCACTCTCCTGGCCCCGTCTGGACAGGTTCCAGACTCAACAGGATTTCACCCAGAAAATGCAGCCTCAGATTCTCAGTCTCTGGGGTGAATGCATTTCAGAAAGAAAGGAGATGGGGAAGGAGGGGCGGAGGGGAGAGAAGCTGGAGGGAAAGCCCCTCCCTGCCGGTCTCTCCTGCCCAGAGGGGAAGCTTGCTCCTCGGCTTCTCAGCTGAGGTCATTTTCCAGAACTGTTGCTCCCCGGGGTCCGGCCGAAGTTAAGGACCGTGCTTTCTAGCGGCCAAAGCTTGTGCAGGGGCGGGTGCAGAAGAGGGGTCCCCAGGACACCCCGAGGGGGCTCCCTGCCTGTCCGCACAGGGAGGGGGTCCTGCCCGGGAGCTGCATGCACGGCCTTGCTGTCTCCTGCCTGAATCAGACTCACGGCCCTGCGGCGCGGGGGCAGGGGGTCGAGCAGGCCCGCCCAGAAGGTTCCCAGTCTAAGTAAAAGAGACAAAACCATTCAGCGAAGGAGAAGTGTCTGTCCCAGGAAATGAGACGGTGCCTTAAACCTCACAGGGGGGAGGCCGTTAGCGTTTTTTCTGACTCATTCTTTCTTGCCTTGAGGGTCAACTCTCAACACTATCTCGCCACAAAATGGCCAGGTAACTGTGAAATGCTATCTTGATACAAGTTGACAGGTTCCAGTTAAGAGGGAATGTATTGATTTTAAATAGAAATGGCCGCTTGGCCTTGACCCTGATTTGGACACAGCATGGTGCGCACTCACAGTGGCTTGCAGGGCGGCGAGGGGGAGTGGGGCAGACCCGGCTTTCCGGGCATCAGCCATGGCCCTTGCTGCCCAGAGCTCATGCCCTGTGCCTCAGAAAACTCCCACACCCCCTCTGTGTTGCCTACTCCAGAAGCGCTTAGGGCAGCACGAGGAGGTTTTAGCCCCAGCCAAGGTGACACCTACAGGATAACACAGGAGATCCTCTTCCTGGCCGGTGTTACGTGAGAGGGCAGGGGGAGGACAGCCTCTCCAGCTCCGGACACATCCAGGCAGCACAAGGCCGTCCCCTTCCAGCTCACACCGCAGCCCAGGGTAAAAAGGGAGCCTTCTTTTCCCATCTCCTGTTCATCTGCAGGGCGGTGTGAGTACGTCCCACTCGGCAGGTGGCAATGGGCAAGGCAGGGATTGAGGTCTCAAGGAGAGGTCGGGGATGGGCAGCCTGTGAGCTGTGCCTTTTCATCCAGGCATCCCCAGGACCCAGCACGCAGAAGGGGTCCGTCACTCCCTGTTGAAAGGTTGAAAGGTGGAAGCACCTTGGATAGACACCCCATCTTGGAATGCTAGGACGGGGTCGCTGTTCGGGAGGCTCCGGTTAATGCCATGGCATCCTTGAAAGCCATTGATTAAGTTCAGAAGAAGGGACTCACCTCACACCTAACCTGAGCTCTGCGATGCTGTTCAAACACAACCAGGACCCTCCAGCCTCACAGCAGCCATGGCAGCAGATCCAAGATGGGGCTCAGGCTCTTCTGGCTCCTGGGACAGTGCCTCTCCCAGGCCTTGGTCCCCACCTACTGCCACAAACTGAGTCCTCAAGCCCCTACTTTGGAAACAGAAGGAGCAACAGCTGTTTAAATGCTAGCGTATCCCTGGCACAAATGATGCTCTGAGGTCCAGGTAAATAGTCTGAGATGAAGAGAAGAGGGCCGCCCGCTCAGGACACTGGCCTCTCCACCCGTCCTCAGAGCTGTCCCTCGCCTGCAGGGGAGGAAGCAGAGACAACGCACGGAGAAGAGCAGCTCTGGGGACGCTCGGACAGGTCTGTCCTCGTGTGGAGGCCGCCCGTGGGCTTCCTGCTGCTCTTCTGAGAACTTGCCCAGGTGGCTGAAGCAGGATACAACCACGGTGGACTCTGCACAGGACGGCGGGCAAGCCACTGTCTGTGAACAACCGACCGGGGAATGGGAAGCGGGCGGCAGCCGGGGGGCGGAAGTGCATCAGCAGGTGGGCAAAGTCGGCCACACGAGTCTCACCTGCAGGGAGGACGACTATGACGCCCATTTGACACAGGTGATGGACTCAGAACACACCACTTTTAACCCGGTGAGTCAGGAACTGAAACGCAAGGCCAGCCCAGCACGAGCATCTCTACACCGCTCTGCGGTCATCCCCAGCCAACTGAATGTCCCCAAGCTTTGACACCCTGTGATTCCCTATATGGTCACAGAAAAACAGCCTGCTAAGTGCTTTCCTTCTCTTTTTCTGTTTTGTGCGGCAGAAAAGCCCAGAGGAGAAATGAGGATGCAGAGAAGAAGCAGCCCCGTGAGCAGAAGAATCCAGGGACCGAGTGGGGAGGCTTTTCTGAAGGGCCTGCTTCTCACCGGCCTGCCCGACTGTGCTGCTGTTTCCCCAGCTCCCGTGTTGCACGAGGCTTTTCTTTCTGTGGTGAAATCAAGCACGCCCAAGGCTGGAGTCTCCAGGGTGGGAAATGCAGCTTCTAAAACGTGGAAATCCCCTCCCGACCTGAGCAGCTCTGCCCGGACACCCGTGTCTCGCCAGGTGGTTGCAGTGTTTCTGACTTGGAGGGTTGGAGGTCTGTGTGCTCCAGGCTAGTCGGTGAGATCAGACAGAGGATGAAAGAAAAGGGCTGCCAAGGAGACCAGCGAAAGGATCAGCCTCTCTCCTCTCCAAGGGGACCAGTCCTCCACGAAGCAACGGTAAAGATCTTTTTTCTTAAGGTCCATCAGGTGCTCAAAATTCTGCCTCATTTTAGTTTGCTTCAGGTTTAGACCATGCTTTCATGTACAACTATTTTTTTTTCTCCCAGAGTTAAAAATATCTTTCTTTTAATTTCACGTATTTAGCTGTAAATAGGAAGCAGACTTTTAAAAAAGGGACAAATGGTTACAGCAAAAACTCATCCCCCTTTTTTTGTCCCTATTATGATACCAACTTCAATTCTGACACCAGCCTCAGGGGGTTAGGTTCAGACCCCACAGGTTAGGGCTCCATCCCCCCAAAAGACTGTCCCACTTCAGACACCAGCCACCAGTGGGGTCCCCAGGCCACCCACACTTCTGACAAACTGTCTACAAATCTGGAGGTTCCCATGATGCCCCTCAGGTCTGATAATTAACCAGAATGATCCATAGAACTCAGGAAAGTGATGTGCTTGTGATTACAGTTTTATCATAAAGGACACAACTCAGGAGCAGCCACGTAGAGAGACAAAGAGGGTGAGGTCTGGATGGGTCCCAAACACAGAGCTCTGGGCCCTTTCTGGGTGGAAACGGGGGGCATCACCCTCCCCACCCATCAGAGTCCATCAGCTGGGAAGCACCACTGAGCTTCAGCGTCCAGAGTTCTTACTGGCGTTCCATTACATAGCAGGACTGAAGGCTCACTGGCTACATCTCTGAGCTCCAGCTCCAGGCCCCTCCCCTCCCTGAGGGTCAGAGAAGGAGCTGAGAGCACCTGGCCCCAAGACCCTACCTTCTAATCACTCTAATCAATCTAACGGTTAGTTTTCCAGTGATCAACTCCATCTTGAAGCTCTGGGTCACCTGATTGACGTAAACTCTCAGGGCCCACCTTGAGCCACAAACACACTCCTGTCACTTGGGAAGTCCCAAGGATGTAGAGGTTGCGTCCTTTATTATTTGAGTCTCCAGCCACCAGTTTTCTTATCCAGAGGAGACGGATATTAAGAATATCTTAGTATCCTTCCAGAAAAATTGTATTTTTCCCAAGGGTAGCATTCTATGTTATACACATGGTTTGGAACTTTTTTAAAAACTTAAATGTGTATTTTGATTATCCCATAGTTATACTTGAGAAGTTTCTCTTTTTCCTGACATAGCAGTTCATTGCACCTGTGCTATAACTGCTTCCTATTGATACATTGTTTCCAGCCATGGCTGCTACAATAATGCTGCAATGGATGACTTTATACATGAGTCATTTTGCACCTGTACATGTGTATGTGTGGTCCGAACTCCTGGACTTGGAGTCACCGGGTCACCCCATGTGTGTACTTGTGATTTAAGTGACTATTCGGACGTTAGCAGATGCCCTCCGCCAAGTCCTGTCTGTTTCCACTCCTACCAGTGATGCACGAGGCTGAGGTTTCGTCACACCATTACCAACCCAGCCTTTTTATTTCGCTAGCCTTTTTGTTCAAATACTTACTCAGTTTTTAAAAATTTATTTATTTATTCATTTATTTAATTTTTGGCTGCATTGGGTCTTCACTGCTACACGTGGGTTTTCTCTAGTTCCTGAGAGCATGGGCTACTCTTTTTTGCAGTGTGCAGGCTTCTCATTGCGCTTGCTTCTCTTGTTGCAGAGCACGGGCTCTAGGTGTGTGGGCTTCAGTAGTTGTGGCTCATGAGCTCTAGAGAACAGGCTCAGTAGCAGTGGTGCACGGGCTTAGCTGCTCCGCGGCATGTGGGATCTTCCAGGACCAGGGATCGAACCCATGTCCCCTGCATTGATTCTTTTTTTTTTTTTTTTTAGTTTCTGCTTTATAACAAAGTGAATCAGTCATACATATACATCTGTTCCCATATCCCTTCCCTCTTGTGTCTCCCTCCCTCCCACCCTCCCTATCCCACCCCTCCACCCTGCATTGATTCTTAACCACTGCGCCACTTTGGTGACATCTCTCATGGGGCTACTGGTACTTACTGGTACCAGTTAGTTACAACTGATTTGAATAAATGCGCACCCAGATTTCCTGGCTATAAACTTGCTCCTTGGACTCTAGGTGGGCTTAGTCTTTTTAGTCGTTTAGAGGGCAAAAGGCAGAAGGGATGTCCTTTCAGCCACACTGAGGTGATGGGCGTGATTAAGGAGGATCGGGTGATCCGTGTGAGGAGATCGGGGTCTTTGATTGGCTGTTGCAGTGGGACGAGACCTTGGAACCGAGAGTCCACTACCGCCGGGGCAGAAGCGTCTGGACGGGTCTGGGTGGCTCTGGACTCACGGTTGAGCCCAGCTCTGCGGTTTGCTTCTGCACAGCTGTGGCCCCATCGCGTGGCCACTGGGCCTCTGGGTGGAGGTGGGCCAGTCTTGCCTGTCCCGGCCGCTAGAGGCCGCTCTGCTGGCCTGCGCTGGCTTCCCCGGCTGGGCTCTGGGACAGGTTGGGGGTGGAGGGATGGGAGGAGGGAGTCCCACAGCGGCCCTGTGTGAGGCCAGAGTCTGCGGACAGGGTGCAGAGGGACAGGTGGGCTGGGGCCACGGAGCCAAAAGTGGAGAAGGGACCCTGAGCTGGGTGGGGGTGGGGGGTGCTAGGAGGCCTGTGGGTCAGGCGCTCTGCTCAGAGCCCCGGAGGTCTCACCTGTGGCGTCAGCTGAGCCTTTTCCCTGTAGCCTCAGAGTTGGTCCCCACCTACGCCCCTCACCTGTAATCCACAGGCCCCCTGCGGTGGGTGACTGGAGATGAAGCAGAAGGTCTCCCTGACCTCAAATACTGAATATATCATCCTTTGCCAGGACCCAGTGCCTGACAGTCATTTCTTGACCCTAAAGCAAGATCTCCAGAAAGTTCCTGCTAAAAGGCAAACGTGTAACCCAGCCTGAGGAACCCACCATACTTTTGGAATAGAGACAAAGTTAGCCTGTCAGGCTATCTAGGGCAGAGTAGGCAGGGTGAGGAAGCTCTGACAAAAAGAGAGAAGGTCTGGGATGTTCTAGAACTGAGTTTCCAACTTCTTTTTGGCAACAGATCCTTCTCTTCCAATGAAAACTGTGTACCCAGAAGCACAATACGAAGAGCGGGTAAAGCGGGGCTAGCTGGCCTCTCCAGGGTGTCTGCACCCAGGTGTGTGCCCTGCAGGGCGTGCCTGGGAAGAAGATGAGGAGCCCCCGAGGTCTGGCCTGGAGATGTTAGTGCTTCTGTTTGGGTGTGTTTTATCTCAAAACTATACCTGGTGTATAAATGTGTTTTAGAACACACGTACGACATTTTAAATAGACATATATGAGGGTATTCAACATTTTTAACTTACTGATACGTTTCGAACACACCAGGCATGAGGCTTGGGTGCCAGATGGGTGCAAAAGCGAAAGCACAGAGAACAGAGGCACCAGGATGCTGAGGGACCCTCCCACCAGGCCCGCGCAGCTCCCCCGGGGAACCCCTCCTCTCTCAGGGTTTTGTCTCTTTTCTCTCTCTTTCTGTGTTGCTCTTTTAACATCTCTTTCAGTGTTTCCTTCCATTTGAAGCCAACTCATTTGGGGAAACCTGGGAGGGAGGGGTGGCCCCCTGCGTTTGGTTGAATCTCCGTCTCTCTCACACAGACGGCCCTGAACCCTGACACTGGATGTGACGGGGCTGCTCGCATCCAGAAGGAATTCTCCCAATTCTGTCTCCCAAAGACTAGAATCCAAGACACTTTACGCCGGGGCTGGGGGCGGGGGGGTTGGCAAGCCGGCTGCCTTCCCTCTAAGGAGTCAGATCAGCAGTAAAATGCCTGAAAGCCGCCACCTTGGCCACCTTCCCAGTCGTCATGGTCATTTCTGCCGAGGAGAGGCTGTTTTCAGAGCAGACTCTTCCCCGTCTGTGGGAGAGGCCAACAGGATGGACATGGGAGGTCACAGCTGACTTTCGTGTCTGGCATCCATTGCACATGTGAGGGGTCTCACACGGATGGCCTCACTCAGGCCTCTGCAGCCCTCTGAGGGGGTGGGACCACCCACCTGGGGGTGCCCTGTCCATCCCTGCGACCTCACCTGGCCTCCGCGACGTAGAGAACAAGCAAACAATCAGACATGTCTGTGTTCCAATAAAGCTTTATTTATAACACCAGGCGGAGGGCCGGGTTTGGTCCGTACACTGCAGTTGCCCAGCCCTACTCAGCACAGGCTCCACAGCCCTCAAACGACTGCACCCCACCTGCCGCTTCCGTGCGACTTCTTTGCTCACCTCTGCACGCTCCTTCCCACTCCTTTGTTTTGGGGGAACTCAATCTATGACAGGTGGATAGAATTATTACCATCATTTGACACATGAGGAAACTGAAGCAAAATTGTAGTTTTTCACCTGTGGTTGTTCAGCCAATGAGCAGCAGTGCCAGGCCCATCCGTGCAGCCTGGTTCTGCAGTCTGGATTCCCCGCCTGCCGTCTTGCATCTCTCAATGATTCCGGCAGCCAATGAACATTTGTATCTGTGAACACCTCTAGGGGCCATGGGGAGAGAGATGGTGCAGTGTCGGGGAAGAAGCTGTAGAGAAAACAAGGTGCGCTAACAGCGCAGAGTGTCAGAGGAGGGGAGGGGATGCCCACGATGGAACTCAGAGGAGGGATGAACCCCTGCCCACCCCCGACTTCCACAGCAGAGTGGGCCACTGTCCATGAGCTTGGGGAGCCTGACCCAAAACATCTGTTCACCCTAGATGGGTAGGCTGTCAGTTCTGTTGTCTGGCCACTCAGGACAAAAGGCAGACTCCCAGCTGGCCCCACGGTGGGTGGGCGTCGGTGGTGCCGATGGCTTCTGTCTGGCACAGCCTGAGGCCACAGGACCTGCGGTCAGCCCTGCTGAGCTGACCCTGCCAGGAAGGTGCCGCCTCTCCATTCCCCTTTCTGAGGCTGTCAGTACAACTCCTCCCAGCCTCCCTCATCACCAGCAAGGCTGAGCCCTGCTTAGAGTAGCAAGAAACTCTAATCATTAATCCCCCTCCTCCCTGAGGGGTCAGCGCGCCCTTCCCTGCCAGGCCCAGGCAGGAACAGAGGCCGCAGAATGTTTGCCGTGTCTTACCCATCCTCCACAAGCATGTGTCCACAGGTAAAGGGCCCTCACCTGGAGGACAAAGACCCGCTCTGCTCTTCCGGGAATCAGGAAGCCCGTTTTTCATTGGAGAAATCCATCACGGACTTCCCTGGTGGTCCAGTGGTTAAGACTCCTCACTTCCACTGCAGGGGACCCGGGTTCCATCCCTTGTTGGGGAACTAAGATCCCACGTGCAGTGGGGCTCTGTAATGGGAGAGGCCACAACAGTGAGAGGCCCACGTACCACAAAAATATATATATATATATTATCTTCTAATCAATTCCATATGTATTAGGGTCTATTTCCAGACTGCTGGGGTTTTTAAAAAAATAATTTATCGATTTCTGTACTAGTATCATTTTATTTTACTTATCATAGCTTTATAGTATATTTCAATATCCCATATTACTCATATTTTCTATTAGCTTTTCAATTATTTTAGAAAGGTCAGGGAAAATCCTGTTCTTATTTTGATTGCAATCTCATTGAATATACGTAGATCAGCTTACAGAGAATTTACATCTTTACAAAACTAACCTTTAGCCAAGAACAAGCTCCTTTATTCAAGTCTTTTTACTATCTCCCAGTCGAGTTAAAAGTTTGTTTGTTTTTTTTTTCTCGGTACGCAGGCCTCTCCCGTTGCGGAGCACAGGCTCCGGACGCGCAGGCTCAGCGGCCATGGCTCACGGGCCCAGCTGCTCCGCGGCATGTGGGATCCTCCCGGACCGGGGCACGAACCCGTGTCCCCTGCCTCGGCAGGCGGACTCTCAACCACTGCGCCACCAGGGAAGCCCCTAAAAGTTTTCTTGATATATCAGGCACGTTTCGGGGGAATAGACTTTATTTTGTAGAGCGGTTTTCAGTTCACGGCATGATTGTGGGGAAGGCACAGATCCTTCCCATTTACCCCCAGCCCCCGACATGCACGGCCTTCCCCACTATCAACCTCCCCACCGGAGAGGGATGTCTGTTACATTGATGAACCTGCACTGCCACGTCACCATCACCAGCGTCCAGAGATGACCTTGGAGCTCACGCTTGGTGTCCTGCATGCTGTGGGTTTTGGGCAAGTGTATGAGGTCATGGATCCCCCCTGTAGACCGTACAGAGTAGTTTCACTGCCCTAAAACACCCTTGTTTCTAGGTTTATTTCTAGCTACTTTGTCTCTTTTACTATTGCTAGTGTTAATGAGAATTTTTCCTCCTTCGTGTTTTCTATTGGTTATATTTGTATATAAGATGTTTATTATTTTTGCATATAAATTTTGTAAGCAAGACTTTGCTGAACTCTGAAGTGTTCTGATATTCTTTCAGTGGATTTGTTTGCATTTTCCAGGGATCATCTACAAATAATGACCAATTTGCCTATGTCTTTCCAATAGTTACACCTTTCTAGTTCATTGTGCTTCTCCCACTCTGTCACGGACCCTAGACTTTCACACCCTTATCTACCCCTTTCTACTGAGCCTGGAGCTACTGGTTCCCTGGGTCACCCACAGACACCCTCCTGGCCACGCTCTGGCCCAACAGTGTCGCACAGTGAACTTGTTCTGCCCAGATACTGCCCATGGAGGTGTGTGTGTGTGCGTGTGCGTGTGCACGCTTTTACGGTATCGTTATGGTTACAACTCTCCTGGATACATCGTTGAACTGAATAACCTATTCTTGTCTTCCTAGACCGATTCCCCTTTCTCTTAGTCACGGACCCCTCTTAGAAGCTGAAAAACGTGCTGCTTCTGGGCCCAGTCTGAGCATCCCTAATCCCGTTCTTCCCGGTGATGTGTTAGCTGTTGCCGGGATCCCTGCCCCTGGAGAGCAGACCCCACAGCCCCCGGCTTTCCATCAGTGCTATTCCCAGGGCTTGCCTTGGGCTCCTGACGCAGGATCTATTTCTGCCTTCTCTCGCACTGACCCTTTCTTTGCTCTGTGGGCTCATTTGGAGAAGAGATAAAGGTGGAACAAGACGGGAGACTCCTGCAGGGTGTGTGTGCTGCTCTGGTCCAGCTGCACAAGAATCCGTGCAGAGCGCTGGTCCTGACCTCTCTCCACTGCTGCCTGCTGTTCTCGGGGTGCCTGTGGCGTCCAGGCCATTGCCTCTTTCCCCTCCTCTTGTGCTTCAACCTGCGGTCGGAGCAGAGTTTCCCTCTCCCGCCCCTCCTTCCCCGCTCCGCCTTCTTACTACACAAGGGCACTCTGCAGCCCCACAATTGTTCACAGACCTTCACGCGTGTGTGTCAGCCGTCAGTGTGATACGCCAAACGGGCTATTGATTTAGTGACAGCCATCGCTGCAAGGAATTGATCTAATGTTTTCATTACGCTAAAAATGCTTTAACAAGTTCATTCGGAATTAGGCGATGGCAAAGATCTGCTTGGTTCCCATCATGTTCCCAGGAGGAGGTGACTTGTAGGGGACCCTGAGGGACAAAAGCCACCACTCTACCCAGCAGCGCTCAGCCCAGTGCACCCACTGCACCCAAGCTAGCATCTAGCATCCACCCCCAGCCTCTAAGTTCTAAATTCTTAATTGATTTGGTTGTGCACTGTCAGCCAGCTACTGCTGCATAACAAAGCAAGACTTAGGGGCGTTTTCCCTGCAAGTCTGCTGGTTGATGGGTGGCCAGCTGTCTAGACCAGGCTCAGCAGGCAGCTCTACAGGGTAGGATGGGTCCAGGTCTGTCCCTTATGTGACTCCTCCCCCTCTGACCCGGGAGCTGGTTGGGACGTGCTCTTCTCTGGCCAGGTTATGGGCGCAAGAGGGTGAGAGGAACTGTGTGACGCCACAGGAGGCCTGTGCTCAGAACTGGCCACTTCCACCTCAGTCCACTGGGGTCAGACGGCTGAGCCCCACGTCCGGGGTGGGCCGGGAAGAACTACAAATTTATGCTGCAGAGCCAGTGTCACCACCAAAGTGGGGTTTTCTCCCTTCTACAGGTGGGTCTGTGTCTGCAGAGGGAACTGAGCTTGTGCCTTCTCAGCGCAGTTTATTCACTGCCCTGGAAATGCCAGCTTTTTAACCAGCCAGGTAACTGTGCTCCCTCACCGCTGAGTGGGATTAGCTGACAAGATGCTCCCCGGCTTCCTCGGTGGGAACCAGAGCCCCGCTGCCACACACACGCCGGAGGCAGGGGAGCCGTGGTCTTGTTGGAACCGACGTGGGCATCTTTGGACACTTTATTGGGAAAGTGTTTTCTTTCTTCCTGGGAGGTGCAGGTGTCTATGTCCACTGTGGGGCAAGCGTCCTTTTGGCGGGACTGGAGGGGCCCCTGGTGATGGCAGCGCGCAGCAACTCGGGCTGGGCACACCGCGCTCAGGATGAAGCTAGCCTGGGCTATTTCTTAATCGGCTTGTTAGAATTCATGAGAGTTTTGCCTTTAAGAGTCTTCCTGTGACCAAACCTCTTAGGATGGAGATAACGGGGCCTGTGACAGTCTCTACAGAGCCTGCACAAGATGATTTGGTTGTGTGAGCCATTCTCCCCACTGTCCTTGACAGCCCTACGTGCCAGCTCTCACCATCACTGGATTGCTTTAACGCCTCTCTACGTGGAGGGCATTTGGGTGGAACCATGGTGGGTTCTGGAGATGCACCTGCTTTTGAATCTCAGCCCTGCAGCCCTGTGTGCTTACCTGCTCAAGTCTCAGCGTCCTCATCTGTGAAATGGGATGATGACCACAGCAGCTGCTCCAGAGTCTGGGTTGGTCTTCGGTGTGATGGCATGTAGAGCGCTCAGCACAGAGTCTGCACACAGTGGGCCTCGACGGGTGGAAGCCACTGCCCCTGAGTGTGGGTCCCCAGCTCCCCATGGACAGGCCTAGATTCAGTTCCCAGACGGTCTGTTTTTTAACTGAAGTATAGTTGATTTACAATGTTGTGTTAATTTCTGCTGTACAGCAAAGTGACTCAGTTATCCATATATAGACATTTTTTCATATTCTTTTCCACTGTGGTTTATCCCAGGTCATTGAATATAGTTCCCTGTGCTATACAGTGGGACCTTGTTGTTCACCCATCCTACATATAATAGTTTGCAACCCTGATGATCTTTAATCACGTCAATGTGGTTTTAACAGACAGGGACCTGAGAGCTGGAAGCCCCACTCAAATAGCTCTGACTACGCCTTGTGAAAATAGAACATGACAAATAGCCTGTTTTATGCTTTCCCCAGACTTTTCTTTTTTTTTTTAATATTTTTAATTTATTTTATTTTATTTTATTTTATTTTATTTTTGGCTGTGTTGGGTCTTCTTTTCTGTGCGAGGGCTTTCTCTAGTTGCAGCAAGCGGGGGCCACTCTTCATTGCGGTGCGTGGGCCTCTCACTATCACGGCCTCTCTTGTTGTGGAGCACAGGATCCAGACCCGCAGGCTCAGTCGTTGTGGCTCACAGGCCTAGTTGCTCCGCGGCATGTGGGATCTTCCCAGACCAGGGCTCGAACCCGTGTCCCTGCATTGGCAGGCAGATTCTCAACCACTGCACCACCAGGGAAGCCCCCAGACTTTTCTTAATATTACCAAGTCTCAGAGAAATTTAGTTCTCAAGACATGCAGAATAAAAACTTTCAAAGGGTAATCAAGTGAGGGCCTTCCCTGGAGGCGCAGTGGTTAAGAATCCACCTGCCAATGCAGGGGACACAGGTTCAAGCCCTGGTCTGGGAAGATCCCACATGCCGCGGAGCAACCAAGCCCGTGTGCCACAACTACTGAAGTCCGCGCGCCACAACTGCTGAGCCTGTGCACCTAGAGACTGTGCTCCACAACAAGGGAAGTCACTGCAGTGAGAAGCCCGCGCACCGCAACAAAGAATAGCCCCTGCTCGCCACAACTAGAGAAAGCCCGTGCGCAGCAACGAAGACCCAACGCAGCCAAAATCGAACAAGTAAATAAATAAATTTATTAAAAAAAAAAAAGAGTAATCAAGTGAGAATGCCCTGAATGAAAGATATAAATTATAAGTGAGATTTAAGTGGTGTTTTGGTTGGTTGCATTTCTGGTCTCCTGAAGGCCGACAGAGACCCTTGTATTGTTAGAACCGGAAATCTTCCAACTCTGTATCTGCCCACATCTTCCCAAAGTAAACAGCATCTTCTGATCATAATCGCCTCCTCCCTTGGTGACTGAAGGCCGTTATCCTGAACATCAGGGATGATTAAGATGGGGGGTAAATAGAATTATAGTGAAACTAGAATGTTCCCTGGAAAACAAACACTACCACGATGAATCCTAATATCGCTTCTTTTTCTTAAAAGAATGTAGGAAGAAAATGCCTGTCGTTTGGGTTCTGAGTAACCAGGGTTTGCCTGTTTGATTAAAAAATATTGTTTATCAGATTTTCCTTTTCTGCCACCCATCTCTATCTTTGAGCATCTTCAAGTTGTTAAAATGACTTCTTCTCACAGTGTCTCTGTTTTTAGATCTGGAAAATATAATTTGGGTTAAAACTCGATGGGGAGTCGCTCAGGCGGATGGGTTGCCGTGGTAACGTGCGGGGAGGGGAGATGTATGGCCGGAGGTATTTGCAAGAGCCTCTGGGTTGAGCTTTGTCTTTGCACCGGCTGGTGGGCCTCCTCTTTCCAGGCCTTGCCTCCACCTGCTGCCTTCCTGAATCACTGCCCAGTACTGAGATGACCGTGGGGTCCCGGGGCCAGGCGCATTCTTCCTGGCAGAACCCTGATTTTATTCAGCTACAGAGAGGCCAAGTGCCTCCTAGGACAGGTTGCACCCTTTCTAGCCCCAGAGGGTGGATCTCAGTTGGTCTAAGCTAAACATCATAATTTTATTTCCATGCCAGTGACCGGGTTGGGCCAGGTTGTAGGACAGTTCTGGCCAATGACAATGAGAGCGTGCCAGGGGTGTCTGGGAACTTTCCTCACAAATACAAGTTCACAGGTGAGGAAACACCTGCCTAGGACTCTAGATGTCAGGTCTGAGGATTTGAAGCTTAGAACCACAGCTGACATCTCTCACCTGTGCAGGAAAGTCAAGAGGGTTGCAAAGAAGCAGAACCAGAGTTGGGGAGTCACTGAGGCGGAGTTAATCAACCTGGGGATGTCCTGATGTCCCAAAATAAACTTTTTATTCCAGACTTGTGTTCCCCCAAATTCATATGTTGAAGCCCTGGTCCCCTCATACCTCTGGATGTGATCGTATTTGTAGGTGAGGTCTTTAAAGAGATAATTAAACTAAAATGAGGTCTTTATGGACCCTAACTCTAGTGAGGATTCGGGTTATAATCAAATAACCAATGAATTATAATCGGTAACTGTTAGAGGATGGAGGGAACGAAAAGTGTCCACTGAACCAAAAAGTGAGGTGGGCAGCTCTGTTATACTCAGTGGGTCAGTTTATTATAGGGTGGGGTCTGGTGGGCAACAGTCTGAAAGCATTCGAAGCTGTATGCCATGCTGCCGAAGGCAATTTTTTAGTTAACTTAGGGTATGGGGGTATGTGTTTGTAAACAGGATGAGCCTTCCTAAGTCAAGATTTATGAATGGGGCTTCCCTCGTGGTGCAGTGGTTGAGAGTCCGCCTGCCGATGCAGGGGACACAGGTTCGTGCCCCAGTCTGGGAAGATCCCACATGTCGTGGAGCAGCTGGGCCCGTGAGCCATGGCCGCTGAGCCTGCGCGTCTGGAGCCTGTGCTCCGCAACAGGAGAGGCCACAGCAGTGAGATGAGAGGCCCGCATACAGCCAAAAAAAAAAAAAAAAAAAATTTATGAATGGGTAACTAGTCTCTTGGGCGCCAGGAAGACGTCAGCGAAGGTCTTTGTGATTGTTCAGAGGCTAACAGCGCATGGAGGCCACCTGGACCTAACAATCATTGCACAATACCTCTCAACCACAACAGAGAAGAGATTCACTGAACACTACAGACCTGGGTGGGGTCAACAGGACAGGTGGGACTCTACGGGCCCAAGATGGCACCAGTTATGCTAACAGCCTTACAGTAACTCATAATCCAACTTGACTGGTCTGTTATAAGAAGAGGGATTTTGATGCAGACATATGCACACATAGCGGAAAGGCCATGTGAAGACACAGGGAGAAGACAGCCACATACATGCCACGGAGAGAGGCCTCAGGATGAAACCAACATTCCAGCACCTTCATCTTGGACGACTGCCCTCCAGAAGTGTAAGAAAATAAATCTCTGTTGTTTCATCTCTGTTTGCCCCCTCTGTGGTACTTTGTCATGGCAGCCCTAGGACACTAAAACATCACCGAGGCCAATACGGGCTTTGGAAGCAAGTGGCATCACCCCCAACTCCAAATGGCTTCAGTAATAAGGAGAAAATGGACTAAATCACATCCAACAAGTCAGACAGTAAAGCAGCCCGTGGTAGTCTCAGCAATGCCATCAGAGACCCGGGTTCCTCCATCTTCCTGCCCACTCGGCATGTTGGCCTGACCCTTAGGCGGGCTCCTCGAGGTGCCAGGATGGCCGCCATGTATCCAGCTGCCTCCTGCAGGTGACACTGTGCAGGGGCGGGAATGAGGTGCTGGAATGTTCCTACATGTCTCTTTTGTGAAGGGGAGAAAGCCCTCTCCTGCTGTCTCATTGGCCAGAACTACAACCCTTGCCCATGGTTGGCCATGGGCACAGAATTACCGTGGTGGGAATGAACCAGGAAGAAGCCAGTTGTCTGTCACATGTGGCTGCCAGTGATGGGGTGTGAGTGGTGCTTTATTAATACATTAGAAGAAAGTGGAACAGAAATGGTGGTTGGGTTGCAGCCAGCAGGGTCTTCTCCCCACCTGCACAACCAGTCATCACCAATCCTATTGATTTATCTCCCAAAGAGCTGTTGAATTCACTGACTTTTCTGCAGCCCCTCTTCCATCACTGTAATCCAAGCTCCAATGATCTCTTACTGGGACTATTGCAGTAGCCTATCAGCCTGCCTGAACACACCCTGATCCCCTCTCGTCTCTTCTAACTGTAGCCTAATGACCTCTGAAAAATGTAGATGTAATCAAGTCTCACCCTACTTGAAATACTGCAGTGGTTCCATGCAGCTTAGAATAAGACATACTTCCTTCCCTCTGCCTGCAAGGCTCTGCCCAGTCCGGCCTCTCCCCGCCCCACAGCCTCCTCACATGCCACACTCGTCCCACCCACGCCGCCTCAGGCATGTGGGCTGCTGTTTTTACTGTCCCTAAAACACGTTGTGATTTCACTCTTGTGCTGAGCATGTGCTGGTCCCTCTCTCCAGGACCTTGTACACTCCTCACCTGGTGGATACCTCACCTGGCACTTATCCCTCAGGGCTTACACATCTCTTTCTAGGGAAACCTGCTGTCTTTCCTGACAAGGTCCAGCCCACCTTGTCCAGCCCACCTGCACCCACGTGTGTGTAACCCTGCCACTCTCAGAAGCCTGCATGTGAACTAATCATTCTCCCAGGTCGGGAGTGGGCTGGGGCTCTCCTGGTCCCACCTGGGCTTGCTTGCGCAGCCTGAGTCCTGCAGTGGCTCCCCTGGCTGGAGGGTCCGGGGCCTGTGTGCTGGCTCTCAGCTTGTGCCCGTTCCCATGTGACCTCTCAGTCAGCCGTCCTTCTGGGCTCTGAACGTGGTGGCCAGACCATTCCAAGAGGGCAACAGTGAAAGCTGAAAGGCCCTTTGAGGCCTGGACCTAGAACTTGCACACGTCACTCACGTCACTTCTACTGGTCAAAGCGGGCCACAGGCCTGCCCAGCAGTGTGGGGAGACAGAAGGATGGCGAAATACTGCCTTTTCTAATCTCCACTCGTCATGTGGGTCTCAGAGCACGTGAGGCTCTTCTTCCTGGACACGATCCACACCCCTCTGTCCTCTGTATTCTCCTGAGCGGCTGTGGCCAGGACGGTGGTCTTCTTACCCCATTATAACTCCTGCACCCTGTACAGCGCCCAGAAGAGAGCCAGGGCTTTAATACTTATTGGACGACCGAATGAATGAGATACAATTATGCACCAGGTTAATTCAAAAAGGCCATTATATTGCAGATGAGGATCATTTGTGAGCCTAAATTATCCATTAAACATTTAAACATCTGAAACAACTTAACATGTACGGATGGAAGAGTTAAGGAGATTATGGCACATCTACCTGATGGGATATTATACACAACTTTTATGATAGTCACCATTACGCCACAAGTTGAGAATATACTTATGATATAAAATTGAATAAGAAAAATGACAGAGGTACTTCCCTGGCGGTACAGTGGTTAAGAATCCGCCTTCCAATGCAGGGGACGCGGGTTCGATCCCCGGTCAGGGAACTAGATCCCACATGCCACGGGGCAACTAAGCCTCCTGCGGCAACTACTGAGCCCTCGCACCCTAGAGCCTGTGCGCCACAACTAGAGAGAAGCCCGTGCGCTGCAATGAAGACCCCACGGGCCGCAACCAAGACCCAACACAGCCAAATAAATAAATAAAATTTTTTTTTAAAAAAGGAAAAAATGAGACAAAGAAGACAAGGCTTTATAGTAATGTCTCTCCATCCCTCAAGCACATCGTCCCCCGGCTCACCTCCTGCTGGTGGACATGCCTCTTCCTGGCACCACTCTCCGTGGGTCCCATCGTGGCTGTCTCCTGCTTGTCCTTGGAGCTTCAGTTCACATGTCAGTCCTCAGGGAGGCTCTCTGAGGCCCCAACCAGGTACATCCCTGTAAGTCTCCCTGCCCCTCCCCCATCGTCTGCCTTACATGGGGCTGTGTCACCTGGAACAGTGTTGGTCGGCACAGGTGAGATGTGGTGCCTGGGGGTGCCTGGGGGGCTTAAACAATAGAAATTTTTTTTTTTTTTTTTTTTTTTTTTTTTTGTGGTACGTGGGCCTACTCACTGTTGTGGCCTCTCCCGCTGCAGAGCACAGGCTCCGGACGCGCAGGCTCAACGGCCGTGGCTCACGGGCCCAGCCGCTCCGCGGCATGTGGTATCTTCCCGGACCGGGGCACGAACCCGTGTCCCCTGCATCGGCAGGCAGACTCTCAACCACTGCGCCACCAGGGAAGCCCAAACAATAGAAATTTATTTCCTCATGGTTCTTGAGGCCAGAAGTCTGAAATCGAGGTGTCAGCAGGGCCACATTCCTTCTGAAACCTCTAGAGGAGGGTCCTCTCTTGCCCCTTCCGATGTACAGTGGCGGCTGGTGACTCTTGGCTTGTGGACGCGTTGCCTGATCTCTGCATCTGCTGTCCTGTGGCTCCCCACCACCCCGAGTCTGTACATGCTCTTCCTCTCTGGGTTTCTCCTCTCTTTATATGGACTCTAGTCAGATTGGATCAGGGTCCACCCTAGTGACCTCATCTTAAATTGACCGTCTACCAAGACCCTGTCTCTAGACAAGGTCACCTTCACGGGTACCAGGGGTGAGGACGGGCACGTAGCCTTGGGGATACTGTTCCACCCACAGCAATGGGGGAGGGAGGGAGGAAGTGACAAGATGTGGGTGCTGTGAAGCTGAGATTTGCTCCCCAAGCCCGGGAGGCTTCTTGCACTGGCTGGCACTCACATGTCCACTGGGGGCTCTGGGCTACAGCATCACAGGATCTGGAGGGGACACCAGGCCGCAGTTCTCAGTTCCAACCAGGTAGCTCGTCTCTGGGCCTCTCGCCTTGTGGCCCACCTGCCCCTCTTAGCACCGTGCGGCACCCACCACACTCCCACCACGCTTTCTGGTGTCTCGTGGACAAAATTTTCAAGAAAGACTCGAGCATCAGCTGCTTCCGCTTGCGGGAGACTGAGAGTTCCTTGATGGGTGGGGTGTGGGGTCGTGTTGCCCTCTCCAGGACACCCCCTACCACGGGGTCAGGGCTTTGTCTTCCCCCAAAGGAGCTTCGATCCCACTAAGCCGATACAGGTACTTTGGTGGCGGGAAGAGTGTGGGCCTTTGAGTGGCCGTCCCCCAGGTGCAAAGCGACTTTGTCGTGAGTTACAGACACAGGCCGACCCCGGGTCTCACCCCGAGCGCTGACCGGGATCCTCCCAGGCTGGGACCTGGATCCGTGTCTTAGCATCTGCCCAGGTGTGCCTGCTGGTCACCTGCACTGGCACCTGGGACCGACTGCTGCGGGTGGCTCGGCGTGGCTCAGGTGTGCTTGCTCGCCCCGCTGGTCCAGGCAAGGCGTCTGCAGGTGTCCCCTCCGCCTCTGACCCACTGCACCGGTTCCTGTGCCATCGGCCAGCTCGCTGACCTCCAGGCAAATGCGAGCTCCTCGAGGGCCTGCCTGTGACCTGCTCCCCAGGGCTCCCTTGTACCTTGCGCCACCTTGAAGACAGCAGGTGTGAAAACGCTGGTTGAAAGCGCGTCTAGGGCGTGTGCCAAGCAGGGTGTAGGTGGGAGAGGAGGCTGCCGCGGCCTTAGGGCTTGCTCCCCGTGGAAGTGCTTTCGTCACGACAGGGCCGGCAGGTGTCAGGCTCCCTGAGTGCTGTCCCTATTCACGGGGCTGGGACGAGCTGTGCCCACAACCTGCCCTCTGCAGCCCGCCCAGGCGCCCCAGCGCCCTGCCCCCAGGGACCAGCCCAACTGCCCTGACATCCACTGCCACCTCCTCCCCAAACTCACTCCCAGAAAGAGAGAAAGGCTGGGAGAGGGAAGGAAGCCGGCAGCCGGCGGAGGAGGAGGGCTGGGAGGAGGGCTCGCCCTCTGGCAGGCAACGTGACCCCCCAGGAGGCCCCATGGCCCCGCCTGCTCTAATAAACTCGAAACTCCAGTGACTTAAGTGAAGATTTCAGATTAACATTTAAATTAACGCCGGACTAGAAATCTGGAGGCCCAGGTCGCTGGTGTGACTGTGTTAACTCGTTCTGTGACCTGGGGCGAAAATTTAAAATGATCTTTTCTGATCGAGCCGCCCCTTCCCTCCGTGGGGAGGTCAGGACGTGGACCTGGAGGACCTCCGCCCCTCCCGGGCTGTCCTGGAAGCCCGGCCTTCTGTGTGGGTGGGGCTCACCTTTGCCCCTGAGTCGCTCTGCTTGACCAGTGAGTGTGGACCCTCCTGGCCCCTGGAGGCTGCGATCCAGGCAGCTGGTGCCAGAGAAGAGAAAGGCAGGGCCATGGGTTTGGGGACCATCAGTGACACTGCCATCAACTCAGTCACTGCAGGGGACCTCTTTTAGGAGCTGTCCTTTACATGGCCTGTCTTGGTGCTCCCCAAACTTGGGGCCCGAGCTGAAAGGAACAGGGTATTAACATGACCAAGAGCCCCGGGGGTGGGCACGTCTACCAGATCCAACCCAGTGGGCTCCAGAAAGCCAAGAACATCCCAGATCTGCCAGGGTCTGAAACCCCGGTCTGCAGACACAGAACAGAGAGCCGAGTGGGATCCAGGATCCCAGGAGAGTAGCCAGGTCCAGCTGGGGGGTTCCAAGAATCTGGACTCTTCCAGAGGGGCAGGGAAGGTGCCAGCCCTGGCTGAGTGGATGCGTGTGCTACGTGCCTTATAGACTAGTCCCCATCCTCTGATGAAGAGAAAACTAAAAGTGAAGCAGGCACAGGTGGGCAGGATCTGAAGCCAGGTGCTGTTAACAGGGCCCCTGCTGCCCTCCGGATGGGCAGCTGTATCAGGAAGGGCCGGGGGCACTGCCAGAGCACGGAGCCACCCGGACCCCCAGGGCCCTGCCCCACTCGCCCTGCTCTGCGGGACCCTGCACACCAGCCTGCCGTATCCCTCTCAGACAGGGACGCTGCTCCCCCAAGAAGCTGCCGCATGGCCCGGGGCCAGACCAGCCACTGCTCCTTCACACTGGCCGTTTCCTTCCCTGCCGCCAAGAGACTGGCTCCCACTGTCTTCCCTCCCCTGGGAGCAAGGAGTAAAGGATGTCAGGAACCTCTAGGAAATCCCTTCTTCTCCACTCTTGCCTGTCCACAGGGATCCTAATGGCCCTCAGCCTGCAATGGTCGCCCTCGCTTTTTTCCCAAGAGGCCTCCCGGCAGAGCCTGCCAGGCCATCTGTCACCTGAGAGTCCTGGGAGGTGGGGCCCTGTGCCCTCCCAATCAGCCCCTGCGCCCACCGGTGTGTTCCCACGGCTGGTCAGGGTCCCCGCTGGAGAACCCTGCCCTGGAGACATAGGGTCTCATTCTTTGGGAGAGTAGTGAACTCGAATAGCAGTGGCTGAGGCATCTCAAAGAGGATGGAGAATCGCCATCCAGGTGGGCGGGAGATCTGTCCTGCAGTGCGCAGGGCCCTGGTCCTGATGGCCCGAGCTCCGTCCAGGCTCCAGTGGGACAGGAGGGCAACACCGGGCCAAGGGCCTTCAGGAAGGTTCCGGAATGCATGGTTCTGGAGGCAAGTTACATGGCCACAGGAGCTGGAAAGGACACCTGTGGCTACAGGTTCCTTTCCTGGGAAGAAGGAACACACTGCAGGAAGTGCTGGGTCCTCCCGGCCTCTGGCGTTGGGCCCACAGACCTTCCAGCCCTTGCTGTCATCTTGGACAGACAGGCTGTTCCTGGGGACCTGGGGAAGGAGAAGGACTGGGTGCCACTCAGTGGGCTTGTAGTTCCATAATTGGCAACCATAATGATCAAGGACAGCTCACACTGCCTGAGGGTCACCTGGCCAGTGAGGGGCGGGGTCAGGATGGCAGCCGGGCTTGTGCAATCCCATGGTCTGGCTCTCAATCAGCTGACCTGCCCGGACACACTCACAGACGTGCGCCGGGTGACCCGGGAAGTGGAACGGGGGAAGGTTCCCCAATCTTTATAAGCCTCGCCATGAAATGGGGATACAGTAGTCCTCGGGTCGCTCTCATAGGCTGTGACAAGCGTCGAGTGCATGACACGTGGAGCACGACACGTGGAAGGCAGGAAGCGTCCATAGCGATGGCACCGTCGTGACTGTGGTTGGTCTTTGCTGCCATGGATGCAGGCTGAGCCCTCGGCCACCCCATTCTGATGTACAACCAGGAAACAGCACAAGAAACGGGGTCGGGTCGGCCGTGCCTGCATTCAGATTTAAAGGTTATGCTGTTCTCCCAAAGACACCCCAAAATGCAGTGCTCGACTAGGACAGATAACGTCTTCACGCCTCGTTTAACGCCAGGCGAGTGGTCATGACCGACCGAGGCTTTGCCAGGCTCCTCCAGCATCCTCGGTCACAGCCGGGGCAAAGACAGCAGGTTCAAAACCAGTTTCCTGTGGAGCAAATGAGGCTGACGCTAGAGGCTTCATTTACTTCATTTACCTTTTCTTGGTGAGAATTCTCAGCTGGGCAGCCCTGCCTGAGGAGAAGGGGCGGAATCAGCTGCGTAGCCCATTCGAGGTAAGTGGCAGAGGCTCCCTGAGGCTTTAAATTCAGCCAAAATGTGACTTTGGGAGCAGGGTCCAGCTTTGGACAAACCTTTTCCATTTGCAAAGGTTCCTTGGGTGTAGTTAATGCAGCCCAGTGGGGCTCGAGGTCTCTGATGGACTCAGAGCATGGGTCTCCTTATTCTTCAAAAAAGCATGTTTTAAATGGAAAAAGTAAAATGAATGTGGTTTATAAAAACACGAGTACAAAAGGGCACGCAAAGAAAACTAGTCTCCGTTTGGCTGTCTTTGAAAACTGCACATTCCTGCCTTCGAAGAAGCAGCCAAAGGACAAGAGCCCATCCCAGCCCCCGGGGACCGTGGGTTTGCTGACTGTCCAGCTGGAGAACGGCTCACAGGAGCCTCATCCCCCTTCCAGAGAGATAACACATGCTTTGTGCTTGTTTAGTGTGCAGGGCCCTGATGGACGAGGTAGAGTACGACGTCACCAAGGCTCGGCAGAAGACCAAGGTGGGCTCCTTCAGAATAAATCCTGACGGGACGCAGGAGAGGAGAAAGGTAGCGGAAAAGAAATTATGTGCCAGTGTATAATTGCGGATATGGGCAATTACCAGCCATTTATCCAAACAGCAGTTGGTCTTAATCTTCTAACCTTTCTCTTGTTCAGGGTATCAGCTCTAAATTGCTTCTGAGTCCTGGGGGACCCAAAGTAATCTTTAAGCTTGAAATTGAAGTCTCTCTCCCAGCACCTAAATTTTGTGTCTTGTCAAGTAGGAAGACATTTCTGCACTATTGCTCATCAGGATAAAAATAGCGCTTCCATGGTTCTTGGGCAAGGCCAGCAGGGGACCCAGAATGGCTGCAGGGGCTGCTCAGAGACCTCAAAGGCTGGGCACCCTCCCGCAGGCTCCCCACCCCTGCCTCCGAGATCCACAGAAGTTTCTAGTGTGGATAAGGATGCAAGACCCATCTCCGGGACAGACTCAGGCACCTGTCTGAGCGGAAAGATGGATGTCCTTCCACTACTGAGACCATGCGGAGAGGGGCCCAGCCCTCGGCGTCTGATGGCAGGGGTCTGAGAAATCAGGAGGGACGGGGCCACGGTGAACTCAGGCTCCCGTGTCCTGCCCCAACCCCGCACTCAGGTGGTAAGCGCTCAGAACAATAAGGCAATTTCATTGTCATCCTAAGGGAACCATAACAGGAAAAGGTGTTCCATAGCGTCATCCGGCTCGCTCGGAGCTGAACAGAAGTTGGTTTTGGATTTCCTGTTGGTTTGGCTGAGCACAGGCACCTTGTTTTAAAGCAAATGACCGAGGTGGGCCATCTGCTTTTTCCACCTCTTTCTGGAATTGTGTGCCCATCCAAGAGCCTGGGAGTCGGGCAAGGACAAGAGCCACCAGGGGACTCTGTAGGGTATTGAACACGTCTTTAAGGGAGGCCTAAGTGTGTGTTGAGCTATAGGAGGCCCCTCTAAGGAGGGCAAGACAGGGCTTCCCTGGTGGCACAGTGGTTGAGAGTCCGCCTGCCGATGCAGGGGACACGGGTTCGTGCCCCGGTCCGGGAAGATCCCACATGCCACGGAGCGGCTGGGCCCGTGAGCCGTGGCCGCTGAGCCTGCGCGTCCGGAGCCTGTGCTCCGCAACGGGAGAGGCCACAGCAGTGAGAGGCCCGCGTACCGCAAAAAAAGAAAGAAGGGCAGGACTGTCTTCCCCACAAAAGCCCATCTCCCATCATCTCACCAGGTAATTCACCAGAATTACCAGATAATTCTGATAACTCAGGTACTTTCCCGGGAAGAACAGTGACAACTCGCACCACTGCTCATCCACAGGCCTCCTTCCTGGCGACCAGGTGGCCCCATTGGTCCCAGCGACCTGCAGGGGAGGAGTAACCCTGGTCCCTGACACCGGCTGCAGAGGATTCTCATGGTCAGGCAGCGCCAGGAAAGGCGTGTGTGCCCGGGGCCATGGCAGCTTCGAAAATAAATGGAGGGTCACTATTGTAAGAGGTTAAAATGTGGGTTACCTGACCCATTGTTGGTGCACCTGGGCCAGGAGAGAAGAAGGAGTCTTTCTCTAACAGGTCAAAAAGCAAAAGAGAGTGACCCGGGAGACCCTGGAGGGTCAGGGAAGGAGCGGGGGCAAAGGTAGGGACGCGGGTCCCTGAGGGAGGACCGGGGAAGCTGGCGGCTCTTTATCGAGGACCTGCCATGACAGCCTTTAAGTGATTTCTAGTCCTGACAGCAACCTGCAAAATAGCTATGTTTTCTGTTGAGGACACGCAGAGCAGGCTAGCGGGGTCCCCGGGTCCCTCGGTGACTGCACTGCACACATAGGCCCTCCATCCTCCGAGCTCTCCTGCTGTGTCCGTGCTGAGGATCCCTGAGCGCCCGACATGGACTCACCTTTACCGGAAACAGGCCTGCTCTCCCTTCCCTATTGTCTTGTGCTTTGAGACAGTCAAGTTGAAATCACGTTTTCAGTGTTGCTACAAACACTCCACCTGCTGAGCCGTTGATAGCCATCATTCTGCTGCGTTCATCAGGTGGACCAGAGTGACCTCAAAGTCCCGGCGACAGGAAGCAGGGCCGTCCTGGACCACGTCCCGCACGGAGCTGCTGCCTGGCAGTCTTGGGGAGACAGCCCCCGGGGTGCTTCTCCCCAGCCTTCGGCACTGGAGCCGGACTCTCCTGGCAGACACGTGGAGGGTACGCGGTGCCCGGAGAGGCTGGTCTTTAAGGCCCCGTGTTTTGGAGTTGTGTGGCTTTGGGGTTGAGGTGTGGAAGTCAGGTTTCCTGCCTGCGGTCGACGTGAAGCTAGTGATCACAGCAGCTCCCATGCTTTACAGAACCCAGCAGTTCTCCCTCCCTCTCCGAAAACTCTCCTCTGCTTCAAAGCCCCGTGGTTGTTTCCTCGGCCAGCGGGCTGCTTGGCCAAACTTGAAACACAGGGGCCTCTCGGCATGAAGTCGGGGCCTCACCCGCCGCCTTGGATGCAGGCCAGCTGTTCTTGCCGGGGGTGCTGATGGGGAGGCATCTCTGTCCTTCTGCTGGGGGCGCACAGCCTGTGTGCGCTCAGCTTAGTGTTCAAGAAACACAAAAAAAGCACAAAAGAAGCGCCTGGCAGGATCAGGCCGGAGCCCTGGCTGGGAGAGGTCTCGGATTCAGGGCGCTTCCTGGGTCCCTGACATGCCAGCCGAGGGTGACACGACCCATCTCCTGCCCCGTCCTGTCTTTTCTTTTCCTTTTTCATTCTGTTTCTCCAACGATGGAAGGAAACGCTGACCCATGGGCTGCATCCTCCAAGCTGAGGGTCTGGGAGAGCCTGGCCTTCCTCAGAGGGAGGTGGGGAGCACCCCCGAGGGCCCATGTGCTGAGGGGCAGGGGCCCGAGTTGGCCTTTCAAGTGCAGAGCGGACAGTTAACACACAGACTGGCTGCTGTCGATGCAGGCTGGTCGCTCGGGTGCAGCCTGGTGCTGGGGCAGCTCTGGGGAGGGCGGCGTTGGGGGAGGGCGTGGACAGCTGCTCTGGGCTGGGTCGCGCTGGGTGAGAAGGTGCCAGGTGGCTACTGTGGCACATTCTGCCCCCGGACGACAGCCGGGGAGGGAGCTGGCCCGTGTGACCGCTGCGGACGGCCACTGCCCCGTCACGCTCTGTCCCCGAGGACGTGGGCGCGGAGGACACAGTGAGGGCGGGGCAGGCGCCCGAGGGGCCACGTGTCCTCCAAACAGCAGGTTCTGCTGAAGCAGCCCCGAGGACCTGGGGCCCTCGCACCGCCGCGACCCGCCTAGGAGCGCCAGCCGCGCTGTCGCTGCCTGTCCTGGCGACGTTCTCTGTCCGGCCTTTTCTCCAGCCTCCACTCTGCATTGCCGCCCTGTGGCCTGCACAGCAATCAGCCGGCCCTCTTCTGTCCCAGGACTCCTTCCACGTGCATCCCAGCTGTGAAGGCCCAGCCGCTGGTCAGAAGCCAGGGTGGCCCGGCCGGGGCGATCGGGGACCCTGGGAAGCACTGGCCTCGGGCTGTGCCCAGACTGCGGGAGTCAGGCCCAGGCCACGGTCAGTGAGGCCCCCGGGCCCCTGCCCACCTGCTGGCCCCACTTTGCTCTGGCTCGGCCCCGTGGTCGCGTGTCCCCCGGGTCCCAAGCCGGCCTTGCCTTGAGCCCTGTTCCCCTCTTTCCTCTCTCGGCTCCGTACACACATGAGCAGGGCTGCCTGCCCCTGAGGCCGCTTGCGGGGCCACAGACTCCCAGACGTGGCCCCCCACGTGGCCACCTGCGGGATGCTGGCCCTCAGAGGATGGGGTGGGACTTGGGTGGGGTGGGGTCAGGGCTGGGGTCAAGGTTGGTGTCAGTGTTGGATGAGGGGTGGGGTAGAGATTGGATAGGGTGGGGTCAGGGTTGGCATCAGGGTTAGCTGAGGTCAGGACTGGGGTCAGGGCTGGGGTCAGGGTTAGGTGGGGTCAGGTTTGAGGTCAGGATCGGGGTCAGGGTTGGGGTCGGGGGAGCTGTGGCAGATACAGCGGCTCCATTTCTCCCACTGACTCTGGGAGACTTGTTCTCTCCATCTGACTGTTTTCTCCGGTGAGCAGGAAGGGGATAGATTGGGGGTGGAGCAGCGCAGGGAAAGGGGTCTAATACTCCTCGGTGGGGGGACCTCGGAGGTGTCCTCTGCCTGGCTCTGGAACGTCCCCAGTGGGATGGGGCCCCAGCCGCCCCCGAGGATACACTTTACCGTCTCCCCCCTCTTCCGCCAGCACTGCCCCCTCCCCTCCCATGTTTGGAGAACCTTCCAAGGAAAACCCAGCCGAGGTAGTTGCTGTAAAGCCCCCCCATGCAAACGGCCCCTCTGGCACCCCTCCTCCCCAGGAACCACCACCAGCTCCCCACCTGGCAGCGGTGGGCGGGGAGACCCTTAGGGAGAAGCGCTGTTTTCTTGGAGGTGTCACCCAGCAAGGCCTACGACAGGTGCTCCACAGCCTCAGTGGACGGCGGGGCTTAGGGCCTCAAAGCCAGGCTCGGGCTCCTGACCTGGGTGGCCTAGAGGGAGGGACATGCGGTACGGGGGTGTGAGAAAGTAAGTCTGGTTTGCTTGAATTGACCCCATCCTCGAGGCATCGTGCAGGCCTGCTATGAACGTCAAGTTCAAATAGAGAAAGTATCGTCAATAATAATGACCATGAGGGGCTTCCCTTGTGGCGCAGTGGTTGAGAGTCCGCCTGCCGATGCAGGGGACATGGGTTCGTGCCCCGGTCCGGGAAGATCCCACATGCCGCGGAGCGGCTGGGCCCGTGAGCCATGGCCGCTGAGCCTGCGCGTCCGGAGCCTGTGCTCCGCAACAGGAGAGGCCCCAACAGTGAGAGGCCCGCGTACTGCAAAACTAAATAAATAAATAAATAAAACCATTTAAAATAAATAAATAAAATAATAGTGACGATGAGACCAATATCTCCTTACACTAGACTCTAAAGCTGTTTTTGTTAAATTCTTTCAACAACTGTGGGAGGTAAATGAGGCCACTTTAATTAGCTTCATGTTAGAAATACAGAAGATGAGGCTCAGAGAGCGTCAGTGACTCAATTTTGACAAACTGGTATTAACTTAATTGGCTGATAAGTCAGTTTAGCTCTTGATAGAGCTGCCCCATCCTGGTGCACACCCCACAACATCAGGTTACTGTGGTGTCCTGGGCCCGTGCAGTACACAACCTGCACAACTGTCCATGCGACCTTGTTTGCTAACAAGATGAGAGAGGTGGGCTATCGTAACAGGACAGCTAAGAGGCAGAGGGGAATTCAGTCCGTCAGCAACCTCCAGACTGCAGGCTGCCACCCACTAGTGGGCCGTAAATCAGTAGAGTGGGGTGAAAGTAGCATAGAAAAATATACATAAAATATCAGAGTGCATCTTATAGAAAAGGAAACTGTTATCTCGTGACACATTATGTAATGAGTTGCAATGTAGAAAGTGGGTCATGTCCAAAAAGTTGAAAGCCACCATAGCAGATGGCTGTTCTCAGCATGGGGCAGTAGCCTAAAGATATTTCATTTGGGAAGATTATTCATACCCAAACAATGCCACGGTAATGCCTGATTCCCCATGCGGAAACAATCAGAACTTCTCCCCTGAGACCAGGTATTACGGCAGAAACAGCACTGGGTTTGGTGGTCTATACAGTCTGTAGACCAGGGAACCAGAGCGCCATGAGCACCAGTGGTGTCTTCCCAGCCCAGCGGTGGCCCCAGCGGCCTGGCTCCTGGCTCACGACCGCTGAAGCTCAGGAGTCATGCTCTGGCACCGTGACTGCCCTGAGTCAACACACCACGTACGTGTCCAGCCCACGCTGAGTATGGTGTAGAGAAGGAATTCTCACCCCGAAGGAGGGAGCACCCTGACCCAGAGCTCTCAGAAGGAGCCACTGTGCGCACCGCATGCAGCGACAGTGAGGAATGGATTTGGTCTTTGTCCCCGTTCCTGGCACTAGAGCTTTATAACGTGACCACTGCTCGTTTCCAACATGCTGCCGTGGGAAGCTCTCAGCTTCAAAGGACAGACACACCAGCTAAAAGCAGTTTGGCCATAAGAGCATTTCCTGTCCTACACAATAAAAAGTCTGAGCACAGGTGGTTCTGCGGTGGCGGAGGTGAGTTCTGTGGCCCCGGGGCACCACGAGTGACCTCATTCCTTTCTGTCCTTCTTTTCTGCTGCTCTTGGCAGTAAGAGAGAGCTCAGCCTCATAGGCTGATTCTCTTCATGGTCCCCGCACGGCTGCCCGTCTCCAGGTGTCGCATGTAGACAACGTTCAGAGCAAAAGACGGAAAAGTTTTGCATTCCGTTCTTTTTTAACAAGTGGGGAATTTGTCCAAAAGACCCCCGACACCCCATCCCCACGAGCCTCCTGCTCGTATCTCATGGTCAGGAGACCACTGGGCAAGGGAATGGGCCCACCTCGAAGGTCCCCATCAGTTGAGGCCCAACCCCGAGGCTGAGGGGCGCCTGCCTGAGCAGAGGAGGGGCGACATAAGAGGGTCCATCAGCCTGAGGGTCGGGGGTGGCTTTGCGGCAGGTGGCCGCCAGCCGCCCGCACTTCAGCCACGTGCTGTGAGCGTGAGGGCCCAGGAGGCAGCAGGACCAGTGGCTGGAGACCCCAGTGTGGTGATGGCTCTGAAATGGGTCGGGGGACTGTCCTGAGTTCCTTCGTGCATTTTCCTGTAAGCGAAAGAAAGAGATGATGTGCGCGTGGGTTGCAGGGCTGGAAGCTACACCTAGCAGACAGGAATCGGGGGGCCACCCCTATGTTGTTCTATGGACATCGTCAGCCCATGGTTCACACCTTAATAAATATATTACTTGGAGAACAACTGTGAATAAAATTACGTTCACAGGAACCTGCGAGGCAGCGTGTAAAAAAAATCAGAAAGGTGTTTTCCAGTTTTTAAGTCCAAAAAAGAGGTAACTAATGAGTGTATACAGACGACCCTTGGGTGCGAGTATCTCTTCTCGGGGTGAAGGGACACAGAATCCACACTGCGGTGGTGACGGGGTCGTCTCTGGCCTTACCTGAGCTGCTTTTCTTTTTGCTCATCTTTCAAACGTTTTTTCATAATGAACAGATTATTACTGTGACATTAAAAAATAGTTTGGGTTATTTTTTTGAGAAATCAGAGGAATTCCAAGTCATTTCAGGAGTTCCAGTTCTCAAAAGCAGCCTTGCTCTTAGTGAGACGGAAACCACACACAGATACACGATGCTCTCATACAAACCACTCAGCAGGAAGCGGCGAAGCGGCCGCCCCGGGTTTGTGCAGCCTCCGTTCCTGGTTCCTGGTGCTCCTGGTTCTGTGCCGTCCTTTGAGGTCTGGACAGTCCCGGGAAGGTGGGGCTTGTGAAGGGTGGCTGTCACTTTGTCTCTGGTGGACTCTTCTTCCCGTGACCAGAGGGGACCCAGGACTGAGGGTCTGAGATAAGTTGATCTCATGTTTCTCAACTGTCTACAAGGAAACCAGCAGAATTAGTGTGTTCAGTAATCGACAGCCTGACTGGTTTCCTTCCACTCTCCATTTTCCTTTCCCCTTAAAGAAGAATGAGTGACTTTTCTCGTCCTCAAGACAATATACTTGGGTTCTTTGCACCTTTATCATTAATTTTTTTTGGTGGCTTTTACTGTGTATCATCTTCTCTTTTACTTCTTTTCTTTCTTTCATTTTTTAAAAAGAGAAATACTCCTGCTCTAGCGTTGATTTATGATGCTGCGTGCATCTTTACCGCTCATAAAGAGAGGGGAGGCCTCCCACGATGAGAGCTGGCCTCCTGCCCACGTCGGGTCCAGTGCAGGTTGGCAGGGGAGGCCACTCCACGTGGTCACCCAGGGACCCAGGCTCCTCGTATCCAGTCCTCAGTGTTCTCTGCATTCCTGGAAGGATGGGGCACACGGGGCAGAGGGCTCCTCGGGAAGGGTTCACGGGCAGACCTAAAAGTGGGGTGTCTCACTTCTGCCCACATGCAGCGGCTGGGACTCTGTCACTCGTGCTCACCTGATTGCAGGACAGCTGTGTCCGGGAGGAGAAAGAAATGGGATGGTGGGACTTCCCTGGTGGCGCAGTGGTTAGGAATCCTCCTGCCAATGCAGGGGACGTGGGTTTGAGCCCTGGTCCGGGAAGATCCCACATGCCGCGGAGCAACTAACCCCGTGCGCCACAACTACTGAGCCTGTGCTCTAGAGCCCGTGCTCTGCAACAAGAGAAGCCACTGCAATGAGAAGCCCGCGCACCGCAATGAAGAGCTGCCCTTGCTCGCTGCAACTAGAGAAAGCCCGTGCGCAGCAACGAAGACCCAACGCAGCCAAAAATAAATAAATTTTTTTTAAAATTAAAAAAAAGAAACAGGACGGTGATCATTCAGCAGTTTCTGCCATGTGGCCGCTGGGGAGAAGCTACGACCTGGGGGCTCCGTGGTGCGCAGTGTGTGCGCCTCAGGTTACCAGGCGTCTACTGTGTCACCCGAGTGACGTTGCCTCAAACCTATTACTTGGAGCCCCAGCGCAGGGCAGCCCAAAGCCTGTTAATCTCCCCGATGGAGCGCAGCCAACAGCCCACCTCAGGCCCGGAGAAGCCTGGCCTTGTTCCACGGACGCTCCATCCCAGGTGGTCACAGCTGGCCACTCACATCGCTATTTTGCCACCGCAGGCCTGGGATTAGCGGGGTCCCGCTTTAAATGGAACCCTATCTCAGTGCCGCTACCCAGGTAAGGACAGCGGCCCCAGATCCCCGCCCCAGAGGGCTCGTGGCCTGCAGACAATTCTTGTACCAGACCACATCTCAGGGAGGGTTCGGCTGAGTGTGAGAAGCCCTGCAGCGACTTTAAACAGAAAGAGATTTAACGCGGGGTTTAGACGCTCCCACGCAGCCACCAGGGAGCTGCTTCCTCTGCTGCTGTCAGGACGAGGGGACTCACGAGGCCACGGCCAGGCGGCCACGGGGTTCAGGAAGATTCGGGCTCAGCAAGGGCACCTGTGGCCACTCTGGCCTCGGAGCCAGGACACCCCTGCTGCCTTTGTGCCACAGAAAGGAGACAACAGCAGCCCCCACCCTCCACCGCTGCCTTTTCGAACCACAGACACGCTTGTCCTTCGTGGGACCCACGATGGGGTATTGGGGGCCGCTCCGGAACCCCCAGGCCAGCAGAAGCAGCACAAAGATGGGCTCCCCTCACGCCACCCTCTGGGTCACAGAAGAGCACAGCGGATCAGCCAGACCTATGTCCCATAAAGAACCCCGGTTGTAAGTGATCCTGGAATTGGGGGTTGGCTGGCTGGCCTCTGCAGTCCGCGGTGGCAAGCGGGCAGGGGAGCTGAGCGCCCATCTGCACACCTCCGGTGTCCAGGAGCCTGGGGGCCACTCGTGACGATGAAGAGGAGACCCTGGGGGCCGCGGCCTGGGCTCTGTGGGTTCAAGCCTTTTATGTCCTTCTGACGGGTCTTCCTTCTTATTCCTGTGGGTGCCGTAACTTTCTCCCCTTTCTTCTTAAACCTGTGTGTTTGACCTAAAGGTGTTGGCTTCTCCCCACCTCTGGGAAACTGTCCCTCCGAGGTCAGGTGCTCCTGGTCTCCCCTCCCGATGGTCTCAAACTCTGGCAGAGAGAAGGGTCTGCCTGAAAACCTCCCCGGATGCAGGGGCGGAGGGGCCTGAGACCCCCAGGGGGCCACGGAGCCGTAACCACAGGGAAGAAAACACGCATTAGTATCAACTACCATGTCGTGTCCCGAACGCTGGGTCTGTCCCAGAAGCGTCTGCAGGTGCTCGGAGCACCACAGCAGGAACACCTGGTCGTGGAAGGTGGTTAGGGAATCGGGACGGGGGTCTGAGCCTGCTTGCTGGCTCGTCTCTGAGCGGCAGAGCCCTCTCCTGCCCTCTGCGCAGGGCTGCACGTCCACCGCCTTTCCTGCGTCCACACAGCCCAGACCTCTCCCTCAGGAACCGGGTCCCCAGCTGCCTTTGCCTCCCTTCCCAGAGAACATTCCTGACCCAGAGGGTGTCAGCCGCCTTGGCCTCTCAACTCCATACCCCAGGAAGAGGCGACATACCCCAGCTTCCCCAGGCCGATGGACACGTGGACAAGGGCACGGAAGGGGCTTCCCGGCACTTGTCCACTCAGCGCCCGGCCAGCCTGCTGCTCCCCACCAGAGGGATGGGGCGTCTGGGACCTGCAGGACTGTTGATCTCTTCTTCACCTGAGGCTGGAGTCCCATCTACTTTCCAGACTCCATGCCAGCCCCTTGCTCCTGCTGGAGGGGGGGCGAGCTGTCTGAACTGCCCAGGACCTGCCCAGGGCGGCGGTGCAACTGGCCATCGCCCCAGGCTGGAACTGCCCGCAGCCCCCAAATCCTCTGCTCAGCCTGAGCCGCCTCCAGAGAGGCCAGGGTGGAAATGCAAACCCGGAGGACAAGAGCAAGTGTGTGCATGTGTGTGCGAGCACACGTGTGTGCACACGTGGGAGAGTGCATGTGTGTGTGCATGCATGTGTGAGCACCGCGTGTGGGTGTGGGTGTGAGCGTGCCTATGTGCACACGGCACAAACCCATTAGCTCGCAGTCGCCCATCACAGAGCAGAGAGTGGAGACTTGATCAGCCGAGGGTGATATAGGGAAGGAGGGAGCTGCCAGCCTGGGCAGGCCTGGTTGGGACCCACCGAGATCGGGGGACTGCTGGTGGCCCCGAGGGCGGGGAAAGGCACGTTACTGCGGCCCGACCATCTGGTGGCCTTCATTCAGTGTGGGTGCTCAGTGCTCTTCCCGGCGAGGCCAGCAGAGGGACCTTTTCCCCAGGGCTTCCTGTCCTGGCTGGCGCCTCAACAAGGGTTAACCAGCCCTCCCCCCAAACCACGAGGATTAAAAATTCATGCTGTCCCCAGGGTATGTGGGGCAGAGGGGTGACGTAAAATTAAAAGGGAAAGAGAAGATTATTTTTAATCGTCTTGGTGCGTGTTGAAACAATGAAGGGAGAGCAAAGCCGCTAAAAGTTTGTCCCATTAGATTGAGCCACCAAGGACAGACTTTGCCACCAGGAGCAGGTAATTGCAAACTGAGTATTTTCCTCTTCTAAATAAGAAAATCGCTTTAATCCCATAGAGATTGTTTCTCCGGTCAAAGGCGCTCAGATTTTCACTGTGCCTGTCGCTGTGGGCGAGTGGAATTCAGACTTGATGTCAACTTCTGCCTCTCGAGGGGTTTCAAGTCAGATGAGGGGAATCGTGGAAAGTGAGCGTCCCGTGCGTCCCAAAGACCGTCCTGACACGGCGTGGGTCAGCCGGGTCTTCTCTGGGGTCTCCTTCCGGGGACCCTCTCTGCCCTATTACCTGGGTGGTCTGCAGCCTCTGCCACCCCCCAGCTTGGGCACGTACTTAAAAATAAAAGGAACAAACATTAACTTTGCTTTGAGAATCTTTTTGGAGATGGCACAAAGTTTCCTGTGTTCCCTCTCTCTCTGACTAATGGGCATGTTCCAGGATTGCATATAGAGCAGTTCCTTTTTTTAAAATTTCATTGATGTAGAGTTGATTTACAATGTTGTGTTAATTTCTGCTGTACAGCAAAGTGATTCAGTCATACATACATATACAAGTTTTTTCATATTCTTTTCCATTAGGGTTTGTCACAGGATATTGAATACAGTTCCCTGTGCTCTACAGTAGGACCTTGTTGTCTATCCATCCTATAGATAATAGTTTGCATCTGCTGAGCCCAAACTCCCAGTCCATCCCTCCCCCACTCCCCTCCCCCTTGGCAACCACAAGTCTGTTTTCTATGTCTGTGGGTCCAGAGCAGTTCCATTTGTTTGCCAGCTGAAAACTTGTCAAGGTTCTGAACAGCCCAGCTCTGGCTTTTTCCTTTCTCCTGCCTTCCCTGCTGTGGACGGGGCGGGAGGCTGAGGAAGAGAGGCACAGACACCTGCTGTCCCGGGTTTAGCGTGTTTGGGGATGACTGTGATGGGGCAAAGCCCTTGGAAACGCGGTTCTGCAGTTGTCTGTGCGTGGTTATGCTGATTCCCAAGTCACCACATATGCATTATCTCTGTATGGTTTATTCTTAGCTCCTCTAAGCCATAGACGACCCCCCAGAGATGTCTCGCTATCTTTGATCTGTATGTCAGCAAGCGTGAATGGATAGCCATTGAAGATTTTTTGGTTTTATTGAATGATAAAGGAGAAATTAGTGTATTTTGTTTTCTGACTATAGACTGAGGAGGAGATGGTTGGTAACATAAAATACAGCCATGGCATAAAAAGGTGTCCTGGTCCACAAATGGTCAAAGAATCGTTTAAAAAGACAATGACCCAGAGAAAGAAACAGCCCTCAGGGCTGTGCATGGATCGGCAAGCAGAGAAGATGGGACTGTCTTTGTTATAAATCAGCCATTAAAGAAAATCAGGCTGAACTTTCAGAACCAATTTTTTTCCCTCTCTAAATTTCAGTCTCATTTTCGCTTATGGAGTGTCCTACCAGATGCTGATCTAAGTAAACTCCTATTTATGATTTTGAACAGATGTTGATGCACATTCTGTTTTACCTGCTCAAGCTGTTATCTGAGATCCAAGCTGACTTGGTTCTCACACTTTCACCAAGAATTTGGGTGATTTGCTGTGAGGGGGACTTGTTCTCCCAGGTCTGTCTGATGCATCCCAGGACATCAGGGGCTCAAGGCTCAGCCCTCCAGGGAACCGAGGAGGCAACGTTCCCCTTTCCCCCACGGACGAGGCATTTCCCTGGATCTCTGTCCCTTTAGCCATCACCCATTTGTGCCCACATTTTGCCAGGACGTCCGATTGCCGTCTGCCCGCTGGATTGTGAGGTGCTGAAAGCAGCCAGAGTTCCTGAAGTCTCAGCCAAGGAGCTCTTAGGAAACAGACAAATCAGGACTGATCCCATGTCCGAACGCAGCTGTGCATCACCAGCACACCGCCCCTGACAAGGAAGAGCTCGTATCCCAACCCGCAGAGGGAGAGGAGGAGAAAGGCAGGATAGAACAGCCTGATAAAATCAGGGTCAGCCAGCCGAAGGCGGACAGCACACCAATATCTGGTCGTGCACTCAGCAAGTCCTCGGTCTGAGGCTTGAGGACCTCTCCTACTGTCCAAACACGTTTTTAACCTTCTAAATGTTATCCAAACCCCCCAAGTTCAAATGTCACGACCACTCTAATGACCTACACGCAAGTTCACACAATTTTGAGGGAAAGAAAATCTTTAATTTAGTTTAGTGTTAAGTGACAGAGACCAGTGCCAAATATGGACACTATTCCTTAAATTTCAATTAAAAAAAAAAGTGACTGTAGAAGGCAGAGAAGATTGATTGTCAAGAATTTTGGCCTAGTATGACCCAATTTTTTTTCTTTTTAAGAGTCTATGTACGAGGAGAAGCCTATCCCCAAATAAAGTGTACATGGTCACCCATTTTGCAGCGCCCACTCTCAGAGGCCTGGAGGCATGCTCACCTGCGGGGTGAGGCAAGGGGGGTCTGGCTGGACTTCTTCGGCCGAGGATGCTATGATGTGCTGCACAGGGGTCAGCCCTGACACAGCTGCAAGCAAGAACAGGGCGGCCAGAGAGCCAGGTGGGCGGGCAGAGCCATTTTTCCCGCCAGAATGCTTCAGCAGAGGCTTACACCTGGGAAACTGGTTGGGCAGCAGTGGTTCTGCACTGGGGGTGACACGGGGCAACGTCTGGAGACGTGCTTGGTTTTCACAACGGGGGGGAGGGGGCGCTGCTGGCATCTGCGGGTAGAGGCCAGGGGCACTGTAAGCGCAGGACAGCCTCCATGACAAAGGATTATCTGGTCTTAAATGTCAACAGCACCGAATTCGAGAAGTCCTGTTCTGAGGAAATCAGGAATTTTCTTTACTTAGATCCAGAATTCTGGTGTTTGGAGAAAGTTGTGGCTGTAACTTTACAAAGAACGGCCCCCCTGGAGTTGCGTGGCCATCCTATGACTGAAGCCCTTGGCTGCTGGTTTTGGACCTCGGCTGTGGTCAGATCAAGTTCGGAGAGAGTGACACACCAGCAGGACATAGAGGAGGGAAGGAGCATGAAAAAAAATCACATGCATGGGCTTCCCTGGTGGCGCAGTGGTTGAGAGTCCGCCTGCCGATGCAGGGGACACGGGTCCGTGCCCCAGTCCGGGAAGATCTCACATGCAGCGGAGTGGCTGGGCCCGTGAGCCATGGCCGCTGAGCCTGCGTGTCCGGAGCCTGTGCTCCACAACGGGAGAGGCCACAGCAGTGAGAGGCCTGCATACCACACACACACAAAAAAAAAGTCACACGCAACTCTGGTGAGGTGGTGTGCTGGATGGAGTAGCGCTCTACCCGCCCTCCCACCCCCAGCAATGCACATCCACCCAAAGCCTCAGGTTGCGACCTTATTTGAAAATAGGATCTTTGCGTATGTTTGTAGTTAAGATGAGGCCATCTTGGATAAAGATGGGCCCTGATCCAGTGACTGGAGTCCTTGCAGGGAGGCCAGCAGACACGGAGATGCCCAGAGGGAGATGCAGGCAGGACACCCAGGATGGCCAAGGGCACCGAGGTTGGAGCGAGGCCGGGAGAGCATGGCCTGCCGAGCCAGCCGCGGACGGCAGCTCCCGGCAGGTTCTCCCTCCTGTGGCCTCCCAGGCTCCGAAGCCCAGTATTCACTGCTGGGGGGCAGTCATTTCCCTGGCAGGTGCAGAATCTTTGTCTGTAACCAGGTCTCTAACAAAGGAGAGACACTTAAAAGACAGAGATGACAGTGCACAGAGGGAGGGGGCCGCGTGTCTCCCTGGAGGGGCGTGAAGACCACCTGCTCTCCCGCGGGGCTCGGCTCTGGGTGGGGAAGCTGCCTCAGCCTACACGGCCTGCTTGGGGGGCTCTGACGCGTGCTTTTCAAGCGCTGGACTTGAACGTCCCTCCAAGCGAACTCCACGATGGGGTCAGCCCCCAAGTCCCCCTGCCAAGCTTCAGAGCTTCATGTGGGACAGAGGAGGAAAAGTCGGGGGCCCTGCTCGCGATAAGATGAATTGAGAGGACGAACAGAAGTGCTGGAGCGGACAAAGGTTCAGCTGAGAGGCTTTAAAATTTATATTGAGAGGTCTGATTCCCCTGCCCACCGTTTAAGTCAAGTGAAAAGATAATTAGGCTCTGTGGGCTCTTCTCATGCTCTTCCTCCTGAACTTTCTGGAAACATCAGAGGGAAGGAGGCCTCTCCGGCCAATTGAATGGTCTGAGTTTGGTCTGTCTGGAGAGCTCTATGTAAAAATATGGGATGAAGAGTAGCCTTTAATATTTCAGAGGCTGCTGGGTCCGCTAATAAGATCACCTGTTTAGCCAGACAGCTCTGTCGGCGGCTGTCCCGGGGTTTCAGGGAAGGAGCCGAGTTCTTGGGGGAGGGTCGGGCCATGCCACCCAGAGGCTGGGTTTCCGGGGGCTTCTGGGGGTCCCTAGACAGCGGGGAGCAGTGGGCTGGGAGCCCCTGATGGGTTTTTGAGCAATTTTCAGGTGGTACCTAAATCGAACTAGAGGACATGCCTGTCTGGTGACTCTAATTTGGGTTTTCAAATTTTTCTTCATTAAAAAACTTACATTGGGCTCCCCTGGTGGCGCAGTGGTTGGGGGTCCGCCTGCCGATGCGGGGGACGCAGGTTCATGCCCCGGTCCGGGAGGATCCCACATGCTGCAGAGCGGCTGGGCCCGTGAGCCATGGCTGCTGGGCTTGCACATCTGGAGCCTGTGCTCCGCAGCGGGAGAGGCCACAGCACTGGGAGGCCCGCGTACCGCAAAAAAAAAAAAAAACAACTTACATTGCAGAAGTAACACAGGGGCTTCCCTGGTGGCGCAGTGGTTAAGAATCTGCCTGCCAATGCAGGGGACACGGGTTCGAGCCCTGGTCCGGGAAGACCCCACATGCTGCAGAGCAACTAAGCCTGTGCATCACAACTACTGAGTCTGCGCTCTAGAGCCTGTGAGCCACAATTACTGAAGCCTGTGCACCTAGAGCCCGTGCTCCACAACAAGAGAAGCCACCGCAATGAGAAGCCCGCACGCAGCAACGAAGACCCAACACGGCCAAAAATAAATAAATAAAATAAATAAATCTATAAAAAAAAAAAAAGAAGTAACACAGTAATTTGAACCAGAGATACACAGAAAAAAAAGTTTGTAACAGTCCCTTCCCCCCACTCCCCAGTGGCTTCCCACCCACTCAGATAATCCAGGGTGACAGCACTTCCTTCCTAGCATCCTCCACACCCACTCAAACCTGCACAAACATACCCATTTGATATGTTTTCGTTTTTGTCTTTTAGTCATTTAAAAATAATAGTGGGACTTCCCTGGTCGTCTAGTGGTTAAGACTCTGTGCTCCCAATGCAGGGGGCCTGGGTTCGATCCCTGGTCAGGGAAGTAAGATCCAACATGCCGTGTGGCATGGCCAAAAAATAAAATAAAATAGTAAAATCATATATTCCTCTGAAGACTGTGGAAATGTTCAATGAATTTTATATATATATATATATATATATATATATATATATATATATATATATATATTTTTTTTTTTTGGCAGCACTGAGCAGCATGTGGGATCTTGGTTCCCCAACCAGGGATCGAACCCTCATCCCCTGCAGTGGAAGCGCAGAGTCTTAACCACTGGACAGCCAGGGAAGTCCTCAGTGAATTTAAATGTTACGTTTGAATGCTCTCCTTACACTGTAGACCGGACTGTTTCTCCCCTCATTCGCATGCTGAAGCCCTAACACGCTGCCACACCATGTGACCGTGTTGGATGGAGATGGGGTCTTTGAGGAGGTGGTCCGGGTTAAATCAGGTCATAGGGTGGGGTCTCAATCTGACGGGACTGGTGTCCTTATAAGAAGAGAAAGAGACGTCAAAGCTCTCTCTTTCTGCCATGTGAGGTCACAGAGAGAAGGTGGCCATGGGCAAACCAGGGAGCGGGTCCTCACCAGACACCGAATCAGCCGGCTCCTTGATCTTGGATGTCCAGCCTCCCGAACTGTGATAAAAATTTTCTACTGGTCAATCCACCAAATTTGTGATGTTTTGTTACGGTGGCCCAAGCTAAGATGCTCACTTAATGAAAATATGTCATGGACCCCCTCCAGGTCAGTGGATGGAGATCTAGCCTGGCCAATGAGACCGTTCTCCTGTAGATGGACACACAGGTTGTTTCCAGTTTGTTGCTACTACAGCAGAATAGGCAACAAGCCTCCTTGATTACACGCCCCCGTGTCTGGTGCATGTGATTTCTGCAGGACAGACTCTCCAGAGGGCAGGGGTCAAAGAGTAGGTACATCTTCACTGGAATCCATGTCGCCAGGTTACTTTCCCCAAAGGTTGCCGCATGTTATGTCCCTACTGGCCATGCATGAGACCTTTCTTGCATTTTTGCCCCAGATAATATAATTGTTTAATTTCTGCTAATCTAAAACATGAAAGATGGCATTTCATTTTCGTCTTAATTTCCCTTTCAGTGGCTCCTAGGTTGTTAAGCAGATTTCCTGTGCTTCGAGTTGCTTATTTGTATCCTTTACCCATTTTCTGTTGGGTTGTTTGTCTTTCACGTTATTTCCCAAGTCACCGTGTAAGGACAGGCAGCTCCATGCTGCCCACGCGTGTTCTTGGTTGGGATTTGTCTGTGGCTTTGCACCCTTTGCCCCACAGACAGTCTCTTCTCATGACGCCTTTGGGTGTCTCATCTTGTTCAAGAACACCTCCCCCCCATTTGTCATACTAATGGTTTTCTGAATTTTCTTCCAATAGTTTGTGCTTTTATGTTTCAACATTGAGTCTGTACAGAACGCAGTTTTTGGATATGGTATGAGGTATGATCCAGCTTTCTTTTCTTCCAGCTGAAAGCAAGTCATATGTGTTAGCACCGTTGATCAAACGAACCGTACTCCCCTCCCTGTTGCATTAGAAGGACACTACGTTAGCTTTTCTCAAAGATAAATTTGTCAGAGGCTGAAATACAGACGTTCCCTCACACGTTCTGGACGTTCAAGTATTTTTGTGGCTCTTTTAGAGTATTTGTTAAATCCTGCATTTTATCCTAGTTATCTGTGTGCTGTCCTACGTCTCTACCCAGAGGGACACATTTTATCTTGTATCTCCCCACTTCCCACGCCACATAGCGCAATACTTTGCTCATAGTGTGTTCTCCATTTCTGTGAAATAAGAGAATAGATGTTTGCTTGATAGGTGTGTCACTTCTTCTCCTTTGGTTCTGTGAGGTGTCTGGGGACTATTTCCACTCTTTTGTGAAGCCCCTGGGAAAATGATAGAATGTCAAGGAAAAAAGAGGATTCGTCCCCTGTTACCTCCTGGGTATTTAATTAGATGATGTTATACGTGTCTGTGGTATCAGGCTTGTGCTGATCAAGCCCAGGATGACATAAAAGGAGCCTATGATACCAGAGTTGGAGTTTCTAGACTTGGGAAGGCTGCCCGGTGCCCTCATCCCTGTTCACCCAGGGCAGGCTCGCACACAGCCAGCCCCCAGCCCTGGGTCTCTAGCACCCTCCTCCTCGGTTCCCACACACTCTGCTGTTACTGGTGCTAGTGGACAGTATAGAAGACACGGACAGAGGCAACGTGGCCTGACTAAGCAAATGCTCTGGCTAAGCGAGGAAACATTGACATTAGCATTTGGGCTATAGAAAGACTAAGTGCCATGCTATCCTCAGGGAGAGGAAATAAAACAGATGATTCAATACCCCTGAACCGATAAAAATAATAATTATCAGAGGGCATAAAGTGACGGGAGAGAATTAAAGATTACAGTAGCTTAGCACGGAATTAAGGTTAATTAACCAAACCCTGGCCACGCATGCGTTTCAACTGATCAATACAAACAAAAGCCATGATAGAATGCTCCAGGAGCTAATGGTGCCAAGCTAGCGGCCTGCTGGCTGCTCCTCCCCTGACCCGACTCCTCCCAGGGACCCTGAAGAGGACGGAAGCGCCCCCTTCCCCACTCAGATCCCGGAGGGAAATGAATCTACTCCCCAGCGTGGGAGTGTGGTTTCCCCAGCTTCTCCATCTACAGCTCCACCTCCTGCCTCCGGGTGTCTGGGCCACTGGACTCGTTTGTTAGTTCTTCATTTCTAAAGCCAGACTTGTGCCACAGGGTACCACAACCCGGGTGCTTGAACAGAGGTGGATTGTCTCACAGTTCAGGAGGCCAGAAGTCCAAAACCAAGGTGTTGGCAGTCGGTTCCTTCTTGGGGACCCAGGGAAAATGGGTTCCCTGCCTCTCTTAGCTTCTGGTGGGGGCTGGCGCTCCTTGGCGCTCCTTGGCTTGGAGACGTGACCTCCAGTCTCTGCATGCGTCAGCTCATGGCCCTCCCCTCCCTGGATGTCCGTGTCTCCTCTTCCATTCCTGTGAGGACACCAGTCACATTGGATCAGGACCCATCCTCCCCATACTGAACATGACCTCATCTTATCTACCTACATCTGCAAAGACCCTACTGCGTTCACAGGCACCGGGTGTGTGCACGTGAGCTTATCTTTTAGGGGGACACAATTCGATCCATGCAGGCTTTACAGTTGGCGACCCTGGGGCCTCCCAGTTCTGTCTTGCTGATTCCATAAGGCTCAGTGGGTTTGTGTTCCCACCTTGCCCTCCTGCTGGGCGTTCTCAGCTGATGGGGGCGCTGGAGGGTGGCTAGGGAGCCCTCTGCAGTCCCTCTTCCTGTTCGCTGGCTGCTAAGGCTGAGGGCCGCCCAGTGGGGGCTGGCACGTCCCGCCCCACGTAGCATGGTGGCCGGCAGCAGCCTCTCCCTCCAGATCAGCAATAAACATGTTAGGGAAACAAACCCTAACATTGACCTCCACGGCCCTCATGAAATGCAGCCCCTTCCTGGCCTCCACCTGGGCGTGCAGCTGAGCGCCCTGTATCCTTTGTCCCTGATCTCTGCCTTCGTTTCCAGTACCTGAGGCTGCTCTCATCCAGGCTGGCTCAGATCATTTGGCAAGAATAATTTCACGAGCCTGGTATTAGACGCTGCACAAAAGTCTAAATACATAATGCATTTTGTAATTCTGTCACACTCAAAACAAGCTGTCAAAACTGTCTGGCATGACTTATCCTTAATAAATCCCTCGTCCCGTTAATTGCTCCTTAGTCCACAGAATCAGAATTGTTTGAATCCACAAATCGGGAGGAACGGAGGGATAAAGGGGATGCATTTAGAGGATTGCACAGTTTCCCCAGCACAAAAGGAACCAGGCCTGGCGGTGGGCGCCACGCAGCCCTCGGTGAGGGAGCTGGGTTGAATGCACTGCAGCTTTGCATCTGGTGGTTTCGAACGATTCTTTCCTTGGAAACTTTGGAGGGAAAGCAACGCACTGATTGTCTTTGAGAAAGATGACTGAGGTGAGAGACTGAGTTCCGTGACACTGATTGTTCTAGAAACAGTAGCTTTGGGGCGCCTCCTCGGTGCCAGAAGTGACAGGTGTCGTCCAGGGCTGTGCGTGGCAGTGCACACGCCATGAAGGCAGGGGAAATGTCACTCCCTCTGGCCCCCCACACTCAGAGAAGGGCTTCGGCATCACATGGACCCAATTAGCTTCCGGCTTAGCGTATACACGAGTTCTGTGACCTGAAGCAAGAGACCTGCATCTCGGGGGCTGCATCTGGTGAAGTGGGATGGACAGGACAGGGACGGGGCCCCTGCGGCAGGCCTTGTGGATGGAGAGAAGGGGGTTTCACTGGGAGAGGCCCCGGGCAGCAGGCCTGGAGTACAGACAGGAGGCCGTGGAGGCCACAGACATTTTCCGTGTCCACTGTGGGGCTGGCTATGTGGTGCCGGGGGAGATGCAGGCCTGGGGCATCTGTCCCGTCCCAGGCCTCCCTGAAATCATTATGTGAATTTCTCGAGGCCTCAGTTTCCTGGCCTGCAGCATGAGATAACAATTTCCACCCCATCGCGGGGTGGGGTCCTGGACCAAGGCATGTGTATGTAAACAAATCTGGAAGAACTATTGTTGGGTCCTCCAGGAGAGAGGCGCTATGGGCATCCAGAGAAGGAAAGATGCAGGGGAGGCGGGAGCCATGGAGACGGGACCGCGTCGCACGGCAGGCGGGGCTGCGTGAGGATGGAACAGCCTTGCCCAGCTCCACCTGGGCAGAGCAGCTTGGCTCGCCAGAGTGGGGCTGAGCGAGAGTCTTCTGGAAAGACCTAGACAGCTTTATTGTGGACACTGAAATTTGAATTTCATATCATTTTCCCGTGTCACAAGATATTCTTCTTTTGATTTTTTCCAGCCATTTGTAAATGTAAAAACCAGTCATGGCTCACGACACAAAACAGGTGGTGGCCTGGGGGACCCCGAGGCCAACATGGCCCCTGTGTGGTTTCAGGTAGGGGCCCAGACCCCAGGTTCTGGGAGGACAGGGGCCACCATAATTGTGTTCCCTGTTGTCTCCTCACATCTAATCCAACACCTGGCACCTAGCAGGTGCTCAATAAGCATCGGTCAAGTGATCGATTTCACCACTTAGGTCTGTGACTCGTGCCAGACTCTCTCGGCTGTGGGTGTCTCCTGTGACTGGGAGGGACCTCGCCCTGCCCGTGGGAACAGTCCCCATTCTCACTTCCCAGCACCGCTCTCGGTGAGTGGAGTTTAGCGGATGCCCGAGGCTTCTGCGATCGTGGAGCCCTGAGGCAAAGTCCCTGAAGGCCTGACTCCACCCGCGGCCCAGGCTCCCGGGACCTGGCGGAACGAGCGGCAGGGATTCTTTCCCTTCGGGAGCATTAGGGAGAGTGTTTCTTCCTCCCGATTTAGAAGTGTAACCCTTCTCCAAGATCTGGGTGTTAACGAGCAGAAAGATAATATTTATCCAAATGCACAGAGAATCAGGAAGGAAGAGATTTCATGTTACCTCTTGGGATTGTTAATTTTTAAATAGTGATAAAGAAAACTCAGCTCAAATGGAACAAAATGATCTCAGGTCTATCTCCTTCTGGAAACATTAGCAGGGGGCAAAGTGGTAACACGTGAAGGAGTGAAGAGGGGCTGGTGGGCGTTGCCGGCACTGAGAGATGCCTCCAGGCTGCGTGATAAACCCAAACTGTTGCTCCTTCCATGATCCGCTCTCTACTTGGAGCAGGTTTCTGAGGAATCCCCAGCACACGGGGCCTCGAGGGAGCCGTTCCTCTTTAGGGAAACCGCTGAGGAACTTCACCGTGACTTGGTTCGTAGTTTATTTTCATAGATATCTCTCTATTAGCCGGATTGGGTTTCATAGCCAGACCAGAAGTATCAGCAGATAAAACCAAACACGACTTAGTTACCCCACATTTAGGGACACGGCCTGAGGAAATAATCCAACAGGAGAAAGAAAAAGCGCTTCATCCACAGGAGTGCTCAGAGCGGAGTTATTCATCATGTTTTAAATATGGGCAAACGCTTACGTGTCCCAAAGTGAAGGAGCTTTGAGACGGGCCGTAGATTCTCACAGGCCCTGCCACCCGGATGATGATCACAGGACCGGGTGCCCCCGGAAAGGCCTGTGACGGGGCAGGGCGGTGGGGGTGCACAGGTGTGCACAGTCCCACATGGACGAAGGCTGGGAAGGGCCAGGGCCTGGGTGTACAGAGGCTGAGCTGGCGGGTAGATCTCCCGCCTCGCATCTGTGTCCCGTTGCCTGAGGGAAGCAGCACCTCACTGCACGCTTAGCTTGTCAGTGCGTTGACTTGGGAAGAGTCGCGGTCACTGGCGGCCCGAACACTGAAAATGAAACAAAACAAACAAAAATGTTATCTTGCATAAGAACAAAGCTGACTTGTTAACAGTCTCTCTGTCTTCCTTGGAGAGAGGTTGGGCGGGGTCTCAATCAGGGCCAAATTTTGTGCCCATTCTTTTGCGGCTTTAAGAGATGCGACAGAACTGGAATCCAAGAATGAGCAGGACAGCAAGGACACCGACAATGCTTCCCTTTGGCCCTGAGGTGTGGCAGCCCCGCAAACGCTTCAAGAGTTTACCAGTGACCTGCCGCCTTTGCACCTGAAGCTATAGCATGTCTGATCAGCACCCTAGGACTGACTGGCTCTTTTTTCTTTTCTTTTTTTTTTTTTTTTTTTTTGGTGTGGACCATTTTTTTAAAGTCTACTGAACTTGTTACAATATTGCTTCTGTTTTATGTTTTGGTTTTTTGGCCATGAGGCATGTGGGATGTTAGCTCCCCGACCAGGGATCGAACCCACACCCACTGCATTGGAAGGCGAAGTCTTAAGCACTGGACCGTCAGGGAAGTCCCAAAACTGGGTGTTCCTGAGGCAAAGGGACTTCCAAGCCAGGGGGACGTGCAGGATCTTCAATGTCGTGTTAAAGCCATTTCCAAGCTGCTTGCCTTGGGTGACCTGAGTTTGGTGCATCTGAGAAACCACGATCCCTTCGCTTCTTACCGCTTCTTACTAGAAGGGCTGTGCCCCGCGGGGCCTAGTGCAGAAGGGGTGGGTCCTTACACGGGCACCCAGCCCAGAGAGCTCCTCCTGGCACTAGGCCGTCCGGGCAAGGTCACACTTGGGGCAGCGCCCCTGCCTGACATGGGTCTAGAGAAGAGAGGGGAGGTCAGAAATGCATGAGAGAAAAACAACGCCATGAGAATGAGCTACATATTTTTTAGAAAATGTTCAGCCTGTAATATAATAGACCTGACTCTCGAGCTGGGCGCCTGGGAGCGGCTGTGATGCCCTCACTGTCCTCAGCCCCTCTCGGTTTTCTCTGGGTGTCGATGAAAGATCTCCATCCTGGAACTGCGTCTGCTCACTCGTGACCCGCTGTCTCTCCCAGTGTAGCGCTCATCAGGGTGACAGGAGCATGAGATCCTCCCAGAGGTGCTCCCTGGGTGCTGTTGGGGCTGAGGACACAGGCCTCTTTCCAGGTCATCCCACATGTGTTTCTAAGGACAAGGCTTTCACTTGGTCCCTCTATACTAAATGGTCCTCCTCCAGTTTCTGCTCTTTCTAGGCAGAGCACAGAAGCAGAAAATAGAAAAGTCAGCGCGGGTAGCACCCCCTTGCCATTGCCACCCTGACCGCCACCAGCAGGATTCTAAGCAACACTGCTCTGTCCTGAGCACACAGCTGCCTGGGGGTCTTGGAAACAGGCAGCCTGATGCAGCAGGTGGTGGTGACCACACTTTGAGTGCCATGGGTCTGGATGCCCATGCTGACAGCTCTCGGATTCTGAGAGGATGGGAAGGGGAGAAAATGACAAGAGGTCCTCAGGCCAACTTTTCGAGGCACTGCCTTGGAGTCACCGGACCATCCCACTAGCCCACCGGTAAGGTGGGTGCAAAAGTCAGTCTATGCTCAAGTCGGCATCACCTTTAAGGCATTTACAAACTAAAACAGTCGGCATCCATCAGAGGGAAAGTAATCATAACCCTTTACGTTCACTTGTCGTGTCAAACTCTCGAAAGATTTTCCTACCAGTTACTTGACCTGATCAGATACACTAGAACAGGTGTTGTTTTCGTCCCAGGTTTACCGGCAAGGACTCTGGGAGATCAAGGAGACCGGCGTCTGGTCCAGCCCTCAGCAGGTTGTAGGTGGCGCCAGACCAGGATGGAGGTGCTTGGGGGCCTGTGCAGAGTCCTGCCCCCGGCTCAGACGGGATCACAGCACCCGTGCACCGAGGCAGACCAGCATGCGTCTCATGTTGCTCCGTGTCCCCCCATCATGGCAGGCTCTCGAGCAGCCCCCAGTCACCCCTTGGGCTTGGGCTGTACTAGCAAGACTTCAGGCGGGGGCTCCATGGTCTGGGACTGTGTTAGGAGCTCGGGTGGCTTAAACAGCAGAAACTTGTTGTCTCCCAGCCCTGGAGGCTGGAAAGTCCCAGATCCAGGTGAGGGCAGGGCCAGGTCCTCCTGAGGCCTCTCTCCTTGCCGTGTAGACGCTGTCTTCTCCCGTGTCCTCACGTGGCCGTCCCTCTGTGTGTGTCTGTGTCCTGATCGCCTCTTCTTATAAGGACCAGTCAAATGGGATCAGGGCCCACCCATACAACCTCATTTTACCTTCATCACCTCTTTAAAGGCCCCATCGACAAACAGGGTCACATCCTGAGGTCCTGGGGCTTAGGGCGTCACCTAGGAATCTGGGGCGTGGCCGCACCTGGTCGCTTGGTGGGGGGCAGCAGCGTGCACCGACTAGAGCAGCCGGCTTCCAACCCTGGCTCCGCCAGGTGGTGCTCAGGGAAGTCGCTCCCGTCTGAGCCTCAGTGTCCCCACCTGAAGAGCGGGGGGGGGGTTACTGTGGGATCTCCAAGGTCTTCCCGGCCGCAGTGTCTGCGTTGCTGTGTCCTCAGGCGCAGGACCTGGAGGGCATGGAGAGCAATGACCTTGCAGCATCACGGTCAGTCATGGAAGGAAGTCCCTGGGGCCTGGGGCTCCTCACCCAGGAAAGGGGGTTAAAAACGCTGGCCCCGACCCTCTCAAAACCATTGTTTCAGGATAGAATAAGCTAAGATATATCCCCAAACAGATTTTTAACAAATATTCCAGAGAGATCCTGCCATAGCTCACGTGGGCGGGAGCTCCCCTTTGGAACCTGCCCTTGGGATGCAGGGCGTCTTCGAATCTCAATGGATTTGAGCTTTGATGCCCCCATAGTAAGTGTGCCTTCATCCAGTGACCGTCAGGAGACGGTCCTCAGCCTCCCGGATGTGACTGAACCCTCTTATTCCCAAGTGAGAAAGACAGGGGGTGTGCTGTGCTCGGACCTTGTAAAAAGAGGAGGAGGGACACTCACAAGTGCACACATGGACACACACACATGGACACACATGCATACATGCCTACATGCACACATAGATACACATGGACACACACAGGCACATGTGCATACAGGCAAACACGGACACACACATACATGCACACACACATTCATTGCACACTCATAGAGGTGCACTTAGAATGTTTCTGGGGGAAGGAGAGCTGGGCTTTAGGGTCTGGGGTAGCATCAGCCTTACTTTTTATTCTATTCTTTTGTTCCTTCTGGATTAAAAAAAAATCAAGTGAATGTGTAACTTTTTCTATTTAAAAATGTTTTTAAAGAAAGGTGGACTTCGCTGGCAGTGGTTAAGACTCCTGGCTTCCACTGCAGGGGGCGCGGGTTCAATCCTGGTCAGGGAACTAAGATCCTGAATGCCCATGGCGTGTCCAAAAAAAAAGAGTGCTTTCTTTGCAGCCAGCGGGAACTGGTGTGTGTATGCGTGTTTCCACAACTGTGGAGACGGAACACCCAGAGCTTCTTAACTTATCCCATTCTTTCATCCTTTTCCTCTGAGACCTCTAAGGTTTTCCAGGGAAATCTCACCATTTGCCCACAAGTACACAGATGATAAAACTGGGAAATGCCACAACAGGTTCCGCAAACGTGACTTTTCGCCTCTTCTATTCTGAGAAAGTGTTTTGCAGAGGTGGTTAGAAAGGGATAACTATTGTGTTTTCAGTAGCAAGATGGTGAAAGACACGCAGATGGGGGGGACAGAAACTGTCAAATAAGAACAGAGATATTGTATTCATGTGATCTTTATAGTATCATCAACTAGGATTTATTGACTCTCTTCCAGGCAGTCTTTTTCGAGTATTTCTTTTCATTTTTATTCAGAATCACGGAAGAGTCCCCTTTAAAAAGTCCGAATTAGAGAGGTATGTTTGTCCGACACGAAGATGGAGTTGAATCAATATTGCTGAGCGAATGAACAAATTCACATCACCTCTATTACTGTTGCAGTCTTACGGCCTTTGCCCTTTTAAGCACTGTCACTTTCTTCTATTACTTTCTTTTTTAATCTGCAAGATCCTTCCGGGGTAAGCGAGCAGAGGTCAAAGCTCAGAAACAGCATGAAAAGGTCGTTCTAAATCCTCGCTTAGAGTGATTTTTAACAAAGCTTGAAAATTTATAACATTTTTCACGTGGATAGCTGTATTCAATTCACCTAAAATGTTTGAAAATTAGTTTTTTTAAAGACTAATAGAGTAGTTTTTAAGATGAGAAATCAAATGGCAGTGCCAAGTTTGTATTTAATAATGAAAAGAAAGTATGTTTTTTTAACTTTAGGAAAAAGTCAAATTGAGTTAGATGACCCCCATTTGGAGTTCATTAATGGTGATCCATCATGCGATCTTTCTATACTTTCAAGTTTTCTATACTGTTAAGTTGAAAACAGGATCCAGAATAAGAAAATGTGATTGAAACTTTAATAGTTTTGAATTCTGGGGAAAATTTCCCCCAAAATCATGTTGTTCTTATTTTGTTATTTCTATTTTTCTCACAACCTGAGAGTATACTTCATGTAGACATAACATCTCCACGAATAAGAATAGGAAACACTTGCAAAATACTTTATTTCAAATAATAAGAGTGCCTTTTCCCAGTATTCAGATTAAAGGGGGCAGAATTGTGATGTTACTTTCATAAATTTACTGTGTCATTTGTGGTAAATTGTGCTGCAGTCTTTGTATTTTTGCACCCAAGGTTTTACTGATTGCACAAATTCACCTGTTTTAACACCGAATTTATGGAAAAACTAATATTAATTCTGTTGTTTGGCTCTCTGAACAAAGGCTACTTAAAATCTCTCTTATTGATTAAGTCCAGATGGGATTCATTTTTTCTGATATACAGAACACTGGAAAATGTATCAACCTTTATTATTCCTCATCGAAATGAGCTTCTTTAGGTTTCTAATTATACTGTTTAATAAAACTAAACAGTCAATGCTATTTGCATATTATATGAAGAAGGCTCACACAACAAACTCAGAGCAGTCAATTCACATAAAAGCCAATTACAGATCTCATCAACTTAGAAGAGTTTCTGAATTCTTGCTTTCCCGGCTGTAGCCTAGAGCAAAGAAGGTTTGAATGTTCACTTCTAAATATTGACTTTTAACTAATATCAGAAGTGATTTCAGTATTTTTATGGATGAAAAGTTAGTGATTAAACTAGATGTAATATTTGCTGTAACGTAATTAAAAGTTTTACATTAACTAAACCTCTAGAAAGAAAATCTTTGCAACCATGTGAAACTAACTATCAGTCACTAAGCAGGTTAAGTACTGGTTTCCTATCTGAGGGACACTCCAAAATTGTCAGACAGTTATGAAAAAGACAGTGTACCACAAGGACAATCTCCACATCAGACTGTACACTGTAACATAATTGTGATAGCTATCAAGCAAGAAATTTGCTACAAGATGAACAGAGACACAGTAATGAACGAACATGGGAGGCACCCTGTAATTGACTGTTATAAAGGTGTTGTCATAGTGCTCTGGGATAGATCCCTAACTCCAGTTTTTTCAAGAAATCAAAGCCAAAACTTTCAACTACCTTTTTCCGTTTTCAAGTTGGGATCTGAGTATCTCCTCCCACTCCCATGTCATTGCTCACACGATAAGCACATGGTCACAAGGGGCCTAAAGGAAAAATAAATAAACACGACATATACCAAGTATGATTTAGAGTTGTAGCTAGATTCCAAAATGGCAAAAGTTAGGATTTACTTTGATGAGGGTGTGCTAAGATAGCAATGAAATTGTAACAGATCGTTTTTGTATTTATAACGTATACCAGATGAGTCTGTCTGTAAAAGTAATGGCTGATAAGAAAACCATGCCAGTGAATCGGTTTTCTCCTGATACAATGATGGCGGCCTTTTTCATTCATATTTTAATGAGGTTAGTATCTCTGAGACCCTCCTTCCAGGGTGGAGGAAATGCTCCCCGAAGATTACAATAGGAGTTGCTTTATTGACAAGTACTATTCAGAACCTTCATAGTATAGGAAGAAAGAGGTAGTTTTATTCCACTTGTCTCAATACTTATTGCACTCTTATAATCAAAACACTTTGAGGGGAGAAAAAGGCTCAATTATTCCTTGAACAGTCTTTAAGTTTAGTGAATGTAGTTCAGCTAAGTGGAATCATTTTAAACCCTAATCATGTGCATTTTAATAAGTGTATAAATAGCTGCCATGCATAAGCATCTTTTTCTTTAAAATTTTCTCACAAAATCGGATGCTTTGGCACTTTAGGTCAGTTTTTAAAAAATATTTCTGTAAAACGAACACTACTAGTCTCATGTTGGGTGTTTTCCTTTCTTGCTTTCAGTGAAGATTGTAACGTGGCATTTTCCGAGCTCTCTGCCTGTAACATTTCCTGCTCTTTCTACTAAAGAACATTTACTCAAAAGAGCCAGCAATTACATCAAAAAGCCAGTTAGCCTTCAAAGATGTATGAAATCAGCAAGATTCACGTGTTGATCCCTAGGTATAACATATGTGCGTTAAAATAGGCACAATACTACTATATTCAAATACGTAAAATTCCACTTTCAAAATAAGAAAAACAATCCCGTTTGGTGGAAAGTTATCATGTGGCGACTGTTTTTTAAAAAGCGTCAACCCAGGAAATAAATAATACAGCTCTCAAAAGTAAGTTGTGGAGGGTCTTGCATATTGACATCCTGATTTGCTCAAATCTTATACACTCAGGATTTATGCACGCAGCTCAGAACGTCAGGTCAGTTTAAAACAAAAAACAGTTTCGAGAGTAGTCTCATCTCAACGGGAAATACCGTGGTGTGTAAGGACGGCATCCAGGGTTCCAAAAGCACCCTACCAATGCTCAGACCCTCTCCATTCAGAGATGGCATCGCCCCGCGGTGTTTACAGTTTGATTGGGGAAGGAGAGGGTTAGGGAGGGGGGAGAGAGAATGGATTCTTGATCACAGTTAGATTTTTTAAATGAAAGAGCCAACTCTTCACTTTGAGGTTAAAAATGCTGCTTTGTGGACATGCAGAAAGTACTATGAGCCTGTTCATATGGACCAGACAAGGAAATATACTAAAGCACACGCAGGGCAGGAAGAAACCATAATCATTCTGTTAATGATCTGCTTGATAAATTGTAATTTAAGAATTTACCTCTGTTTCCTAGCTTTTAAGTCCCAATACACATTTAATCTTTAGTTTCTGAAACAGATTTTCAATGTGTTAACCTATGTTTTTGGTTTTATTCACAACTTACGATGCTTAAGTGGCACAATTAAAGGTGTAAATAAAAACGTAACTTGTGTTTTGACTGTGCGCTTTGAGCTACTTTCTTTAGGGTCTTTTGAGTGTCGACACTTAAAAAAATTAAAACACTCAATTTTTTAACTTGATATGTTAGCGGATAAAGAATGCTGCGGTACACTCCAGTTTAATAAACGACATAATTGCAGAGTTGACCGCATGGGCCTTGAAAGCAGTTCGTAATCAATCTCAAGTCGAGTTTTGCGGGCAGAAGGAGGGATATTTTATCACGGCGCACGTGGTGGTGCTAATGGAAAGTTCATTAGTGCCGGCTTTCTTTGGCTCCTTCCTTTTCTACAGAGTTCGCTCCTTGCCGAGCCTGGGGGGTGACGGGAGTGACGCTCGAGTGGTTTTGGCTGGAAGCAGGGTTAAGCGCAGAGGCGCGCCGCACAGCCCGCCCCGAGCCCCGCGGCCAGATGGCAGGGAGGGGCGCGGGGAGCCTTTGTGCGCCCGGAGCGCGCATGTGAATGCCGCGCGGTCGCCGGCACCGGAAGGGTTCACACTGCGTCTGAAAGGGGACAATGGAGGCTGGATATATCAACATCGGAGAAATCGAGTTCATTTGCGATTCAGCCCCTTTCACCATGGTTGTCATGCAAACTTCCTACTTTGATCAGCAGAGGGTGGAGAGGGAGAAAGCCCGCAGAGGCCGGGGCCGCGGCGCGTCCGCGGCGCCCTTGGCGGGTCCCCGCCCCCTTCCGGAAGGAGCCGCGGGGACGCAGCATCCTGCACCTTGACCTGTCTAGACGGCCCCCGAGTTTTTGTCCCGGTTACCAAGGGCGAGGGGTGCTCTTTGACCCCCGCGCGGGGCGGAGGTGGTGGCCAAAGGGTCCTCTGAATCCTCGCTGGATTCCGGAGGGAGAGGGGCGCGCGGAGACGGGCACCAGCTGTTCCAAAGACAGCGCAGCCGCGCCTGCGAGAGGGGCGATTCGGTCAGCCCGGCTTTTCCCTGCCCCCGGGCCCGAGCGGCCGCCGAGGGGCCACGGCGCGCAGGGCAGCGGCTGCGGAGCGCGAGGCCCGGCCTTCGCCCAGCTCGGGATGCGCTGGAGGAGAGAGAGACCCGAGCGCTCTCTCTGGCTCTGTCTGTCTCTTGCAAGTAGATAGATAATAACAGCCATTGCCTGTGCTTAATGCCTTATTCTGCATGTTCCATGACTTTCCAAAATTATCACCCGTAGAAGTATAGTTTCTAGCTTGAATAGAAGGTTTTTCTTCTGTCCACTTTCGAACATAGGCACTTTTTAAAAACCAGAATTTAGGCTAACCCCTTAAATTATGTAAATGATAGAAAGTGCACATGTTGTATCAGGACAGGAATACTGTTTAGGGCGATGGGGTGTGCTACCACGTGCATTCAGGGGAAGGTCTTTTAAATAATATCACCGTTAAGACGAGTTTCCTCCCTTTTTTGGCTTTTCTCCGCAGATTCCCTTAGCCCAGTCGGAGGCGTTCCTCACAGACCTCTTGGATAAAGTGTGTGAGCGGATGAATGACTACAAGCTCGAAGAAGCCCCCGTGACCAAGGAGGAGACTTTCAAGAGATTTGCTCCAAGGAAAGGAGGCAAAATATACAAAGAATTTTAAAAATTCTATTTTTATTCTGATGCTTACAGACATTTGAAATTCGCGGTAAGCTATCTTCTTCGCAGAGGAATTCCGTACTCCGTGAACATGTTTTTGGTACTTTTTTTTTTTTTTTTTTTTGGCTGTTTGTTTGGGGTTTTGTTGAGTTTCAAGACATGCCCATTAAAATGTTATCTATTAGCTTTGTTGTCCTGCTGCTTTCTCAGTGTTAACCGCGCACTTAGTGACTTGCCTTCTGAGACACCTAGGGGCTGTGGTATTTCATCTCCGTGGAGACAGTTAAGTGATATTTTCCAGAAAGTGCGTTACAAATCCCAGTGACTTGGAGGCACAGTTTGCATGTTGCTTTGCTCCTGGGGACGGTTGGGAAGAGGACCCAGTCCGTCCCCGTGCCCGGGCAGGTCTCTTACAAGTTCCCACGTCAGGAATCAGGGACTGTGGTTCCGAGGTTAAAATCCAAATTAAAATGAATGTCGTTTTCAAATATTTATAGCCACATGATGGAGGGAGAGTGACACACATCACTTTTTCCCCCCAAGGCTTCACAGAAGAGAATTTTTTTTTTCCTGAGTTCATTCAAGTATTTTAGCACAAACTCAGTTAAACAAAGGCTTAGTATGATAGTTGGCTATATGCCGCATTTCCTCCCATCATATTGTTTATTTCACGTGAATGCTGGCCTCTGGCTCTCTAGAATGTGCCTGGCAAAATATATAGCAAGAGATTTCACTTTACTTAATGCTATTGAGTCAGACCAAGTGGTGGGAAAGCCTGTTTGAGAAATGTCTTTGGTTCACACGTTGGCCAAAATGTCAGACGTGCTGAACCCCTGGTATAAGGGCTGCAGCTGACTTTTGAAGATTTCATTTTAATTAAAAAGTCAAGGCAATAATTCAGGGCTAAAAGTACTGTAGAATGGGAATCACAGTGAGGAAGTGTGTTTGTATCTCACAGGTCTTCCATAAATATGTAATAGTGGAATTTAAATATTTTAAAATGCCATTTAAAAAATTTTAGCTTCTCACTTAATGAACTCGGAAAATGAGTTACTAGTCTCCAGTGAACCCTCTTTACCATCACAGTTCCTAAGCTTGTGCTTCTCCAACGCAGACGCACGCTCCAGTCAGAATTTAAGATTTTTGGGTGCGTGGGTACCTTTGAGCTCTCTCTTCTCTGAAATGTCAGATTTGGGGTGGGGGGAAGCAAAGAGAAATTATGGATGGATCTCTTAAGTGGTATGAAGAGAAACTTTCCTGAGTAACTGAAAAGCCCTGTTATCCCGAGTGCAATTGAAGATGCACTTGTGTTTTGATTGCTGAGAAAGCTTAATTATTTTCACACTTCAGACCCTGTTTTAAAACCACAAAATGGATTATTATGTTAAATCTAAAGGAAACTGGTTTAACCATTTCAAGGAGCCGTGTTCTCTAAAGTTTCAAAACAAACAAACAAACAAAAAACCTGAAGACTTTCAGTTCCATAAATAGGAGCTCCATTCCTCCTGTTCCCTGCATTCCATTCCAATTTGAGGAAGAGGAACAAATACAAAGAACCATTTTCCTGCCTCACCCTCGTCTTTCAACACAACTAATCAGTTAGCCAAGTCTCAGGAAAATGATGCAATTAACATTCTGGGAAGAGGGTTAATCCAATGCAGTGATGTCTTAAACCAAAAGGGCTAATAAAAATGGACTACCTTGGTAACATGATTTTATATTTTTAGCTAATAAAACTGTGACAAGTTCTTCCTAACAAGATGTCCTGTGAGTGCATATCTATCCACATATGTTGTTATTCTGTTTCTACAGTGTGAAACTATAATGGAAGTGTACGAAGATGAAATATTCTCACTTATCGCCCAGGAGGCACACTACCTCGCTGACAAGCTGTGCAGTGAAAAATCAGGTACTGTGTCTGATGTAGCATGCGCCCTCTCCCTGGCCCACCCCTCTCTTGAGCTCAGCACTGCAGCATCTTTTTTTTTTTTTCAAACCAAGTCTCGCTGTCTCCCTGCCACTGACGGGGTCTCCACTGAATCAGAAACGACGCCATGTGAGAGAAAGCAAACAAACAAACCTCAGGGCTATGAGGCCTTGCTGGTTGCACTTCTTCTCCTCGACATTTTCAATGAATTTTAAAATGCTTGATTTCCAATTGGGAAGGAGCACAATTGCACAAATCCAAGAATCCAAAGCGTTTCTCTTTTTAAACTTTTAGAGCTGAGTTCTCCATCCTGGACCAGGGAAGGAGAATCCCTTTATGACTTGTGTACTTACCTCCACCAACAGAAAGTGGGATCTTTCTTTAGTAAGAAATTTCAAATGTTTTTCTGTTTGTTTTTTTGGCGCTGGATTTTTTTTCAAGTTCCTTTCCCAGCATACCTACTTCTTAAAAATTTTTTTCTGGTAGAGGGTAGAAAATAATACTTGATTCGTATTCTTAAACACACACATGCATACGCACAGTAAGAAGCTAGAAAACACTGCCAGAAGTTTATTTTCTATATACAGAGTTGAAACACAGGGCCACCCTGACCCAACCCTCCATTTGGTTGAACACACACCTTTTAGTCTGTATCACGTTGATACTTTTAAAATCCATTTACAAGAATATAGTACAAGTTGTACATTCTTTTCAGATATCTTTGAAAAACTGAATGTGATATATGAAGACACTGATAGAAAGCTGGGGGAAACACTTTGATGCAATTATGGAAGCTTGAGATGTTTAGCATTCGGCAGTTGTTTATAATAAAGTATAATATACCTGCAGCCATAGGATCAAATTTAGTGCTGAAGTCCTTAAAATAACAGTTACTGTGAGTAGAAGATAAATATTTGTCATCCAAAGTTACTGAACAAGAAAGTAACAAATTTCCATTAACATGATGACATTTTCTTACCCTGAGTAGATAATGGGGTTGTTCTCTGTTTAAAATCCAGTTTAGTTGGGAATTTGAAGAAGAGCATGGTGAAATGATGTAGTCAGGATATAGCCAGGAATTCAAGAGCTTTTTTCATTGATTTTGATATTTACTGTTGTAACTTGTGAAATTCACGTAAATAAGTGCATAGTCACAATTTCCCAAAGAAATTATTTTGGAAGGTTTTCAAGCTATTCAGAGGTGAATGTGTGCGTTAAGATGTAAGCAAAAATGTAACGATGTTGAGAATATTTGTTTTCCTATTTTTTCCTCATAAAGGATTTGGGCTTGTCCTAATCATCTATGGTAAATGCAAATCATTTGCTGTATGAACACCTGCTCAAATATTACAAAAGTCTCAAGAAAGTTTCACCAACTCTTTACGGCAGTAGTTGCCTCAGATAATAAGATTCTGAGGAAAGACTCTGTTCCCAAGTGCAGCAATTTGGCTTAATTTTGATAATATTAACTATCTCTTTTCATTCCTTCTGCATATTTATAATTAGAAATAAAAATTAATATTATCCTAAAGAAAATACAAGCGTAAAGCATAAACTTAGGATATGTGCAAGATTACTAGTATAAAATAAAACATGATCAAATAATTCTTAATAGCATCAATTTTTAAAAAACTGATTAAGTGCTTACACTGTAAACATAAGTATCAGTGCCCCAGAACTATTGAGAACACAAGGTAACCACTCCAAAGAGTAAACCACCACCACATGGCTGCTACATAGTAAAATGGAGTGAGTTTTTTCAGGTTGTTTCTCTGTGAAACATACTTACGGATGTTCTAAACCACTTATAAATTAAAAACTAGGAATACAGTAATCCTAAAAAGAGATAAGAATCCCTGCCCTCCTAAAACCCCCTTATTATTGAAGTAAGTAAACCTCATGACAAGATAAAGAGTTTTTCAAACTTAAACATTATTGCCAGGAAACAACTAAAGTGACACAGCAATGAGAATAATTCCAGTTAATGACTCTGCAGCAACCAAGATGGAATACGTTTTAACATATTGGGATACTTTCGGAAATTTGTGTAAAAGGTGAGACTCTCGTATTGTATAAAAAATCCAGAAGCTTTTAAACATAATTAATACAAGTACAGTAAGTTTCCTGCTATAGCATGACATTCACCCTCTGTTTTGTAAAGGTGATGCTTTATTTTGTGCTGTTGTACCACAGTTTTGCTATGATCCCTCTGCACGATTTAAATGATGTTTTAAAAATATGACTCTGTGTGTGTGTGTGTGTGTGTGTTTATTGGAGGCTATGAAAACTACAGTAACCAGTAACTCTGTACCTAGTATATACTATGAGCAGATACTGTACTTAGAGCTTGTAAAATGTCCACATTGCTTTCAGGGAGATTAATAATCTTTTCAAAGATAAATATTTCTAGGACTAGAGGTTTGAGTGGAAGTTTAGTCCCTTTATATGCTTTATATACACCTTATGTGTGTGTGTGTGTATGTGTGTGTGTGTGTGTGAATTTTGCTTTTTTCTATTTCATGTAGACCTTTTCACTTTATTTTTAACAATTATGTGGGAGCAGATGAGGGCACATCCACAGACTTTAACATTTCAGCTGTAGACGTATAACTGACCTAGAAAATTGTAAGGTATTTAAAGTGTACATCATGGTGATTTGATATGTGTGTACATTGTGAACGGATTCCCCCATCTAGTTAATTAACACATGTATGATTCTTTAAAATATTAATATTCTAAGGCTCACCCCCTACACAAAATAAATGGGGAATAATGGAGGAAATATATCTATATTAAACTTAAAATGACTGTGTTTGGCTTTAAAAATAACAATTTAGTGAGATTTTCATAAACATGTGTCATCCTTTCAACAAATGAAAAACGTCTCAGTGAAAGGCTGTGGGTCTGCAGATGGATCTGCAGATGCCACTATAGCTTTATTTACTGGATAGAAGAAAAGTTATCAAATACACCCTGTTTGGGGGGCATGAGACAGTAATAGTGGCAGCAGGTTATTTCTTACGTAACTCTTTTTCTTTCCTAGGCATGAAATAAAAGTGAGTTCATTAGATTTTCCTGGTTGAATGTTTTGTGGCACATGACTCAGGCTTTTCCAGATTGTCGTTTTAATGTCTTGAAGTAAAAATGGTATTTTAAAATCTTAATAATATATAAGGTCATGATTAAAATGATAGCTATACTCCACTCAAGGTAGAACATGTCACTCTAGATTATGGGTAAATGGATACTCTGGTCTGTGGAGGTTTTCTTTAGGTAGAGTGAGGGTATAAACACAAATACATAAATATGTTTTGTATACATATCACTTCTGCTTTGATATCAAATCTTAACATTTAAAAACATCAGACCGATGAGAATCTGTGACACGATCATTTTGAATGCCACAGATAAAATAGGTCTCAGATATCCAGAAATGTTTAGCCTACATTTAAAGTAAAAGCATTTTGACCTTTTTGTATAGACTTCCAAGCACTAATGGGGGTGTTAAATTCTAATATTCAAAATAATTACTTTCAAGGCTAATAAATCATACAAAATAATACGAAGGCTGGCCTATTTCCTATTTTAAATAAATTACGTAGCTAAAATAAACCATAGCCCAGTCTAAAGAGAGCTGGCATTAATTGCTGCCAGTTGGAAATGTACTACGTATCCAAGCGTCATTGCCTGTCTGCTCCTTGGATTAGATGCCCAGCACACTGATTCCCTGTCTCGAATATTCCTTAAATACTCCCATGACCACAGGCAAGATGATACAACCCCTGGGCTTTGTTTCAGAATACTCCAGGAAAAAATACTGGAGATGGGACAGGAATAGCAGTGGCTGACCGAGCTACAGGGGAGTAGATTACATTCGTCTTTCTACTCTTGTGTGTATTTGAAAATGTCCATAAGAAAGTTTTTTAAAAATGTGCTTCCACAAGAAGGTGCTTTTGCAGAAAGTAAATTATGACTTATGGGCTGGTGTTAAATGTGATAGTGATGCCATCTAACTGTTTTTTTCCAGGTCTGTGTGAAACTTCTACTAATCACACTGAACTCTAGGAATGACGGTGCTGCTAGTTAGAGGAGAGACAAGTCACAGCCCCCAAGGTCAATGTCTGCATTTCTGTCTTCATGTTTCTTCATGAGAAGAAACTTTACGTCTCTTGTTCATACTGCATTGTCTCATGTTTGATATTTTATTGAAGATCTCTTGTTTGGCATGACGAGCCCCAATTCTTTCTATAGGTGAAGCTGAGGAGTGCATGAAACGAATTACTTTTGTAGATTTTGATACAAACAGGCTTGGCAGGAAAGCATTTAACTCAGTAATAGGAAAAAAGTGAAGACATTTCATAAATGAAATAAGGATTTAATAACGTGTACTGTATATTTCATGCACATATACAAGTATAGTGTTCTGTTTGATAAAAACTTGATTTGATTTCATAGATACTTGATTAGTCATGAAATTAAGAAAACATATTGCTGCAAATTCCAGGTTAATTTTTCTGGGCTGTATGGCTATCACTGAAAGAAGCGAACTCACTTTATATCAGGAATGAAATTTAAATTTCTAGAAACCTTAAGTTTAAAAACTTTTTAATTTCTAAAATTTAATTAAATGCATAAAAAACAGTGAGTACTTTTACAGGGAACAGTAACTATATTGGCCTTTCTGATGCATACATCCTGAATTCAAATGATTTAGAAAGTTGATTTATTATTCATATATTTATTATCATGTAGTCTTAAAGGATGATACCAGTGACCATGTTTTGTTTTGCTGCAAACTCTCCTGTCGTGCCTTTGTTTCTTAAAGACTTTCACCTAACATTTAGCGTGTGGATTTTACTACTAGCCTACCTATCATTCTTTCTATGGATGTTTTTGTAGGTGTGGAGGTGGAAGGAGAGGTGGGAACTTATGGAAAATTGCCTTTTGACCACATTAATAACAGAGTGTAGTAATAATCTCACTCTTGGAGATTTCATTGTCTCTGTTAAGTTTACATTCATTGGAATATAACTTTAATCATTTAAAAGGTCAGGACCTATTTTACACTTGTTTTAAAGAAGAACTTCTCATTGTTGTCTCTGAGAATTTACTAGGTAGGATGCTTATACTTTGTTATGTGGATTATGATTTGCTAAGAATAAGCCAAGACTAATGAATCCATTTCACTGAGGAGTGGAGAGTGGAATAGAGCAAAGTCCCCAAAACAAAAACTATTTGCCATATGTTACCTGATGGCCTAGAAAGCACATTACTTAAGCCACTCAACTGACTCGTCAGGAGGAAACAATTCTTACATTTAGAAAAATTTGCCAAAATGAAGAGAAAGAGGTTTCCATTCTTCTCCTTTTCCCACCTCAACTCTTATTAAAAGTTAGATTTTTAAAGTTAATTTCATTTATTTGGGAAAACTGAGAAGGTTTGTGATTTTTTGATATGTCTGTAGCTGGCTAAGTAGTATAGATCCTACATATTATAACCCAATGAGGCTGCACTGCATGCAACTGATAAAAAATGGAAATAGGATTTAAGAATAATTAGCATCATTTTTCTGTAGGGTAGTAAAATTGTGACTTAAAACATAATCCCTATAACTTTAGTAAACTTAGCTATTTAAGTTTAATTTAGTATTTCAAAAAATGAGTCATAAACATTTTCCTAACTTAGGCTTCCTTGGTAAATGCACTAAACTGTTTCTTCACGGGAACATGTAGAGACACTGGCACGGAGTTCCCTCGAAAACCATAACATTCGTGATTGTAGAAGTGTCGGCTGCGGTCCTTCCATACCCTCCATGGTAAATCTGACAAATTCTCACATCTAGACAGTGCTAATGCTAATCGTAGAATTTAAGAGATTTTGGGCTTTTGTTTCCCACCTAAAGGACCGTGGGGAGGTATGCCTTCCCTCCACTCATGGCTGTTTCTCATGGATATTGAGGCTTCTGCTTTGACTGGAGAGAACCAAACATCTTGCCTCTGATGGGGAATATCTTAAGGTTTTGCTAAATAGGGCTTTTCAGTTTTTTCTTACTTCCCAGTAAAAATAATCTTGTCTCTTGCAAGATTTTCAATATCTCATGACTTAGATAATTTTTTTCTTTCCAGATCGAACGTGTTAAACGCATGTAAGGGTTTGTAGTTACTGATTAACACTACATTTGAGCGAGCCACTGCATTTCTTATGGCTGCGATGACTCTTAAGTTTCCCTCTGGGTGTGGTGAGGCTGCACTGCTTTTGCTAATGAACAATAATGAGAGAGTAGCTAACTGCTGGCTTTGCCAGGCCTGCAAACGCATTCCTGACTTTTAATGACTTTTATTGACCAAAAACAAAGCAAAAGCAAAAAGCCAGAAAAAAAAAAAAGGAAGAAAAAGAAACAAAACAACACCTAGAGTGTGACAGAAAAGTTTCTTAGAGTCCATGAGAAGCACCTAATTCTGGGTCAGAAGAGAATCTCGGGAGAAAAGGTGGGGAGAGGTTTATAATGCGTATTAAAATAATGTGGAGAGAAGATGTGTTTCAGGTGGATGATTTCAAATCGTACTTTTATGAGATGGTTTTTTTGGGTCTCCATGGAAGACTTCTGTGAGCCTCTTCTCATAAAGAAAAGACCAAATTGGCTGAGATGAACAGCTTATATTTTGTTATGTGGATTACGATTTGCTAAGAATAAGCCAAGACCAATGAGTCCATTTCACCGAGGAGTGGAGAGTGGAATAGAGCAAAGTCCCAAATGGGAGAGATCAATACTTGATTTACTAAAGCAAGCCCTAAAAAAAAAATTCAATAACTGGCTATATTTTTTATACCTATTTCTCTGCTTGGCTGATATTTATTCATATATGTAATAGCATTATCTAAATAAATATTTTAAACTCTATATCAATCTTAAAATTCACATTGTAATGGAATATGAGAAAAAAACAGTCTTTGATGTGATTGTGTAGCCTGTTTTAAAATCTCATACCAATCTATGAGCTAATCTTAAATCTTGAAACCCATTCAATGGCATATTTCATAGTTTTATACCAAAATGCAATTAACAACGATATTATACTGTTACAATAAAAAGGATACCCATTAGATATGTGTGTTTTTATTATGATTTTTAACCTATAATTTAATTTCCCTTTATAAGTTTCTTAAATTCCTCAGGTTATTTGCTATTAGAGCAAGGAACCAAATAAATAAAAGGTCAAAGGCAATGAATGAAATTGAAAGTCGTTGCCCTTGAATTACCCAGGAAACGAGGCAGGAAGTGGCGTGGTTCCCTCTGGGACTCGTACTTGCTGCCCCTTGCTCTAAACATGTATTTGCTGTGGAAGCAGGATCCACTCTTGTTGTCCATTTTCAAGACCTGCCCTGCTCAAAGGAGACGGTGATTAAATTTAATATAATATTGGCTCACTTGTCTTTAGGGCCATCACCTGAAACATCAAGCTTTGCTTCCTAAGGACAATTTGTGGAAGTGGAGTCTAAAACATCAGATACAGGTCTGTGCCCTTCCCGATTCTCAGGGGACTCCGGAGATGGATGGGTAGATAGAAACATAGGTACGTAGATGCAGCCTACAGACCTCCATACATAGATATGAATATAGTCAGGACACAGACAGGTCCGCTCCAGGGTGATCCCAGAAAAAAAGTGTCCAGAAATTTCTTTAATTCCTTAAGCGAAAAAATTATTCCCATCTTGATTTTCAAGATTTTCGAGAAAGAAAAAATATACCCTACATCATAACACACATAGAAACACAACAGCAAAATATTTATGAAACATATTCGTTAAGAAGTTACTGGAAAACAAAAAATGCTCTGAGGTTACATGGGAAATGTATTAGAATGTTATTCTAATATGGCTTATTATTGTGGAACTCAGATTTCAAGGAACTGTGGGTCAAAATTGTATCCCCCCCACCAAACAATAGCGCAAAGTAGCCCAATACATAATAGCCCAAAAGAATGACGTAAGCAATTAAATATGTAAAATAGAGTTGTATTGCATTGAACCACAGTGTCGGACAAAGTTCCTGAACTGCCAACTTGGTTGATCTATGATGCAAGTCAGAGGCATACATGCCTTGCTTTAGAGCAGACAAAGATTCTCGTAACTTCTTTCTCCTTTCGGGATTGTTAATAAACCAACATCTAAGGAATGTAAGTTACATAATGGAACTTTGGAAACCCAATGTCAGCTAATTAAGTGTGGCTACGACTCGGAAAGATCCTGTGAGCGATAAGTTAAAATATTAATACCAATTTCAAACTTCTTGAATAGAGAGGTTGGCACCTGAAGAGTTAGAATGTATCCTCACATTTTATATTAAAGGTTTGCCTCAAAGCTGCTTTCTGAACAAGTGGGGATTTCTCTGCTGCATGTTCTCTGATATCAGCCCATGAAAGGTGACGATAATCCTGGGGGTGACGCCATTGTCCACAGAGAGAGAGAAGATTTCAATCAGGTGATCTTCATTGTCTGATAGAAATGATCTTTATGGCTTTGTTGTTCTTCATCAAAGGGCCCTGATTAAGCATCTTCATGCCCTGTGGTTTGTAGAAGAAAGCAGAGAACCAAAAAATAGACTCTTTGGTCCCCATTAAAAATGGACCCTATTTAAAGCAACATGGTATTAAAACAGAGCAAAATCTAATACAAATGCAGCTTCAATAAGTGTTATTAAATTATTAGACCTTTAGGTGAAAACATACCCTCGAACTGCCTTTATATGCAATCAAAGCTGTGATTAAATATTAATGCCTTAAGATTAAAGGGTCACTTGAGTGGGTTTTTTTAAGCAATACCCCCAAATGGTGAACAGCAGATGTTGCATATTAGCTCCATTTTGTACACTTTGTGGGCACTGAAACCTGGACCAGTTTTGAGAGTGAAAACCCCAAGGGTCTGGGTCAGCTGTAGATAGGCTGACCCGTGTGCCTGTAGGTGTGCTGTGATTGTTTCATGTCAACCGTTCTGGCATCCTCCTCCTGGGGCTATGCAAGGTCCTTCCACAGAAAGAGAAGCATCTGGAGCCGCGTTTGTGTTAAAACAAAGCCGAGGACAAGCTGCTGATTGTCCATTCGGATTAAGGGTACGATACATTCAGCCCTGAGAAAGGAATACTCTTTTCTTGTTTAGAAATCCTTTTCCTTCTTCTTAGTGTCTGAGGCTCAGATCCAGCAGAGCCTTAGTTTCTGTCCTTCCTGTGACTCATTCCCAGCAGTGGTAGCTCCCTTTCTTGCACTAACCGGGCACTGAGGACCTGCAGCCACCCCAGGACTCAGGGCCCAAGCAGGGGGACCAGAGACCCTACTCCTCTCCGGTGAGGCTGTCACGTGACCCGCGCAGAGCCCCAGAGCACGGGCACTGAGGGGGCGCCCCGGGCAGGTGAGGGGAGCGGGGCCCGGGGCGGGGCAGCCCCTTGGTCGTCTCCTGGGTCCCATGGGAGCAGAACTCTCCGCTGGCCAGCGCGTTGGGCTCACACAAAGCCTTGTGAACACAGGGAGGCGGGAGCTGTCTCCCATTTGTTTTCATTGATCTGAACCCCGGGAGGCAGCCTGGCTGGCGGCCCATCTCTTAGTCTGGCAGCAGAAATGGAGCTTCAGAGTCAGATCTGAGTTAGCAATGTGCCCAAACCTACCTGCTCCCTGAAGCCCATCAACCACCCGCAGACTTGGAGCAGGCGGGCCCGTGACCTGACTCTGCCCCGCGATCCAGGTGGCCACGTCAGCCGGCACCACTGCCGGACGCCTGGCACCTGCCCTGTGTTGGGCTCGTTTCATAGTCCCCATCACGACTCCCCCCCAGTCAAGCCCTCCAGAGCTGAGATGCCCCTGCTCTCTGCACACCTGGCTGTGCCCAGCTGGCCCCTGCACATGACAAGGCCCCGTGGTGGGTGCTGAGAGGGACACAAGGAAAGGTGGCCATGCCCGTGAGCAGGGCACCCTCCATGCCCTGTGGAACGGGACCCCGATGTGGGAACGGGGAGGTGAGGGTGGCCTCGGCAGGGTCTTTGGCATGAGAGCTGGTGCCTCCTTGGGTGGACCAGGACTGGTCTCCTGTCTTCCTCCTGCAAGGGTCACCTCTTCCCAGGCGACCAGCCCCTTTGACATCAGCAGTGGATGCAGAGACGGAAAGGGCCCTGCTGGAGACGGTGAGGAAATGCTGACACTAAGCCCTGCCAACGACAGCATCTGGATTTGGAGAATGTATTCTCCTGTCCGTGGCCTTTGGTAGGAGTGAGAGAAGGAATCTGATAAGGCAAGGAGATCATGAAGCCTGCCCGGTGCCAGACGCTGAGGACAGAGGTGTCTTCACCCCGAAGCCCTCAGGGACACCTCAGTGGAAGAGCCTCCCTGCAGGTGGACGTATCCTCAGCCGAGGGACAGGGAACGGCCTGATCTCAGTCTGTTCTTGGTTTTGCAGCAGGACTGGCAGGAATGCTGAGGGGGCCCCATCCGGCCCCCAGGGCCTCCACATGCACCCAGGGGCCACGCCAGGGCTGGACCTCCTGGGGGACCCACCATCTGGGCTTTCGTGGAACTGCAATCATCTGGGGGCTTGGGACATGGGCATTACTTGAGAGTCAAGCGACACACAAGCTCAGATTGGAAAATTATTTCATCTAGTTTTGGTAAATTTCAGTACAGTAGAAAGCACTTAATTTTTTTAAGTATTTTTCTTTTTTAAAAAAAATATTTATTTATTTGGCTGCATCGAGTCTTAGTTGCAGCACTCGGGATCTTTCATTGTGGCGCGTGGGCTTAGTGGCCCTGCAGCACATGGGATCTTAGTTTCCCAACCAGGGATCGAACCTGCATGCCCTGCATTGGAAGGCAGATTCTTAACCACTGGGCTGCCGGGGAAGTCCCCAAAGCATGACTTTTTATTGGGTACTTTAGATTCTTACAGAGCTGAGGGTGTATGAGGAATTGGATGCTCTGTGATCCCTTTAGAGCTTTTATGTTTGTGTCTGATGGTGCACCTGTGACCAGCCTGTGTCCTGGCAGCCTGGCAGGGGGAGCCTCCCACAGCCTGGGAACTGAGGGACCCTGCCCAGCGGACTTTCTTTTATCTACGGGTCACTGCGTGGACCTCCAGCCTTGTTCTGCTGCTTTACCTGCCGGCTCGGCCTCTGCGGTCGCGAGCCCCCTGAGTGGACACTGATGGTCTTTCTCCCCATCCTTCTCGGGAGACCACATCCAGGACCACCTAAGTGCCTGTTGCCCCCTGCTCTCTCTTTCTGGGGCCCACCGGGGCCACACCGTGGAAACCCTCGGCCCTCTGAATGTTCTGGAGGTGCCATTCAGACCAGAGCAGATGGGGCCGGGACAGGTGGGTGACCGTGGCCACCTCAGTCTGCCCCGACTAAGAAAACTGCAGAGAAGGGCATTTCCGCCTCTTTAGCGTGCCTTTCCTTCTTTAAAACCAGACAAAACAAAATGAAAACCACAAAACCCCCTACATTCTTTCTTATAAGTAAAAAGAAATACATGTATTTAGAAAACATAGATTTTTTTTAAAAAGAAAAGAAAACTTTTCTCAACTTCATCACCCAGCTGATTGTTTACCTCATGTATGCATGCCTGTGCACATATGTGTGTGGGTACATGGATGTGAATTCGACGTCTTTCCTCCTGCCCCGTGACTGGCCTTTTCACTTAACGTGTTGTGAGATCCTTTCCATGTCGTTCCATCTTCTTCTACACCATGAACTCTGGGGGCTGCCAAGTGTTTACCTCCTGTATCACACACGTCACATGTATTTAATCTCCTATGTTAGGTCATTTAGATTATTTTCAATATTTTTATTATTGTGAACAAGCAGAGGAGAATTCTGGTGGCTGAGTCTTTAGAAAATTCAAGGGAATTCCCTGTGGATGAATCTCCAGAAGCGGGAGTGCTGGCATAAGGGCATGTGAATTGCCCTGGGTCCCCACATGGCCCTCATGAGGCAAGTTCCTCACGGTCCAGGGAGGCCTTAGGTCCCTATTACCCACGATGCCCTCTGAGCCCTAGGACACCACCCGTCCTCCTGGGGAGATTTGGCATCCAGGAGAGCCCTGCCCTGTTGGGCAAATTCCTTTATCTTCAGTCCAAGGACAACAGAACATGGACCAACCCACACCAGCCTGGAGCGGTTCCCGGGCTGTGGGCTGGGGAGCTGGTCACCCAGAGTCGGGCTGGGCCACGCCACATCCCTCCCCATCTGCCCTGTGAGTGCCCCATTGCTCTGATAACTGCAGCGCTGGTGGTGAACATGGCACAGCCCTTTACAGTTTACAGACCTCTTCCAGGGGCACCATGTGGTGTCACACTCACAATGACCTAGTTTGGAAGTACAGTTATTACCTCCACTTGGAAATGAGGAAACCAGGAGCTGGGACTTCCCTGGCGGTCCACTGGTTAGGACTTTGTGCTTCCAATGCGGAGGCCCTGGGTTCAATCCCTGGTTGGGGAACTAAGCTCCCACATGTCGCGCGGTGTGGCCAAAAAATTAAAGGAAAAAGAAACCAGGGTCTGGAAAGAAAGTGTGACCAGGGTCAGAGGCCCAGGTGTCCTGACTGCAGCGCCAGCGCCCCCCTGGGGTGCCTGGTGTCTGACGCGGGAAGTGGGTCCAGAACCCCTAGGCAGCCCCGCACAGTCGTCGACACGAGTTTGCTTCACCACGAGCAGGACTTCGGGGGTAGCACCCCGGGCTTGTCCAGGGCCACATGTCTCTAAGATCACGACAGGGAAGCGCATGGCAGTGTGGCAGAAGGACACCGCCCACTGTGCGCTGCGTGGGCGGCAGGGGCGGAGCACCAGACAGGGCCGTGCCGTCGACTTCGGGTCACCGACACAGACGGGCGCTGGTGGCTGATGCGGTGCCCATGGGTGCCAGCACAGTCAGACCCGGGAGGAGTGCCCAGACGCCATCCTGCAGGAACTGGCTGCTCTGAACACGGACGGGTCAGGAAGTCACCCCAGAGCCCTTTAGCCCCCAAGAGCCATTTCACTGAGTTCATCGTTGCAATAGCAACACTGTTCTCTGAACTTGCCTTTCCTCCTTTTTGCCCTAAAGAGCCGCTGGTCCTTCAGCAAATGTTCAACCCCCTCAATACCCCTCTAAGCAGAGCCTCTTGACCTTTTTTTTAACGCCATGGCAGCCCCGGGAACCCTCCTTAGACAAAGATGTTTAAATGCGTAAAATGAAATACACAAGACCTCAAGGAAACCAATTAGATTAAAATAGTTACAAAATATATTTTAATTGTGATGCGTGCTTCTTTACTGATACGTTAACTAACAAGGTCCAGCAGCAGGTCTAATCACTGATTCTGAAGCAGCAGACACAGAGCAGAAAGGATATTATTATCTGCAACAATTGTAACATGATACAAAAATATCGTGGTTTAAATTGGCAACAATGTCACAGGCAATAGGATCCTGCTGTAGCATCATTATGTCTATTTCATAATGAAAAGAACTGGTAAATTTCAGTTAGAGAGAGATGAGGAGAGCAAGGATGAATTTTTCCTGCCGAAATTCACAGAACCCCGGTGAAGAACTCCTGCCCTAAAGCAAATAGAAATAAGCAGTCTTGTTTAGAGGACAAATGAGGCACAGAGAGGCTATCGGTTTGGTCCGAGGCCACACAGCAAGTTAGAGCCCCACTCTGGTACTCCTGTCAGAGGTGCTGACCAGCTGGTCTGGCTCAACTTCTCCCCTCCTTAGCCTCCAGTCTTAAAATGAATACTAATCCATGATTTCATCCTGAAATGCTTCCAAAAAGATCAATCGACTACATTTGCTACTATTAGTAAAGCTACAAAACTTTAGGAAATGGAAAAAGCTTTATGGATAATACAAAACACAAATCCAAACCCCATAAACAGACTTGCTCTACCAGGGGGAATTAGAAGATTCCTTTCAACTGAGAAAAACCCCCAAAAATCCAACTACTAGTGCTCTTTTTTGGGGGGAGCACTGTAAAATTAGTAACAAGGCTGCTTGAAGAAATCCTTCAGACCAACATTCAGATTTAAAAGAAATATTTACAAATAAGTCAACTGTAAGCTCCACCTACTATGTTTTGGTGGCAAAGGGAGATGTGACCATTGGGTCTTCGGGACCTGCATTGCCAGAATTCCTTACAAAATTAAGAATTCTGAGGGACGTATACCCCCCAAATAGACTAATTTCATACTTTTCCAGTAATATATACCCAAAAGAATGGGACAGCACATGATTATTTCTTCATCTAACTAATAATCTAAATGAAAAGGTGGGCAGTTGGACTCTTTCTCCCTTTTCATAAATTAAAAGTCGATCTTCCCCTGAATTTTCTCTTCCTGTCGCTTTTTCCTACATCCCAGGGCAGCAGGGTTACTGACGGATGGACAGTCATCCCTCCTTTACCCAAGATGCTCTGAGCGTCCCAGTGAGCTCGCACGGAGGAAGCTGACCCTCACTGCCTCTGCCACTTCCTTGGGGCTGTCTTCCTGTCCCACATCCCCCTGGCATTTGCATCTCTGCTGCATCACCTTTCACCATACTGCCCCCACCCCAAATCTACCTCCTCCTCCCCAACTCCTGCTCTGCGTCTACCAGCCTTCATGGACGAAGAGGGCTCCTAGCCTGGCTCCCGCTGCCCCCATCCTCCCAGCACCTGCCCCCCATCCTCCTTGCTCTCTGCCCCCATCCTCCCAGCACCTGCCCCCATCCTCCCAGCACCTGCCCCCATCCTGCCAGCATCTGCCCCCATCCTCCCAGCATCTGCCCCCATCCTCCCAGCATCGTCCCCCCAATCCTCCCAGCATCTGCCCCCCATCCTCCCAGCACCTGCCCCCATCCTCCCAGCATCTGCCCCCATCCTCCCTGATCTCTGCCCCCCATCCTCCCAGCATCTGCCCCCATCCTCCCAGCATCGTCCCCCCATCCTCCCAGCACCTGCCCCCATCCTCCCAGCATCGTCCCCCCATCCTCCCAGCATCGTCCCCCCAATCCTCCCAGCACCTGCCCCCATCCTCCCAGCACCTGCCCCCCATCCTCCCAGCATCGTCCCCCCATCCTCCCTGCTCTCTGCCCCCTCAACCTTCTCTCACAGCCCGAGTCCCGCCCCTTCTTGCTTCCTGTCCCATGTGTTTTCTCTCCAGTGTTGACCCTTCCCACTCTCAACGTTATTCCTGCTCCTTCCAGGTTTCTTGATCCCAGTTTTCAAGTGTGACTGCGTATTTGAAAAGCAGGCTGAAAATATTGTGCAATGATCTCCACAGCAAGTCTAGTACCTCCATCACCTCACTTCGTGACCACGCCTTTTTCTCGTGATGCGGATGTTCAGATTGGCTCTCTAGCCGCTTTCCTGGAGGCAGCGCGGTTCTGTTCACTGTGGTCATCAAGCTGCACATCACGTCCTTCTGCAACATATACAGATACTGAATCATTACACTGTACACCTGAGACGAGTATAATGTTACACGCCGATTACATCTCAATAAAAATAACTATGTAATCAACAAGAGGCAGGTGAGTGGTGCTGGGGAAAGAGCTTGCAACAGAGGGACCCGGGGAGACCTTGGCCCCGGCGGTCAGCTGCCATCCTCCCTGGGCACGAAGGCCTTGGCTGGATGGTTGCTCAGGTCCTCTGATGCCTGCGGTTCTGTGAAGTTCCGGATGCCACTGGCCGTGATGATGCCCGTAAGTATTTGCTCTCGTGGTTGTTTGCGGTCCTCAACCTGCCCTGTCCTGTCTGTTTCAGTCACGTTTCTGTCCCCAGGTCCCCACCTGGCCGGGCTGGGTGTCCGAGTCCCAGGCAGCTGCCTGCCCTCCCTCCAGTGCCCTCAGCCACGTCCTGAGAGCCCCCAAGGCCTTCTCGGTCTGGTCCTCGCTCTCTCGCTCAGATGCTAATCGGCGGCCTGTTCTCCCTCCACTCCTCCTCTCATCCTATCAGCTCCCTTTGCTCTTCCAGCCTTTGTTGGATTGTCTCCTCTTTTTCCTTTTGTCTGTTGGTTCCCTAAACTGTTTGCACATTAAAAAAAAATTTCTGTCTTCCACGTCAGCCCACTCTCTCCTGCTGTATCGCAGCCCACAGCCGTGTTTCCTGCAGCCTCATGGATGCCTGAGGCCAACCATGGCAACCGTCGGAAGGGACGGGCGGTGATGCCTCGGATCAGCCCTTCCCAAGCCTCAGCTTCACCTCCTTCTTGGAGGAGGGGCTAGAAGCAGCAGCCCAGGACTCCGGGGATAAAGGAAGAAGGTTCTAGATACCCAGCCCCGAGTCCAGGTGTTTAGGCAGCTCCCCCTCGGGTGCTGCTTGGCTCTGGGGCCTGCCGGGTGGAGGGGAGTTTTGGTGGAGAAACAGCTCTTTGCTCTATAGTGTTGCTAAAAATTAGCAGCAACTGTAAGCCAACGAAAACAACTCCTTATCGCTGTGGAGCAACCCCTGCGCCAGGAAGAGCTTCCGGCTGGGCCCAGGGGCCCCTCTGTCCTTCACATTAACACGTTCTGACAGGTTCCCTTCTCGGGAGAGCTCAGCCCCCTGGAGTCTGAGTCTTCCTGACTTCCCGCCAGGGCTGCCCCATGTTCTGTAGCCTCACGGTCCCCACCGAGCCCTGCGGGCAGGGGCAGGACGCAGCCTAGTTCTGGGTCCTGATTAGAAATTTAGAAGAGTGGCTCTGGTGAGAGCAGGGGCCCCTTCACTCCCTGGGATGCGCACCCTTTTCTCCCTGGGCTGAGCGCTTCCCACCTGGGAAGGCTGAGCGCACAGAGCAGGCGGCCGAGCGTGCAGGCCGGGCGGCCACTGGGGCGTGGCCCCTTCACCCTTTGCCTTCTGGTGGCTTCTGAGCCATGAAGTCCTGGTCAGTGGGGCTCAGGACGATCCCCGGAGCGGCGGGGGGTGGGGGGTGGGGCGGGCCCAGGGCCGGGACGCTGGGAAGGCGGGTTCCCCAGCTACTGCTTCCTGTTCTGAAGGATCCCTCCTTCCCGGTTTCCTGGTGGCCGACCCAGGCTTGTGACAGAAGAGCCGGCTGAGAACAGCCAGCGACGCTCCGCAGCAGAGCGCAGTCCTTTGCTGGTGGCGATGCCGCCCCTGAGCCTTGGTCATCGCAGCCTGTGCTGGGTGGGAGGGGCCTCTCTCCCCGCTGCTGAGGAGGACGGTCTGGGCCCAGGAGGGACAGGTAGAGGCCTGAGCCGGAGGAGCGACCCTGCCCTGCCCTGCCCAGCACCGCTCTGCCCGGCTGCTCCACTGCCTCCCAGGCTTGCTCCCTGGGGCTCTACCTGCGATGCCCCAGTGCCCCGTGCAGGCCTTGCCCTTCTCTCCTGGCCTCTTGGAGGCCACCTCCCTCCAATCCGTCCTTCGCCTGCTGCCCGACGCGCCTCCAGAGCTCGCTTCTCACCACAGCTCCTTGAGGTCGTCCCCCAAGTCGGGGACGGCTGCCTCCTTCTGTGTCACTGTCTAGGGCCGGCCTCTTGGTCCGGTGGGCAGTTCGGACCTTCCCCGGGCGCGCCTGCCTCCCTCCTCCTGGGCACGGGTGCTCCCACTGCCATGTGCACTAGTTCTTGTGCAGCCTCCCTTCCCGGGATCCCCGCGGTGGGGCGCTTGCCAGGAGTGGGGCAGAAATCCAGGCAGAGGGACAGGGGACGCCGCTCCAGGGAGTGCTGGCCGGGCTGGGTGTCCGAGTTCCAGGCAGCGCCCCATGCAGGAACGCGCGCCCGTGCGTTCTCGTCCTCGGGAACCTGCGCTGGGACCACAGGAGCTGTGTGTCTGTCCAGCGTCCCTTCCCATCCTGTCCAGGGAGTTGAGCATCAGGACAGGGTGGGGACGGAGGCTGCGCTGCTCCTGAGTTTCCGCACTGGGGGGGGGGGGGCGCCCCTTAGTCCCTCTCAGGGGAGATGAAAGGAGACCAGAATCATCAAAGTCCTCTGACGGGGAAAGGCCCAACAGAAAGGAACATCTCGCTGCTGTTCCGAGTCCGGGCTGGGAATGCAGGGGTCAGTGCCCAGAGCAGCTGGACCCCAAGCCTCAGGGAGCCCAGTCGAAGGGGTTGGAGAAAGGCCAGTGATGGGAAGACAGGGACCCCTGCCTGGCACAGGGCTCGGGTTGGCTACGTCGTGTGGACGAGGAAGGACCTGAGCTGCGGGCTGAGCCAGGTTGGTGACCCCTCCCTCTGGGCACAGACCCCTGGGGGATGCACATGCTGCAAGGGACCTACAAACCCATACTTCACCAATTAGCGCTACGGACAAAATACGTAATACAGAGCAGGTGTCTGTAGCACAGCTGAGACCAGCAGCTGTCCACCAGAATTCCTTCTCCCTTTCATAGCACCATCTCCTACCCCGGGGTGTGGCTGCCCGGTCAGGCCATTGCCCGGGCTCTCTGCATCGAGGCGTGGCCTCGAGACGGATCCCTGTGAGGGTGTGTGAGCCCTGCCCCCTCCTCGAGGTCCATCCACCTCCAGCTGCGCCGGGTCTACACTGGCAGGCAACTCGGAGCCTGGACCAGGCAGGTGGAGGTGAGGCCCCAGTGGGAGCACAGCTGTGCTGCTCAGCACAAGAGTCCTGGGGGCAGTTAACTTAAATTAGTTAAAATTAAATAAAATTAAAATTCAGGTCCTCAGTTGCACTGGTCACGTTTTAAATGTCCAACAGCCGTGTGGGTGAGTGGCTACCATATTGGATGGCACGGAAAGCTCTGCTGGACAGTGCTGGGAAGGAGCCTGGGTCTCCAAATGATCCCTGGGGACAGAGCTGCCCCATGACCTAGCCCTTGTCCCTGCAGAAGTGTCACCAGAGAAGAATTAACTTCTGTGTTTCTTGCAGAATATACTGTATTTGGAGACCTCTTCGTCGCTCACTCTAGCTCCATATAGATATACTTGTGGCTGTGTGTATATATATACATATATATATATAACGTACATATTTGTGAGCGGATCCAGATGTACACATATATAAATTATACCTCAAATACATGAGGGCGCTGATGTGATTGATAAAATGTCATTTACGGGGAGGGGGAAGGGTAAGCTGGGATGAAGTGAGAGAGTGACATGGACATATATACACTACCAAATGTAAAATAGATAGCTAGTGGGAAGCAGCCGCATAGCACAGGCAGATCAGCTTGGTGCTTTGTGACCACCTAGAGGGGTGGGATAGGGAGGGTGGGAGGGAGGGAGACGCAAGAGGGAGGAGATATGGGGATATATGTGTATATATAGCTGATTCACTTTGTCATACAGCAGAAACTAACACACCATTGTAAAGCAATTATACTCCAATAAAGATGTTAAAAAAAATCCCAATGGAACTGAAAGTTGTTTTTTGTCTCTGTTTTTTCAGAAAGTACTAAAACTATAACTACCATCGGGTTATCTAAAGTCTTTGGATATTAAAAAGAGGTCCTTTTACCTGAAAAGGCTGGGAATGGCTGAGCCAGCCCAGAAGGACGGGTAAGGCTGGAGCGGAGGCCGCGGGGTGCGCGTTCCCGCTAGAGGGCGCGAGGGGCTGTGTGGGCGCAGCTGGGCTCTGGCCACCCGTCCTCAGCCTCAGGCCCAGCCTGGCTCTCAGGGCGGATGGTTCCAGGCAGACGAGGCAAACAGGGGCGTCCAGCTGTCTGGCCTGGGCGTGCAGTCAGCCGTCCAGAAACGGAGTGAAGAAAGCCCCAGCGAGGGGGAAACCGAGGCACCGACAGACAACCCCAGTCTCCCACAGCTGGGCAGTGGCAGAGCTGAGATTCCAACTCAGAGCCTGCCCTTGGCCTCCCCAGAGCGCTGGCCACCTAACGGCAGAGGCTCCCAGTTACGCAGGGTCCCCCGCTCCTCCTCTGTTCAGGCTGTCAGATTACAGCAATCGCACTCCCCGTTCTCTCTGATGTGGGAGCACACCCCCTGGGAATTCACAGCGACAGCCAAGAAATGATTTGTGCAGAGGTCACCCAGCACCCTTTGCTGAGTGGCGATAATTCCCGGTCCTCCCCGTACCTCGGTGATGGGGGTGCACAGAGCAGCGCATCCCCTCCTGCAGGCCTGGAACCCCAGGAGCAAGGGCCTTTGGGTCACAGGACCCGGTGTGTGACTGATAGCCTCAGAAGACCCCGCTCCCCGATCCCCTGTTTAGGGCTCCCGGCAACTTTACCGGAGCAGTGAGCGGCCTGGGAAGGCCTCTCGCGGGTGTGAGAGGTGAGTCCCTGGTAGGCCTGGGGGCCAATGAATCAAGTCAGAGTTCTGGAGGGTCTCTCAAATTCTCAGAGTATTTGTGACCTTAGAAGACAGACAACCCAGTAGGGGCTTGGGCTGTGAGCCAGTGAGGCGGGGTGGGGCCTTCCGTAGAGGCTGGACCAGCCTGCAGGGAAAGCATCAGAGCCAGGGTGGGAGGGAATTTCTGAAGAACACCAGATGTGCTGCTTGAAAGGGACAGCCGGCCACAGGGGACAGTTAAGGAACTGCTGGCTTCCCAAATCCAAGGAGAGCCCAGTGGGTCACCAGGGGAGGAGCTCTGCTCAGGTGACCCTCACAGGTCAGCTAGCTTCCATCACACCTGTGCCCAAATGCAGGTGGCAGCCATGGTGACCTGGAGCCCAGATGCAAACGGACCTTGCTCTCCTGAGATGACAATGGGGCTCCAGGGAACCAGCGACAAGGGAAGTGATGCCATGGGTCACAGCTCAAGAAGGAGCCAGTGGCTGGAGCAAAGGACACAGGAGACCCTGAAAGTCGCTGTTGGGCCAGTGCAGTGCCGAGGCGAGTGGTGCCCCAGCGCACACCTCAATGTGTGTCGTAGCAGGAGGCATCATGCTTTGTGGTGAAAACGGGTGTCCTGACCCCGCATGGGGCTCTCAGTGGACACGGTGGGGTGAGTGGAGACCAGAAACCCTGGAGGAGTTATCTGGACACTAGCATGTCCCGAGAAGAATAGCCAACAAGTTCTAATTCAGCACTAAGCCAGCAGGTCTGGGCCAGGGTTGGGTGGAGAGGGAAGGGGTACAAAGGGACCTGGAAAGGCTAGGACTGTGGCCGTTTACAGAGCCTGCCTGGGACCCCTCCTCTGAAAGGCCCCTCCTGCGTCCACCCCTGGAAGGGGTTGACCCACCCCCAGGTCCGGGGAGGGCCCTGATTGGGCGGGTCAGTCACTGCATCACCTGGTCATTGGCTCAGGAAAAGCACATGACCCAATTTGAGCCAGTGAGGCATCAAGCAAGGTCCACTGGGAGCCTCTGGGAAGGACCCTCCCTCTCTCCAAGAATAGAACCCAAGGGTGGGAGTTCCTTTTCTTCTGGGTTTGAACCAGGAAGCTCGAGACCCCTATTTGGGCCAGAAGCCAACTTGTATCCATACAGGGAGGAAGTCTTAGGATGAAGCCAACACCTTGGAAGGCAAAGGGAGAGACTAAGGAAACCAGCCCTAGTGACATTGGTGAGCCTTGGTCAAGCCTTACCTGAAGCCATCCTACTGCTGGACTTTGGGGCTTGTCTAAGCCTGGTCAACTTGTTTTTTTCTCTTCCTTGTGACTGAAAGCACCCTGACACCGCTGTAAATCCATTTTATGTTAAAAAATGCTGACAGGCTGGATAAATGAAAGGTCTCATGTTTGTAACAATATCTGAGATGCTGTTATGATCAGTGCATTTAAAGGCGTTACTTAATTCATCATCATGTTTTCCCCTTGTGGACTTTCTCAGTGAACAGATAGTAAAGGACAGTGGCCATCATGCTGTGTCCCTCACATTTGGATGTTTAAAAAATGCCTCCTGGGCTTCCCTGGAGGCACAGTGGTTGAGAGTCCACCTGCCGATGCAGGGGACATGGGTTCGTGCCCCAGTCTGGGAAGATCCCACATGCCGTGGAGCGGCTGGACCCGTGAGCCATGGCCACTGAGCCTGCGTGTCCGGAGCCTGTGCTCCACGACGGGAGAGGCCAAAACAGTGAGAGGCCCGCGTACCGCAAAAAAAAAAAAAAAAAAAAAAAAATGCCTCCTGCTGGTGGTGAGAATCAACCAGACCAAGAAAGACAATTTGAATTTGTTTAGGAAGCAGGAAAAAAGCGACCCTCTTCTATTTTTCAGAATCATGTCCTGATTTGATTTCTTCTCTCTTTCCCCAGAGTTGGAGGCCCTGTGGGCTCAGCTGGGAGCAGGACTGCTGATCCCACTGCAGGACCTGGGTCCTCTTCCCAGCCCACGAGAGGGGTACCAGCCCGGCAAGTGTGTCCTGGGTGTTCCTAAGATACCATCCTGCCTTGGATGCCTGGCTGCTGTTATCTGTCCCGACACAGCCAGCCGCAGCCCTGCTGGCTGATGATCATCCAGCCCTGGTTTTGGTCCTAGAAACAGGGAGCTCCCCACACCCTGCCGACAGCGGGGATCTAACCTCAAATGCTCTGAGCAGATGCCCCACGAGTCCCCAAAAAGCCACTGGGAAAAGACTCTGTCCTCCAGTTGACTCCATCATGGCTTGATTTCAGATCCACAAAGCAATTAGCATTTGGCATCAAACACAATAACAGACAGAAGCTGCCCCCCACGTGCACCTGACTCACCTAACACACGTGTGAACATACATGTATACTTGTGAGTGTGCACACTCAGCCACCTCATGTGGGTATGCACACACAGGCTCTCATGCACACACACAGTCACACGGGCTGCACACAAGTGTGCACACTCACAAGGCTCATACACAGGCTGCACACTCACACATCTCACACATGGGCGTGTGCACACATCACATGGGTGTGCATCTCAAGCACACACTCTCACAAGAACAGACTCGCACACATACACATGCAAGTGTGCACAGCCATGCGCATGCACAAGTAGGCTGTATACATGGCTAGACGCCCAGCAGAGGTCTGCACACCAGGAACTGATGCTTCTCCGCTTACCCCTTGGGATGCTTTCGGCCACCCTCTCCCACCGCCGCCCACTTCCCACTTCGGGCAGACGGCTATCAGGTCCTCTCATGACAACTCCAGTATTTCCTCTACCTCTCGAGGATATTTTTAAGTTTTCCGAGAGACAGTGTTCTTGTATCGGAGAGAGGCTTGAATTAGGAATCGGAAAACTGTCCTGGAAAGCTGTCACGGGTGGGGCTCCTCAGGCAGTGGCACTGAGCAGGGTGGGCTAGGTCCAGCTCCCGGGTTGATGTGGCACTCGGCCGGGGAGAAGCTGGGCTGCGATGCAGTCACAACAGTGGCCCCAGACGACTCCCTGGGGGCTCTGGAGCCGGGCTGGCCCTTCGGAGGTGCCCACGTTGCGGAGGGGGCGTGCAGATACTCTAACGCGGGTGCACAACTTTGGGGAATCTTTGGCTCGTGTCTTAGGTAACACCATTAGCAAAGCTCAAGTGTGAGGCCGGGACAGATAACAAGGCTCAAATCAAGGTCTCATCGCCCCAAACACAAAAGGGCTTTATGGAGTGGGTTCTCCCCGGGGCTCAGCCTTAGGACATGGGAGTCACTGCCGTGTTCAGCCTCAGTCACATCTTGACAGATGTTCTGAGAGATCACATCTGCTTTAGCCACCCCGCAGGGAACATGCTAAACATCATGGATGAATTTTGTAATGGGCAACGGAGATGCTAAGATGCACAGGCGATTCTGAATGTGTGTCAACATCTCCGAGGGCCAAGAATTTAAACAGAGATCAGGCAGAAGCCTTGCATGGAATTTAAAATAAACACTGGGACAGGGTGATCAATGAATACCCTCCGTAAATCAGTCCCCACATCTCAGATGTGGGCAAGGAAGGAATTTGAAAGAGGCCATTTTCGTTGACCATCGCCAGTGGAGTAAACCCAGCACTGCAGAGCCCTGCAGGACGCAGCGGCTCACAGGAGGGGGCGTGTGTTCTTCTGCTCCTGGACTCCCGGGTCGGCGGCAGTTCGGCTGCCCAGGGATGGGCTCAGCTGGGCGGCTGTGCTGTGAGGCAGGTGCAGGTCTGCATCACATGGGTTCCTCTGGAGCCCAGGCCACCGGGAGAGCCCAAGCTCTGAAGTAAGCCAGCGCTCTGCAAACACTTCATGTCCAAAGCTCAGTGTCGAAGGAGCTCAACTCCATGCAAAGCAGATGGGGAGGAAGAGCGAATATTTGCTGAAAAGTAACCCTAACTATCAACAGACCTAGGCAGTGTTTTCTGTTGTTATGACTTTTATGTCTGAGTTTATGTCTTGTTTATGTTGAAATAAACATGAGGTGCTGGCACTCATGTCTTCACACTGCAGAGGTTGCCTCTCCTATACCTCCTCTTTTTCTGAGGTCGCCTAGACTTTTCTACCAGGGCTGCCACTGATGTCTTTGTGCAAATTAGAGAAAGGCTCCCCCTCTGAGCAGTCATAGATTCATGAGTACAAACCTCGATGAATGGGTGGCACCCTCCTGCAATTTAGAAAAATGTACCCCTTCCTCGAGGTGGATGCAGCTCTACGCCAGGAAAGAGAACTTGGCAAACAGAACACAAGCTGGGTTTCAACTCAACCACCTGAGGGAGCTGTCCTTGTGCTATGAGCAACCTGCTCAACTGTACATGGCCGCCTTTTCTCCGCCACTCTTTTAGCTCTGCGCTAGCAAATAACATGAAATTACAAATGTAGGTCAATGGATTCTCTCTGAAAAGCAAGAAGGAAAAAACCCTCGCTGCTTTCAGTCTTCAGTAGTGTGTAAACACTTTATATTCTGGGGTGGAGCGATCACACAAGTCCACTCAAACATACAGTTTTCTTTCACTAAGTTAGTAGAGATGAAAATGTAAATTTATTTGAGTTGGACAAGCATCACCCAGAATGATCACAAAAGAGGGATGGGTGTAGGAATAGTGAACACATGAGCCTTGAATATTTATTATACTCAGGAGATTACAAGAATGGTGCTAATATCAACATACCCAAATTGTGCTATATCAGAACCTCAGATGGCAGGGCATGTGGCATGGCTCATTGGCTCTGAACGCAGATAAGCATCTGTACCAGAGACACATCACAAGTTCCTTAACCTCATTCTTAGCTTTGCCTTCTCCACCCTCCATCTAAATGCCCACATGGGCCCTATTGCCCTTTCAGAATTAAACCATAAGTAGTTACAACAATGGACCTGCATCCTGTATCATCCCAGGGGCTGTGTGGACACAGAGTTTGCACTTCAATCTTCTTCCTCATTCTGGGTCGAGGCTCCTAGAGGGAGAAGTGAGAAAGGATGAGGATGCAGAACAAGAGGTGAAAGTTCAAGGGCAGGGAGACTGTCTCTCTTCTCAGGACCGGGCTGGCCCCAGAGTCAGGAGGAACAGGCCACCAACACTGGTGTCACGCACAGGGTTCCTGTTAGGTCGCTGGCCTGTGCCGCTCTGAAATATTAACTGCATGTCTCACTGTCTTGTCGGCCTAACTCTCTGGCGTCCAGGCGGATGGGGGCTCATTGCCCTCTGAGGTCACTCTCTAACCCAAGACATCCAGAGCTGCAGAGGCAGGAAAGGAATAGGGGGAGCTCACGTCTCACCAGCCTTGGACCTGAGGTCCAAGTGGGTCGCTCTGCCCCGAGACCATTGGTCAATGCTACTCTGCTTGGGAATTCCCTGCCAGTCCAGTGGTTAGGACTTTGCACTCTCAGTGCTGAGGTGCTGAGGGCCTGGGTTCGATCCTTGGTTGGGGAATTAAGATCCCACAAGCCTCGTTGTGCAGCAAAAAAAAAAAAAAAAAAAGAAGAAGTGCTACTCCGCTGTCCCCAGCCTGCCTACCAGGGAGGCTGGGAAATGCATGGGTGCACGCAGAATGTTTCAGGAGCACCGTGTCACCCCACAGGCCTCCTACCCAGCACTTGTCCTGTGCACTGGTGCCAGGTGTCCATCTCCGGAGGTCACTCCTTGGGAGCAGCCGTGCCCCCACCTGCCCGGTGACCCGCTTTAAAATGCAATTACTGCTAGACCGTAAATCTCAGGCCCGCCACGGCCAACACGGTGGCTTTGGGACGTCACCTATGCCCTCTGTGCCTCACTGGTGGCTTCCCAGTAATAGGACTCCGTTCTCGGGACTGCTGGGCCATAATCGTGGCTGGTGCTCGGGAAAGCCCCCGGCTGCTGCCGTGGGTGGTCAGGCTCAGGGCTCTGCAGGCCCGAAGTGGCCAGAGGATGGAAGCCGGGCAAGCCAGGACCAGGGAGGCCCCCGCACCTGCCTTCACGGCCGATGGGTGGCCAATCCTCTGAGAGAGTGCAGGACGAGAGGCCTCCATCTAGCACTTTTCCCCAAGTGTTTCAGTCAAACAAGCTTCTGTTCTTCTCCACCTAAAACAGAATTGAGAACCCACGGCGCTCGGTTTGTCACAGGACGGCCCCGTGCTTCCTTCTCTCCCGTCCTCTGTGCTGGTCCTTTGCAGTCTCGCCAAGAGCACCCACGTTTCCGGTTTGAGAGGCTCAGTCCTGACTCGACTGCTCTGCTGCACGTGATCTGGACTCATTCACACGGGGTTAGCAAGACAGTAAAACATCAGCCACAACAACAGCTCTGCGTTAACAGGGGTAACAAGCACCCAGAGAGGCTCGGCTCCCGCTGGGCGCCCAGTGGGACCCCAACACTGCAGGGCCTCCTGCAGGGACATCAGTGCTGCCTCCATCAGGACCCCAGTGATGATGCATCCAGCATCTCCTCTGTGCCAGGCGTGATTCTATATCTCTCATGGTGCCAGCTCGTGGGGATCTCCCCAGAGCCTGCAGGGTGGCTTCTCTCTTTCCGTCTCTCCAGGTTTCAGATGAGGAAACCAAGACCGCGAGGGGAAAGGAATACTTGCAACAGAATAACCGTGCTCTGTGCAGCCCCCATGGGGGACGAAGCGCCTTTCTGTAAATTATTCTACGGGAGGGACAGTGTCTCTCTGGATCCCATGGATGCTAAAGTCGAAGGCCATGTCACGGATGCCACAGACCAGCAGAGGAAGCTGAGGGCAGGTGACTGGAGGACAAGGGCTCACAAAGACCTGCCGCATGCTGGCCGCCAGGGGGGCTCCACGGCTCAGTCTCCTGACCCTTCTGTGGTGGGAACAGCGGAGTCCACTGCGGGGGCTTTACTGGGAGATGGCTTAAGAGAATCCGTATGACATGCGGAGTACTGGCTGTACTGGGCTGAAGAACATCGCCCCAAAGTCATGTCCATTCATGAACCTGTGGATGTGACCTTATTTGGAAATAGCATCTTTGCAGATGGGAGAGAAGATGAGGTCCTGCTGAACTTGGGTGGGGCCCAAATCCAATACAACTGGTGTCCTTATAAAAGGGGGAATTTGGACACAGACATGCATGCAGGGAGAAGGCCACATGAGCCCAGAGACAGAGATTGGAGTGATGTGTCTACAAGCCAAAGAACACCAGGGGTTGATGGTCTGAAGCTGGAGGAGGTGACAGACAGATCCCCTCCTGTAGCCCCAGAAGGAAGCAACCTTGCTGACACCTTGATTCCTGACTTCCAGTCTCCAGAACTGAGACAAAAATCCCTACTAGTTTAAGCCCCCCAGTTTGTAGTGCTTGCTTGGGGCAGCCTAGGAAGCTGGTGCCCTGGCCCTTAGTGGGAACTCAACAAATGCTAGATACTGTCATTATTTAAGACAGAAAGACACAATGGACCAAATATCTGGGAAACCTGACTGCTGGAATAAGAAACCCAAAGGAAGGGTTAGGATGTCTTCTAAGGAAACCACCAGTACACACACTCCAGGAGTTGAGAGAGACAGGAGGAGGGGTCTCCCAGGAAGGGTCTCCTCGGGACACGCTGGCTGCTGGCCACTGTGCTTCTTTCAGTCTCGCTTCCCTGGAATTCTGAAACTCATCATGTACTAGTTGTGCGTTTACAGTAACTGCAATGTATGCAACTTGCTTCCTAACTTCAAGGGGACTTGAGAGAATTGTGGCAGAAATGGACATGCCTAAGTCCTGGAAACCAGAGGCAGTTTTGGGGGCGAAGGCTGCTGCCAGGCTGCCCCTCCCCCAGTCAGCCTGCCAGTCGCCTCCCCTGGGGGACAGTGGGCCGGCTGGGATCCAGAAGGGCAGAGGAGGGTCTTTGGAATGCAAGGATGCAATGCATGCTTTAGTGTGAGTCAGGTTTTATGCCCGAGGCAGAGGGAATTCAAACACACACTAGAGCAGAAAGACAGAAATTGCCTTTTAGATGGCTGCCATCAGCAATATCTGGCCGGCAGGTTCTACAGGGAAGTTTAACCTTCAGTAACCTTACAGTAAGCTCTCCAGCGCCAGCTCTCTCTCTCTTTCTCTCTCTCTCCCTCTCTCTCTCTTTCTGTCTCTCTCTCTCTCTCTCACACACACACACACAGAGTCAGATATACAGATACACCTGCAATCATCTATAATTTTTACCATAATGGTTTTATCTGGTGGGGGCCCTACAGGCTGACGGCCTTCCTTCTTCTCTCGGCACCTAACATCTTACACATGCATCCTACACAACTCACACATCACATCCAACAGCAACTGAAACTTAGGCAGCTGCGAACCTGCAAGCTTCTTGCTAATCAGGGCAATACCGGATGTACAGTTGGAGCTCGGCAAATAATTAATAGTAATGAAAATTGACATTGTAAAAATTAAAGTGAGAGGGCTGATAGAAGGGAATTGGTTTGGTTGTCAAACCTCAGGCCTAAAGGGAAACAGATTGCTTTGGAGAATCTTTTAATTAATTTCGGAGTTTCCCTGTTTCTTTGCCAAATGAGCTGAGTTCCTTTCTTGGCCATCAGGATCTTCTGCAGACAGAGGGAGGGATGCGGAGCGTTGAATGGTGTCAGGGATCGTCCCATCCCGGGAGCCTCCGGAATTCCCTGCCCTCTCGGCAAAGAAAGCTCAAGATGGGGGTGATGCAGCCCAAAGAGGGGTTCGTTTTGTAAATTTACTTTTACTACCTATGAATAAACCAGGAGGTCTACCTCATTCACAGCTAAAATAAAAATGGACCTCTACAGTCTGACCAAGTTCAGCCACGGAGCCGCAGCATTAACTTGTATTCTAACAAGATTAAAATATATTTGTCCTGGGGATTAGCATACTTAAGGCCCCTTTCCCCTCTTTAGCAGTGGCAGGGCACTTTGATCTGCCTTGCGTGGCAAGAGCACGGCTTGGGCCCAGCTATCCGACTGCCAAGTGTGAAATCGGCCTGATGTCATCCTCATTCTTCATCTTTTACATCTTTCACCAGTTTAATTATATTTCCGCCACAAAGCTCTGGCGCCTCATTGCATATTCAAGTTTGACTAGGAAGCATTTAAAAAAAAAAATAGGTGCGAATGAAATACCCCTGTAGGGGGAAGGGAGGGGTCTGCAAATCTCATGGTGCAAAGGCAAAGAGCCCCAGCCCTCGGGTTGCCCCAGGGACGTTCTCACCTGCATGGAAATGTGCGTCCGTCCTGGCGCGCTCTGTGCTGGGCCCAGCGCCCTCATTTGGTGCCAGGCACAAAGGCCATTGTCACGCCCGTGCGTTGCGTTTGGGGCTGTTTGGCTTGTGACTCCGGCGGGTTTGTATTACATCCATCCTCTGCCGCGTAGGTTTTGTTTCCCTGGGGCTCGGAATCCACAAGGCGCGCTCCTGCCGCACGCGTAAAAGCCGCCTTCCTCACGGCGGCGAGGGAGCTGATGTGTCACCCATGAATCGCCCACTTTGAGGCAGTGTGCAACCGCCAAAAAAAACTGTAGGGCGCACGCAATGCCCCAAGGGGACGTGTCTGGCTGACCTTTGATCACCTCAAAGGAATCAGACAGTTTAACTCTCCATCCAGACGCGGTACTCTGGCCCTCCAGCCCTTCGCAAATTCCCTAGAACTGTTGGGAAAGCCAGGCTGCCGGCAGAACAGGCCTTAGTATCCCAGTGGGACACCTCCTGATACCTCAAACCCCAGGGCCACCAGAGCCTCCCGGGTGGCTTGGAAGGGGAGGGCGGGGGAGGGGATCCGTGGCCGGGCCGAGGTCCTGCGGGCACCCCTCCGAGGGCACTGGTGTTTGGGAGAGGAACCACCTGCAGGAGTGCCTAGGATTTGACCTTCACCCCAGCCCACCCGGCTCTATTCACACCCTGCTAGAGTGTCTCAGAGAGCCGGCGCTCTCCAAGGGTCGCCCGTCAGGGCCGTTGGGTGTTACTTCCACATACAAGCTGGACAGAATAGAAATGCAGATCGGCTTTCTGAGCCTTTGAGAGCGGGTCAGCGCTGGGAAATGCTCTGCTCTCGGACAGCCCCCTTTGTCTGAGATTTCCCCGGTCTCCCCCTTTCTCCGTGGGGTACACACAGGTATAAACAATAAGTAGACGGAGTGGATGTTCACGTCCTCGATGTGGGGAAAACAAAGCGGCAACTCTACGTGTTTTAAAAGGTCCAGATTTAGGACCATTTTTATTTTAAATCATCAGACTTGTTAAAATGGGAGGTTACCAACACATTGCTTCTTCAGTTGAATGATATAATTATAAAATTATCTCCACATAATTACCTCAGGATTATGTTTCATTCTGGTTAGCATGTAATCAAAGCCTGTTATGCTTTTAGCTATAGGAACAGCAATTAATTTCAAAGCGGTACTTAGACCCTTCAGTATTTAGACAAAATAGCTCATCATGTCACAAGGAGGCTGTCCGGCTTTCGCAGGAAGAGCCGTGGGTGGGGCGGGTGTGATGCGCCGGGGACGCGGGCTGGACACACTGCAGGTCACAGCCTCGCGCCCAGCCCTCCATGTCCAGGTGGGTGCCCACCTCCTAGGCTCTGAGCCAGCTGTGTCTCATGGCCATGAGGCTCCCTGCTCAGTGCGGTAATTATCGATTGGAAGGGAAAATGGAGCGGCAGGTAAAGTTACTGAGCTTCTACAGAAACCCAAGGCACAGCACCTTGCTCATTTTTTGGAAAAGCCTGGGGAAAAGATCCTGATATGAATATGGGTGCCTATGTTTTCGAGCCCTGTGATTACAAAGTGCACGCGGAGCAGTGTTTCAAAAGAGAAGGGGGCTTGTGATTCTAGAAAGTTCTAACTGCAGTCCTGCGTCTCTACGGGTGGGACTGTCTTCTGTTCTCCTTCAGCTGCCACCACTGCTCCACTTTCTATAACCATGTGAATATCGTCTCTCCTATTTCACGGTTTCCCCCCCTTCCCGTTTCCCCTGACAACTATATAGATGCTGCACGGGATGGTAGTAGCGAGGAATGTGTAGGCACTTTACCAAAAACAGGCCCTGGGCTGGCTGGGACCCACGTGAGCGGAGCACAACTTTCCCCTGCAGAGCGAGAGGTCCACCACCCAAGTAGCGAGCCCTGTTCTGTACCAGGAGCTTTCTGTTCATTTCCCCACAAAAACCCCTCACAAGAAACCTATTAGGTACATGTTCTTTCTGCTTGAAACACCAATGATTGGGCCCTGGGGCTGGTAAGTAACACAGTCGAATGCAGGGCTGCATGGTCACAAAACTCTGCCCTTTCTTGCCCTGCAGTTCATTCAGTGCGAAGTGCTGTTATATAAATGTCTGCATGAAAAAATGTGGAACTTGAGCCGTCTGCAAGCTGAGTAAGGGACCCTGAACCCTGGGGCATCTGAAAGCAAGCTCAGCCTCATGCTTTCTTAGCAGGCTGCAGTCTTGTCCCAAACAAATAGATGATTGGAAGCCAGCATGTCCACCATTCGTTCTCGAGATTGAAATCTGTCCAATTTTCACCCAGATGTTTTAGCACTAGAGGGCATCATCTGAGACTTAAAACGACAGCCTCTGAGTTACAATGGAAGTGGTTTATCCGGGCACCTTACTCGCAGTAACAGAGTAATGGTATTAGCCTTGGCAGGAGTAAATTCTGCCAAAGGCTGGGTGACTCTGCTGTGTCCCCTACTGCCTGAATCTACAGAAACGCCAGCTTTCCGGATTCATATTTTGTTGGTGGGAGTGTGAGAGTCAAAATCCTCAGGAGAAAGTTGTGGCCTGAAGGGAAAACTCAGACGCGCATGCCATGGCCGCTCAATGACGCCAGAGGGCAGGGGCCGGGGTCCTGGCGAAGTTGGAGGGAAGCGGCCAGTCTGCTGCCGGGAGGGGCCGCAGACACTGGAACCCGGCAGCAAGTCCTCGCGGCACGCTAGGCAGCTGGAGCCTGTGATTACCCATCCAAAGAGGAGAGAAAAGCGGAGGAAGAAAGGGAAGTTAGCGGAGGGGGTAGAGGCTGGGGGAGGAGGAGGGCAAACCCCGGCGCAGAGCCTGACAGTCCTCTTCCAGACAAAGGACTTGGCGGGAGGAGAGAACCCCGAACGCGCCGGCTGAAAGGCGGTCGGAGGCCCCTTCCGCCGGCAGCGCGCTCGGGCCGCGCGGCCAAGTTTCACAGCTCGACAGATGGGGCTGAGCGGCGGCCCGCCCCGATCCTTCCAGACGGTCCGCGCACGCAGTGACCCCCACCCTCCCTCGGCCCACGGAGGACCCTGGGCGGTGTCAGGGTCCCTCCCACCCGCGTTCCCACCCAGAGCCGCTCCTCGGAGGAGAAAGCGCCGCAGGCCCGCCGCGCGCGCGGCCCACTGGGGCCCTCAGCTCTTCTTCCCTCCCGGGTCTCCGGGGAGACTGGGGAGGGGGGTGATGGGGCGGGGAGGTGGGCTTCTCTGGGACGCCTTCCAGGCTGAGGGGGTGAAAAGGCGGCCAGGGAGGCAGATCTCGGCCACTCTTTGTTCCGGGCAAAGCGCGGGGCTCAGCCCTGGAAGGAGGGGTGGGGCAGGACAGCCAATGGGGCGAGTCCGGGGCTCCGGCCCCAGGATTCTCCCTTCACGGAACACCGGTCCTGGCGTCCCCCGGGGACACGGAGGGCCTAGGGCTTTGGGGACACCCTACCTCCGCCCGGAGGTGTTGCCCAGGCCTGCCAAGGGCCTGGGGCTGGGCTCCGTGAAGCGCAGCAAGCCCGGGCCACACCTGTTCCCGAGACTCTGGTCGTTTCGCCCAGCCCCATCTTGGGGGGCTCCCCACATCCCTCTGCGGGGATCGGGCCCAAGCCGGAGAGGTGGCCAGTCACCCTGGCGGCTGAGCAGGAGGCTAATAACAACAACCGCAATAATAATAACGCGGTCATCGTCAGTCTCGCCAGCCAGGCCCTGCGCCAGGCCAACCACGCTTGATCAAATCTCGTAATTCGGAGTCACTTTAATGAATGCTATTACATTTCAGGAGATTTCAAGACTGGCCTTTTATTTTCTGCGGGCGGGGATCATAAATAGAATGAAGTATACGAGATTATTAATAAAAACATGAAGGGTCTACGAGGGGCTCGCGCGGCCCGGCTCACGAAGTGCGCCCTGGAGCTCAGGGCGCCGGCACCACGCGCGCCCGAGTCTCCCCCACGAAGGGGGCCGGCGGGGTCAGGCGACTCAGCGCTGCGTCCCGCCTGCGACCGCCTGTCTCCCGCTACCCCCATTCCCCCCCACCCGCCTCCTCTTCCCGGAGGCCCGGAGGAGGCCTATCCCTCGGCTCTGATAGGAAGGAGAAGCGCAGAAAGGAGGTCCCCACCCCGAGGCCCGGCTTGGGGCTGCAGTGCGTGCGTGTAGGCAGGGTCGGGGTGCGGGGCGGGGGGGTCGGTCTCCCCGAGGCCTTGGTCGCCAGCCGCTATTAACCTCCCAGAGCGCGGCGGCTCCTCCTGGCAAGCGGCCGTTTTCGGAGGAGCCGGGACCTTCCCGGGGGCGCCTGGGGAGCTGCCCGGGCGGGTAGAGACCGGAGAGGTCGGATATTAAACAAGCGGGAGACAGAATGACTTTTAGCCGAGCCGGAGCGAGCAAACGCGGCCTCCCGGCCGGCCCCGCGCGGCCTGCGAGCGTACTTGCATACATAGTGCCTGGTGTTTGCTGTGCACGCTGTTCGCCCGGGCACACCTGTACCGAGCGGTCCAGAAGCCCCACGGATTTGCCCTTTTCACTCAAGGGAAAACAGAAAAGATGGACCTCCTTGGAGATCAGACTGGGGGCTCCTCCCATGTCTCCCCTAAAGAAAGCGCTTGGCCGTTCACTTTGGGCGACCTTCAGACCTGTGTTGACCCGCGGATTCTGACGCCAGCGCGAGGGTCGGGCGCTACTCCTTCGACCCCTTTGGCAGCCGGAGAAGGAAGGCTCTCTAAGTGCCAAGGAACCCTGCTCCGCAGGCCTGGGGGTGGCCGCGGCTGTCCTCCCCACCCCCGTTCCGGGGCTCCCAGGCCTCAGCCTGGTCTCTACCCGACTAAGGAGGACTGTGGGCACAGCTCTGCCTGGGCCTGGTAGGGACACAGCCAGGCATGGGGGCGGGGGAGCTCCATGCTCCAAGGAGCAAGGACTTCCTTTACAAAGGAACTTTCCTCCGAGGGACATTTAGGAAACCGGCCTCCTGCGGGGGCAACGACCTGGTGGGGGCCCAGCCCCGTGCGTCACCGGTGCTGCAGCCTGGGTCCAAATCCGAGACACGTAGAACCGTCCGTGGTGGTCCAGGTGGAACCGAGTGGCAGCTGGACTTCGGAAAGCGTGGCCTTCCCTTTAGGCCTGACTCTGGTCTCCACTAGCTCCTAGTGAAAGTGGCTGGCAAGCACTGAAGTGGATCTCCATGAGTTATGAGCTTAGACTGTAGCTGTTGAATTTTAAAAATGTAATAAACACAGGAGCAAAACCAGAATCTCAGCGTTTGGAAAGTCTGAGAGCTCATTTAGTCCAATCCCCTACCGGAACAGGGGAAAAGGCAAAAGAAATTGTATGCCACTGTAGGCCTAGTGTCTGCTTGCATGCCTCTAAGGATGGGGAACTCATTACCTTGCAAAACCATACATAGCCCCTTAACAGTGCTATGATTTGCCAACAGATTAAAAAACAAAACCCAGAAATGATTGCTTAATGTTGCTATGTTGTCTTTTTATTAAAAAGAGAGAGAGAGAGAGGCCAATCGGGTAATAGAGGTTGTGCTAGTGGGGTTTTGTCTTTAGGAACCCCCAGATCTGTGCAGGGGTGGGGTGGTGGCTGGGGAAGACGCTGGGGATGGCTGGCGTGATCTCGCCCCATTAATGCTCCTGGGACCAGGCAGCTGGAGCTCTGGAGCCTCCGTAGTGAGGAACGTGTCTTTGCAAAACCGGGGAGCAGCTCAGTTCCTGCCCGGAGGCCCAGCGTCCTTCCTCTTGGGAAGCCTGGTGTGGAACTGAAATGCCTAAAAGGTCGCCTTTGGAACAGATGATCCTCTCTAGTCTCTGAGCTTCCTTTTCTGGGAGAATAAAACATTTTTAAGCCAAGAAAGTTTGGAAACAGGGCAGTTGGGTGCGCAGGGCGCACGTCGGCTGTCCTGCGTGGCCAGGTAGGTTGTGGGTCCCGAGATCGAAAATCCCAACCGCTTCCAGCAGAGGCATCCGGTCAGCTCCGGCAAAGCTGGTCCTTTGCAGGCATCCGCCTTGGGATGTTGTCCATGTCCACTGCTTTGGGGGTAAAGACAACAACCAAACGTAAAAGGGGAGAGCCTCTTTGTCTCAGGTCAACTAATAGTTCTTCTCCCCAGCCGGTGAGCGCCTCTGTCCAGCTGAGGAGCAGCCAGGGGGATGGAGACCTGTTGAGTCCTGCAGGATTTTAAATATTTATTCAACGGAAAAGCACTGTACTTTGGAACACTTCCTTCTGGTAAAGAAATGTGTACTTAAATTACTTTGGTTGTTCTGTATTCACATGAGCCATCCGAAGTGTCTTCATTATTTAAAAAAAAAATACGCTTCTGGCTACGAAGGTAGGTATATGCACACCTGCTGGCAGAGGCGAAGACTCTGGGCACTGGGGAGGGTGCCCAGGGTAGTTTGGCTGGACTCAAAAACACACTTAAAAAAAAAAAAACTAGTCATTACACCTTGGACATCCAATATTTTACCATAAAGCGTTTTTTTTTTTTTATTTAATGTAACTTTCAAGAATTTAAACACACAAAAATGCAGGGGGAATGTTCACAATTTTGATAACCACAGTTGTAAATAGAAACATTCATTTCTTATAAGATTATAAATATTTACTACTGGAACTGTAAAACGCACATGTTTTATAAACTAAAAAATAAAAAATAAAAAAATAAAAAACCAAAAAACTTTGCTTCCTGCTAAAAAGGCATATCATTTCATTGAGTTTCCTAAGCAGCAGATGGTTATTCACAGAATTTTAAATTACAACTTTTGCTTTTATAGTTTTTGTTTTAAAAAGGTTTACATTAGTATGTACAAAGTGAAACTATTATCGCAGTGAAATAAAGAGGTTTAAGGCAAAGAGAGAAGTTCACCCTCAGTCCTCAGGGGCAGAGCCATGACTCCTGGCTCAGCCATGGGTACACCCCCTGGGCTGTCCCAGTGCAGATGGACATTTGGACACAATTCTTTTTCCATACACTAAACAGAAGACAGCGTGGAGTTATACATATAGATATAGATAATGTGTTTGTTTATATATATGTACTTGATGGGGATATATTGAATATATATAATTTACACTGTACCACACCTTCAAAAAATAAAATGTATATTTTAAAAAAACAAGAAAAGACAAAAAGTGATAAGAAATGATTATTTACACATTTTCTTCCTTCCTCTAGATCCTGGAGAATTCTGAGTTCCTTTAAAAGTCAAGGTAGCCACATGTTCCAGAACTGTGGACTCTTACACGTCTGCTTGTGTGTGTGTATATGAGCATATATATATATATATATACGTACACACACACACACACACACACATATTTACCTTGAAAGAATGCTCTCTATAGCAGAAGCGGCCACTTTACAAAAAAAAGAAAAAAGAAAAGAAAGAAAAAAAAAAGAAAGAGAAGAAAAAAGGAAGGGAGGAAATGCCAGTTCCCTCTCCAGGCCTCTTCCGGCCAGAGACGGAGGCAGCGGACCTCGGTCGCGTTTCTGGGGCCCAGGCGGCCCCTGGGCAGCTGATGGAGCCGCAGGGGAGTCTCTGGGCCCAGGCCCGGAGGGGTGGGGCGGCCTCACCGCCCGCGGGCCTCCGGCCACATACCCGGCCCCTCGGCCCTGAGCCCCGGAGCGGTGCCTGGAGGCGGGAGGCGAGCGGCTGGACTGGGGACAGCGAGACACAGACGCAGACGGAAGCACGAAGGGAGGCGCGGGCCAGGCCTCGGCGAGGAGGAGGACCGGAGGACCGGGAGGGAAGGCAGGAAGCGGGGAGGTGGAGCCGGCCGCGGGCCCCTCGGCCCAGGCAGCCCGGCACGTCCGGGCGCGAGGCGGGGGAGGGCGGGGCGGGGTGGTGCCGAGCCTCCAGCCGCCGCCCCGCCAGGGCCCTTTCGCCGCCGACTGCCGGATGGCGAGGGCGAGGCCGGGGATGCGGCCCCTCCTGCTGCCCTCACCAAGCCCACACGAACGAAGTGGCAGAACTCATAGACCAAGTAGGAGCTATTTATTCGGTTCACAGTCGTGTGAAATGCAGCAATAAAAATCTTTGGACTTCAGCAAGTTGTTTTAATTTTTTTCTTCTTTTGAAATTAAACAAAAGAAAAAAAGTGTCCGATGTCCCATAATGGAACTTAGGGGATTAAAAAAGATGAAACCCTACGCAGCCCCCTTCGCAAAAAAAAAAAAATCGTAAAATTAGCATAATCTCATAAACATAAGACAACTCAAAAAATATTTTATAGTCAGATATTTTGGATTTTACACCTCCTGTAAATTATATATACACAGAATATTGCAGAACCATAGCTAATACACGGTATTTTCACTATTAATGCTGGTATAATCTTTCTACACTGGCCCTTTATTTATGATTTGAAATTATTGCATTGTGTAGCTCGGACTGAGGCTGGGCTTGGCGCCCGCCCCCTACTCACTGTCCGACTTGCCCTCCTTGGCGGTGGTGGAGTGGTTGTACAGGCCCTGCGCCATGAGGTGCACGGCCAGCGTGTTCTTGTTGCCCGTGGCCTTCTTGATCTTGGCGCGCTTGTTCTGGAACCAAATCTTGATCTGTGACTCGTTGAGGCTGAGCTCCTGGGCCAGGCTCTGGCGCCGCTGTTCCGTCAGGTACCTGTTGGTCTGGAACTCGGCCTTGAGCCTCTGCAGCTGCTCCGCCGTGAAGGCCGTGCGGGGCCGCTTGTCCTCTTTGTTGGGGTTCTTCTTCTTTGGTTTGCGAGACCTGGGACCTAGACAGGCATGGTGGACACAGAGAACTCGGGTGAGGAGGGCTCCAGGCCTGCCTCCTTACTCAGGGGTGGGTCACCCACGGGCACGGAAGGATGCAGAGGTCGGAAGGGAGGCGGCTGCCCAGGTCCAGCTGGCTGACCTGGAGGAAAGCTGGCCTGGACTTGAGATGGGACGGGGCGGAGCTCCCACCCACCTCCAGGACCCTCCCCTGGGGAGCGAGGAGGTGGCCCAGGAAGTCTGCAGGAGGGACTGTGAGTGCGGTTGACAGGCAGGCTTAGCGGAAAGGGCTCCGGATGAAAGGAGAACCCCTGCAGGAAAGCGAAAAACCACAACTTTGTGGCCAGGCTTTTTCTAGCCCTTTCTGAGGTTCTGTCCAGGAATAAGGACAGGACGGGGGGGTAGGTGCTGGAAGAGAGGTGAGGGGGAAAGATCGGGGCGGGGCAGCCGGAGTAGCAGGAAGAGCCCTGGGAGGTGTAAAGGGACTCCCACAGGGAACACCCCCAGGTCCTAAGGGCCGGGGGTGCAGGGTCAGGTGGGCCCCGAGAACAGGAGGGGCCCAGGGGTCTGCCTCCCCACCTGGCCCTGGGCCCAAGTTCACTGCTCCCTTCAGGACAGGAAGGCGCCCACATGTCCTGGCCTGAGTGGGGCAGGAGCACCGAGCTTCCTTCCCCTTCACCGCACCAGGTCTCCCCAGTCCCCTGTCCAGGAGAGGGGGCCACTGGGGGCCCGGGTGACCTTGGGCAGAGGTTCACACTTCTGACCCCTCACACCTCCTCCCGCTGGGACGCCCCACAGCACTTGAGGCTGGCTTGGGACAGTGGTGGTGAGGCTCCCAGGGCCTGGCCACGGGAAAAGGCCTGAGAAAGCAGAGCAGAGGGAAGGGGGCCAAGTGTGTTCTTCTCGTTGGTTTCAGAAGGTGGGCCCCGTGAGCATGTCCGTGAGGGAAGAGGCCTTTGCAGGCAGGAGTCACGGCTGCATGCCTGGGGTTCTTAATCTGTTAAGTGTGTGAACTGACTCTGGGGGGCTCCTGGCCCCAGCTTCTTCCCAGGCGCCCTCGGTGGGAGGCTGGAGAAGGCTAGACCTCGGGCAGCCGGAGCACCCAGGTCCCCGCCCCTCTCTGCAGGGTCAGGGGGCTGCCGGGCCACGCAGCGCAGCGCCGGCGGAGGGATCCAGCTGCGAGCCCCTCCGGAGGCACCTGGACCCGCACCAGGAAGGTGGGTTCGGTCCCCAGCTCGCGCCGAGCGAGGGGTCTGGGACGGTCCGCAGGCCCAGGGGGCGCCGAGCCCTCCCTCCCCCCGCACTCCGAGCCCTGTCCTCCCTCTCCGGGAGGCACGATCGGAAAGAGGGGGCCGTGTGCGCTGGAGAGGGGGCGCCAAGGGCTGATTCGGCTCACACTCCGGGCCTTTTAGCTTCCAGAGCACGCCCCCGCTCACACCCACCCACGCGCACTGCCCCACGCGCGCGCACACTCACGGTCCCGTCGCACCCACGCCGAGGGCACCGGCTCCTCGCCCAGACGCCTGGCTCTTACCCGGGGGGTGCGGATCCGGGGCGGCGGCCGGCGTCCCGGACGCGCCAAGGGGGAAGGAGGTGTCTCGGCGAGGCCTCGACAGGCCCCGGGCGGCCCCGCGCCTGCTCGGCCACCCACCGAAGCCTCGCGTAGCGGAGCCGGTTCTCCGTCTCCACTCCCGCCCTCCCCACCCCCCCAAACTCCTCTGGTCCTGGGGCGCTCGCACACAACGAATCAGCCCACAAAAGATGCACACCATTTTACGCAAAGAAAATCTTCCTAGAATCAGAATTTTTAGTTCCTTTTCTTTCTTGATTTTCTTTCAAACCGCAAACACTTAAGGAGTCTCGGAAACAGGACCAAACCTCCGCAAGAAAACTCTGCGTTGCTGCTTTCTTAAACGCCAAGAAACATCTTATCTTACGGGGCTTTTTTTTTTTTTTAAGTCCAGGAAGACCAGCCGCCGAGCCAGGCCGGGCTGCCGGGCTCCCGCGGGCCACTGGGGCCTGGCGCGGCCGCGACTCCAGCGCCGCACAAAGCCCGGCCGAGGCTCCTCGCCGGCCGCATTGTGAGCCTATATGTTAATTAAATATTAACAAAGGAGAGAGGCGAGAACAATGGAGCAAATTTCAGATCTAGCTGGAGAAATCTGGATTTCATCAGAGGCATACACACCATCTCTGCGGGGAGGCGGCAAAGGGGTGACTTAGCTGTGCTGTGAACTGGGTAAACGACCCCCGCAAAACAGTTGAGGGCTGGGGGGGCAAGGGTGTCCGGTCTGCGCTGCCGGCTCGGGGACAGATGGAGTCTCTGCACCTAATGGCGGTTCGCAGCCGCAGACCCGCATTTAATGCGGCTGATGACTTCTACAGGGACATGGACTTAGCTTTTAAAAATCCCGGATCTATGAAAAATACGCCCAGAAGCTCTGCACACCCCCACGGGCTCCCGCCACATTCCCCTCTGAAATCTGCTCCTTTCCTACGCAGAGCTGCCCCAGGAAAGCTCTGGGAAAGGTCCTTTCCATTTGGGGATTGCAGGCCTCCCTCCTCCAAGCTGTGTGCGCGCCGGCTCGGCAATCAAACCAGGCACGGGGCAAAGGGCCCCTGTGTTCCCATCTCTTCCCTCCGCGGATCCCCTCAGGTCCCCTCATCAGCCCCAGCTGAGGAAGAGCAGACAGCCTTGCTTTCTTCCCCGGCCACATCTGGGATAACTGGGTCGTAGGATGAGTCTAGGTCTGCGGTGGGCTGGGCGTGGGTCCCGGGTCTGGACTGAGTTGGAAGAACGCGGAAAAGGGGTGGAGTGTGAGCTCCGGGCCTGTCTGCCAGCCACCCCGTTCCCACAAAATAAACTCCAGCCAAGGGAGGGATGGGCTAGAGGCTGCAAGGAGAGGCCCAAAAGGCAAGAGAGAAAGGAGGTCCTGTGCTTTCGCCGTTCTACGAAGTCTGTACCCCCTTGTGAATCAGTCCTGTCCCCTCTCCGCCTGGCCGCTGCCGGGATCAGCGTCAGCCGCAAACAATGTCGCTGTGTGTACGTCTTTGTGTTGGGGGACAGGGATCCTGGTGTCTTCTTCCTCCGGTAAGTTCCCGCGCCAGCGCTGCCCCGCAACCCCACGGGCCTCCCCACGGCGGGCCAGGACATGGGTCCCCAGGACTCACCTGAAGAAGGTCGGTCCGAGTAGCGCGTGCAGTAGACCCAAGCCGGCCAGAGCATGGGCTGCGCACCCAGGTTGGCGCTGGCCTGCGAACTGTCCGAGTCTGAGCTCACAGACAGGTCGCCGCCGCCCAAGCCGCGGGCCTTGAGCGCCCCGTCCAGGGGGCCCCCGGGGTCTCCGCCTTTCTTGGCGCCGCTGTGCAGCGAGAGCGCCTTGGAGCCGCCTTCGCCGTCACCCGAAGAATCGCCGCTGCCACCGCCGGGCAGCGGTCCGCCCGCACCCGGCGCACCCGGCGCGTTCTGCCGGGGCTCCCGGCCCGACCCCAGGAGCTGCTCGGCGTCGCCCGCGCCGCCGCTTCCCTCCGCGCCGCCCGCGCCGCCTTCGCCGCCGCCTCCGCCGCCTCTGCCTCTTCCGGAGCCGGCACAGCACGTCCCCGCGTCCTTTCTCCGGCCGAACTCGGGCCGCAGGATGTTGTCGATGAAGAAGTTGGTAATGCGGTGTGGATGCTGGTGGTTGCCCGGCGCCTGCAGGACCGCGGGCAGCATCAGAGCCCGCCGGCGGCCAGTGTCCGCGTCGCCCGGGCTGCTGCCGCCGCCGCCGCCGCCCGAGCCGCCGCTGGGGCTGGATTCCGGCTGCCGCTGCCCCTCCACCGCCGCCGCCGCCGCCGCCGCTTCGCTGGGCTTGGGGTCATTCTCCTCCATGCTGTTCGCAACAAATCCCAAATCGCTTCTCCGGGGAGTCCCTCCAATCAGCCCTCGGCCCGCCCGCTCTGCACGCGGAGACCCTCGCGGCCAGCTCGTGCCCCTACCCCGCCGAGTCTTCCGAGGGCGTGCGCGGCGGCCGCAGCCAGGGCTGGGCTCCTACAAGTCGCCGGCCGCGCTCAGAGCGGAGCCACGTTCCAATCCACGAGTTGAGTTAGAAAATACCAAGAGTCGCCCCGCGCCCAGATGCCGGGAGATTCAAAAGAGTCCGGTCCTCGTCTTCGCAGCGCACCCGGGCTCTAGACAGTCACAATGGTCCAGCGTGGACCCGGGGCGCCTCCGGGCTCCGCGCTCCTCTCCACGTCCGGCTGCCTCCGATCCGGCGCTGCCGCGGCGGCTGCCCGGGACTAGAGCTCCGCGCATGCAGGCAGCGCGCTCCCCCGCGCTCACGCCCGCCGGGGCCCACTCGGGCCGCCGCCGCCGCCCGGCCGCCCCCGCCCGCGCGCCCCGGCCGGCCCTCGAGGGTGCGGGGCGCGAGCGGTCAGCGCGCCCGCCGCCGCCAGCACGCACATGGAGGCCCGCGGGCCTGCGCTGCGCTCCGCCGGCCTCGGGGCCCCCTCCGCGCGGCCGCCGCCCCGCTGCGGACCGGGGCGCCCCACCGGCGTGCGGCCGCGCCCCCGCCGAGCCCCGCCGAGCCCCGCGGCCCGAGTCGCATGGGTGAGCGGCGGGAGGCGCGGGCAGGGCCGGGCCGGGCCGGGCCGGGCTGGGCCGCCCGCGCTCCCTCGCCGTCCGCACGCCCTCGCCGCCTCGGCCTCCGCGCGGCTCGGAAATTTCCAGGCCACTCAGCGCAACCCGAGACACTTTGACTCTGGATTTTTGTTCTTATTTTTAACAGAGCCCCCTCGAGTGACGTCGCGGGCCGGTCTCCTGGACACGTGCCTCGGGCCAATGGTCGCGGCGCCGCGCACCCACGTGACGCGCCGGCGGCCGCTCGGTGACAGGAGCCTCCCGCCGCCCCTCCCCCGCCGTCGCCGCCCCTCCCCCCCTTAAAGCGGCAGCGTCCTGGCGCTCCGGGGACCGGAGCTCGAACCGGCGAGACCGCGACCGCGTACCCTGCGCTCGCTCGTGTTTTCCCTGCCGCTTCTCGGTTCAGGGATCTGAGAAATCCGCGCGATAGCCCCGCCGGGTCACCCCAGCGTGCAGACATGGACAAGCGCTGGAAGATTGCTATTTTTTAACATTTCCATATTGTTTACCGTGGGGGAAAAATCCCACAATTCCTTGCACAAAATGCATAAATAACATTAAGTGAGCTGCCGAGATACAAAGGGACTTTTGTAGTCCGGCTTCCTTGCTGGTCGGAGAGGGGAATTGTCACTTACATTTGACTTTGGTAACCCGGCAGATTCCTGTCTTAAACGCAGAGCTGACGCGCAGGACCCTCTTCCTACAGACACTCATCGTAAGTGTGCGTGTGTGTGCGCGTGTGCGCGCTTGTGCAGGGAGCCGCGTGCATACGGTAGGATTCCGCCCCGGGACAACGATCCTCCTGAAACGTGCATGCAGGTCAGAAGAGCTCGGGGAATACGATTTGGGACTCCGTGGGGGGGAAGAGAAATAAAGGAGCATAAGGGTTATAAATGAGTCTCCGTTTCTGGAAAGGCAAGGGGAGCCGACGGTCAGCCAAGACTTCAAAACCACGTGGAGAGAAAATACTCCAGAGCAGCTGCGTTCCCCCAATTTTCCACCCATCATCTGCCCCACCCCAAGCCTCTACCCCACGGAGGGACTACCAGAAGGACATTCACCTCAGTTTCTTGTCTTAAAACCCTTTAAACTAGTTTTTCTGGAGAGCAGGGCCCATCTGAAAGGGAAATTAGAAATCACATGGTGGGGTGGCCCCCCAATTTGTTCCCCCCCACCCCGCTTTCCTCGATTCCTTCCTAAGCTTCCTTTCCAGTTGCTGTCAGAATGTCCAACTTGAACTTCTGTTTCCCCTTCCCTCCCCCCTCCTCCTTCTGGCTCCTTCTGTTCGCTCTTCTGTCCTTGCCCCCAGCTGCAGACACCCCACCAAACACCCGTTGTTACCCCAGGCATGCCTGTCCATCGTTTGAAAGGCACTTTCATGGAAATCTTCAGAGTTTGAGAAACATCCAAAAGGGCAACTCTGAGGGTGCTGGAGCGCTGGCACAATAGAAGTACACCGGAGGGGGATGAGAGGAAGGGTGCAGAGAGGCAGAAGAGGGACAGCCCAGGTGGCTTCGGGGTGCCCAGCAACTGAGGCCCCCACGGGGCCGGCCCTGGGCCTGGGGCAGCCAGCAGGAGGCTGTCGGGCCGGGAGGGATGGAGGAAGGTCTGGACAAGCAGCCCTCCAGGCCACGGTGAGGCTTGAAGGCTTGCCCCTGACCTGGCTCCCCTTTTCTCTGGTCCCCACCCAGGTCCTATCCTCTCTCCACCCCAGCTCTGTCCACCCACTGCGGGCTCCAGAGTCAGGCCTGGGCTGAACTAGAAGCAACAGGGTGCTGCTGGGGGGAATTTCACCTGCGGGGGAGGGGCATGCACTGGGCAGGAGGAGGTTCTGGGCTGGGTCACCTGCTGCTAAATGCAGGTAGGTGGCTGGGTGAGGGTAGGCCCTGGAGGCAGAGGGGGAGGCTCATTGGTCCTCAGTGAGACTCAGGCAGGATGGGGAAGCACTTCCCACTGGGGTGACTCACATCTCTCTTCCCTCCCCCACCAGTGGAAGGGTCTTCACCAAATTATCTGGCTAGATACACACCTGCCAGTGGCCCTCCCTGGGTCTCAAAAAATGAAGCCCATAGTCTGTGTGTGCCTGGAAAAATGAAGCTGGTGAGTTTTGTGGGAACACCCTATTTACACATGTTTAGGGTTTGGGGGGCAATTTTCCTGCGACTCTGGGAACCCTAATCATCCGAGAATGTCCAATTATTTTGGGTCTCTGGATCACCAAGTGGGTAGAGGGAGGGCCCGGGACTGGTTGGTTCTTGCAAAGCCACCGCAGGTTGATTTCTCCACCTGTCCCGTGAAAACCAGTTAGGCTATCTCCTGAGAAATAATTTCTGATGTCTTGGGCATCTTTGCCTCAGCATTAACTGAGCCCAAGTGCTGGACTCCTGCTGTGTTTTCTCCTGCGATCCAGACCCAAATTACTGGCTGCAGCATGAGCTCTGCAAAGCAGCATGTCACCTCCAGGCCAACCTCACTTTTGGGGGGATAGCATTCTGCAGACACTGGTCTCCAGGCTGCAGATCAGGCTGGTCGAGGAAGCAGGCCAATTCCTGAGTTACGGGCTGTGGTGGGACCGTGCAGGAGGAGGGGAAAGGAGGGGAAAGAGGAAGGAATGAGGAGAGAAATCATTAGAGAGCATCAGGCCACTCAAAGCCAACCCAAACATGAACATAATTCCGGAAGCGAGCGCCCCTTGAGAGTGGGCGCCATCCAAAGGTACAGCGTGGAGGGTGAGAAAATCTGGGAGGAAGCTGCAGAAAGTTGATTCGCCCCGGGGCTGAGGGAATCCTAAATCTTACAAACACAGAAATCGCAACAAGCTGTTTTCAGAAAGCTCTAAAACACGCTTGAGGGCCGACCGGCCAGGCGGGATCTGGGACCCCGCCTGGCTGTGCTTTCTGGGGGCGGCGGGGAAGGCGGGGGACGCATTTCCAAGTGTTTGCTCCAGAACCCGAGGTGCCGGCCCTGCGCCCAGCAAGCCAACGCAGCTGCGCTCTCCCACCTGGACGGCGGCCGTCCTGCAGGGTGGGCTTCTCCGCGTGCACAGGCGACCAACACTGGACATTTGTTTCTCCCCAACATAGTGAGGCCGAGGCCCGGGACCCCCATCCTTTCTCCTCTCGCCAGGCCCAGGAGAGTGGCGGCAACCCCCCTCCCCGCTTCTGGAGAAGCATCCTCCAAGCTTCCCCGGTGCTCCGCACAAAGGGGGATCTCGGAATGTATCAAGGGGAAAGACGGCTTCTGGACACGGTGTTTTCATAGCCCCGATGCTAGACTGACAAATAAAATCTCCGGTGGCAGAGAGCTCCTGGGGACGCTGGGTGCCTGGCTGCAGATCCAAGCCCCCCGTTTTATCTTAAAAACGAGGCCGGAGGAGGGGAACTTTTCTAGCCACTCTGCTGTCCCCTTACTTCCCACACTTCTCTGGGAGGGCGGGGGGACGCGAAGAAAACAAGCGAGCGCAATACGAGCGGCGTTGGCTTGCAGCGGTCCTTGCCACTCGGTTGGTAGAGAAGCCCAACAATTCCGGAAGGCGAAATCTCAACCCCAGCAGAATCAGGCCGGGGAGCCCCGCGCCCGTGGTCGAGAGCCAGCCCCGCGCGGTTGGTCCCCGGCGCCGGGCCGGGGCCTTGGGGCCGAGCGGGGAGAAAGGGCCTGGCCCGGCGGCCCGGCGGAGAGCCACCCTCGGCTCCTGGGGCTGCCGCCGCGACCCCGGCCTGCAGACAAAGGCCGAAATGATGGGGCCGGCGGAGGAGGGGGTGGTCGGGCGGGGCCGGCGGGCGCGGAGGAAGTGCGGCTGTGCTCACCTCGCAGCCACGCACCGGGCGAACTTGGGGGCCTGGGGTCAGGGACCTCGTCCGAGTAGCCCCAGGAGAGGGTTAAAGCGCAGCAGCAGAGGACCTGGAAAGGGCCTGAAGCGTCGTGGGGAGTGGGGCGCAGACGCCCTTGGGCTCCGGACCCCGCGTCTCTCCCTGCCCCGGGCGGCAAGGGGCGCCCCGCTCCCGGAAGTCCCCACGTGGCACCCAGGAGAGCCTGCTGGATGGGTTGGCGCCAGGCGGAGGCTTAGCTGAGGAAGGGGGAGGACAGCGAGCGGCATTGCCCGTCTGGAGCCTGCCGCCAGAGCCGGAGAAGAGGCGGCCTGTGCTCCGCAAAAGTCCCGTGGGAGTTGGGGGCGGTGAAGTGGGTGCCCTCCTGTCCAGGCCACAGGGAGAGGACCTACTTTTGACACTTATCCTCAGCGCCAGCCTGGGAGGGCTGGGGAGATGGGCAGAGGGTGGGCAGTTCTCCAGAGCTGAAACCTTCCCTAACCTGGTTCCTCAGGAAAAAGGATGCTTCTAAAGGGGAGTCGTAGGATCGCCCCACTTGTGCTAGGAAACACACACCCAAACTCGTTCCTTTGCTCTGGCCTGGCAGCCCACCGTCCGTCGGCTTTCTCCAGAGCCAGGCGACTCTTGCCTTAAATGACCTGAGCTGAGATTCCTTGGGAATCACCTTGTGCCCTAGGGGCCCCTTTCCTGCTCTCTCGCCCTGTTTCACTGCTGTTCTCCATCCCAGTAAAATTTGGACGCCTCTGGGAGTTGGGCCCGCTTCCATTCCAAGTGGACCACACTGTCCTCACCAAGCCCACTGAGCAGCCTGTGCAGGGTCATGACTGGGAATCATACAGACTGTTCCGTGACCTCACGCCTCCACGGTAAAGAAAATGTCCCCTCGGAATTGCGGCAACCAAGAAGAAAGTGCCACATCCCAAATAATCCAGAGGCAAATAAGGAGAATTAGTTGGAATTTGAAGAGCGGCACCCATAGCTTGAGCCGGCTGAGCACACGAAAACAAGACGAAAAGATATATAAAAGGATAATGAGTTGTGAAGACAATCCGCCACCCTCTCCAATCTTACAATTACTTACAAATAGTGGAAGGAATTCTAGTGTCTATCCACTGTCTTCCTTTTGATCTCTGCAAGGAAAACAAGATCTTCAAAAGGAACTCCTGGAGCACCTGCCTCCCTCACAGAGCATGGGGTTTCTTTTCTTCGCTTTCTTTCCCTGAAAGCCACAGGAAATCACAGCGAGGCGAGCATGGCCTAAACTCACGTATGCTGACTTCACACTATCTTTGGAAACATGATTTGAGTGGCTAGACAGTTCCAGAATTTTAGACAAGTTCAGGTTTAACTTAAACCACCTGGATCCAGCCCAGCTGACCTACCAACTGCTACTGAAACAAATAACTCATTAGTCTGGGTTTTATACCAGGAAGAAAATATCTAAACCATCACCCCCAAATATCAACAATAGAGCTTCACTGGGGGAACTCATGCAGAGTTATATACTGGTTACATTGGGGGAGATAGATTTTATTTTAAACCTATGTTCAGATAAGTCATGAAATGGATTTCTTTTTTTCCTTATCAAATAGAAATAAATTTATAGTTTGATATAAAAGAGTGAAACTAAATTGTGAATGAAATTAACACATTTCCTGTATTTGATGAAATTACCGATCCATTCCACTGAGTTCAACAGGCTCCGAACTTGGCGGCCTGGGGGCACAGGCTTTCACCTCGGTGGAAAGTTTGTATAGTTGGGGGGTATATCCCCTGATACATGCCTGTGCTAAGGGCAGAAGAACACTCTTGGGGGGTTGGTGGCCTTTTAGGAGCACAAAATCTTGGTCACTGCATAGTGGGTGTCTGCTCTTGGTGGCTGGTGCTCACTGAGGCCCAACTTCCCTCCTGGCGCAGCTCCACCTGGTCCGGTCAGGGCCCAGGGCCAGGGAATGGCCCTCAGCAGTTCTCCCAGTACTCATATCCGCTTCTGTGTCATCATCCCAGCAGACCTCACCCACTTAAGGAAAAGCCCACCAAAGCAATATTTTAAAGTCAGGACACATTAGAGAAATGCTCTTTCTCCTCCCCCAAAACACGCTTTCTTCTCCTCAATATCTCTAAAAAAATCTTCCATTTCTCTGCAGGCAGCTCTTCATGTTGCATCTTATGTTACGGAGTTTCAGGGTTTTGTGTGTCTCATATAACTTAATCCCCTAAGACACAGCAGCCTCTGTGACGACGGCAAAGTTCAGGAACTCTATACCAGCTGGAGGATAAACACAGGCTAGGAGAGAGAAACGGGATATGCATCAGGATTTCCCACATATGTAGCTAATGCCCTTAAATTCCTAGGGATTTACACCTGCCCAGCTACCCGGAGCCAGAAATGAGAGCTGTCCTAATTAACTACCCAGTTTAGCCCTCCGTTCGCAAGGCCAGGGCTAACTCTGGCGGCGGCGGGGCAGCCTCTGGGCTTCAGATGTTAGGGGCCTGGGGGCGAGGGTCTGAGGCTGCCGGCGGGGGCTGAAGGTTTGGTGCCAAAACGCTCCGACGGTAAAGCGCGGATTCCCCAAGCAAACGACACATTTTGGGCGACGCTTTTCTGTCTTATTTGCAGATACAAGTTCAGCTGCTGCTCGTGCAAAGCAGCCAGGAAAAGCTCAGCCTTGAAAATAGAATGTGAAACCAAGTCTCGACCGCTAGGAAACCTCGATCCGGGGACATTCTCCGAAGTCGGAGGCCAGAATGGATATCGGATCGCGAGGCAACCCAGAGGCGAGCGTCTGCCAGGGTCCGAGACTGGGCCGAACGCAGGCTTGCAGCCTTTCCGCCCGCGCGGGAATCGCCTTTCCTCAGTGAAACAGCTCCTGGAAAGCACGAAATCGAGCCAAAAGAAAGCGGCACACTCCCGCCTGCGCCGGGGCACGAGGAGAGCTCCCTCTCCGGGAACCCAGGCGCCTCGCACATCCAGGCTGGCCGGCGGGGTGGGGGCAGGGTGGACCTTGCTGGGGCTCGGGGTGGCGGGGCAGGAGCATCCCCAGCACCCACTGCGGACCCATCGGCTCCGCCGAGCGGGGAGGGGGAGGGGCTCCGCCATGCCCTCATCACCCAGTATCGCCTAGTGGTGTCTCGGCGAGCACCCAGCTTCTCCGCCCAGGGGTCAGTGGTCTCCGTCGCAAGTGGGGATGCGGCGCCCCAAGCCGGATGTTTCCCTTCGTGCGCGCACGCGGGGCGGGAGGAGGTTGGGCCGGTGTGACCCGGTCTCTTGCTTCCAGAACTGGCCATCTGCTGGGGGCGCGGCTCGGCTACCCCTCTCCAGGCTCCCTTCCCCGTCTCGCTGCGCCGTCGGGTTGGGTGAGGGGATCCCTTGCTGGAGTTTGGAGTGGGAGACCCTGGAGGCCCCGAAGCCGGTTTCCTCAGAGGGTCTCCCTCCCGCCCCCCCCGGCCGGCTCATCTGAGTAAGCAGCGAATCCCCGGGCGGGCTCGGCTTTAGGGGTGATTCCTAGAGACTGGCCAGGTGCCCCGCCGCGCCCCGAGAGGAAGGGAGGGGGCGCTGAGGCTGCGGCGCCGGCCCTGCCCCGGAGCCTGGGAGGGTCTACACTCGCGCCAGCCGGCTTGGAGCAGGCCGCTGGGGATGCGCCCGAGCCACGCTCCTGCCTTCTGGCCAAGAGGGGACCCCGGCCCAGTGGAGACTCTGGGCTCTACAGCGAGGTCCCGGGAGTCGGAGCCCGGATCCATGAGACGGACTTCTTGGCTAGGAACTTTCCACCGACGTGAGAGCCTCTGCCCCCAGGCCCCCAAATTCCGAGCCTTGTGAGACGCAGCGCCCGCGAGGAGGCGAAGGGCGCGGCTGGGGCGGAGCCCACTACGCGGCGGCCAGCTCCCTGGGAGCTCCGGGCCCCGGCACGGCGCGGATTTGTGAATGGACCGCAGAGCTCTTCGCAGCTCACAGATCAGAGGGCTGCTATCGCCCCACCGACGTGGTCCAATGAGCCGCCGCAATAGCGCTTAGCTACAAAGCCGGCACGGCCCGGACTCGGCGGTTCCGCGCGGCGCGGGGAGGGGACGCGGGAGGGGCGAGCCCGGGCCGCGACTTCAAAGCCGCTCGTCCGGACTCAGTGAAAGGGTGGCGCTCCGGGGGGGGCACGGTCTGAAACTTCATCCCCCCCCCCGAAACGCCCCCAGGCCGTCCTAACCACCGCGACCTGAGCTTCCGGTCGCCTCCGGCCCGCCCCGCGCGCGTCCTTCGAGTCCCCCGGGGCCCCGGGGCGCCGCCTCGTCCCCGCACCGGTCCCCGCGGCCTCGCGGGTCTGGCCACACCCGCTTCCCTAAGCAGCCGCGTGGTTCAAAAGGTACCCCCGCTGCCCCCTCCCACCTTTTAAAACCAAAGTCTTTCGTTGCCTTCCTCGAGTTCCCGTGGTTGGGGGGAGATTGACGCGCGTGGGTGCCCCGCGGAGGAGCCCGGCTTCCCCGCTCGTGGGTGAAGGCTCCGGGAGGGCCCCTCCAGAGCGGGATGCGTGGGCCAAGCCGCGCGTCCCCGCTCCCATTCCCCGCTGGCCGAGCGCCCACTGCTCCAGCAGCGCGCGCCTTAAGGACGCGAGCTCGGCGGGTGCAGTCAGCGCCTCCAGGCCTTCTCCCACCCACTTTGCAAATGCGCGCGCTCTTTCTTCCGGAGAGCCGTGGAGAAGGGGGAGGGGAGGCTGCGGCCCGGTGGCGGCAGGGAAGTTTGCTTAAGGGGAGGGGGAGAGAGGTCAGAGGTTAGGAGGGATTAAGGCTCGGTGGCCGCGCCCATCCTCAGTGGCCCGGGGAGAGAAGCACTGAAGCAGGGGGTCCGGACATCTTTCACAAAAACGATTTTGGGGGGAGGGCGTTGGTCCAGTGAAGACAGGGAAAGGTCCTAAATGGAAGCGAGCAGAGGAGGACGGGATCCAGGGGAGGCACAGCTAAGGAGGGAGAGGACCTAGCAGAAAAGAGCGGCAGCGCGTCGTCTTCAGAACTCTGCGTCCTGGTGACAAGGGCGTCCCGGGGAGAGTCTCCCTACCGCGGGGGCAGAGGCCCCGCTCTCTCCTGCAACCTGTCCACGGACTCCTCAGCTTCCACCCGGGGAATGGGCGCGCCTCGTTCAGGCCAGGCTCAAAGGGCCTGCTCCTGCCTGGCTCCTCTCCACTGTCCTCTTGGGAAGACCTCCGGAAGGCCCCCCGCTCTGCTTCCCCCTCCCCATATTCCCCGGAGTACATTCCCCCTGGGATGAACTGCCCCCCAGCCACAAGAGGGAACTTCCCAAAGCTATGGCAGCCAAGGGTAAAAGGAAAACATGACTCTGCTACTTCCTTCCCCACTTAACCCTCCTCCACCCCCGATTACCAGCCCTCTTCCCACCAGCCCGGAAGGGATGGCGCCTTACCTATGCAGCATCACTGCCCTGATGACAATGGAGATTTCTCTCCAGCTCTGAGCATGAGACTCATGCACCTGACTGCCTCCTGGCTGCCTCTACCCGGAGTTCTAATGGGCAGTTCAAATTCGACAGTCCAAATGGGATGGGTTGAGTCCTGCCCACTCGCCCCCAGTCTGCTCCTTCCCCGTTTTCCCCATCCACCCAGTTGGGAGACAGTCCTGGTTGCTCCCTCTCATAGGCCACGCCTGGTCTTCAGCTGCGGCCATTTCTGCCCACACCTGGAGGGCTGGTCTTTCAACCTCTATTGCCCCCGGCAGCCTGTTCTCTCTCCACACTTGGTCTACACCAGTGGTTTCCAAGAACGCTGAGAATTAGGCACAACCCTAAAACACACTTTGGGGCCCTATGTGACCTGCCTCGGCCACTCCCCTCACCTGAGGTTATAAGGCTGGCCTCCCTTGGCCAGCTTAAACACCCCAACTCTGCTGCCAAGCCCTTCCCACTGCAGGGGGGTCCCCGCCCCCTGTCTTTGCTCTCCCCTCTGTGGAACATTCTTCCCCCAGACCCCTGCATACAGATGATCCCAGAGAGAGACCGCATCTCTAAAACAGCTCCTGCCCCAGTTGTATTCTCCACAGCACTCATGGCTATTGAAGTTATAAGTACCCAGGTGTGTACAGCCGGGCTGTCCTACAAAGTGGACTGGAGGAGGGCAGGGCCTTGTCTGCAGGAGCAGGGGCCCCAGCCGTGTCCCACCCGCACTCTCAAGGTGTCTCAGCACCCTTACACCCCTCATGGTCATTGAGGGCCCCGAGGAGCTTTGTTTATTTGGAATATGCCTATTGATGATTCATCTACACTAACAATAAAAACCCACTTCATGTTTACTTAAATCTTATATTTTAATGAACACTTACTATATTTCCCAAAACAATACAAAATTAGAAGAGTGGTGTTTTACATTTTTGCACACTTCTTTATAATGTCTGGCTTAAGAGGAGATAGCTGGATTCTCATTTCTGCTGTGCAATCCATTATTTTGGTTCAAGTATATGGAGAAAATGCAGCCTCTCACAGACATGTAGCTGGGAAAGGAGGAATGTTTTATTAGCCTTGTCACACAATGGTGGACGTTCTTCCTGAATATTACACAAAATTCAACAGGTGGAAGATTCGGAATTTAGTTGCACTATGGAATCAAACCTTATCAGTGAATACTTCATGCTCTATTACATTAAAATCCATTGATCTATCTTACACTTTGAATGGGTCTTTTACCCATGAAAGATTTAGCAACATCATTCACTGGTTATTTGGAAACTAATCCTTCTCTGAGTTATGCAGTTCTCCCAAATGTTGACAGGTTTCCTTAAACAATATCACAAAATTACTTCTGTTGATATCACTGCTGTGCTCATCGGAAAGGTCTGTAAATACTGGGAAGTTGTCTGACTTATGCTATTGGATACACGTTTTCCAAAATTTTACTTTTCACTTGAAAACTCAGATTTTATCATTGGCAACAACTACTGTTTTCCTTGACATGACAGGCTCACTTCATTTATTTTTGAGAAAATGTCGGAACAACTGTGGTATGTCTGCCAGGTGTGTTTTGTGTACAGCAGAGTTCCATGGCAGAGGGCTGGTTGGCTCACAGCTCACCCACAGGGGCTCCCCTTAGACATCTCCTGCCCTTCTGAGTGCAGCGCTGTGAACACGAGCCCCCTGTTCCTTCCTCCAGAATGGACATGTACTCAAGGGCTGAGCTTTAATAAAGTTAATACTTTTTTTTTTTACTGCTTTTTCAAGGACATTTTTCAGTGAAACTGGCATATTTTCTTGAATTTTATTATTTTTTATATAGCAGGTTCTTATTAGTTATCTATTGTATACATATTAGTGTGTACATGTCAATCCCAATGTCCCAGTTCATCCCACCACCACCCACTACCACCCCTCCCCCTTTCCCCCCTTGGTGTCCATACGTCTGTTCTCTCCATCTGTGTCTCTGTTTCTGCCTTGCAAACCGGTTCATCTGTACCATTTTTCTAGATTCCATGTATATGCGTTAATATACAATATTTGTTTTTCTCCTTCTGACTTACTTTACTCTGTATGACAGCGTCTAGGTCCATCCACGTCTCTACAAACGACCCAATTTCGTTCCTTTTAACGTTCACTGCAGCACTATTTACAGTAACCAGGTCATGGAAGCAACCTAAATGCCCGTCTACAGACGAATGGATAAAGAAGATGGGGTACATATATACAATGGAATATTACTCAGCCAGAAACTGGCATTTTTTTAAGCAAAACTCTGAGTGCATGGCTGTGAGTACGATGCCTGCTGGTACGGTTGGAGCCGTGGTCTCCATGCTGCTGAGGCCTCAGCTTTCTACTTGCCGGTGTTTTTGCACCTTTTGCCAAGGTCTGGGCGGTGACAAAGGTAAGTAATAACAGTATAACTGTAAAAATGGTTGTGTGTGGACCCTCTGAAAGGGTTTTGGGGATGTGCAGACCACATTTTGAGAGCTGCGGGAGTATTTCACGAATGAATGCATTTCCCTGCAGTCTTCAGAGGTGGATACACAGTCCTTACCCAGAGCACTTGCACCAGCTGCGTTTCCGAACTTCTTTGACTTTAGAAGGTGACAGAGTGTACGGAGTGTGTATGACGCGGCCCAGTGGTTGCCGATAGCACCCTGTAATCAAACACGTCACTATTTCGGCAGTTAGAGCGTAGGAAGAGGGACAGCAGCTGTAAGAAGGCTCACATCCATTCTGATCACATTTTGCCACCAAATGAGTTTCAGAAGTGACTTTCAGTGTGAAAGCATTCGGGTTTGGAGTTGAAGACCTTTGATCGTTATCTCCGCTCATGGAGGGGCAGCCGAGGACGGAAGGTTAGCAGCTGGCCCAGCCCGAGGCCCACTGGGGGCGGAGGTGTGGAACTCGGACACGGGCGGTGGAGGTCCAGGGCCTGCTGTACCTCTGCCCTGTGATCCCTCCTCCCCGCTCCACGGTGCAGCACCCCCCGCCCCGCCCCGCAGGGCTCAGATCACGGACATCCAGGTCTGGGGGGCGCTCAAGGCCCCTCTCTGCCTGGCCCTGGGTCTCCTTCCCACCCTCTCTGGCCTGTGTTTCCTGCATGTGCAGAACTGCAGCTGCCCAGGGCTATGGATTCCTGAACTCACCAGGCGCTTTCCAGCTTCCAGACTTTTCTTCGTTCAGTCTCACGTGTGAGAATCCAAGTTCCACTAGGACGTCGGCTGCTTGAAAATTGTAAATCCTAAGACTGAAAAGGAAATTTTGCCTTTTGGAAAATTCGAGTTCTGGATGGCTCATAATGCCTAGAAAATGGTTATTCTTTGCAAAATGATAAGAAATATAAATTTTCTTTAGTAATGCTGCTAGGGAAAACAGTAAGTGAAACAATGTCTGATCTAAAATTTGATTTTATATGTCAATAACATGAGGTTAATTTTTTTAATTGTGAAAAAAAATAACAAAATTTACTGGCTTAACCATTTTTCAAGTTCAGTGGCATTAAGTACATTCATTGCTATGCAATCATCACCATCTCCAGAACTTTCTCCTCTTCCCAAACTGAAACTCTGTTCCCATTAAACAACTCCCCATCCCCTCCCCAGTCCCTGCTCCCCCATTCTACTTTCGGTCTCTACGAATATGTCTATTCCAGGTACCTCATGTAAGTGGAATCACACAGCATTTGTCCTTCTGTGACTGGCTCCTTTCACTGAGCATAAGGCCCTCAAGGTTCATCCACGTTGTAGCAGGTGTCAGAATGTGCTTCCTTTTTAAAGCTGAATAGTACTTCACTGTGTACCACATTTTCTTTATCTATTCATCACTTTTTGACTGTTGTGAACAACGCTGCTATGAACCTAGGTGTGTAAATAGCTCTTTGAGCTCCTGTTTACATCTCTTTTGGATATATACTCAGAAGTGGGATTGCTGGATCGTATAGTAATTCTGTTTTAAATTTTTTCGAGGAAACGTCGTACTGTTTGGACAGCAGCTACACCATTTTACGTTCCCACCAGCAGTGCGCAAGGGGTCCAACCCTTCCCCATCCTCAGCAGCACCTGTTATTGTCTGTCTTGTTGGTAGTGTGAAGTGGCACCAGCTTCCAGACTTTGGAAAACAGTATCCCTTCCACCTGGAATACTCCCACTTCCCACCTGCCGGAGGAGATGCTCACCCTCCTAGCTCAGGAACCCCAGTCCAGTGTCTGCGGTTCTTCTCCCCCTCTCACAGAGCTCCTTGCTCCTTTACATGTGCTTCTGAAGTGCCTTGTCCTGATGCATCCTCCCAGCTACCTGCCGGGCGGGAGGGGGAATCTATAAACCAAACCTGGAGATTCCTGTATGTGGCGCCCAGGGCAGGGCTGTACCTCCAGGGCTCCTTCCAGTTTGATTTGTTGGGGGAGGGGATGGGGGAGGAGTGCATGGGGACACAGGGATGGTGACTCCCAGGTGGGTCTACAGCTGCACTCTCCCAGAGTCGTGTATAGCACTGAGCACTCAGAATTTGGCTAGTGGGACTGAAGAATTGACTTTTAAACTTTAATTAGCTGCAACGCAAATTTTAAAACTGATTTTCCACTCAGCTCCTGGGAACTCCCACATGTGTTTAGAACAACTTGAGTATATGAGCCCACTTCCAGCTGCAAACTGTATAAACGTCAAATGCACATCAGGTATTTCCAATGAAAACTTAGATGTGTTATAAGTGTAAATTGCTACACATTTTAGATATGCCATAGGTATGAAGTGTGTGTGGAATTTGAAGACTTAGTACAAAAATACCTGAATGTAAAATATCTCGTTGATTTTTATGTTGCTCACTTGTTGAAATAATATTTTGGCTATATCAGGCTAACTAAATATGTTAACATTAACTTTACCTGTTTGTTTTTTTTTCGTTTTCTTCCCACGGCCACTGTACATTACACGTGGCCACCTTCTTTGTCTCCTGGACAGTGCTGGTCCAGAGGAATGAGTCTGCACCGGTTAGAGGAGGGAAAAGGTGAAATCCCAGGCCACAGCAGAGGAAGGGAGAGCCAGGTGTTTGCTTTCTGCTCGAGGTGGGTGGAGGGGATGTGGCTTCGGAAGTGAGTGTATCAGTTGCTGGGGCTGCTCAACAAATCCCACCACCCGGGGGGCTTAAAACAACAGAAATTTATTCTCTCACGGTTCTGGGGAACTTGCCAGAAGTCAAGATCATGCGTCCTCGGAACCTTTAGGGGGATCCTTCCTGCCTCTTGTGGCTCTGGGGTCGCCTGCAGCCCTGGGGTCCCCTGGCCTGTAGCCACATCACTCCCATCTCTGCCTGTGGTCATGGGCCGTCTCCCCCGCGGCTGTGTCTGCCTCCTTCCTACGGGGACGAAGTCATGTGGGACAAGGGCCCACCTTTCTCCAGTGTGGCCTCATCTTACCTTGGTGGCATCTGCAGAGAAGACCGTATTTCCAAATAAGGTCACACTTGTAGCTCCCTGGCGTTATGACTTCAACGTAGCCTTTTGGGAACAGAATTGGACCCGGGGCAGGGAGGTGGGCGGCGTCTGGTTCCTGCAGTCCTGTGAGCCCTGCTGAGGACCTGCCTTCGTGACACATTCCTAACCCTCTGTCTCTCAGGCCCTCATCTGTGAACGGAGGGCCACAGTGGCTTGTTGGGAACATCAGATGAGGTTAGGCCTGCAGGACAACGCCTGGCACACATTACGTGCCATGTGAAGGTTACTGCTTTGTATTGACACCTCCCCTAAAGGCAAAGGAAAGCCATGGAGCATTTCTGGAGTAGGGAGGTAAGTCACACAGAGGTGAACCCAGCTTTAGGACCACACTGTCCCCCCATAGCCACTAGCTTCCTGTGGCTACGTGCATTCCTGTTAAAGTTAACACAATGAGAAATTCAGTTCCTGACGCTCACTAGCTACGTATCAAGTGAAGATGCGGCCAGGAATCCTCAGTGGGACTGGGATGCGGTGGGTGGGAGCCCGGAGGAGGTGGGATCAGCACCGCCCCTGCCCGAAGCCTGATGGTGGAGGGAAGGCGGGGAACAGACGGTGGGGCTTGCGTGTGTGTGGACGGAGTGAGGCCAGCCCGCGTCCGTGCAGAGGGAAGACGGTGGCGCTCCTGTGGGCTCAGTGCCTGTGTCCCCCTGGGATTCCTGTGCTGAATCCTAACCCCCAGTGGGGTGGTGTTAGGGGTGGGGGCTTTGGGAGGCGACCAGGTGGGGAGGGTGGCGCCCCTATGAATGGACTGAGGGCCCGTATAGAAGGGACCCCTTACCCCTTCCCCCACGTGAGGACGCAGCGAGAGGACGGCCCTCTGTGAGCCAGGAGGCGGGGCCTCACCAGACACCAAATGTGCCTGTGCCTTGATCTGGGCCTTCCAGCCTCCGCACTGTGGGGAACGGACGTCCATTGTTAGGCCTGCCCGGTCTCTGGCTACAGAAGCCCAAACGCACTCAGACAGGGTGAAGGGGCGGGGTGAGGCTGACAGCACGGGATGGACAGCTGAGCGCGGCCGGCCCCCCGGGCTGCGTGGACCCCCTGGGACAGGAGCCGCTGCAGCTGCCATGGCCGGGACCCGGGGTGGGGACAAGAAAAGCGCAGGCCACAGTGCAGGGGGTGGCCGTGGAGATGGGTGGACGGGAGGCCAGGAGGCCAGAAGGGGCGGTGGACAGGGAGATCAAGGTGACCGCAGAAGGCTGGGAGACAGGAGCGGGGCTGGGGGCTGCCCTAGTGGTCAGAGCCTGTCCTCCCCCTCTCGCCGGGGTCTCCTGGCCCTGTGCCCCAGCCCGCCGGGACCTCCCACACGTCCCCCATGCTGCTCCTGTCCACACTAATGTTCACTCACCTTTCAGAGACATCCCCCCGCCCGCCGGTGTCTGCGCTGGGCCCGTAGACACCTGTGTGGTTGCTGGAGCCAGGGACCATCTCAGGGAGAGGTCCCCAAGGACAGAGACCACGACGGCTTGTCCCCAGCACACGGCAGCCGCGACGGGTCACATCCGTGGGGCGATTGCTCTGTCCTTGGCACCGTTCTAGAATCTTCCCGTGGAGTGACCTGTTGAAACTCCCGACAGCGCACTGGGCTTCTGTACCAGTCGGGGCTCTCCAGGGAACCAGCAGGAGAATCCACTAGGAGACTGGTTTTGGCGAACTGGCTCACGAGATTGTGGGGTTGCTGGGTCCAGAAGCCTCAGGGCAGCCGGTGGGCTGGATGACCGGTGGGAGCGGAGGCCGCAGTCTTGAGGTTTCCTCCTTCTCTGGGGAGCCTCCGCGTTTGCTCTCAAGGCCTTCAGCTGCCTGGGGGAGGCCCACCTACGTTAGGAAAGGTCATCTCCTTCACTTAAAGCCACCTGATCGTAGGTGGTGATCACCTGGCCCGGCCCCGGGGCTAGTGTTTTCAGACTGGGTCCTGGAGCCTCGCCAAGTGACCCAGAAAACTGATCGTTCAAGTGACCCAGGGTGTGGTCAGGTCTACAGGAAGGGAATTGAAATGCAGGCTCCTGGGCCCCAGCCCAGGCCTGTGGGGCCCCACTTCCTGGGCGAGAGACCTGGAAACCTTCATTTTAACTAATGTCCCTGATGCCAGAAGCCCACCAGGGTCTGAATCCCCTGGGGCGGGGCGAGGCTTTGGAAGGGTGCAGTGGGGTCTCTTCCCTCAAATGCACCTGCTGTCGTCAGCCGCAGGCCCCTCTCGGGCGTGACACGGGGGCTGCTTAGGTGTGGCCCCGGGGTGGGACGAGGATGAACGTGAACATGAACAAGCCGGCGATTCCTCCCAGGTTACCTCGTGGGAGTGTGATGAGGAAAACAAAAAAGCACCCGCTGGGGCCTGCAGGGTCCCAGACAGGACGACACCTTCTACCTACTGGGGTGCTGGTCCTGCCAGCCCGAGACAAAACGAGGTGTCGGGGCTGATACTGAGGGTCCCCAGCCTTCGCCTCTCCAGTGCCCTCTGCACACCCGGCGCCCCCACCCCCACACTCCACGCTCCCGGTCCTGCCGGCACCCCTCATCCTGATCTAAGAAGTGACTCCAAGCTAAGATCAGACAGCTTGATGCATCTGCCTGCCCACCTCCCGCCCTGTTCACGATTCCACAAGGAGATGTTAACAGCTCCACCCAGAGGACTGACTCATAAACAGAAGGGTCTTAGGAAGACGGGGCAGCGGAGGGCCTGTGAACGTGAGGGCCTTGGAAGCGTCCTCCAGCTCTGTCCCCAAACCCACCTGTCCTGGGCTGCCTGATGCCCGTCATTCAGCCCTAAGGGGACAGCGGGGCCCTGTGAACTGACCGCCCTGGAGCGGGGGCAGGGGTGAGCTCAGGGCCCCCAGCCTTCCTCTCTCCAGCTTCTCTGCACAGCAGCACTGCGTGTGTTCTCACCGGCTCTCCTTTGTTTCCGCCTGTGAGATTCAGATGGAAGCTTTGGTGCTCTGTCCTGTGCCATCGTGTCAGTTAGGGCCAGGGCCCACCGGCCAGGAACAGAAGCCCAAGTAGCGGTGCCCCAGGACTTACAGAGTTCCTCCCTCTCATGTGGAAGGAAGCCGTGCAGGGCTGCCGAGCTGGGCCTGCCCTCCTGGGAGCTGGGCAGCTTCTCGGAGACAGAGTAAAGCAGGGGGAGGTCAGGAGCCCGTGGGCCTGGCATGTTTGCCGGTAGAGCCTTTCCATTTTGGACTTACTCCCGGGGAGGTGTATGCATTTCCTCTTGCTGCTAAAACAACTGCTGTAAAAAAAAAGAAAAAAAATTTACTGCAAACCTAGGGGCTTAAGACAACACGAAATTATTCTCCTGCAGCTCTGGAGGTGAGAAGTCTGGGCTAAAATCACGACGTTGCCTGGGCTGGGTCCTCATGGAGGCTCTGGGGGAGAATCCTCGTCCTGGGCTTTTCCAGCCTCTAGAGGCACAACCTTCCTTGGCTCGTGGCCCCCCCTCCATCCTTAAAGCCCATCCCTCCAGCCTCTGCGTCCGGCTCACTCTCCTGTTTCTGGCTTTGACCCTCTCACTTCCCTCTTACAAAGACCCGTGTGAACACATGGGACCCACCCAGATCATCCAGGGTAGTCACTCCACCTCAAGGTCTTGGTCACATGTGCAAAGTCCCTGTGGCCGTGTGAGGTAAGCACCCCGGTCCATTCCAGCTGCCGTAATAAAACACCACACACAGGGCAGCTTAAACAACACTCACTGATTTGTGGAGGTTGGGACTCTGAGATCAAGGGGCCAGCAGATTTGGGGTCTGGTGGGAACCCGTTTCCTGGCTTATAGACGGCAGTTTCTCCCTGTGTCCACACATGGGGAAGGAGCGGGAGCGCTCTGGGGTCTCTTATTAGGGCACTGACCCCGTCATGAGGGCTCCAGCTCATGACCGCATCACCTTGGGGGTTAGATTCCCACACATGAATCTGGGTGCCGGGGGACAAATGTTCAGCCTGTGGCAGTAACACATTCCCAGCTTCCCGGGGACTGGGGCGTGGACGTCTCTGGGGGCCATTCTGTCTAGCACAGCAGGTCTGCGGGGAGGCAGCACGGATGCTCTGAGAACCGCACATCTTACCACGCGTGCAGGGACAGGTTTGTACCCCGGAGCCAGCAACTCACCTGTATCTCTGGATGTCAGACTGGATTCTCTCTGGACGGGGGGTTCCCAGGATGCAAGGTCACTTGGGCGGGTGGTTGTCCACTGAGCAGTGTCTTGGTCTCATCGAGACCGACTGAGTCAGAAGCACCACGTTCCAGTCCGGGCTGTGACTCTGGAAGCTGCTTTCCAACCAGCCTGTTGGGTTGTTTCACGCATACTAAGACCTGGCGTCTCTCTTCTAGACAAAATGAGGTGTGGACAAGCCCCCAGGAAGCAGCAGACCCAGGCCTCCCCCTGCCCTCCACGCTTGCTCCCCACCAGGCGTCATCGGGCACCCTGTCTCCTTGGTCCCACGCCCTCCGTGTGTTTGTCTCCCCAGCTAGACCGAGGGGTCCAGGAGAGAGGAAGGTCTAGACCCACGTTGCCGGCCGCTGCAGCGCCTGCGGGTACTCGGTGGAGCCCAAGCCCCTGGCCGCCCCCTGCGACGTTGGCCAGCCGGGGTGCCCACGATGCCCCTCCACTGACCTGAAGAGATTGAGGAAACAAAAACGGACTGTGGTTTGTATTCAGAGCCTCCTGAAGTTTGGAGTGCAAAGTAGAAGTCAGTTTTTTCAAGCTGCACTTACTGATCTTACATGTTCTGCGTCTGTGCTCTTGGAATCCTGTCCCTGGGGACAGGAGGCAAGGTGACTGGCCTGGGCGGGGCACAAGAAGGGTGCCAGCTCCCACCGCCCTCAAGCCCCTCAAGCGGCTGAGCAGCTCTGGGCGAATCCCCACCCCTCTGCGTGCTTCCAAGATAGAGGTCTGGGGAGGGTCCCTTCTCACACTGCGATTCCACCTGGAACAGCTCCCTTCCATAGGTGGCTGGGCCGACGGGATATTTTCTAGGCTAATTGAACATTGCCCCCAATTCCACCCTCTCCGAGAAAAAGGCTCTTGATTATTCACGTAGGAGAACACGGTTTTAAATAGCACCTCAATTTGCTTCCTCACCCATCAAGCGGGTCTCTGTGGAGAGCGGGTGCCCAGGGGAGCCAGTCTACCTGCAAGAAGAGTCTGGAGGAGGGGACCGTCTTCCCCACCAGGGAGGGGACCTGCTTCCATCTCATTTCCATGTGGTGGTGCTTCTCATGCCATGACAATTAAAAAGATGGAGAAACCATTTGCATTTTTCCTGGGTGTTAATGACCTTTTAAACCAGTGTTCAATTGTCTAGTTTAAAACAGCAGGGCTCACGTTGCATGAATAATTCAACTGCCGCTGAGTTCTCTCATGCACAGGGCAAAAACCTCATTTTTGACCTAGTTCCTAAAGTTGAATGCATTCATGTAATCTTTATGCACACTTGGTTTTCATTTTTTAAGGTATATCTTATTTTACTCGCATCCTAAGTAAACTTAGTGCCAAGGTTTGGGGGCTTAAATTGATGAAACAGAGACCTAATTTGTTTTACATCACCCGAAGCCTTAAATTTAATTAATTTTCTGTCTTAGGCACAGAGGTACCTACTGGTTGGCTGTGATCTGGCTCAAGTGAGCATTGTAGGGGCGTAGACAGCAGGAGGTGTGGAAGGCCTGGCGTTCAGGGTGGGCTCAGGGCGGTCAACGGCACTGGGGGGGCCAAGGGCTGCTGTCAGGGCTGGGGACCAGGGAGAGTGAAACGAGGGCGAGGCCACAGCTCCCCCCGGGGGCACTGCCTCCCCGCCAGGAGCCTTCAGTGGAAGACAGAGGATTGTCTTAATGAGCATGCGGCCGGCATGCTTCTATTCCAAGCAGCAGAACTCTCCGCTGCAGAATCATGAAAATGCAGGGTCCCGGGCCTCGCCCTGAATCTATTAAAGCCACATTTCTAGGCTGGGGCTTGGGGTTCCATATTGTAAATGTGCTCCCCAGCTGTTCTCCATCGCTGTTAGCGTCCTGTAGCTGCCATAACGGAGGACCACAGAGCTGGTAGCTTAGAACAAGAGAAATGTGTTGTCTCTCAGTTCTGGAGGCCAGGGGTCTGACATCAAGGCGCTTCCTCTGACACCTGCGTGGCAGGGCCCTTCCTCACCTCAGGACGGGTGGCAGCTCGCGGCCCCTGTGGCCGGGGTATGGAGGGTGCGGAGGACGCTCTGTGCAGCTACCCGCCCCCGAGGAGGCGGGCCGGGCCTGCCCCCTGTTCTGCGAAGCCACCAGCCTCGTGCATCTCTGCTGTAACTAGAGGCACCCTCCATCCCGAAGATTTCATTTCTAAACCCTTCCTTGGCCCATTTTCCCGCAGCTAATTCTCCCAAAGCCTTCCCATCTCTTCTCCTGGCTTCTCAGCGCCCACTTCTGCCCTGGGAGCCCCGGAGCCCAGCGCTGATGGTCCATGAGCTCTAACAGCCGGAATTGCGGCCACTTCTCAGATGAGTGGCAAATCTGTCACAAAGTCCTAGCTCTGAGCCTGGTGAGTTTAAGGGTAAGCCTTGGATGTTTATTAAACTGGAGGCCTTACAGGGAAAAGGTACCTTTTAAAAAAACGCAGTAACGCACCTTTCAAAACATCCCCTGTCCCGGTTTGTGGAGCTCCTGGAGACCCAGTCAAGGCGGCCAAGGCAGTGAGTCCATCTCGGCTCTCGGCCTCCCTGCCAACTGGGGCGAGAACCCTGGTCTCTAAAAAGCACTCACGCCGAGTGGCTTTGCTTGCTTGGCTCTTGAGAATTTCGGCGCGTGTGCATGCGTGGGTGCATGGTGTGTGGTGCACGTGCACACACGGGCACAGAGCAAGGCCACCCGCGTTAAGCCCTCCACGGGGAGGGGATCGGCTCCAGCAGACCTAGCAGCGCTGATGGGACTGGGAGACACATCTCCCCAGGGCACACGGAACAACTCACCGCCCCCTCGACTGCTCTCGGAGCTGAGGCCCGCCTCCCACCGGGATGCGAGTGTGTCTGTGGGCAGCGTTGACCGGGGACTTCATTTCCAGGGGCCAGAGCCTGCCTGGGCCTTGGATGCCGGTGGAGGGGCAGACGCATCAGGTGACCCGGGGCCTTGGGGACGGCCCTCCTCACACCCCCCTTCCGAGATGATCCCATTGGTGACTCGGTGCTTTGGAAGATAAGTTCTCTCCTCAGTGACCCTCTAGGGCGACTGAGCTGATTCTTCCAGTACAGAGAGGGGCAAAAATCCAAACCATGGCAAATCAGAGGATTGGCCCAGTACCTCAGGGCTTACTGGCAGAGAAACAAAGCCTCAAGCCGTTAGTTATTAGTTTTTTTAATATATATAATTTTATTTATTTAATTAATTTAGTTTTGGCTGCGTTGGGTCTTTGCTGCTGCGCGCGGGCTTTCTCTAGTTGCGGCGAGCAGGGGCTACTCTTGGTTGCAGTGTGCAGGCTTCTCATTGCGGTGGCTTCTCTTGTTGCGGAGCACGGGCTCTAGGCACGCAAGCTCAGTAGTTGTGGCTCGCAGGCTCTAGAGCACAAGCTTAGTAGTTGTGGCGCACGGGCTTAGTTGCTCCACGGCATGTGGGATCTTCCCGGACCAGGGCTCGAACCCGTGTCCCCTGCATTGGCAGGCAGGTTCCTAACCACTGTGCCACCAGGGAAGCCCTGGTTATTAGTTTTTAACATAGGCCATGTTCACCCTAAAATCAGAGCAGCTTGCAAATCCTACTGAGGACCCGGAGTTTACTGCACACCTTCCAGGGCGGGGCGGGAGGAGCCAGCATGCAGGCCTCAAACAGCCCCTCGGGGTCCAGGTGACTCTGCGTGGTGCCCAGGTCAGATGGGACACTGTCAGCCCCCAGACCCACTGCCCAGAGGAGGAAGGAGCTAAGCACCGAGAATTCACAAAAACCCGGTCCCTGCAGGCCGTGAGGCCGGCAGCAGTGCCGACCATCCCAGGGAGGACGTGCTAGTCCACGGGACTTTCCAAGACGCCAGGGCCTGGTCAGGCCTCCCGGGTGGGCCAGGAAACAGAGGCCCTGTCGAGACCCCTTCTTCCAGCTGTCACCTCCTCCAGGGTCGGCCTCACTGCGTGCCCTTCCCAAGGTGGCTGCTTGTGGAACAAAAGCCCAGCCGTGGCACCTCTCACAGGCCACACAGCCCCAGGACCCCCCGTGGGGTACCCGGGCTTGGTCAGACTGTGTCTCAGCAAAGCCCCTCCCTCCCACCCCATTCCCTAGGCTGGACCCTAATAAGTATCCTGCACTGCAAACTCCATCTCGGCATCAAAGCCAGGGTCAGGACTCGGGCCATAAAGAAGAGGTCAGATTGCAAAGGGCAAATACTGGGGGAGATGGCGGGGTGAGGTGCGGGGCAGTGAGTGCAAAGACAGATGGGAAATGCCCGGGGTGGGAGCTGGGCAGGCAGGCTCGCGGGGGCAGCGGGGGGCGTGGTGGGGTCAGTACCCAGGGGCCCTGGGCAGACTGAGGGGCTGGTTTCTCAGCCGAACAATGAAAAGCAGGGAGAGGGTGGGTTGGGGGTTGAGTTTCCAGAAGCAGTGGGGGCAGTTTTAATTCTTGATTCCCGGGCAGCACTCAACTGGGTGCCCGTCAACCTCACAAGAGGACTTTCTGACTTTGAGAAACGTGAGGAGACACCGTTTTTCGCCCAGCTGACTGATGGTCATCCGCTAAGGAGAGCCAGCCTGCACTCGCTGGTAAGAAGGCATTAACGTTAGTTTGTTAGACACCAGAACAGGATAGTAGTTACGTTGCTGAGAAACCTTTATCTATTAGAAATGCATACGGACGTATTTGGGTAAGATGCCTTGATGTCTGGAATTTGTGTTAAATATATTCCACAATATGGCAGGGGAGGCGGACGGAGCACAACCAGGAAGGAGTGGATGGTCCTTTAAGCTGGGGGAACGAGCATATTTCAGTTCACTGTTGTATTCTCTGGACTTTGCTGTATGTTTGAGATTTTCCTTAATGAGAGTTTAAAAAAGAATAAAAGGGGCTTCCCTGGTGGCGCAGTGGTTGGGAGTCCGCCTGCCTATGCAGGGGACGCGGGTTCGTGCCCCGGTCCGGGAAGATCCCACATGCCGCGGAGCAGCTGGGCCCGTGAGCCATGGCCGCTGAGCCTGCACGTCCGGAGCCTGTGCTCCGCAACGGGAGAGGCCACAACAGTGAGAGGCCTGCGTACCGCAAAAAAAAAAAAAGAAAAAAAGAACCTCATGCATGTCTGGTGACAATGTGGGGACCGGGTTCTCTCATACAGTCTAAGGCACGTGACTCAAGGTTTGGGGCAAGTGATCTGGCAATTTTAACAACATGAGTAAAAACACATGTACCAATGGAGGCAGAATCTCACTGCAGGTCGCTTATCCTATGGAAACAGGTGTCCCACCTGAGGACACGCACACAAGGAGGTGGACGGGGCTGCAGACATACGGCCCATCCAAGGGCAGACGGGGCGGATGCGGTTGAACTGGCGGGAGATGTGGTCTGAGGTTTGGCAGATGGTGAGCTGCTGTGGGCTGAATTGTCCCCCCAGTCCAGACATTGGTCCCCACAACCCAGCACCTCAGAATGTGACTGTATTTAGAAGGAGGGCCTTTAAAGGCGTAATTAAGTTACAGTGAGGTCTTCAGAATGGACCGAAATCCACTACGAAGGGTGTCTTTATACCAAGAGGTCAGGACACAGACACACACAGAGGGACAACCATGTGAGGACACGGGGAGAAGACGGCGTCTACACACCAAGGACAGAGGCCTCAGGAGGAAGCAGCCCTGCTGACACCTTGATCTGGGACTTCCAGCCTCCAGGACTGGGAGAAAACACACAGCTGTTGTTTAAGCCACCCAGGACTTTGTTATGGCAGCCCTAGCAAACTGATACGCTAACGCCATTTTTATAAAAATAAATAACAGCAAAAATCCCCCCTACATGTGGAGAGCGTATGGCAGGCTACAAACCAGGCTCCTAACGCCAGTTCCTGGGAGGGTGGGGCTTAAGGGAGAGTGTCAGCTTGTCTTTGCGTTTTGTGCATTTCCTCATACCAACCATGCATTACCTTTGCTGTTGAAAAAGCAAATAACAATAGTATTGTCTGAGAATCAAAAAAAAAAAAATTTTGAGAGAGAGAGAGAGCCATAAAGAAAAAAGAGTCTGGACCATGTATCAGGACCACCAGCTTCAACTGAGATTGTAAATTTCCAGAAATTCTGCATAAAACTGCCTTTAGGGCTTCCCTGGTGGCGCAGTGGTTGAGAGTCTGCCTGCTAGTACAGGGGACACGGGTTCGAGTCCTGGTCTGGGAGGATTCTGTATGCCGCAGAGCAGCTGGGCCCGTGAGTCATGGCCGCTGAGCCTGCACGTCCGGAGCCTGTGCTCCGCAGCAAGAGAGGCCGCCATAGTGAGAGGCCCGCGTACCGCAAAATAAATAAATAAATAAATAAATAAACAAACAAACAAACAAACAAACAAATAAATAACCAATTTAGTTGGGTTTGGAAAGTAGAAATTTGGAGAAAAAGGTCAAATGTTCCACTTCTTCTGTTGATGCTTCTTTCAGACAGAGTGAATCTATGTCCCTCACGCTAAGATGGTGACACTGTTATTTATAAGGTGGTCATAAAATTACCATCTTTTGTCTTTCAGTAAAGAAGGACACTTCCTGGCAGATCCTCGGAGAATCTCAAGGTCTCGGACTTGAGAGGAATGCCGTTCTAGCCTCAAGCCTCTTGGCCTGGACGCCGCATGGAAGTCTCGCTTCCTCTCCCGCTGGGATGAATCCAGCCACACGTGCCTGGCCTGTCCCCAGGCGGTCCCCAGGGGAGGGGGGCCGGCCCACATGCACCGGCCTTTGTGACGCCTACCCTTCCTTCCCTCTTTGTTCACACACTGTCATAGGACACTCTGACTTTTCATTACAAAAAATAATCATTTTAGGACAATTAAAGACCCAGACGTAATGTAGAACCAACACGTGATAAACACTGAAATCAGCACCGTATCGTTCAAAATGTTTCCACGTCTTCAGAAGCGCGAACATTTCAGGTGAGGGGGAAGATGCTATATTTTTCTTTATTTCTAAGCGTTCGTATCTAGTTTTGGACTCAGCCTCACCTGTGATTGGTCGGTTATCCTCCAGAACTAAATAGGCAGTTAAGTTGGTCCCAGGTTTTTTATTTCCAAGTCAGGCATAGATTAACCTGTGGTTGCCGTGAAAAGAAATCGCCAAGAGAACGCTGGTCATTGTTAGCCATCATCATCACGGGAGCCGAGCTCCGGGTGGACTTGTGTGTCTTGTTCACTGGTGTGTTCACCGGGCCTGGGACACAGGAGGACTCCAGGGACGTTGTCGTGTGAACGAGAGAATGAAGAATGAACAACAAATGCGTTCGCCACACTGAGTTCTTTATGGACTGCGCGATGCCTGTTGCTCACGCGTCCAGCCTGCGAGGGGAGACTGCGCCCCAGCATCTAGCTCAGTGCTGGCAGAAGGCAGGCACTCACCTAATATCTGCTGAATGAACAAACATCCTAAATCAAAGTCACGGTCCCTGATCTCAGCTGACTGTAGCCCTGGGGTCATCCCCAGCATCCTGAAGAAGATACAGAGGTTCAAGGTGTCCAGACCACACCTGGGGCTTCTTTCTCACAGCCTTGCCTGGAGGTGAGGCTGCTTTGGGAGGGGGGTCAGCTCCGGAGCACCCACGCCCTCACCCTCCGTGACTGCTTCTGGGGACAGCCCTCCGCCCAAAGCCCTGTCTCACCTCCTCCGACTTGACTCTAACGCCCTCCCCTGGGGGCTTCCTGCGCCTCTGGATCAGCGGCACGGGGTGTGCGCCCCGTCAGGGCCTTCCATCCCCCAGCAGGCATCTACTCCCTGAGCACTGTCCCCTGAGCTTCTCCAGCGTGGGGCCAGTGTTGAGCCAGCCTGGCACGTTCCAGCCCGGGGTGGAGCCTCCTCTTCTGAACCATGCCTCTCTGCAGCCCGGGGAGGCGGGTATCTTCCAGGTGTGACCCAGTGACGTGGGGACACAGCTCTGCACGCAGCTCCCCGAGGAGACACCCACCCTGCCACGTGCCCTGGTCTCCCGAGGCCACATGAGGGGTGATTCTAAGTGTCCAAGGAGGGGAGGGATTGGGGCTTCCAGGCTGTGAGGACCCGAGAGGCATCAGTGCTTCCAGTGGCCTCTGCTCGATGCCCCGCCGCGTCCCAGAAAGTGCTCGTCGCCGTGCCGTTCACAACACTCACAGCTTTTCAAACCTTGTCCAACCCAGCGTGTCTGGTTCTCACCCCTCCTGTGACACAGGAAGGCATTGTCACCCCACCTGGCAGGTGAGGAGGGTCCAGAGGAACAAGTGACTTGGTCAAGTCCCATCTAGGCCCCCAGTCCCTGGAAGTGCAGAGCCTTGCCTGGCTGCAGATGGAGAGAGATGTGACTTAGGAGGAAGGTCTCAGGGATGCCATGCTGCTGGCTTTGAAGACAGAGGAAAGGCCACAAGCCATGGAGCGTGGGACCCTAAAGCTGGAAAAGGCAGGACACGGCTTCTCCCGGGAGTGCCCAGCAGGAACCGGCCTGGCCCACACCGGACCAGCCCAGTGAGACCCGTGTTGAGCTTGACCTGCAGAACTGTAAGATGAAAAATGTGTGTTGTTTCAAAAGCCACTACGTTTGCGGTAATTTGTTACAGCAGAAACAGGAGCTAATATAATATGGAACAGCACATAAAGCCCGGAACTGTTTCCTTTGTGCCTTCCCCCAGGTCACCAAGGTCTGGAGAAGGAGGGGCTGCGCTACTGTTCATGATAATTACAAAGAGAGGAACTGGACCAGGTGAGAAATTTCATCTCTCCCCAGGCAATGCAAACTCCAGTATTTACTAGCCCTCGTCCGGAACTCGGGGCACAGGCGGGTGGGTTACCCATTCGAGTCTCTCCAGGCCCCGGTTCCAGGCGTGAGTTCAAGGGGAGATGCTATCGGAGCAATTTCCTCTGCACGTGCACTTCTGGTGACTCCTTGGGCAGGGGATGGGGCAGGTGAGGGTCGGTGCTCTGGGACTGCCGGCAGTTCTCTCTGGGCCTCTGGAACTGGAACCACCATCCGGAGTTCACGGGGCTGTAAGGAGGCCCCAGTGTGGCCCCGGGGAGCTCTGCAGGGCGGTGGAGTAGACTTGGCATGTCAGAGCCCCATCCACCTCCAAGGGCGCCCTTGTGCGGTCAAGGCTGACCGGATGCAGGTGAGGGGGAGCTGCAAGTGCAGCCAAATCAAACGTGCCTCATCCAGGCCGAGACTTAGAGAGATCTGGGGTCCTGGAGACCAGCAGAACAGAGCAAATCTCAGTGGCTAGTTTCTCCGAAAGACCAGCTCCCAAGAGCACCAGGCTTACAGGATTCGACTGGGAGACAGGAAATCCTCATCAGAGGGGGCTGGTCACAAGACAAGGACTCACCCACACGCACGTGTGCACACACTTACACACACAGACGCACTCTCGCACATGTTCCCACACACCCCCAAACCATCTAGAACCGCTGGGCGGCCAGGACCTTCTCTCGGGAGCTGTGACCCAAAGGCTGTGAGTGGCAGAGTCAGCCTGGGTTTCTTTCTTGATCTTTTCAAATCAAGCACCTGCACTGTTAGGACTCTGATTTCCCACCGGCTCCTGGGGCCCTGGGTCAGGTGTGAGCACACCCATGTCCGGCAGAGTCCGGGGTGAGGCTGGCGGGGAGGAAGGACGGGATGCAATAACTCACGCAAACCCGGGTGCACAACTGCAGGGACTTTGCACGTGCGCCTGTTCAGACACAGGCAAGGGCAAGATGGCGGGCAAGACGTGGTTGCCCCCAGCAGGGCACACGCCCCTCGGCCTTCGAGGTCATGATGACCTGATGCACCCAGACCACTGGGGCTGAGCTGTCCTCAAAGGCAGCCGGAAGCAGCCTGCCAGGGGTTTGAGGGTAGGGAAATGGGGAAGTCCTTCCCCCATCCCAAACAATTGCCTGTCCTGGCGCCACAGTGCCTGGAGTTTCACCACGAGAGGCTCATTCCTTTGGGGCGGACTTTCCTTCACTCCCAGGAGGTTTAGCTGACCAAGAGCATCTCCACTAAGGGTTTAACAGCTTTGGGATCCTGAGTAGAGCTGGGCCTAGGGTGGGAGAAGCTGGGTGGGCTGAGAGGAGAGGTGGGGAGCCGAAAGCCAACCAGCCCAGCTCCAGACCAACCCACCTCCACCCTCATGGTGTCGACCCCAAGCCATCCACCGCAAGCTGGGCGGGGTCTCTGCTCTACAGCAATACACAGACATTGTGGTAACACTTTCCTATACAGGTATTTACAGTTAGAAACGTTTTGAAAATGAAGAATTCTTTCTGTAGCAAAGAACACTTAAAATGATAGATTCTGGACCCAGACCACTTGGATTTTAATCCACCTCTGCTACTTATTAGCTGTGTGACCTTGAGTGAGTGTCTTCACCTCTCTGTGCCTCACTTTCCTTGTCTTTCAAATGGGGATAGTACCTGCCTCTTAGGTTTATTTTGCGGATTAAATAAAATGAGTTAATATTTGTAAATCATTTAGCACAGTGCCTGGCACGTGGTAAATACCACGTACAAATTTGTTAAAGAAGATAAAATAAATGCCAATATCGTAACATACTCAACTTGATGCATTCCCCTCTGATGTTTGTTTTCTAGTCGTGCAATGAGAGGCGGCAGGAATCGCAGCCTGGAGCTCAGAGCCTGCTGAGGATGTGAGGGACTGAACAAAGCTCGGGAATGGAAAGAGGACAGAGGGGGGCACGTCAGTGGGCATGTGCCCTGACAGCCTATGTGAACACCCGCACAAATGACCCCTAGCAGGACGCAGGCTCTCGGGGTGCTAAGGGACACACACACACACACACGCACACACACCTCCGACCTAGCTCTCCCTGACTTCAATCCTGGGTTTGCCCTGATGGGCGGCACCCAGCCCAGCTCCCAGCCCCGCTGTCCCTAGCTCCCAGGGTGGGCGGGGAAAGAGCCACCCTTCTGGTCCTGGCCCTTCCCTGGGTGAGTTCTGGACCTGTTTTCTCAACTGCCCAGTGAAGAAAGTAACAGCTGCTTTCTCGGGAATGCTCTGGGGAAGCCCCGGAGGAGCATGAGGCCCTGGCAGGTGATGCTGGTGCAGCGTCTCAGTGTTGCTGCTGGGCGCCCCCAGGGAGGAACGGGGCAGGGGTGACGCCCCGCCCCGTCCGTCACACCAGCCATCCTGCAGGGCCTGGAGACCTCGCTGAGACATCAGGTCCCCCCACTGACCCCTCCCTCCGCCCCTCCCTCCCTGCCACCCCTGCCGTGGGTCCTGCGCCGGGGATCTCGGGAACTGTATGAAGTTATGTGCTTGAGGAGCTGACAGCAGCCTCCGGGCTCAACTTTTGATCCGCCTGTATGCTGACATCTTCAAAACAGAACGGGCTTTTGGCTCTCCCGTTCCCTTAGTTGGTGGTGGCAGCTCTCCTGCAGGGGTTGGGCAGGGGCGTCAATGCCAGGGTGTAAGCGCGTGAGGGCCAGGCCGGGCGCTGTCTGTCACAGCGGGGCGCTCCCCTGGCAGGGAGGCTCGGGGGCCTCCGGAGGTGGAGACAGGGTCCCCTCGCCTCTCAGCTGCTCCCTCCCTGCGTCTCCCCCTCCTCCAGGCCCCCACCCGCCCCATTCTGGGTGCCAGTGACTCAGCCTCAGGACCGCGGTGCCTACTGGGCGTAAGTGATGGTCAGGGGCTCCTTAGGGACCCAAGTGGCTGGAGAGGGCCATGCCCTTCAGGGGTTTCCCCTGTGTCCTTGAGAATACAAGGGAGGGCAAGGACAGCTGTCCACAGTCTGCTGGTCTTCCGAACGAGGAGGAAAGACTCACGGCGACAGAAGTCGAGATCCAGGTGAGGATCTCAGGGCTGCTTCCTCCTGAGGCCTCTCTCCTTGGCGTGTAGACGCCGTCTTCTCCCGTGTCCTCACGCGGCCGTCCCTCTGTGTGTGTGTGTCCTGACCTCCTCTTCTTATAAGGACACCGGTCACGTTGGATCAGGGCCAACCCTAATGACCTCAGTTTATCTTAACCACCCCCTTAAAGGCCCATCTCCAAATACTGTCACATCCTAAGGTCCTGGGAGCTAGGGTTCAACATAGGAATTGGGGGCGCAGGCACAACTCAACCTCTACACATCCTCTATGTTCTTTGTCCAGCCTGTAAAGCTGATTAGGTTACGTCCATGGCACCAGGCAGGAGGGACACAGATGACCAATGCATGGTCTTTCTCTTTTAGGGACTTACAATCTATTAGGCAATTACGTACACCCATAGTACGAAGCCCCAGGAAAGGTAAAAACAATGCTGTCTTTGGCTGTACCCAGAGAGAAGGCAGCGGTGTATTGGATTTTGTGGCTGGGGAGCAGGAAGTCTTCTCGAAAGAAGGGGCACTTGTTCTGGACCTTGAAGGGCGCAAATTTGTGCAGGTAGGAGCAGGGATGCTGCGATCCAAGGGAATTGCTTGTGTGAAGGTGCAAGGTTTGAATATCTTCTGGTATCCAGGGAGCTGAGGGCCAGGGGAGCCAGGGAGGGCGGGGTGTTTGTCCAAGGCGGGTCTTACAGGGCTCTGGGTGCCAGGTCAGAACTGTATGCTTTAGGCCATGGGGGCCCAAGCAGAGAAACTCATGATTTAGCCTCTTGCCATGTTGGGTCCTTGGTAGCAGATCTGGGTTAGAGAACGTGACCAGCGGTCAACAGTCCTTCAAGGACACTGGCCGGGCCGGGGCTGCAGGCTGCTGTCCCTGCCTGATGGATGAGCCCGGCAGAGGCTGCCAGTGCTTGAGCCCAGTGCCCGGCCCAGGGGTGGAAGTGGTACAGGACCCAGGCTGGGATAACCGTACCATCATTATCAGTTTTTCAAATGTTTTGTTTTTGAGGAAGAAAAGAAGGAAGCATCAAGCGAGGTTGTTTGGGCTTGATTCTGCCTGCAGCGGGGAAGAGCTGAAGGCTCCTAGGCAGGAGGTCACATCATGACATTTGCGGGGGAATTACTTTGCCAGGGCTGTAGGCTAGATACGGGAGTCAGGGGGGAGGGTAACAGAGGCAGAAGAACCTGGCCACAGATTTGATTATTTCTCTTAAATTCAGTTGCATCCCATCTCTTCAAAGAATTTTCCTCTTTGGTTTCAATACTGTGTTAAAACCCAAGTTGAATAATCTTCCCCACCCAAAGCTATCATTTTCAGCCAGGAGGGGCTGGGGTCCTGGGGGGAGGCTGCAGAGCTGGGCTGGCCCCGCCTCTGTACCCCGTCTTGAGGTGCGTTAATCTGGTTCCCAGAATGGGGCCGACTTTTTCAGAGACGTCCCGTCCCTCCTCCTGTAGCTACAGGGAGAGTGAGGTCTGGTTTAGACTTCTGTAGTGAGGCAAAGAATTTCTGAATGCGGGAGGCTACTCCAGGCTGGATTAAAAAGCCACTTTCATGCCAGCTGGGTTTCTGACAGAAATGCCACAGGCTGGCACCTGGCAGCGTTACCAGGCTGGCAAAGTCGGGAAACTTTGATTTCTTGCAGCTTGCTCAGCGGAAGCCTTCAGCATTTCACCGACTCTCCCATGTGACTTGCATTTTTGAAAGGGGCTGGTGTGGAAGTCCTGTTAGATCCCGGCTCCTAGGATTAGGAGCTAATGGCGCGATTTGAAGTTCCAGGGGTATCTGAAATGAGCATCACCCACTCCTCCTAAAAGTCTCAGCTCAAGTCCAATCAAATCATGCCCCTTTTCCATAAATCAGTGAATTGTGTTTATGCTGATTCTTGCGCACAAAGCAGACTTGAGGGAGGCGGGAGGTGGTCCTGGGTTCGAATCTTGAGTCCATGAGGTGCAGACTGTGTGACCGTGAACAAACAAATCACTCCTCTGTGAGACTCACCTGGAAAATGGGACGAGCTCAGCCTCCCTGGCGTTTGTGACATGAACTTGTGGGGACATCAGGTGCAGCGGCAATTGTGATGGATGAGTCGACTGGTGAATGGACCTCGTTTATGAAATGAATCTAAACAGGAAATGCATTGGGACTTCTCTGGCGGTCCAGTGGTTAGGACTCCACACTTCCACTGCAGGGGGGTGCAGGTTCGATCCCTGGTCGGGGAACTAAGATCCCGCACGCCGTGCAGCGTGGTCAAAAAAACCAAAAACCAAACAAACAAACAAAACCAGGAAATGCATCGGTTAATGGGAAGTCCTCGAGGTGGGGGGAGCCCAGCCCTCACTCCCTTCAGCGCTGCTTCACCTGCAAACCAAACCTTGCTTTCAAGATGATGACCCCGTGCTTTACACTCTGGGGCCGAGCCTGCTAGTTGTCCCCCAGCATCCAGTCTCCCCTTCTTCCTTTTAGCAACAGAACCTCGCCAAGGAGTGTCAGCTGGACAACTGACCTGAGAGAGGCGGAAGCCAGGCGGCCGGGGAGGGGGATCTGGCCCGTTGGACAAGCAGACGCTGTCACCTCCGGGACACGTCCTCACAAAGGCAGCCCCTTGTCCTGGACTTTCCTCTCCCCCTCCCCCTACCCGGAGCCAGAACAAGTGCCACGTGTGTGCGGGTGACACCCCAGGACACAGCATGCAGAACAACTGGGCAGAAAAGGGGCCTGGACCCTTCGAGACCTGTGGGGTGCAGCTGCACCTCCCGTGGACCCCCTGCCCCATGTGGGCTGCAGGGGCGGGGAGGGAGGTGGGCCCGCACCCGCTGCCCAGCCCTGGACCAGCACGCATCCTCGGGAAGTCCCAGTGCACCTGCAGTCACCTGCTCCTGAATGCACGGTGACCTGATGCTTCCTCCCTTCCAGGCACTTTGCAAATATGAACCCTTCCCCCCTCACAGCGGCCGTATGAGGTCAGTGCTATCATGACCTCTATACATGAGGCAGCTGAGGCACATGTGGGTGACACATCTCTCAAAGGACGCAGCAGGCACGTGGCAGAATCAGACTGGAGCCCAGGCCGCGTGGCTCCCAGCCACTAGGCTAATCTTCACGAAGCTTCTAGGAGATCCAGGTACTGTGTGAGGCTCAGAATTCAAAGATGAGGTCCTGCAGCTCTGGCCCCCCAGGCTGTCCCAGCAAGCCGGTGAGGCCAGTGTTAGAGCCAGCAGTGAATGTGGCCCGGGGGGAGGCTAGGGAACCTCCGAGGGAGAAGCAGGGGCTTGCCAGCCTTTTGGAGGTGCTGGTGCCCCTCAGAATCCCCACCTGAGGGTATGTCTCGGCCGTCACTCTGTCGCACCTGAGACTTTTCTGGTGGCCGCCTGGGCTCCACTGCATGAAAGGGAAATTGCCAGATGTCAGCTGGAAGTTAAAGTTGAGGCTTCTTCAACCTAGATGTCCATCGACAGATGAATGGATAAAGAAAATGTGGTACATATCTACAATGGAATATTACTCAGCCATAAAAAAGAATGAAATAAGGCCATTTGCAGCAACATGGATGGACCTAGACATGATTATATGAAGTGAAGTAAGTCAGACAAAGAGAAATACTGTATGATATCACTTACATGTGGAAGCAAAAAAAATGACACAAGGGAATGTACTCACAAAACAGAATTAGACTCACAGACGCAGAAAACAAACTTATGGTTACCAAAGGGGACGGCGGGGGAGGGATAAACTAGGAGGTTGGGACTGACATACACACACGACTGTATATAAAATAGACAATCAACAAGGACCTACTGTATAGCACAGGGAACTCTACTCAATACTCGGTAATAACGTACATGGGAAAAGAACCTGAAAAAAAGTATAGATATATGTGTATGTATATAACTAAATCACTTTGCTGGCTGAACACCGGAAACTAACACAACATTGTAAATCAACTATACTCCAACATAAAATACAAAATAAATTAAAAAATAGAATAAATATACAAAGGTATAAAAAAAACTGAGGCTTCTTCCTGGTGTGCAGAGAACTGAATAGAGAGTTGTGGGGAGAAAGGCATCTGCAACATGGAGAAAGCGTGTGTTTATCTCTTCTTGGAAAACCCTAGAGCCTTCAGACCCACCTGCAAGGAGCTAAAGGGTTCAAGGATGCTGGGGTCTGCGGGGTAGGGGGGCAAGGGAGGAACAGGTGGCATTCGGCAGCAGTGGTAGAAACGTTTGGGTTTAAAATCCTTGGGGTCCTGGGAAGCATGGTTACCATCTGATGACGCTGCAGCCTGGGAGAGTGGCTGGGACTCGGGGCGGAGCAGCCCAGAGGTAGGGCCACAGTGAGCGGAGCCCTACAGGGTAGATCTGGAGTCCTAAGATGCTGTCCTGGCCGGGCCCAGCAGCCACATGGGATGCTCGGCGGCTGGGTCTTTCACTCTGCAAGGTCCCTGCTGGAGTTCTCACACTTTGCAATTCTGTCTCCTCAGGCTTGTGTGAGTATGAGGGCTGATCCCCTGCCATTCTCTCCTCACCTCCCAGCACCTTTGTTTTTTTTGTTTTTTTTTTTGTCTTGCTTTGTCTTGTTTTTGTTTATTTATTTATATTTAATTTTTATTTTATATTGGAGTCTAGTTGATTAACAGTGTTGTGTTAGTTTCAGGTGTACAGCAAAGTGATGCAGTTATACATATACATGTACCTATTCTTTTTCAAACTATTTTCCCATTTAGGTTAGTACAGGGTATCGAGCAGAGCTCCCTGTGCTATACAGTAGGTCCTTGTTGGTTATCTATTTTATATATAGTAGTGTGCATATGTCAACCCCAAACTCCCAATCTAAACCTCTTCCCCACCTTCCCCCCTTTGGTAACCATAAGTTTGTTTTCTAAGTCTGTGAGTCTGTTTCTGTTTTGTAAATAAGTTCACTTGTATCATTTTTTTAAGATTCTGCATATAAGCAGTATCATATGATATTTGTCTTTGACTTAACTTCAGTTAGTATGATCATGTATGGGTCCATCCATGTTGCTGCAAATGGCATTATTTCATTCCTTTTTATGGCTGAGTAATATTCCACTGCATATATGTACCACAACTTCTTTATCCATTCCTCTGTCGATGGACATTTCCCAGCACCTTTGGATGGCTTTCCAGTCTCCTAACTTCCCTAAGGCTCAGTGTACTCAGTTCCCAGTAACGACGCACCACAAACTGGGTTGCTGAGAACAACAGACATTTATTCTTTCAGCTCTGGAGGCCAGAAGCTCAAGCTCAAGGTGTCAGCAGGGTTGGTTCCTTCTGAGGCTTAGAAGGAGACTCTGTGCCAGGCCCCTCTCCTGGCTTCTGGTGTGGCCAGCCATCCTTGGCTTCCCTGGCTTGTAGACACGCCAATGCAATCTCTCCCTTCATCATCACGTGGCCTTCTCCCTGTGCATCTGTGTCCAAATTTCCCTCTTTTTAAAAGGACACCAGGGACTTCCCTGGTGGTCCAGTGGGAAAGAATCCGTCTTACAATGCAGGGGACGCTGGTTCGATCCCTGGTTGGGGAACTAAGACCCCACATGCAGCAGGGCAACTAAGCCCACGTGCCGCCAACTACAGAGCCCACGCACCACAACTAGAGAGAAGCCTGTGCACCGCAATGAAGAGTCTGTGCACTGCAGCGAATGATCCTGCGTGCCACAACTAAGACCCAACACAGCCAAAATAAATAAATAAATAAATATTAAAAGGACACCAATCATATTGGACTGAGTCCACCCCCTCCAGGATGACCTCGTCTGGATAATCTTATCTGCAATGACCCTATTTCTAAGCAAGGTCACATTCTTAGGTACTGGCGGTTAGGACTGCAGCATATCCTTTGGAGACACAATTCAACTCCTAATATCAGCCTGTTATCGGTCTCATAGGGTTCTGGAGAGGATAAAACAATCAGTGGACATGAGCTCCTCTGCCGCAGGGCCTGGTCCGTGGTAAGTGCTAAATGAACACTACCTTTTAGTACAGACTGTCATTTGATGAAGGTTTTATGAGATTCTGCGTTGAATGAATAAGGAGGGCAGGACTGGAGAAACGGTCAGTGTCAGGCCGTGGAGACCAGGATTTCCTGCTTAAATGTGGACCGAGCTCTCGTCAGGTGTCCGGGGTTAAAAAAAAAAAAAGCAAACTCGTTTCCAAGGCGGCCCAATAACTCCTTGAGGATGTGCCTGCCCTGGAAGCAGAGAGTCCTCAGCAGGCTGGGCTGGGAAACCTCTGCCGCTTGTTGGGGGGTGGGACGCGGGGCGGGGGGTCGCCCGGGATTTGTGCTGTTTGCTGGTCTCCGTGGCTGAAATGCTTCCACCGAGGCCAATTCAAACCTCAAGACTGACGACCACCTATAGGGGAAAAGCATCTGAAAAAGAATGGATACATGTATATGTATAACTGAGTCACTTTGCTGTACACCTGCAACTGACACGATGCTGTAGACCAACTATCCTCCAATATAAAGATATTAATTAATTAAAAGAAAGAAGACTGAAGACTGAACGAGGAGCTACAAAGAGATGCACGGAGAAGCGCCCCCTCTGGGCTACCCTCCCACCCCACCCCCGGGTCTTTCTGGGGTCCTAACCTCCCGAGCAGAGGGGCGCCACCGCGTTTGCCCTCAAGCCCCTCCCTCCTGGGCCAGTGCCCCGCGGGCTGGGTGTTGGCGTAAAGAACCACCCAGGTGATTCCCATCCGGCTGCCTTGGCCCCGCCTACTCCTCCTCAGGTGAGACCCCTGCTTGTGTTTAAGGAGCTACTATGGAGTCAGAGGCACCAGGCACACAGGGCTGTCGGGACAGGGAAAGACAACAGCCACAGTCGAGGAAGAAAGGCCTGCGCCTCCGGAGGTGTGTCCACGGGCTAGAAAAAGCCTGGGTCCTGCTCAGGTGACAACTCCAGGCAGGTACGGTAGGTGCTGACATGAGGTTACAGCAGTAAAGTGAGAAGAGCTGAGAAGGGGCCGGGAAGGCGCCGCTGGGGCGGGACTCGGGGAACCACAGCGGATGGAGAGGAATAAAGAAACAGTTGTTCTCCATCCTCTCACCACTGACCCCCGTTAAAAATATCTCCCAGGCGCTCTCCATTGTTGAAATAGTTTATCTCACAAGAGACTGCGTTACTTAAGTAGAAATGACTTCTCCCAGCTTCCATGAGACCTCTGGGCAGCCTGAGATAACCCGCCTCACCACACTGAGCTGACATCGTTTTCACTACAGTCAAGGACGCAGGCTGTTTGTGGGCCACGCGGGTGCAGGACCCCGGGGCCCGGGGGGCTGGCAGAGGAGCTCTGAGTGCACACGGTGGTGCTGGCCCACCGGCCAGTCCTGACGGAGGCCTCACCTGGCCCTGTGCCCTTGTCTCCAGGAGACAGAAGAAGCTGGTCCCAAATGCAGTGGGTGGGGACACATTCCCTGCATCACTGTTTTCAAATCCTTGGGGTCCTGGGAAGCAAACCTCGAGGACTCAGCACAGCACTGCATTTGGAGCCGGAAGCTGCATTCTGGTTTCAGCACTTCATTTTCACAACACGATCTTGGCCAAACTGCTAAATTTGTCCAAGTCTCAGTAGCCACATCTGTAAAACAGGTCCAGTCAGTCGACCAGCCGATCCCACAGGGCTGCTATGATGAGACCAGACAATGTCCTGTGAAAACAACTGAACCTAGTAAGAAGGGCCGTCTTGGCCCAAGGCCCCACCCAGCCTCCTGAGCCCCGCAGCTCTGCCTGGCGCGGTCACCGCTCTCCCTCCTCCCCAGGTCTGCCTCTGGACCTGGCCTGCAGCCTCCCGCACCCCTCATGCCACCCCTTCCCACCCTCCTCTGGATTACTTCAGCAGCCACAGTCCACCAGGCTGGCTTCCACCTGCATCCACGCAGATATTCTTGGCAGAATTATCGTCCCCAAGCAAAATGCAGACAATATCATTTCCCTAACTGGAAACCTGTCTGGTGTCCTCATGCTCACAGAGAAGATGCCAGCCCATGGCCACCCATCTCCCACCAAGCCCTGCCCATCCTCTGACCTCCCAGCAGCCTCGCGAACCTGTAATCGCTGATCCTCCTGACCACGTGGCCCTCCTTCCGTATCCACTTCTCTCAGCTCCGGCTCATCCCTAAAGATCCGGCTGGAAGGACGGCAGCTCCTCACGCAGGCTTCCCACCCGCCCCCCTCGGGCACCACGTACTATGCCGGCGCTCGTCACACAGCCTTGTCACCTGTTTGTCTTCACATCCGTGTGATCTGTGAGCTCCTCCAGGGAGGAGTTTCTCTGCGCATGGCCGCCAGCTCTTAGCAGGTGCTCCGTCAACATGCAGCACCCTGAGTGAGAGCCCGGAGCGGAAACTTGATACAAGAATGATCAGAGGGGGCAACAGGGAAAGTGAACACTTGCTGAGTGTGTCTGCCATTTTGTGAACTTGAGTGAGATCCAATATCTTGTCTAGTCGTTACAGAGACCCGCTATGTTTAACCGTATTGCACAGATAAGGAAATGGAAGCTCAGAAACATTAAACAAGTTGCTTATGTCACAGCTACCAAGTGACAGGATTCAGACTCAGTTTGTCTGACTCCAGACCCCATGCATATTCATCTGTCCTAGGCTGGTTCACCTTGCCCTTGGCTCTCTTAGGAACTGCTGGTTCCTTTTATGGAGCAGATTCCCTGGCTCAAAGAAAGCTGAAGAATGAGTATACAAGAACCCTCCATCACAGCCAACATCCCTGTCCCCACGGTAAAGACTGACTTTTTCTTAAACGGCAGGACTAGGGGTTGGGATGGAGTGAGGTGTCGGAAGGGCTGGGTAAGGGGTCTATTCCTCCCCTGGTTCTGCATTTGGTAATGTTGCTAAGTGCCTCACTGAAGACCTCGTTTGGGGAGGGGGGCTACGTGATGATAACGCCTGCTGGCCTTTTGGCAGCTGGACAACCTGCAGCTGTGGATGAAGCCCAGGAAGCCGTCGGTACCCAACCCCAGTGCTCATCTCCGTGTTAAGACGTATATTAAAAGCATCACCGTGTAAAGATGGATATTAAAAGCACAGCCGAGCGGGACTCCCTTCCAGGAGAGTTTTCACCTATCGTGCTGGTCCCGGGGCAGCAGGGACCCTGAGCGGCTGCCCCCGGCCCTCTGCCTGGTCCAACTGTCACGAAACACCCCCTTGCTGCTTGATTACCACCGGCTCCGGGGCAGGCCATTGTGAACCGTTCTTAAGCAGGGATCACTTTTCTCGTCAAGCTAAAATCAAATAGTGTAAATTCGGAACAGCAGTCAGAGGAACAAAGGGTTCAGAGGGGCGGCTGCGCAGTGTGTGCAGAGAAAGGAGAGCCCGGGTGAGCAGCCGTGTCCTCGGCCGGGCTGCGGGACCGTCCTCTCTGTCCGCTGCTGGCTTTCGGGGGCGGGGCGAGCAGCGAACCCTCACACCCCTGATTTACTAGAGCAAAACACTCTCGGTAGAAAAGAGCATTTGCCAGGGCAACGCCTGCCCCTGGAACCCACCGAGCCTCCCCAGACCTGCCATCCCAGCCCGGCCGCTGTGCCCAGAAGACAGCTGAGAAAGAGCCACAGCGTGGGGGCCACGCCGGGTGGGCGTCCAGCCTGCGGGCAGACGGCGGAGCGGCTGACGCAGAGCCCGGCCGGTCTGCATGCCGTGAGTCTCAGTGGCCAGAGTTAGCATCTTGGCCGCCAGCCGGGCTCCATCACCAGGGCAGGGAGAGCCAGGCGGCCGCCCTCCTGAGCTGCCAGGACTTCCGTGGCTGAAAGAACCACCGGGGATGCCTTCAAGTCCGCAATCTCAGGTCACCCCGAGAGCATCCGAAGACGAAACGAGGCCTTTCCAAAAGCCTGGAAAACGTATTTCAAACCCAGTCTGTAGAAAATCGTGTTTCCCCCATTGTCCCAGATACACTGCAGACTGGCTGCCCTCTGCTGTCACTGGTGGACGTTGTAGGGGAGAGGCCCTGATCACTCTGAGGGCGACTCCTGATTTTCTGAGTAAAGCAATTAACTCGATATCGAAGGAAAATATGCTCTTGTGCTGCTAGGGCAATGGGCACAGAATGGAGATTCTACGGAAAGCACCACTCATTTAAAATCGGATTTTAATTTTTTTCCAGCTTTCAAAGTCCAGCCCAATTTCTGAAGCAAAAACAAAAAACAAAGAGAAAAACCCAGAACTGTATTTTTCATTCTTTCTACAGAAAACAAATGCATTTATCTTATACCCTTTCTTCTAGGTAGAGGTGGATGGTCCTTTTTTTTTTAACATTTGTTTATTTTTTGAATATTTTTCTCTTTTTACACTTCTTTCCAACATATAGGATGAAAGTTCCAAAAACCTTGCAGAATTCCACAGTGCCCTCATTTCCTGTTTCCACAGCCTGCAATGCACCAGCATTCTGCTCTGACCTCCTTTTCACCCTTGAGAATCCTGGCATCCCGCCCCCTTCCTCTCTCTGGAGGACCCCTGCCCTCTGTCACGGTGTCCTCATCTTAATCACCCAGACCCACACCAAGGACTTCAGGGAGAAACCATCCCTTCCCCAGGGATGGGTTCCCAGTGGCACCAATTCAGCCACTGTCCAGGGAGGCGTTTGGGGATGGGGCCCCGTGGCTTTCCAGACTCCAACATGCTCACAGATGTTTTGGTCCTATAGCCATTTGCCACCAGGCCTAATACGGGGATGGAGGTGCAGATTGACATTTGGTTTCTGGATGACTTGCAAATTCCCCAGCCCCCCACCCCTCAGTCCGTAAGCGCCTGACCCCAGTCAAGCTGCTTTCTTGGGCCTCACTGGCTAGTTTTCTCTGCAATACTGTCTGCAGCTTTAGAACCTGTGGCGGTGAAGGAAGATGTATTATTAATCTTGCATCTCAGGCCACGCATGTTGAAAGTCACTCTCCAACATATTAAAAACTCCGGCAGCCGTGGGCCCTTGTGGATAAGCTCCGGAGGGGGACTGTGAACACTCAGCCCAGCCGACACTGTCCTCTCACACAGGGGGTGTCACAGTCGTTTGTTAATAAACTTGGAAAAATATATGCTTTATGCTCTTCATTCTGCCATGTTTTCCGAGAGATACTGTACTGTGAGTTTTTATAGTTAATGATTTTCCCGCTCAGACGTACGCGATTTGTGAAGAGACTCGCTGCTCTCAAGAAATACCGTCGAATCCGTTTTGATTTGGAAGTCACTGCCGTGGAGGGGGACCCCTGCACCCACTGCCTTGGGGCTCAGTCACAGTGTGGACTCCTGACCCAAGTGAGGCTGACTGGCACCTGTCCGTCCATCCTCCTGTGTATCTCTGTCCATGTCACGCAGCCAGTTAACAGGGAGTGAGCATCGTGTGCTCCACGACCAGATTCCTAAGCGTTAGCCAAGGGGTTTCTGCAGAGATTTCCCTTCTTTTTTTTTTTTTTTTTTTTTTTGCGGTACGCGGGCCTCTCACTGTTGTGGCCTCTCCCGTTGCGGAGCGCAGGCTCAGCGGCCATGGCTCACGGGCCCAGCCGCTCCGCGGCATGTGGGATCTTCCAGGACCAGGGCATGAACCTGCGTCCCCTGCATCGGCAGGCGGACTCTCAACCACTGCGCCGCCAGGGAAGCCCATCACACCCTCAGAGCTTTCCCTTCTTATTTCACAGGTGAAACACAGCGGAAGGAACTTCACAGGGAGAAATGAGGGTCTGGGTCTCCCTTGCTTGGCTCGGAGAGCATGCTGACGTGGTGAGGGGTGACGACTTCGGTGTGACAGTCCCAGGACACGCGCGCTCCCTTCCTTCTCTCTTCATGGCCCCTCTACTTCATGCCCCAGCGCTGAGGAAGGAAGAAGTCAAGCACATCCCAGAGTTTCCCCAGCACGGGTGGCGGGACCGTGTGGAAAGGACCCCCGCAGCCTGCCTGTCAGCCGGCACCGCGGTGACAGAGGTAGTGAGGGTGGCAACCGTGCCAATGGAAAGGGGGTGGGAACGCAGTGGACAGGGCCGGGCTCCTGGATTGCCGTCTTTGACTAAGTCATCGAAGGGTTGTTTTGGTAGAACGGTCACTCTCACAGCCCGTAAGGAGGGGACCCCAGGACTTTCCTCTATTTCCATAAGGGGGACCAAGGCGTGGAAAGCTCGCCCATCGCGGGCGCGGGGTCGGGCGGGGCGCTGAGCAGCGCCACCCACTCTGCCCCTGCACTCCCCGCCCTGCTGCACCTGCCCTCAGCCCCGGGAGGGACTATCTGGACACAACCAATGGGCTCCCTTGCCTTTGGCTCCAGGTGGGTTAGGGCAGTAGGAGGACCAACTGGAAATCCGAGGCGGGAGGAGAGCAAGGTGGACACTTCCCTGCTCCTTGCCTGTGGGGTCACCGTGGGCCCTGCCTGTTCCACCGCCCTCTCCCTCTATAGGTTCAAGCAACTGCCCCCGCCTCCAGCCCCTCGGGCCACAGGGCGGTGACCTGCCATGACCAGCCCGGAAGTCTACACTTTCACCTGGGTTCCCTGCACTGGACCCACAACTCAACACCCTTCTTCCAAGTTTCCCCCTTAGGAACGAGGCTGGTGCTTCTGCCATGTGATCATTAACTTGAAGTCGTTCATAGGCAGCTCATCAGCTTTGGGGTGAAGCCCGCTCTTTCACAGGCCCTCTCCACACCCTCCTCACCGGTCACCTGTCCACACTGGCCTCAGCCAGGATGGACCTCCTCCAGCTGCACCCACAGGCCCCCCTCAGCCTCCCCGAGGCTGCTTCTTTGCCAGAACTGCCTGTCTCAGCCTGGATCACCCTAGGTAGCCCCTGTACTGACCCGGGGCTTGGCTCTCACATCCCTTCTGGCCGGAATCCTTCATGATCTCACACCAGGCAGGAGTGTCAAGTTCACATTCCTGGAAGGCAACCTCCTTCCTTCTCCCTCAGCACATACAGCTTAAGGTCACCCTGCTGGGGGGGACACCTTGCGCTGGCTGGCTGGCTTCTGGAGGCCCTCCTATGTGGGGGCTGGCCCCTTCTATTCAGAAGGGTGGCACCACGAGCCTCCTGTGCTGGGGGCTGAACCTGGACTGAAGGTTGACACGGCATAAACGTGGAGGGTTGGCAGGCTTTGGCATCGAGGAACTGGATTTAAATTCTGGCTCCGTGCCTTCGTGGCTGGGGACCTGGCCCAGCGATCTGGCCTGGCCGTCCTGCAAGCCTCCGGGAGGGCCCTGCCTCTCCGCAGCGTTCCTCCACCTCCTGGAGTCCGCCTCCCCCTCCCCCCAGCACAGTTCAAAGCTCTGCACCAGACCTTATCCTTCCCTCATTGTTTCCTGCAGGTTGGCTTTGTTTCCCTACCAGACTATCAAATTTGTGGGCTGGACGCATTAACACAAACACAAAGGGTTGGTGAAATCAGCAGGAGTGAAAAAGATGCTGATAGGAATAGTTCCAGGTACCACTGGGCCTCTAAGAACCTCAGTTTCTTCTTTTAGAAACTGTGGGGTGGGAGGACTGTCTGACTTTTTATTCCCAGGGCAACAAAGGAGGCACCCCCTGGTGCTGGACCTTATGCTTCCCTTTGATGTGAATTTCTCCCTCACCAGGGCTAGTGGTCCTTTTTTTTATCTTGTTCTGGCTTACAGTTCACATAGGCTCCCCCTAGCACTCCTTCATCCAATGGCCACATGGCCCCAGGAACCACAGACCAAAGGCTTCTCCATGACCACAACTGTGTCCTCAATAAGAATGCATTGCTTTTTAGCCACAGGAGGACTGAAGGAAAGAGAGCAGATGAATCAGAGTTTAAGTGACCACCTTTATCACAACCCCGTGGAACTCACACTCTGATGAAGGCACATCCGCAACCCCATCTTCAAATTAAAAATGCCAAATAGGGCTTCCCTGGTGGCGCAGTTGTTGAGAGTCCGCCTGCCGATGCAGGGGACACGGGTTTGTGCCCCGGTCCGGGAAGATCCCACGTGCCGCGGAGCGGCTGGGCCCGTGAGCCATGGCCGCTGAGCCTGCGCGTCCAGAGCCTGTGCTCCGCAACAGGAGAGGCCACAACAGTGAGAGGCCCGTGTACCACAAGAAGAAAAAATAAATACATAAAATAAAATAAAAATGCCAAATATTTTGACCTAAAAGCTACCTTAAAGTATGCTAATTTAAAACACCCGTTGACAAACCAGAAAACTTAAAAGGCTTTGACAGACTAAAACGCAAGTGGTCTGACTCCCAGTCCACACCGGGATGAAAGGCTGAGTGTTCTCGCCTAAGCGACCAGAACCTTCTGCCCCAGCTCGTTCACTCTTTCGCGAGGATGCCTCCAAGATGGCTCCCTTTAATGATGGCACACAGCTGCCTTTGGACACCGCTTTACACTCTCCAAAGTTCCTTCCATTTTCCCATTGAATCGTCTCAACAACCCCACGGAGCTGGCTTTTGCAGCCTCGTTCTTCGGATGACGGAACAGCCTGCCTGAGAGACTGCATGCGGAGAGGAAGCGCCCCAAGCCTTCCCTACCTGGATGTGGGCAGAGTCGCCCAGTCCCGGCTCCTTCTGGCACAGCACCCGAGTTCTGCAGGACGCCCTGTGCTGGCGGTGCGGATTCGCCTTGACCCACGCACTCCGTGCACAGAGTCCCCCAAACCTCCAGTGCCCGGTCTCAGGGAGCGGAGGATGAGGCAGGGGTGGCCACAGAGGTGAGTGGTCCACCCAAGCATCAAAGCTTTGGCTCATGGTAGCCCCTCATCCCTAATAGCAGAGCCAACCGTCCAGAAGATGTTGACCTGATGCTGCCTGACCCACCGCCACACCTGCTTGCGGCTCTAGAAAGTGGGGAATAATGAAAATGTCACCCTCACACACTTGTCATGAGGATCAAGTGAGCTGGTATACGGAGCACATGTAGAACAGTGTCTGGTCCCAGTACCTGCTGCCTGAGCATTGGGATGGCATCATCTCATCGCTTCGGATAAGCAGTCACTCAGCATTACACTGTGTACGTACAAGCCTCACTGCTCCTACAATTAAACCAGGGCTCAAGGTCAGGGAAAGGGTGAGGTAGCAGGGAAGGGATGAGCACCTGCTTCCTCCCCAGGCTGGAAGAAGCACCAGACTCCTTGGGAGGTGAAGGTGCCCCATCTGAGGTCAGAACACGTCCACGGCCTGAGGCATCAGCCTGTGGTCTGGGGCTGAGTCACAGGTTAACTCCAGCCACTGACCTCGTGGGTCATTTACCAGGGGTGCAGAAGCGCTACCTGCAGACATGTCACAGATCTGGTCTACCTGCTTCTCATCCACAACACCACCCTGCCCAGGCAGGATATGAACTCCAGTGCAGAGAGGCTGGAATCCTGAATTTTCTGTTTTGCGGTGTCACTTGTCCACGTTTTAATCCACATCTCCTCCTTCCATATTGCAACAAGACTTTTCTTTTCCCTGTATACGGAGTTTAGATTGGAAAAAAAGATGTTTGAATTGATGCTACCATTAAGTCATGTCTTCTTGGGACACAACTTCCAGGCAAAGGGGCTTAAATCAGTAGAGTGCCCCCTCTATCCCAGTCCAGGGAGAGGTGGCAGAGATGCATGCACTTGCATTAATTAGGCATCTACTGCATGCATGCCTATGAGAGGCCCTGTCAACCTGCGGATACAGGAACAAGGTACAGCAACAGGACAGACCAAGAAACACAGTGTTGTGGCACCGTGGGGTGCATGCCGTGACAGACCTCAGTCCTGGGTGCCTTGGGAAGCCAGTGGAGGGATGCTTTCCAGCCTGGCTGAGGAAGAGGTTGGGAACGGAGCCAGGAGGAGGCATTCCTGGGGAGGCGGCTAGCTTCGGTTTACAATGCAGATTCTGAGCGTCTTTGAGCTGAAAGAAACCTTTGTGCTCAGGACTTTTTGACAGTTAAAAAAAAAACTAACAGGGATTCCAGAAGAAGTCAGAGGAGCGACTCACAGGCGGCTCTCTCCCTCCTGGTCCCCACGAGCCTGGCCCTATCAGGGGGGCTCCCATTCCAAGGGCTTTGAGGGAAGCTGGTCACCCAGGTCTCCCTGCCAGGAACTAGCTAGCAGGGGCAGGTTTAGGTGGCAGAGACCCCAAAGGTAAGCCAGAGGGTCTCCACCTTGATGCTGGTTAGAATCAGCCAAAGAGCTTTAACTCACTCCCCACGTGCAGACAGGTGCTATTGGAATCCAGAGGCACTAAGCTTGGTGCACAGAACCCTATATCCTGTGTCTTGTTTGTTTGTTTTTTCACTTCTAATAATTTTTATTGAAGTACAGTTGACTTACAATGTTGTGTTAATTTCTGCTGTACAGCAGAGTGATTTGGTTTTATACACACACACACACACACACATATACAGACATTCTTTTCTTGTATATTCTTTTCCATTATGGTTTATCATAGGATACTGAATATAGTTCTCTGTGCTATACAGTAGGACTTTGTTGTTTATCTCCTGTATCTTGTTCGATGTGCAGCCTGCTGGGTACTAGGGATAGAGGATGGTTTTTCCCATTTCATAGAGGAAGCAGATTCGTGAGGGCCAGGTGGCTTGTCAAATGTCACAGATGTGGCAAGAGAGGCATGGAGTCGAGTTTGCAAGCCCAGTGCCTGCTTCTGCACTGGCCGGAGGTCCTGGCCTTGCGCTGACCCACTCACAGCCAGGCACCCAGTGGAACTGCTGTGAAGGGCACATTTTTCAAGTTCCCTGGAACCGCTCGCTTGTGAGAGGGCCACAGAGCCGAGGCTCCTCAGGCTGAGCTGTTTTATCGCGAACCCTCATTGGGAACGGCTAGGCTGAGCTGTCACGCTTAGTCCTGGCTCCACCTGGACTCTAGCTCACGTGGGACAAGAGGCTGGGGCCAGGTCCGCAGGGGCCAAGGCCCTGAGAGCCTCCGGGATCTGCCAGGGAGGAAAGGAAGCCAAGGAAGAGCCCCATCTGGCTGCCGAGCCCTTGCTCCTCAGGAGCAGGGAGGGGCACGCCCGGACCCCTGACTCTGCGTTGCTCTTCTACTACTGCTGTCCCATGGCAACCTCATGGCCTTCTGGGACCCACGGTCATCTCTCAGGGCCACCCAAGGCCATCGTCAGGCCTGAGAGGAGCAGAGGCACAGACGCACACGGAGGGAAAACGATTCGTGGAGACTCGAAGGGAGAAGACATCTGTGTGACGATGGAGGTAGGTCTTGGGATGCTGCATCCACAAGCCAAGGAATGCTGGCGGCTGACAGCCACCACCGGGGGCTGGAAAAGGCAAGGAAGGGGCTGCCCACACCCTGACCTCAGACTTCCAGCCTCCAGAACTGGGAGACAAAAGATTTCTGTGATCGTAAGGCCCCCAATCTGTGGTGTTTTATTATGGCAGCCCCAGGAAACTGACAGAGATAGGTAAAATGACAACTGCATGTCAAGCCGTGCCAGGAGGAGGGCTCAGGAGGCTGGGGAAGACTGTCTAGTCCACCTCCAGCCACCCCAGAGCTTGTGAGGGGGCTGCACAGGAAGATGGACCGAGGTAGAGGGACCCTTAGAGGTGAGCTAGTCTATACCCCATTCGACACACAGGGCACAGAGAGGGCATCAGGGTAGAAGGGGGCTGAGCCAGAGCCCACACCTGGGGGTTCTTTCCTGGGAAGCAGGGGGGTTGTCAGCCCTCAGAAGATGTGCCTTGGCATCTTGGCCTCTGCAGCCCCGACTGGTGTCTGGGACACAGAAGAGGCTCAGAATAATTTGGTGGCTGTTTGCTGTCTCTAGGTCGGCCAGCACCCACACGACACCCTCTTCCCACCCCTAGCCTGGGAACACTGAAGCCTGAGAGATTTGAGAACAGCGCCAGGGTGCTCCCTCCCAGAATGCAATCAACTTCTCAGCCAGACGGAGGGAGGACCTTGGCCTCTGGAGGTGGAGCAGGAGCAGCTCAGGACAAAGTATATTTCTATTATCATGCAGCCTTACAGCTCATCTGCCCGGCCCGACCCTGCCAGGAGCACTCCACGGACGGGACAGCGCCGGGAGCCCTTACAGCCTCCTCTGCAGCCCGCCACCGGCTCTCCCTGAGTTGTTTCACTTGGAGGAATTTTTTTTTGTTTTAATTTAGCTTCATTTGGTCATTTCTTACATAAGCCCCATGGCCCAGGTCATTTGCTAGGTTGTCCGTCCCCCACGTGAGGATCTAAGGTCCCTGGGAACATTCCAGTCGCCACTGGACAACGGGGATTTAAACACAATGTTTGCACCAAGAAAGAGTGGGTTGACTTTGCACGGAAAATAAAATGTTCCCGCCAGAAGCAACTTGAGAAGTGGCCCCCGACTCAGGTTTTTTTTTACAGATGAGGCCACTGAGGCCTAAAGAGCTGAGAGGACTTGCTCAAGGTCACACTCAAGGTCACAAGGTAGTTAGTGACTGCCGGGCGCACCGTGAGCGGTGTCCCTCCCTCCCCCTCTTCTTCCCCTTTCTTTCTCCACCTACTTCACAGCCCCCCCCCGCCCCCACCCCAGTCAAGTTCCCTGGCGCATCCTCGCACCCAACCTCCCTCTCTAGCCTGGGCCTCTCCATGGAATGAAAACACGCGTCCCTCCCAAGAGCGCCGCCCCTCCGACCGCGGCCTCCAGGGCGCCCACCGCTCCTTCCCAGACTTGGCGCTACAGAGTCCGCTTTTGGACGCGAACCTGAACCGGCCAACTTTCTGCGGCAGGTGGGGCCAGGTCTTCTTAGCTCACCCCTCTTCCTCCCCCCATCCCGCCTCGGCCCATCACCGAGACTCAATTCCAAGGGGAGGAGGGAGGAAGAGGCCAGTCCCTGTCTCCTTGCTGAGGACGACACTGTCCTCCGAAGCTGACCCTGAGCCTCCGGCCCGCCGCCCGCGGGGCCCTCCGCCTGCGGTTCCGCCCTCCGCCTGCGGTTCCCGCCGGCTCAGCAGCGCTCGAGCCCGGAGGCGCGTGGCCGGGGCCCCGGGGAGGTGGGCCGCGGGCTCCCGGGGCGCGCCCCTTCCCCCGACCCCGGTCCCGGTCCGGTCCCGTCCACTCCCCTCGGCCGCCTTCCCCATTTGACCACGAAGCGGGACCAGAGCAACTCCCAGCAGCCGAGAGCTCGGTCCCCTCTGGTCCGGCAGGCGGTCCCTGGGCGCGCTCGGGGCTGGAGGAGGGCGTCGGCCCCCAGTCCCGCGCCGACCCCGGACTCGCAGAAGACCCGCCAGCAGCGGCGGCCACGGGCAAGGGCTGCCGGGGAGAAGTGCCCAGACACTCACCGCAGGTGCCAGGGCGCGCCGGAATTCAGATGGGTCTTTCTGGAACCGGAGCGGCTTTTTTCCTCTGGGAGCAGGTGTCAGGAGTCAGCCTTCCGCCGGGCTCGCCCCGCCCGGCCCTTGCACACACGCCAACACACAGGCACACACTTGCACACGCGCCCTGCGCATCGCACAGGCTCCCGGAGGCCCGGCCCCGGACCGCAGGGACTAGCCCTGGGGGGCGCGGAGGGAGGGTCTGCAGGTCTCCCCGGTCGCACCGGGGAGTGAACCATTTCCAGTCTCGCGTAGGGACGAAGGTGCGGGCCGAGGTTGAAGACCCTGGAGCCCAAGAGGGCAGCCCGGAGGCCACCCCGGAGCTGCGGCGGCGGGGGGGTGGGGGTCAGGAAATGTCGGTGCCCTCGGAGACGAGGGGGTGGTGGGACTGACCGAGGCTGGCCTTTTCCCGCGGGGCGCAGGGCGGAGATGGGGCCGGGGTGGGGAGGGGCTGGGACCCGCGCACTCCCCCTCCCCCGCCAGCCTTGCCCGTGGCAGCGCAGTACTGTACGCCCGGCTTCGCCTAGATCCCCTCGGAGGAGGCGGAAGATGGAAGTTGGCTTTTGTCTGACCCGGTCAGACAGCCGTTTTGTGGGATAAAGGCTTAACGCTCGGTGAACACGCAGAAAAAGCTCAGCGCTGGCCCTCTGACAGTCCCATTGTCTGGGGCCTGAGCCCAGCGGTTTGGTCTGAAAGCGCCAAGTTCATGACATTTCAAAGAGAAATGATACTGGAGGTGGGGTGGGAAGGGTGGGCCGGAGAAACAAAACCCTAGGAGGTAACAAAATTTGACTCCTTGACCACGGGACTCCTGGGCAGCCCTCTTCATACCCATTCAGACCAAGTCCCTTTCTCAGGACACATCTGGATGGGGAGCCAGGCAGATAGAGTCAGGATCGCCAGGGGCTGCCGTTTGCAAGGTGAAGGTGTGAAAAGATGCCCAAATAAGCACTGTGGAAGCTTCTAGGACTATTAGCAAAGCCCCACAGCCAGAAGCACAAGCTCCCATTGTCTGCACTGCCCCGCAAGATGAGACTTTGCCAAAAGGACTTTAGGTGACAAAATGAGTTTATTTTAAAGAGCTAGAGTGTTATTGTTTTCTTTCATTTTTATTACTGTTATTACCATATCCTTTAAAAAAAACATTATTTTCTGAGCCAGGGAGCAAAGAAGCTTCCATTTAAAAATGTGTTTAATTTGTTTAATGTGCCTCTCTGCAAAAGCAAATAATTCGGGAGAGAAAGCGGAGCAGTCAGGAAATTGAATGTGTTTTGTCTCCAGCCAAGTTTCCCTTGAGTGATTTCGTTTGCTTTCTGTCTCGCCGAGCAGGCTCTGCTCTCGGACCTCCAGCAGGCTTTGCCAGGCCGGCAGGCGAGGGCCTCCGCACCCCTCAGCCCTCTGGCCAGGTAAGCCATCCCTCTGGAAGAACAAAACAGGCCTTGCAGAATCATGCTAACGCGAGGAGAAAATAGGATTAGGCAAAAGTATCAGCAAGGTAAGTCGGATTAACAGCAAGGTTCAAAACATGTTGGCATTCTTGTGCAATTTTTAATTCTACAAAGGTATATGTTTCCCTTCCCTGGTTTTATTTAAAGAGGCTGTTTGTTTGTGCCCAAGAGTGGTAAGGCTCTGTGCGGAATTGGCAACGTATAACCTTGCAAAATGACATTTCGCCCTGTAAAAGCGTGACACGCACCGGCAGATAAAGGCAGAGCGCAGACGCCCGTTCTTTGTTAACGCCTCTTGCCCCCTGGCGTCGCTTTGATGGAAGGACACTCCCACGCACTGCTGCGGAGTATCTGCCAACCGGCTCCTTCCCCACAGGCAACCAGGGAGATGCCTGCTAGCCGAGTCATTTTTTAAATACCCAAAGTCGGTGTTTAAACACTTATGAACAGGGACTGGAGATCACTAAGCCTTGGGAGCAAAGAGTTTGATGGCAAAATCTTTTTCATACTATTGAAATATATATATATATCTGTATTGCATTTTGCCACATGCAAATTTAGTCTTCATTTGTTAATCAGCCTCCTCTGTGTGTCATAAATTAATACAGTTTCTTTGGGGCAAGGCAAGGGAGCATTTATAATAGTTTCAGTTTATAAATCGTTTAGCAATAAACTTTGGGGGCAGAGGGCTGCAGTTCCCTGTGTAGCCAAGGCTGGTTCATGGACTGTCGGGGAGCCATTGCATCTGACTGTCCGTGGCATTTCTGAAGGTCCTTTCCAGGATGAACTGCAGACAGAAAGCCAGAGTGGAAAGGATCAACCCAAAAGGTTTTTGAGGTTCTGACTGAGAGGGAAACACGTGTTTGCAAAAGCTTAAGGCCAAAGGAAAAGACAGTTCTGCTTGATCAGAGCCTTCCCCTTTGGGGGAGGTCTCAGAGAGAGGACAGCCATGGGGTTTCTGCTTCCATTTCAGACTCTGCATGTAGTAGGTGATAGGGCATGGATTTGGAATGTGAATCTCCATAGATAGAGGTGGAGTCCCAGGGAGACTGGGCAGGGTCAGAACTCTGGGAAGGTTGTGGTGGATGTCCCTTCCGGCACTCCTGTCAGCTCTGTGGAATTGGACAGAGAAGTTTTCTCCATCTGAGCCTTGGGTCTGCTTCCCTTGCTACCTGTGAGCCTCCCACAGAGAAGCTGAAGAATTCCTGATGGTGCGTTTCTATCGTGTTCTCTGGGTGATGCGTTTAGTAAACTCAAGAAGTCTGTAATTCCATTTTGATTACTCTAGCGAAACGAGGGTCCAGGTTTTGTTTGTTTTTAAAGATTTCTTCCTCTTTTCTGGATTTAATGCAGATATGTGTGTATATAAGAGGAATGGACTTTTGCAAGGCCAGATCTCACCGGTTCCTTGTTTTAATGGCTTGGTCTGCGGATTCATGCACGAATGCCTCTTTTACAACTAATCAATAACCTAGCTCATTGCGGAGGCCGCAGAGCTCCAGGGCCTGTCGTTTTCTCTTTGGTGGGTTAAGACTCACGACCTTTTGGGTCTAAACTCTGTTCTGGTTACCCAGTACATACACTTTTCAAGTTATTTATTTCCATCTGATGCCTGACAGTTCTAAAGGCGTGGAGAGTCTGACCCTTTTTGCCCCCCTCCTCCTCTCATTATCTTTAGGCTCTAAAATCTTCCAGGGGTTTTCCTTTGCTTGAGCCCATATCTATAACTGAGGTTCCCATTTCCCCAGATGTCAGCACCAGTACCTGAGTCCAGGTGCTCTGTGGCAGGAGGAAGTGGGGTCCAGCGCACCCGGCTGCTCCCCTCCCGCACCCGTCCTTCTCCTCTGCCTCATTTTGCGGGAACCTTGAGCTTAATGTGACATGGAGGGGTCCCCGGACTGGGGCACGTTGAACAAACGTCCCCCGTAGACTAGAACGACGGACGAGCTGGCCGTGGGGAAGAAGAGTTCTAAAGCAGCTGTGAGTTGACCAAATGTGTAGAAAACATCAAAAGGTACGCTCATTCGCACACCTTGCTTTGTGCCTGGGTTGTGTATCCCTCTGCCGGTTTCCCTGGGCTTGTTCGTAACTAGCAGATGTATTTATTAGAGGGATACTGTCCTTATTCCCACTGATAGCATTGTTCGCTCACCTAGAAATTAAAAGTAAAGGTGAAGCATCCTCCCAGGTGAAAGGGGATGGCCGGAACTCCCTGGACAGAAACGAAACTGGCAGCAACTCTCCGTGAGTGGTGGTCCCTGTAGTAGATCCAGGCCTTGGTGGAGAAGCCCAGACCCTGGCCTTTTCCTTGAGGCCGTTTAGTCTGCACTCCCTGCCTCCCATCACCAACCCACAGATACTGCCAGTAATAACAACCAGCAGCTCAGAGGCGGGCAGGCCCTTGGCCACTGTGTGTGTGCCTTTGTTGGCCTTGGGACTGGCAGCCTCCAGCTTGCACAGTGGTGGTCTGCACCCGTGGACCCAGGCTCCAATGATCTGGGGCCTGGGCTGCCGGCTGCACCACGGTGGGGAAACGCCGGCTGCTTCTGGGCGCTGGGGGCTTGTTGATTGCTGAGGGGCTGGGGGTTCTCGGTGGCGAGGCCCCTCCAGGGGCCAAGCCGTGGATCAGGCCTGAGCCTGAGCTCCTAGGGGGGTTGTTTTTGTTGGGAGAGAGGGTTTGGAGACAGGAAGTGCTTGCAGAGCGTAGGGGAAATATTTGGAGAAAGCTGACAAGAATTCAGCCCCAGATCCGAGGAGGTCAGTCATCTAGGCCAGACTTTAGGGAAGCCCAGCCGGGAAGGTGGGGAGTAGAGAGACACCCTGTTAGGCCTGCAGGGTTGACACTTTGGGGGCCCCCCACCCCCCATTAGGAACCTCCTTCCTCTGCAAGCTTGGAGGATGGGCATTGCACACACAAGAGGCTCGGGCAGTCCAGTGAGCCCTGCTTCCCACTGCTGGCCTGTGAGGGGGAAATGTGATCAAATCCATGCACAATCACAAACCCCTTTATCAGGTAGGGAACCCCAATTCAAAAAGGAGAAATGGGAAGCTTTGGAAACCCACCACTCTAGTGATGAGGGACGGAGAAGGGCAAATTTATTGCCACTGGACTGCTGTAAAGTAGGTTTGGAGAGAACAAAGCAAAAATGTTTGTAAGTATATGTATATATTTCATATTTGTCTTCTGTAAATATAGCTTTATTGAGTGTCTTAAACCCCTGAATTGAGCAGAGTCCAAAAGCTGTCTATTGGCCAAGTTCGCACACATCAGCTCTCTCCCTGGGCATCTCCATGCATTTTATTTATTCTTCAGTTTTTTCAAACTTATTCTGGAACCACGTGAAGGCAGTTTTATTTGGCTTGTAAAGACTGTTTAACCCATCGAGTATGCATTGTAAAAGTTTCACAGTCAAATGCCAGCCTGAATTCCAAATTGGGAAGTTAAATATTTGTTTTTAATTTTCTGGCTCAAAAATGTTAACTAACAGAAATGATTCTTTCTGCTCTAATGTGCTTGCATAAATGGGGTTGTTATTAGAACCTTCCCCTAAAACAACATTTGCTTCCTGTCCTCACGCATTGTGTTTGGAAACTCCATTCTTAGAAGAAATTTTAATATGTACAAATAAAAAGCAAGTGCTTGACCTTAGGGTGCTTTGGTACAAGAGGCAGGACAATGAGGAAACAGCATTCGTATTATTATTTGAGTAGCTTGATTATAGACCAGTTTAAGTAAAAGAATGTATTTTGTGGGAAATTGTAAAAGGGCTTGCTTTACAGAAAACATTGGCACCAAAGTGCCCTTAATGGTTGTCCTTTTCAATATTATAACTGAAGACTGAAAAAATAACTTAAATTTGGAATTTTATAAAGAATTTCAAGGTTTAATTTGCCGAATATTTTAGCTTTGTTGCATTTTTTCATTTACCTATTTATACATGTCACTTTCTTAAATTAAGCACATTGCTCTTTTCTTTACTGAGTGCAACTAAATGACAGAGAATACGAACAGGTTTGGAAATAACCTCACACATGACCCGCGCATCGTTGGGAACGGAACCAGAGAAGACTATCTTCTCTGGGGAGGTGTATTTCCAGGCAAATCAAATTGCAAACAGTTTAAAATACCCTGCTCAAACTAACACTTGCGTCTGATGGAAAAGGTACCATGTGACCATAAACCAAGACGGCATCCCTCATAAAGAATCAGTATTCGCACATCCTCACATGTGACTTTTTAAAAAGGGCCCTTTGCGGGGATAGACGCCTCTAAGGCTTAGGGAGTTGAGGTACACATAACCTCCACAACAACCGCGTAGTAACTGTCTTAACTGGGGTGCCATTTACTTGCTCTCTGCTTTATCCTCCAATGTCTCAAGGAAACAAAGATGCCGCCTACCTACCTCTGCTAGGGGAAGCTCGCTTCCGTTTCTTGTGGAAGGCACACCAGGGACCCTCTCTTCCCCTAGAGCTGGTGTTAAATCCCATGAGTAAGGCCCGCTGCACCTCCTAGAGTGACCCGAACCGCTCACATCTCTTTTCAGCCAAGCAGGGTTCATCTGAAGTCTGCCCTTTACGGCATCCACAGGTCTCCTGCATGACACACACACGTGTAGAAGGTGGCCATGTATAACCAGAGCTAGGTAGGTTTTAGTGGGTCGAGTACGACCGTTCTTGGTCCCCTGGCAGCCTGAGTCCAGGAAACTCCCTCCGCCTCCACCTCCTTCCTGTGGGAACCCAGGGAAGGAAAGGAAAAGGAGGCACAGCTTTCTGGTTTTCGAGGTGGGCAGGGATGGAGGGGCTTCTAGGGGGCAAATCATTTCTTTCCACCAAATTCAGGGATTTAGCAGGTCACCAGGTAATTCGTTCAGCCGTGTGCTCTGTAGCCAACACCATTTTTAATTTACCAGGAGACGCTTCCCTGTCTCTGAGATCTAGGACTGCCTTGGGGAAGCCCTCCCAGCCACGCAGCTAAGGCAGACATCCCCCCGGCACTGCCTTTCCTGGATCATTTTGAACCTCCTCCCCGGGATCTGTAGGCTGCTGTATTGGAGACTCATCAAATCTCGTGTGCTCCCACTCCTGTCCTGCTCCTGTCCTGGTGGGGTTGGAGGCTGAAAGGGGTGGGACAGGAAGGGACAAGGGGGTATTTCCCTTTCACTTTTGCTTAATGCTTCCTCTTAAAGACAGCGGGGAGGGTAGACAGCAAGCTCGTCTATTAGGTTTCCACCCCGGCTGCCTTCCCCTCAGCTAGGAGAGCCCCTGTACTTTAAAATGCAACCTCCCCCCACCCCTTCCCCACACTGTTTGAAACGCGGCTGTGAGATTTGGCTGAATCGAGCTGCGTTTGCTGCCGGCACGTGGGTCCGGGCGTGGGCGCGTTTTGCGCGCACGGGGACGCGTGTGCACGGGGACGGCGTGCGGCGGCTGTCGTCCAGACCCGTTCCTACGGGCGCAGCGCAGCAGCAGCCGCGGACTGCGTTGGCAAAGCGGACCGAGGGTGGAGGAGGTCGAAGGGGAAACTGGTCCAGGCGAAAGACCAGAGACAATTAGGGCCTGCCGGGGTGCCTGCACTTTCCCGCCTTCTCGAAGTGACCTTTACGCCCGCGGCGGCGAGGAAGTAAACAATATTGATTAGGTTCTTCCTTCGGTTCCACGGGGCCGCGCTCCGCTGTGCAAAATGAACCATCAGTGGACGCTATTGACCGTGCGCGCTGGCGGCCTCTCCCATTCACATGTCCGCGCGTAATGAATTCGTCCATTTAGAAACATTACAAGGAATATTGGAGATTGACTGCCAGAGGAAGTGACACTTGACCCTTGCATCCTGCGCCCCGGAGGGGACAGCAGCCCGATTTCAAAATAGCAGTCCTCGAGCAGCGCCGCGCGGCGGTGACCGGCCACCGCCCTCCAGAGCCTCTCCGGGCCCCCTTACTCGCCCCTCCCGCCTTGCGAGCCGCGTTCCCTGCTCGACACCTTCTCGCCGCCGCGCTTCAATCAGACTCACTGGGATGGTACCGAGCAGGCGCCAGGGACAAGAAACAGGGCGCGAGCGACAACGCGCGAACACGCCGAGCCGCGCGACCCAGCGCCCCCAACCACGCGCGCGCTGCTCGCGGGGGCCCCACCCGGCCCGGCCGGATCGCCGAAAGAGCTGGGGCCCGCAGGGTCGCCCCCGGGACTCAGGGACCCTCCCGGGTCCCGTGCCCCTCGCTTCAGTCTCCGGAACGAACTGGGCGGGCGCTTGCCCTTGGCGAGCCCGGGGCTGGGATGCCCGGGAGGGGGATGAGGACACGTCGCCCCCTAATCGCCGCGCTCCCAGTTCGGTTCCTGCGGGGACCGGAGCGAATAGTGGACCGAGATGCAGAAAGGGAGGAGAAAAAGGACAAGAGAGAGGAGACGAGGGAGGGGAGAAGGGCCTTGGCGTGCGTCCCGCCCTCGGGCCTCAGCGCCCCAAACGCCCCGCGCTTAGCCGAGATTGGGAAGGCTCCGAGGCCGCGCGGCGCGGATCTGGGGCGCTTAGGACATTCACAAACATAATCGAGGTGCCGAACTGGGCTTCTTAATTTCGAAGTCGGGGCGGGCGGTGTGGCTGGAGCGCGCGGGCCCGCCCCCGCGCACCAAACGCTTCGCTCTGGTCTCCCTCTGGCCGCGCGAACCCGCCAAGACTGCTCCGCCGGGAAGTCCGGCCGCGCTTTTTGTTCTGGCCGGTGGCCGTAATGTAACGTAAAATGCCTATTAGAATTACTGCTACTGCTACACGAGTTTCTCCTTGTTTTGCCACCAACTAACAGGATTAGCCAACAAGAGCGAGATTTCAAATTAACCATAAAAATTACAAATTGCAATTCATTTAGCTGCCCATTTACTACATTAAAAAAACATAAATAAATGAATCTGTGTTCGGAGGGTTGAGACGGCCGCGAGGAAGCCTGAGCAGCTGAACTCAGGCCTCGCTCCTTGCCAGTCAGGGCTTGCGCCGGGAGTGCGGCGGTCGCCCAATTGGCACAGTCCTCCAGGGGACCAGATAGAGGCAGTGTGCGCTGTAGAGTTCTTTCAGGGGACTTAGGGCGGGGAAGGAGGCCCCCGAGCGCAAGCATTCTGACCATCTAAATGATTCCCTAGGAAGGGGCTGTGCGGGGGAAGAGGTGCGGGCGCCCAGGAGCGGTCTAGGGGAGAGGGCTCTTCAGAAGGAGAGCCGGGAAATGCAGCAAAAATGATTTGCAAAACGGATTAGGTGGTGGCGATTCTCGTTTGGCCCCTAGAGTGTAAGGAGTGAGGTGCTGGTGAGTTCCGTGCTGCATTTGGCAGTGGACGTGCCTTTAGCCAAATTCCTGTTTCCAGTCGGTCTGCAGGGGCAGGCGGGCCTTTTTCGGGAGCAGGCCATTCGTCTGGCCTGTGGGGTGGGTGTGTGGAGCTGAGCGGCCTTTCAAACCCAGTTTTTGCTTTCTCAATCAATGAAGTTTTATGCATTACAGACGCCCAGAGTCCTAAAGTTTTGTGTGGGCAGTAGACTCAGTGGGAGGCTTGATTTATGGGGGATGCGCTGGGTCGCGGTGGGTGAGCAAAAGAGGATTCCCGCTTTGCGGGGGGAGGCGGACTGGGCAGGAGTTCTCTTCCCCCCTTGGCCAAACGTCACTTAGAGGCAAACACTGACCATGCCTCGCTCCCAACTGGTTGGTTTCGGGAGATTTTGTTTCAAAGAAAAGGTTCTTTGGTAACGGACACACGCTTTGCTTCTCTCTGCAGCCGGCACCAGGGCAGGTGACGTTGCCCCACCGCGTGCGATCAGCAGGGGGCGCGCTGGGACGCCTCCCCCGCGCCAGGCGCCAGCCCCGCCGGCCACCCGTGGGGGTGGGGAGCCTCGAGCTTCTTTCCCCGCAAGTTGGCCCGCGCCGGGGGTCTTCTACCCGACCGCGTGGGCTCCTGTCCCGTGGGGCACTTCCCGGAACTGGGGCGAGGGGTGGTGCGCGCCCCGGCGAGGAGGGCGGGTCGGCCTGAGCCGCGGGCAGGACCAGCCGTTGGCACCGAGCTGGCGACGCGCGCAGTGTGGCCGGGCTCCAGTGCCCGTGCTGTCCCAGGATCGGAAGAAAGTGCGCTAGGTTCCACTGGCCGCCGCCAAGACGCGCACCCTAATTCTTTACAGACGCACGTCCTTTGGTACCCTCCCACCCCCGCCGCCGCCCCTGCCCTAAACTCTCGGGCCAAATCCAGAGGAGGACATGCCTCCTCCCTAGAATGTTCTCGAATAAATCCTGAACTAGTCTGATTCCACCTGAGCCCGGGCCTCCCGCGAGTAACACCAGAGTCAGGAAGGCCGGGGGTGGGGTGATGGGGACGGTGAGAGGCGGGGCGGGCACCTGGTGCCCAGTGGATCCTGCGTGGCGCTGGCGCCGCCGTCCCACCGAATCTGACCTTCCTTGCCCTCCTGAACCTGTTCAAAGGTTGGGCGGGCCCCACAGAGAGGGTGCCTCCAGCTTGGGCAGGCCGGGACGCAGGGGCGCACGCAGACTTTTCCAGAACCCCTGCAGGACCATGAAGCCCTTGGCATAGTGCTGGGCGAGGCCTTGGCGCCTCCGACGGCTCCCCGGAAAGGGTGGGCGGGGCGCCCGGGTTGCGCCCCGGGCCCTGGGCTGTAACCGCCCCCTCCCCCGGCCTCGGTGCCCCCGGGGAAAGGAGCGCGCGCAGCCCGAACCCCGCGCGGCTTCTCCCGCAAGCCCCGGAAAAAGGCGTGAGGGGAGGCGGGGAGTTGTTTTCCTGTCCTCGGGTCTCGCTCTCTCATCCTTGAACACGGAGCCAGAAGACGCAAAGGAGAGTTTGTTCAACTCTCCGCCGACAACCGCCGCTCAGTTACGTCTCATTTACTTCCTGCAGCTCCGCGTTCCCGGGCGCAGGGAGCGGGAGAAGCCTTTGTTCCGCCGACAAAGACCGGGAAGCTCGCCGGCCGGTCGGGTGGCCCAGGTTGGATGGGCTCCCCGCGCCCCGCTGCAGGTTTCGGGGCTGCTGCGCTGCTGGACACCTCCTCAGATCCCGACTGTGTTCTCTTGGGAGCCGAACTGTTCCCTTGAGCCTGCCGGAGCCCTTGCAGAATCCTGGCAGAACTACCTAGCGCGCCCCACACAGGGCCTTCCATGGGGCTTGAGGGGGTCTGAGAATCACCCCCGTGACGGCAGGAGGACACTGCCTCCCAGTCGCCAGGCGGAGGCGGGCAGTGGCTGGGGAACGGGGGAGCCGCGGCCGCGTTTACAGCAATCCCCAGGATTCATCCGTGCTCACCAGGTGGCTTTCCTCCTCGCCACGTGAGGTGTTTTATTAAATCTTTCCAGGCACTCACTGAGACAGGTACATTACTATCTCCATGGCACCGCTGAGGAACCAGGCCGGCGCAGCTAGTAAATAGCTGAATTTGAGCAAGACTTGCCTTTAGAACTGCTGCTCTGCTGACGCCCTCTGTGACCCCCACGTGGAGCCTGCTCTGGGCCTTGGGCCTCAGGCACCTGACCTGTAAAATGATGATGATCCATCCACCCTGCTGACTTCATGGTGGAGTGAAGCCCAGATTCTGAGGAGGAGAACTATCTTAGCTGATGAGGTGTGCTCCCAGGGGGTCAGACAGGGTGTGGGTGTGGCCATGGCCCTCCCCCTCGGAGCAGTGGGGCCCTGGCAGACAGCACTTTGCACCTTGATGACTTGAAACTGTGGAAGTGATGAGAGAACGGAGCTCCCCCGTCCGTCTGGGGAGTCTCGGAGCTGGGACGGCGAGAGGGAGGGTGCGCTGGGGTCCTGAGGGAGAAGCCATGCTGGACCCCCAGGTTTCCTGTATCCGTGATCAACAGGCTTGATTAAGCACCTGCTGTGGGTCCAACACTGCACTTGGTGCACTGGGGAGATGCAGGGTGTTGGACGGGCAGCCCCCAAGCTCGCTCCAGCCTCTGTGTTCTCTACCCAGAGGAGGGGTCCCGGAGCATAGCCTTCTAGTCACAGCTGGACACAAACGGAGCTCCCACCAGCCTGTCTGGAACCTTTCACACTATACCAAACAGACCAGCCTGTGTCTCACATTGGCGGCTTCCCTCTCTTCCTGTCTGGTCCAGTGCCTGGCACATGAGGAGAGCTCAGTCCTTGTGGGCTAGGCTGGGCGGCACCTCTCTGGCTGCAGCGTTTCCTGTACATAGGAGTGAGCGAGGGGCAGGTGAGGGGATGGTCCCTCTGGGAGATGTGTGTGATGTATGTGCACGAAACAGTCACGCTCTGTGACCTTCCTTGGAAGACAGACCCTTTACATCCCCGCGGGGTCTGAGCGCAGCGCTACCTAGAGCAGTCCCTCTGGTTCCCAGTGCAGAGTTACCTCCACCCCTCCCCCACCCCCCACGCCACCCCCCACCCCCCGCCCCAGGACCACATCCACTGACCAGCAGAGCCCGTCTCTGGCCTGGAAACAAGAATGTCCCCTCCTCTCACCACTCCAAGCAGGCAGGTGCGTCATCCATGGATGTAAAAAGCTGGCAGGGCGGATGCGGTGGAGAAATGGGCAGCAGAGCAGAATTGGAGGCCTTGCTCTCCCAGGGCCTTGCTTTAGACAGAAGCAAGCCTGTACCCCCATGTCCATTTTATAGATGGAGAAATGAGATCCTGGAAAGATCAAAGGATCAACGATGAGGAGGCCAACCAAGGGCCTGGAAGAGGGGAGCCCTGTCAGCTAATAATAACTCATACTTGGATAGCATTCCCTATACGCCTCATCCTCTTTGCCCTTTATGGATGCAGCCCCCCAACGAGCCTGGAAGATAGGTTCTAGTCTCATTCTTCCCATTTTACAGATGAGGAAACTGAGGCGCCGCGAGGTTTGGTGACTTGCCCAAGATCACACCGCCTGATAAGTGGTGGAGGCTTGGTTTGTCACCACACTGTGCTGCCCTGCACAGCGTCACGTCTCACAAAGAGATGCCTGTCCCCAGGAGGAGCCCCACCGTCCACTGTGGACAGATGAGCAGGGACAAGAGAAGGTGCAGGGGAAGGTCCAGCCGCCCCCCTGGCCCCTGGGTGCCCGCCTGTCATCCCCAGAGCCTCCTGGTCCCTCCAGGAGGGTGGACCTGATGAAGCACGCCTTGAATTTTCCCAGATAAAAGGGCACAGCTGGCCTCACATGCCCCAGTCACCCCTGCTGAGAGAGGTTCCACATGCTGACCCCGGTTCCCACTCCCCCTCATCCTTAGCTTTGATCTAATGAGTCTTAATCCCCACTGATGACCTGGCCTCTGTTCATCTGTTTCCGTCCACTCTCTAGGCAGCAGCGCCAGCCTCTTTGGGATTCTTTGGCCTGAACACCTGTTCCCACCAGCGACCTTGTTCCCCAAACCTCCCGCCTTCCCACAGGGTGGCACAAACACTGCACCCCCCCCAAGTAAATGTCCCTTAAATGATCAAGAAAAAGTCAAGCATATTTAATACACAGCAGAGAAAAGTCAGGTGTGTTTAATAACAGATTAGATGATTTCCTCCAAAGTGGGTAAACTATTCAAAGTTGAGATGCTTTCTTATGAGACGTCTAGAAAACTTAGCTCCCCAAGAAAACAAAGGGTTTTTCTGTAGTTGATTTCAAGGCTTTTCAACCCAAATGACACCGGCGAGGACTTAGGAGGCTTCCGGGACTGTGGCAACCAGCATGGCTTCTGGGGCCAAGCAGATCTGGTTTAGAGCCCCACCCTTCTCCTCACTAGCTGTGTGGCTTTGTGTAAATCTCCCACCCTCTCTGAGCCTTGTCTTCCACCTTCAAGTAGGGCAGAAACAGTAATCAGGGGGTTGCGTGAATGGAAGTGACATGCTTGGGGCTAGAAACCTGTTGCTAGCACTTTCCTCTCGGCCTCTCTCCATGCTCCATCAGGTCCTGGGCCCAGCAGAGCCTATGCATGCACCACAGGTCCGGAGGCCGGGGGCCAGGCACAGGTAGGGCAGGAGAGGGGCAAGCAGGAGGTGGACAGTGCCGAGGACAAACAAAGTACTCGGCCTGGGAAAAGACTGCGCTGCTGGTCTTCTCCAAGCCCCCTCTCAGCTAGATGCTCAGGCCGCGGGCGTCCACTGCTGCCTGTCTCCTCTGGATATGATAGAATCTGTGCCATGTTTCACCTGCCCCGTGAGCATTGCTTCACTGTGTATCTCTCCTCTCCTGCGGAGCCCGGGAGGTCAGGGTACGCGATCTGGATCTCTGCTGAGAGTGCCGGCTCATCCGTGCGTTTGTGTTGTCGATGTGGAACAAAGGTCCAGCCCTTTTCCCAGCAACCAAGCCCTGAGGGTACCCCTCTTACTTGATGGCTGGAAAGCTGCACCCCAGTTGCCTGTAAAACAACTGCACTTATATTAGGGTTCCAGGTTCCAAAGCTCCAGAGACTGCCCGGGATGGAAATAACCTTGATGGGGCTTAGGGAGAGAACCTGCTTCAGGCGAGTTCTCCCTCACCCTGGCCCACGGAGATGGACGAGCCCTCCTTTATCCGAAGCCCCATGAATGGATGCAGCTGGGTTTGAATCTGGACCCTCTTGACAGGAGGGGAATCAGGCAGGTTTGGACTTCCCCTTCGCAGCTTTCTTTGTGGACACCCTGGAGGGGGTGCTGGTGAACAGCACAGCATCCTGGGTGCAGCCAGGGCTGGGGGCCTCTAGTCCCCAGGATCACACGGCCCCCAGGGAACAGCTCTGACTCGCCTGCTTCCTGCCTTTGGGACCTGTGTTGACTCACTTCATCTAAAAGAGATGAAAACCCTTGGGTGTCTCCCCCCAGTCTTCCTGCTTCTGGGGTCATACCCGCCTCCCATGACCTTTCCTGGAACAAACCCCCTCAACAGTGACTGCATCTAGAGGTGGGGAATCACAGTTTAAATTAAAAAGGGCCGAGCCCTTGCTGTGAAGGGGAAAGCCGTGCAGGGCTCCGGGCTGGGGAGGGGGCGCGCCTTCTCACCTTGCAGATGGCAAATGGATTTTCATTCAGAGGAAATCAAATCCCCTAAGAGGGTGCCTAACGTGAGAAGCTGGGGCAGACACTGAAGCCTGGTCATTGAGCCACAGGTGAAACAGCTTCCAGGTATTGATGTGCCACCGAGGCCCAGTCAGACGGGGCAGTGTTGTCAGATCCCCCCAGCCTGAGCGCCCAGGCGCCCTGCCCCTCCGTCCCTCCCCTCCAGGGACGTCCCCACCTCCCCTCCGTCCCCTCCAGGGATGTCCCCACCTCCCCTCCGTCCCTCCCCTCCAGGGATGTCCCCACCTCCCCTCCATCCCCTCCAGGGATGTCCCCACCTCCCCTCCGTCCCTCCCCTCCAGGGATGTCCCCACCTCCCCTCCATCCCCTCCAGGGATGTCCCCACCTCCCCTCCATCCCCTCCAGGGATGTCCCCATGTCCCCTCTGTCCCTCCCCTCCAGGGACGTCCCCATGATAGAAGGCCAGGGGGGCGGCTCTGCAGCAGGAACTTGATGACTCCACCTTCCCTTCAGCATCCCATGAGGGTGTTTAAATCCAAACGTGGTGTGTAAATGCAGGGTGTTTCCTGAGGTCCTGGAGGTGCCCCTTGGGGTCTCCATGGCTCCTGGAGAGGCTCCCGCACGCAGCCCACACATGCCCGCTGATTCCCAGGAAACTGTGCCTCCTGAGGGCAGGGCCCCTCTCAGTCACATCTGACAATCGGCCAATGAGGCAGGAAGCTCCCACATCCCTGGAGGAAGCACACCTGACTTCTGTCACCACCTGTGCTGTCCGCATGTGAATTGCTTTGTTTTAACCAGTGGTGACAACTCAGGTGGACTCGGCCTTACCTGGGGACTCTCGCGCCTCCTCTCATTTTGGCATCTGGAGCTGCTGAAGGGCTATGGGGGTCCGTCTCCGCAGGACTCGTGGGCATCTGCGCCTGCCGGAAGCTTTGATGATTAACACGCACCTCTCGCTGATTTACGTGCTGAATCCATTCTGAGCTGCTCGGAGGAAACAGACAATGAGGATTAACTGGCAAAGACAAGAAGAGAGAGGGTGGGAGAAACGGGGCATTTGCTGCTTTCCCTTGTTCCTGAAGCGGGGGCTCTTTCTCCCGCAGTGATGCTGTGGGTCGGTGGGGGGGATGGTGCATGCCGTTCCGGGTAATTCTGTCCTGTCGGGTAGTCCTCTGAGTGGGCACCGGGCAGCTTCCCCACGGTGTCCGTGGACAGCTGTGATTCGGCGGGGCCCTGACATCTGGAGCTCGGGAGCTGCCAGGGGAGGACCCCCAGGTGCCCTTCAGTCGCCAGTTCACTCCTTCCCTGTCTGTGTCTTCATTTGCAAACGCTCGCTGGCAGGAACTGAGTTGCCTGCCACTCCCAGAGGCTAGAAACACATCGGAGGTGGACGATCACAGGAGAGATGACCACTGGGAACCTGGGACGGGCTCTGGGGGCGCCGGGAGGGAAGGTGTCCCACACAGCAAGGCCGTGCCGGGACCAGGTGCCAGTTTTACCCCTGCCCTGTCGCCGTCAACCGTGACCTCGGGCAGGCCAGTAACTTCTGTAACATGGCCTCCTCCTGCCTCCCTGGGGTGATGCAGTGAGAACTCTGGGTCTGGAGGGAAAGGGAGAGATTATCACTTGCTGCAACTTTTCTTTTTCCAGAGGCCAGAGAAGAGAGCCAGCTGTGCAATCCAGGCTCCTGTGTTTTGGGCCCCCCTCTGGTTCAAGAGGACACAGCTTTTCTCAGGCCCCACTTGGTGGATTCTAACCGTCCGTCCCACGGAGGTGGTGGAGAGGCCTACTGGCAGGGTGGGGGTCTTGAACAGAACGTGCTTGTACTGGGGGGGATGCTCTCTCCCCTTCCCCGGTCATGTCCTCCCCAGAACCTCAGAATGGGACCCTCATCTGGAAGTAGGGTCTTTGCAGATGCCACTAGTTAGGTGGGCCCTAAATACATGAACTGGTATTTTTATAAGAAGAAAAGAGGACACGGGGAGACCCCCAGAGGACGCAGCCATGGACGGCGGAGGCAGAGATTGGGGTGTCTCATCTATAAGCCGAGGAAGCCGAGGGTGGCGGAACCACCAGAAGCCGGGAGGGGCTTGACAGGTTTCAGAGGGCGGGTAGCCCTCCCACACCTTGATCTTGGACTTCCAGGCCCCAGCCGAGGAGAACACATTTCTGCTGTTTAAGGCACCGAGTCTGCGGGGCTTTGCTACAGCAAACCCCGTGCGATGCTGAAATGCCCTGCAGGAGAGGACCAGGGGCGAGGCTAGCGGGCGGCAGTGAGGCCAGGGGCTCAGGGGTCCCTCCCACTGGCCGTGATGTCGCTGTGGTCTCCGCGATGCCCTGTCTGCCCCCATGAAGTGTCAGCCCAAGGCCCCCGGGGCGAGAGGGTGTGATTTGAGGGTGCTGGGAGCTCCCTCTGCCCTCCACCCCCCACCTGAGTCTCCTTCCCTGTCCTGTCTCTGTGTCACAGCAGTGGCCATGCAGCCACGGTGTGGTAGAGCCCACAGGAGGAGACCATAATGAGGCCCGGAAGGAGGGCGTTTCTTATGCTCCCAGGCGAGAGGGGTCCCGGCCCCCCCACAGAGTCACAGGAGGCCACAGTGTGGTTGGGAGGTGGAGGGGCGGCTGCGAGGGGGGAGCCTAGGTGCCTGGCAGAGAGGCGGCGGGCTGAGCAGCTTAGGGGTGGCAGGTCTGCACGCTCTGGGGGCTCCAAGCTCTAGGGGTGGTCCTGAGCTGCCTGGCACCTGGGCCAGGGTAATAAAGGCAGAGGGCTGCTGCCCGTGGGGCGCCTGGGCAGAGAGCGGAGGGGTGGCTCTGGACGGCCGTCCTCTGCAGGACCCCACTGGGCCCTTAGCCCTCTCACCAGGAGGGGCAGTCTCTCCCCAGCCAGAAAGGGTTTCAAGATGTCAAATATCATAGCATAGACAAAATCATATATATATATATATATATATATAGAGAGAGAGAGAGAGAGAGAGAAACAGTTGTTGAACGTCTGTTATTAGCTTGCTCAGACCGGCATTTGACCCGGACTGCAGTCAGGACACCCAGCATCACAGGCAGTGCCCTGGACTTGCAGAACTGTTTCCTGGTGGAGGGAAGGAGAGAGTGCAGGGCTCAGAAGTGCTGGCTCTGAGGGGGATCCGAGGACAGGGTAAGGGCTCCTGGGAAAGCGGCCGGGAGTGTGAGATGTGTTGGGGGCATTTGTTTTATTTGCAAAGCTCTGCTTGCTTTGCAGGCCAGTGTCACAGCTTCATGGGAGCGCTCCATACCCACGGTTCAGAGGCCACGGGTGTCCTTGCGTGTCACCCTGGTGCCTGAGGACATGACATTGCTGCCCATCTGCTGCTGCCCGCTGCTCGCCCTCCTCCCCCCGTGTCTGTGGGCACTTGCTTAGAGCAGGGAGGGGGCCGCGTGACCTTGAAAGGGGGACACAGCTTTGCGACATGCCAGGCTCCCTTCTGGGGGGCAGGCAGGGTCTGGCTGCACATCTGTCTGGAAATATGTGGATGAAAAGAGGTGCTGTCCGGGCAGTGACAGCGCAGCTGGGGGCAGGGGAAGCGGGCCTGGCCCCCCACGGCCTGGCCGCTGGGCTGCAGGGGGATGGGAGGCCGAGGACTGGAGGAGGGGTCCGGTCCGTGCAGAGGGGCAGGACGGGTGCAGGACGGGCCCCGGCCTCACCCCGCAGCCTCCTTCCTTTCTTCCGCTGCTTCACGACTTGCTATCTGCTCTGTGTTTTGCAAAGTGTGCCATGCACCTCGGAGCCTGCAGCATCTTCATCAAAATGACTGAAACTGTCGCTTGGAGCCAACGTCCACTTAGGCCTCCCTGTCGCTAGTTACCACCTCCTCGGGGCCCCAGGAACTTTCTGCTGAGTATGAATCCGCTCAGTGTTTCCCAGGCGGTGTTCCTCAGAATACTGGTTTCTCCAGGGATTAATGTTGTTTGTCCTGCAGAAAGGCAGGGGAAGTTTCCATGGAAGAAGTAATCAGGGTTTCCCACCATCCAGGGCCTCCTTCTGTATGCATATTAAAGGCTCCGAGGGACTTCCCTGGCCATCCTGTGGTTAAGGCTCTGTGCTTCCACTGCAGGGGGCACGGGTTTGATCCTTGGTTGGGGAATTAGGATCCCGCATGCTGCGTGGTACGGCCAAAAAAAAAAAAAAAAAGACTCTGGTTTTATTTAACCAGGAATCTTCCCCAGAATCTTTCTCCAGGTAGCACCTATTGACACCTCTGCATCTGGAACCCTCTGGGAGAACCCTGTTTCACGACATTGAGGGGAAATGGTCTGGGAGCAAATCAGCGGTGCATATCATTTCTGTTTTTGTGACCTAGGAACCAAGCAGCTTTGCCCACTGAAGGGTTTGTAAGGCTGTTATCTGGGCCGATCCTGAGGGAGATGACAGAGTAGAGACAGCTTGTCTCCACTGCTGTGGACTTCTGTCCTCATCCACTTCTTTCCCTTCAGCGTCCCCTCTCCTCGACCTGCTCCGCTGCCCGGTGTTGTGATTCTGCCCATCTTTCATCTCCCTGAAATTATATCTTTCATGACCAGAATGGAAAGCTTGTTTATACTAATGTGTCAATGACTAGCCCGCTGATATTGCTTAAATTCAGCATGGGCAGGAGGCTTTGTGCACACCACCCACAGGCCCTGGGAAGTTTGCCTTTCAGCAGAGGACCACCCCCTATTTCCCCTCCGTTCTTCTCTTCCCTGCCCCCTGGTCCTCGGCCACCAAAGTTTGTCTGGCCCAGCCCAGCAGCACAGCCTGGGTCTCAGGACCACACGCCTTGGGTCTCAGGACCACATGCCTCTGGGGCTCCCGTGTGTCCGCCCACAAGCTCTCATCCCTCTCCCTGGCTGTCCTTGAGGTCTACAAGGCAGCTCCCTGACCCCACCATCTGGTGTTTGGGAACAGGAAGGCTTCCCCTTTCTGAGTCCCAAGTTCAAGGGCAGATGGGCCTTCGTTTTTCTTTTCTCCACTGTGTCCCGTGGTGGGGTGATCAACCAGAAGGCCCACGTAAGTTCTCATTCAGTGCAGCAGGGACAGGAACCGTCCCTCTGGACGCACGCAGCCTCTCTCCCTCTCATGGTAGACATGCCCTCATGTTTGCCATGGGCTTGGCTCCTGACAGGGGCCCATTCCCAATCCCCTCTCAACTGGGCAAGGCCAGGGGGCCACATGGCAGGTGGGCAGTAGGTGGGAGGGATCCTTTCCACCCTCCTGTGGCCGGTAGTGCGCCACTTGCACTGGTGACCCTAGGACACAGCAGGGTGGCACGCGGGAGACACCTGGGCACAGGGCGCCTTGGGGAGCACAGCCACCAGCCCCCAGTCACCACACCTGGGAGACAAATACATCTTCACCTAAACCGTCTGGAGAGCTGCCTCGGGAACGCTGCCGTGAATCAGCATCGCTGGCGTCCTAGGTGTCCATCACACCTCAGTGGGGACTCAGGGCTGTTCAGCTGGGGGCAAAATGGGGTCTGGAGCAGCGGTGTTTGCAGGGGGAGAGCGACGGTGCAGGAAGAGCCGGTCAGGAAAGGTGGGGGGCAGGTGGGGTGCCTATCCCAGGTGTCCCCGAATTCCCATGGCCTATCTTTGCTTCTGTACCTCTGTGGACGTGCGTGGTAGAGAAGGGGGTGTCAGAGGCCCTGCCTTCCCAGCAGGAGAGGAAGCTGGGGGCTGCCGTGGGTCCCGGCTCGGGCACCCGGACAGGAGCAAATGACCCTTTGTGAATCTTGCCCTTCTGTCCTACTCTTGTTACCGCCCCTCCCGAGTCAGTCCCCAACCAAGGGTCTCCTGCCCGGTGTCGCTGGAGCCAGCAGAAGGGGACGGAGCTCAGTTCAGAGGCAGTTCAGAGGCAGAGGGAAGCTTTGTTCTCTGAGCGAAGAAGAGCTTGGGCTCTAGAGCACGCGCTCTCCCGCTAGGCCGGGGCGGGGCTGCTTTATAGGGTCTGGTCGGCGGAGGGGGCGGGGTTCTCGGGGGCGGGGCAGCCGCGCCGCTCATGCTCCAGATCGCAAAGTGCCGGGCGCAGCGGTTCTGCGCACGGCCCGCTGCCGCCATCTTGAATCGCAGTGTCGGGCGCAGCCTTTTTACGTCAGAAACTCTAGTCTGAGCGGGCGAGGCCTCTGGACGCGACCCCCTGTGAGCAAGTGAAGACTAAGCGCAAAGGAAGAAAAGGTTAGACTTATTACCCAGATTCTGTTTTCATTTTCCGGGAATCGTTGACGGGGTTTGCTGGTGACACTTAGCGTCGCAGGAGCTGCATGGGTGCAAGACGAAGCCGGTGAGGGGAGGGTGCGTGTGCGCGTGTTGATGTGCGCACACGTGTGCGTGTGCTCTGACCGGGCCTTCCTGTGCCAGCAGAGAGAATCTGTTTCGTTCTGCAAGAGAACCCGTGTGTTTGGCGGGGATGCAAAGAGTCAGGCCTTTGAAAAAAAAAAATCTCCGTGTTCTTTCGTGAATGCCAGCAGAGCTGGGCGGGGGCGGGGGGTGGGGTGGACGGGTGGACCTGGGCCAGAGGGACGGGAGTAATTGGCCACATGCAACATGGTTGTGATTGGTTCTGCGTGTAGCTGAGCGGCCGCGAAGGCCCCGTGGATTATTATGTGGAAGGAATGAATTTTAAAAACTTAACGCTTCCCGTATTATTCTCTTCATCGCACAGTGCTTTAAAAATAGCATCCTCACCAGGCAATCTGAAATATTTAACAGGGTCATTCTTGATTAAAATCTAATAAACGGGGGTGGGGGGTCGCCTTCCACATACAATACGCGCCCTGTAACCCGAGGTGGGGCATGCCACGGGGGTCCTCCTGCTCATCTCCTCAGAGCAGTACGCCCACGCTTCCGTCCCTCGAGTGCAGGATGCCTGTGGCACATCCCTTCACTGGGGAGGTCTACAGCAGCTCCCATGATGGGGGTCCCGTTTCCTGGGGCTCCACAGCCCCCCACCCCCATCTGCCCAGTGAGCAGCTGACGGGATCACATTCACCAGGCAGTTTGGTTAGGGGGAGGGGTGCAGCTAGTGGTCCCTGGAGCCCACTGGGCCCAGCCCGGCTGCGAGCCCACGGCCTGGACCCCATGCAGAAGCACAGCAGGGACACCCCCAGGGGTCCTTTCCAAAGGTGAGCACTCAGATTTGCAGCTGGACTTCTCCCATCTCTGGGCAAGACTGCATGTGCTCTGGAGAAAATCAATTTTGTAGCGTCCTTTTGAGACGGAACCTGCATTTGCGTCTAAATAAAGCTTTAAGTAATATTCTGTGATGTCTTGTACAGCGGGTTCTCTGCATTGATATTTTGGTGGTGGGAGTCTCTGCTATTTCATTGCTTTGAAATTGTTAAAAGCACTGAAATGACTGGTACCTCCCAGGGCCCAGGAGAGCCCTTGCAGCCTGAAAAATGGAACAGAGACAAATTAAATGATATCGCACCTGCTCCGATCTGTAATTTAGACTCTCTTAATGAAAAAACAATGAATGGCTTCGTTTTCTGCCGTGTTGGAAGCTCTCCTCACGGTGGTTCAGGTTAAAGAGAAACGCCCCCCATCTGCATCCTCCCCGGGCTTTGCGGTGCGGGGCCCCTTTAGAAGGCGCCCCCCAGGTTCAGGGCGCTGGCACCATGCTCACCGGGTCTGGCCGTGGCGTCTGTGTCCCTGCAGAGGACAGAGCACGGAAGCTGCCTCCTGTAAATACTTGCCCAGAAGCTCGGGTCACCCGCTGGCTCAGGGGCACTCACAGCGTCCGCCTGGCTGCTGGGGAGCTGGAGAGTGAGGCCTTCCGAGTGTGCCCCAGGTGCAGCCCCTGTTCTAGAAGGTTCTGAGAGGAAGAAAGGCCTCTGGGAGCAAGGAGTGGTCTCTGCCACAGCCCCCAAGGTGTGGGCAGTTATACTCAGCAGAGCCACTGCTGTCCGCCAGCCGCCCCCGAGGGGACGTGCCTGCCTCTCGGTCACACCCCAGCACCAAGCTTCCCCGAGCGCCCCTCAGACCAGGGTCCCACATCAGAAAGGGCTGGAGAGAGCTCTTCCTTGCCCCGTGGGCGGCTGACCCTCTGCCGGGTGGGAGGAGATGTACCCCGGACAGGCTCCCCAGGCCCGAGGCTGTATGGACACCGGCGGCCCAGGTCCTTGGGAAGAGCCCTGAGTGAGGAGTTCATGGGCCAGGGCTGAGCGCCCAGCTCGCGGAGGGCAGCGGTGGCCCGGGGCTGCCGGAACCAGGCTCCACAGCTGAGCGAGGGAAACAGAAATTCATTGTCTGGGGGCCAGAAGTACACACAAGGAAACAAACGTCATCATAATACACGGGGGGGCCGAGCTGTGAGCAGTATTCACACAGTTATATGCACCCAATATCAGTTGAATAAGAAGCTGTGATGTGATGTGTTGGAAGGAAGCAGTGGAGAAAGCGAGGGGGAGAGAGGCTACAGAGAGCCTGTCGCTGGTCCCCGGGGCAGAGGTGCCGGGAAGCGGGGCAAGCGGGCTGCTCGTTTGCATCGAAAGTCGGCCGAACTGTGTTACTTTGAAAACTATTATTGTTTTGTTTTTTTTTTTTTAGAAGATGTTGGGGGTAGGAGCTTATTAATTAATTGATTTATTTTTGCTGTGTTGGGTCTTCGTTTCTGTGCGAGGGCTTTCTCTAGTTGCGGCAAGCGGGGGCCACTCTTCATCGCGGTGCGCGGGCCTCTCACTATCGCGGCCTCTCTTGTTGCGGAGCACAGGCTCCAGACGCGCAGGCTCAGTAGTTGTGGCTCACGGGCCTAGTTGCTCCGCGGCATATGGGATCCTCCCAGACCAGGGCTCGAACCCGTGTCCCCTGCATTGGCAGGCAGATTCTCAACCACTGCGCCACCAGAAAAGCCCACTATTATTATTATTATTTTTTTTTAACGCGGGCCTCTCATTGTTGTGGCCTCTCCCATTGCAGAGCACAGGCTCCGGACGCTCAGGCTCAGCGGCCATGGTTCACGGGCCCAGCCACTCCGCGGCATGTGGGATCTTCCCAGACCGGGGTATGAACCCGTGTCCCCTGAATCGGCAGGCGGACTCTCAACCACTGTGCCACCAGGGAAGCCCCAAGCCCACTATTATTGTTTTGATAAAATGAAACAGAGATAAAATCCTTGGATCATTTGACATTTTTTAAAAGGTGGATGTATCAGAATGTGACGCCATGGGTGCACCTGGCGGGGAGCCCCGAGGACTCAGACTCCGAGGGATGGTTCCCGGGCCACGCACGAGCGCCGCGGGGCCTGGGTCATTCTCTGCGGTGAGAGAGATCTGTCCAGGGCGTGTGGGAGGGTGGCCAACAGATGCCAGCCGCACGTCCGCAGTCAGGACAGTCAAGACCCAGGGTCCCTGCGGACCCCTCGCCTGTGCTTGAGACCCTGGTTCGGCTGGCAGTGTGTTCCCTGGGGAGGCCCAGCTTGGGGACCCTGGTGGGACTGGAAGGGAGGAGTTTGGGGTGGGGAGGTACCCTGAAGGCACACCCCAAGAGCATCATCCCATCTTTTGCATCCTAGCCCTGGGCCTCTCGGAGCTGCCCCGAGGGCCGTGCCTCTGGCCAGAACCCTACCCTGGACCCTTCGGGATCTGTATATCTGCAGCGACAGTCTCTATGGTACCCAGTTACGCCTGTGGCGAGCACGCAGGGGGACAGCAGGGCGGCCTGAGGTGACATGGCTTGCGGATTCCTCAGGCTGGCCTCTGTGGCCCGGGGGCCTGCAGGCAGCATTTGGGGACCCTGTGCCTTTTCTCAGAGAACTCTGTTTCTGTTCTCAGCGGCTTCTATGGCACCCAGATGGCTAAGAGCCACCCTTTCGCGGCAGGCTTGGCCGGGCTCTGTCGCTCCTCCAGCTCACGGGTCTGTCCTTGGCTGCAAAGGGCAAAGCTGTGCAGTGACACGGCAGCGACGTGAGGGGAAAGCCAACCTGAAGCCTGGAGGGACCGAGCGGGCGTTACCCTCCCCCTCCGGCGCTGAGGGACCCCTCCCAGTTGTTGGTGCGCGAGGAGAATTCTTAGCGTTTTCTCTGTTTTCCCCTTACTAATATGAGTTCCAGCTGTTTGCCCCCATGAATGAAAAAGAAGTACAGTTCCCTTCATTAATGTGCCTGCTTCCACAGCGACTCATTTAAAATTCATTCTGGCAGAGGCTGCAGCATCTGTTACCATTTTTACCTGGGCCCCGAGGGCGGAGGTTCTTACTTTGCTGGCTTCAGATGATGGTGCATAAACATCTTCTTTCCCTTCCCGGGTTTCGACAGCAGGCAGGAGCAGCTGGGAATTTATGGAGGCCCCAGTTCCCCACCAGGTCAAACAGAATTGGCAGCCAGAGACACCTGAAGGCAGGTGTGCACACCTGGCTGGAGCCCTGACACGCCTTCCCTTCGTATCTGAATCCTGACAATGCCCACCGCATTGATTCCTCCGGGTCAAGCCCTCAACTGGGGGCTTTGGAGAGAATGCACTTTCCTCCTGGGACACCGGGGGCGCCCGGGCGCTCCCCACGGGGCTCCTGCAGTCCCTGGAAACCCACCGAAGGGAGTCAGTTTACAACGCGGTAGGCGGCTGGTTAAAAAACAACAGGCCGGAAGGTGGCTGGGGCTGGGGTCTGGGGGGAGCCGGTGGCTCTTTCTACTGGATTATTAACTCAGCCTTCTGGTGGTTTTGGCCACTTATGTGTCCTCCCTTTCTCAAACTTTCATTTTCATCAATCTGGAAAGCAAGCCCCAAGTCCTAGTCCCCCATAGCCTCAGTGAATAAATTGCCAAAAGCTCCGTCCAGTTCACATGCTGCTTAAGAAGTAGAATAGAATACATACAACATATTTTCAGCATCAAATTCCCGTTGAGATTTGCCTTTTAAAAAATACCTATGAGCCCCCAGTTGGTCTCTGATGAGGGAGTAGGCTGGGCGGCGGGCGGGGGTGTGTGGGGGGGAGGACGCAGGTGCTTCAGTGGCCACCAGGGGGCGCGGGCACCACTCAGGGGGAATCTCGAAGCTCATCCCAGGATGAGCCCCATCCTTCCACCGAGGCCTTCCCGCCGGCGTCCTGCTTCAGCAGGAACTATGGAGGGTCGCGTGTCCACGGGGCCTTGGCCTGGTTCTAGGTGGGCTGCGGGGGCGTGAAGTGATGGAGGGGGTTCTTGGACAGGAACCCCCTTCTCCTCAAACGCAGCCACTGGGTATTCCAGGAAAGCCTCAGTTGCACAGAACACACTGACCAAAAACAAACCGGGGACAGCCTGTGGCGGCAGCGGGCACGTTTTAGAAGCAGAGGGAGGCCGCTCTGATGGGCTCACAGCAGTGGGAAGTGGCTTCCGGGAGGCGGGTCCTGAGTCCTCAGAGATCCACGTGTGCTCTGTGCTCGCTGGGAGACAGGGGAGGGGCGGGTCCTTCTGGAGTGCTGCGTCTGAGGAGCCCTGGGTCAAGCAGGCCCCCCTTCGCTTCCCCAGCTGTGCGATGGGGCGCAGGTAGGTGAGGCCTAGGGCTAGGGTCAGGGCACTGGCTGTGGGGTCGGCCATGCCACAGGCAGACAGTGTCTGTGCTTCAGTCCCTGAGACTTTACCCCCAAGGGACATTGAGCACGTCTGGGGACATCTTGCGTCTGGAGAGAGGCGGTGGGGAGAGGCCAGAGTTGCTGCAACACCCCGAAGGGCCCAGCACAGCTGGGCTAACAGTTATCTGGTCCACACATCCAGTGCTAGGCTGGGGAGCCCCAGTCTAGAGGGGTCGCCCTGACAGTGGGTCCCCAGGGCTGGGTGAGCACAAGGGTCACATTCCAGACGCCTCCCCTGGGCAGGGGGCACGGCTCCCTCTCCCCTTGGCTCTGGGCACTGGATTTGCCCCTTTCTTGCACCACCTGGACTCCACCCACCATCACCCAACGCGTGTCTACAGGGCACCTGCTCTGTGCCAGGCAGGGGTGAGGGGAGAGAGATGGGGTGTCTCTCCCGGCAGGGGAGTTACGCAGGGGGAGGACCCCAAAGCTGCCCACGACTGTGCTGAGTTGGTGACCAGTATGGGGCCTGGACAGTTACCATTGTTCGAAGACAAGGGAGTAGCAATGGGGAGAAGCGTGTGCACCGAGTGCAGAAGGTAAGAAGTATTCCAGGAGAGAAGACATGTGATTTCGTAAACTCTTCACCGCACCAGGAAATCGGGAGTGGGAGCGAGGGCACGTGCACTGTCTGCGTGGGGCCTCCAGTGTGATTCTTTCTTGCCCTTGGTAGCCACAGCTGCATTAGCCCCTCGGGGCCATAACATACGCGGCAGATGGGCATGAGTCTCTCCCAGGTCCGAGGTCCGGTGCCGGCTGGGGTGGGTTTTGGGGACAGCCTCTCCCAGTGATCCTCCCGGGTCTGACCCCCCCATGACCTCATTTAACCCTAATTACTTCCCGAGAGCGCCCGTCTCCAGATACAGCTGCGCTGGGGGCAGGGCTTCGACGTATGAATTTGGGGACACAGACATCTGTCCATAACGAGCCCTCAGGGCAGCAGGCCTCATGCAAAGGAACCTGCATGAAGCAGAGACAGTGTGGGCAAGACGGTGGGAAGCGAACATCCATGTAAACGGTTTGTTTGCATTTGTGTTAGAATTTGCCTATTCAGAGACATCTTTGTATTTTTAAACTGCATTACAAATAAACATTAAAAACAAAACTGAACTTCCAGAGAAGGAAGAGAGATGACTGACTTGGGTGGGAGGGGGGTTCTGAGACGTTAGGGTTGATCCGGACCCTCCACATTCATTTGTTCGAGTCCTGACCCCCAGTAGCTCAGAATGTCATCTGATTTGGAGGTAGGGTGTGTACAGAGGTCATGGAGATAAAGTGAGGTCATTGGCTTGGGTCTCGTCCACTGTTTCTGTTGTCCTTGTGTAAAGGGGAAGCTTAGACGTGGACACACACACAGGGAGACCCCATGTGAAGATGAAGATGGCCATCTGGGAGCCACGGAGAGATCCCTTGGGAGGAATCCACCCTGCCCGCACCTTGATCTCGGACATCTGACTCCCAGAACCACATCTGACCCCCGGAACCATGAGACTATCCGTTTCTGTAGCTTAAGCTGCCCAGTCTGTGGTGCTTTGTTACAACAGCCCTAGTGAATGATTCACAAGTCAGAGGGGGGTTGTCTTGGGCTTTTGTTTTATTTTGTGGATTTGTGTGTGTGGATGAATGGGAGAGACTTGAACATATTCATAGGCTGCAAATAGACAGCAAGAGCCTAGTTACTGGTGAGATAAGTGTGATCCAGCCCTACACTGGAATATTATGCAGCCCGGAAAAGGAAGCAGATCCTGACACATCCTACGACGTGGATGAACCTTGAGGATGTTATGCTCAGTGAAATAAGTGAGACACAGAAGGACAAATCTGTGTGATTCCACTTACATGGAATTCCACTTACATAATCAAATTTACAGACACAGAAAGGAGAAGGGTGGGTGCTGGGGTCCTGGGGACTGGGGATGGGGAGTTGGTGTTTAATGGGGACAGAGTTTCGGTTGGGGAAGATGAGAAAGTTCTGGAGAGGATGGCAGTGATGGTCGCTCAACAGTACGGATGTACCGGCTATCACTAAACCGTGCACTTCAAGGTGGTTAAACTGGTAAATTTTGATGTTACCTCTATTCTACTACAATTAAAAAAAAAACAGTAAAGAAAGTGCTGGTGAGAGGGTGTTACTCGCCAGTGTCTGAAGACAGAGGGGCAGTGAGAAGGGCAGTGGGTCCCTGTCCCTATCAGAAACTCAGGGGATTCTGCACAGTTGAGCTGTTGGACACAGACCTCCCAAGGTGCCTCTGACTCTGAACTTTGCTGGGTCCGTACTCCTGGGTCCTCATGCAGGGCCTCAAGCCAGGCTAGTCAGACAAATCAGCCACAGGCCTGGGCCTGTCTCTGTGGCCATCTGGCTGGGGAGAGAAGGCCTGCGGCCTTGTACTGGCCTCTTTGTCTCGGAGCTCTCCAGGGTCCCTGGAAGTGGACAGGGTTTCAAGTTGGAGCCCAGGGTGTGGGTTTGGGACAAGGTCTGGCTGAGCCTCTGTCCCCGTGACCTGGAAACCAGGGGTCAGAACCTCGTGGTCAGCATGCCTGTCCCTCCCCTTGTCCCACGCTTGCTCCACTGCCCCCTCCCACCAGGTCCCGTCCTCTGCTCAACCCCAACGCTCATCTCTTGGGACGAGGATGCCCGGCAGACACCACATCTTTGGGGTGGTCCTTCTCTGGCCCCCCATGTTGTCCCTAAACAGGTTGAAGTTATTGGGCCGTCAATCTAAAGCTGGCTAGTGCAGCGACCAGGACAGAGGGGTCTGTGCGTCGCCTCCAGCACAGCGTGTAGGGTCTCAGCTGTAGGTCCTGAAAGGCAGGATGGGCGCTCTCTCCAGCTTGGGCAGCCTGGCCCTGAATGCCTGGCCACCGATGGCACAGGCCGGCTGGCCCCGTTGCCGGCCACGCTCCGTGTGAGTTAGGGCTGGACCAGCGGCTCCCACTGGGAGTGGGGGCTGAAGAGGGCCTCCCGGGGTCAGCGGGGCAGAAGGGGGTCTCACTCAAGGTCTCCCCCTTTGGAAGAAGCCCCCTTTTCTCGAGGACCTGAAGCGCATTGGAACCATGCACATCTCTCCTGCTGTGGGAGAGAGCAGCCTTCACCTCCTCTCTACAAACTCGGCCCCTCCCTTCCTACAGCTTGGGAGGCTGGGGGTGATGCTGAAGTTCATGTGCTCTTTTCCATATGGATATGTGCACAAAGCAAGGCCTACTCAGGAGAGGAAAAAGAACTTGCTTTAAGCTCTACCTCTGAAATGTAAATTTTAAAAGCTTACATGGATAAAACAGCTGCGCATATCTGACCGAGCACTGGGATTTCCAAAGCATGACCTCAGTAAGTTCTGTTTTCTTTTAGTAAAGTAAGCGTTTCCTTGACAGCCACTGGGAGGTCACAGGCCACGCTGAACACATGACACCCCGTCACTGAGCCAACAAAGCCACAGCCAGCAGGGCTGCATGGCAGGGACCACGTGACCCTGCTTGGGGACCACTGAGTCCCCAGAAATGGAAAGCGAGCTGGGCGGCCCAAACTGGACATTCCCCTGGATGCTGTGATTTAGCAACAAATAATATACTTCCTGGAGATCGAGAGCAAGGGAGACAGAGAGGTGGAGAGAAGAGGGAGAGAGGAGCAAGAAGAAGGGAGAAGAGAGAAGATGTTAAAAAGCAGCAGAAAGAAGAAAGGATTGGAAGGAGGATCGGTTTCCCAGGGCCGTCATCGTGAATCACCACCACCCACCGGGTGGCCAAAACAGCAGAAATGCGTTAGCTCACAGTTCTGGAGGCCAGGAGCCAAAAATCAAGCCGCCAGCAGGGTTGGGGCTCACAGGGAGGGCCTGTGGCATCTTTTCCGCCAGCTTCCGGTGTGGCTCACGGTCCTTGGTGTTCGTGCCGGCAGCGGCATCCCTCCAGCGGCACGTCCACTGCCGCGTGGCCATCTCCCTCTCTGTGGGTCTTCTCTTCCCGTAAGGTCCCCAGTCATCACGCAGAAGGACCCACCTGCCCCAGGATGCCCTCGTCTTAACTAACCGTGTCTGCAGGACCCTGCTTCCACACTAGCTCACTTTGTGTGGTTCCCGAGGTCAGGACTCCAGCATATCGTTTAGGGGGTAATTCATCCCACAGCAGAGGGAGGAAAAGAAGAGAAGGAGCGAGAAGAGGGAAGGAAGAGACAGGGAGCGAAGAGGGATGCCCTGGGGGTGAGACCTCAGTGAAGGGCTTTCTGGGCTGACTGGGGAGACGTCCGGCTCTAGGGTCCCACCCTGTGGGGGGCGCCCACCCCCACCATGTGGCTGAGCAGGATGGGCAGGGGGCACGGCTGCCCTGACCCCACCTGTGGCCCCTGGGAGCCACATGTGCGTCTAAACACAGCCCCGCACCCTTATTGTCACCTTTGCCACAAACAAACAGGAGCCAGGTGGCCCCGAGGCCGCACGAGTGACTGTCTTGTCCAAACAGGTCATGGCGTGACGGCCAGGAGCTCCCAGCAGCAGGACCCTCTGCGGTCCCCTCCCAAGCACGCCCCTCGGGCACAGGATGTTCTCAGGCCCTCGCTGGTCAGATGTCCTGCTCAGTTTAGACCCAGTCGTGCCACTTTCTAGCAAAGTGACCTCGATCTGGGAAAGAAGACGAAGCCCCAGGCTGTGTGTGACACGCGCCGGCTCTCCGCAGCCTGACTGCCTCCACCGCCCCGTCAGAGTAACACCGAGCCGGCCTTGCTGCCTGTGCTGGACGTGCAGCGGCCAAAGGGCTTGGGAGGGCGGGACTCCCACTGACACAGCTGCTGCCTCGACAACCCCCGCCGCCTTGGAGACGGGCGGCAGGAGCCCCGTCCACCCCAGGCTGCACAGGGCACCCACGGCCTGCCCAGCTCTGTGGTGGGCGATGGACAGGGAGGGGGGTCGCACAGGACAGCGTCCATTTGTAGGAACCCTGGGGCACTAGCTCCTTTAGTTACATTGTAACTCTTGCTTGTATCATTTTCTGCGTTTTTTTACTTCTATAAATGTGCCCAGAACTGTGAAGGCTCTGAGATCGTTTTCTTCTTGCAAGGTAGCAAGTCACCTGCCCCAGTTTCAGGGACGCAGGCAGAAGCCACATCTGGTCAGAGACAAAGGACAGTGCATCACTGACAGCGGGAGCGGCAGCCGGGGTACCAGCCTTTATCCTTGTCTGTGGTCGCCGAGGACCAGAGGGGGACCTGGATCCTTCCTCTACGGGGACCCTTTGTCTCTCAACAAAATACGAACTCGTTTGCTGCTGTCATTACTTATCAACCAACCGCACGGTGAACAGTCACGCTGCTCACTGACCCTCAGAGACCAGTGCAGACTGGGTAGACTGGGAGGGCCGCGTGGCTGTAGGCACTGAGGGCAGGGCTCTTGGAGGGGGCGTGTCACAGCCTCACGTCAAGGTGACACCCCATGGGCACGCGGGGTCAGCAGTGGTCCACGTGGGAGGGTTTCTCGTTCTCCCTTGACCCCCGGACCCTGCCGTGGCACCCGCTCTCAGGGCCCCCCACCCCTGCTGCGGCATCTGGCCCGTCACGGGCTGCTGCTCCGGAGGCCCCCGGTGAGGAAGGCTGGGTCCCGCTCCAGCTGCCAGCGCCAGCCCGCGTGCCCTCCTCGGCCGCTGTCCTGCTCTGTGTCCTCAGTGTGACCCCCCCGACTCTTGCCCGGGCACCTAACGCCGTCGTGAATGTCTTTCCCTGAAAGCCGATGTCCGTGTACGGCGTGGTGGCGAACGTTTGATGTGGTGTTCCAGTGGTTCCAGTACAAGGTGATCACCTCCGAGCTTGCACGTCGTGCCCTCTGGATCTCTCCTTGCTTCATTGCTGTTTCTCTGTCTCCTCGGACGGCCTTCCCCATCCCCTCCATCTGCTGAGGGTCTTCCCAAGACCTCCTTTGTCTGGTCCCCGAGGCCTCGCTGTCCCAGGGCGGCAGCCCCGCCCAGACCTCGCTCTCCGTCTCATCCCCCCATCACCATCCCTCAACCCGCCTGCTCCTGAGCCCCTATTTCTACTCTAAAACCAGCACTGCTGGCCGTGGACTGCCTTCTCCCTGCCTTTCAGGCTGAAACTTAGAAAAATGTTTGGTACGTATAGTTGGAGTTTTGAGTCATGCTGCGTGTGAAGTCTGTTCTTGTAGAGCTCTGTGCACTTTCTGCCGCCTGAAGCCCAGTGCAGTGCCTTGGACTCAGCTCATCTCGAAGATCCATCCCCGCCCCAGGCCAGGTCAGCAGATCTGTTTTGTAGCCAGGAGTGAAACCCTTCTGCTTAGCTTAGGCAGAAAATGACTGTACTGGCAGGGCGGGGCGTCAGGAGGACTAGAGACCCAGGCCAGGGAGTCAGCGCCAGACCCCAGAACACAGAAGGGGGTCCGTCTGCGGCACATCACCCATTCCCACCAGCATGCCTTCACCGGCTTGCGTTCCTATTCACCTTTCTGCCCCAGTTGTCGGGGTCACTGGGGTCCAGCCCATCCTGCCTTCTGACCTCAGCCTCTGTCTCCTTCTCTGGTTCCCGTCGCATCTGCATTCAGATCCGTTGAGTGTTCACTGACTGCCTAGTTGTTTCTTTACATAAGGCACCAGTTTCTTAAGAAACGTCCTACACTTTCTCATATTCTTACCACCACGCCAGGCAGATGCTCCTGCTGCTACCGCCCCTGTTAAAGAGATTCCTCAGCCAGACTGTGACGGTGTGGTTGTAGCCACCTTAGTTGAACAGACCAGTGTTCCGGACCTGTCTCTAGGTGAGGCAAGGGTGGGTAGCTATCCACTAAAATCCATCTTCTCTCCTTCTGTAACATCAGGAATGCAGCTGAGTCATGGCTGCAGCATTTCCCAGCCTCACTTGTAGCTAATTGTGGCACATGGCTGAGTTCTCCCTGGGAATGTAGGTAGAACTCTGCTTGGGTGGCCATAACAAAGGACTGCAGACTGGTGGCTGAAATAACGGAAATTTATTTTCTCACGGTTCTAGAGGCTGGAAATCCAAAATCCAGGTGTTGGCAGGGCTGGTTCCTCCTGAGGCTTCTCTCCTGGTTTTGCAGACAGGCACCTTCTCACTGTGTCCTCGCATGGTCGTCCCTCTGAGAGTGTCTGTGTCCTGATCTCCTTTTCTTAGGAGGTATGACCATATGACCTCACTTTACCTTAATCACTTTGTTTAAGGCCCCATCTCCAAATACAGCCCCATGCTGAGACTCTGGGGGTTAAAACGTCAACACATGAATTTTCGCGGAGCCACAATTCAGCCCACAACCGAGATAGGTCCAACTTCTGTTCCCTTGCCTAAGATCTGTTACCTTAACTGATCTCGTAACAGTAGTGTGCCCTGTGGCCTCTTCCCACCGGGTGGAACGGCAGCGACTCAGGCAGCCTCAGAAGCCACGTGGTCAAGATGGCAGAGGCCCTGTGCGCCGGCCCCTGAGTGACCACACGAGCTGCGCTGTCCAGCGCCTCTGCCCGGTGCCTGGGCGAGAAGTGCCTTCTTTGTCCTGTGATGCGCGTTTTGTTGGATCTCCTGTTGGAGGGGCTCCTCTTGCCGAGTGAGGACACAAGGTGCAGATTAAAAGGGGGAAAACGCCGTCGGGGGAAGTGCAGCTCAGGGGCACTGAGTCTACTACCTGCTCCGCTGTGTGCGCTGGGAGGGCAGTGACGCCCCAGCCATCTCTTGGGGCCGAGGTCAGTGATCTTGGAAGTCAGCCCACCGGCCGGAGAGCACCAGACAGGAAACGTGTGACAGGGCTACTGCTGGAGTATCTTGAGCCTCGCGAGAAACGTGCCTGACACGAAGCTTTGTTTTCTTTTTCTACTTATTTCAGCTCTTTTAGTACATAAAAATATATGTAACATATAAGTAATAAAACACAAAGAGTGCACCCCTGGGTACCAGCTCTCAAGCTGAGAGCTGAGGCGTCACAGTGGGCCGCGTCCCTGCTCTGTGCCCTCCCTGGGTCACCGTCGTCTTTACGGTGGAATTAGTTTTTTCAGTTGTCCACCGGGATTCATGAGAGTCTGACTTTTCATGAAGATCATCGGTATAACAAAGTTAATTTGTAGCCAGAAGAATTTAACGGGGCAGTTATTTGCAGCGCTCACGTGGTGAGTGCTGTGGAGTGTGCTGTGGAGTGGGGCAGGGTGAGGATGCGCAGAGCTTCAGAGTCAGAAGTTCGTGCCTTATGATTTTGAACCTTTGGCCTCTAAAAAAGTTTATTTTCTGTGCGGAAATTATTTCTTCAATACATTTCTGTTGTTGTTTTGCCGCGCCGAGCAGCTTGTGGGATCTCAGTTCCCCGACCAGGGATTGAAGCCGGGCCACGGCAGTGAAAGCCCGGAATCCTAACCACTAGGCCACCAGGGAATGCCCACATTTCTGTTATTTTTATGCAGAGCTATTGAATCTTTTTTCTTTTCCTTTTGGTGCTACTTTAGAGATAAAAGATATACTACTGCTACTGATATTCATGATTATACATTAGAGGTTCAAAAAGTGAGTAAGTCTGTTATTATCGTCTTTGAAATTTAATGTCAGCTAATGGCTTACTGTCTCTGTGCGTTAGTTAGTATTTGCAGTTTGTTTAATAATCTAAAATCTGTTACCTTAACTGATCTCGTAACAGTAGCATGAATATTTTTTTTTCTCCCAATTTTACAAACGAAGAAACTTATCTCAGGAATTAGATGATGGGTCATAATGTAGTGAGAATCAGAGATTGGACTCAAAATCAGGTATTTTGGTTAAATAAAATGTGCGCTCTCTCTCTCTCTACGATTTTTCCCCAGTGGCTTTGTTTTCGGCTCAGTAACAAGCATTCTGATGTTCTGGAACGGGTTGGGGGCTCAGCGTCACCATGGAATAGGTCAGTGTCTTGTGGGTGCTGTAACCACTTGCCAAAAGCTTGGTGGCTTAAAACAAGAGAAGTTTATTCTCTCACAATTTGGTATCACGGGGCCCTGTTCCGGGTGTCTGCTCACGTCTGCTGTGAAGTTTCTGCACCCACCCCACAAGTGGGACAGAAGTGGGTGGGTGTAGGCGGGAGCGGGGCACAGACACCCCTCAGGAATGCCCCAAGGTGGCTTATGCAGGCGCCTGTGTTTGACGGTTTTGTCTAAGGAGTTGCTAAGATCCAAGTGACTGTGGGCACCTTCCTTGGAAAACCCTCCTCCATAGGGCCTGATCTTGAATTTGTTCCCTGGTAGCTTGGAGGCCTTTGCTTAGATTTGGTCTAATGGTCTGCGGGCCTGAGCAGAGCTCGAAGTCAGGTGCCAGCACCCAGGGGAGAGAATGGCATGTTGTGTCATTAGGGTCATGTGGTCACAGCCCCAATCCCATAACCCGGTTACAGATGCAGCTCCATCAATACCAGTTCTCAGGAACTTGGCCTTCAAGGTTTTCAAGACAAGAACAGAATTCACCTTGCTATAATGTACCTTAAAAAAAAAAAAAGCAACGAAACCCACCCCTGGATATAATTCTGAGTGAATCAAGGATTATGCAGTCGACTTCAGTTCCTTGACTGTAGCCAAGTAGCTGGAAATTCCCGGCCTAGGCGGCCAGGGGGCACAACTTGAGCTGTCCTCCCAAATCTGGCACAGGCAGCTGATGAGGGTTTGTTCTTGCATGTTACACACCTTTTCTCTGTTAACATAAGTGTTAAGTTGATCTTGATTACTGGTCCCTGAGCTCCAGGGCATAGGGATGCCTTTACTTGGGTTGGCGTAGGTCCTGAAAGGGTGTTTTTAAGGTTAATATGACTTAGAAGATGCAGTCTGTAGAGGCATTTCCATGAAACTGGACTGTGAGTCAGTCCTTTAAAGCCTTTAGACCAGGCACTCGTTTGTCTTCTTTGCTCTACTTGTTCTTGGCCCCCAGGTTTTCATCTGTGTTGAAAAACTGTTGAGGTGCACAAGCTACTCTTATTCTGACCTGTAGTTACGACTAACCCCAGCTCTGCCGTTTGCTGTGTTTCCTTGGACAAGTTATGTGACCTCTCTGTGCCCTGTTTCCTAATCTTAAACTGGGAGTAGTCTCTACTTCACCAGGTTATTATGAGGATTAAGCGAGATGATATAGACAAAGTCCTGACGCAGGAGCCAGTGCACATCAAGGCCCCAGTAGATCTTCTGTGGGCATGCTGGTCATGATCAGCTCCAGTGCTGTGGCCTCTGTGCTGGCCACTCCATGGTCACTTGGAGTGACCCGTGGCTTTCAACAAGGGCTTCATCATCAGTACCTTCAGCGTGCCCATCCGTCAGGCTCCAGAACAAATACCGCTGTGTTCCTGGGCGCTAAGTGGTGAGGAGGCCCTGGCTCCCCATCCACCGAACCTTTCATGTCTCTGTGGCTGCTTCTCCGTGTTCTCTGAGATTGTTGATTGCGTAACAGAGCGTGTGGCTGGTACAGTACACGGCAGAAGGTTCTGTTCTTCAGAACACGTAGGAGGAGGGGAGGTCAGGGGGTGCTTCGTTCTGCTTAGTTCAAGCCCTTGATTCAGATCTGATTTTTCTTTGGTCCGTTCCCACCATTTCACCTTCAACTAAAGACTTAATCAACAGAAACATCCTATTGCTTGGTTCCTCCATCCATTTGTTCATCGATTCAGCAAACGTTTACTGATTATCCATGCTAAGTAATATAACAATGTATTGTATATAGATGGCTGAAGGGTCTATCTGGTGATTTTTCTTAAAACTAAGAGCTCCTCCAAAGGAGAATTGAAATGTTTACCTCCAGTGGCAGCTTCCTCAACTTATAGACAGTCTATTAATGTGTTCTTATACTTGGTCTTTGTAAATAAGACTCGGGAACCTAGAGAGAGCCATACGGAACCAAGGTGTTACGTTAGATATTGTTTATCACTCCAGCTCAGGCACTTTGGAGTGTAAAGGCAGAGCTATTAGTAATTATGCTAAGAAAACAGGCAGGAGCTGGAACAGGCCCAGGAAGCCAGGACATACGGTCCACTGTGCAGAAAGACAGAGTGAACGCTCCTAATACGCAAATAGGCCCTAGAAGTGAGAAACAGTAACAACTAAAGAACAAACAACCTTGTAGAAAAATGGGCCAGAAGCTGATCAAAAAATTTGCAGGAGAAATACAAATGGTTAATAAACAGACTCAAAGATTCTCAGTCTACTAGTGATCAGCGAACTGCAAGGTAAAAAGGAGGAACCATTTTCACCTGTAGATTGGCAAACACTGAAGGTAAAGTGGTTCCGCATGTCAACACAGGTGGGAGATTCCCAGTCGTGGGAGTGTAAACAGGGACAGCACATTGAAGGGAACATTCACAGTATCTATTCAAAAATCAGACGTGCATATGCTATAAACCCAGAAGTGTTGCTTCTAGAGCGCTGGCAGTTGAAGCAGTCAGGCAAGGTGGCGAGGGAGCGCAGACACGTGTGCCTGCCTGACTGTTGGTAGTGATGGTGAATCACCGGAGATGACCCAGCTGCTCCCTAGCAGGGGCCACTTAAATAGTCTAAAATTTACTCTGTAAGAGAGTGTGTGGCTACTAAAAGGAAGCGATCGCCCTGAGAGTAATGCAGTAAATGGTCTGAGTCAGACACATCTCACCTGATCTCGACCTGAGCCCACCTGCCTGGTTTCTGCCACTTGGAGACCGACCTGTGTGGCCAGGGGGCCCTGTCTGAGGCTGGCCAGCCACGCCGGGAGTCTCTGGTCCCTCCCACCCTCTCGGGTCCCAGATGAAGCACCAAGTCCGAGGCAAGGGGTCGGCTTCCTACGGAAGCTGCCAAAGCGTCCAAGTGACACAGTACGGAGATGGGGGACAGAACTCCATGGAGCCAACTGCAGCTCAAAGAGGTAGCAGAGAGCAGGCAGCTAGATTCCTCCCTCCCTCTCCAGTGGACTGTCCCCAAGCATGGCTTTTCCATACAACCTGCCTGGAGGTGTCCCACGTGGCTGGAGCCCCACGTGCAGCTCCCCGGTCTGAAACAAAGCGGCGTCAGCCCCGAGTCAGCTTGTTGAGCTCCCCTGGCTTTGTGCCCTTCCCACCTCACTTCCCATCCTCACCCTTGTTGCCCTGGGATTGCTCCTGCCCAGGAAGAAGCATCAGCACCACACCTCACTTCAGGCTGTGTTTTCCAGGGAACAGGGACTGAGCCCCCTTCTTAGTGAGGTTTTCACTTCAACCAACCTATTTAAAATTGCAACCCACCTGCCCACCCTCCCTCCTGATTCTTCTGACTCTGCTCTACTGTTTTCCCCCACAGCACTTGTCATCTCCTAAAATACTACATCATTTATTTCTTTAGTGTTTAGTGTCCATGTCCTCTGGCTAGAAAAGAGGCTTCAAGAAGGCAGGAATCTTTGTTTTGTTCACCAGTATATCAAAATGCCTAGAACATGGGACTTAAAAAAAAAAAACACTCATTGAATAAATAGATGAATGAATTTGTGTTGTTGACATGAAGAGATATTCATGATACATTGTTGAGTAAAAAGCATAGTTTTCAACATCCTGTGTTCGTAGATTGGAAGACTTAACATTGTTAAGATCTCAATCCTATCCAGTCATCTACAGATTCAACCCAATCTCTATCAAAATCCCAATGGCATTTTTTCACAGAAATTGAAAAAAAAATCCTAAAATTCAAATGGAATCTCAAGGGACCCCCAAATAGCCAAAACAATTTTTAAAAACAAGAACAAAGTTGGAGGACTCACACTTTATGATTTCAAAACATATTACAAAGCTATAGTAATCAAAACAGTGTGGTAATGGCATAAAGATAGAGAGATTGAAAATGGAAGAGACTAGAGAGCCCAGAAATAAACCCTTGTGTATATGGTCAATGATCTCCAACAAGGGTGCTAAGACCTCTCAATGGGGAAAGGACTCGCTCTTCAACAAATGGTGCTGGGAAAACTGGATATCCACGTGCAAAAGAATGAAGCTGGGCCATTATCTTAGCACCATGTACAAAAATTAACTCAGAATGGATTACAGCCCTGAACATAAGACCCAAAACTATAAAACTTCTAGAAGAAAACACAGGGGAAAATCTTCATGGCTTTGGACTTGGCAGTGATTTCTCGAACACAACGGTAAACACACCAGCAACAAAAGAAAAAACAGACAGATAGGACTACCTCAAACTTAAAAACTTTTGTACATGAAAGAACACAATCAAAAGAGTGAAAAGGCAAGCTAAGAATGGGAAAAATACTTGCAAATAATATATCAGATAAGGGGATAATACCCAGAGTATATAAAGAACTCCTAGAATTCGACAACAAAATTAACTGGATTAAAAAACGGGCAAAGGCCTTGAATAGACATTTCTCTAAAGATGGTATACAAATAGCCAGTAAGGATATGGAAATATGCTCAACATCACTAAAATCAGAGAAATGCACATCAAAACCATGGTGAGATGTCAGCTCACACTTACTAGGGGGACTCCTATCAGAGCCCAGGAGGGCGGCAGGAAGTGCATGGGCCTCCCCAGAAGCACAGGCTTCTGCCATCAGTAAGGTCAGTGCTTCGGCCCCTGGGGTCATGTCTGGGACGAGGCGTGGGCTGCCGGGGGAGGCCCAGTGATGTGAACTGGGTCACACAGTGCTCCCAAGGGGAGCACGGAAGCATACCCACCACCTCTTTTATGGCAACAGGGTGCCCCAGTGCAGGGGAAGGAGAGACAGTGCAGCACCTGCACCCTTGGCTGCACTGCCTGCCAGGGATCACTAGGAGCAGTGCCCGGCCCAGGGGTCAGGGCTGGGGCTCACCAGCAGGGGGAGCAGCTTGGGCACATGGGGCTGCTTGGACTGAATGCAGGAGCCGGGAGTTAGCAGAGAGGTGGACATGGGGCTACCATGACCTTGGGCTTGGACACAGGGCTGCAGTGCCCACAGACTCTGCTCGTCCAGTCTCCTCTTGGGCGGTCAGCTCCTCAGTTGTGAAGGGGAGGTGGGAAAGCGGAGGGTGTGGACGATCCCTGAGACATTCCTCTATAATGTGATCATATTCCCAATAATAGAAGAGCATTCCAGCCATGTATTTCTACGGCTGGGGTGTCTTTGGGCCCCGGGAAGGGAGAACTATAGGGCAGTAGGACAGGGGATTTGGCTGCCAAGCCTGGGTGGAGCATGGGGTGAGGTGCCCCCAGGGGAGGGCGTCTCTGCTTTCCCTATTTTATTTGTTTGCCTGTCAGTTGCCCTAAGGGCCAGTTGCAGAGAGGAGATTAACTGGGCTTCTCAGCAGGAAAACCTGACACTGGGTGTTGAAGTTGTACCTGGTTAGTGCTGGTTTTAATCTAAGCCAGTTATGCTTACAAAGACCCACCACACTTTTCCTTGTTGACTAAGCAGAGCCTCTTAGTTTCCCACTTGATTTGCCCAGCAGCATTCCTCCACCCATCTCCCCGGCTCCCTGAGAAATAAAGTGGGTCCATACAAGAGCATTTTACAAACAACAGAAATCTAGCATAGTGAATTCAATGGTGAATATTTACTGTCATTTTCAACTATCTGTAATACAGCATGGGTATCCCACCTTAGGATGGCATGGATAATTTGGATTAGATTTCAATATACTGTACAGGAAAAGAAACTCAAGAAGTTCAGACGAAATGGGTGAATACATAGAACATCCTTTTGTGCTCCTGGAGAAGGAAAAATCGTAGGAAACAAAGCGAGAGAGATTTATTGTCTACGGTTCTGGAGGCCAGGTCTCAAGTCAGGGTGTGCAGGACCACACTCCCTCTGAAGGCCCCCGAGGGCTCTCATCCTTGGGGCCAACCCTCTGTCCTTACTGGAGTCCTCCCCACTGCCTTCACTTTGTCTGCGTCCATGGTTCTCCCTTTTGGGGGGTGTTGTGTGTGTGTGTGTGTGCAGGATCTTAGTTCCCTGACCAAGGATTGAACCCAGGCCCTGGCAGTAAAAGCTCCGTGTCCTAACCACTGGAATGCCTGGGAATTCCCCCACGGTTCCCCTTATGAGGAGGACACTAATCCTATTGCATCAGGGCCCACCCTTGTGACCTCATCTTAACTTGGTTAAATCTTCAAAGACTCTTTCCAAATAAGGTCACATTCTGAGGTGTTGCGGGTAGGCCTTCCACTTATCTTCTTTGTGGGGACACAGTGCAGCCCATAACACAGGCTGAAGGACAATGAGATCCCTAGAGAAACAAGTCCATTAGGAAGGAGCCTTTGGATTAAAAACAGGAGGCAACACTATTTGGAAAAAGGAAGCTTTCCCAACTTTTCTTCTTCCTTCTTGGAGAGCCAAGGTTCTCAGGTAGTAATTACCTGGTGCTTTTTTTTTTCCCCTCTATGCGGGCCTCTCACTGTTGTGGCCTCTCCCGTTGTGGAGCACAGGCTCCGGACGCGCAGGCCCAGCGGCCATGGCTCACGGGCCCAGCCGCTCCGCGGCATGTGGGATCTTCCTGGACCGGAGCACGAACCCGTGTCCCCTGCATCGGCAGGCGGACTCCCAACCACTGCGCCACCAGGGAAGCCCTTACCTGGTGCTTTTAACTGACAACCAAGTATTAAGTCCAGGTGCTAGATTTAAAACTATAGGCTCTTTTAAGTTAAAAATTGGTTTCATAATGCCCGGCAACTCAGTGTTTGACAACCTACCTACCTACCCATCTTCCTCCTTCCTAAATTCCTTTCAAATACTTGTTACAGAGGAGGATTGGGGTTACTAAGATGAAACAGAAACAGGGTCCACAAAGAGCTGTATGTCTTCGGAAGCGTAAACTATATCTCCTTGGTGAACAGGTGGACTCCAGCATCAGAGCAGGAATCTTTGTGGCTCCCAGTGCACACAGCATAATTTCTGGCACACATCGAGTAACATTTTTTACATCGAGTTACGTTTTTCGGTAACATTTTTTCTATGCTTTTCAATGACCGTTTAAACAAATGCAAAGAGCTGTCTGTGGATCTCAGGAAACACAACAGTTTCCTTTATGAGAAGCCCCGACAGGGCTTTCCCGTGTGCCCAGATTTCCAAGAGGACCCGAAGGCCGTTTCTGATCCTGTGAGGTGGAGGAAAGTGCAGACTCTCCCTCCTCGGACCTGGGAAACTTTGAAATGATCTTTCCAGTGATTTGTTGGCATGTTGACCTTTTTTCAGCGGGCTTCCCCAGAACTGGCCCGACAAGTCGGTCACGTGGAGGGCTATTGATCAGCCCCGTCAGGCCCTCACGCCTCTGGGGCTGCAGGAAGCAATTCATTAGGAGCTGACTTGACTGAGGGGCTCCTGTCAAGCCTCCTCCTCACCCTGGGCTCTTTTTCAGAGCTTATCTGCTCGCGCTGCCCTTGCCCTAGCTGAGTCTTGGCAACTAATGTGATTGATGCAAAATTAGGGGAAAGGGTGATGCCAGCTGTTCACACTGGCATGGGTCATCAGGAGAGTTAGGATGGGTCTGAGAGCCATCGGGTGGCAAATGAGACAATCTGATGGGCGGCAGGATGTCAGTCACCTGTCAAAGTACACAGCATTCTGCAGTGAAAAGACAAATTCTGAGGGCGTCAGTGTGCACATGAGAAAGACGAGCAAGCAGCTGGGGGGCGGCCCCAGGCCCTAGTGACAGCCTCTGAGTTGGCAGCAGTGGGTGCTACCCAGGGTTGGCAGCGAGGCTGAGGGCATGGAGGACCCAATGCAGTCTGACCCTATGCCTGGGTCACCTCCCCGAGCTGGGGCACCGGTGACACAATAACCCAGGGCAGTAAGACCCTCGTTAGGGGGCGGTGAGGAAAGCAAACCAGCGCTGTTGTTGGAAACAACGCCTGCACTGAACTCTGCTTGGAGGAGCCCTCCTCCCATCCCTTCCCAGGTCTCTCATTTCGTGAGTGGTCCTGACAACTTTAGTTTCACAGCAGATTGGAGGGGCCTGAGGGCTGGGCAGCAGAATGGCAGTGGGCAGAGTGCCTGCCCTCCTATCGGAAAATGTTTGCTGAATGGCTGATAAATGGATGAGTGGATGATTTATTTAGTGTTCTTCCTGAATAATAATGAGGAGTCAGACCCTGAGGTTCAGGGCAGAACAGGATGACTGACAGAGAGGCACTTCTCCCCTCATGGGCACACAGCTGGACGGAGGACCAGAGCCCAGACACGGCCAGAACGGCCAGGCGACAGGACCCTGTTGCCTTAGGAACTTTGGGGAGGCTTGATGTGATGAGGAAAGTGAGAAGATGACACTTTAGCTGAGGTCTGATGGATGAATAAGAATAAACTCTACAATTTCAAATAGAAAACCTACCTGAGAGGGGAGTTCCCCGGTGGTCCAGTGGTAAAGAATCCGCCTTCCAATGCAGGGGACCTGGGTTTGATCCCCAGTCGGGGAACTAAGATCCCACATGCCACGGACCAGCTGAGCCACGCGCCACAACTACTGAGCGTGCGTGCTTTAATTATAGAGCCTGCGTGCCGCAACTACAGAGCCCATGTGCTCTGGAGCCCACGCGCCACAACGGAAGATCCCGCGTGCTGCAACTGAGACCCGACACAGCCAGAAAAAAACGTACCCGAGGGAAGACACAGAACAAACACGAAGAGCTAGGTTCTAATGAGACAATTACTTTAGTGGACTTTCATTGTCCTTGGCTGTCTTGTGTTCCTGAACTGGGGAACGTATATCACATGGGGCAACAAAAACTGTGGAGCACTTATAAGGAGCCAACGCACTAGAAAAACGGTGGCCAATGGATGAAAATAGTGATGCGATACTGCTTTTCACCTGCTACTGTCCCATCTTAAATCACAAACCTAGGCAGGAACTCCTGCCCTGTCTCAGCACATCTGCTCCTTCCAGACCAGTCGGCCTTGTACCAGGCACTCGTGTTATAATTGTTCAGTAAGAGATTCTTCAGGTGTGAATCTTTGAAGATCTAAACGGAAAATCCACAAAGGACTAAGTTTGGGTCCTAGGCCTTGGATGCAGATTTCATACATCTTTCTTTGCATATTTTGGTGTTTGTGGTGGTTTTTTTGTTTGTTTGTTTTTTGTTTTTTTCGCGTTTTTTTGGCCACACCACACGGCCTGTGGGATCTTAGTTCCCCGACCAGGGATTGAAGCCAAGCCCCCTGCAGTGGAAACGCATAGTCTTAACCACTGGACTGCCAGGGAGGTTCTTTCTTTGCATATTTTGGCTGCATTCAGAGGTCAATATGAAATCCCCCTGTGGCTAAATTACTGTTGATCAGCATGCCTCCTCTCAAAGGCAAGTGTGATGGTGGATGAGTGGGTAGTTGGCCAACTTCCTCGTGTGTAAGATAAACGTGTTAGAGCTGAACTTAAATATCTTTATTAACATTTTATAATATTCAGTGAAATGGGATAATTCAGTCACCTGCTCACAGACCAGAGCAATTCCAGGAAACGTTTCAGTCCCCAAGCTTACTCTGAAACACAGGCTTAGACCAGTTCAGAGCAGGCATTACCCTGTTAGAGCCTCATAAACTGGATCAATCTCAGGCAAAGTCTTCCAGTCTCTGTGGTGAGGGAAGTGTAGCAGCTCTCAGTTTTCCATACATGAACAGCTCTGTGTTCCATGCAGGAGAAACGTATGGGTCTGGACTGTATTATAAATGTATCGGGTTGAGTATAACAAGGTAAGGGCTTTCTCTGCCATTGCAATGCTATTTCACGATTGAAAATAACTTTTGCAAAGCTGCGTCGCATGGTTGCCGGGGCGGGCGGGGGTGGGTTGGCGGGGGAGGGTGGGACAGGCATCCTTTTGTCCCGCGGGCTCAGGGCTGCTTTCGGGGAAGTCAGCGGAACCAAGGACCGCAGCTCGGCTCCAGCCCTGCCTCCCTTCCCAGAAGCCTGTTCTCTTTTCAAGCTTCCCTGTCAACATCGCTCGGGGGAGAGGGCAATCCCAGGGCATTTCCCGCAGCGCCGGGCCCTGGTTCACCTTTGGGACGGTGCGGGTCGTGCAGGATGGCTTCTCGGGCCGCTCTGGGTGCCAAACTGTGCACAGTTGTTACTTCTTTAATGAAAGAATCAAACAGCGCCCACTCTTCGCCGTCTCGGTGGTGCCCCTCACACCTACCTCCCCCGGCCTGGCCCTGGGGCCCTGGGATGGGAGCCTCTGAGGCCCCCTGGGATGGGAGCCTCTGAGGCCAGTTCTAACTCTCGTCCAACCCAGCACCCGGCGCTGGCAGAGCAGGCATTCAGCGGACTTGTGCGGAGGGCACAGCATGTCCGGTGGGGCCCTGACACCTTCGTCACCTGGGGCGGCTCTGCATCCGGCAGGGACCGAGGGAAGGGGACCTCGGGCAGGACGCTGCTCCTCTGCTGTGTGGCCTGCCACTCGCGGCCCCTGGACGTGCTGGCTGTTACTTGGGCCGGATGCTCTACCCTTTCCCTGGGCTCTGTTTTCTGGGGGCCCAGACCTCCCCCCCGTTTCTAGTACAGGGAGAAAGGGCCCTCTCTCCCCGAGAGAGAGGACAGCATCCCTAAGAGAGGCCAGAGCAAGGCCCAAGAAGACGCCAACTTCCCAGGGTCGGTGGGAGGGGCAGGACGAAGGTAAACGGCTAAACTACACGTCACTTTCCACCAGGAGGAACACGAAGTTTCCCAAGAGGTTGTGTTGAAACTTACTACATTTTGAAAAGCTGTAAAATAGTCTTCCATTCCAAATCTGAATATCCTACAGAGAGAATCCCCCCCTTTTAAAGAAAAACCCATAAAGACGATGGTTGGTTTTGAACCTTTAATAAAAGTAAAAAATGAATGCAAAAGAACACAATGCTGAAAACTTAGTGTGAATGTGAATCCCACTAGATGTTCAAACCTGGTATAGTGCAAATTTTGTTCATACTATTTTACATTTTTACAAACTCAAATGACTTTGGTTCATATACTTGCTATAAAGTATTGGCAACAAAATTCTTCAGATTCACATCTTTTGGCTACATTGTTTCTAACAGATATAGATTTATTTCCAGTTTAAGAGAAAAAAATACTCACTGTGCGTGATCAAGTATATTTGAAAGATTCAATGCCTGCTCTCATCTAAAAACTTCTGGTTTTTCATAAAATGCTGATAGCCTCACTGAAAAAACTCTTTTCACACAGCTGTCTGATTTCAGAAAAATGTGTAAGGGGGTCATTGCAGAGTTCAGAACGATCCTATTTTCTTTTAAACAAAATTCCTCTAAAACAAATTAGCTACAGTAACCTAAAATTTACTCCAGGGTATTTTCCTCAAAACAAAACCCAGCTGCAACGAGGACCACGAGGTGGGGGGAGCCGAGAGCACAGCCGCGGCTGCTGGCAGTGGCCCTGACCGCCAGCTGCTCAGGGGGAAGGAGTCTTTTCATCCAGCCACGTTCACAGAGTGTAAAACAACCAAAACATTTAAATTGCAAAATACAAAAAGGTAAATTTGTGAGTAAAAATTACAAGTTTACTAAACGCACAAAACTGGAGTATTTCAAAGGACCGGCTCAGTGGAGAGCACAGCAACGAAGTAACTGCACAACTGAGAGGGGCTGTTGCTGAATTTTGCCCCCATGCAGCACTGAAATGGAGAACCCTCTGTAACACCTCATACGTTAAAAAAATAAATATTTAAGAGGATACAAGGCTCAGGTTGGTTTTCATATACATTGCACTTGAAGTTGAAGGCCCAGTACTTGCAAACTGGGTCTAACAAACATGGTCTATGCCATTAAATGAATACATTGTGCTCACCATGTCTTTGAGTATTTAGAAACACCAAATGTTTAATACAGTGACATATGCACTCTTCTTTTTACAAGGCAATCACAGATTGCAAATCCCATAGGGCTGTGGAAAAAAAACAGTCATCTCTGTTCTGGAGTATCAAAGAAACAACACACGATTTTGGCTCACTAAGACTGAGACACACGGCAGGCAGGTGCCCCTCCTAGATGATTACGGGTTCTGGATAAACTGCATAAATACTGAGGTGGACATTCCAGCACATCACAGTGCAGAACGATGACCTCTCATTGCCTTCTGCTCTCAGCAAGATTGTCTACGTGCGACTCCACGGAGGAATGAAAAGCACAGCCATACGCTGGGACACACGCGCAGCTGCGGGACGGGGCGCCCGGCACCGCCACCCTAAGCTCGCCGCCCCTGCCTTTCTCTTTTTTTACACAACCCTATTTTAGAAATCTTTTGGATAAGTAATATTCCTATTTTATCACACTTCATCTTTGTAAGCACCATCAAGCTCTCCCCTGGGCGCTGATACAAAACCAGAGCTGGTAGTTAGGCTTTAGTTCAAGGCTTGGAAATATGGCAACTTGCTTTTAATGACACATGAAACCAAATCCTCGGGACCCTGCAGCCGGCTGGCCTGCACTTGGTGCTTCCTGAGCAGACCCAGGCACGAATGCCGTCAGGCAAGGTGACATCTCAACACAAGTGGTCATCTTCCCAGTCTGCTACTCTAAAACAGGTGAACTGTTTTCCAGGAGTCACTTGTACAGTCAGCCCAATCTAAAAAGATTATTGAGGAAAAAAGATAATCTTTGTCACAATCCAGTATCACAGATTTTCTCCCAAATCTTGCCATTCTTCAGGATCAGTGGGTTTGAAGAGTCAGTCGCTATGCGGCTTTTCCGGAACACCCTACATGTGAAAAGAGAAAAAGGAGCGAGAGAAAATCAGCACTAAATGTATACATATTTTAATTAGCAATTAAGCCGACCCTAAAAACTGAAAGATAAAAAACTCCTTTGAGTCGGATAAGGTGATGGAGACGAGAAATGCGGAGCAGCAGACAAGCTCCAGCAACCCCACGGCGGTCCTCTCCCTGCCTGGGGCTGGGAAGGCTAGGAGCCACTGCTTCACCCAGAAAACAGGGCCCGTCCCTCTCAGGCGAGGTGGAGGGTGTAACAGCTCGGGAGCCGTTTCTACACACGCTTCCTCACTGACCTGCACAGAAACTCAGGGCGGTGAACCCTGCACTTGTCACCGCTCGGCCTGGTCGGTCCTCAGCAGAGGACAGATGTTCCAATGGAGGCGCAGATCCACGACCAGATGACCTTCCCGAGGTCACGGGGCTGCGTGAGGAGAGACCCCCACGCCTCCTGCCATGGAGCCAGGGCCCCAGCACACGTTCTAGCCTCTGGCTTAGCAGCCAGCCGGCAGGCCAAGGGGAGTGGGGAGCGGTGCGCAAGGGCAGCTCCGCGCGCTCCCGAGGTGCCCAGCTCCAGCCCTGCGCTGCACCCAGTCAGGCGGTTGGTCAGCCCCTGAGTTTGGATTTCCCCATCTCTAAAGCGGCTGGCTGACAACAGTCCCTACCTCCAGACTGCTGTTACAGGGCTCAGTCAGCTGACAGTGAAACTATTTAGCATGACACCTTGAGCGCAACAGAAGTGATAATTAATGTTGTTATTACTGCCAGCAGCTGCTGGATGGCAAACAGGAAAGGCAAACTGAATTCCACGGGCCAGGGAAGCGCACCTGTAACCAGGGGTTCGGGGCCTGGGCCCCAGGAAGCAGGGCCATGCTCTTCGCCGTGGCAGCTGGAAGCCTTACTTTGAGAAAAGACTTTAAGCTACAAACAGCAACAGATACAAATTCCATAAAATGATGCTACGGACTCACTTTTATTTTTTTTATTATTATTTTTTGCGGTACGCGGGCCTCTCACTGTTGTGGCCTCTCCCGTTGCGGAGCACAGGCTCCGGACGCGCAGGCTCAGTGGCCATGGCTCACGGGCCCAGCTGCTCCGCGGCATGTGGGATCTTCCCGGACCGGGGCACGAACCCGTGTCGCCTGCATTGGCAGGCGGACTCTCAACCACTGCGCCACCAGGGAAGCCCCGGACTCACTTTTAAACATGCAGGCTGACAACGAATACCACAAAGAAAAAGCCACTCGGACCATTTAACACTCAAACAAAGCCAACCTGTAGGTTTGGGGCATGGCTGCCCTTGACGGCAACCATATTTCTTTTAAGGGCAGTGGGAACTGAGAAGGCGCGAGGGGGAGGGGTGCAGAGGGGCTGGGACGGTCACCCTCAGAGGGAACAGAGCCACGTCGCACTGGACTCGGGCAGCTCTGGTCACTGTGTTGACCAGCGCCCACCTAAGGTCTCCACCTTCAGACCTTCGTCTTCTTCGCTCGAATCACGTCCCACCACAAAAGCCTTACTTGGTGAAGTTTTAAACCAAGAATTCACTCTTAAACGCTGTCCCTAAAAGACCACCTCAGATCCATCTTCTGTCTAAGGGCCCAGCGGCACAGCCAGAGGAAAGGAAGTGGGCGGTGCTGACCAATCCCATTTCTAAGGCACTGAGCCATTTCCTGGGTTTCAAGGATGGAAATGAGTTTTCAAATTCTTAACAAAGAATAAGCTCACTTTCACAAATAAGCTGTAAATTTTTCCCCTTTCTTTGAAGAAATAAAGACTTGGCATAAGTATTTTAACTCCTTCTTTAAAAAGATGTTTAACTTGCTCTTTTTAAAGACTTTTTTGGGTGAGAAAGATTCTAGCAAGGTGCCACTCTGTCCCAGCCTAAACTTTCAAGACTCCCCAGAGAATAAATATGAGGTTAACAGTTCTTGGACACAAATACACAACAGCAGGGCACACACCCCAGTGTGTTAGGATGCACGAGCCTCAGTGCCCCTGGCTTACGTGCTAGGGTCCCGGCAGCCCAGGCCCACGGGACCTCCTCCAGGGGACTGGGATCTGCAACAGCAGTGGCCAGGCAGGTGGAGGAGGGTAGCAGCCACGCCTGCAGGTGCTTTTACTGCAGTGTCCTCGCTCCAGCCCGTCGCGTCCACCTGTTGCTGCTTGGTGGGGAAAGCCCACCCCACAAAAGGTCCTGGGAAAGACTACAGTTGGGCAGGGACACTCGATGTCATGGGGAGGCACAGTTTTCTAAAACAAACCTTATTATAAATGTAGTTTTCATTCTTCAGCTCTGATGTAATCTGAAGCAAATTTAATTTCCTACACTTCCAATTCTGTTTTCATGAAAAATACAATTTTGGCTTCATGCACTTATCTTTTACTGCTGCAACAGCATATTTTAGAAAGGCCGTCTGCCAACCCATGGGAGTGGCAAGAAAGGCAGCATCCTCAGTTCAGGCCGAAGTGGACGGAGGATCTGCTAAGAGGAGGGGTGGGTTGAAAGGTTCAGGCGTTAGCGGATTTGGATGTGAAGGCTCTGCAGTTCCTGCTGGACAAAGGTGGACTTTTTATTAAGATTCTCTACTGCTTTCAGGGTAGATTCGTTTACAGATACTTTGAAGGATAGAAGAAGAGAGAAACAAAAAGGCAGAGACCAGTCTGGACAGACTCAGGGAGGGGCTGCTGGGGTAGGGATGAGAGTCTGGGAGCTCTGGGGGGACTGATTTGCTGCTTTGTCATCCGCAACCCAAGGCCAAGGCTTTGCTCCCAGTAAACAGACAGCACAGAGGCAGAGGGACCAGAGTCCTGCAGTGACCTCCACGTAAACGATCTCAACAGGGCACAGCAGGTCTGCCCACCTCCTGACACACATCCATCCGCTGCAGAGACCTCAGTCACAAACTCCTGTACGCACCTTAGTGCTTCTGGTTATACACGTACAGCTGGCCCTTGAACAACACGGGTTTGAATAGCACGGTTCCACTTATATGCAGATTTTTTTCAATAGTAAGTACTGCAGTGCTACGTGGTCTGTGGTTGGTTAAATCCACGGATGCAGAGGGCTGACTCTATGTTACACTCGGATTTTCAGCTTCTTGGAGGGCTGGTGCCCCAATCCACGTGCTCTTCAACGGTCAACTGTAATGTTTTCATTGTAAATTTTAAAAATGCAAAAGAGAAAAAAACCCCAAACTACCTGCAGTTCTCCTTCTCAGAAATCGCCACTTTCGTTCCTTTACACACCCCCTGTCCTGTTCCCTACCACGGGAGCAAGTGCTGCAAGCCTTTGCCAATCCGACTGACCGATCCTTTAAAACTATTTAAACCTGGTTCCTCAATCTCAGGCCTCAAGTAACTATAATAGGAGTAAGTCTCCCTCATTTGCTCGCCTGACTTCTGGCAGAAACACAGCTGTGACGCGATCTGCGATCGTTTTGCCTTCATTCACACGGACTGTGCCCTCCGCTGGGTTTGGAAACCTGGAGAAAAGGGACTTAGCTTTTTTCTCCCTTGGAGCAGCCAGCGGCGGGCGCCCGCTACCACATCTGTTCTGAGGACCCACGCTGGATGCAGCAGCCAGAGGGGGAATCAGTAAAACCAGCTGTGACTGCTCCTCCAGCTGGAAAGGGCCTGCCATTTTCCCCTTCAGCTGGGATCCAGGCGTAAGGGTTTAAATGTTCACGGATGTAAATATGGCAGGAGCGCTGGGCTCAGAGACCCGGGAGGGTTGTTTCCCTTTGATGACCTGGGATGTTCATCACCCTCCTCCAGTATCAAGACACAACAGTAACATCCAAATACAAGTTCTTTCCCCAACTTTAAAGAGTGAAAAAGAAGAAAAAGCTTAAGTAGGGAGAATTACAATTATGCCAGCTATCTTAAGTTAGGTTTAAAATTTTCATCTTTTCAAAAACGAAAATGCCTACGACAAGGATGGAATGATTGCTGATAAAACCACCTTCGTTCAGCGTCGTGACCAAAGGTGTGATTGTGCCACTCTTGTAAAATAAGTTACCTTCAACCATTTCTAGGTGTTAGGAACTTGTGCGTGATGTGTAGTGTCTACCTCTATCAAAAAAGACCCTTGGGCTTCCCTGGTGGCGCAGTGGTTGAGAGTCCGCCTGCCGATGCAGGGGACACGGGTTCGTGCCCCGGTCCGGGAAGATCCCACATGCTGCGGAGCTGCTGGGCCCGAGAGCCATGGCCACTGAGCCTGTGCGTCCGGAGCCTGTGCTCCGCAACGGGAGAGGCCGCAACAGTGAGAGGCCCGCATACCGTACCAAAAAAAAAAAAAAAAAAAAAAGACCCTGACTTATTAAAGCTGGTTAAAAACCTGCATCATAAATGCATGGCAGCATCTGCCCAGGCTCCCGAAGTTATAACCAACTGGCTGAATGCTGTCAGTTTTAACTCCACCAAGAGTCACAGGGGTTGAAGACAACTTATCTCAAAAGCCCTATTAGGAATCCTCAACTAAATGGCACTGAAATAAAAATCCCAAAGCAGTAAGGGATCACAGAGCTGCCTCGTTCTAATCTGAACCATAAAGGGCTCCAGGGAGCAGCACAGGGGCACCACGAGACTGTGGCCACTGTGAGTGTGAAAAGAGCCAGGTCCTCTGATGCTCATCAGGGGTCGAGAAAGAAAGGGTTTTCAATTGAGTCTTTTCGTTTTGGCAAGCAGACCCACACAGAATCACAAAAGGGTGGAAGGCAAGGGTGATTTGGGCTCAGGAACCGGTGGAACACATTGCAAAGTCTACCTTTTTGAAATTACTTCCATTTTTATGAAACAGCCACGCAGCCTGCAAATCTGGCTCTCACAACCCAGCATCAGCTGGCACAAACAAACGTCTTGTTTTTAAAAACACCATATGAGGAACCAAGTCAAGTTTCTGAGAAAGCCTCAGAGTGTCTCTGAGAGAAATGGCCCTTATAAGATTCTAGTTTTTTTTTTTAATTCATTTTATTTAAGCCTTCGAGTCAAAGTCTATTCAAAATGACAGTTAAATGTCCACATTTCATCAAAGTGCTCGTGTGGATCATTAACTCCCGAAAAGAACTGCTAAGTTATCCTGACTTCTTTTGTCTTTCTGGCTCTCGGGAAATGGCTCTGTGCGGGCGTCCCGTTTCTCTCTCTTTAGTTACTAGACAGGGTCCAGGCTGGAGTCCACCTACCCAGGGATGCTGAGCCCCCTCCCAGCCTGGTCCACACCCTCATGGACCTGGCCTGGGGTCCTTTCCCTAGCGTAGCATCACCTGTACCTGCGTGAAGGCAGGGAGGACACTCGTTATAAATCATTCATTTAGCCATTCAGTAACTTTTCTCTGCCAGTTATCACAGGAGCTGCAGTTCATCCGTAACGTGAATGGAACTCTAGGTCCTTTTAGTGCTCATTGTGAGCTTACGATTCCCTGAATCTTTATAATCTAGCAAAGAGTTACCTGGGTATTGTACCTATTTTTTTTTAATACGCTTTTCTGAATAACTCTTGCGAGTCTCAACTAGATATTTATCAACACCAATCATAATGTATTACGTACACTAAGCCTATCAAGCTGGAAACCACAGTTGGGCACGCAGGTGACAATTGTACATACCATGGCTAGCTGTCGTCCTATGTTTCCCACGGTCACACCTCCCGAGAAGAAGATGCACGGGAGCCAGGAGCGGATGTACAGAAAATCCGGGGACGTGTACCTGGAGAGAAGGAGACATGAGCCCCTGGGCAGCCGGCTCCCCCGGCGCAGGCAGGGCAGGCACACGGCGCACCAGCAGCGTTAGTATGTGGCATCCACGCTCACCGCCACTGCTCGGTTTTCCTTTACATTAAATTACGCGTGGTGCATTTTTAACACGTGGATCAACAATAAGCAGCGTTTTTGAGAATTTCATGTCTAAGTTTATGCTATGTAATTACAGAAAAAACATGACATCTCAGCTTAGAAGGTATTTTTTTAAAAAGTTAAGTAACAGCTTCCGGACGGAGGTGATATTTGAGAACATGTGCTTACTGATAGACACCATTGTACACCAGCAGCTGAGTGATCACGGTGGCAAGGAAGGCGATGGTGATGCCAAGCCCAAGGCCACTTCTTGAACGGTCAAATGTCCACCAAAGGCCCAAAGATAGGGCTGCTAACGTCAAGGAGAGCTGAATGTTATTGGCAAAATCCAATTTCTGGCGATGCAGAGTTAAGGAAAAGCGTAACGGTTCTTAATATGGTCAAAACCAAAAAAGCCCCAGGGCCCACAATTATGTGTGCACCACATTAATTCTTCATCTATAGAAGCTGCCAGGTGAGCTGCAGAGAGCATCTGTTGGATACAAGGTTACCGTGACCAAGATGACCTGGAACTTCTCTGGGATCCCTGCTTCGAAAACTTGACTTTACAAGTACACTTCCTGAAAGCTACATATAAAATTCTGCTGGTATTTCAGCCAACAGCCTACTTTGCTAGTAAGTCATCTATAGTTCCCCTTTTACTTCTTGTTTTTATTAGTAGGTTGAACTGAGCAAGCACAGTCTTTGCTCCACGTCTGCAAGACACCTCACCAGAATGGCATCTGACACGACATGGTCGCAGCTGGTGGAGACACCACTGGCTTCCGTCACGACACTGCTTATCAACTGCAGACGAAACAAGTTTGTCAGAGCCCAGACCTCTTATAATACCCTTTTCTGACATTCTTATCATTACAATCAGGCTAGAGCAGATTTAAGAAGCAGTAACTCTAAAAATAACTTTCTCCAGGATTTAAAAATATAATCTAGTTGTGCTAAAGAAACCATAAATCTTTTGAGACCTGGTAAACCACGGCCCGTCTTCCTGAAGAACGCACTGTGTACAGACGTGCAGCATGTTTTGTGTCGTGCGTTCCACCCATGGACGCCAGAACTTGACCCTGAAGTTAGTCTCCACTAAGAACCCTATTCCAGAGGCCACCACTTCGGACTGGCCCTGGGCCTTCCGTGGTCATGCCAGGGAGGGACAGAGAAGCAGACAAGCTTCTCCTCCACCTTCTGGAAGGATCCGCCAAGAAGAATGATGCTCTCGCCACTTCTCACTGGGCCACAGGAACCAGGTCTTCACGGTGGAAGGATGTAAGGTAGAAATGTAAAGGGAATTCACAAAGTGAACTCTGAGGATCCAACAGATGCTGCCTGAGAAAGGACAGACCAAAGACGTCCGCTCTGTCTGTGGTGTTAACTGTTTCCTGAAATGAAATGAACTGAACGGACTCCAAGGACCATTTTGAAAATCACTGAGAGTAAACTGAGCAACGTGCTTTGAAATAATATACTCGGAAGAACATGGTTCAACTGACTCATGATGTGATATATACTCGTTAAAAGTAACGAAACTTTCAACGTGTAACTTAAGAAGCTGCTCTGGACAGCACACCCACTGAAGGATACAGCACTGGCGTGATTGATACCAACAAAAACTGCCACACAGCGCATCACACTGGCCCACTCCCTCTTAAACTTGTGTGGCTCTCCAAGGTGACTGTCAATGCAGGGGTAAAGCAAGCCGACAACAGCTGTTGAAGAAAGACAAGGCAGCAGCGTTAGAGAACACTGGCTGAAAATGATGTGATCTCTACGTGGCAATTACTAACATATTGTTCAAACCATTCCTTTTCCTAGAAGATTTATCAGCTACAATGTAATATTTGAATTAAAACTAATTTTACATTTTTGTTCTCCTCGAGTACAAACAAACAAAAATCATCGTTTTGAAAAATTTAAAATAAAATCGCAGTTCTTTGGTTTGAAGCACAGAAGGAATGGAACCAGGGGTTAATTATCCGTAAGCAAACTACTTCTGCGCCCACACAGGGAGCCTCCAGTTTGCATCAGTGTTGTTCCATCGTACAGTGGGGAGGGGAGCTTCCACGAGGGCCTTGAGGCCACAGCACCACTGTGTATAGACATATACTGAAAGGTTTAGAAAAACAAAGTAGGAGCCTATCTTTTCAAGAACAAAAATGAGAACTCTCTCCCCACTGCTTGGTAACCACAGCATCCCTCCCGTGACACGTCCCGGCTGGAACACAGCTCTCCACTCCAGCCTCGTGCTGAGAGGGCAACATGTTTCCACAGTGCAGGGGACACACCCAGACTTCAGGGGGGCAGTAGGCAGAGTTAAGAACAGTGGGCCTGTCACTCAGCTGTGTCCCCTTGGACACGGTTGCTGAACCTTTCTGTAATTCAGTTTCCATGTCTGTAAAATGGAGCTACAGCAGCGTCCTGTTGTAAGGACGAAAGGAAGCAAAACATAAAAATGCAAGATAAGCAGTCCATAAGCATCAGCTACGAAGCGAACAGGAGGGCATCCCTCCTGTAGCACCGTGGTCACTTAGGTACACGCTTGTTCTGCCCACCGGACCAGGGTGCTTGACAGAGGCAGTCTGCTCACTCTGTACTTCCAACAGCTGGGAGAGCTGATGCTACAGAAAGCACCTGACAAATGTTTGCTAATCAGTGGATGCTGTGTGACCAGAGAAGTACTGTGACCTTCTGGGCTGAGACCAATTCAGCAAGTTTATAAAACCAGCCAAATGACCAAGAAATTCTACTCAAAAAAGACAGTCTGCCTGTCCACAATTTAGACTGCTAACCCTGGGTCATGTTTTGTGGCTGGCCAGGTGTACTAGAATATAAACTGTGAACGGGGGATTTGTTTTCCTTCATCTATGGAGCCCAGCGTTTTAGGGGGAAGGTCTGGCTTGGCACGTTCACGGGCATCCCGAAAAAGGAAGTGTGGGAGGCCGCTGGGGCAGCAGCTCTGCCCACTCGGCCCACGTGACGGTTTGTTTTCAGTTACCCAGCGCTGTAGCATGTTCGCTGGGGCAGCCAATCGCACTGCAGTTCCCTCGCTCACCAGTTCTGCCAGCGGCCAATCGCACAGCTCGCTCGGGATGACAGCTGCGGGCTCCCCCAACACTGTCCTCAGGGCCGGATCAGTAAGAGGGAAGGACCTCGGTCAGCCTGGCACAAGCGTGAAACAGCCAATCATCTCCCCACCTGGTCCCCAATCGCTGGGCTTCTTCCAGCCTCCAGAGACTGGCATTACGGATCACCATCCTCTCCCCCCGCCTCTTTCTCTAAACACAATCACTGGAGATGCACACTTCCCCTCTGCGGATGGTTCGATTTTCAAATGAACGGTTCTCAGAGGCTGAAAATCGTTCTTAACCAAACATCTTCAGTTTCTACTCACCAGCCGCTGTCCCACAGCACGGGGGAACCCACCAGGCGGAGGAGAAGATGGTGGCGATGACCTCCTCAGGGAACAGGGTGACGTTCCTCTGGACCTGCAGCAGGTTCAGCACCAGGGCCAGGACCACGCCCACTGAGAACAGCACCAGGCTCCTTTGCACCAGGTGGTGATGCCAGCTGTTGATGTGGCCGCTGCCGCCATGGCCTCCTACACCAGCGCTCACGGGCCCGTGAGCCGGGTCAGTGCCCCGGGCACTGTGGGCCACCAGGGGAGAGGGGCCTGACACTGAGGAGGTGATCATTTCTCCCACTTTGGCCTCCAGCCCTCTGGCACTGGCCCTCAGGTGGCTTCTGTGCTTCGCGCCCTTAGCGCAGGGACCGCTCCAGGGGTGGTCGTCTAGTCTGGGCATCAGCCACCAGTCTGACAGGCTTTCCTAGAAGGAAAAGGGGGTGTGGAGGTGGAACCCCGATCAAGTTCACTTCCAAAGGACATGGCAGGTCCAGGGAGGCCCAGTCAGAGGGAGAGCTCTGCTCGCCTTCATTGCCGGCACGTCCAGGGAGACCCCCAAGGCCCTCGGAGTCAGCCGCTCAGGGGAGCCCACGGGCAGGTACCGCGGGGGAGGGCTGCAAGGACCCTGCCTACACACCCCGCCTGGGAGCTGCACAGGCTGTTTTCAGCGGCAGCCAGGTTAGGTACACCTGAGCGTCAAGCGCCCGCCGCAGTGCCCCTCTGCATAAGCCCCGAAGTTCTGGCCCGTCCAGTCCAGAAGTTTTTCAGACCCCGTCCGTCTGCAGGAGGCAGACCCAGCCAGGCAGACCCAGCCAGGCAGCCTGGAGGCAGGCCGCCTCAGGACAAGGTGCTGGGGTCCTCCGAACTGACAGGAGCACTGGCAGAGCCCACCTGGGGTCGGGGGCGCAGCCCCCCGCTCCAGGACTCGGGTTGGGGTCAGAGCGTGCGCCCAGCCCCTAGAGTCGGTGCCGAGGATCCCAGTGGAAGGCCGTCTCGAGGGGCGGCTGCCAGGAGTGGAGGCGCCGGGACCCCGACATCCCCGCCCGGCCCGACACCTGGACCCCACCCCCGCCGCCCCCGGCCCGGGTCCCCTCGCCGCGCCTCGCGTACCTGGCTGAGGGGCGCCCGCCCGCGGGCTCGCCGAGGGAGGAAATCGCCGAGGAGCGTCACGGCCCAGACCGCCTGGAGTTGAGCCCGCGGCGTTCAGCTCGCCGCGCAGCTTATAAGGCGGGCGGCGGGGCCCCGGGTCACGTGACCCCGCCCCGGCCCGCCGCCCGGGCCGCGCGCTAGGGGGCGTGGCCTCCGCGCGCCCCGCCCCGCCCGCGCGCCCGTCCGCTCGTGGTCTGGTGAGGCGGCCGCGACCAATCGGGGGCGGGCGACCCATATGACGTCATCACACGCCACCGCAGCCCTGCGTCCGGCGCACTGACTCGGGAGCGCGGACGGACGGCGGGCTGACGGCGCTGGGGGCCGGACGGGGGGAGCCGGACGGGGGGAGCCGGACGGGGGGAGTCGGACGTAGGGGAGGCCGGACGGGGACAGACCGAAGGACGGGGCTGGGGGGGGAGGGGACGGACAGACCGAAGGACAGAGTTGGGAGGGGACGACGGGCTGGGGGACCTACGGACGGGAATGCGGGGAATGCCCGACGGCGGACCGATGGACGGCGCTGCGGGGCTGTGTCGGCAGGTTGGGGGACTGACCGACGGACGGGGCCGGGGGTGGGGCACAGGCTGACGGACGGGGCTGGCCGAGAGCGCCCCGGACCTCGGCGGGAGGGCCGTTTCCATCAGTTGGCAGCCGCGGGCCTGGCGTCGGGTGTTTGAACACCTTAGTCCCCAGACCCGACGCAGGCGTGGCCTGTTCCAAAGCTTCCCCAGTGAGGCCTCGCCAGCTGGTCACTCTCTGCACCTGCGTGTCACCTGATGATGCTCTGATCTCTGTCCCCTGTCCTGCTCCCTGAGGCTCCTGGCATCACAGCTGCTAATTTAAAGCGGGTTCGTGTGTGCAGTGACCAGAAGGTGCTGGCATGCGCAGTAAGGGCTCGGAGATATGAGTTGTTTATCGTGTGTGCAAGGATGTGCGTGTTGTTAAGGGTACTTTTATGTTTCCCAGCCACCAGAGTGGTTCAGAAAACTTACGACATAAAGATCCTGTATGAAAATGAAAGTGATGAAATTTTCATAAAATAATTTTTTCTAGTCTCTAATTATCTTTCCTTTCATGGGAAAACAAACCATCAAAACCACTCATGAAAAAATAAGATGTTTTATCTTGCTGATGTAATGTATTTATGCCCTGTTTGCCACGTGGGTCTCACCATCTAAAGAGGAGGGCAGGCTCCTCGCCAACTGAAAACCCACATCTTGTTGAGCAAGAACGTATTATTAAGATGTCCTTGAAAAATAGTAGAGAAAGTCTATGGTCTTTTGTACTGTCTGCGGGTGAGCAGAGATTGAGAGGAAGTTTGTGCTCTAAATAGCAAATTCTCTCATGGCCAAGAGACCCTACAGGCTTAGGCAGTGTGAAATACCATATTGTGTGGCATCTTCCACATCAGGGTTTCTGGCTTTATGCCAGAAGGTTAAAAAAAACCTGAACATCTTCCGGAGGTATCAACATTTCTCAAATTTGATTTGGGGGATGGGGGTAGGATTCACACGAATTTCTAATAGTGATCAGGTGACTTCAAGGAAAAGTAATGCTGGCAGTGGATGTGTTTACTCTCCCAGACCATAGCGGTGTTTCCTTAGGAAACCTGAGAAGCGCTACAAAAGACAGTTGCCTTGTTAGCGTGTTCCTGTTGCCCCAGGGTCAGAACTGGTTTCTCTTCTTTGTCTCCTTTACCTGACGGGCTAGACACAGCCCGATTGTGTGGATGTCCTACCCCCAGTCCATGATGCCAACGTGGCATGAACTTAACCTAATCTTCTACTTCTGTGAAAACATAAAAGACTGTTGTCACTGTGGATTATAACCCAAATTCCTCTCGAATGGTTATGTTCAATCGAGACAGCATTTGCTAATAATGTGACTTGTTTTCATTTCTTGAGCCTGACCCAGACCAAGCAGGAGTTGGTGGAGAGGAGGGTTTCATCTTCGGCTCTGCCTGTGGGCAGGCAGGACCAGGCTTTCCTCTCTCTGCCCTGGTCACAACTATGTACTTTGTTCCCAAAGGTTCAACGTAGTTTTGACTCCAAGGAATCCAAGAAAGGCTTGGAGCCTTGAAAGGCTCCAAGTGGCCTTTCCACTTCCTGCATAAGTACATGAAGATATGTTTCTCTCTGTGTGTGTGTGTGTGTGTGTGTGTGTGTGTGTGTGTATACCTTCACAGTAATGTTGGAACCCACAAAGTTCCAAAAAGCTGCCGAGCTATCAACCAACAGGGAACTGGTCTGATGAATGATGGCACATCAGTACGATGGGATACTGTATAATTGAGAGTCATCCCTTTTTCAACCATCAGAAGCCTGTGCTGGGTCTCCCCTACCCCACCCTCAAGTTCAAGTCCCATACACACAGGTTAGGAAGCACTGAAATAAATCAAGCTCTTAACCTCATGGAGATGCATATACATCACAGCCTTGACCCTGAAATGTAGGCATGTCATGGATTCAGTTGGGAAACACCAGCAGATACAGGAAGCTTTAGCACATCTGCTTTCAAAACCTGGTTTATTCAGATATATGAGGCCCAATAGACCAAGGCGACAGCTCTTTGCTTACCTACTGAACTGCTGTAGACAGGGATTCCCGGCAGCACAGAAATCAGCGTATCTGTCTTCTGGGATCTAAGATAGATTTCTTCATCTTTTTTCTCTTGCCATTCTGCGTGGCCATGCAGACTATCCCAATATCTTTCAATTTCAATGTTCCTTATATCCAAGTACATATCTTATAAAAAAAAACTTTATGGGTTCCTGTGTTGTCTGTGTGCTGTGCAGAAAAGGGCTGTTAATTCCATTAGCTAATTGGTGTGTTACGGTCTGTTCACTCAGTTACCTTTTTCTGTCTACTGGAGCAGACGTTAATGCAGCCCAGCCTCTGATTCTCCATCCCCTCTGGCGTCTGTACTGGGACTCTGTGAACCAGGGGGCTCCTGGAGCCACACAGAGGCCCCGGGGACCCGTGGGAAGGCGGGAGGGATGCCTGTGAGCTGCATTTTGTCTGGTCCCTGCCGAGGGCTGTCAACATGGCCTCTATCTCAAGTAGCGTTGGTCACTGCATCCCCAGGGTGTGTGGTTTGCCTAAATGCCTGTGGAGTCTGGCTCCATGAAAGAAGTCAGTCTAGGGGAATGACAATGGAAGGATTTGGATTTACTGTCTGGAGACCGCAGCCTCGATATCAGAAACCATATTCAAATATTTTGAGAGTTTGAAATGCCATTATCTCCAGTGAGGCTGTTACTGATGCAGTTTCTCTGTTCAACATAATGGGCTCTATTCTCTCCAGCCCCAGTCAGTGACTCTGAATTAAGTATCTGGGGAAATGTGTTCACGAGGGTCCCATTTAGTTCTTAATTGTACCACTTTATAATATTAATCATTATAGATGTGCTATAACACAAGGGGAGTTTACCATCCCTTATGAACTAAACCCAGTCCCGTGCCTTCTCCCCAGACCACTCACTAAGGGCACGATGCTCAGTAGCTCTTCTGGACACAGACGAATCGTGGGATCATGGGCGGTGTGTGTGTGGGGGGCTGTGGTAAGAACTTTAAGACATCGTGTAGTGGGCAATCTATGGCTCTTAGTCTGTATTCCTACTGTCCTTTTAATTATAACACTAATAACCATTTTAAAAATAACCTATTTAAATAACCTATTTTTGAAAATAGGGTAGATGATTAAGTATATTATTTTTTTTTAAATTAATTTATTTATTTTTGGCTGCGTTGAGTCTTTGTTCCTGTACGCAGGCTTTCTCTAGTTGTGTTGGTGGCTTCTCTTGTTGCGGAGCACCGGCTCTAGGCATGCGGCCTGTAGTAGTTGTGGTTCACAGGCTCGGTAGTTGTGGCTCGTGGGCTCTAGAGCGCAGCCCCAGTAGTTGTGGCGCCCAGGCTTAGTTGTTCTGCGGCATGTGAGATCTTCCCGGACCAGGACTCGAACCCATGTCCCCTGCATCGCCAGATGGATTCTTAATCACTGCGCCACCAGGGAAGCCCAGTATATTATTTTTTAATAGAAAAACATCACGTGCTTATTGTAAAACATTCAGAAAACATGTGAAAATACATTTTAAGAAAATCCATAATTCCCACCACCTAGAGACACTCACTGTAACTTTTTGGGGTATTTCCAGATATTTTTCCTATGCATGTATGTGTGTGTTTTTAAAAAAACAACAAACAAGAAAACACAAGTAGGATCATACTTTGCGTATAGTGGAACCAGGCCTTCGGAGATCATGCATAGACCATGTCATCACTTTCTAACAGCTTTGTTGAGATAAAATTTACTAATCATGTAATTCACCCATCTAAAGTGTACAATTCAATAGCTCTTAGCATATGCACAGAGTTGTGCAACCATCACGACAGCCAGTTTTAGAACATTTTATCACCCTGAAAGAAGCTCTGTGTGCCGAGCTATCATTCCCCTCTTGCGCCTCCCATCCCACCCTCCAGCTTCCACTCCCCAGCCCGAGGCAACTACTAATCTCTTTTCTGTTTCTATAGGTTTTCCTGTTGTGGAGTTTCATATGAATGGAATTATACACTCTGTGGTCTTTTGTGTTTGGATTCTATCACTGAGCATGGTGTTTTCAAGGTTCATTCTCATTGCACCATATACCAGTACTTCACTTCTTTTTACGACTGAATAATATCCCATTATGTGGAAATACCACATTTTGTTTACTCACCAGTGGATGGGCAATTGTGTTGTTTCCACTGTTTGTCCATGATGAATAATGCTTCTTACAAACACTTGTGTGTGAGTTTCTGTGTGGACATAGGTGTTCACTTCTCTTGGGGGGAACTGCTGAGAGTGGACTTGCTGACCATCTAGTAACTATCTTTAATTGTTTATGGAACTGCTGGACTCTCTTGCAAAGCAGCTGTACCATTTCACATTCCCACCAGCAGCATATGAAGGTTCTGGTTTCTCCACATCCTCACCAATGCTGGATGTTATCTGACTTTATGATTCTAGTTATCCCAGTGTGTGTGAAGTGTGTGTGTCGTCGTTGTCTTGATAGCAGGATGGTATTCTTCCTGTATGTTGGGGAGTGTCTTGGCTTGTTTGCTAAGACTTTATTGATAAGTGTCATCTCAACACGAGTGAGGGAATGAAGTGAGTGAACCAGTGAAGGAGGAAATACAAGGCAGAGCCTTACCGACACGGCTGCAGCTGTCCGAGGAAACACATCCACTTGCCTGGTTGTGCACCATGTCTCCCATACAGGCTGTGGAGAACGAACATGTTTTACAAGAACAGTCCTTTGGGGAAAAGAAAAAAAAAAGAGTATCTTTAGTTTTCTGTCTCCCTTCTCTGGTTGGTCAAGTTTGTCCCTTGGTCACTATGTCCTCTGCTGTCCTGATTCCGGTTCTCAGCCCCTCCCTGTAGCTGCTGGGCATCCAGAGTCCACAGCCAACAGCGAGTGCATCATCGGAGTCTGAAGCAGTAGGAAGAGCCCAGGGCTGCTTCTGTAGGTCCAGTTGGGTCAGATGGTCCATTCCTGTGTCAGTCACTCAGAAAGGGAATAGAAGGTTCGTGAGAGCCCAACCCTTTGATTTACAGAGACCTCTGCAAATGGCGGCCAGAGTCTTTGGAGGATGCAGGGTGTGTGGGGTGAAGAATGAATGAGTGTCGGTGGCCCTGGGGGTGGAGAGGAGGAAAAGGCTGCAAAGGGCACTGGGATGGGAGGTCCAGAAACAGGAAAAGGTATGTGGTTAGGAAACCCAGGGAGGTGCTCCCGTTTGCAGCACAGACACTAAGATGAGAGACACAGAGATCAGCATGGGCCCTGAGCAAGGACGACACGCAAATCTGTAAACGCTTCTTCCATGTTAAAGGAAAAAAAAAAAAGAAATCCAGAGAGGTGTGTTCCACGAAGGAGAGTCAGCAGAGGCGAAGGCCAGCTCCTGTCCGCAGGAGGCAGTGACGGGACGTGGGGACCTTGGTGGGGACAGCGCGGAGTCAGGCTGCTGCTTCCTAAGGAGCCAAGTTGGCCAAGGAGGGGAGAACGTGGGCTGGAGGAGAACGTGGGCTGGAGGGGAACGTGGGCTGGAGGAGAACGTGGGCTGGAGGAGAACGTGGGCTGGAGGGGTTTTCTTTTGGAGAGACGCATTTAAATGCTGATGGAAGATTCCAGTAGAAAGAGAGAGAAAAGGGGGAGAAAGTGTGGGTAACTCCTGAAGAGTCCTGCTGAAGAGGGACGGGTGTGGGGTGAGCAGGGGGTGGCTGTCCCCAGGAGGGCGCCCCTGAGGAAGGCCTGGGCCCGCAGGCGGTGGGCCTGGAGGGTGGGCTCCAGGGCACTGCCCTCAGGGCTTCCGGGTTTGCTGGAGGCTTCGGAGTGAGGGGTGAGCTGGCCGAGCGAGGGACTCCTGGGGCTTCGTTCCACAGGGTCTGCAGGGTGGCGCGATGATTCCTTTGTGCACCATCTGGGGGCATCAGAAACTGGGTTTTTCCAGGTGCAACAAAGGAAGGACACCGGGGCGGGGAAGGTTAGCGTCTCGAGGAGTGGTTCATGGAAGTGGGCGGAGGCCGGGGGGGGGCGGCAGCGGCCCCCCGGGAGGGAGAACCGAGCAGAGTGCCGTGAGAACTCGGTGTTCCCTCCCTCCCGCGTGCAGCATCTGTGTTTTGTCCACTGGCATAACCCAAGCGCTTACACATGCGTTACTGGATACACGATCTGGAGGAGAGACTGCGGTCCCGCGGGGCGTTTCAGAGGGACAGCAGCTGTGGATGATGGTGACAAGCCACGGAGTGGCCCTGGAGTTGGGCGGCCGAGGTGGTGAGGAAGAGCCACGTGGGCCACGGGGTCAGGCGAGGAGGGGCCGAGGCGCGGCTGAGTCGTACTTGCGCGGGGGGACGGAGGTGCTTAGGCAGGACGGGCTGTGGAGGAGGACGTGTGCCTGGCCCCCAGCCCCCAGGGGGTGACGACAGTGGACTCGGACGATGGTGGGTGGCTGTGGCTAAGAGGTGGCCCTGGGTTGAATAGCGTCCCCCCAAATTCGTGTCCTTCTGGGACCTCAGACTACAGTCTTATTTGGAAATTGGGTCACTGCAGCTGTGGTTGGTGAAGATGAGGTCATGCCGAGCAGGGCTGGCCCTCAACCCAGCACGACGGGTGTCCTAAGGAGAAGAGGGACGGAGCCACGGAGAGAGAGGCCACGGAGAGAGGCCACGTCAGGATGGAGGCGGAGGGTGGAGAGATGCAGCCGAGGGTGGCCGGGAGCCCCCGAAGCTGCAGGGGCAGGAAGGGCCCCCCACTAGAGCCTTCAGAGGGAGCGCGGAGCTGACGGCACCTGGATTTCAGACTGCTGGTCTCCAGAGCTGAGAGACGAGAAATGCCTGTTGTTTTAAGGCCCCCAGTTTGTGGCGCTTCGTTACGGAGGCCCCAGGAAAGTAACACAGAGGGAAGGACAGGTCTGTGGGACAGCTGCACAGCAGGTGGCACGGGACAGCCAGGTCCTGCCAAGGCCTGGAGGCGTGGCCGAGGGCGGGGAAGAGGCCGAGACAGCGGGCAAGTTCACTGTCCAGACGGGGATTTCTAGAGGGCGGGGGCGTAGCCGGGAGGAGGATGTGGAATCAGGGAAGCGGAGAGGTGGGTGGACAGCGTGTCATCCTGCCTCACAGCCCTGTCTTCCTTGGTTATCGTCCAAAATGCAGACGCCCAACATGGCCTCTGTTATCATTATTATTTTTTAATATTTATTTGTTTGTCTGCCCCGGGTCTTCGTTGCAGCGTGTGGACGCTTAGTTGCGGCATGCATGTGGGATCTAGTTCCCTGACCAGGGGTCAAACCCGGGCCCCCTGCCTTGGGAGCGCGGGGTCTTAACCACTGCGCCACCAGGGAAGTCCCTGGCCTCTGTGATTTAACCTTCACAAACGCCTGAAGGATAGGTGTCATCTGTTACCTAGCTGTGAAGAATTTGAGTCCCGAATTAAGAAACTTGCTCAGAGCTCTTGCACATGAGTGACGGAGCAGGGATTCCAGTCCAGGCCCATCTGAGTCGGAAGCTGCTGCCGTCTCTCCTCCTTCCTACCCACCCCCCCAAACCCTCATGAGCATCTGCTGTATACACTGTATACAGGAGCTCAGGCATCTACATGTGTCCTGTACGAGCTCACAAGCTGGTGGAGAAGGGCATCGTGTGAGCCTCACAGGACTGTAGTAGCAAATTGTCATAAACTTGTGGCTCAAAATAACGCACATTTATTGTCTTAAGAGTTCTGGAGGACGGAAGTCCGAAATGGGCTTGAGTGAGTTAAAATCGAGGCGTCACAGGCTGTGCTCCTTCTGGGGGCTCCCTGCCTCTCCCAGCTCCTGGAGACCCCCCCACCCTGGGTTCACGGCCCCTCCTACATCAGCCTGACCTCTGCTTCTGTCCTCCTGTCTCCTTCTCTGACGCTGCAGCTTCCCTCTGTCACTTGTGAGGACCCTCCTGGGTAATCCAGGACAATCTCCCCATCTCAGGAGCCTTGACTTAACCGCATGTGCGGGGTCCCGCTGTCGTCAGGGCACCATGGCCCCAGGCTCCAGGGATTAGGACGTGGCCACATGTGAGGAGCACTGTGTCCTGCAGCCAGAGACGTGGGGCCACCGTCCGATGCAGGTTTCCTCACAGAGGTTCACACAGGATGCCCTGGGAACACAGACGTGCCCCTCGCGTGAGAGGCTCGAGCCTGTCACGTGGAGACGGGCAGTGGGGGCGGGCGTGAGCACGGCTGGTGGGTCAGGTCAGTGTCTGGAGGAAGGAGGGGAGTTCGTAGGGCCAAACCCCGAGGGACATGCTCAGTAACTTAGGCTTGTCTGCAGACCTTAATTTTTTCTGGAGAAGGAAGGATTTATTATTACTTGCAGCAAGTAAGAAGAACACTGGGGATCTTTCCCAAAGCAGTATCTACTCTCTGCAGACCTTTATTTATTTATTTTTTTGCGGTACGTGGGCCTCTCACCATTGTGGCCTCTCCCGTTGCAGAGCACAGTCTCCGGACGCGCAGGCTCAGCGGCCATGGCTCGTGGGCCCAGCCACTCCGTGGCATGTGGGATCTTCCCGGACCGGGGCACGAACCCGTGTCCCCTGCATCGGCAGGCGGACTCCCAACCACTGTGCCACCAGGGAAGCCCCATCTCGTTTTTAAAACTAATTAATTAATTAATGCATTTATGTACTTATGTATGTATGTACGTACGTATTTATTTTTGGCTGCATTGGGTCTTCGTTGCTGCACACGGGCTTTCTCTAGTTGAGGCGGGCGGGGGCTAGTCTTTGTTCCGGTGCGTGAGCTTCTCATTGTGGTGGCTTCTCTTGTTGTGGAGCATGGGCTCTAGGTGCGTGGGCTTCAGTAGTTGCAGCGTGCAGGCTCAGTAGTTGTGGCTCGCAGGCTCTAGAGCATGCAGGCTCCATTAGTTGTGGAGCGCGGGCTTAGTTGATCCTCGGCACGTGGGATCTTCCCGGACCAGGGCTCGAACCCGTGTCCCCTGCATTGGCAGGCGGATTCTTAACCACTGCGCCACCAGGGAAGTCCCTGGGACATCTCTTTAAAGACAAAGTGCTTTCCTGAGTCCCTTCTTAGTCTCCCCTTATTCCTGCAACAGAGAATGTGGACGGGAAGGTGAACCAGCTTCTACCCTGCAGACAAGATGGCACTGTCAGGACAGAGGAGACACAGGCCCTGTGGAATGACCCGTGAAGCACAGTCTGCTCATGTCCACATGATTTCAGGAGAGAGAGTAAACATCTGCCTAAGTCTGTCATCTTTCATTGCTCAGTTGCAGTAGCTTTTTTACCCTGATGCGTATACTGTGTTCAAGTTCCTGTTTAAGCTCAAGTTGTTTTTCCTAAGTGCTTTGCCGTGAGATGTATAACAAAGCTCCACCTGGCAGAAAATATGTTCATAGCCACTTCCCATCTCCTTACAGGGATGGTAAGGATTTTATTACTATTATATACACACAAGAAGGACACGGATTATGAAGTGGTTTTTGAGTTAAGATGACCTATAAGCCACATCAGGGGCTGCAGTGTGGTAGCCGTGGGCTGAAATACATATGGTGGTGTGACCCACGTGTGCCTGGACATGTCACGTCAGGCGTGGCCTGCAGCTGCCGGTCTGGCTGAGCAGAGTTGCCGCTGTCAGCCTGTTTGGTGAAAGTTAGCAGAACTGGATTTCTGTTTAGAAACACTTTGCAGAGCCCTGGGGTGCCTCGCTCTCCAGGCGGGGGGAGTCTCGGGAGCTCGGGAGTGGCCGTGCTGTCACTCTTTGCTCTGGGAGACGATCAGACCTGGATGGGCCAAGACCAGGTGCCGCAGTAACTGCCTGGGGGGACAGGCCACGCGCGATGTTGGCTCACCTGGTGGGGCTGGAGGGGAGCCGGGAGCCGGGAGCTCTGGGGTAGAGTGTGGGGTTCGCTGTGCCTTCTCTCCGCTCCGTGCCTGGGACCAGGTGTAGCTGGTGGGGTCTGTGGCCCGTTGGGATGAGCCTCCCCCCACCAGAAGGTCTCAGGGAGCACAGAGCCCATGACCCCTGCCGAGTGGCCCTTCAGTCCAGGGTCCGTGAGGGAGAAGAGGGCATTGTGTCTTCTACTCGGCCGCGGCCGGAGACAGGGTGGGACAGAGACCCCCATCCTCAGGACCGAAGGTGGAAAGGCCTGGCTCCACTTCCTGCCTCAGAAGTGAGTGAGGGGTACAGCCTGGGGACAGCGACTCTGAGAGTGTCTGTGCCTCCCTGGTTTGTTGCTGTTTTTAATCCTTTGTCGCTTTCCCTGGGGTTATTGGCAACAAAATCTTTAAAACAGAAAAAAAGGGTGTTCGTATGTGCCCTTGTTCAAGATTAACAAGAAAGAGGAAAAGTGGAAAAATGACAACCTGTTCTTCAGCCAGGTTTGGGAGTGAGCTGGGGGGAATGGGGGACAGGGCCCCAAGGGATAAAGTGGGTGACGGTAGCAACACAGAGAGGACAGAGGCTGCCCGGGGTACGAGTCTGGCCCAGCTGCATAACAGGGAGGGTTTCTGGAATTCCTCGGGGATGCAGAGGGAAGGGGGAGGTTCCCAGCAGGTCTGGGCGCGCGGTGCTGCCGTCCAGCTGGCTGGTGACCCTGGGTCCTGGAGGAGGAGCGGGTCGGGCTGTGGGATCGGGCGAGGGTGGGAGGGAGGGTGGGGGATGCTGGGAAGGTGCTTGGACACGTAGGGGTCTGGACCCCAGCAGATTTCAACAGGAACGTGTGTGAAAGATGGAGGAAGCAAAGGAGACAGACTGACGGCCAATGAGCACATGGAAACATGCTCAACATCACTAATCATCAGGGAAACGCAAATCAGCCCCGTCACGAGATGCCACCTCACGCCCACGAGGTTGGCTATTTCTAAAAACGGAAACAAAAGATAAGTGCTGGCGAGGACATGGAGCAGTTGGAACCCTGTGTATTGGTGGTGGTGGTGTAAAATGGTGCCATCCGTATGGAAAACAGAAGAGTCACTTGTCAAAAAGTTAAACATAAAATTACTGTACAATTCAGCAAGTCCACTTCCGGATTTATACCTGAAAGAAGTGAAAGCAGGGATTCGAACAGGTATCTGTATACTGTGTTCGTGGCGGCATTATTCACTGTAGCCAAAAGGTGGAAGCACGCTAAGTGTCCATCAGTGGATGATGGATAAACAAAACAAGGTCCATCCACTCAATGGAATATGATTCAGCCTTAAAAAGGAAGGACGTTCTGTCACCTGCGGCAACAGGAACAGACCTTGAGGACAATACGCCAAGTGAAACAAATGACTCACAGAAAGAGTAATACTTGGAGATTCACTTATATGAGGTCCCTAGAGGACTCAGATCCATAGTCAGAAAGTAGACGGTGGAACTTCCCTGGCGGCCCAGTGGTTAAGAATCCGCCTTCCAATGCAGGGGATGCGGGTTTGATCCCTGGTTGGGGAACTAAGATCCCACATCCCTCAGGGCAACTAAGCCCACGTACTGCAACTACTGAGCCCACGTGCCACAACTAGAGAGGAGCCCGCATGTCACAAAAACGATCCCACGTGCCTCAACTAGAACGCGACGCAGCCAAATAAATAAATAAATAAATAAAATGTTAAAAGTCAGTATTTAACAACAAAAACAAGAAAGTAGATGGTGGTTACCAGGGGCTGGGGGGAGGGGAGATGGGGGGCTGGTGTTTAATGCGGACAGAGTTACAGTTTAGGAAGGTTCTGGAGATGGATGGTGGTGATGGTCGCAGAGCAGTATAAATGTACTTAACACCACTGAACGGTGCACTTAAAAGGGGTTAAAACGGTACATTTTATGATACGTGTATTTTACCACAGTTTTCTAAAATGTGGCGACAAAAGACAGACCTGAAGGAGAGGAAGGCAGACCTGACGGTGGCCTGGTTTTCCATTTTGCGTCTGATGACACCGGGCCTGCCTTCCGCGGCCCCTGCTTACAGTGAGGAGAGAGAGACGAAGGGGAGGCCCTCGTCCAGACCCTCGGCTGCCGCACGCTCAGCATCGTCGTGGGGCTGCAAGGCCTCTGCTATGCGTCGTCTTCTCTTTAAGCTTCTTTTGTTGGTACTCGTCAGCCTCTCTTCCACACTCTCCCGGTGCTTGACCTCTGGACTTCAATGATCTTTGCACACTGATTGCTAGCATTTGCTAAAAGGCCAGCTGTGTTACAAGAGCGCTCTCAGGTCACCGGGGGATTCCGCAACTCCTTGGGGTCATCCCTTGGTGGGTCCTCTCAGGATATTAATTCCCCGGAGCTCCTTATCACCTGCGCCGTCCATCTGCTCTCACCCTGCTGATAGGTCTGCCCCGCAGGCTGCCCCCTGAGACCGCATCTCCCTGACCCCCTTGCTGGCTGCCTGGGGGTGGGGTCTGGCCAGTGGGAGGCACTGGCCAGAGATGGGATGTGGGGGGCCTGGGGCGCCCCATTCCTCTCCCTCCTTGCCCACGGCCGTGCCCTCCGGTGGTCCCTCCAGCTCCATCGGCTCTGGGCATGGGAATGGCCCCTGGTCTACTGCCGGCCTGTGGATGCCTCAGCATTCCTTGTTTGTTCCTTTCACCCTGGCCACCCCTCTAAGTGTTTTCAGCAAAGCTTCTTTCTTTAAACGATCCAGGAGACCTGAGTCCCGTTGGGGCTCCGTGGGACCACCACCACCTCTTCTACTCCCAGCAAGAGGCTTCCAGAAGTCTCTGCGAGGACCGCAAGCCAGTGCCATCACTTCAGGTTACCAGTGACGACCGTGAAGCTTCTGAAAACCATCCCCAAGGCCTAACGGATGCTGCTGTGGGTGTGCACGCTTCCCAGGAGAAGTGGGTGACGCAGCCACTTCTCCCGGGGTCCCTAGAGGGCCAGTTACTGAGTGCCGAGGGTAAGGGGTTAGGGTCACAGAAGGAGAGCCGTCCAATAATATTAGGCAAGCCCCAGGCACGATAAAATTTGCCTGTGTCTTTTTACTGTGCTTGGATAGTAGGTGTAGTAGGGTTATGGAGAGTAGGGTTGGTAGGCATCAGGTGTGAGCAGGGCCGTTCTACCTCCACAGGTTCTAGTGGAGAATCCTTCCTGCGTCTTCCAGCTTCTGGTGGCTGCCGGCATCTTCCCCTCCCAGCTGCACCACCTGACGTCTGCCTCTGCCACCCCACGGCCGTCCGCCCCGTGTGTCTGTGTCTTCACGCGGTGTCTCTGCTCTTCTCCAAAACACACCAGTCACGTTGGATCAAGGGCCCCCCTGTTCCAGTGTGGCTTCATCTTCGCTAATTCCATCCGCAGCAACCCTAGTTCCAAATAAGGTCTTCTTCACAGGTGCTGGGGGTTAGGATATAGGCGTGTCCTCTCGGGGACCCAGTTCAACCCCTGCGGCACCTATTCCATTCCCGGCAGGTGAGACCTCAGGAAGGCCAAATCGTAACGCAAAGGCCAGAGCGCCCGGCGTGAACTCTGGCTGGCATCTGGAAAGCATCTTTTCTAACTGAGACCAGACGATGGGTCTGTCCAGAGCAGGGAGTTTTAGCCACGCTCTAAATGATTGGGCTTGGGGGTACCTAATTCAGAGAATATGTTTATTAGTAGTCTTAAAAACACTATAGAAATTTCACTGGAATAAATAATTTTTTTTTTTTTTTTTTGCGGTACGCGGGCCTCTCACTGTTGCGGCCTCTCCCGTTGCGGAGCACAGGCTCCGGACGCGCAGGCTCAGCAGCCATGGCTCACGGGCCCAGCCACTCCGCGGCATGTGGGATCTTCCGGGACCGGGGCACGAACCCGTGTCCCCTGCATCAGCAGGTGGATTCCCAACCACTGCGCCACCAGGGAAGCCCTGGAATAAATAATTTAATAAAGAATTTAAGGATGTTAGAAGTAGGAAGTGCCCTGGCAGGTCACCTTAAAATTGTTTGTGTGTGCGGTTAATTATGTAAATAACTCATGTTCACGTAGGAAACTCAGAAGTAAAATCAGGAACATAAAAGTCACCTATAATCCCCAAACCCAGGGATGGTCATGGGTAGCATTTTGGTATACACACGACCAGATCCTTTTGTGTGTGTAATTACGTATGTAAGTTTCCAGACAAGATTTTACTCTCAGGACTATATGGTACCTAATATTCCGTGTCTTGTTTCCCAGTTTACCCCTCCCCCAACAATCCAGGGTAAACATCATTCAGGATGAGAAACATACCTTTTCAACAACAAGTTTTCTGCTGCATAGGGGTGTGTGTGTGTGTAATTTCTTAGCCTGTCTTATCACTGGACATTTATAGAGAGCCGTATATTTTTTAGTGTCATAAACAAAGCTTCCACAAACATCTTCATAGCTAAATACTTACACGCATCTTTATCCTTTTTTCCTTAGGATAAATTCCAGCACGTTCTGATAAAATAATTCAATTGCACATCCAGCCAAATGCATGCAGTTCTTGGTCCCGTGTTGCCGTCCGTCTGCTTTCTGACTGTGGAATTAATATTCCTCCCCAGTTCTCATGTCTGGTGCAGTGCCGCTCTGGTTCCTCAGATGTAAGCAAGGTATAATTAGCGATAATCTCACAGCTCCATCTTGGGTCAGTCACTCGTGGGACAAATGGCTCTTGTTCTACTTTTCATTCACAGTGATGTCCTTGTTCCCTATTTAAAATCAGAGCTGAGCTTAAATCGCTTAAACTGTGGTTTAATAGGAACCCCTTCAACTGCCTATACTTTTAAATATTCAGTTGCTTTTTAAAATAACAGCGTATAAAGCTCGTGGCTGTTAATGAACAGGATAGGTACACTTCACTGGGGCTAGATTTAGTTTGCTTTTGTTGCATATTTAATTTTGCTGAAAAGCAATTTAATCTGCTAATGGAATCCTTCCTTTTTGCAGTAAGTAAAATTTGGGGAATTGTAATTTAGTAATTATAATTGAGTATTGGACTCATTTCCTCCTCAGATACAGGAGGTGCTGCGTATAAAATTAAGAGCTGAGGAAAGAGATGAGCCTCCACCTTCCCCAAACTCAGGGCCATCGCTCTGCTCTGATCAGAGGGTCGCGCCCAAAGGGGGCGCACCACGAGGATTTGGGGCGTGTGGATGAACCCCACCTCTGAGCGAGACTGGACCACCTCCAGAGCGAACCCCTGCCATGCCTGGGGGCAGTGTCAGCGCACCTGTGAGACCCATCAGGAGTTGAAAACAATAAACCTTTTACAACCAAACTTACCACCAGGAGCCCACCTGCAAGGTTTTACTTCCTGTAAGAGTAGCCAAGGGTGGGGAGCGGAGAAGTTCCTGTGATTCCCTGAGTTCATCTGATCTGGTTGGGAGCTCTGATCACAGGAGGGGGAAGAGTTTTTCTCTTGATCTGTGGGCGGTTCGTGCAGAACGTACCCAGGGGCTGCCGAGCAGGAGACCTGTCTCCCTGTGCGGACCCACACGCGTGCGCACGGGGTCTATTGAGTCCTGCCGCGCGTATGTCGAAGCTCTGTTATTAAGCTCATACACATTTGTGACCGTTAGGACTTCGTGATAAATTAATCCTTTTGTTATTATGAAATGTCCCTCTTTATTTCTGGTGATACTCTGTCTGCAGGTGTCTTTGATCTGATGTTAATACAGCAACTGACGGTGTGTGCCTTTTCCCACCCTTTTGCTTTTTTTTTTTTATAACAAATTTAATCAGTTATACATATACATATGTTCCCATATACCCTCCCTTTTGCGTCTCCCTCCCACCCTCCCTATCCCACCCCTCCAGGCGGTCACAAAGCACCGAGCTTTTGTCTTATCTGTGTATTTACATTTAAAGTGCATCCCTTGTAGACAGCATATCATTGGGTCTCTCTTCTTAAAATCCACTCTGAATATCTCTGTCTTTTCTTTGGAGAGTCTAATCCTCTCCATTTATTGTAATTATTGCTATGATATGAGGTCTATCATTTTGCTGTTTGTATTCTGATTGTCCTTTTTAAGTTGGTTGATTTTTAGAATTCTGTTTTAATTTATCTATTGTCTTTTGGAGCTGTATCTTTTTTGCATTTTCTCAGTGGTTGCTCTAGGGATTACAGTGGACGTCCTCTACTGGTCCCTGTTAATGTTGTATCATTAGAGTTAATATTGTGTCATTTAGAGTTAATATTGTATAATTTCACATAAATGTAAAAATTGGCAACTGTTGGGGCTTCCCTGGTGGCGCAGTGGTTGGGAGTCCGCCTGCCGATGCAGGGGACACGGGTTCATGCCCCGGTCCGGGAGGATCCCACATGCCGCGGAGCAGCTGGGCCCGTGAGCCATGGCCGCTGAGCCTGTGCGTCCGGAGCCTGTGCTCCGCAACGGGAGAGGCCACAGCCGTGAGAGGCCCGCGTACCGCAAAAAAAAAAAAATTGGCAACTGTTAAAAAAAAAAACTTGTTTACCCCCAACCTACTTATGCTATGGTTGTTGTATGTGTTCCATCTACACTGACATAAACCCCGTAGTGTCGTGGTTGTTTATTTCAGCAGATACACACGTTATAAGAAGAGAAGGCGCCCAGACCTGGGAGCTGCGTGAAGCCCTTTTCTGTGTTGTGCTGGCTCCTCACGCCGTGGTGTTTCGGCCCCTCTCGTCTTTACTGGGCTACAGTTCTTTGTGACGGGTGCCCTGAAAGCGTAGGCAGGGCTGGAGGGTCTCTTCCACACCTGTGCTGGCTGCACGGTCAGAGCACAGTCAAGAGCAGAGGGGACACTGCTCCCTCATACAGTGTTTGTGAGACTTGTCTGTCTCTGCACGTCCTGTGGTTGATCCAAACTGCTTCTGAAGGGTGTGCAGTAAGAAAAGCGTTTGCAATGGAGCATTGTTTGTGAGGCCGGAGAAGGATTTTATATTCCTGCAGTCAATACATGTTATTCTTAAACCAGGGCTACACACACCTTTGATTTCCCAGCAAGGTGCTAAGGGTACGGCTCATGTTCTAGGACTTACGTCAGAAAACAAAACCCAGCAACCTGCAAGCATATGAAAAGATGAAACTATTAGAGGCATCAGAATAATAGGCCAGCCCCTAGGAAAGCCATCAATAATGCAGCAGATTGTGAGGGCGTTTTTCTCACTAAAGAGAATATCATAGCTGCATTTACCCTGAGCAGGGAACAACCCTCCCAGCAGAGAAGGCGGGCTGCTCAGCAGGGCTGCTTTGAATCCCTTCTACATAAAACATGGATTTTCATCTTTTGCAAAGCCGTCAGCTTCCCCAGCTCTTATCTCTGCGTAGCAGAGCAGTGCCGGGAGAAGCTTGCTGCACGGAGGGTCTCCCCTATTCTCACAGCTCCACTGCTGGGCCGTGCCCCCTGCCCAAGCCCCATGGTGTCTGCAGAATTAACCTTGGCAACCGCTTCCGGTTCCCGGGCAAGTGATCTCATCCTCAACTTGCTCTCATGGTGGGCTCCAGAAGCCCAAGGACTGCCTCCGTTTTCTTACTTCCCTACTCAGCTTTTGTCCACCCTGCCCCCCGTCCTGTGTGCAGAGGCCCCCAGTGACCCCTCTCTCGCCTGCACCCTCCAAAACTCTCTCCCTGCTGCTTTCTAAATTTCAAATTTCCCTTAACTTCAAGAATATGGTGTAGGATTCTGTCTTTCAAGAGATTTATCAAAATCTCCTTCCCATGGTGTGAAAAAGTGGCTAGTTGTTATTTGAATTTAAATCAATCTATTTAGGAAGGGTAAAATGAGTTCCTCCTTTTTCTTTTTTAAATGCCTACCGCAGTGCCATACTTACAGAAAGCATTTAAGAATTGCTTAATATTGTTGCCGTGGATAATAATATACCTCTGTTGACAGCAGTTGGTTTTTCATTGCATAAAAAGGTGAAAGAGTAGGAAATCCAGCCTGTTCACCAAATACTGAATCAAGTCTTGTCTAACACATTGCTTCTCAAACTCTAAGGTGAATGCGAATTCCCAGGGGATCCTGTTAAAATGCAGATCCTGATGCCTGGGTTGAGGTGGGGCCTGAGACTGTGCATTCCTGGCAAGCCCCCAGGTGATGTGGACCCAGGACTACACTGCTGTAACCTGGGAGCGGGTGTCCAGTTACTGGCACGTTAACCCACTCCCTGTCTACTTGGGAACACTGAGAATTTTCCAAGTGTTTTTTTATTAGAGCCCTACTTTTCAGCTCTTGATAACGGAGTGAGGCAGCATTTCATGACTGTTTTTGTTGTATGTTTAATTGTTTTCAATACATGATACTGATGCCAGTAAATCACGTTGGTAGAAAATTACTTCCGCTCGATTTTGTTACTAACGATTCAATCACAGACCCGCATAACAACGGTCTTAACCAGAGAGAGGCCTGTGGGTTTAGTGGAGGCGAAAATGGCTGATTATAAATGCCAGTGAAAAGGACACCACCCAACCACAGGGAACATAAACAGATGTTTGACAGGGGACAGTGTTTGTCGTAGACCTGCCTTAAACAGAAAGCCAGAAACCTCATTTGTATCAGGCCAGAGATTCTCAAACTTGAGCCTGCGTTGCAGCACCACTGGGGTGAGGGAACGGTGCTTGTGAAAATGCAGGTCTCTGGGTCACACTCACCCTCAGCCCGTCCGATCAGGAGGATGGGGCCTGGGCATTTGCATTTCTGAAAAGTCCCAGAAGATGCTGACATGCTCTCCTGGGACCACACTTTGAGAACCACAGGCTTTAGCCCATTCATTCAGGGTGTTACCTTATGAGGCACTTGGCAGGCGTCTTCTGTTATCTCCTACCCTAGGCTCTTGGAGGCTATTTTGGATAGTATTGTTTTATGGCTTTTGTTGCTAGTTTATTTAAAGCATTCCTATTTCCAAAGCATTTCTCGAAAAGCTCTAAATATTTTTTAATGGTTCTCAGACACGAGATTCTTGCAGAGGAACTAGAATAATATGTTTAATTTAGAATATCCCTCATTTCCCCTTTAACCAGAGAGGAACCTAGGAAGAACAAGACTTCTCTCTGCTCAGTTCCTCCCTTGAATATGTCCAAGAGTCATCTTTAGTGTGTTCTTCTTATTTACTAGAACTTTCTATAGGTCTGTAACTAAGGCCGTGCGTGTGTGTTCAATTTTAAAGGCCGTGTGGTGGAAAGGCAGGTCAGCCTCTGAATTAGAAGTTCTGAGTTCTGGCTCTGACTCAGCCACTCATCATGTGACCTGGAATAAGTTATAAACTTCTTTGAACTTCAGTCTCCTCCAACTTGAGGGGACAATCCAGAAAGCGTCAGACGCTGTTGAGACCATGTCCAGCTCTAAGAGTCTGACCCTCTTACTCCTCCCATTTTTGGCTTTGGATGTTTTAAGCATTTTTACATAAACTCCCAGAAAGAAGTTATACACACACACGTGTGTGTGTGTGTGTGTGTATAATGAAACTATTGAAAAAATTTCACGTGAGGTTAGAAATATTCTTATGATCTTGTGCTTCAGCAATAAACGCACTGTGCGTCCCACGTGTTGAATTTGATGTCTGTGGTGCCCTGACCCCTCACTGCCTTATCTGCTCCCCACTCTTTGGATGGAATTGTTTCAACCCTGTTAAACAGATACAGGTGCCCATCTGGCTCCTGCACTCACCAGTGGGTACCGTCTGGAAGCCTCGGATTCCCCGTGAGAGCTCATCTCTAAACAGTCCTGTGCCCAGGGTGGTGGCTGGCACCAGCTCGGTGCCCCCCAAGCCCCCCGCTGGCCTACTGTAGCCCACACTCTGCTGTCCCTCAGAGGAAAAACATAGCTGCAGAGATAAAAGCTCCTCTAACGCAACAAAGCAGATTTACTATATCAGATGGGACTGCTTCATGTCTGACCACGTCTGATGGTCTGAGCGAAGCTGGAGGACGGGCGTCCTCGTGTGCGTGTCTGGCAGGCGGTCCCCGTCCTGCCCTCTCTCTGGTCATGACCTTCAGAGGCTGCGTCAGAGCGTTTGTTTGGTTCAGCGTTATCGATCGACCCTGTGGTGTCCCTTTCCCAACCTGGGAGGGCGTCGACACAACAAATTCGAGGAAGCACGCCTTCCAGGAGGTGGCCACGGAGGTCCTCTTCCTGGCCACTCCAGCGGGTGCTGGGAGGTGAATGCGGGGTCGGGGGAAGCTGGTCTGGGGGATGAGGGTGTCTGCACTTCCCACAGCTGCATTTTAAAACAGTGCCGTTCAAACTTCAGTGTCTCTTCACATCGCCCGGGGACCTTGTCCACCTGCAGGTTCTCACCAGGCAGGTCTCGGTGGGCCCAGACTCTGCATCCTAGCAAAGCTCCCAGGCAGCAGGGCTGCTGCTGGCCCATGGACCATACTTTGAGTAGCAAGGCTTTAGGAGAAACCTCATCATAGTCCTTTGTGTTTTCGTTTTAATTGTCTCCTGTTGTGTGAACTTGAGCACTGTTTTGGTAGGCATAAACTATTGAATAAAAATATTCATCCAAAAATAGACATTATGCTATTTTCCCTCAGCCTTATCTTTTCCTGGATTTTTTTCCCCTCACATCTTGGCAAGCCAAGTTGGGAGAGAATAAAAAAATCCTTAACTGTCATGTATTTCCTTGTGAATTAGGAAGTCAAGATTGCCCGTGAGTCACTAGCATGTTTATATATTGAATGTAATCAAATAACCAATGAACAGATTACTGGGGACCCCCTTCTGGCTAGATTCTGTGTTAGGTGTTCAGTCCCTGCCCTCAATGAGCTCCCTTGGTGGAATCACCTTAAGAAACAAATAGTTGTCACCAGGTGTTAAATATTAGGACAGAGGTACGCCCAGTCTGCTGTGTGCTATAACGTCTTACGAGGCAAAAATTAAGATGTAGTTTGTAATTATTGAAGTTGCTTCTAGAACTGAGAAGAACTGGGAGAATGTTCCAAGGCTCAGTTCGGCTGTCCCACCGGGACCCTCTCGGGAAAAGAGGCTTCCCCCCCTCCTTGCTGTCCTATCGCACGTCCCTGATTCTTAATTAATCAGCACTAGTGGTATGTGGGTGCTTCCCTATTAAACCATAAACCTTGTGAAAGTGGGGTTTGTGTCTTAGCCTCTGGTTCCCCACCGTACCTGCCACAAAGAGGTGCTCAGAAATCCCAGTTGGACGGTAGCCACTGCGCCCTGGAGCCTGGAGTGGCTCTGCTCTGGACCAACGTTAGGTGGGACCAGCTGGGCCATAGGAAGGGGAGAGGGTTTCCCTCCTTCCCCTTCCCTGTGGTCGAAGACCCAGGGATGTGTTACCAGAAAGGCACCTCCAAACTACACGCCTTCTGGTGGAGAGGTCTTTGGCTTGAGGAGGGTGTTGTGAGCGTGGAAGTGTTGACTGATTCTCAGGCTGGAAGCGTGCGGGGGCCACCGGGCGAGGTCTGATGTCAGTGGCTGAGTTACCACATAGATGTTAACTGGCATTTGAAAGTTGTGTACTCTTTTCCTAACCTTAACTGGGAAAAACAAATATTGATTGCTTCCCAAAAGCTCTGGCTGTTCCAGAGCACGTTTGTTGGCACAGGATGAGCTTCTGCCGTCTCAATTCTGCAGCCACACGCACAAACTTAAAAGCCTGTTTTCACTTAGGAGAGAGGAGGGAAAAGCAGAGGGAAAACACTCACTGTTAAACGTGAATGAAACCCATTTAGAGGAACATTTTTTAAAGCTTTCTCAAACTTCACAGTGCTTTTTCCCCTTCTTCCAGCCAACTTAAGGTTCTGCCCAGGGCTGAATCTGTTCATTTCCTTGGAGAAGTATCTTAGCCAAGGGTTTTAATGTTTTTTTTTTTTTTTTTTTTTTTTTTGCGGTACGTGGGCCTCTCACTGCCGTGGCCTCTCCCGCCGCGGAGCACAGGCTCCGGACGCGCAGGCCCAGCCGCCACGGCTCACGGGCCCAGCCGCTCCGCGGCACGTGGGATCTTCCCGGTCCGGGGCACGAACCCGTGTCCCCTGCATCGGCAGGCGGACTCTCAACCACTGCGCCACCAGGGAAGCCCTAATGTTTTTTTTAAAGTACGTTTAGGGAACCTTTTTTTCCCAGTGAAATACTACACCACGCCTGTTATCTAAGGAACCCAAATATCCACAGCTTCTCCAGCCTGTGCTATCATTTTCCTTACTTGGCCAATAACCGAGCAAGTGCAGACCTCTTATGAATGCAGGAGGGGCAACCTTTTATCAGGGCCCCCTCCTCACATATTTCTGTCCATTCCCAAGGAAGACACACCTATTCTAAGACCTCTCTGGGCTGGGGCTTGTCCCCCTAGAAACGCCTCTCACTGCAGCCCGGGCCACCCTGCTGCTGTCCGAGCACACATGCCCACCCTCCCCTAATTCTCCCAAATACCACTGACTGAGGCTGTCAGGGACAGGACATCTTACTGAAGGTTGATGGGGAAGCACCTGCCCTCCAGCTCCGTCTCCACATGCACTCACACGTGTGTGGCCGGCCGGCAATGCCCCTCTGTTGAGACACACAAATCTGTCATCTTTTCTGTGACATGCCTCTCATCGGCATCCTCCACAGCACCTGTTGTCCAGCTCTCTAATAGAACTATTATAAAAATAGCTTTATTTCTTGTAAATATATCTACATATCTTCACTCCCTGATAGGCTGTCCCCTTGAGGACAGAAACCCCATCTTATTCATCTGTTGGTGGATTAGCTGGGAGTGAGTTCAGTGGCAGGTGTGAGCAAACCACACCCTAGTGATAGAAATCACTACAGTTTGCTTATTCATCCCACGGCATGAGGTCCACAGGCAGATGGTCCAGGATCGGCCCAACTGCTCAACAACGCTGAGGGGGCCCAGCTCTTTCCTTCTGAGCTGCTCTCAGGGTCCCAGCAAAAAAAGACAATAAAAGGATGGCACTCTCAAATGGGTGGGTGAGGAGAATTAAACAGAGGCGTGGTCTAGTGATCTCTTGTACAAAGGGTGGGAAGTGTTCTGGGAAACCATCATGGGATGGAGAAGCATCCCAGGAGCTGTTCCCACCTCCAGCCTGACAGGGCAAGGCAGGGGCAGTACGCAGACTGTGGAGAGATTTGCAGCTGTGGCTGCAGCTCTTGGAGGGCCGTCGGAAAGGAGCTGTGGCTTTCAGAAGAGGACGCTGTCAGGGAGGGGCAAGGAATTAACCTGGGGTTCGTCCCTCCCTCCACCTTCCCATCGGTGCCTCCCGACTTCCACTTGAATGAACCAGCTGGAGGCCAGAGGTTAAGGAAGCACTGATGCCGTCCATGCAGGATAGAATCTTAGGGCCCTGAGCCAAGTGGAGGTGAGTGAACAGTGAATCAGGAGGAACAATGGGGTATGTCCAGGCCTCTGCCATCCTTACAGTGTGGGCTTTCTACCTGGTACTTGTCTAGCGCCTCATGGTTTCAGAAGGGCTGCAGAACTCTGGGCATCGTGCACACGTTCCAGCCAGTGGTCACTGGGGAAAGCAAGGAGACAAAGGCTTACGTCAACTGTGTTTGGCCCTTTGTATCAGGAAAGTGAAGATTTCATGGAAGCCCCACCAGCAGACACCCCATGGGCCAGAAATGGGTCCATACTTTTTCCTCTTAAGACTCTTAACATGAGAGGCCATCAATTCCCAGAGAAGTTCCGCATGTTAGGCCATCCATCAGGGGCCTAAGAACTGGCAAATCTGTCAAGCCTGCTTGGCAGAAGTGGGTAATAAGTAAACTATGAATCAGTGACTAAACACAAGAAAGTGTTTGTGGTTACACTATTAGACACTACAAAGACCTGCAAAATGAAAACCAGAAACAATTTATGATCTTAAACTAACAGCGCAGGCTGGATGTTACAAAGAGGAAGTTGTAATGTATCGTCCTTATTATTCCATATAATTTAGGGGAGAGAGCATTTGCATTCAGCATCTATCAAAAGGACCATTTTTAATGCACTATTTTGTTTCAGAAGGACCATTTTTTAAAGCAGAACTTCAGGTGGCACCATGAGAAGATTTCACTCTAATACGGAAGGACTTGGAGCAGAAACTGGTGCACGACTTCTTGCTCTTCTCGGCTGCTTGGTTAAGCGTGGTTTGCGCTGCGCCGGTGACACGGGGGAAGCTCAGGGAGCTCACTTCCTTGCTGCCCTGTAGGAGCCGGAGTCTGTGACTGCGTGTGTAGAGCAGGGGGGAAGGGGCAGCTACCTGTGCCCGGGGGTTCCCGGAGGCCCGAAGAGAAGAGACGGCGCGGGCGTCGAGGTGGCCGGGACGCTCCTGCGTGAGGCCTTGGGGGTGATGGGATCACGGCTGGGTGAGTCTGGCTGTAGGAGAACACTGTACCCCGGTCGTTATCGGTTCTGTGATACGGATCTTGAACTACATTTTCCTGGCTGACCACAGCCCTTCTGGTCACGCGATGGGTGGGGTTCGGGGTCCTTGATTCCGTTTCTCTGCCTCGTTTATATGCCCTGTGCCTCTCCCTAAATTAACCACTTCTCTCAACAAATGGCACCTCCTACACCCGCAGCACGTCCTCAGGGCTGTGTGTGTGTGCACGTGTGCATGTGTGTTGTGTGCACACATGTAAGTATGTATATGTGTGCATGTGTGTCCACATAGGTGTGAGTGTGTTTGCATGTGTGTATTGCAGTGTACACGTGTCGGGTGTCTGCATGTTTGTGTTTGTGTAGGCGCACACATCTGTGCATGCATGTGTATGTGTGCCCACACGCACACATGTAGGTTGCACGTGTATATACAGCACGTGCCTGCAAGTGTACACATGCGCACCTATGTGTGAATGTGTGTATATGTATATGTGTTCACAGATGTGTGTGTACGTAGATGTATATTTTGTGTACACACAAGTGTGCATTGCAGACACACGGGTACGAGGGCATAACTGCACATGTGTATACACGCATGTGGGACACATGTATACGTGTGTGTGCATGCACAACATGCGTGTGAGTGTACCTGCCCCTGGACCGAGATTCTCTGGGTTGGGAATTGCACATAGAGTGACTAGAGCATAGAGTGACTAGAAATGGGTGATTTCGAGCACCTCCACGGCGCCCTGACTTTCTTATAACCCTGATGCGAACTGGGTCCGTCCAGGAGAGCAGGCGGCCCCCCCTCCCCCTGCACCGAGCACCACCACTGTGTTGGAGGCTGCTTCTCCATCGTCCCAGCCTCTCTGTGACCTGCCACTTCCCTGCTGGACAGTCCTCAGCCCTTTGCAGCCAAGTGTCTTGAGTTAGGTCAGGCAGGGCCCGTGCATTTCGTGAATAACTCAAGTGCACCAAGCACGGGGCTCAGCCCCTCCAGCAAGCTTGCTCAGTAAACCTCACACTGACCTTCGGAAACAGGCAGATATAGCTGAGGACACAAGTTCAGAAAGGTTGAGTGATTTGCCCAAGGTCACACAGCAGGGCTTGAATCGAGATTTTCTGGCTTCAGATGTGGAGCCCATTCCGTTACATGCTGCGAGTTTTGCTGATCATGGTTCTGAGCGAGACTTTAGGAGAGCTTGGCTGCTTCCACGGCGCGGACGTGGGAGGACGGGAGTGACCGGCAGGCGCAGCTCTGCAGCACCTGGATTGCGGGCGACCCTCCCTGCCCTTGTTACGCTCCAGGGCTCTGCTCCTGAAGGACGCGCTGTGTCCGTGGAAAGGAGCCGTTTATGTTACACTCTGACTACATTTTGTAATTTCATACGCTTTGCATCTTCATTCAACCTTCGTATTTTCAGAGAGAAACACCTTTTGTTTTTAAACCACCTTTGGCATCTCTTCAAGGTCTGGAGAGGTTTCCAAGATGCCTTCGCCCTTCCGTCTGAGGGATCTGCTCGCTAGGGCCACGTCTGGTCCTAATTTGGGTGTGTGCGCTGGCCGGGGTGCGGCTGAGGCCCGGGGCCTAACAGAATTGAACAGCCCCAGCACTCAGCCCTTGGAAAAAGATGATGATAAATTCGATTTGGGTTCTCGTCGAGAGGCCACGTCCTTATGATTTATCTTGTGCAGACTCGTGCCTTTGAGATTTAGGATGGAACAGAAAATGGCAGGAGGGACGGATGCTGTCTGTCCGAAGTGCGTGTGGTGGTTGGGAGGTGAAGCTGCTGGTGAAGAAGGCCCGGGGCCCTTCCGTCTCACACGACAGCTCCCGGGGGTGCGGTCCAGGTCAGGGGGCCTGGGCCCGGCCAGCCCAGCTTCCTCCCAGACCCTGATCTGCACCTGCCGTGCCACGGTGCTCTGCGGGGGCCACGCTGGGCCTCGGATGCACCAGGGTTCCGGATGGGCACGTCTGATGCCCTAGGAGTTTGGGGGGACCACTCTTGGCCCCGCTGGGGGCCGTGCCGGCCACGTCCTAAATCAGAACAGAGCAGAGGCCAGCCCTCGGCATCATGCAGCGGGCCATCCCTCCTCCCCCCAGTGACACCCTTAAGGCAGGAGCCACGTTCCATAGTGACTCCCGGCTTGGCCTGGGCCTCCTTTTGTGCAGCAGGGACAGTTCATTACTTCTCCTGCACAAGGCTTGCCCCCGACACACACCCGAATGGCAGGGGTTTGAGCTGGGAAGGACATGGGGGAGAATCTGGGGGCCCTGGGAAGGAGCTAGGGACTTGGACCACTGGGTGGTTCCATTCACCCTAAACATGCTTCAGTGACGCCTTCTTTACACTGGAGAAGGGTCTCTAGTACCAGGAAAAGTCCTGTGTCAGTGAGTCTCCAGTAGAACTTGGGGAGTTGCTTTTGGCACGAGGAACCCGAACAGAGTCACAGATCGATGGGGGAGCTGCAGGCCCCACGGCCCAGCCTCGCAGTTCAGCTGGGCTCCGGGGCGCAGAGCTCTCAGCTCCTCGCCCTTTAATAAGTTTAGTGGCCTGGGAACAGATGCCATATGTCACTGAGAAAAGATTATTATCGTTCTCCTGAGACCCAGGTCCGTATGCATCACCACGTGAGAGGCCTCTCTGCTGGGGGGCAGGGGGAGCGCACCCCTGCTGTAGCCCCGCGACCCCTCGGGCAGCAGCAGGACATCCATCTCCACCTGTCCCCGCCCGTCCCTCTGTCTCCAGCACCGGAGTGAAACTGCACTCGCGTTGACACAGGAAAGGAAGGTCAAATAGTGACCTGAAAACCGGACCTTGGGATATTTTCCTTCGTGTAACTATACACGTACATAACTGTATTACCTCTCTCTATCTAGAAATGTGTTTGTACATATATGTGTATGCACATACATGCAGAGAAAGATCTAGAAGAATATTAACGTAAACTTAGGCTGTATTTCTTGGATGTGAATTTAAAGAACACTTCACGGGACTTCCCTGGTGGCGCAGTGGGTAAGAAGCTGCCTGCCAATGCAGGGGACGCGGGTTCAAGCCCTGGTCCAGGAAGATCCCACACACCGTGAAGCAACTAAGCCCATGCACCACAACTACTGAGACTGAGCTCTAGAGCCCGCGAGCCACAACTACTGAGCCCATGAGCCACAACTACTGAAGCCTGCACGCCTAGAGTCCGTGCTCCACAAGAGAAGCCACCGCAATGAGAAGCCCACGCATCTCAATGAAGAGTAGCCTCCACTCGCCACAACTAGAGAAAGCCCGTGCACAGCAACGAAGACCCAACGCAGCCAAAAAAAACCCAACAAAAAACACTTCACAAAAAGCTTTTTGAACAAATGCTATTGCATTAATTTTGTAATCAGAAAAAATAATTATGATATAAACAGAAGTTTAAGATGAAATATTCCATGAAATTGATGTGAACATTTCTCATGAATTATCCAAATTCTTTACTCAACTATACTCTAGGCAGGGCCAGTCTTATACTGTGGCTTGAAAGAACCCAAGGAATCTACTTATTCTAAGAGCGTTTCTTTCACTGGACCTGTTACATGTCTGAAATTCACGGCATTAGGGACCGTCCTCTGGAATAAAGCACAGTGTCTCTGAAAGATCCCCATTAAAATGCAGAACAGTTGCCTACCATGAAGGATGGCTCCCGAGGATGTCTTTAGGGACAAGCCAGTGTGATCAGTTGGGCAGGGGATGGGTGGGGATGGGAGAAAGGGCCTAGAGACAGCCCCGGAAGCCCCCGATGGCCATGAGTCCTCAGGCAAAGAGAGAGGACACTTTAAGAGGGAGGCTTCAGAAGGAGGGGACGACGGGCACGCAGGACCCGCTTGCTGTGCCGGCCTGCATGAAGGTGGGCCGGTCCCAGGGTTTCGAGCCAAGTGTCGGATCACAGAGCTGGACCCCGCCGAGCCGTCTGTGCCGTCTGGCTGGATCGTTGCTGGGACCTGTGGGGGCAGGCGGTGGAGCTTCTCTTGAACGGCACAGCTGGACTGTTCGGTGACCGTGCAGCTGCTGGAGAGCCGGGCTTCCTCCCCCAGGCTTGCCCTGGCCCTGCGGCCAGGTTCTTTTTCTGTGGTTTAGCCTCTCGGCAGCTGCTCCTGGCCGGCTCTCAAATCAGTGGTGCTAGCCCTCGCTGCACCGTTGGTTAATTCTCCAGGAGACCTTTCACACAATTTCTAATACTTTTTTCCCTCTAAACTTACTCTTGTCTACTCTGCTCAAAGCGGCTTATGCCTGCTTCCTCCAAGGACTCAGAGACGGTTTAAGTTTTGTCAGGGTTTTAAGGGTGAGGCTGGTTGCACACTTTATTTCCTTGACATTGTCAGGGTGCAGGTTCACGATCTCCAACTCCCATGCCAGCCTTACGTTAGATATTTCAGATTGTGCTCAGATGAATCCCAGGGTCCTATCTTTTTACCTAAGGACTGTTCCTGGTACGTTGACCTTGCCAGGCATTTCTACTTATTTTGGTTAATCATTTTCTTATATTTTTATGACTCTGAAGCATGGGAGTCCCTTGATGTGGCTTAACCCGGTCCGTAGGAGCCAGTGGTGTGATGGCTCATGATGATAATTTGAGGCAGATTTTTTTTTTTTTAATTCTTCAGGTTTCCTTTGTCACTCAAAATCCTGACCTTGAGGAAGTTTGGGACTTTTCTATCACTTAGGTCAGAACTGAGCAATTCATTTTTTAAGAGGTTCCAAGGCCTTACATCTTTATTTTTTTCCTTTATTTCTTTTATGCTTTATCAATAGGAAAAGGTAGCATGTGAAAACGTGGAACAAATTAGTACGTGGCCCTGGGACAACTTGAAACAACAGGTAAAGGTGAAGTCCCATTAGATGCAGCATCAGACACCAGGATGACCTTCCCTTTGGACGCGGTTTGTGTTGGTAGATGACCTTTCAACAACAAAACCATCTAATCGTCTAGGTTGCCAGTGGCACATAGTAGAAGCAGTGGGTTTCTTCCGCCTGATCCCAAGTAACCCCAGTTCCATCTGGATTCCTCAGCTCCCATTTCCATCCCTCAGTTACTCACGTACTTCTTTGTGGGTCTCTTGTTGCTTTTTACCCAAACGTGTAGTGGGTTAAATAGTGAAACAAGATGTAAAGGACAGTTATCCTCCTGTCTGCCCTGCTGAACAGTGAGCCTCATGAACTGAGAAGCTGGAGATTTATTCTTTGCACAGTGGCTTCCTGAGGAGCCTGGCGGAGCACAGGTCACGACGAGCGCGGGTCTTCAGGAGCCTCGGCCCAGCTTCCTTTGCTCCTGCTGTGCTCGCTGCCCCAGCCCTCTAGGGAGGGTCCTACTTTGCTGACCATTTGGGTGGTTTTGTCCTTTAGCACCTGTATCTCAGTCAGCTCGGTGCCCTAACAGAACACCACAGACTGGGCGGCTTATGGAACAGACATCTGTTTCTGATGGTTCTGGAGGCTGGAAGCCTGAGATCAGAGTACCAACAAGCTTGGGTTCTGGTGAGAACTTTCTTCCTGGCTTGCAGATGGCCACCTTCTCATTGTGTCCTCACATGGTAGAGAGGGAGAGAGCCAGAGGCAGAGAGAGAAATCATGGGGGTCTTTGGTGTCTCTTCTTATAAGGGTACTAGTCCCATCATGGGGCCCCACCCTCATGACCTCACCTAATGCTAATCACCTCCCAAAGGTCCCATCTCCAAGTACCATCACATTAGGGTTAGGGCTTCAACACATGAATTTGGGGAGACACATTCAGTCCATAATAGCCAGTCAAATAGACTAGAGATGTGTGTCCAATATGGCAGCCACGAGCACCATGAGTCTTTGGGGCACTTGAAATTTGGCCAGTCCAAACTGTGACGGTTGGAGAGTAAAATACACCCTGGATTTCTTTCTTTTCTTTTTATTTTAATTAATTAATTTATTAATTTATTTATTTATTTTGGGCTGCGCACAGGCTTTCTGGAGTTGCAGCGAGTGGGGGCTACCCTTCGTTGCAGTGATCGGGCTTCTCCTTGCAGTGGCTTCTCTTGTTGCGGAGCACGGGCTCTAGGCATGTGGGCTTCAGTAGTTGTGGCGCACGGGCTCAGTAGTTGTGGCTCACAGGCTTAGTTGCTCCGCGGCATGTGGGATCTTCCTGGACCAAGGATCGAACCCATGTCCCCTGCCTTGGCAGGCAATGGATTCTTAACCACTGCGCCACCAGGGATGTCCCCACCCTGGATTTCAAGAGCTTAGTATGAAGAAAAAATGTAAAATATCCTATAAATAATCCAAACATCATTTTTTATTATATGTTGAGATGATACTATTTTGGATATATCGGGTTAAGTAACACATAATACTAAAATGGATTTCACCCACGTTTGATGCTTTTTACAAGGTGTCCATGAGAAAATTGAAACTCATACATGTGGCTGGTGTTGGGAAAGTGGCAGAGGCAGAGGGCGTGAAGAGAAGGGCCCAGGGCTGGGAGATGTGGGCTCGCGCCGTGACCAGCTCCAGGGAGCAGCGGTGGGCACGGTCGAACAGGAAGGACAAGGCACGGGTGCTGCAGAGATGCTGCCCTGGGTCAGAAACAGCTCCAAGCTCTGACCGGTGTGAAGAGCATGTTAGGATTCCTTTTACTGTGTGTCCTGTGTTTGCTTTCTGGACTTCAGGTCTTTGAGTGCAACTTCAGGCAGAGGTTGGGCCGTCTGGACACCACCATCTCTCTGGTTTGTATGTGGCGCCTGTAAAGGGCGCCACTCAACACAGTTTCTACCTGGTTTTTCACCCCAGATCACAAGTGCAGGGGTCACTGAACTCAGAGGGAAAGGAGAAGACACCCTTAAGTTGAAGAAACAACACGAATGACGCTACATGTAGTCCCTCTAGGTATATCTCAGTTAATTAACGGAAGCTTCCTGTTTAGATGGTACTGCGGAAATAAAGGAAAGGAACTCAGAGTGACGTGTGACCACTACTGGGTTTCGTGCTAATGCTGTGGAGCGCCAGACTCCTGTCCAACTGTTTCTGAGCCCTCCCTGTGGCCGCGTTGTTCACACAGGCTGCAGGGAAGTCCACCAGGGTTTGGAGCCTGGGGGCTGGGTGGGGGTCGGGGATCACGTTTGTCCCACTGCAGCCAGTTTTGTTGCCTTCGTACTAGAGGGCATGCAAGGGACTCCAGAGCACCTTGCTCCATCCTGCTCCTCTCTTTCCTCCTCCTCCTAGATGAAGAAGATGAGAAAACTAATGAAAAGCAGTTAGGCAGAGAGAATTCCAAATAGAAATGAGATAGTATGGAAGGCATTCTTACAGTCTTATTCTACCATAAGCTCAGATTCAGTTTAATAAATGAGGCAGAGATAAAACCATTTGAGATATTACTTCTTCTGGATTAAACCCCAGAGTCGGCGACAGTTTTTCATCGGCAGCCTTGGCGTGGAAGGGGAGCCCACAGGGCTGAGGCTCTGCCGGGCGCAGCAGGGCAAGGAGCTCGGGGCCGGCTTGGACTGGGCTCCCACTGGCCCCCGGGCGATGGTTGCCGTCCTCAGGTCAGGAGGGGGGAGCTAAGAGCTGGAGGGCCGCCCGCCTCTGCCTGCCTTCCCAGGCCTCGGCCTCCCCTGCCCAGCTGCCTGCGAGCACGCTGCTTTGCTCTTGCCATGAGGGGCAACATTGTTGCAGGTAAACAGAAACAAGGGGTAAATAAGCCAGACCAGCGCTGCAAGCCACCGCGCCGAGGCTGAGTGCTGCAAGCCACCGCGCCGAGGCTGAGTGCGGTTGCCACTCGAGTGGGTCTCCACTCAGGACTGGGCGGGGAGACGAGAAGCCTCGGGGACGTGGTGTGAGATGAGGACCAGTGTCACGTGGCGGCTGCAGGGGATGCGGCTGGAAAATCAGGGGCGGTTTGTGAGGCCCTGGAGCCGGTCGGGAGGCAGTTGATGGCAGGCAGTGGGGAGCCCGCGACGGTTCGGCGGTGATGGTAAATAGGAGCCGAGCCGGCAGCGTGGACATGAAGCCGGGACGCAGAAGGCAGACCCCAGGGATCGGCTGCCCCGACCCCTCATGCCTCCGACCGGGAAACCCAGAGGCGAAATGGTCGCTCCAGGTCACACAGCCAGGAAGGGCTGAGGCACCCACGCTGCGTCCGTTCCTAGCGCAGGAGTGTCTTTCCCAGCCCTGTTGGGTGTGGTGGCCACAGTCACACGTTAATTAAATACAACGTAACGGACAATCCAGCTCCTGAATCGCCCGGGCCACTCAGGTGCTTGAGCCACATGTGGCTGGTGGCTGCCATCCTGGACATCGTAGATCTAGAACATTCCCATCATTTCCGGAAGTTCCGTCGGACGGGCCTCCCTCCACCGTGGCTGCCCCGCTTCCCGGCTCTGGTCCACCATCTGCACGCAGGACCCGGGCTCCTGGCACTGCGTCCAGCTTTGGGTCAGTGTCCACGAAGGCTCTGGCCAGCCACGTGAGGCCCTGTCAGGTCCTCTTTGGCTCTCTTTTCCCTCTGCTCCTTGCGGCCGCTCGTGACCTTACCAACAGCCCCACCCCCAGTTCTGGGCAGAAATTGATGAGGCCGACGGCCCGAGGAAGACGTGGATCTGGCTGAGGTGTGCCGCTTGGCCTGGAATGTTCCACGCCGGGGGCTGGGGCCGCCGTGGGGCAGGGCAAGGTGAGGCTGGAGGCCGGAACAGGCAGGAGCGGCCTTGCCCGGAACGCCTGAGATCGCCCCCTGGTGGCCCGCCGGAGGCCCGTCCTCCCACGGAACCGTCTGGAACGCCTGTCTGCGTGTTCCTCATCGCGTTGTCCCAATAACAGCGATATTCTGCGCGTCTCGAACATCGTTTGGAGGAGATGCGGTGCGTCCTGCTCATTTAGCCGTGTCGAGTCATTTATTTGTCTTGTTCTCTTTGCTCAGCAGGTGGCATTTTTGTTCAGTGATTTTATTCGTAGCTGCCTGTGTTTATCGAAGATGACATAGTAATCATGCAAATTAGGACATTATTAATGAAGAGCAATTAATCCCGTTCCTGTGTCAGGGTTTTGCCGCGACAGCTTCGTCAGTGCCCGCTCCTTGCTCATACTGTAGGCAGCTTCTCTGCGGCCGCGGCAAACTGATGAACTGCAATCAGGGTAAAGGTTGGGAACAGAAGCAAGGGGTCCCCTTCCCCTTCGGACTTGGTGTTGAAAGAGTGCATTTATGTGAAAGTGCACATTTTTAAGGGAGAGTTGCAAAACGCTCTTTTCCTCCCCCCGTGTTCACAGCGCGTCGGTGGAGGGAACTGGCTCGTCTCTCGGTGTCTCCTGGTGGCGCCCGCTGAATACGAGCACCAGCCCAGCGGGCCTCCTCGGATCCCTGCGTCCCAGCCAGCTTGCCTTCTGAACGCTGTTGGCAGAGCCGATGCGGTGACTCGTCCGTTCCCTGCACACGCTCCTTGGCCTCGGGACTCTTGAAACAGCTGGGCCTGTGAAGGCTTCTGAGCTGTGGGCGTTTGTCCTCACGGCGCTGGAGTCCTGCAGAGAATTTGGACGTGCCCGATGGCCGTGTTCCCTCGTTCCCTTTTGTGAGCCCTGATTTCCAGCGGTGACCCATGTGCCGGCAGCGATCGGCTTATCCCCATCTCCTTTCAGTCGTGTAACGTTCCCCTGCTCCGCCGAGCCAAGCGTGGAAACAGGGTTTTTGGAAACTTGGCTGTCAGCCAGCGCAAAGGGGGAGGTTGTGCCACTCTGGAAGGCTTACCAAGTCACACCACCTTTGGTCATGAGACTTGGCTGACCCTGGGCGAAGAGACATCAGCTCTGTCTCCTCCCCGCCCTGCCCTGCGGTTCTGATTCCACATGAACACAGAACCCAGAACCGGAGCGGGTGTGGCAGGGGGAGGGCCTCCTTGGAGCCGAGGTGTCACCCGCCCGGCTGGCTGCCGGTTTGAGTACAAGACGAGCGTCCGAGCTTCTGTGAGCCGCTCCGGGAGGGCATTCACCGTGGCTCCCCGCCTCGAGGCCCCGGAAGGCAGGGGCCTGAGACCGGCTGCAGCGCTGGCCACGCCTCCGCTATCTGGGATCCCTCACTCTCCCTTCTTCCCATACTTTTCCTCATCACTTCTCTTGCTGCCTGTTCCCCCAAGGTGTCCAGAGCACCTTGGTCTTCACCTTGTGACGTCCCGCCTGTATAGATTCTCATGATCCTTTCTTGCCCCACCCACTCATGCTTCAAAACTGGAGCCCAGTGGCTGGTGGTGGCGGAGAGGTTTTTCCAGGCTCTTCGATCAAATCACAAATGAAATCCCTGACCCCAGACCTGGGAAGCTCGACCTGGGAGCTGCATGAGTTGCTAGGGCTGCCTTAACAAAGTACCACAGACAGCGTGGCTTAAACACCATGTACTATCGTCTCCCGGCTCTGGGGGCAGACGTCTGAGTTGGAGGTGTCAGCAGAGCTGGCTCCTTCTGAGGTCGAGTGGGAGAATCTCCTCCATGTCTCTCCTGACTCCTGGTGGCTTCGGGCCATCTCGGAGCCCCTGTGTGCACCTCTCTCTTCACGGGACAGTCTCTCTACAAGCGATAGTCATATTGGATTAGGAGCCACCCTCCTCCAGTATGACCTCATGTTGAATAATTACATCTTTTTTTTTAATTAATTAATTTATTTCTTGGCTGCATCGGGTCTTAGTTGTGGCATGCGGGATCTTTCGTTGCAGCGCGTGGGCTCTTCCTTGCAGTGCGTAGGCTTCTTTCTAGTTGTGGCACCTGGGCTTAGTTGCCCTGGCGGCCTGTGGGATCTTAGTTCCCTGACCAGGGATCGAACTGATGTCCCCTGCATTGCAAGATGGATTCTTAACCACTGGACCACCAGGGAAGTCCCATAAAGACATCTTAATGACAGTGTTTCCAAAAGGCCACATTCGAGGCTCTGGGAGTTTGGACTTCACCATATGAATGTTGGGGGGTGGGGACAGAATTCAGCTCATAACAGGAGCAAAGACCATACTTGGGTGAGAAGAACCTGGTGCTGGGAGCCCAGAGTCTGCAACCGTGACTGCGCGTGACCCAGCCCGTAGCGGACAGCCTGGGACAGACACCCCTGGGTACGGGCTGTGTTCTCAGGCCCTGCACCTGCCAGGACAGCTCCTCTGCTGCTGGAGGACATCACGGTGGTCAGGGCTCTCGGAGATGCTGTAGATCTCTACTCCTGCACCTTTGCTGAGTTGGTGGCAGGTCTGGGGGCAGAGGGCTGTGCAGGGGTGGCCCTTGCAGCTCACCTCCCCAGGAGGGCTTCAAGGAACACAGGAGACCCTGAAGGACACAGTGAGTTGTCACAGCATTATGAAAAGTCATACCACAGTAATTTTACCCATGGTTGTACCTGGGAGAAAACCCATGTTAGCAAGTGCTCCTTTGGGTGTACATTAAAGGCGTTCAACTCAAATAAAGTTGGTAGAAGGGGAAATTTCTTGGAACAGTAATGTAATTCCAGGAAAGGTAGGGGTACAGCTGCCCTCAGGGGCAGCAGGACTGAAGTGCCAGCACTGTGAGAGCTCTCCCCCATCTGTGTCTTTGCCTCCATCTGTGTGTCTCCCTATCTCAGCCGGTTCTCTCAGCTGCTTTTTCTACAAGGGAGGAAGCATAACCCCTAGCTGCCCCTGCTTTGCCATGACGGAGGGGTCAAGACTGGCTCTCTGAGTTCTGGCACTCAGGGTAGGGGAGGAGGGGACTCTGACTGGTCCAGCTGTGTCCAGCCAACCCTGGACCAGTGACTTGTTCCCGGGGATGAGGTACTACCACGGGCCAGCTGGAACTGGACTCCCAGCCTTGGCCAACCAGCTATGGCCAGAGGTGGACTGGGGGTCTTTGAGGCCTTCTGAGCCAAGCAGTTGAGTTGTTCCCCAGAGGAAGAGGCTTGTGCTTCAGGAGACAGGCAGGCACAGTGCTCCACCTGTCAGGTCAGCACCTGACACTGCTGTTTCCAGGGCAAAAGGGGAGTCCCCAGCTTCCTTTGTATTCTCCTGAACACCTTTCAAGGCGCTGAACACAGGGAGCCCAAGAGCATTTCACTGAGCAGGTTTGGGGTTTCTGCCAGGACGTGGCCTTTGGGTGCCCTGGACTTGGAGGGAAGAGGTGTCTTTGGGAATCCCGGGCTGGCCACCTGTGGCCATGGGAATTTGGGCACGGGAGAATCAAACTCCAAGGCTTCTCGGGGTTCCCGGGCAGATTAAAATGATATCACGCGTGTTCTGGGCTGAATTGTGTCCCCCACCCCACCCCAGATTCACAGGTTGGAGTCCTAACCCCTAGAGCCTCAGAATGGGACTGTGTTGGAGATGGGTCTTTAAAGAGGTGATGAAGGTGAATGAGGCCACGTGGGCGGGCCCTGATTCAGTCCGACTAGTGTCCTTATACCAAGAGGCGATCGGGACACAGACACATAGAGAAATGACCAGGTGAGGACACGAGGGGAGGACGGTGTCCACGCACCAAGAAGAGGGGCCCCAGGGGAACCAGCCCGCCGGCACCTGGGTCTGGGACTTCCAGACTCCAGGATGTGAGAGAGAAGCGTCTGCGGTTTAAGCCGCCTGTGTCTGGTATTCGTGGTGGCCGCCCCAGGACCGATGCAGAGCTGGCAGGCCCAGCCCTGGGTCTAGTGCGGCAGGCATTGGAAGATGTGCTCTCAGAGTGCCTGGGTCCTGGTGCCCCCCGAGCGTGCGAGCCTGTCAGAGAAAGAGGCAGCGCTTGGAGCACCATTGGAGCCAGAGCTCCCTGGGGGCCACCTCCAGCCTCCCTGCCGACCACTTCTTCAAGCCCTGGGCTCTCACCACGTTTATTACCCTGTAGATCCCAGACTGGATTTCGTGCCCTCCGAGGAGCTGTCCTGCCTCATGGCGGCCCCAGAAGCCTGGGCTGCGGGCCAGAGGGAGGAATGGCCTGCGATGAGGAAACACAGGGCCAGAAGCCAGGCCTCCCTCCTCACTGCCTGCCGCCTGCCTGGGCCTGTCCCTCCGGCCGAGGGGGGCTGAGGATGCAGAGGCAGCTGGCTGCGTTGGGGGAAGCGCTCCAAGCGGGTCTGCCAGGCAAGGCCAGGCTTCGGCTCGGTGCCCGAGGGGCCCCAGGCAGCACTGCAGCCGGGGCCCACAGGCTCCTGTCACTCAGGGGCCGCCTCCCCAGGTGGGTACCATGCTGCAGCAGCCCCAGGCACTAACCCTCTGCCCTCCTTCCCCGTCTCCCGGACGCCGTGTGCTCAGTCACACAAACAGACAGGCTCGAGTGAACGCAGGCCTAAGTGGGGAGCTGTAAAAACCCATCTGAGTCCACTGCGGCTGCAGCAGCTGTCGGAGCTGAAGAGCCGTCCCCTCCGAGGCATCGGTACCTGGAGACCTGCGCTTTATTCCCTTGATCTGCCCCGCGGCTCCTGCCTCGATTCCGGGTGGCGCTCAGCATGGGTGCGGGGGTGAAGAACCCATTTGTGGGGTCCTGGGGTCCCCGGCTGGCCCCAGATGGTGCCAAGTCGTGAGCAGAGGTCCATCGCTCTCTGGCTTGAGTTGCAGGAGGGGAAGCAGTGGAGAGAGGCTGCGGGCTTCTTCTGTTTCCCATACCCCTGCCCGCGGTTAATTGGCTCCCTGGGAGGGGGGAAACCTGGGCAGGTCAAGTTTGACTCTTCAGAGCCTGCCTTGGAGGAGCACATTCTTCTGGGTCTCTGAAAGTCTCTGAAGGTCTCTGAAGTTTTCCACCTGCTTCTCGTTAAAACTCTTGGTGTGGGTTGAATTGGCATATACCCTGACACACCGTGAACAAAAAGAGTTAATGGACAAGCCCGGCGGCAAGGCCCCGATCCTGACAAAGTATCACGGACGCAGCACATCCTTCCAGGCTGAGCCATGCACTGACTGCAGCTGATGCCAGGGAGGCGGGCAGGCGGGTCCATGGAAACCTGGGCCTCGAGAAGCAAGCCTGGAGGGGCTTTTACCTTTCAGTCCATTGTTCCGGTTCTGCCCAAACTAAAGCCGACCTGGAGGATCAAACTCTGAGGAAGAAGGAGGAAGAAGTGAACCAGTTGGGAGGTGGGAGGGAGGCCAAGCGCGGAGCTGGGTGAAGGCAGGTCTGGCAGCTCCAAGGCTCCGTGGGGGCCGCCGCTCGGGGTGTGTCTGGTCTCACGATCAACCCTGGGTCTGGGGTGTGGACCAGCGTCACCCTGTCTACCGAGGAGAACCGGGAGCTCGGTGTGGAGAGGAGTCAGGGCTTGAACCTGGGACCTCAGCCCGGAGTCTGGTGCCAGACAGGTCCCCCATGGGGAGAGCGCGTGTTCACGCCCGCTCAGCGTCTCTCAGAATTTACACGTGTGTGGAGCTTCTGGGGTGTGCGTGTCTGTGTGCCGTCATTGCTGAGTTCTTCAGGAGTCAAACACAGAATCAGAGACTTTGAATAAGAAAATGACAGATCCAGGACTTCCCTGGTGGTGCAGTGGTTAAGAATCCGCCTGCCAATGCAGAAGACACGGGTTCAAGCTCTGGTCCAGGAAGATCCCACATGCCGCGGAGCAGGTAAGCCCGTGCGCCACAACTACTAAACCCACGTGCCACAACTACTGAGCTTGCGCTCTAGAGCCCATGCTCCGCAACAAGAGAAGCCACCGCAATGAGAAGCCCGTGCACTGCAACAAAGAGTAGCCCCCGCTCGCCGCAACTAGAGAAAGCCCGCGCAGCAATGGAGACCCAACGCAGCCATAAATAAATAAATTTATATATAAAAAAAGAAAGGGACAGATCCACCATTTTCCTGGGTCAGTGAAGAAACAGAAACGGGGCTTCCCTGGTGGCGCAGTGGTTGAGAGTCCGCCTGCCGATGCAGGGGACACGGGTTCGTGCCCCGGTCCGGGAGGATCCCACATGCCGCGGAGCGGCTGGGCCCGTGAGCCATGGCCGCTGAGCCTGCGCGTCCGGAGCCTGTGCTCCGCAACGGGAGAGGCCACAGCAGTGAGAGGCCCGCGTACCGCAAAAAAAAAAAAAAAGAAAGAAACAAAAACGGAGCCTCGGCGGCCACCACTGCCCGCAGAGTCAAGGCCAAGCTTGTGCTGGGCGTCACCCCTCACTGCCTGACCTGGTTTCTCCAGCACCGCCCCCTCCTGCCCCCATTGTAGTCCCGCTGAACTTCCAGATGTTTCTGTACCACGGAGGGTGCTTTCCGGCCCTCCGGGCTCTGCTTGCAGTCGGTCTGCCTTTGCCGGGAAAGCCTTGTCTTTCCTCCGCTTGTTGAAAACCTTGTGTGTGATTTTTGACCCGATCCAAACAGCACTTCGGTATGTTTGCGGCCACCAGGCCCCTCTGTTCTGCCCCTTGGCACCGGCCCCCAGCTGACAACCACACGCCCTCGTCCGCGGCTGTCAGGCCACCTTCCCCGTCTTCTCCGGCCCCTCCTGCCTGAACTCCTGCCTTGACCGTCCAGCTAGCGGCTGGGCATCCGGAGTGTGGTAGGCCTCTGACGCTTCACATGTGCAAGACGGAATCTCGATTTCCCCCAGATCTCTGCCTTCCCTCGGTTTTCACGTCCAAATAAACGGCGTCCCTCTCCGCCCAGTTGTGACCCGGAAAGCATCCTCCGTTCTTCCACTTCCCTTTCCCCAAACACCCCAGCCAGTCAGCACGGCTGGCTCCTCCTCCAACACGGCCCCCCGTCAGCGGCTGCCCCGACCCCCTGGCGTGGCGCTGAGGCAGCGTCCTCAGGGTTGCCCCGCCGCAGCTCTTCCGGGCCCTCTGTTCTGGCTCAGACGTCCCTTCCCCCGAGAGGCTTCTCTTCCCCCACCCCAGTCACTCACCTGGCTTTATTTTCCTTTCGCGTCACTAATCACCACCTGCCGTTGTCCTGCGTGATTTAACTACCCTCGTTGTAATTGCCCCCCTTCCCCCGCGAAGGCAGAGTCTAGCAGAGCAAGGGCATTGTCTGCTCCGCTGTGAACGCCCGGATTCCTACAAGGACGCGCAGGACGCGGACGCACGCAGCAGACTTGTGGGAGGAGTGAAGACCACGGCCCTCCACCGAGGCTCCATCAGCTCCGCAAGGCAGAAGCCTGCCCTCTGTGTCCTCAGTCCCCCGCGTCTACGAAGGGCTCAACCAGTGCTTGTTAAATGCACGTGAACACATCAGTAACATCCTCCACTTTAAGGTTTTCAAAAGAGCACTGCCCAGAGATCCTTCAAGTTAGATTCTTGTTGTCCAGGCTGCCACCTTTGGCTTTATAAATTAACGTGCTTTCTTAACATTCATTATCAAGATTGCTTTTAAGTTTTAAGAGCACATTGGGTCTCTGAAGCTAATGAATTTCTCTTAAGTCACCTGAGAAAGATCCATGCTTCTGAGGAAGCACCTGCACCTCCCCCTACAGCCCTGAGATTTGCCGAATTGATCTGGAACTTACCAAGCAAGAGAATAGCAAGGCTGGAGAGCGGCTGCCAGAATTCCTCCTTCCCTTCCTCACTTCTTCAACCAACAGGTGCCAGAGGCCACCGCGTCCCTTCCAGGTGGTAGGAACGTGACAGAGAAAGCTGTGGGCCTGGGCTGGGGCCAGCTTACTCACCTTGGGGAGGATGCTTTGGGGACCTGAGCTGGTGCGGGAGAGAAAGGGCATCTAGGCAGACACAGAGCAGGTGCTGGACACGGAGGTGACGCCGTGAGGTACGCTCAGGGAGGGACAGTGGCAAGTGGGCAGAGCCTCAGGAGGGGTGTAAGCAGGAGAGAATACGGTAAACATCAGAAAGTTTTCGCAGTTGACCGCGTGGCAGACAGACTCAAGGCAGCAGGCAGGGCCCCGGAGACCCGCTGAGAGGCCCTGTGTGGTCTGGGTGAGGGAGATGGAGGCTGCAGCGAGGTAGAGGGCGCGGCACGTGGGGACCGGGGGACCTGCTGGGTGTGGGTGAGTGAGGGCTGAGTCTGGGATAACGGACCCCCGGCCTGAGCAACCAGAGCACGGTGGTGGCAGCCAGCGGGTCAGAAATGTAGGCAAGAAGCAAGTCTGGGGCAAGAGAGGAGCTTAGGGTTTTGTTTTCAGTTAAAATACACACAATATAATATTTACCAACTTAGCCACTTTCAAGTGCACAGATCCGTGGCTTTAAGCACGTGCACATTGTTGTGCAACCCTCACTGCCGCCTCCGGACTCTGTCATTTTCCTCAGGTGAAACCCTGTCCCCATTGAACTCTAACTCCGCATCCCCCTCCCCTAGCCCCTGGACCCCACTGTCTATTTTCTGTCTCTAGGAATCTGACGACCCCAGGGACCTCGTGTAACGGGAACTACACAGCGTTTGTCCTTCCGTGTCTGGCTTATTTCACTGAGCATAACGTCCTCAAGGTTCACCCACGTCGTAGCAGGTGTCAGAATGTCCTTCCTTTTAAAGGCTGAATATAAATACTTCTCTGTATGGATGGACCACATTTCACTTATCCATTCACTCATCCATGGACACTCAGGTTGTTTCCGCCTCATGGCTGTTGCGAATAATGAACGTGGCACACATATATCTCCTTGAGACCCTGCTTTCAGTCCCTTTGGGAGTGTGCCCAGACATGGGGTGCTGGATCGCAGGGCTGTTCTATCTTCAATCTTTTGAGGAACACTACTGAGTGAGATGTTAGGGTGGAGGGCGCTAAGCGGAGAGGTGGGGTGGGCCACTGGGAGGGGGCTCTGGTGAGGTGGAAGTCAGATCGGTGATTTCAGGGACGGGGCTGTTCGTGGGGACGACAAGCCTGGGTGGACCACAGAAGCCACGCCTGTCACAGACTCGGCCGCAGCCACGCATCGCTGGACGGAGTAGGAACAGGTGCTGGAGGTTGTCTGTCTCTTTCAAACGGTGAGGTCTCTCGTGCTCCCCAGAATGGATGGCGTGATGTAGAATGTGCAGCAGCTGTTGGATGAGAGCGGCCACTTTCTGGGCTCTGGTTTCCTTGCCCATCCGTGGGTTAAGAGTAACAGCCATGTCCACCTCACAAAGCCACTGACAGAAACAAATGAGACATGTTTGAAAAAGCTTTATGATGGTCAAGTGCTTTCGTTTCAAGTTATCACACTTACATCAAAGATGTCTAATGTTGAATCGAATCAGAAGGAAATATACAAGGAAATTCTAAGGAAATGCCACTGGTAGATCTCTTCCCCTAACTGCCTCTGCATTTCCTTGTTCCCCCAGCACTACCCCTGATTTTCTGTCCTTCTCCCCAGCATTGATTGAGACAGGAAGAAAAAGGCAAAATTCTAAATCTGTTAGAATTAGCTATGCATGCAAGTAAAGAAGAACTCCAACTAACAGCAGCATGAAAAAGGTAGAAGATTATCGCCTCATAGTCAAGAAGCCTGGAAACATGATGTCCAAGGCTAGAGGAATGCCTCTTGGTTCAGGGAACTCCATTCCTTCTAAGCCCACTGTCCCACCATGCTTGAGTTCCATTCCCAAGTTTACTTTATGGTCCAAGAGAGCTGCCAGGGCACCAGCTATAAGGTTCATGCTCCAGCCAGAAGGAAGAAAGGGAAAGGAAGATGTTACCTTACTTTTCCTGGAAGGTTTGCAGGGCAAGTCTACCTTCATCTTATTGTCCTGACCTTGGGCGTAGCCACAATTCACAGTTGAGAGACTGGGACATGGACTCTTTCTTCTGGGTGGCCACAAAGAGAGCAAGAGTCGGATCTCCCCTCATGGAGGCAGATGGGCAGAGTGGATATTAGAGACTGGGTCCAAAAAGAGACTGCAAGAATGGAATCTTAGAATGATAAAAGATGACTGAAATTTGCTGTTGCTTCAAGTGCTTTTTGGAAACAGAGAAGGTGATAATAAAAAAGGATGGTGATGGACCTTGACCCTTAAAAAAATGAGCCTATCTGAGCCAACTCATGTACTGGAAAATAATTCCCGTGCATGGGAAAGAAAGACAGTACTCGGATGTCTGGTCTTTGTGTTTCAATCCACAGCCGAACATAAACCCTCTTCTGATGTTTATGATGGTCATGAGTCAGAATCCTGACGGGTCAGCCAACACCATTGCTCCAGTGACGCTCTAAAGCACGAGTGTGGTCCACCTCTGCGTGACCTTGCGCCCAGCTTGCTCACGTCAGCCCCTGCTAAGCTGCGGTCCCAGCTTAATTATTAATCACATCACTTTCGCTCTCCAAAGTGTGCTGGTGTGAGCAGGGACCACCTGCACCAGAAGTGCCTGGGAGTCTTATAGGAAATGAAGATTTCCGGGTTCCAGCTCAGATCCAGCCATCAGAACCTCTGGGTGAGAGGTCTGGAATGTTGTATCTTAAACAAACAGGCAATAAAGTTTGAGAACCAATGTTCTACTGCCACATCGGCAGTAGACAGACATGGCCATAGCCCAGACACGTATCTTAACGATGCCAAGTCAAGTCCAGAGATGGAACTGACATTTCCTGCCTTTTATTCTAGTGTTTTCTCCTTAAAGCTACATCGCTGGAAAAGTTTAGCCTTGAGCCCTGGTTCGTTGCCATCAGGTGCCCTCAGGTGGAGCTGGAGGTGTCCATGGCACAGCAACCTCAGGGGGTCATAGCAAAAGTCAAATGAGGCACCAGCCACCCAAGTATGTACTTTGCTAAGACACTATCCAGGTGAGGGCTCATTTTCCATGATTATTATTTCGGTGTTTTTGAGTGTGGCTGTGCTTTCTCATATCTAAATTTTCTTTAATGATCTGCTTTGTGACAAGGAAGTGACTGAGGCGTCCTGGTAGGTGTTTGGTTGAACATGCAATTCTCTGAGGAGGAAGAGGTTGAACACCTGGCCCAGGTAGAGGCCTGTGTGACTCCAGGTAAACGACAGGCCGAGAGGTTGCGAGGCCGAGAAACCAGTTCACCAACACCTGCCCTTCCTGGCCTCATTCCTGGGTTGGATGTTCCCTCTAATTATCCGTGACCCGGCACCACCCACATTCCTGGAGAAAGCCCATCCCAACACGTGTCCCACGTCTCCGGGGCCCAAGCAGGGCTGTTGTTTTGTACACTTGGTTTGGGGCTCTGCCCGCAGGTCAGAAACCCGCCCTCCTTCCGTGCCACGTGAGCCTTGCTGACATCTTGTGTTTTCTGGGTCACTGGTGAGAGCAGAAATATCATTGGCGATTAAGTCACTGAATGTCAATAGCAGTGACATTCCCGAGAGATTTTAGCAGCTTTTTTTTTTTTTTCCATTTGGTAAAATGTTAGGGAAGTGTTTGCTTAACAGGCTAAAACATTCTAGTAGGAAATCACTTGTGTTTGATCGCTGCAAAGTCCTTCTTGCTAGAATATCCCAGACAAGTCTTCTGGGATACACATCTGGAATTATTTTTATTACACTGGACCAGTTTCAGAATTTGTGATAATTCAGATACCAACTGGTCTGAAGTTGACTTTACCACTTTCAATGGTGTAAGATTTGCCCGCAAGTATCTAAGTTATTCAGCAAAGTGTTTTCGAACCCTTTAAAGGCAATTCTTAAATGTCTGACCTGAAATGTTAGTTGATTAGAGGCCAAAGGGCCTCGGATAAGGCATGACAAAGCATGAGAATTGCATCTGGAAGCTGCCTCTTGTCGGCCCTCAGTCCCTTGATCCCTCGGAGCTGTTCAGTCACCTGTCAGACGGGAGGGCAGTTCCTTCAAAGGCGCTGTCAGGACCGAACGGCAGAAAGGCTCTGTAATAAATGTTTCAAGGTATTGCCTCTGCTTCAGCTCCGCCGTCCAGAACTCTGTTTGTCTGCTTCGGGGAAACATGCAAGGGCATTACTAATTTCTGCCATCAGTGCTATTAATGGTGATATTGTACTGAGCTGATATAAAACCAGCAAGAAACAAATAGATGGCCAAGGGTAGGAATGAACACGGAACAACCAAGGGTTAGGCGTGAAAGCAGGACAGACCCGCCGAGTACGGCCTCCTCTCCCCGCCGACAGTCCTCTGCACTTCAGTAGCACAGTGCTGGCAAGAGCAAGGGGACTCTACGAGTTTTCCTTTGCTGCCTTAACAAATTATCATAAGTTCAACGGCTTCAAACAGCACCAATGAATTACCTTCTTGTTCTGTGGTTCAGCAGTCCTGTGCAGCCCTCGCTGGGCTAAAAGCAAGGCATTGGGGAGCTGGCTCCTTGTAGAAACCTCAGTGGAGCATCTGTCTCCCGGCCTTTTCCAACTTCCAGGGGCTGCCGCCCACGTTCCTTGGCTCGCGGTCCCGTCCATCTTCAAAGCAGCTGCAGCATCTCCGGCCCCGCTCCTACGGCCGCATCTTTCTCTGACTTTGCTTCTGTCTCCCTCTGCCCCTCTTAAGGGCCCTGGCGAGTCTCCCTACTTAAGACTGTCTGATTGGCAACCCGAATTCCACCTACTTCATTAATCTCCTTTCCCCGCATAGCCTCAGATATGCACAGGTTCCGGGAATCAGGATGTGGACGACTTTGGGGGCCATTTTTCTGCCAGCCACAGGGAACAAACTCATGTGATGCCGTTTGGGTTTCTGCTGGTTAAGACAGAAAGAGCACGTAGCTTTTCCAAAGCAGCCGCAGTGGCCAGCCGGGAGCGCCGGTGTCTGTCCTTCACTGTGACGCCCCGGTCTAGCATTTAATTCCTTGCTCTGGACGTGTCCCCGGTGACTCGCCTCTTGTTGAAGCTCAGAGAATACTGTGCTTTGCACAGCATGAGGACAGCTCATCTTTGCTCAGGCCCTGGTCTAAGCCGATGACTCCAGTCCCCATGATGGAGACCCAGGGCCAGGCTGTTGTTCCTCCAGAAGACTGACTCTAGGGGCAAAAATGCACACGGACCGAGTGGCATCACGGTCTGGGGCACCCCGTTAAGTCTTCAGCAGTGCCCCGTGGTGTGTGCACTGGGCCCTAGAGTCGGAATCCCCAGGGGTGCTTGGTCAACAGGCAGAGCCCTGCAGAGTCAGGGTTTCTGCTCGCGGGGGCTGGGAAGCGGCAGTATTCTGCCACGTTGCACGATGGAATTAGAGCCGTCAGTGCGTGGACGGAACCCGGCAAGTGAGCAAGGTGCACAGCGTTGTTGAACAGGAACAGAGGAAGCTGCAGAGGCTGGGCCGGGCTGTGTCCTTCAAAAAGTGCGTCTGGATGTGCTGTGGTCTCCACTTCTGCTGCTGCTGGCGTAGCGTGGATTGGGGTGAGGGTGACACCTCACAAATCCCTGAACCTTGGACTGAGGTTATTCTGGAGCCAATTTCAGAAACAAGGGTGTGTGGTGTTCCATGGTGTCTTGCAAAGAATGGACCCTCTGGGTGGTTATATCATGAGGGTTTGGGGCGAAATTAGCCGTTTTTGGAGTCATGAAGGGACTGACCACATTCAAGAAGTCCCTCCTTCTACCTAAGTATTTTTGTGGAGTCTATGTGTTTCTTTTGTTTGTAGAGACAATTTTTTCTAATCTTTTTCACCTTAAGATTCATGGGCATTTCCCGTGTCAATCGAAACCCATCCTGAACATAATTTGTAAGGACTGCAGAGTGTGCCATTGTATGAATGTGTCGTCAGTGACCTAAACACACCTTTTGTTGGGTCTTTAGGTGAATGACGTATTCTTCTCGACCAAGGCTTTGGTCACCGCATGTGGGCATAATGGTTGGTGGTGGATTACACTGAGTTATCTAACACGGAATACATGCCCTTTGGTCTATGAGAAAGTGTTCTAGACTGATGTTGTTTAGGATCGTGTCATGTAGAATTGCCCAGGTAACCAGAATTGAGCTGTTTTTAGGGCGATCAATGACGTTGACCCCGCAAAGGACGCCCCTGTGGCTGCACTGTCAGACAGCTCGTTGGCCGGACAACCCTCCATCGCCGATCACCCCGCGGTTTGCTGGGGGGCGGGATTGGTGAATGAGAGGCCCACGGAGAACATCACTCCTTGGGGGGTGGCATCCAGATCTGAGAGCTGCAAGGGGCAGCGGTGAGCCAGACGGCCAGTATTTTAGGCTTTTCTCTGCTTTTCCGTCAGGCTGGGATCAGAGCCTCAGGGCTACCTGGTGCCTTGAGGTTCAGCCCAGCTTCACCTCCCCAGGGGGATCAGTGTTTGATCTCACTTGAGTGTGTGATGCTCACTGTTCTTTTTTTTTTTTTTTGCAGTACGTGGGCCTCTCACTGCCGTGGCCTCTCCCGTTGCAGAGCACAGGCTCCGGACGCGCAGGCTCAGTGGCCATGGCTCACGGGCTCAGCCGCTACGCGGCATGTGGGATCTTCCTGGACCGGGGCACGGACCCATGTCCCCTTGATCGGCAGGCGGACTCTCAACCACTGCGCCACCAGGGAAGCCCGCTCACTGTTCTTTTATTATTATTATTTAAATTTTAATAATTCAAATTGAGATATAATTGACATATAACATGGTATTCATTTCAGGTGTATGACAAGATGATTTGATGTTTGTATATATTGTGAAAGGATCACCATGATAAGTTTAGTTAACATCCATGGCCTCACGTAGATACACATTTTATTTTTCTTGTGATGAGTCCTTTAAGACCTCCTCTCTTACTCTGTAGCTTTCAGATACGCAGCTCAGTGTGTTAACTGTAGTCACTGTGCTGTACCCACCTCTCGGGACCTATGTATCTCACAGCTGGAAGTTCGTACCTTTGACAACCCCACCACCATGTCCCCACTGCCTCAGTGGCCGGCGTGGCCTGGCGGTGGGCCGTCCCAGAGGCTCCTGGGGCCGAGGTGTGTGAGGGTTGCCACCGTCGCTCTCTCCCAAGTGCCCAGCCTAACCAGGGTCTTGTCCTCCACGTCCGCCGCACAGGGTGCCCGATGGTGCCCGCCGTGACCATGACCCCATCCTGACTCCACCTGCCTGCGCTCGGAACTGGCCGCCTTCACCCCACACGGCCGATTTCCGCGGTTGTACTTTTCAACCTGAACTGGTACCTTTGGTTAAAAGGAGCCGACACTGTCCCCAAGAGCTTAGGTAGAGCAGCTCTGTCACGAGGAGAGCATCCCTAGGGACCTGGACAGGAGGTACTGCCTTGCACTGGGGCCTGGGAAGACTCGGAGGTCCGAGCAATCCCCCCTTCCCCCAGTATCTACCCACCTCCCCTCCTTCTCTCTCTCTGTGTCTCTCTCTGTCTCTGACTCCGTCTCTGCCCTCCTCTGTGTCTCTGACTACTTCTGTGCTCTGCACACCTGTTCCCTCTGGTCATCTGCCCCCTGCCCCCAGGTGGCTTCCCAGGATGAGGTCCCCAGAGCTGAACCTGGCCCCCCTCGGATGGTCCCCAGGTGATGCCCAGCCCACCCAGGTGTCCACGCTGGGCCAATCAGCGGCCCGGCCGGCACTGCTCCCAGCACCCCCTCAGCAGAGAGCGAATGTGACCTTCCATCACCCTTGAGGACGGTCAGAGCCCGTCCCTGCAGAGCATTCAGTGAGGAAGGAAGGAAAGACCCTGCGTCTGAGCCCCTGCACCGTCCCCTGCTTCCGTTGGCCTGGTGGCTCACGGGGCCTTAGCAGCTCGAGTATTAAAAGACGTGGATGGAGCATTTAATCCACTCACGTTTAAGGTAATTATCGATATGTATGTTCCTATGACCATTTTCTGAATTGTTTGGGGCTTGTTTTTGTAGGTCCTTTTCTTCTCTTGTGTTTCCCACTTAGAGAAGTTCCTTTAGCATTTGTTGTAAAGCTGGTTTGGTGGTGCTGAATTCTCTTAGCTTTTGCTTGTCTGTGAAGCTTTTGATTTCTCCATCGAATCTGAATGAGATCCTTGCTGGGTAGAGTAATCTTGGTTGTAGGTTCTTCCCTTTCATCGCTTTAAATATGTCCTGCCACTCCCTTCTGGCTTGTAGAGTTTCTGCTGAGAAATCAGCTGTTAACCTTATGGGGATTCCCTTGTGTGTTATTTGTTGTTTTTCCCTTGCTGCTTTCAATAATTTTTCTTTGTTTTTATATGTGGAACCTAGAAAAATGGTACCGATGAACCGGTTTGCAGGGCAGAAATAGAGACACAGATGTAGAGAACAAACGTATGGACACCAAGGGGGGAAAGCGGCCGGGGAGGGGGTGGTGGTGGTGGGATGAATTGGGAGATTGGAATTGACATGTATACACTAATATGTATAAAATGGATGACTACTAAGAACCTGCTGTATAAAAAAACTAATAAAATAAAATTCAAAAATTCAAACAAACAGAAAAAAAGGCGTAGAGACGGCCCCGGCCCTGCTCGCTCACCAATCGTTGCACATGCAGCACAGCGCCCTTTCCCGCCCATGCGGTGAGGGGCCGGGGCCTGGGGGCGCGGGCCCTCCGCTCCTCCTCGGAGTTTCCGTCCACGGGGAGCATGTGAGAGGCCCGAGCGCTGTGTGTGCCTCCCCGTCCCCGCCCCTCATGGAGGTTCTGCCCATACTGACTAGTCCTTCTGGTTCAGAAACTCTTTTTTAAGAAAAGCATGACTTTGTATATATATATATCCACAACAAAATACAGGGTGGGCCTCCAGGGCCTCTCTGCTGGTGCCTTCAGTTTATTGCTGCAGAAAAGCAGAAAGTAGCAGGTGATGTTTATTCATGGCCATGCTTGATTCCTCCCTCCTGGGCTCATTTCTGCAAACCCTTCCAGGGTTGTTAAAGCACACCTAAGAGGCTGCAGCCCTGAGCTTTGATCTGACTGCTTAATTGCCTTTACTAATCACGCCCGCGTCAGGCTGATAAAAATAGCCTCCAGGGTCGTGGGGTGAGCGAGTCCCCCTGATGTGGGGTTGGGGGCAGCAGGGCTGAGGTCTCGGGGACTCCTGGTGGCGGCCTGAAATCACGGCTCTGATTAAGTAAGCCAACCGTAACCACTAGAGCTGTGCAAACATCCTGACCCCAGGTTTTGGAGTATTTACTTATGGGGAAGCAGAAGGAAAATGGGGAGGCGCTTCCTGGAAAAGGTTCCAAATTGTTTTCCGACGTGCTCTGTTCCCAAGCAAAGCGAGAAGGCTCGCTGTCTCCTCCCCGGCCTCTCCCGTCTCCGTCTCCGTCTCCGTCTCCGTCTCCGTCGCCGTCGCCGTCGCCGTCTCCGTCCCTGTCTCCGTCGCCGTCGCCGTCGCCGTCTCCGTCCCCGTCCCCGTCGCCGTCGCCGTCGCCGTCGCCGTCTCCGTCTCCGTCCCTGTCTCCGTCGCCGTCTCCGTCTCCGTCTCCGTCTCCGTCTCCGTCTCCGTCCCCGTCCCCGTCTCCGTCTCCGTCTCCGTCTCCGTCCCTGTCTCCGTCTCCGTCTCCGTCTCCGTCTCCGTCTCCGTCCCTGTCTCCGTCTCCGTCTCCGTCTCCGTCCCCGTCCCCGTCCCCGTCCCCGTCCCCGTCCCCGTCTCCGTCTCCGTCCCCGTCCCCGTCTCCGTCTCCGTCTCCGTCTCCGTCTCCGTCTCCGTCCCTGTCTCCGTCTCCGTCTCCGTCTCCGTCTCCGTCTCCGTCTCCGTCCCTGTCTCCGTCTCCGTCTCCGTCCCCGTCTCCGTCCCCGTCCCCGTCCCCGTCCCCGTCCCCGTCTCCGTCCCCGTCCCCGTCTCCGTCTCCGTCCCCGTCCCCGTCCCCGTCCCCGTCTCCGTCTCCGTCTCCGTCCCTGTCTCCGTCTCCGTCTCCGTCTCCGTCTCCGTCCCTGTCTCCGTCTCCGTCTCCGTCTCCGTCTCCGTCCCTGTCTCCGTCTCCGTCTCCGTCTCCGTCTCCGTCTCCGTCTCCGTCCCTGTCTCCGTCTCCGTCTCCGTCTCCGTCTCCGTCCCTGTCTCCGTCCCCGTCCCCGTCCCCGTCCCCGTCCCCGTCCCAGTCTCCGTCCCCGTCTCCGTCCCTGTCTCCGTCTCCGTCTCCGTCTCCGTCTCCGTCTCCGTCTCCGTCCCTGTCTCCGTCTCCGTCTCCGTCTCCGTCTCCGTCTCCGTCTCCGTCTCCGTCCCTGTCTCCGTCTCCGTCTCCGTCTCCGTCTCCGTCTCCGTCCCTGTCTCCGTCTCCGTCTCCGTCTCCGTCTCCGTCTCCGTCCCTGTCCCTGTCTCCGTCTCCGTCTCCGTCTCCGTCTCCGTCTCCGTCTCCGTCTCCGTCTCCGTCCCTGTCTCCGTCTCCGTCTCCGTCTCCGTCTCCGTCCCCGTCCCCGTCCCCGTCCCCGTCCCCGTCCCCGTCCCCGTCCCCGTCCCCGTCTCCGTCCCCGTCCCCGTCTCCGTCTCCGTCTCCGTCTCCGTCTCCGTCCCTGTCTCCGTCTCCGCCTCCGTCTCCCTCCCTCTCCCCCTCCCGCCTCCCCTCTCTCAGTGTTTTCTCCTAAAGCAAAACTTCTGAATTAAAGGCTTCTGCTTTTGAGTATTGCCTAGTGCTTCTTCCCATTTGGCGGTGGTATTCATCCCAACCTCTTAACGCGAGCAGCTGCTTCTGCCTGTTCCACTGATCAGCTAACCCAGAAAGTAAGCCGGTCATCTGTACAAAGGACACTCGAGAGGCAGAAGATGCTGGACAAAGAAATGGACTCATGTGCCAGGAGACCTGCGGCTTGTCTGTTTCCCGAGGAGGTGAGGAAGTGCTTAGCCCACGAGAAAAATCATCTTGACTGAACTGCGGTTTTAAATAAGGTGAGAATTTCACAGTATTTCAAGTATCAAGTGCCTCAGAATGTGACTGTATTTGGAGATGGGCCTTTCAAGAGGTGATGAAGGTAAATGAGGTCATGGGCGGGCCCTGATCCAGTGTGACCAGTGTCCTTATAAGAAGAGGAGATCAGGACACAGACACGCACAGAGGGACGGCCGCGTGAGGACACAGGGAGGAGACGGCGTCTACACGGCAAGGAGAGAGGCCTTGGAAGAAATCAACGCTGCTGACACCTTGGTCTTGGACTTCTAACCTCTAGAAATATGAGAAAGTACCTTTCTGTGAGTAAGCCACCCAGTCATGGTGTGTTACAGCAGCCCTAGGAAACACACACACACACACACACACACACACACACACACACACACAAGCATTTTTAAGCCAGGGAGGTAGTAGCATCTGTGAATGGAAACCACTGGGCCAGGACATCAAAAACTATTCTGCTTCTTCTTTTTTTTTAAATTTATTTTTGGCTGTGTTGGGTCTTCATTGCTGCACGCGGGCTTTCTCTAGTTGCGGCGAGCACTTCTCATCATGGTGGCTTCTCTCGTTGTGGAGCACGGGCTCTAGGCGCGTGGGCTTCAGTAGTTGTGGCGCACGGGCTCTAGAGCGCAGGCTCAGTAGTTGTGGCTCACGGGCTCTAGAGCACAGGCTCAGTAGTTGTGGCGCACGGGCTTAGTTGCTCCGTGGCATGTGGGATCTTCTCGGACCAGGGCTCGAACTCGTGCCCCTGCATTGGCAGGCGGATTCCCAACCACTGCGCCACCAGGGAAGTCCTTCAAAAACTTCTTAAAATGCAAATGTAGCTCAGCGAGGTTGTGGGCCAGTGAGTGTCAGCAACAAAGAGTTTGGCATTTTTGTCGTGTGAGGTGGCACAGCCTATAGCGTGAGCCTGGACTCTGTAGGCAGCCTGCCTGGATTGGACCCTCACGCTGTCCCTTCCTGGCTGTGTGCCCACCAGCAAGTGTCTTAACCTCTCTGTGCTTCCTCTCGCAAAGGGGATATAAGAATGCTCACCTCTTGGCATCCTGAGGATCAAGTGTGTTAATATTTGCAAAGAGCTGAGAAGAGCACCCGTTCTCACCCTCACCTGAGAGGCCCAGGTGACAGGTGACAAGGAACACAGGACACTGGTTTGCTGGAGGGGGCACAGAGCAATGATCTCGAGCACGGTACTCAAGCGCTCAGTCTCGGAACCTCTTCACACTCGCAGAAGTGACCGAGGGGGCCCCAGAGATCCTCTGTTTATGTGAGCAGTACCCAGTGATATTTACCATATGAGAAATTAGCAATTAGAAATTTACCATATTAGAAAATAAAACCGAGAATATTTGAAAACATTTCTTAATCATTAAAAAATAACAATAATAAAGACTTTATATTTTACGACAAACAGCAATAGTTACATTTTTGCACATCTCTTTACTGTCTGGCTTAGTAGAAGACGCTGGATTTTCCTGTCTGCTTCTTCAGTCCGTCCGTCGTGTATTGTTTTGGCTGGAGAAAGAGCAGAAGACCTTGGGGCACACAGACATGTAGCTGCGCAGAGAAGGGCCGTGGGTCCCCTGGAGGGTCTCGGGCCTCTGGGGCGGGCCAAGTTTCCAAGGTGCTCGGCAGAGCCCGGGGCATAGGGGGCAAAGGCAGCGGGCTGATAGGTGGGCTCCCTGTCCTTCAAGCAGGACAGCCCCGTTTCCATCAGGCTCACCCCTTGGGCTTCTGAGTCGTCTGATCTAGGCCGTGGGACTGGTTCTGGGAGGTTCAGGCAGGGGAGGTTCCACCAGGGGAGCCACAGACGGAGCCACTGGGGCCCTGGGAGTTGCGGCATGAGAGGCCTCCAGGTGTGCCCAGGTGGGAAAGGCAGGGCGCCGTGTCAGCTGAGGCGCCTCCACACCCGACTCTGGGAAACACCTCTGGCAGCTGCGCGGAGGCCCGTGGGGCAAAGGCGCTGGCTGCTGGCTCACCCAGGGGGCAGCAGGCCCCAGGGACACAGCACACCTGCTCCCCTGGTGCCTCTGAGCCCCCATGCCCAAGCGCACCGTCCCTGCGGAGCTGGCCCCATACCCAGGCTCTCAGCTGTCCAGAGCGAAAAGGGATTCGATCCAGGTGACCTGTCTCCAAACCTGGGCTCCCATCTTGCGACCTGCCCCCCTTAACCAGGTCCCTTGAGTGCCCACAGCAGCAGTGACGGCTTGCTTAGGCCCCGCCGATGGTGCAAACGGGGCCCTGGGCTGTGCTGGCCTTTCGCGCAGCTTCGAAGCCTCGGTGCTCGTGTCCGTCGCGGAGGCCAAGACACACTGGGCCCAGCTCGCTGTGGACGCCAGCCCCCTGGATGCAGTCCGGCATCCCAGAGCCCCAGGCTCACGCTGACCGGTCCTTTCAGTGGCCAGGAGATGTCACCTTCACATCTTTTGCAGAGCCAGGGTCAGAAGGCCATGGAAGCTGAGAGCTTCAGACAAGTGAGTGCAGCAGGCAGCCAGGTTCTCCAGAGAAACAGAACCAGTAGGAGAGAGAAATACATATATCTCTGCATTGTAAGGAATTGGCTCACGTGATTGTGGAAGCTGACACGTCCTCCAGTTGGCCGTCCTGCTAGTGGGAGACCCAGAACAGCCGATGGTGTGAGATGCAGTCCGAGTGCGGAAGAAATCCCACGTCCCAGCTTGAACACAGGCGGTTCTCCGGCACCCTTTTGTTCTATCCAGGCCTCCAACGGATTGGATGAGGCCCACGCACACAGGGAGGGCAACCTGCTGTACTCAGTCTACAGATCCAAATGTTAATCTCATCCAGGAACACCTTCACTGGCACACCCAGGTAATGTCCAAATGTCTGGGCGCATGTGGCCCAGCCAAGTTGCCGTCACCCCCGTGGAAGCTGCCCAGGTCTCAGGGTGAGCGGAGGGGCCGGGACCAGCCCACCCTCGAGCCTCCTACCCCACCGTGCTCTCCTCGGTGCCTCTGAGCAGGATGGACAGGACCGCCCCGGCTGAGGGCTCCTTCCGGCTGGGAGGCAGGGCAGGGGCCCTCCCCTGCTCTCCAGTGAGCCCGCCTGTGGGAACCAGAGTCCTCATGTCCCTGGTCCCAGTTTTAAGGCCATCTGCTTGTTTTTGTAACTTTCCCCAGAAATTTGCTTCCAGGCAGTCCCAGTGAAATCAGCGCAGACAATTTTTTAGTCCATCCAAATGTAAAACCGTGTTGTATTTTCCGGTCTCTGCCACCCACAAACCTTGGGCAACGGCCTCCCGGCTCCTCACTGCAGCGAGGCGCCATCACATGCAGGTGAAGGGGCCTCTCGGCCACCAGGGAACGGGGCCCAGGGACGTGAAGCCGGGAAGACTCAGTCCAAGCCAGCAGCCTTGATCCTTCCGTCCAACCGGCCCCTTCCCTCCCCCAGCTGCTGGATGAAAGGTCGGGACTAGAATAAACTCTAAGCAGATATCAGCATCAATTGAGATAAACATCAAGCTTTATTGACCTAAGAGGTAAATATTGATGGAGCTTAAATACCAAATCAATATTTACCTCTAGGGACAATATAGCCTGAAACTGCAGTTGGGATACGTGTGCTTAAACACATCCACAAATTCCCCACGTCTTCATCAGGAGTGCCGGCCGTTCCAGCAATGCACGAAGACCCCGAGATACTCCATTTCTGGAGGCACCAAACCCGAGTGCTGGCCGGGGATCTCAGTCAAAAGGGAGCGTTGGCACCAACCACGAGGTCCGGAGCTGAAGCTGCGTGGCCCACACAGAGCAAACCGGGAAACTGACTGTCATGTTTTTGCTGAGATTCACCTGAGAGGAGATAAGATTCCAGCCAGAAATGTACCTAGTGTACACACCTGCCAGCCTGGTCTTGTCACCAGCACCTGCGTGGCGTGTTCAGCAAGGAGCCTCCCCGCTCTCTGGGCTTCTCAACCCCAGGGAATAGCCTCTGCTGTGATAAGAGTGGTGTTGACTGTTTGCTTAGAAACAGTAGCCGCAGCAGGTGTAAAGGATTAAGAAAGTATTATCGGGAAAAAGAAGCCAAGAGTTCAAGTTGGGCAGTTGTACCCATTAATTCCCCACCCTGCTGTGATGTTGACATTGTTCCGGATTGAAGGGATGGCCCCGCACCCTGGTCTGCGGGGCCCCTCCACCTCCCTGCGAGGCTCCCCTGCTGACCAGCCCAGCCTCTCCAGGCTTCTACCTCCCCTCCATCCTTTAATTTAAAAAGCTTGTGTAATAAATGAATAAGTCCCACAGTACAAAAATTCATCAAGTACAAACAGACATAGGAAAAAGTACAAGTCTTCTTCCACACCTTCTGTCTGCTGTCCTCCCAGAAGTAGCCACCACAAACGGCGGCCAGTTTTCCCACCAGACATTTTTCTGTGAAGATACATACCTACATGTATCATTACAGCCAAACAAATTACTATTATATAAATGGGCTCAGGCTATAGACCTTATGTAACAGGATGAGGTGGAGAGCTTTCAGATTAATAAAACAGAACAATCTATTCAGTCTTGTCATTGCTGCAGAACATTCCATGACAGCACTTCTCAAACTTTTGGTCTCAGGACCCTGGCATACTCTTCAAAGTCATTGAGGACCCCCGAGAGGTATTGTTGTCATGCATTACATCTGTTGACGTTTATCATAATAGAAGCTAAAACTGAGAAACTAAAATACATTCATTCATTGAAAAATAAAAACAGACCCATCACACGTATATATATATATATATATATATATATATATATATATATATATATATATATATATATATATATATATATATATATATATATATATATATAAAATAAAGAACACATTGGGGGCTTCCCTGGTGGTGCAGTGGTTGAGAGTCTGCCTGCCAATGCAGGGGACACGGGTTCGTGCCCCGGTCTGGGAAGATCCCACATGCCGCAGAGCAGCTGGGCCCATGAGCCATGGCCGCTGAGCCTGCACGTCTGGAGCCTGTGCTCCGCAACGGGAGAGGCCACAACAGTGAGAGGCCCACGTACCGCCAAAAACAAAACAAAACAAAAAACAAAAACACATTGGTGTGAAAAAGAGTTATATTCCAAAACAAAGTCAGCGAGATGAGTGGCATTGTTTTATATCGTCGCAAATTGCCTTAATGTCTGCGTTCTCCTGTCTGTTCTGTCTCCCGTCTGCTGGGACATCACACATTGTGTAGCCTCTGGAAAGCTCCACCGGCCACTCAAGAGTAAATGGAAAGGACAGAAAGCGTCTTCGCCTCATGAAAACGGCTTTGACCTCACGGGCCCGGAGGAGGCCTTGGAGCCCCAGGGGCCCACACTGTGTGGGAGCTTCCTTCTACAGTAGGGATGTCACAGGTGTTGAGTGACTGTTCTTCTACGTGTTGGTATAAATTCTGCATCACTTGCAACATCTCAGTTCTTGAGGAACCTACTGACCTGTATTTTTGAGCTCCAACTACATCCCTGGCACCGGGGCCTGGGAAGGGGCGCCGTGTCCACCCAGAGCTTCCCTCTCGGGACGGGGCGGGGGCTCCGTCCCAAGAGGGAAGCTCTTACGTAGGTTCATGAGTGAACCTACGGCGTGACTTTAGGTGGTGATAAAGCTGGCAGAGGCGAACCCAAGACGACAGGAGAAAGATTCTAAATTAAGTGTTAGAGAGGGACTGTCTGCCGGCTGTGTTGGTGGCTCGGTTGTGGGAAGAAACTGTGGGCAGGAATGAGCCGGTCTGCTTGAGGACCACGAAGAAGGCAGCGTGGCGGGAGCTGAGGGGAACGTGCATCTGAAGAGGTGACCACGGAACAACCTCTGGATTTATTCCAGGCGGGATAGAAACTGTCTTAGCTCAGGCCGCATAACAAAATACCCCAGACTGGGCGGTTTGAACAACAGAAATGTATATTCTCACAGTTCTGGAGACTGGAGGTCCAAGATCAAGGTTCTGGCTGATTCAGTTTCTGGTGAGGACCCTCCACCTGGCTGGGAGGTAGTCACTTCCTCACAACTTTTAGTATGGAGCTTCTGAAAGGTGGTTCTGGAGCCTCTGCTTTAGAATAATGCATGGCGCTGGTTAAAAATGCAGACCCCTGGACCACATCTCACGTCTGCAGCCTGTATTTTATTGGCCTGACAGGGAGATGGAACCCCCGGCGGCAGAGAAGAGCTGAGCTGGGGAAGTTATGCCCAAATGTCTAGAGCTGTTTCCTCCTGTTTCATTTTCATGTCCTTTGGGATGATGTAGAGCTGTGTCCCAGGAGAACCTGAGGCTCATACCCGAATATGCGTCTGGACTCATGGGTGAGTGTGGAGACCACCCAACTCCAAGCCAGCACCCGCCAGGAAGAGAGGAAACCACCCAGGGCAGTACAGACAGAGCGGATCAGCTATCAACTGAGCCCTGGGTAATCACCCCTGAGAGGCGGAGAAAGACCTGAATGCAGCCCTCGGGGACGAAGCCCACGGAGATGCCTGCTCTCTCTCCAGAGACATAGGTCTCCCCAGGCTGCAGGGAGAGCCTGGGGCCCGGTGCTCATCTCAGAGCAGGTTTCAGCATCCTCAGCCCTCACAGCAGTCCTGTTGGCTTGGTCTTATCATCTCGCACTTCGTGGATGAGAAAACTGTCACTTACAGCTATTTCTTTGAAAGTTTGTTCCTCAGTCTGGGTGCCACCTGAGCCTGAGAGTATGAGTGTGTGGGCCTGGGAGACGTGGACATGCTCAGCACTGTTGGAAGTTTGCAGCAGGTGGTTCTGCCGTGGGACACCTGTGCACGGCTGGATGTTTAACAGCACCCCTGTCCTCTCCCTGCTGTGTGTCAGTAGCAGACTGCCCTCCAGTTGTCACAACAAAAACTGTCCCCAGGATTGTGGAATGTCCCCTGGTCGAGAACCACTGGCTTGTGGAAGCCTCCTCCCGCTGCAGGAGCAAGGGATAAGGGTCAGGAAGCCCCCGTGTAACCCCCACCCTACACCGCCCTACTTGGAGGTGGGACCATTCCCAGCTCAGGGAGGCAAGAGGCCCAGCAGGTGAGGCGCTGCGGTCAAAGCCTTTCTGCATGATAGGGCTCCCCAGGCCTGAGCTGGGGAAGGACCTGGGGATGGTGGCAGGCTTTGGGAAGAGAAGTGACTTCACCTTCTCCAGAGCCCATTTCCCTGCTGTTGGCAGAACCGGAACTCAACCAGGTCCCCAGACTCACAAGAGGAGATGAGCCTGTCTAACTGGCATGTTCTGGGCAACTTTGTCTGACACCACAGGGTGTCACAGGGAACTGTTACCGGATTCAGCCTGGAAAGACAACCTGGAAATAGTGGTTTTGGGAAAAAGTACAGACAAAAGAACCACCACCCAGCCAGCAGCAATCTGTGGGTCCTTGTATGAGCAAAGGGCCTCCACTTCCTCATCTATAAAATGGGTGGGTTGACCAATGACAGTCTCTCTGTGTCGTTTCTGTCCTTCCTGACGTCTCCTCCAGGGAGGGATGTCGTCCTGGAGCCATGGGCAGGCTGTTTTGTCGCCTGAGCATGAGGGGAGCCCTGAGTTAGAATCTGCTGTCAACACTGAAGGGAGCTGAAGGGACGTGAAGGGCTGTCAGTCTGGCTGCCACCCTACCCCAGTCTCATCGGGTGGCCGGCAACAAAGATCAAAGGGCATTCATGTATTTAATTTTTTCTAGACCACAGTTTCCTCTGCTCTAGCTCAATCAACTAAGTGAAAATGGACTAAGAATATCAGATGTCGTGTCCTCCTTCTTGCAAACCGCTTTCCTGCATGAGAAAGAAGTAGGCTGTGTATTTGGAACCATGAAAGATGAGTCAGTGTCTGCCTCCTGACGCTGTAAACACTCTCAGATTAAAGTGGTCCAGGTCGCAGACAGTGGGAAATGCCGTGCTGATTTCACCAAGAGGCAGGGCCGGTGCCAGATCAAAATGGTCTGCATTGGCTCCCACACCCAACCCATCAGCACCATTAGGACAGGAGACTAGCATCGCAGCATCACTGCGCCAGCGGGGGGCTGGGGCTTCAGCTCCACCCAGAGCTGGAGCTGGAGCCCAACGTGAGTCCACGACCTCTCAGGGCCACAGTGTCTCACTTGTAAATGGCGGTAAACATAACAATAATGATGCCGACGGCTACTATTATAGTGTTATTGTGAGAGTCTGTGCAATAGTGTGTGGGAAGCACTTAGCACACCACCTGGGGGTTACATCCCTTTTGTCATTTCTTGGTTTGTGTTTTTAAATCTTCTCCCTTTTTCTTTGATTAGGAATTAACCAGCTTTTTAATTTACTCGTAAATCCAGCTACTACACTGTTTTATAACTCATTTTTTTCTGTTATCCTTATTGATCCTTCTTCTGCTTTGCTTCAGTTTTTTTTTTTTTTTTTTTTTTTTTTTTTTTTTTTGGCCACACCACTCGGCATGCGGGATCTTAGTTCCCCAACCAGGGATCGAACCTGTGCCCCCTGCAGTGGACGTGTGGAGTCTTAACCACTGGACCACCAGGGAAGTCCCTGCTTCAGTTTATTTTATCTCTCTTTTTCCAACTTTTTGAGTGAGATGATGCATATATATAATTTCTTTTTTACCGATGTAAATATTTAAGTCTATGAATATGCTTTAGTTATAGTCCATAAATTTCATCTAGTATTTTCCCTGTTGTTTCCCAGAAATTCTATAATTTCTCTTTGTATTTCCTTCTGATTCAAAAGTTGATTAATAGGGAATTATAAAATTTCTAGGTGAAGGCCTTTTTTGGTTTTGTGATTTTTGTCAACCTCTAGTTGTATTTCACTATAATTAGAAACATTTTCTGCATTGTTTCTCCTCTTTGAAATTAATTGAAATTTTGGCCTATAAATTTGCCAGTTTTTGTGAATAATGGTAAAAGTTGGGAAACTATGATAGACTCTTTTCCTCCTCTTAAATTCTTTAAAATATATGTGAATGTTGAAAGCAAGATTATAACATCTTCTGGGTTTATTAACTCTGGAGATGTGACACATCTGACAACTGAAACATAGCAGGGGAGGAGAAAGGGAACAATATGGTTGTGAGGCTTCGGCAGTTAACTTGAGATGGTGAAATAGTACCTGTAAGTAGATGTGAGATGTTAGGTAAGCATGCTGTAATCCCTAGAGCAACTGCTAATAGCAAAAAGATATAACCAGAAAGACAATAGATCATCTAAAATGGAATACTAAAAAAAAGTCAAGTAACTCAAAGGAGGCAGGAAAAGTGGATCACAGCCAAAGTGAACAAACAAAGTCTCCTATAAATTCTGTGTTTCTGCCTATTTTCCTTGTATCTTCTGTAATTGCTGCTTCTTGAAAGTCTTACAATAATATTTAGGGTATTAATATTCACAACCGCTACATCTTTTTTGTAAATCATAATGCTAAAGGTCTCAAAGTGCCTTTGCTTTACCTCACTGCATGTGTTTTGGCTGCAAAACTACCTTGTTCCACATTAAGGCTGAGACCTCAGCCTTTTTGTGGGTGGGTATGCCTTTGCCTATACTTCGATTTTTTTCTGTTTAAATACCTGGGTGAATTTTGGGTGAATCTCTTGACTAGAACCACGGAGCTGGATTTGCTTCTCGATCGTGCAGCCAGCCTCCACAAAGGCCCCGGAGCCCCCTTCTCGTGGTCTTCATCCCCTGTGGGATTTCCTTGTGCAGCAGCCAGTGTATGGAATGTGGGGAGGCCGATGGAAGTGACAAAGTCTGATTTTCTTTCCCTTATCTTTTGTCTGGACGCCTAGAGGAGTTTCCCTTTGTATTTGGGCACATATTCCACTGGGGACAGCTCCCTCTACCCGCAGCCCGTGGCGTCCAGCCCCTCCTGGGGCTCCGGCCAAAGCGAGAAGAAGGCGGATTTGGAAAAAACACCTGGTTTCCAAACCCAGCTCTGCTATTACTAGAAGTCACGTGGCCCCTCTGAACGCCACGTGTAGAAATGGGTTTAATTGTACCTCTGGCCCCCCCTTATCCACTGGCTTTAGGCTTAGATCAGACAAGAAAGTGCAGGTGACCTGCGGTGTACAGCACGTGCCAGAGTCCCGTGTTGCTGTGTGCACACAGCTGCGTCTGCACTCCCCCCTGGACTTGCCGCTGCACTGGCCGTTCTGCGGGTGAGGGGTCAGGAGAGCTGCCCCGGGGGCTTGGCTGGGGCGACGGGGGTACTCTGCTTGCAAACACAGGACTTCGCACTTGTCCCTGCACATGTCCACCTTAGGGGCCTTCCTCTATTTTAGGTATCTCTCCAGGCTTTGTTCAGTTTGACAGTTTCATTAACTTCGCCACCGCATCTTCGTCCAGGTGACTGATAAAGTTCTGGGCCCAGGACAGAGTTCCGAGCAGCAGGGCCTTCAATCTGGGTTGACAGCCATCACTTACCTGAGCTGATTATTCCTACTTGGGTTGCAGTGATTCAACCAACACAAGCGTCTGATTAAATCTGGTACCTTCTGCGTCGACCTGCCAGCCGGTCTTGCCGGTTCACTCCCGTAAGTGAGACGCTCACTGAGTGTGTAGCCCGGAGCTTAATTAAGGCCTGATTGTAGTGTCTGCTCCCAGGGGTGTATGTGGTTCACTGTGTTAACAGCAGGTAAGCACCTGCACCCGGCGTTCTTGGCCTTGGCACTGAAGACCGGGGCTGGATGGTCACGGGAGGACCCAGTGGCTCCCTGGCCTCCACCCACCAGGCGCGAGCAGCGCCCTCCCTCCTCCAGTCGGGACAATCCAGAGTGTCCCCAGGGACACAAAACTGCCTGGCTTGGGGACCGCCGGCCTGCCCAGTGCTGGCTCGGGGCAGGTGCCGTGGGTCGGCCCCTGTCGCGGTGATCTCATGCGGCCCAGTACTCCTCCCCCTGGTCTTCTGAGTAGTACCGTGATGCTCCTGCTTCCACGCTGTCCACCGGGCTTCGTGGCTCACCAGACATCTTGCTGCATTCAAGCTGCAGCCTCCATGGTGCTGCCCGGTCTGCTGAGCCGCTGGCCCCATGGCAGGGAAGCAGGGGCACCCCGGCTTGCTTCACCCTCACCCGCGACAGTGCGGGACGGACGTGGGAGCAAAGACAGACAGCTTGGCTCTGGAACTCCACCTCTGGGTCATATTTGCTTCTCCAGGGAAGATGGAGTGGCCCTCCAGACCGTTTCCGGCTGAGAAAACCGGGCAGAGCAGCTGGCCTCTCTGAAGGTCGGCTTGCACACCTTTAAGAACCTTGGAGGGGTCCACACCACCTTCCTCACAGGTGCTGGGGCCAAATCGGGTCAGCTGGTCACTTGTGAAATCGTAAAGCTGCTGTGTGGACGAGGACGCTCCACTCTGTGGCCTGGGAGTTAATTCTAAAAAGGGAGCCCAGACTTTCTGATCACGGACAGCCTTGCTCTGCAGGGACTTAGGTTTCCTGGGGCATCTGAGGCGGACGAGGTTCAATCAGGCCCAAACTGGGTTCAGTACGACCAAGCTCCTTGTGAGCCAGGGACACTGTGATTAACGAGCTCCGTGCTCATTCCTCTGTGGAGCGGCAAAGCCCGCCCGCCCCGGGAGCTCTGGGGTGGGGGTCCCGGGGCAGATGGGAGGGAGCGAGGCTGGGGGAAGGGGGGTGGGGAGCATTGCCTCTTGCCTCCTTCACCCCACAGCTCAGAGCTCACCGCCCTGACGTCTGTCAGTCTGTATCCTTGTTCAGTTGTCGAAGATTTTCTGTGGACGCGGTATCACTGCAGCATCTTTTTTTATTTCCTTCTCCGGAAATTAATAACATTTGTATATTAAAAGAAAAAACCTGAAAGAACATAATTGTACGTATTTGCTAATCTTCCCTCTGGACTTAGACCTTGTTCAGTGCATCTGTGTCCTTCAAGGGTCCTGGGCTCTTAAAACTTGGCCCGTGGCTTCAGAGTTGAGGTCGGTCTGCCGGCTGGAAGGCCGTAGGAGGGCACGGCATGATGGCTGGTGGGCCTGCCTGCAGTCACAGAGCAGCCACACGGAACCCTCTGGGAGAATCTTTACCCCCTTCTGTGGAGAGTGAGATCTATCTCCCACCCCCTGTGTCCGGGCTGGCCCTGTAAACCTGCTCTGGGGTGGGAGGGATGCTGTGTAACTTCTTCCTTCAGTGACACGGGATCCCCTCTTGGAGACCAGCACCTGGATGAAGTCTGGCCACCCTGAGACCACCATGCTGGGAGGGAGTACAAGCTAGCCCCAGGGAGAGAGGGAGTGTCCAACCAGCCCCCCATGGTTCCAGCTCACGCAGCTGAGATCCCAGACACTGAGTGAGCATATTAGTGTCCTGTGGCTGCCATAACATACAGCCACAGACAAGGCTCCAGTGTGAAGTCGAAAAGATGTGCTGCCCCATTTGCCTTGTTGCTGAGCTGAGATCCACAGTCATCCGGGGCTGTACCTGAATTTGACTTGCACTTACACTCTGTGACATTACATGTTAATTTATGGATTTTTTTAATCAGTAGAGATGCAAATGATTTCTGTTTGGTGGAAAAGACGACCCAAAGGCTGCAGTTCTATTTCCCTGCAGGACAGTGGTCACCTTTGCCTCTGACTTAGAAGAAACTTCAGGCCCACCGCATGGCATAAAACCCTGTTCTCCGCTGCTCATTGAACCAGCTTTACCATTTTGCTGGCTCCCAGGCTGAGTTCAACAAATCTTTGGCAAGTGTTCATCCCATATTTGTATGAAAGTCTTATTTTTAACTTTTTAAGATTATACTTGGCCATGTGGACTGGCTCAGGTTGTTAACTGAATCCAGAGAGAAAACTGATCCCTGAGGTGAGCTTGAGCTTAATGTCTGAGAATATTATGGCCACATTATCATGGGAAGGGATAACCAGCCGACAGGGACGTGTAGATGAGGAGGCAGGAAAACGGAAAAAACTTTTCATCCAGAAGGATAAACACTACCAGGAGAGACAGGTAACATTTACAGGTCCACGGAGAGCGGCCGAGAGGGGAACCTAAGCTCGTCCCCAGATGGGAGAAGCATAAACGTCTCGTGGGCGAGAAGAAGCTGCTAAAGAGGGAAGAAAAAGCAAGTCTTTCTCAAGCAGCACCAGGAGTTGGAGGACATCTGATGGATGCTGTTGCTGGATGCAGTTGTGACAGAACTGGTTATGGGGGATGCAGCCCCTGACTTTAGGGAGTGTGTGATCTAGCTGGGCCCGTGGACGCAGCACCCCAAACTTAAACCATACAAAACATGTTTCAGGAACCAGGTGAACTGTTTTGAGCCAGTGGTGCAGGCAGCTGGAGCTCAGAATTCAGAGAAGGAGGTGACAGTGGGGGCTCGGGGTCTCAGGAGGCCTTCCTTCAGGAGGAGAAATGGAGCTGGTCTCTACGGAGCAGAATTCAGAAAGGTAGAGCAGGGTGGGGACCAGAGGACATCCCCCAGGGGGCCCTAACCCAGGGCTGACATTCCAAACCCTCAAGGATGCCTAGGCAGGGGAAGCACCAGCCAACCAGAAAGAACTCATCTACAGCCTGAGGCATCCAGCGTTAGCTCTTCATTTCCTGGATGTCGGGGTGGTTTGATGGTGAATTTTATGTGTCAACTTGTCTGGGCCACAGTACGCAGATAATTGGTTAAACGCCAGTCCAGATGTTGCTGTGAAGGTCTATTTTAGATGAGATTAACATTTAAATCAATACATTCTGAGTAAAGCAGATTGCTCTCCATAGTGTGGGTGGGCCTCACCCAATCAGCTGAAGGTCTTAAAAGGAAAAAGGGTGGGGTTCCCTGAAGAAAGGGGAGTTCTGCCTCAGGCTCGAGCTGCAGCATCAGCTCTTCCCTGGACTTCCGCCTGCCAGGCTGCCCTGCAGATTTCAGACTTGCAACCTGACAATCATGTGGGCTAACTCCTTCAGCTAAATCTCTCTGTCTCAGTCTCTCTCTCACCCTCTCTCTATATAGCCAGCTAGCTAGATATAGATATAGATAGATCTATCTCTGTATCTATCTCTGTATCAATATCTGTATCTATCTTTGTATCTATCTGTATCAATATCTGTATCTCTGTGTCTGTCTCTGTATCTATATCTGTATCAATATCTGTATCTATCTCTGTGTCTATATCTGTATCTATCTCTGTATCAATATCTGTATCTACCTCTGTGTCTATATCTGTATCTATCTCTGTATCAATATCTGTATCTATATCTGTATCAATATCTGTATCTATCTCTGTATCTATCTCAGTATCTCTATATCTACCTCTGTATCTATATTAGTATCTATCTCTGTATATCTGTATCAATATCTGTATCTCTATCAATATCTGTATCTATATCTGTATCAATATCTCTATCTATCTCTGTATCTATATCTGTATCTACCTCTGTATCAATATCTGTATCTCATCTGATCTCCCAGACAGGGCTCTCTCCCACAGCAGCAGGACCAGGTGCCTTCTGAGGCTGTGAGCCTGCACCCAGTGTCATGTGTCACCCCGAGTTTTAAGTCCCCACCTGCAGATCAGGCGTTTGCTGCTGCCCACAGCCCACTCCCTTCCCTCCCTGTCCCTCTGGGTCTACGCACTAGCACGGGTTCTTCATTCCTGTCGTGGCTCCCACACAGGCCAGTGCATGCGCTGCTCAGTCAATGCTGGTCGAATTGATGGAAGACCCAGCCCATAACCAGAGGCCCCAGATGAATCCTTGGTTAAGCGGAGCCTTGTAAACCTGGTAAGTCTGACCCTGACCCTGTGCCGCAAGCCTGGCATGTGGCTCCTCTGGACCTCGGTTTTCTCCTCCAGCACCAAGAGAAGGCCCTTCGCGGTCCTGACTTCACGTGCTCCCAGCTGTGGCCCATGTCAGCAGGAAGGCGGGAGGTGACCCCGGGGTCCCGGGCAGCCCCAGGTCTGAGCTCCCACAGAAATGCACTGTGGGTACACGTGTAATTTAAATGTGCTTGTAGCTACAGGAAAGGGGTCACAAGAAACGAGGGAAATTGCCAGTGTCTTCTGTAATCCATTGTAACCAAATATCCTTTCAATGTGCAGTCAGTATAAAAATGCATTAATACTAGTTCACTTTTTTTTTGATGTTAAGTCTTCAAAATTGGTGTGTGTTTTACAGATAAAGCACATCTCAATTCAGGTACTAAATTTTCACCCGTTAAAGGGAAATGTAGTCCTACCAGTCCTACCAGTCCTAGTGAGTTTAAAGCAAAAATAACTCATGCCGCCTCCGTCTTTCAAGCGGACTTGATTAAAAGGAAGAATTGGGTTCGGCCTCACTGGCCTCGGTCCAGGCCGGCCCCTGAGAACCACCTTCTCGCGTGCGGGGTGCCACCCAGCGGCCACGCCTGGGAGTGCAGGGTCCTGCCCAGGATTCAAAACCTTCCTGAAACCAGGCTCTGAATGCGCTGCTTGAATTTCTGTGCACACTTCTGGGGGAGGGAAGGGATGTGTGGAGGAGGAGAGAGGGAAAAGTAGTGATGCGTGTGTGTTCATTCCAGTTCCCAGATCACCGTGGTGACTGCATGAGCTGGCAGATCTGTGTCCTTAAACCACCTGCTGTGGTGACTGTGATGTGCTGAGCTCCAAGCTGAACGGCAGGACTGCAGAGCTGGTGGCCGTCTCGGTCAGCTCAGGCAACCAGGACAAAGTACCACGGACCAGGGGATTCACAGCTCTGGAGCTGGAAGTCCAAGATCAAGGTGCCGTCAGGGTGGATCCAGGTGAGACCTCTCCAGCTGGCTCGCAGAGGATGCCTTCTCACTGTCTGCCCACACGGCCTCTTCTCTGCGTGCATTCAGAGAGGGTGCCCTGGTGTTTCTTCTTACAAGGGTCCACCACCCCTACGACCCCATTTAACCTGAATTACCACCCTAAAGGCTTCATCTCCAAATACAGTCACACTGGGGGTTAGGGCTTAAACAGAAGAATTTTGGAGAACACAGTTCCATCCATAACAGAGGCAGTTGCCCCATTTTATAGCAACTGAGGTTAAGACTTGCTCAAGGTCACGCAGAGCCAGGCATCGGCCGGGCTATCTGGCCCCTGAGCTCCCATTCTCCCGTGAGCGTTCTCAGCCTCTTTGCTTCTAGCCCCTGTCGACAAAAAATAAATAAAAATAAAAAGGATCAATGGTCAATCTAAGAAAAAAAGGAAAATTTTTATTTGAGCCAACCTGAGGATTATAACCCAGGAGACAAGTTTCTTAGAGAGCTCTGAGGACGGCCCTGAAGAGGCGGCGCGGGGCAGGTCAGTATGTGTGTAATTCTGGGGAAGGGTACATGCAATCAAGCACTCATCCTGGTAGAAGGTCACTGCTATTCGTAGGAAACAGATATTTTAGTTAATGCTTTAGTGCTTTTCTAAATATGGGAAGATGAAAGAAACTGGGTTCATAACATTCTCTCCGGAACATATCTAACCATCTGAGAGTTTTGTCAGTCTCCAGAGCACAAAGGGCCTCATCCTGATCTTTGCCCTGAACTCCTTTCAGGGTGTATTGTAGGTCAGCGACTGCAGTGGCTAAGGGCCTGATACTTGTAGAACTGGATGGTGGGCAACATTCTGTATTTTACAGCCCCTTCCCTTTTGGTCTTAATTTCAGCTAAGGTTTGGGAGGCATTTTATGACCAATTTGTCCCACGGCACTAGGAACGCTCCTTCCCAGGTCAGGCGAGGATGTCATTGATGGGCCCCTCAACGTGCTGTTCCTAGGCCCTGTTAACAGTAACCACAGGCTTCTGGACCAGCAGTCCTGCTAATCTGTTACGGTCCAGGAAATGATTCCCTCGTGTTGTTTCTTCCCATATCTAGAGTTACACTGTTACAGTCATTGACCTTATAGAATTAGATATTTGATCAATCGTTTCAAGTTGCCTAAACATCATTAATTTTATCTGAGGCTCAGTCACACATTTGGTAATGCAAGAAATGTAAAATAGAATACAAGTAATGTAGCTAGTAACTAATAAGGTCATAAGTGTTTAAGCTCAGAACTTCCATTAAGTGTGGCCCAGTATCTCCCCACATCATCTGACCAGTCTGTTCTCTTTCAGGGAAGTGGTGTACTGATATTGCACATAAAGTTCACTGAAGATGTCTGCACATTCACGGCGAGTGGTGGGTCGTCGTGACCTGTTACAGGATTGAGAAAGGAAACTCCTACCTTCTTAGGAGTTACACGGCTGGTGCCAGAAGAAGAAAAATGGATCTTTATGGCTGAGCAGGTATTTCTGGTTGATGCATAAGGCAGATGCACAGTGCACAGTAGAGGGGAAGGAGGAGGCCCAAGCAGGCAGAGAAAACTTTTGCATTAAAATTTTCTCGTCTTAAAATAGGAATTTTGGGGCTTCCCTGGTGGCGCAGTGGTTGAGAGTCCACCTGCCGATGCAGGGGACACGGGTTCGTGCCCCGGTCCGGGAAGATCCCACATGCCACGGAGCGGCTGAGCCCGTGAGCCATGGCCGCTGAGCCTGCACGTCCGGAGCCTGTGCTCCGCAACAGGAGAGGCCACAACAGTGAGAGGCCCGCGTACCGCAAAAAAAAAAAAAAAAAAAAAAGAATTTTTACGTCATCACCCGCCCCGCCACCTCTGACACACAAGCTCTCAGGAGCCTCGCTCCACATCTGTTTCTCCAGATCAGTCCCCCTCTCTCCTTTCAAGCCTGGGTTTCTTCTCCTTCAGGTTAGGGAGCAAAAAGTCAAAGTTATCCTTGACTTTTACTAGTCCTGCCTTTTACAAACCTCGTTCACGACCACAGTGTGAGATAATACAGAAAAGTGACAGTAAGTTGCTTACGTGCCAGTTATAATTACTTGCCTTGAATAAAATAAATCCTAGAACAGTCCGGGCAGAACTCGTTCAAAATGCAAATTTTCAGATTCCCCCTCCAGAACTGCTGAGTCAGGACCCCGAGGGGGCCCAGTGATCAGGTTTGAACAAGCCCCGCCAGGGACACCGAGGCACATTCAAGTTTGCAAACTGGCTCCCTAGAGGTCAAGCCCATTCCTGCAGCTGCACTGCCCAGGAGTCTTTACCTTCGGTGGGGCCTCTCCCGCTGGCAGCTGCACACTTAGAAAGAGGTGAGGAGAGCCCTGCAGCCTCCTGTCTTGGGCTGCCGGCTGCGAAGCCAGGACAGCGCAGAGCTGATGGGGGGCCTCCTGGGCAGCCCTTGACTCCTTGGGAAAACATCCCAGCCAGGTCAGACCTGGAGACTTGCATGTCCAGAAACAGGGTTAGGTCCCCGCTGGGGAGGGGCTCTGTCCCTCGGACACGGCTCACATTAGCCAAGCATGGGAGAGCGATGTAGAAAACCAAACACCAGGGAATGTATTACATTAAAGTGAGAAACAGCAGAATGCTCAAAGTCCCTATAAAAACCGGCCCACCCTAAAGGCAGACCCAAAACATCATCAGAACTTTGTTGAAGGCAGCTGGACTCAGAACCCGGGAATTATGAGAACTGGAGGCCTAGGGGCACCGGGCGTCTGTGCTCAGGCTGGGCGCTGCCTCGCAGACACTCGCCTGAGAAGCGTGAGCTTCTCACTCACAGTCACACAGCAGGAGGCAGGTCTAGGTCGGGCCCCAGCTGCCTGACCCAGAGCTTGAGTTGTCAGCCACTGGGCCGTCTCTCCCCCGCTCTGAACCCTAAGCTCAGGTCAAGTGGAGCCCGGCTCTGGCACGCCTCCGTGTTGTCTCTGTGCTTCCTGTGTGTGCCTTTGCACGTGCTCCCCTTCTGTTTGTTTGTTTGTTTGTTTGTTTTTGCGGTACGCGGGCCTCTCACTGTTGTGGCCTCTCCAGTTGCGTAGCACAGGCTCTGGACGCGCAGGCTCAGCGGCCACGGCTCACGGGCCCAGCCGCTCCGTGGCATGTGGGATCCTCCCGGACCGGGGCACGAACCCGTGTCCCCTGCATCAGCAGGCGGACTCTCAACCACTGCGCCACCAGGGAAGCCCCCCTTCTGTTTCTATGAGCCTCCCTGTCCTGACGGCCTGGACTTCAGGCCTCAGACACCTGTCACCTCCTGATGCGCCTCTCCAGCCTCTGAGCTCCCTCCTCCCTCCTCCCTCCTCCCTCCCCCCTCCCGTGCGGCTCCTTACCGCGTCTCCCACATGCGCTGGGCTCCCCCCAAGCAGAGACAGGGCCTTCTTTACCTTCCAAGCCCAGGCCCCCTCCTCAGCACCCAGTGCAAAGGAGGGGGGAGGAAAACCACCCCAGACTTGCAGGAAAACAACGGCTTATGTTGTTTAATTGCTTGGTTTTGGGTACCACGCAGAGTGTTTTCTAATAAGCCTGCTTGAACAATATGGGACCTTGCTGTTCATCCATGAGCTCTCACCCCACACCCCTGGAGAGCGTAACTGTCATTCTGTATATTTGATTAAAAACTACAAGCCCTAGAAATGCTGAGCATTTGCAGCCCTGTGGGGTCAGGTTAACCTGCACACACTGGTTAGTTGTTGTAATTTCGTAGCCCTGTGGAGAAGGCAACCCCAGAGCATCCTTAGACCCTGTAGTAGGTTTCCCAGTCACAGCCTCCCGAGCCGTCTCTCCAGGCATCCCTTTCTTGGTTGATTGTGAATCTCTGTTCCTTAACACTGGGACCAGCTCTTTTGCCTTCCTGCTCATTCTCTTCTTGACAGTGTTAAACTCTTTTTTTTTTTTTTTGACTCATGCTGTCAAAGTCTATTTGAGAATTTTAAATTAATAGCAATTCCTCAATTCATATTTCTTAGATGTATGATTGAAATGTGAATGAATGGGCCGGTTTGGTTATCCTCCTCCTCCGGGGAAGCCTAAAATAGTGACAAGGGCTTCTGCATCTAGCACATCGCCAGGATGAGTCACCCTCCGGTGTCCAAGGGGACATCTCTGTGCGGCAGGAAACCACGGCAGCCAGTTTCCTTCCTGGACCACTCGGGAGAAGATGCAGCTGCTGGAAGGGAGGGGGGCTGTCGTGAGATGCCACGAGCCCAGGCTCCTCCAGGGGACATCTGCCTCCCTCAGTCCTGCCTGACGCCCTGTTGGGGGACGTTAGTCTATCGTCGTGGGAGGCGGGGCTTTGAGCACGTCAGGGCACAGGTGAGACCTCATCCCATTTTCAGATGGGCCCCTTTGCCAGACGTTGGACAGTCAGGCCTCCCCTTCACCAGGGAGGCTAGTCACGCATTAGGGCCCCACCTTCATGACCCCTGATTCGCTTCATGGCCCCCAACTCCCAGACTGATCTTCTCTGGGGCTCCTCTCCCTCGGAGGGAAGTGAAGATTCACTGCTCTCCCTTCCTGCCAGCTTACTCCCTCCTGCCTGGCTCCTAGAGCATCACTGACCGAATAAACACACACGTCTCCCAAGAGCTAGTGATAAATTTCAGGGACAGAGTGCCATAAACCCAGTTTAAAAAAAAAAAAAAAAAAAGCATTTTCCTGAAGGAAAGAAGCATTTTCCTAAAGGAAACAGTCTGCAGAGATGCAAATAGGCCCGCAGCACAAACTTGACGAATTATGCAGGCCTATTTGGCAATTCCTTCATAGGACCTTTATTTCTGGAGGAGAAAAAAAGGCCACTAATGTAATTTTCCCAAAGGAGAGGTCTAGACATAAAGATAAATTAAAGAATCCACGTCTGGATTGGAAAAAAAAAAGTACTTGTAGCTATAAAATGGCAATATTCGACCCAGCTCAGCTGTAGCTGTCAAGATGTTAGGAGCAATCTTGGCTAGACCAGCCTCAGCCAGCCCACGACCTATAATGACTTTAATGTACGTAATAAGTGTGTTTCCACCTCTGTTTCAGCTCTGTAAAGACACAGCCTTTTCCTTGACAGAGCAAATACAGAACATGCTAATTAACGTAGCGGTGACCGGGCCTCACCCAGGGAGGGCCCAGCCTACGAGGAAGGTGGGTTCTCACGGCGGCACATGAGGCAGTAATCATGAGAGCCGAGCTGCCAGCCTTACAGCTGCCCCAGAATTCATATGTTGAAACATCATGCCCCTTGTGATGGTGCTACGAGGCGGGTCCTTTGGGACGTGATGAGTCATGAGGGTGGAGCCCCCCTTAGTGGGTGAGCGTCCTTATAAAAGAGACCCCGGAGCATTCCCGGCCCCTTTCTGTCCTGTGAGGCTGGAGGGAAAAAACAGCCACCTAGGAAGCGAGCTCTCACCAGACACGGAATCTGCCAGCACCGTGACCTGGGACTTCCCAACCTCCAGAACTGTGAGAAAGAAATTTCTGTTGTTTATAAACCAAGTCTATGGTGTTTTGTTATAGCAGCCTGAAGAGACTCAGACCCCCTGGAAAACCTCTTGACTTGTCCAAGAAGTGGAGCGTCTCCTTAGATCCACCCAGGCTGTGTTTACTGCCCTGCTGTGACCACGTGGTATTTAAACAGGCCTTGTTGACGAACATGGATGTTGTTTTTTATTCTCAGAATTTAGCCAATGTTTCCCTTAGAAAGGGCACAAACAGAAGACTTTTAATCTGTTATCAAGCAATTCCTACCCAGAAGGTCAGTGTAATCTACAGAGAAGAGCCCCAGGTTAGCAGAGTATACATTCACTGATTTGTACAGATGGGGAAAATTCCCTATGACTCAGTTTTAATTGATCTGCTACAGGCAGATTTTATTTCACCCAAACCATCATTCTTCAGCTCTGAAGGCCCTGGTGTGACTTAGGGCCCAGCTTGTTTAACAACGGGAACACGCTGGTGCTTTAGAAGGTTCTTACTAGTTCTCCCAGGTGAGAGCTGGGCACCGGTCCCCCAGGGCCGAGGCCTCCGTTTTGCATCTCACAGCTCTGCCTTTCTGCACGTGCATTGCCTGGTCTGAGGGGCTGGCACCCTCACCCCAGGGCTAGGTCGGGGATGGCGATCATCTTCACTTGCTGACCCTCTTCCGTCCTTTGTCCATCTCAGATGTCATCACCGCATCACATCTGTTGTGCAGCTGGCCCCGGCCAGCACGACATACCCCTTCTGCAGCCCATTGACAGGAGAGCCTCCTGCATCCCAACCTGAGGGGTGATGGCACCAGGGCGAAAGTCTGGTTTTCCTTCCCAGGCTAGTGATCCTTGAAGTCCCCTTGCACTGACCACCTCATCCAGGGTGGCCTGGAGCTGCTGCAGCAAAGTGCCACCAACTGGGTGGCTTAAAACGCAAACACTTCTCCTGCAGTTCTGGATCTAGAAGTTCAAAAGCAAGGTGCTGGCAGGGCTGGCTCCCTCCAGAGGCTCTGGGAGGGAGTCTGTCCCAGGCCCCTTTCTTAGTTTCTGGGGGTCCCCGGCAGGCCTTGGCGTTCACTGGCCTGGAGATGCATCGCTCTAGTCTCTGCCTCCATTGCCCCACGGCTGTCTTCCCTGTGCATCTCTTCTCCTGTAAGGACACCTGTCATTAGGTTTACCCCCTCCCCCCAATCCAGGATGATCGCATCTTGAGAGCCTTAATTACATCTGCCGAGACCCTTTTTCCCATTAGGGTCACATTTGCAGATTCCGGGTGGACACATCTTTTGAGGACACCATTCAACCCACTGCACCCGCTCAGCACAAGCAGTGCTGCAGTGAACCCCTTGCCTGCGGTCCCCGTGGAGCAGCTGTTGCTGCAATGTCCTTAAACGCAGTGCTACAATGACAAGAACTTAGTTTTCCTTCTTACAGGCCTGTGGTTGGTGGTTGGCGAGGGGTCTGCTGTGTGTGGCAGGGCTGGGAGGCCCGGCTCCAGGGTGGGTTGGGCTCAGGTCTGCTCCATGTCTCTCTTCCCTCTCCTTGGACCAGTGTCCACCCAGGGCACGTGCTTCTGATGATGAACGGTTGGAGCTCAAGAGGCGAAGACAAAATACTCAGGCACATTTGAGGCCTCTGCTTTTGTCCTGTCCCTTAAATCCCACAGGCCGGGGCGAGTCACCTGCCCAGCCAGCGTGGATGGAGTGGGGCGTGTACTGCCCCCATAATGGCAGGAAGTGGTGAGGTGACAGGGTGTGGATACGTAATCCCACTGCAGTGGGGGGCAGGAATGGGACCAGCCACCCGGCTTTCCAGAGGGTACACTCAGGAGTGTCACTGCCGGGTCCCAGGGTATGTAGACCCAACCTGACCCAGTAATGCCAGGTGACCCCCAGCTACACATCCACCAGCGCTGCAGGGGGCCCTACATTACCTCGGGCCTGCGACACTCGGCGTTTCCAAATCTCTAGCTTGTGCCAGTCAAGTGAGTATAAAATGATATCATGATGTTTTAATTTGTGTCTCTCTGATTAGTCATGACGTGAGTGTTTCTTTATTTCCTTAATGCCTCTTTGGATTTCCTTTCTGTAAATTAGCCTAAGACCCTTTACCCGTTTTTCTGTTGTCATCTCTTTCCTGTTGGTGCAAGAATGCTTTTGAATTGTTTGTCAGTTTTGGACACTGTCTTTCTCCACCCCTGCTGTCTACCCTGACTGTGCCCATGGCGTCTGCTGAAGAGAAACCCCTACTTCTGATGTAATCAAGTGCATATTTTGTGTGCATGTGCCTCACGGGGTTTGTTTTTCTTGTTTTTTTTGTTTTTAATTTTTAATTTATTTTTAATTTTTCTTTTATTGTGCCTCACGGTTCTTCATTTAGAAGTTTTGTTTAAGAAGTCCTTCCCTACTTTCAAGGTCACAGAGACATTCTCCTGAATTTTCTGCCACGAATGTTATAGTTTTCTCTCTCACATTTAAGTTTTTCATTCACCTAAGTCCACCTTCATGCATAGGGTCTGGTAGGGATCGAGTTTTAATTTTTCTCCAGGAAAATCCATTTTAATTCATGAAGTTACTTATTTTTTAATTTCTCAATTTATTCCTAAGGAGAGGTTTTTTTTTTTCTTTTTCTTCTAGTAGATGTAGTTATCATTTTTCTCTGGGAAAAGACTGGTACCATTTTTTTCTGATTTCAGAAAATCAGACCTCTCATACCTGGTAGCTGCAATTTCTTGTGAAAATACAGAATGTCTACTGATGACCTAGCTGTGGCACCATAAATGAGTTTTAAAAATTGATTTCTAGCTTAGTGGTTGTAGAAATCATTAAACTTGACATTTTGTTTGAAGTTGGAGCCCTTATAAGAGCTAAAAGTAATTCCAATTTATCCTGTGTCCTGGAAGGGAGATTTCATGGCCTATATACTAAACATAATGAGAATCAGACATTCTCAACTCTAATTGCAAAAACCTAATTTCATCACAATAACGATTGGGGATGTAGCATTACTTCCTTTTCCTTTTGTGTCTTAGTTTTATTGCTTTCAGTAAAAACCCTGATTTCTAATTTTTTTTCTCTTTCTATTTTTTCTTTGGGACTCACCCAGTAACCTCGCCCCCTTTTCTCTCTCCTAATTGGTAGTTAATTGTGAAAAATGGAGAAATTTGAGTAAGCAAATATCTGAGTAAGTAAACTTTTCCCCTTTTATCTTATTGAATTTAATTGAAATGTAACACATATACTGAAAAATACACAAGTCATAGGTTTACAGCTCAATGACTTTCACAAAGTGAACACATTACATAACCACTTCTGGGATAAAGAGACAAAATTGCTTACTTCTCAGGAGCTGCCGTGGTTCCTTTCAGTGGTTACCTGCCCCCGCCAGGGGTGGCGCTGTTCTGACTTCCAGCAGCACAGATGAGCGTCGCCTGATTCTTGAACGTGATCTAAGTACTCAGAATGTGTCCGTAGTACCTTGGCTTCTGCTGCTCACTACGTTTGTGGGATTCATCCCGTCGTGTTCCATGTCAGTATTTCACCCGTTTGCACTGCTGTGTGGTAGACCATGGCACGGATGTATCACAATTCATTTATCCATTCTTATAGGTGTTCGTTTGTTTCTGTTTGGGGCTCTGGGGGATAGTTCTGCTGTGAAATTCTTTTTTGTGTGTTTTGGTGCATACCTGTGAACTTTCCTGTTGGGTATATACCTGGGAGTGAAACTGCTGGGAGAGAGGGTATGTATGTATGTTCCACCAAACAATTTTCCAACGTAATTGTACCAGTTCACACCCACTGGCAGTGCATGCGTGTTCTAAAGTCTTCACGTTTGTGCTAATGCTCATTCTGTCTTTTTCATTTTGTCATTTGGCTGGGTGGGAAATGATATCTCATTGTGGTTTTAATTTGCTTTTCTTTGATGACCAGCAAAATTGAGCACTTTTTCATATGTATTGGCCATTCACACTCTTTTGTGAAGTTCCTGTTTTTCTATTATTTATTGGTTTGTCTGTCATTTCCTATTTGATTTATAGGTTGTTAAAAATATGTTTTCAATATCAGTACTTTATGTATTACAAATATCTCCCTCATTCCGTGGCTTGCCTTTTTTTTCTCTTAATAATGTCTTTTTATAACTACAAGTTCCTAATTTTAATATAGTTCAATTTATCATCTTTTTTCTTTATGATTAGTACTTTGTGGGTCCTGTTTAAGAAACACCTGCCTATTCCAACAGCATGAAGGTATTATCCTCCTACATTTTCTTCTAAAAACCTAGAATTCGAGTGGGCCTTGTGATCCATCTTGACAACAGAATAGGTTGGGCATAGCTGTGTTGGTTGTGGGCTCAGCTGTAAGACAGTTAGCAGCATCTACTTTCATGTTGGGGAAGACCAGCTGCCGTGTAAAGAGTCTGACTGCTGAGACCACCAGGCTGCGAGGGAGCTCAAGCGAGCCACACGGAATCCCCATGGGGAGAAGGGATGCAAATAGCCAACAGCAAGAACTGAGGCCCAGAGAGATGACTCTAGTCAGCTGTTCCAGCCAGTTCCCTGATGTTTGGGCCACTCCAGCTGAGACCTAGTCATTGTAGGGCAAAGTGAGCTGCCCATTGTGCTCTGTCTGAATTCTTGACCCAAATGACCACTGGGAAAATTTGTGACAGTGATGGACCACTGAAACCGTTCCGTATTCTGGTCTGTGGATCTAGTTGCTATCCTTGTGTCACCACCACCGTGTCTTACCACCACCGTGTCTCACTGTCATTCTCTAACACGTCCTAGTAGCTGGTCATGCTGACATACAGGTCTGCTGACATACATCTGCTGGAGGTCCTCCAGCTTTCTTCTTCTTCAAGATTGCCGTGGCCATTTTTGGTCTTTTACATTTTGAAATATATTTTAGAATCAGTTTGTCAACTTTCAAAAAAAAAACACTGCTAGGGTTTTATTGACATTGCATGGAAATATGAATCAATTTTGGGAGATACAATGTTGAGTCTTCCAATCTATGAACATGGCATATATCTCTAGTCATTGGGTCTTATTTAATTTCAGTAATGTCTGATAGTTTTCATTGCAGATAGTTAGATTTATTCATAGGTATTTGAAGTTTTTGATGCTGGTGTGTGTGTGTGTGTGTTTTACATTCTCTACTTTTTACTAGTATATAAAAATACAATTGATTTTTATGTATTAGCCTTATATTTAGTGACCTTGCAAAATTCACTTATTGATTCTAATAGATTGTAAATTCTTTTGGATTTTCTGCATATAAAATTATGTTCTTTGTGAATAATAATATTCTATTTCTTGTGTTCCATTTTTATGCTTTTTATTAACTTTTCTTGCCTTATTGCACTGGCTAAAACCTCTAGTACAGTGTTAATAGGAGTGGTGATGGTGAGAGGTGAGCATCTTTACCTAATCTCTGATTTCTGAGGGAAAGCTCTTAATAAAGTATATACTCTTTCTTAAATATTTTGTAGCTATTCTTTATCAGATTAAGGAAATTCTCCTTTTTTCTAATTATAAGAGGGTTTTTTTAATCATGAAAAGATATTGAATCTGACATTTTGCCATGTTCGCTCAGCTATTGATTCGTGTAAGGTTATGCAAGAGAGATATGACTCAGTAATTATCATTGGAAGTGGGTGTTGGGGACAACAGGCCCATCAGGAAAGTCCGACAGGCTGGAACTAACATGACCTCCTATGATTCCACAAGTGTATTTCATTTATTCATCCGTTCGAAAAGTGTCACTGAAGGTCTGTCGGGTGCTAGTCACTGGGATACAACAGTGTGTGGTAAGGAATTGACACTTGCCAGAAAAGAGGTGGGGTCATTGCCCTTGGCTCCTGGGATGTAATCTCAGAGCCCTTGGAATGTCCTGCCTGATAGGAGTGCCTGTTTGCCTGGGACCTTGGTCATGCTGGACAGTCTGATGATGACATTTAGGGTGGGGGCTTTGGTCACGTAGTAGCGGTAGATCTCCGCAGAGATTGGAGGCTGAAATTAGCCATGTGGGCAATTAGTTAATTGTGCCTTTGTGATGGAGCCCCAGCACTGCTCAGTAGGAGCTCTGAACACTGGGTTTGGCTGAGCTTCCCTGGCTGACTGTGTTCTGTGAGCTCTGTTGCACATTGATGCTGTGAGGGTCACGCCGTCCTGACTTCATGGGGAGAGGACAGTGGAAGCTCTGAGTTTGGGCCTCTCCTGGACTTCTCCTTGTGCCTTTTCCTTGGCTGGTATTAATCTGTAGCCTTTCCCTGTAACACACTGTAACGGTGGGCATAACAGCGTTTATGAATTCTGTGAGTCCTTCGAGTGAATTATTAAAGCTGCAGGTGATTGTGGGAATTATTAAAGCTGCAGGTGATTGTGGGAACCTCGAAATTTACAACTGATGTCAAAAGTGAGGTGTCTTGGGCTTCCCCGGTGGCACAGTGGTTGAGAGTCCGCCTGCCGATGCAGGGGATGCGGGTTCATGCCCCGGTCCGGGAAGATCCCACATGCTGTGGAGTGGCTGGGCCCGTGAGCCATGGCCGCTGAGCCTGCGTGTCTGGAGCCTGTGCTCCGCAACGGGAGAGGCCACAGCAGTGAGAGGCCCGCGTACCGCAAAAAAAAAAAAAAAAAAAAAAGTGAGGCGTCTTCCGTAGACCGTTCCCTCTAACTGGTCAGTTGGCTAACTCTTCACAGACAGTGAATATGACAGCGCCTGCTCTCAAGAGCAGGCGGTCTAGCGGGGACACATCACTCAGGGTCACATTCCCCAAACTCTGTCCAGACGAGGGCCAGGAAACAAGATTCTAAGGTCAGATAAACTGCTACCTCCTCCGTCTTCCACTTGGAGAATCACACCAATGACTTCAAACCAAAGCCTCTGAGAAACAGAGAAGCTGGTTGATATATTTAATTTTAGCAAGCTTTCCCATGTGTCTCTTTATTTAACACCTTTCTTTCTTTATCTAACTTTTTCTGTCTAATCCCTGGTAATTTATTGGAGAACAATATGCTTGGAAAATGCTGTTCCAGGAAATGATAACAGGTAGCATGCATCGCACTTACCAATGTGCTGAGTGTCTCGCAGACATGACTTTTTTTGGGGCCTCACCACACGGCTTGCAGTATCTTAGTTCTCCAACCAGGGATTGAGCCCGTGCCCTCCGCAGGGAAAGGGCCGAGTCCTAACCACTGGACCACCAGGGAATTCACAGACATGACCTTATCTCATCTTTACTGCACCTCTGAAAGCAGATTTTATCCCTACTTTACAAATAAGGAAACCAAGATGCCGCAAGAATGAGTATGTCCTGCAGAACCAGTTTGAGAGGCTGTGCTGAGAAGCCAGCTCACACCTGTCTGCCCCTGGAGCCTTCCTCTCCCTACAGAAGGACAGCCAGCTCTCCAGGGATCCTTGGGGGTGGGGAGAGGGGTTTTAGTAGGTAGAGGATCCATAGCTTTCATTAGATTCTCAAAGAGGTCTGGGACCCAAAGAAGGTTAAGAAACAACAATTTATGCAGACATGCTAAATCGTCCTTCCCGGGAATTTTGTAGGGTGGAATGCTAAAGCCGTCAGGGTCTGATGTGCCCTTCTACATGCATGGAAACCTAAATGGACATTTTAGGAATGGGTGACAGTACCTTTCCCATTGGTAGGATTCTTCCTTTTCAGCGATACTTCAGTCCTAAAGAGGAGCCGTAAATGTTACTCCCGGCCACCTGCCCCCCAAGCATCAGGCAGAGCAAATGGTCAGACTGTGCATCGTCCAGGGCTGGGCAGTGTGGAGCCGGCCACGAGCACAGGAGGATGCAGAGGTCAGGGTTAGGGGTGGACGGACAGCAAGGGCGCGGGAGGGAGCTCGGCGAGCAGTGCAGGGGCATTTGCACCCGTGGATGCAGGGTGAGAGGCCTTACATGGGATTTTCCGTGGGTCTGCTTCACAACAGCTTTTGGTGATTCGGTCCTTTGTCACAAGTGGAGCCCCTGCAGTGTACGTGGCCGCTGTGCTACAGGCACCACATGTGTTTTTTTCTCATTTATCCTCTCAACCGCCTTCCGAAGAAAAACTGCTGTTGCTAATAGTTTACAGGTGAAGAACCAGACTTAGAGGGGATAAATAGCTTGCTCAAGGTCACCCAGACGGTGAGGGGACGTCCAGGATTGGAACCAGGCTGCCTCCAACCTGCTGATGAATGAGATGAAGGCCCTGGGGCCCCAGGAGGGTCCCGCTGTCTCTGGAATCCCTGGAGTCAGGTTCTATTTTTCATTTTTCCATCTGTTGGCTCCTGCAGCTTTGGCCATATGGTGACGTCAACTCCCGTGCAGGTTCATTTTCTTCTCAGGAAGGGGTGCTAAGATGCCGGTTGTGATAAACCGCAGAGGCAAAGTGGAGGGAGTGATGGAGGGATGGGGCACAGAAGCTCGGAGAAAGGGCCTGCAGGGGGCCTCCGTGGGCATGCGGTGTGCCAAGAGGAAGTGACGTCCCTGTCAGTTCGGGGACATCTAGGATGGGGTGGCGAACCAGGGCTGTGACGGAAGTAAGGACCCAGGCTCATGAATTTTGTCCAGCGCCCTTTCCACTATCCACTGATGCTATCTCCATCCCCAGGACACGGAGAACCCCAAGTACCCGTCTAGAAAGAGAGCGCCTTGCCTGCAAAGGGGCAGCACACTTGCCAGCCACGCTCTTAATAGGAAATCAGTCCAGCCTGGACCCTTCTAGCTGCCCAGCGCCGGCAGCCGCAGGGGCACCATCAGCCCGTGGGCATGTTTCATGCCTTTGAATCCATCTTCCAGGACTCTGGAGCTGGGAATCCAAAGGTTTGGGGTGTTCTTACTTGGAAAATTGCCGTCTTTATATGATTTGTCTGAACCTTATGAAATTGCCATTTTGTAGGTCAAATGGTCGAATATCAGAAATTTCATTGGGGTCAGATTAATAATAAGAATAGTAATGGTGGAAGGAGGTCTGTGAGGCACGAGGTGACTGGTGGAGAGTGAACGAGCAGGCGGATGGAAGGGCGGGCGGCCTCCATGGGCTGAGGGGCTGCTGGAGTGGGCGTGCCCAGGTGAGGAGGCGGGAAGGAGGAAGGCGGGGGTCGGAGCCGGGGAGCTGGGTGCCGGGGCCTCAGAGAGCCGGTGCCGGTCGTGAGGACCTGGGGCCTGGCCTGAGAGTGGGGATGGGGGGAGCAAGGACAGGAAGACGTGGGTCGGAGCGCGTGTGGTGCTTGCTCTCAGGGACGGGGCTTTGGCGGTTCCTAACTGCACAGGGTAGATGCTGTTACCACTCCCATGTCACTGAGGCCAAAAGCAGTTTATGGATGTTTAAGAAACTTGTGTGAGTGGACAAATCCGGATGCTGGATCAGGTCCATCGGCCTCAAAAATGCGTGCTTTCCCCGCTGTGTTCTACTGTGAAAAGAGCTTGAGGAGTTCATACAAGCACACGCTGACGTATTTTGAACTGCTGTCTACGAGTCATTTCTACCTTTCCACATTCTATGTTTCCTTCACACTCTGGCTCAAAGCTGACTCTTTCAACAAGACTCTCCCCAAGGACGCCCTGGGACTGACCCTTCCTTGACTTAAACTGTGAAGATCGAGGCAAGCACACGTTGCACACCTCCGCCTCCAGGAACTTCCTGTTGTCTGCTTCAGCTTCTCTGTAGGGTCCCTGAAGGTGCCCGCTTGTTCTCTCATCTTTCCCACCGTATTCAGGGCAGGGCTGAGCTCCGGCTAAGTGCAGTGTTAAACTAGGAGGTCATCGGAGCTGAGAACATGAGGCCAAGCTTGACCGAGAGGAACGAGCCAGATTAAGCTGAGGGGGGGTCCGCCCAGACCTCTGGGGTCTTGAGTAAAGACAGGAAGGATGTAGGAGCATCCCGGTGCTTGGGAAGTGATGCTCGCCGCAGGAGGTCTCCCTAGAAGAGCGGAGTGGACCTGTGTGCGGCAGGGCGCTGGTTCTCGCTGCATGAATGCGAGAAAGCTCCCCCATTCCTGCCAGGCAGAGGGTGGAGGTGGGGAAGGTACTGACCTGAAAAGAGACATTACCTCCGTCACTGACAGCTGCCACCAGGACGGCCGGCACGTCACCTCCTGATTCTCTGGTACGTGTTGACCCTTTCAGATGCCTTGGCGCTGAGAGACTTCAGCATTCTGTGCATATCTGGATCTTTGGGGGACAAGAGGTCTCTGCGGATCTCTTGATTTTTTTACTTAAAGCCGCAGGTGGGGGGCAGACAGGATGAGTTGAGGGAAAATGAAGCTTGGGAAGGTGGCAGCCTAAACTTGATTCCACCCCTGGAAGGGGGTCCTCGTATGGACCACTCCTTGGTTTCCATGGTTACGCTGCATCCTGAAGGACGCCCTTTCTCAGTAAAGAACTCCTGCTTGACAGCCTCATTTTGTGTGAAAATGTCCCAGGATGCCAGTTAGAAAGTCAATTGCTAGAATAGCATGGATTGGGTTCCCAATTCCCAAGTAGTTTCCAAGACTTGCCAGTCACCCCTCCCAGTGACCCTCTTCCCCCTTTACGTGTTGGGACATTGTCCGTACCGATCCCGCTCCACCCTCCCTCCTGTCTCCTCTCAGCGACCCCTCTACGTCCCTATGGCGAAGCTCAGCCCCTGCTTTACTTGGCCTCTCTGCAGAGGCAGCCACTCAAAGTTCTGTTTTGCAAATTTGTAATATATTTTACAGAATATGGATCTGGATCTCAAATTCTTTCTTTCCGTAACATAAAGCATCACATTGTTATACTTTGAGGATAAATGTTATGTTTATTCAACAGTTTGAAAAGATGTGTATGTATACACTAAATATCAGTGTAAATTGCCATTAGATTTTAAATATCAATGATACTTTATTTATTTATTTATTTATTTTTGGCTGCGTTGGGTCTTCGTTGCTGCACGCGGGCTTTCTCTAGTTGTGGAGAGCGGGAGCTACTCTTCGTTGTGGTGCGTGGGCTTCTCACTGCAGTGGCTTCTCTTGTTGCAGAGCACGGGCTCTAGGCGCGTGGGCTTCAGTAGCTGTGGCTCGAGGGCTCTAGAACGCAGGCTCAGTAGTTGTGGCACATGGGCTTAGTTGCTCTGCAGCATGTGGGATCTTCCTGGACCAGGGCTCGAACCTGTGTCCCCTGCATTGGCAGGCGGATTCTTAACCACTGAACCACCAGGGAAGCCCCCGATGATTTATTTAGTTATTTATCAATTACTCATTCCATTTTGTTTTATAAAGAGAACATATTTAGAATCTTTAACAGTACTTTGTTATTTTTCATTCTCAAAATATCCATACGTTTTTCACAGTTTTGAAACTAAAATGGTACCAGAACTTACATAGATGCTACAGTGCCACCCCTGTCCCCCAGCCACTGCCAGTCCACTTATTTTTCCTCCGGGTTTTCCTCATGAGACTTCTTGACGGGCACCTCCTCATCTGGTTTTGTTAATAAGGTTTTATTGGAACACAGGTAGCCCATTTGTTCACATTTGTCCTGTAGTCCACAGAATTCCAACCTGAGCCACCAGCCAGCTGGCTGACTTCTCACCTATACTAGTTTTGCTGGGTCTTTTAAAGCCTCTTTCTTTCATGTTTGTTTTATTTTGTTTATTTATTTTTTGAGACTTTATGTTTTTCTCAAGAGTGTATTTTTTATTTACTTTCTTTAAAAATTAATTTTTATTGGTGTATAGTTGATTTACAATGTTGTGTAAGTTTCTCCTGTGCAGCAAAATGAATCAGTTATATACATATACCCACTCTTCTTTAGATTCATTCACCCACATAGGTCATTACGGAGTATTGAGTAGAGTTCCTTGTGCTATACAGTAGGTCCTTATTAGCTATCAATTTTAAATGTAGTCGTGTGTATATGTCAGTCCCAATATATCCCTCCCCACTCTCTTCCCCTTGGTAACCGTAACTTTGTTTTCTACATCCATGACTCTCACGTTTCTGTTTTGTAAATAAATTTATTTGTACCATTTTTTTAAGATTCCACATATAAGCGATATATGATATTTGTCTTTCTCTGTCTGAATTAAGACTGTATTTTTAAACTTTTCTCTTTTTTCTTTTTTTTTTTTTTTTTTTTTTTTGCTGTACGCGGGCCTCTCACTGCTGTGGCCTCTCCCGTTGCGGAGCACAGGCTCCGGACGCCCAGGCTCAGCGGCCATGGCTCACGGGCCCAGCTGCTCCGCGGCATGTGGGATCCTCCCGGACCGGGGCACGAACCCGTGTCCCCTGCATCGGCAGGTAGACTCTCAACCACTGCACCACCGGGGAAGCCCTCTCTTCTTTTTTTTAATGACTGGTGTTACCTGACCGTTGCTCTGCATTCTGCTGTATGAGCATTTAGGGGGAAACTCATCTATCTTATTACGGCTGGCAGGGATCGCTAAAGTTCTGCCTCGTGTGAAGCGAGGTCGGCCCACTGTTTCGGCTGTTGGCCATTTGGAGCACCTTCTCTTACCTGGTCCTTTTATGTGACAGCCGGTGCTGATCTGTCCTCCTCTCCCTGGCTACTTATGACCTTTTCTGGGAGTGACTCACAATTTATTGTGTGTATTTCCTGCTTAAACAGATGGAAACAAGTAGATACTTATGCTTCATAAATTGACATATAATAGAAGAAACAAGACATTCATACAAACGAATGTGTTCCGCTCATTAGTATCAATACAGACTGAGTACCTACACCGCGAAGTAGCACCCGATTCTGTTACTCTGCACCACTTCACCATGGGGTGTGTCTCGAAGTCACTATAACTAACCGACATTTGTATCTGTTGTCTTATTTATTGTGTGTTTACCCTGGACCGGATGGTAGCTCATCCCTATATCCCGAGGGCCAGGGAAAGTAAGCAGCACAGCACTGGGTTCTGTAAGTATTTCTTAAATAAGTGAATGAATAGGAGAGTCTCTGTGGGGCCCTGGGGAAGTCTAGCTGTGTTTCGGGGTGCCTGTGTGTGGAGGGGTGGTGACCTGGAGGCGCATGAACTTGGGAGGCCCGTGGGGATGGCCCACATAGGTTCTCGTGTTACCCGTGTGTCTTGGGACCTTCAGGAGGCCTTTGCCCAGGCCAGGCCCCCGACGCAGAACAAGGGGAGGACAGTCATGACGAGGAAAGGCATATGGGGGGTGAGTGGGGCTTAAGGTTCAGGCTGGGGAGGTGGCTGCCCTACCCACGTGGAAATTCTCTACACCTGAAAATCAGGGAACTACGCATGGAGTCCCCACACAAAGGGCGTGTGGGTTACGGTCTGTAGCAGCTCTGGGAAGCCAGGCTGGCTCTTCCTGCCCTTTGGCCTCACTGCTTCTGGGCTGAAGCAAACCCGAGTCCTGATGGGCCCCCGGGCCCGGCTCCTCACTTTGCTGTCCCCTCTCGGCGTTGTCTGTTACACCTGGGGCTGCCTGGGACTCTGGGGCTGGTGCCCAGGAGCCAGACCTCTGCTGTCTCCTCTGTGACATGCCTCTAGGGGAGTTCAATGGGCACCTCTGGTTATAATCACCTGCCTTAATTATGGAGGGCCTCTACCTGTGCCGGCGGCTGCGGCTTGCATGATGTACTGGTGTTGAAAGCTCAGGAGATGAGAGGTCTTACGCGTGGGAGGGTGAGTCCAGACAGGGCTGGAAGCGTCCATCACCCACTTGTCGTCCACCCTACGCGGCCGCCTGCAAGCGGGTGTAATTATTGTGCATTAGATTATAACCTGCAGGGATTTGTGGGCAGTTCAGAGAGATGCACCCCAAGTGACACCCGGTCTAATCAATTCTTTTAGTTTATGTTATTTCAAATTGGGCTCTGGTTCCAAATCTTGATATGACCCACGGGCAGGAATTACAACTCCCCACCCCCTCACGGCCGCAGAGCCCGATGTCAACACATAATTGCCTGCCTTTTGCCCATTATTTCCAACAATCAGTTGAGGGCCTGTGGCTCTCCAGCCTGGACATTTTTTGATGATGTCAGGGGTGCCTGGGAGTTGATGACTTAATTTTCTCAGAAACTGCGACATCATCTGTCACTGCCCGAGACAATGAACATCACAGCGGCGGCGCAGTCACTTCTGATTTGGGGAAGGCGGGCAAGGACGGACGCGTCCGGGTCAGTCTGGATCAGTGTGAGGGGAGGGGAGAAAGGCAAGACAGCGCCTGGACTGCGAGCTGTTTGACATTCTGGAACGTGGCGAAAACCCCAGCGGTGGCCCCTCCAGGAGCAGCAAGAGCGCTGCTGGCCATTTTGTGCTTTAGGAGGAAAATGTTGACCGTTCAATACCTATTTCCCTCCCTGAAATGTGCAGCCTGGGAGGGCAGGGGCCACGAATGCTTAGGACCAGGGCTGATGAATCGTCCTAGGACAGCGCCGCAGCCTCTGAAGCAGGAGAGGAGAAATCCCAGTGGACGGCGAGGCCTCTGGCTGGGGCGGGTCCAGGAGAGCTGCGAGCCGGACTCCAGGTGGCCGTGACGGTGGCGCTGGTGTTCGGCACGTGTGGACCCACAGGCTTACACAATGTCACGGACACTTCTCATCTCTGGGCTCTCTTCCCGCCTAGTCATAGCTTCATTCTCGGGCAGACTCGCTCCGCAGGGCGGGGAAGCCGACCGCTGGCATTGCCAAGCCTAAACCCTTACACCTTGGAATCCGAAAAGGAGAGAGTCCCTCTCCCTCCAAGGAGCACGCTCAAACTGCAGGCGAGCCTCTGTTGGCCCTGCTGGGGTCACTTGCCACCTCGGAGCCAGTCACATGCTGGGGGGTGGGGACACCGACTGCCAGCCTGGGTCACGTGGGCGGAGGGCACCATGATCTTGTTCTCCCAGGACCGTCTTGTGTGGAGAAGAAATGACACCCGTGTCCCTCAGGTTGCTAGAGCAACAGCACAGAAGAGAACTTGGTGAATGCACTCTACAAAAACGAGGGCCTGGTTGAGGGAACCCAGAAAGGGTGAAATCCCCCAGGACGGGCAACAGCAGGAAGCAGTTCCACCTCCAGGCCTGATGGTGAAGGGGAAGGAGTGGTGTCTGAAGCCCAGCAGGACAGAGGCCAGGGGCCGGCTCTCTCCTCTCCCCAGGCCCCGTCAGTGCCACCCACTGGCTGCAGCCGATAGCGATGCAAGAGGCATGGACATATATACACTACCAAACGTAAGGTAGATAGCTAGTGGGAAGCAGCCGCGTAGCACAGGGAGATCAGCTCGGTGCTTTGTGACCGCCTGGAGGGGTGGGATAGGGAGGGTGGGAGGGAGGGAGACTCAACAGGGAAGAGATATGGGGATATATGTGTATGTATAACTGATTCACTTCGTTATACAGCAGAAACTAACACACCATTGTAAAGCAATTATACTCCAATAAAGATGTAAAAAAAAAATTAATTAAAAAAAAAAAGGGAAACGGAGCCCAGATTACCATCCACCTGCCTGCCGTACGGCTCAGACTCCCCAGTGTCTGTGTGATGTGAGAAGCGGGGGCGGGGCGGAGATGGACCTGGGGGCAGGTGGAGAGGAGTCCTCAGAGCACCCCAGGAGAGGCCGTGCTGGGGGGACAAACACCACCTGCTCGTGAGCTTCAGAGAGGACGTCTGCAGGGCTGCACTCATTTCATCGCATTGAGCTACACACTTTATTATTAGCCTTATTTGATTTAATTAATGGGACATGGATTGTGGGAATACACCCAGACCAGTATAAAAGACCAGGAAAGACGGCTAGAGCCCAGAGGTTTAGCACTGACTAACAGAACGTACTGCCAAGCTCTTCTGAACCAGATCCAGCAGAGTCTGGTGGGCTTCTGAGGATGAGGTTCCAGGGCCCAAAGCAGGGAAGGTCACTCAGAACCCAAGGACCGGGACTTCCCTGGTGGTCCAGGGGTTAAGACTTCACCTTCCAATGCAGGGGGTGTGGGTTCGATCCCTGGTAGGGGAGCTAAGATCCCACATGCCTCGGGGCCAAAAAACCAAAACATAAAACAGAAGCGACACTGTAATAAATTCAATAAAGACTTTAAAAATGGTCCACATCAAAAAAGAAAAATCTAAAAAAAACCCCAACAACAACAAAACTCAAAGACCACAAAGTGTCTTTATTCTATGTTTGGAAAGCAAAGTCTCTTGAGTGGTGTGATGGCTGGGACCTGTGGGTCACCTGTGAGTAGACATGGCACTGGTTCACTTGGTCTGCAGCTTCCCTGTGGCGCATCTGTGGGGACAGGGCATCCACCTGCCTCTGCTGAGGTGTGAGGTCCCTGCCTCAGCATTGTGGCGACAGATGCCTTGTGATATGTCACACAGAGAGGTCCACACTGGTGTCAGTAGCCCAGGAGGTCAGGTCATGGCTACAGTGGCTGAGCGGCTGCTCTGGGAGGGGTCTGGACAGCATAGCTCTAAGATTCTGTGATTCTGGGAACCCCGAGGGGTGGGAGTGAGGAACACGTTACATACGTGAACCCCATAAAAGAGCCCCAGGAAGGCAAGAGGTTTCCAAAATGAGCTGAAGATGGAACAGTCTCTGTCACAGATGAGGCAAAGAGCTGGTGCCGTGAGACTGCAGTTCATTGGTTCCAAGCCAGGCTTTCCACCAGAAATCAAGGAGGAAACTTGTCCGGATGTCCTGGTTGGAGGGACTAAAGTGAGGTAAGGTAAAAGGAAGGGGACGCTGGGTTATCTTAGATTGTGAATTCACACAAGAAAAATGATCCAAACGTCCAGTAATTCAGATTGTGTCAGTAAGTCATATTGTGTAAAATACAGGAAACTATAATTATAAAATAGTTTTATACTTGTTAGATTGTATAAAACATTATACTACTAAAAGTTGGTGAGATTACGGTGAAATTGGCGCTCTTATGAATTAGTATATATACTAATATAACTGGGAGGGGACAGTTTATTATATAATATAACATATCCAAGTAATTTGACATAGTAAGCCTTCTCCTGGAACTCTAGACCAAGGAAACAACAATTCAAAGTGATAATTACAATGATGGCAGAAATGTATTTGGTATATAATCATGCATTAAAAAGCAAAATACGAATTTTATTGTGTACTATGTCTACACCTAAGTGAAATGAAATGTATGCAGTAAGTCTAACCTATTAATTTGAGAAATTATCCTAAGATATTTCTTAATATGAAACAATCCTTCTCTTAGAATAAATCCCACTTTATCATGGTTGTTATTCTTTTAATGTAACCAGATTCCATTTCCTGATATTCTGTTCAGTACTTCTGTATCCTCATTACAGGTGAGATTAATCAATAGTGTTTCTTTAAAAAAAATCTCAGTCATGTTTGGCAGTAATATTAGGCTTCGAAAAATGAATTACGATATTACCCATCGCTATTATCTGGAACAATCTGAAAGGCGAGAGTTGTCTATTCTTCAAAGGTTCGACATAATTTATCCATGAAATTATTGGGGTCTGGTGCTTTCTTGGAGGAGTCCATACAGTGGGTAATGCATCAGGAGATCCAGGGTCTCCATTCTGTCACTTGCTGGCAGGGTGGATCAGTATGGCAGTTTCATCCCTTAATATCTATTTTTGTGTGAGACCCAAGATATTTCATGGAAAATAGTGCTTAAGGCTGGTTACTAAAATGTAAACCCTTTAAAATAACAGTTTCAGCCTTATTTCTAAGCTCTTCGGTGAACTTAAATGCAGGAGTCTGGGGAGCACCATAGCTCTGTAGCCCAGGGCAGTCCCAGCAGACAGAATGGGGGAAATCCTGCAAAGTCCAGGGCGTCAGGTGTTCCTGCAGTGTCTCAGCCCACAGCAGCCACTCTTGGCTGTCTTCTTCTTTTCTTTCTTTTTTTCTCCATCTTTTGACAACAGTTGTAGGTGTTCAGTCTTCCACACCCAGCTGTCCGTGCGGCCAGCACGGCATTGCCGCTGCCTCTCATTACTAGAGAGTTTAAGGTGACGTGTGCTCCTCAGTGGACACTGCGTGCTCCTTTCCTCTGCCTGGCCGTGTGTGCCCTTTCCTCCTGCAATAATTGAATCATAACAGAACTAACCAAATACAAGAGCTGAATGGCAACAACATAAGAGCTTTCGGCAAGGCCGAGGAGGGGGCGGGAGGTTCTCGGTCCCCGCACTGAAGCCTTCCCTCAGCTCCCGGCGCCCAGCCCCCGGCTGCTTGCAGGGGCACCTAGGGCCTTATTGCCTTAGCTGAGACAGGACTTCATACAAGAATGAACACTACATGGGCAAAGCCTTTTTCCTGTTTCCAGTTATCTTTCAGTTTATACCGTCATTTCCTGGGACATCAGACCCCGAGAGAGGGCATGCTTCTGAGGTGGCCTCTTACCCAGCCATTGTGCAGTTGGGGTTCTTTTAATTAACATTGGTTGAGCCTTTTATGTCAGGTGCTGTGCTAGGCACTGAGCATGAAGATGAATGAAACACTGCTATGCCTCCAGGTGGGGACCCAGGCGAATAAAGAGCAATGATAACATTAGGGCACAGCTCTGTACAAGGTGTGAGCCTGTGCACGTGTGTAACAGCACATGCACGTGTGTGAACGTGTGAGCGTGCGCGTGGGCAGGCATGTGGGAGCCAGAAACCCACCTGGAGGGGATTACGCCTGGGCTGAGCTCTCAAGGAGAACTAAGACTTACAAACACAGTAATGGGTATTGCAGGAACAAGCAGGAGGGCTGTGAAGAGAACGGAGACGGCGCTTTGGGAGGAGCCACCAGGAGCTCTGTACATCTGGAGCTTCACCCTGGAAACCGAGGGCAGACCACTTACCCCGGGAAACTGTAACTTGCTTAAAAGTTACTGAGCTGTAACCTGCTTCCACCCATCAAGCTCGCTTTAATTGTTTTTACAAAAACGTGCATGTCCTCCAAGCCTTAAAGCAGCCTAAACAGGTAGATGCTGGCCCCAGCCGTCTTCCAGGACCCTGGACTCAGCTGAGTCCTGGTTAAGCCTCTTTGAGACCCCGCCCCCGACCCGCCCACTGGGCCTGCGCGGCCCCGCCCCTGACGTCAGTGCTGGAACTTCCCCTGGGGCGGCGTGGCGCCGCCATTTCTAACAGCGGCCTGCGAGGCGTACGCAGCACCCGGGCACGCGCGGAGGGCAACGATTCTGTCAGCTTCCTCGTTTCCAGTCACCCTTCGGCACCTCCCCAGCCTCCTGCCGCCCTGCTTCCCTCCCGTAGACACCCCGGCCCCTCGCCTTCCCCGGGCAGGTTTGAGGTCTGTTCTCGGGGAACCTCGGCCTCAGCGCGGGGCTCACTGCGCGTGGGGCGGACGGGCCGGTCACGTCAAAAGGCCGCACGCGGCGTGGGGACGGTCCGGCGAGGGGCAGGTCCGCCACGCGTGGACGGAGCCGCGAGTACAGAGAGACGGGGCGGGAGGCTGTGTGGTGAGTCAGCGCTGGGCCCCGGGGACGCGCCGGGGTTGGGAAAGGAGGCGTGGGAGCGGGGGCGTGTGGTGGGGACGCTCACGTGCTCGTGTGCGGTGGGCGGCCAGACCGGGGTGTCGCAGGCCGTGGGCAGGTCCGAGCCCTGCGGGACCCGGGCTGGACGCGGACACGGTGTCTCTGCCAAGAGAGTGCCCACCACCCCCTGCACGTCGTGTGGTGTGAGAAGGAAAAGGCGCAGGAGGAGGGTTGCGTGCAGGGAAGGAGGAGGACGGAGAGTGGGAAGGAGAGGCCAGGGTGGGAGGGGAATCCGGATCGGGAGTGACAGCTGCCAGCGCTGCCCCCCCGCCCCCCGGGAGCCCGGGAGGGATTCTAGGCCCTCCCTCCGCCTCTCCCCATGATCAACCCGTTCCTCCACCTGCTCAGCCTTCCCTAGGGCTTAGCCGGGTCTCTGTCCTCTGCAGCATCCCCGCACTTGCTCGAGGTCGGCCGGATCCCTCCCTCTGCCAGCTTCCTACGGCCCATCTGATGGCGGAGCTCCTGAAGAAAGAAATGCCGGTAGGCCGGGATGGGACTTTTTTTTTGCTTTTGCTTACCGTTTCCATTGGAACGAGCACCAGGTGTTCCTTTGGGGTAATGTCTAGTTCTCTCCTTGGGTGAGAACAGGCAGAGCTACTGTCAAAATCCTTTTAGCCAGCAGCCACGGGTGGGCATGTAGCCCAAGTAGGCCAGCAGGATGCTTATCCTGCAGTTTGCAGCTCGAGCCCAGTGAAAACAGAGTGACCAAAACACAGTTGGAGCTGACGTGTGCTTGGTGGCATCAGGGCCTGGGACAAGCTTCGGTCCACCCCAGAGCCCCGGGGCTTTCCCCCTCCTCACCTGGTTCTACAGAGTTGCCCTCAGTTCTGCAGCCACTCCAGGTCCCTCCCATAAGCGTCTTCCTGCCTGATGTGCCTGGTCCCACTGTTTTATTTTATTTTTTTTCTGGCTGTACCGTGTGGCTTGCGGGATCTTAGTTCCCTGACCAGTGATTGAACCCGGGCCACAGCAGTGAAAGTGCAGAGTCCTAACCACTGGACCACCAGGGAACTCCCGTGGTCCCACTGTTCTTTGCCTAAAGCGACAACAGGACACCGGGCTGAGTCCTGACCAGCTCTGGAATGCCTCCCCACCCCTTCCATCTTTCTTTCTCTTTGCCCCTTTCACCTTCTCTCTTGCATTTCTAACTGTCAGCTTGTTCTGAAATGAAGAGAATCCTCTGACAGTGGCCCCAAGAGTTTGTTCTGGTCATGTGGGAACCCCCCCATCGGGGGCTTTTCTCACTCCCCCAGCAGAAGGAACTCCACTAGAGCAGACACTGGGCCCTGCTCCAGGCCTGGGCATTGCAACCTCCATGGACCCAGAGCCCAGGCTTTGGGGGTCCCTCAAGCCTCTAAGCCAGGCACCCCCTGCGCCCACTGCCTGGCATCTTGATGTGCTTCTCCCTGACAGGGCCGCATTCTCATGGTTGCCCTACACAAAGGTCACCAGCAGAGCAGCGCCCCTCCACTGCCACTGGCACCCAACCTGGGACCCAGCAGAGCCCCACCCAGCACACCTTTGTTGGGGAGCACAGGGAAGGTGGGAACCGTTGCTGATAGTGTTTGGTTTTCACTCTCCCAATACAGATTAATTTCTTACACTATTCTGTAGGACATATTGGAGTTCACTCTGAAGTCCGAGGCTTCACAGCCCTCGTTTTCAGTGCTGTCCTAGCATAATTCTTACTCTCCTTTGTCTTAAGAGCATACTGGTTTGGACAGTAAATTATAGTCACTCCACTCAGAAGATGCACGACACAGATGAGACAATGCCACCAGTAGGACAGTCAGTCCCTGCTGGGATTTCCTCATGGTTCCCAGTACAGACGTGCCATGCTAAAGCTCATCTGTGTGCATGAGTCCGGTGCTGACTTAACAGTTCCCTCTTTAAACATTTAGCAGTAACGGCAGTTCACTTGAGAAGACATGTGAGAATGTCAGTTCTAAAAAAAGGTGCTGCCTGCCACCTGGGCGTGTGCGTTCCCAGAAGTGAAATCATCTGCAGCATTTAAGTAGTGGCAGAGGGCAGTGATTAGGCACTCATGAGCTTGTATGAGGAGGGAGGCAGCTCTCTCACTTCTCCCCACACCTGCGAGCAGTGCAGGATAAGGGGCGGCTGGTGCACATGCTTCAAAGAGAACCAGGGAAACGCTGAAGACCGTCCTCCACCAAGGGCAGAGGAAACAATCACAGAGTGAAGATGCAGCCCCCTGAATGGGGGAAAATGTTTGCAGATCGTATATCTGTTAGGGGTTAATTTCCAAAATGTGTAAGGAACTCCTGCAACTCAACGGCAAAAAAACTAATAACCTGATTTTAAAAAGGGGAAAGGACTTGAGTAGACATTTCTGTAAAGAAGACATGAAAAAGGCCAACTGGTATATGAAAAAGTGCTGAAGGTCGCTAGGCATCAGAGAAATGCAAATCAAAACCACAATGAGATAGCACCTCACACCTGTCTGGATGCCTATTATCAAAAAAAGCAAAAGACAACAAGTGTTGGCAAGGATGTGAAGACATTGAAACCCTTAGACACTGTTGGTGGGAATGGAAAATGGTGCCACTGCTATGGAAAACAGTATGGAGATTCCTCAAGAAATTAAAAGCGAGGTCGGGCAGAGCTGCTGCGTGCTGGAAGAGCGCAGTCCGGCAGCCAGCTCACACCCACACCAACTGCCTGGCCCCAGGGCACCTTGCCGCCATCCTCCTGATGCGGACCTGCGTGGCCCAGGCCTTGCGCTGTGGGGCCGGCCATGGCCTCCCGGGGCCCTACTCTGTCCGCACGTCCTCGCGAGAGCCCCCAGCCCGCCTCGCGCCCCTCTCGCCCTTGTCCTCGCGTGCGCGGCAAGGCGCCCTCGGCCCCGGGTCCTTGCGTTTGGGATGCTGCTTGCCGCGGTGGCCATGGCCCAGGAAAGGTGTGCATGTGTGAAAACTACAAACTGACCATGGGGTCGGTGCCAGTGTACATCCGTTGCTGCACAACATTCTGTCATTTGCACAAAACTGGCTACCAAATGTTTGGTGATGAAGGCAGAAATGACTCTCTCAAAGCCTGGGAGAGGAGGCAAACCAGAGGACGCTATCCAGAATAATGACGGGCTCTATGATCCCGAGCATGACAAGGGGTTTTTTAAAGCCAAGCAGTGCAATGGCACATCCACGTGCTGGTGTGTGGACACTGCTGGGTGAGAAGAACTGATAAGGACAGTGAAATATCCTTCTCTGAGCCAGTGAGGACCTACTGGATTGTTGGTGAACTAAAACACAAACGAGAAACCTTATGAGGATCAAAGTTTGTACACTGCACTCAAGGAGGTAATCATAAGTCGTTATCAACTGGATCCAAAATATATCACAGATATTCTGTATGAGAATGATGTTATCACTGTTGATCTGGTACAAAATTTTCAGAAAATTCAGAATGACGTGGACATAGATGACATGGCTTATTATTTTGAAAAAGATGTTAAAGGTGAATCCTTGTTCCAGTCCAAAAGGATGGGCCTGAAAGTAAATGGGGAACTACTGGATCTGGATCCTGGTTGAACTTCAATTTACTATGTTGATGAAAAACCACCTGAATTGTCAGTGCAGGGTCTACAAGCTGGAATTATCTCTGTCATTGTGGTTGTGGCAATAGCAGTTACTGCTGGAATCATGCTGGTTGTTTCCAGAAAGAAAAGAACAAAGTATGAGAAAGCTGAGATAAAGGACATGGGTGAGATGCATTGGGAACTCAAGTGTATAGCACTATAATTTGAAGAGTAACTACAAAAAGGGAAATTAACAAGCAGACTCAGATTACAAACATATGAGCATGGGGCAAAGAGAAGATCTTTGAAGACCACTACTGTGCTAGTTAAACATCATATATTTGTAATAGTTAAACCTGTAATCAAAATATAAGCTGTTTGAAATTGACTTTACCAATCTTAAAATTTGACCACAAGTGTCATATATATGCAGATCTGATATAAAACCCAAACCCAAAATTTGGACTGTATAGTTTGAATTATTTACCCCTAACATTGAAGGGTATGCATTAAATATGCTTCCACAGTAGTCTGAATGACTATTGTCTCATCCATTTGTGATTAAATAGCTGCCTTTCTCTTTACTTTGAGTTTTATACATAAAAACTTTTTTATGAACTATGAAATAAACATTTAAAAAATGAGTTTCCTAAAAAAAAAAGAAATTAAAAATGAAACTGCCACAAGATCTAGCAATTCCACTTCTGGATATTTATCCAAAAGAATCAAAACCAGGATATCAAAGAGATATTTGTACATTCATGTTCATGGAGGCACTATTCCCAGTAGCCAAAAGGTGGAAGAACCCAGATGTCACAGGGAGTTTTCCCCGTCAGAACCAGTCAATGAATTAATACTCTGCTAACCCAGGGCTCTTCTCCCCTAGGGCTTTTCTCCATAGATTATACTGACTTTCTAGATAGGAGTTGCTTGATAACAGATTAGAGGTCTTCTGTTCATGCCCTTTCTAAGGGAAGCATTGGCTAAGTTCTGAGGATAAAAACCAACATTCATGTTCATCAACAGGGGCTGTTTAAATACCATGTGGTCACAGCAAGACAGTAAAAACTGCAGCCTGGGGACTTCCAAAGTGTTATTGATGATCTTTGGCTTCCTGTTGGAAGTATTGTACTTCATACCTTGAAAATATAATCTGGTCTTTCTCATCAATTGAGGGTTAAAGAAATGGCAAATTACGATTCGCTGGGTCCGTGGACATTCCCCATTCACTTGGCTGCCCTGCATCTACACCCTTTTCACACAGTTGGGGCTTATCTCCTGATCAAGCATCACCTGCCTCCACCACAGAGATTGCCGAGGCCATGTCTCTCTTCTTCACTTCACCCAGGAAGACCCTGTGCCACGGCAGGCACGTGTGACTGGCCACCACCAGCCTGTCAGTGGCAGAACCAGGATGAGAATCTAGTTTTCAGGCCCCCTTCATCTCCTGTATTGTGTTATTTTGAGATGATCACTGGTGCAGTTAATCAGAAGAAGTCCTGAATTTAAAAAAATCTATTATGGGTATCTTTGAGAAGATTTAGGGTAAGACTAAAAAATCAGTAAAGCACAGTTCTGGATTCATTTTTTAAGAAGTCTTCAAGGATATTTCGTTAACATGACAAAATATGTCTGTCGCAACCCTAAAACTAATATAGAATTGGTTATTACTTGTAGGTTATATAACTGGAAAATCCAAGACAAGAACCCAAGCCCAAAACCAAACAATAAGAGAATTCAGTAGGACATCAGGGTACCAAGTTATAATGCAACAATCAATAGCTTTCACGTTTCAAACACGATAAATAACTAATTGGAAGAAATCCTATTTGACAACACAAAACTTTAAAAAATGAGAAATAAGCTTAAGGAATTGACAAAATGTATACAAGGGATGTTTTAAAAATACTCTTAAGGGATACAAAAGACACTTCAACAAACGGAAAGTTGTACTGTGTCTTGGGTAGGAAGACCCAACGTCTGTGTGCATATGGCCCAAGTCTCCCTGGCAGGACTAAGGTACTTATTTCCTGAGCTTCTGGGAGTGTTGCCTGATGCTTCTGTCCTCAGAAATTGCCCTTGGCCTAAGGGAGCTGCCTCACCCAAGAGTAGCCCTCTCCCTGAGGACAACTCCTTGTCTGCGAGTGGCTAATACAAGGTACAAGGGCTGTGCCCCACTTGCCTCAGTTGAGCATGTCTATAAAGGGCCATCCCAGCTTCAGAGCTCCCTGTGGGTTGGCTGAGGTCTCTGCCTCAATTCAGCTCCCTTTGTCCAGTTCTGTTCCTTTCATCTGAGAGAAGTCCATCACCCTCTCAAAGATGTTGATCCCAAGAGTGCACCCTAAAATTTTTTCTGCATGCAAATCTTCATCTCAGAATGTTTCCTGGGAAACCTGGCTTACAGCAACATCATAAGATGTCATTTCTCCATAACTTAATTTATAAAAAAGTAATTCCAATAACTATAATTTTTGAGACTAGATTAATGAAGGATGGTAGGCAAGAATTGTCCTATAACAGACATTAAAAACTTAAAGCTTTTATGATTGAATTAGACCGTGGAATATATCAGTAGAACATAAGGGAAAATCCAGAAGTGTATCCACATTCTTACAGGAACTTAGTATAGAAAAAGTGGCATCTCAAATTAGTGGGAAAAATAGATTGTTCAATAAATGGTGCGTTATACATTAGTTTTCTCTTGCTGCAGAACAGCTCATCCCCAAAGTTTGTGTCCTAACACCACAATACACATGTGTCATCTTGCAGTTTCTGTGGGTCAGGAATTCGCCAGTGACTTAGCTGAGTAGTTCTGGCTTAGCGTCTCCTCTGAGGCTCAGTCCAGCTCTTGGCTGGGGCTTCAGCTGAAGGCTGGGGCTGGAGGATCTGCTTCCATGGTGCTCACTCACATGTCTGCATGTTGATTGCTAGCTGTTGGCCCGAGGTCTCAGTTTCTCCCCATGTGACTTCTCCACGGGACTGCTTGAATGTCCTCACTACATAGCAACTGGTGTCCCCAGAACAGTGACCCAAGAGAGAGCTAGGCAGAAGCTGCAGCCTCCTTCATGACCTGGTTTCAGAAGCCACACGCCATCACTTCTGCCACATTCTTTTAATTACTGATAGAAGTGAGTCACTAAATCTGACCTGCACTCAAGGCAAGAGGAATTAGCCTCCACCCTTTGAAGGGAGGAGGGTCAAAGAATTTGAAGCAACCACAGTGGGGAAAATGGGTCAACAGCTGTAAAACAGTTGACTCCAAGATAAATTCTAAATGGATTACAAATCTAGAGGCAAAAATAAAACCCTTGAGCAGTAGAAGAATCAGTGGGAGAGTTGTTTTCTGGTTTGAAGCTGAAAGGCCTAAGAACATAAAACCCAGAAGCCATAAAATTAAAGATGAATAAATCTGACTCCTTATGGTGCTTTTGCCATGCAGAAATTTGGTTTATATATAGTCAAAAGATAAAGTGGGAAAAAACACTTGCTAATAACATCCCAAAGGGTTAATTTTCATGGTATATGAAGAGTGTCCACAAATTGATATAAAGACCCATGACAACAGAAAAGTGAGAAAAGGGTGAGGAACTAAAGAAGGCACATAAAATAGGAAAATATGCTCAACTTTACTTATGACAACAAATGCAAGTAGAACTATTTTGCGATTCCATTTTTTAACCTCTAAAGTTAGCACAGATTTGAAAGTTTGATAACTGCTCCATTGGCTAAAGTAGGGAAGGGGGGCCCCACCTGCAGTCTGAAAACTGATGCAACTATGGAGGTCAAGCTAGTAATACTTATTAAAATTCTAAGTCATACTCCTTGACCAAAGAATTCTACTTCTAGGAGTCATAGTTTATTTATTGTATAAACATCCATCAGTAGAATGAATAACGTATAGTATTGAGTACCCCCGCACTGCAAACACGCACACGGAGTTCCTTCTATGCTGGTGAGAAAATCACACCACAGTATATTAGGAAAAGGGGAAGAAAAGGTGCGCATCAGTATAAATTGACCATTTTTCGTAGTGGGGTGTGTGAAGGATATTTATGACTGCTAAGAGTGTGAACCCTTAGGGCTTCCCTGGTGGTGCAGTGGTTGAGAATCTGCCTGCTAATTCAGGGGACACGGGTTCGAGCCCTGGTCTGGGAAGATCCCACATGCCGTGGAGCAACTAGGCCCGTGAGCCACAATTACTGAGCCTGCACGTCTGGAGCCTGTGCTCCGCAACGAGAGAGGCCACGACAGTGAGAGGTCCGCACACCGTGATGAAGAGTGGCCTCCGCTTGCCACAACTAGAGAAAGCCCTTGCACAGAAACAAAGACCCAACACAGCCAAAAATAAAAAAAAAGAAGGCTCAACATTTAAAACAGGAAGTGTGAACCCTTAGATATGTATTCATTTACAAAGTCAGCTTGATTTTAGTAAGAATGAGAAGTGTCCCTGTCCACTTCAACATGTGTAAATCACCAGTCATGTCCTATGTCACCTTTATTTCTGGACAAGTAGATTGTTATAAGAATTATTTCTATTTAAGAGACATTACCCCTCCCTTTTGAGGCCTACACAGCTCACTCCAGACTGAAGGTTCGATTAAGAGATGTGTTCATATCTGTATCTCTAGTGCTCAGACATTGCTGCAATGCCAGATGCAGCAGTGGGCTCCATAGAAACCAGTTAGATGGCATCTGCAGGGAGCAGGTGCTCCTGAACAAAAGAAAGGGCAGAGAATGAAGGCACAGTGACCCAGACAAACAGGTGGCTCCTGAATTGTGCTTGGGGAGTTTGCATCAGCCGTCGCACCGCGCCCCTGACAAAGCCCCAGCCGGTGCTGCTGCCCACCCAGGCCTGGCTCCTGGAAGCTTGGGACGTGTGTGCAGACCGCACAGATGCTGGGCCGGGAGCCATGCTTCTCTCCCTCGTTTTCCTGGCAAGGCTGTGACGGAGCCCAAGTCAGTACAAAGAGAGACCCAAGACTCAATAGAAAATGGCAACGGATGAGGGAAATTTGCGGATTTAGCAAATAAAAATGGCCCTAATGCCAAGGCTGGTCTTATGGTGTACCTTGAGCTACCTTTCCAGTTGTCAGTGTACTGCCTCGGCTGTGAATACACCTTCAGTACTTGCTCTGTGATAAAAGTGGGCTTCCTTCAAGTGTTTCCCCGTTAACGTGAGCACAGTGTTAACTCTCAGCAGAGGGTGCTAGAGGCACATTGCAGGAGGAAGATGCCTTTCAGCTGTTCCTGGGTGGTCTGGTCAGCTGGGCTGTGAGGACCTCTGGTAGGGCTGGCCCCTGTCCATGGCCTCACCCACGGTCCTTCTGTGACCTGGCAGCCTCCGCCGGACAGTACCTCTCTACATGGAACCAGAGCTTCTGAGTGCCATCCCCGTGCCAGCCAACACCCGTGCACACCTACACATGGTCACTGCTTCCCGCCCTCCCCCTGCACCCTGGAGGGTGGCCTACTCCTTGCTCAGCAGCAGATCCGACTGGAGGCATGGGCCCTCAGGTAACAGGACAGCTCCCAAGGCTGGCTGGGCGGGGCACGGGGAGTTGCACCCCAGGCACAGGGTCCAGGGCTCACCAAAGAATCCTGCAGCCCTGGAGAGATGCAGGACACAGTGATTGATTCCCAGGGCACACCCCAGTGGTAGCCAGTCCAAGACGTGAGCCTCTCAGTGGCAAGAGATACAGACGAATGGCAGAGCAGCCTCATGCTTTGGGACCACAGTTGATCCTAGAACAGCACACGGGTTAGGAGCACCAGCCTTCCAGCTGTCAAAAATCCACATATAACTACAGTCAGCCTCAAATATCAACAGGTCCTTAGTATCTGCGATTCCGCATTTACCAATTCAACCAACCTCAGATGATGTAGTGCTGTAGTATTTACTATTGAAAAAAATCCACGTATAAGTGGACCCCGTGCGGTTCAAACCCATGTTGTTCAAGGGCCAACTGTACATAAAGGGCCTGGACTTTAAGCAAGAAAAATTAATAAACAATAAAAATAGTAAAACAAGCATCCATATTCCACACAGAGATTTTAGTTACCTGTAAGGTCGGATCTTAACAAACGGTGTCGCGAAACAGAGGAAAGCTTCAAGTGAGCTTTGTTAGGGGGCGCTCCTGGGTGAGGTTCACTGGTCCGAGAGAAAGGGGCCAGAGAAGTCGCACCCGGGCAAGGGTTGGGCAAGATTTTATAGGGGAAGAAGGGAAAGGGGTGTGGTGAATCTGGGAGGGCGCAGGGAATTCCTTATCTGGTGGTCTCTTCGGGTATCGTGGCACTATCTGGTGCCGGTTATATCAGTCTTGGGACCGCTAGTCCCGTCCCTCGAAAGGCGGGAAGGCTGGGCCGGGTGAAGGGTCCCCAGGTCAGCTCCTGGAACTGGGTGGTCCGGAAAGTCTCCAGGTCAGTTTCTGGAACTGGGTGGTCTGGAGAGTTTCGGTCTGATGCAACCTGTGACTCTGATTGCGTTCCCCTGCCTCGGGCCAATTGGCCTTACATCCCGACATCTTTGGTGTAATGGGGCGGCGTTCTGATCTCTGGCTACTTCATGCTGAATGGGGGCGTCGAAAGGGGAGTCGGGCGACCAGAGGTCCGAGGCTTAGGGGAGACCAGTGGGGGGTTCTGTAGGAAGCAAGGTGTAAGGACCGAGGAGCATTTGGTTTGTGGCCACCCGAGAGACTTCCTCCATGCGCCTGCGAAGGAACCTAAAAAAACGGGGAAAACATGAGCAAGATACAGATGAGAATTAAGGGGCCTAAGATTGGTGTTAGCCAGGTATAGAGGGTGGCTCGCCACCAATCGGGAATTGGGGAGGCGGACTGTTGGCGTTTGCGTTGGAGTTCTCCTCTTAAGCGGTGGAGGGCGTTTACAGAAGCATTCCTCCTGTAGGAAGAGGCAGGTACCTCCTTTGTCAGCCGTCAGGAGATCCAGGGCTCGTCGATTCTGGAGAGCGACTCGGGCTATGGAGGTGATTTGGCGCTGGAGAGAGGAGATGGAGGCGGCGGAGCCTTCAATGGCTAGCTGGAGTTTATGTTCTAAGTCGCGGGATGTTGAAACACTATGTGTTAGAGCTCCCCCCCGCCCCCCGAGGCCTGCAGCGACCAGGGAGGAGGCGAGAGAGATGCCTGCGACCAGAGGAAGAAAGATAGCTCTTTTCTGTCGGGTAAAGGGCGGCGTGATTAGCAAGGAAAATTCGGCTTGGCTATACAGTGTGAGTTGTGGGACGAGAGTGATGGGGATACATGGGAAGGGGGAGGAAGAATTGATCACTTTTGTGAGGGAAGCATTGCACCACAAAGACATGCCTGGTGGTGCTTCAATTGATGTGTTTACCGTGAGGGATGGGTTGCAGAGAAACCCAGTATCAGCTAGATTTGGGCGGCTGCCGTAACAGATGGTGAGATTTTTTGAATCAAGGAATATGGGGACTTTTAGCAGGGAAAAAGGTAGGTTTTGGGAGGTGTAGGAAGTAGAATTGAAGGGCTGGTCGAGTGGGACAGCAGCCAAGGGTGGCTGGCCAAGCGAGGCACATAGAAAGCAGTCAGAGATGTTACCTATTTCTGTGTGGTTGAGTATCTGTAGTGTTTGTTTGGTCAGTTCGGCTGCAGCTGCTAGGGCCCGAAGGCATGGTTGCCATCCCTGAATGGTTGGGTCTAGCTGTTTGGAGAGGTAAGCCACGGGGCGGTAGGAAGGCCCTACAGGCTGGCAAGGAGTCCAGTGGCTATTCCAGCCCGTTCATCCACAAAAATGTGAAAAGGTCGGTTTGGGTTGGGCAGAGAAAGGGGAGGAAAAGATATCAGAGCGTTACGGAGGGTGAGAAAGGCCTGTCGAACGGCGGAAGGAGAGGTGAGGGGTCCTTGAGGGGTTTCTTTAGCGGCTAGATATAAGGGTTTAGCGAGGAGAGCAAAGTTAGGGATCCAGTGTCGGAAAAATCCTATCAGGCCCAAAAAGGAGAGAATTTGTTCCGCTGTTTCCAGAGGCTGGAGTTCACGGATAATCCGGGTGCAATCGGCTGTTAGACCTTTGGTGGTGGGGGTAAGGTGGAGCCCCAGGTATGTTACAGAAGATACAGATAACTGAGCCTTGTCTGGGGAGACCCGATAACCGCGAGAGCCAAGGTAATTGAGGAGAGCTGCAGTATGTTGTCTTGAGAGGCTGAGAGATGGGCTACAAAGGAGGAGGTCATGTACATATTGAAGGAGTGTGCTGGGGGTACGGGAGCAGGAAGTGAGGTCCTGTGCCAGCGCCTGACCGAAGAGGTGAGGACTGTTGCGGAAGTCCTGGGGAAGAACTGTCCAGGTGAGCTGACTGTGGAAGTATGAGTATCCGGATCCGTCCAGGTAAAGGCGAAGAGGAAATAGGAGTCGGGATGTAGGGGGATAGTGAAAAAGGCATCTTTGAGATCTAGAACCGTAAAGTGGGTTGTGGATGGGGGGATATGGGAGAGCAAGGTGTATGGGTTTGGTACTACTGGGTGGAGAGGAATTATGGCCTCATTGATTAGTCGGAGGTCCTGGACCAGGCGATAATCCTCAGAGGCCTTGTGGACAGGCAGGATGGGGGTGTTGCAGGGAGGGTCAGTGGGGATAAGGAGTCCCTGGCTTAGGAGTCTGGTGATAATAGGTCGTAGGCCCCTAAGGTGAGTCTCAGAAATGGGAAATTGGGGCCTTGATGGAAATTTGGAGGGGTCCTTTAGGCGGATGAGGATGGGGGAATGGTGTGTTGCTATTATGGGCTTAGAAGTATCCCAGACTTGGGGATTGATTGGGTTCGGTGTGATTGGAAGACGGGGATAGGAGGGGGAGGGTTCTAGAGACAGGCCGAGAAGAGGAAGCAGGAGTTGGGAGGAGGGGACCTTAGGGTCAAGTCTAACCAGCTGGAGGGAGGCCCCTAAGTGGAAAAGGACATCTCGGCCTAGCAAGGGAACTGGGCAGGATGGTATGGCTAAGAAGGAATGAGTAAAAGGGAGTCCTTCGATATGACATGGGAGTGGACCGGTCTGGAGTGGGAAGGGTGGTTTGCCATCAGTACCCGTGACCGAGATCTGGGAAGGAGAAACTGGCCCGGAATAAGTAGGCAGGACCGAATAGGTAGCCCCCGTGTTCACCAGAAATGAGATGGACTTACCCGCTACCTGTAGCGTTACCCTGGGCTCGGCGATGGTGATGGGGACCTTCGAGTCCGGGTGCCGTCAGTCGTCAGCCAATCCCAGCAGTTCAAGTGGTAATGCCGTTGGGTCGGCCTGCCCCCCGCGTGGAGACGCTGAGGGAGGGCCAGTCGTAGGGCAGTCGCTCTTCCAGTGGCCCGTTAGCCCGCAGCTGGGACAGGGCTTAGAAGGAAGTCGGGGATTGGGACATTGGTGAGCCCAGTGGCCTTCTTTTCCGCATTTGAAGCAGGCCCCCGGCGGGGTTGCCTTTTGCAGACCCCGTGGATGCTGTGATCCATGGGAGATGGCCGGTCTTAGGGCGGCTACAAGAGCTTGGGTTTGGAGGGCCACCTTCTGGTGCATCCGAGCCTGTCGGCTGGATTCTGCTAAATCCTCACGGCCATTGTAGACTTTAAAGGCCATCTTTACCAGATCTCGAATAGGGGTTTGAGGGCTGTCTTCTGCCCATTTTAATTTCTTTCGGATGTCTGGGGCTGATTGGGTGATAAAATGGGTGGCTAGGACCGCTGCCCTTGCCGGGGTGTCGGGATCCAGCCGGGTGTAGAGAGTTAAGGCCTCTGTAAGGCGATTGAGAAAGATAGCTGGATTTTCGTTAGGTTCTTGGGTTATCTCTTTTAGTTTTTCAAAATTGACTACCTTATGAGCGGCAGCCTGCATGCCAGCCAGGAGGCATTGGATCATGAGGTCGCGTTTACGACGGCCATCTTGGCCATCCTGATAAGTCCAGCCTGGATCGGTGCCAGGTACGGCAGTCGCTCCGACAGGCATGGAGTTGTCGGTAAGGTGAACCTGATCTGCATGGTTTCGGGCAGCAGTTTGAATTCTTTCTCTCTCGTCAGGGGTCAGAGTAGAAGATAGGATCACAAAGATATCGTGCCAGGTTAGATCGTAAGCTTGAGAGAGGTAGCGAAATTCTTTGATGTAGCGGGAAGAGACGGCAGAAAAGGAGCCTAATCGCTTTTCTATTTGAGGGACATCTTGGAGGGAAAAGGGAACATGAACTCTAACTAATCCTTCCGCTCCTTCTACCTCCCTCAGAGGGCAGAGGAGATTTGGATCTTGGGAGTCGTGAGAGCGTGTATGTGCACTAATTGGCGAAGCAAGGGGCGTGGGAGGAGAAAGCGCTGAGGGAGGCGGGGGAGCAGTTGGATGGGCTGGAGCGGGTTCGGGAGGAGGAGGGAGCGCTTCAGGGTAGGGTGGAGGCTGGAGAGGAGCTCTGGAGGGGGGAGAGGCGAGAGATTCGGGTGGGTCGGCTAGTGGAGAGGGGTCATCGTCAAAGGAAATTAGGGGCTTGGATGTAGGAGATGTCTGTCTGGCAAGAAGGATCTGGGAAGTGGAGCAATCGACGCAGAGGGAGGGGCGGGAGCATAAATACCAGAAGGCTTGACCATAGGGGACCTCGGACCATTTGCCCGTCCTGCGGCAGTAATCATCTAGATCACGGAGGATGTTAAAATCGAGTCCCTTCAGGAGGCCATTTGGATTGATTGTCTAGAGGATATTGTGGCCAGGCCACAGTGGAATAGAAAATAAGCCGTTGGCGACGGAGATCTTGGGAGAAACCGAGGGCTGTAAAATTGGCTAGGGGACACTCCAGGGGCGTCTTAGAATCTGGTTTCGATTGTGAAGTTCCCATGACCCCCAGTCTGTCCCTGAGTGAATGGAGAGGGAGAGAGGCGTCCCTGGTCTCAGTCTCCAATTCACGGCGGGTCGGAGAGCGGTCAGGCGATTGGGACATCTCCACAGTTGCCCGAGGCCCGGAGAGCAGCCGCGATTAGGGACAGGGAGTCCGGCGGGTAGGGACTCTGGAGTTCAGAGGGAACAAGGTAGGGGGACATACCCCGTTTTCTGCCGGATTGGGTGGATGAGTAGAGGTTCCCTGGTTGTCTCCTGGGGGAGGGGAGGAGCGGCCCGCGCGGTAACCTGCGGGGCTTTGTACCCCTCCCGGGTTTCGGCACCAAATGTAAGGTCGGATCTTAACAAATGGCATCGCGAAACAGAGGAAAGCTTCAAGTGAGCTTTATTAGGGGGCGCTCCCGGGCGAGCTTCACTGGTCCGAGAGAAAGGGGCCAGAGAAGTCGCCCCCGGGCGAGGGCTGGGCAAGATTTTATAGGGGAAGAAGGGAAAGGGGTGTGGTGAATCTGGGAGGGCGCAGGGAATTCCTTAGCTGGTGGTCTCTTCGGGTGTCGTGGCACTATCTGGTGCCGGTTACATCAGTCTTGGGACCGCTAGTCCCGTCCCTCGAAAGGCGGGAAGGCTGGGCCGGGTGAAAGGTCCCCAGTTCAGTTTCTGGAACTGGGTGGTCCGGAGAGTTTCGGTCTGATGCAACCTGTGAATCTGATTGCGTTCCCCTGCCTCAGGCCAGTTGGCCTTACGTTACCCAGATTCAATAAATGTTAGTATTATACCATAGTTGTTTCAGATATTTTAAATATGTATGTTCTATTAATGTAGGGTATAGTTTGTGTATTGATAATTCATATGAACTGTACAAGGAGAGTGACTTCCTGCAACTTGTCTCCCTCAGCATCATGCTTAAGGTTGTGTCACATTGTCCAACATAGAACAAGTTCATGCATTTGAATTGCTATGACAGGTTCGCTTCAATGACTCTCCCACAATTTATTTATCCATTCCCCTACTGGCAGTCAGATTTTTTCCAGTTTTTCACTATTCCCGAGTGAAGTAACATCCTCGTATGCAGGGAACGTTCTTACATGCTTTCTCACAGACAAATGAAAGAGTTTCTTTATGGCTTGCATGCAAGTGCCACAGTTGGAGTTCTCTGGGCACAGACTCTGGGATGGAGGTGAGCGTGCAGGGCATTCACTGGGATGTGCCCTCAGGATCAGTCCTTGTAGGGGAGGGAGGGAAGCAGGGTTGGGCAGAGGGACAGGGGGACTTAAAGGCAGTCCCCACAAAGGTTCAGCAAAAACGGCTATGCCCTAAAGTTGGTAGTATTTTTACAAAGAGACCACACTTCTGAAGTTAGAGGATTCTCACTCAGTAAAGTCTGTTGAATTGAGCCTATCTGAGCCACTTGAGCAGACTCCGAGGCATATGCTTCTTCCTCCCTTGCCCTCACCCCGATGGAGGATGCCACCTTCTCCTAAGAGAATGGGGGCGAGTCTGTTTCAGTTTCTCCAGCACCAAGTAGATTCCCCTCTAGAATTTTAATTGCTCCCTCAGGGTTGAGCAGCAGTTCCCAGAAATGTCATTGAGTCCTGAATGGCCACAGGAATAATTGATATTGTCAGTTTCCCTTCCAGCGGTGAGAGAAGCCCTTTATTCTTTAGGGGAAAGCAAAAATAGACTGGTTTCACAGGGTAAGTGAGCCCAAAGAGAAGGCAGACCGAAGACTGGATAATTACAAATGCAGCCTGCAGTCCCTCACTAAATGGGGCACTGGATTAAGAACTTGGAACGTGAATCTAGAACTCTCCAGTTACTACAGTCGTGTAAACACCAAGGCAGACTGCATTGGGCAGTGCTCGCGTTCAGTTGAGCACAAGGTCATGGATAATTAGAGGACAAGGTGGTCAGTGATGGAATCTCAGAGCTGCAAAACAAGTAGAGCTCTTCAGACTGAGTCTCTGTCTGCACATGGGAATAAGGTGATGGCTCCGTTAACAGAGACCACAGTCAGAGATAACCCGAGGTGCCAGGTGCTGCCCATCTGGCCCCCACCCCAGGCTCCTTCTGCAGGCCGAGCTCCCTCTGCATAGAGATGCGCTCCTGCTCTTTCAGCCCGATCCTCACATTCAAGCTGCTCACGCTCCTCCAAACCTCGTTAACACGTGGACTGATGGATCCTTCGGATCCAAAGCTCCTTCCCAGGCTTCCTCCTGTGCTTCCAGCCACAAAGCAGGAAGAGCACAACCCAGGTCTAATGCGTTGTCAGAATCACATTTCCTTTCTGCAGAATGGAACCGGCGCCTGCCATACCTACTCACAATTCTGAAATGAGAGTGTGGAAGGGAACTGTAATGTATTTTGAAACTATAAAACATAATGTTTATATCATGTAATCTTTTTATAAATCAATTCATTGCAAATTCAGACTGGGGACTTGGAACCTGTGTAGCAAGGGGAACTCACTTGTAGGTAATTGGAGGAAACCCATCTGAATGATGAAACTCACATACTGTGACCAAAGAGCATAGCAAGTGATGCCAGATGGTGGTCCAGGTCAGAAGCCATGGCCTACGGGTCTAACGAAGAAGTTGTTCAGCGAATGACAGCCTCAGGACCAGCAGGAGCCTGAGCCAAACCCATGCTCATTGACTCAAAGGGAAAAACGTGTTTAGACTGAAAGCAGACAGAGCCCCTAAGTCTTCCAGGCTTGTTTCCAGAGGCCTAAATTCCATGGGCATGGAGTATGAACAGGTTGCCAGAAGCTTAGCCCAGAACTTCTGCGTCCCCAGACTAGAAAAATTCTTCCATGATGGGGGCAGAGGTGGGGGGAAGACTACAAGTTGTAGAGGTAGAAGTGAGAGGAATGTACCCGTCAGATTCCTGGCTAAACCCCATGAGTGGGGACAGGCAGTCGGCATCGCTGGGTAGTGCAGCTAGTGCATAGTGCCGCTAGTCAGGAGTGGAATTGCTGAGTGATGCTTTTATCTCTCTGCATATAAGAATCTCCTTGGAGGAGCTTTATAAAAACCAGTGTCCAAGCTGTGGGGACAATGGGATGTCCACATGCAAAAATAATCTCAGCCATACCTCACATAATACACAAAACTTAACTAAAAATGGATCAAAAACCTAAATACTAATATAAGAGCTAAAAGTATGAAAGTCAGAATAAAACACGGGGTAAATCTTTATGAACTTGGTTTTGTTAATGGATTCTTAGGTATGACACCAAAAGCACAAATGATGAAAGCAAAAATAGATAAATTGGACCTAAATAAAATTAAAAACTTTTGTGTAGAAAAGGGCATTATCAAGAAAGTGAAGGACTTCCCTGGTGGCGCAGTGGTTAAGAATCTGCCTGCCAATGCAGGGGACACAGGTTCGAGCCCTGGTCTGGGAAGATCCCACATACCACGGAGCAACTAAGCCCATGCACCACAACTGAGCCTGTGCTCTAGAGCCCACGTGCCACAACTACTGAAGCCCGTGTGCCACAACTACCGAAGCCCATGCGCCTAGAGCCTGTGCTCCACAACAAGAGAAGCCACCGCAATGAGAAGCCCGCACACCACAATGAAGAGTAGCCTCTGCCCACCACCACTAGCGAAAGTCTGCGCACAGCAACAAAGACACAATGCAGCCATAAATAAATAAATAAATAAATAAATTTATAAAATGAAAAGACAACCTACAGATTGGGAGAAAATATTTGCAAATCATATATCTGAAAAGGATCTAATAGGCAGAATATATAAAGAACTGTTGCAACTCACAACAAAAAGACAAGCCAGTTTAAAAATTGGCAAAGGACTTAAAGAGACATTTCTCCAAAGAAGATGTACAAATGGCCAGTAAGCACGTGAAAGGATGCTCCACATCCCAAGGCACTAGAGAAATGGAAATCAACACTGCAGTGAGATACGAGATACCACTTCTCACATACTAGGTTGGCTAGAATAAAACAACAACAAGAAGAAACAACAAAACAGAAAATAAGTCCTGGTAAGGATGTGGAGAAATAGGAATGCTTACACATTGCTGGTGAGAATGTAAAATAGTTCATCCTTGTGGAAACAGTTTAGCTGTTCCTCAAAAAGTTAAACATAAGATTACCATATGACTCAGCAATTCCACTCTGTGTATATACCTCAAAGAACTGAAAATGGGGGCTTGGACAAATACTTGTAACTGGATGTTCAGAGCAACGCTATTCACAATAGCTGAAAGATGGAAACAACCCAAATGCCCATCAACAGACAAATGGGTAAACAAATTATGATATACACATACACTGGAATATTATTCACCCATATAAAGGAATGAAGTACTGATACATAATACAACAGGGATGAACCTCAAAAACATCATGCTAAAAGTGAAAGAAGCTAGGCAAAAAAGTCACATATTGTATAATTCCATTTATAAGAAATGTGCAGAATCGGTAAATCCTTAGAAGCAGAAAGTAGATTGGTTGCCGGAGGGTGGGGAAATGGGGATTAACCACTTAATGGGTACAAGGTTTTATTTTGGGGAGATGAAAATGTTTTGGAGCTAGATGAGGGGGATGCTTGCACTGGGTGTTGCTGAGTGGTTCTGTTACGTGAATTTCACCTCAGTAAAAATAAATTCACACCCAAGACCAGGTGAACTCAGAGGAACAGGGTCAGGCATGAGTATTTTTTTTAAAGATCTCCAGGCCATGTGACCTTGTAGCTGTGGCTGAAACCTGCAGATTTAGGTGGAAAGGAATGTGGCTGTCCGTGTCCAAGCGTGTCAGAGGAGGGGGAAGGGCTGCGTCACACCCAGGATAGGCTGTCTCACTGATCACCATGTGGATCCTGGCTGAGACCAGATTGGCAGGGTCATTCCCCTTCTTACGGTGCTGGGTAAGATTCTAGAATCACACTGTAGTCTGGCAGTTGAAGGGAGCCACCCACCCGGAGGAAAGATGATTTGAACTGTAATTAAAGTGATATTTTGAGCACATCTGACTTTATTATGGGCTGACCTTAAATGCTATATGTCCTTGTACATTTTAATTCTACATATGCTTACTCATGCCATAAAGTTCCTGCAGGATGTTGCTGAGGGGAATAGGTGTCTGGCTACCATTTATTCAGTAACACATGTTTATTGAGCTGCTGCTAAGTGCTGGGCACTGTTCCAAGCACTGGAGTTTTAACAGTGAACTAGCACGTGATAACCTTGTTTACACTGTAGCGGGAACACCACTCTGACCCTTGTCTATATTCTGATTGCCTGCAGCCCATGTGACCATGGTGTCTGTGTCTAGTTTAAGGAGTCTCTGTTCCTATTTTTGGTTTCCCTCTGGTAGGTGAGATAACCCCAAGGTTATGGTTTAACTGCACCATCAGCCTTTAACCATCTTGTGACACTTTTGTATGATAAGTCAGCCCTCTAGAGTAAGGCTGGCAAACTTTTTCTAAAGGGCCAGATAGTAAATATTAAAGGCTTCATGGACCAAGAGGCAAAACTGAGAGTACTAGGTAGGTCCCTACAGAAGCCTGTGAAATGTGAACATTTACAAATGTAAAAGCCATGGTTGGCTCATGGCCCTTGTGACAAGCAACAGGCTCTGGGGGGTCCCTTGGCAGAAAGTGTGTCTGGCGGATGGAATAACAGTTTACAGTCCTTCTCTCACCTTCGGTCTTAGAATGAGGTGGGCTCTCGTGGCTGCCTTGCTGCCACAGGGAAGCAGTTCCTGGACCTTGTGCTCTGGCTCCCCTTGGGCATGAGGTCTCTCCATCAGGGGTCTCGTATGCAGGGCCTTCATTATCTTCACCTGCATTACTGACCTTTCATTGGTGGCTGCCCAAGGCTGTCTCCAGAACACAGTGAGATCTGCTCTCCTAGGCAAAGAAAGGAAGGGGATGGGAGGGAGGGAGGGAGGGAGGAAAAGTATGAAGCATAACTGGGGTTGTACCATATGACTTAGTGAGCTGATCAAAATTAATACTTTGTCATTTGGTTGTCATTAATTAATATGTTTTCTTCATCAGTGGGGCAGCTCAGTAGCTGCCTTTAAGCATTGTTGTCCTATAACAGAACTTTCATTTTGGGGTAACTTTTAATAATATTCATTTGCATGTTTTCCCCTTGGACATTAAAAATAAGTGAAAACTTTGCCCAACGAGTAGACAAAGATCATTGACTGTACATTAATTAAAGTTCAGAGTTTTGTCTGTGACTTCAAATGCATCAACTGAAGGCAGATTAAAAGGTTTAAAATGAATGTTTCAAACTCAATTGAATTTTTGAGTCTAAAACTCCAATACCACTCACTGGTTAGCGAAAAGCGTGGCCTTTGTATACTCTTACCATAATTTCATATGTAATTAATCAGCTTCAAAATAACCTGGATAGAAGCGAAGGATTAAAACACCACGATCTACTCTTTATATTCATCAGTTCAGAGCTGCTCCATAGGGCAGTCCAGTCTCATGAAAGGAAGTCCTGTCAACACTTTTTTGTATTCTTATGTCATGAATATTCCAGTGTTTTTAAAAGTCTTTGCTATCAGCTAGGGCTGAGTAGTTCCCTGCCTTTTCCCCCCATTTTTATCTACTAAGGTTCTCTGTAAAATGCGTCATTCCTACCGTGGGCTGATGTGCTGGCCTTCCGCTCGTCTGTGCTGCGGACCTGTCCCCCTCACACCTTTCACCCTGGAATGCCTTCCCCTGCCTCACCCTGGGAGCCTGGCGTAAATCTCATTTCACTCTCTTTTTCTCTTCAGCACACAGGAATTCCTACCTCCTCAATTGCCGTCACTTACCTCCAGGTTGAGATTTTGCGGTTTTGGGGGCGGGAGGCACTGATTTATAAGCTCTCATGTATTCCACAACCAGTAACATCTACTTAGACACCTGTTAGGTTTAACTGGAATTCATTGCTGTGCCTTTTCCAGATCCTTCAGTGCTCATGTCCTCATTCCAATATTTGAAGATGAACTAAGTGCTGGATGTTAGCAAGATGGGGGGAGCCGAGGCGGCCTCTCTTCAACATAACTCGCCGCCTGCTGAGGTGAGTGTTACGAGAGAGACCTGCCCGCGTTCGGAGGCGTGGAGAAGGGTCCCAGGGAGGAGTTCATGTGGACTGCCGTGGTCCATGGCTGCGGGTGACTCCTCAGTGGTCTTGGGGGGTGCAGACCTCCATCCAGGGCCTCACATCCAGCCTAGTGTGTTCTCATCGCTGTAGAGCCCAGGTGTGTTTCCTCGCCTGTGTGTCACAGGACGAACTGGTCCACTGAGAAGCTCTGCGAGGGAAGGGCAGAGTTACCTCTCAGTACGTTTAGGCTGGCGTTTCTCAGCCTCAGCACCGTTTACCTTTGGGACCCAATAATTCCTTGTTGGGGGTGGTCCTGCACATTGTAGAATGCCACCGGCGTCCTGGACTCTGCCCACTAGGTGTCAGTAGAGCACCCCTTCCCCCCACAAGCCCCCATTTTTAATGAAAAAGCTGTCTCCAGACATTCCAAATGTTCCCTAGGGGAGAATTCCCTTACAGAATCTCAGAAGTTCACAGTGTAGGCTTCCATAGGTTTCTTTTTTTTTTTTTCCCAGAAACTTAAAAGTGTCATTTTACTCAATATTTCCTAAACTTATTTGGCTATAGATGCGGAACACTTCTGTTCGCATAGCAGCTATTAACATTCCTTGGAATTAGGGTTTTATGAAACACCTTGAAAAAGGGCTGGTTTCTTCCATCTGTAAGGGTTATGATGGAAGGTCATATGCTGAGGAACAGTATTGCTAAGTGTTACTTGGAGAGCATCCGTCAGGACTTTCCTGAAGCAGATGCAGCAAGGAGTACGTCTCATCTACCCCAAGCTTGCTTCCCTTCAGACTGTCCTTTGGAATCCCCTTCTCCTTCTGCAGGTGGGCACACTGACATCGGGGCAATTTGCATTCTCTTCCCGGGGAGGAAAAGTGTGGGAGGAGGTAGTCTTATCAGTGTCCTACTGGGACCCCAGTGCCCCATGCAGCAGCCAGATGCTGTCCTCCAACTGCAAACCCCTCTGGGGACACTTTCTTCTCCTTTATCTTCTTCGAAGGCTTCAACTGTTGTCTTAGAGACCATATTTCACTATATAAGAATGTTGTGGGGAGATTTCCCCTTCCCACCCCAAACCCTAAGAACAGCCTTGAATCTGCTAAGGGGAGCATGGCTGAAATTGTTTGTTAGCATCATCTTATCCAGGTGAAAGCCTGCACATGTACTCACACACTGATGTGTCTCAGCTGGACTTTCATGTGAAGTGTCAGGAGATTCTTTTCTCCTGCAGATCTTGGCTCAGGCAAGAAGAGATTTGGGGTTGACAAGTTGTTTTACTCCATAAAAAAGTACTTTTTCTGCCCTACATAGAGCATTAGGGAAACCAGATGTATCCCCTTGAATATTTATGGTTGCACAGCTTCTTCCATGAATAATTCATCACACATAGTACTGCCTACCCATCAACAAGGCTGCACAGGCGAGGATAAGGAACAGAAAAAGCTCCCTCCTCCCCCTTTCCCTGGAAGTCCCAGTACCCGAAGCAGACAGATGGGGAGCCACATGCCTTGCTTGGATCACCCTGTGAAAGAAAATAAAACACACTTCGTTGGAATTTTCTACAACAAGCCTTTATTACTTCAGTAAATCACGGGGAGCAATCGTCAGGAAAAAAGCATTGCTTTTCCAGCCAGACTTCTAAGAGGAACATTTGGCTTCTTTTCTTATTATGGGGCCAAATATCGTTGCTAAATCAGTCTATTTCAAATACATAAGGAAGCTTTCTGCCTCATAGAAGTGAGCTGTCTCCAGCTTATATAGCTCTTAAAATTACAGACACCTTTGTTTCTGATTTTAATCACGCAAGAGTGTTAGAAGATATTTTAAAAGTTAAGATAAAAAGTCACCTATAACCCTAACACATAAAGATAAGTACCCTTTATGTCTTGCTCTGTAACTTTCTAGGATATACAACCCTACTAAATATGTACTTAAAAACAAAAGTATTTTTTAATACATCTTTATTGGAGTATAATTGCTTCACAATGCTGTGTTAGTTTCTGTTGTACAACAAAGTGAATCAGCCGTATGCATACATACATCCCCATATTCCCTCCCTCTTGAGCCTCCCTCCCACCCTCCCTATCCCGCCCCTCTAGGTCATCGCAAAGCACGAGCTGATCTCCCTGTGCTATGCGGCTGCTTCCCACTAGCTATCTGTTTCACATTTGGTAGTGTATATATGTCCATGCCACTCTCTCACTTTGTCCCAGCTTACCCTTCCCCCTCCCTGTGTACTCAAGTCCATTCTCTACGTCTGCATCTCTATTCCTGTCCTGCCCCTAGGTTCTTCAGAACCTTTTTTTTTTTTAGATTCCATATATATGTGTTAGCATACGGTATTTGTTTTTCTCTTTCTGGCTTACTTCACTCTGTATGACAGTGTCTAGGTCCATCCATCTCTCTACAAATAACTCAAATTTCTTTTTATGGCTGAGTAATATTCCATTGTATATATGTGGCACATCTTCTTTATCCATTCATCTGTCGATGGATACTTAGGTTGCTTCCATGTCCTGGCTATTGTAAATAGTGCTGCAATGAACATTGTGGTACATGACTCTTTTTGAATTATGGTTTTCTCAGGGTATATGCCCAGTAGTGGGATTGCTGGATCACATGGTAGTTCTATTTTTAGTTTTTTAAGGAACCTCCATACTGTTCTCCATAGTGGCTGTATCAATTTACATTCCCACCAACAGTGCAGGAGGGTTCCCTTTTCACCACACCCTTTCCAGCATTTATTGTTTCTAGATTTTTTGATAATGGCCATTCTGACCGGCGTGAGGGGAAACCTCATTGTAGTCTTGATTTGCATTTCTCTAATAATTAGTCATGTTGAGCATCTCATGTGCCTCTTGGTCATCTGTATGTCTTCCTTGGTGAAGTGTCTATTTAGGTCTTCCGCCGATTTTTTAACTGGATTGTTTGTTTTTTTGATATTGAGCTCCATGAGCTGTTTGTATATTTTGGAGATTAATCCTTTGTCTGTTGTTTCATTTGCAAATATTTTCTCCCATTCTGAGGGTTGTCTTTTTGTCTTGTTTATGGTTTTCTTTGCTGTGTTCTTTGCTGTGCAAAAGGTTTTAAGTTTCATTAAGTCCCATTTGTTTATTTTTGGTTTTATTTCCATTACTCTTGGAGGTGGGTCATAAAAGATCTTGCTGTGGTTTATGTCAAAGGGTGTTTTTCCTTTGTTTTCCTCTAAGAGTTTTATAGTGTCTGATCTTACATTTACGTCTTTAATCCATTTGGGGTTGATTTTTGTGTATGGTGTTAGGTAGTGTTCTAACTTCATTCTTTTACGTGTAGCTGTCCAGTTTTCCCAGCACCACTTACTGAAGAGGCTGTCTTTTCTCATTTGTATGTTCTTGCCTGCTTTGTCGTAAATTAGGTGCCCATATGTGCGTGGGTTTATCTCTGGGCATTCTATCCTATACCATTGGTCTATATTTCTGTTTTGGTGCCAGTACCATACTGTCTTGATTACTGTAGCTTTGTGGTATAGTTTGAAGTCAGGGACCCTGATTCCTCCAACTCCATTTTTCTTTCTCAAGATTGCTTTGGCTATTTGGGGTCTTTTGTGTTTCCATACGAATTGTAAAATTTTTTGTTCTAGTTCTGTGAAGAATGCCATTGGTAGTTTGATGGGGATTGCAATGAGTCTGTAGATTGCTTTGGGTAATATAGTCATTTTCACAATATTGATTCTTCCAGTCAAAGAACGTGGTATATCTCTCCATCTGTTTATGTCATCTTTGATTTCTTTCAGCAGTGTTTTGTAGTTTTCTGAGTACAAGTCTTTCGCCTCCTTAGGCAGGTTTATTCCTAGGTATTTTATTCTTTTTGTTGCAATGGTAAACGGGAGTGTTTCCTTAATTTGTCTTTCTGATTTTTCATTGTTGGTGTACAGGAATGCCAGAGATTTCTGTGCATTAATTTTGTATCCTGCAACCTTACCAAATTCATTGATTAGCTCTAGTAGTTTTCTGGTGGCATCTTTAGGATTTTCTGTGTATAGTATCATGTCATTGGCAAATAGTGACAGTGTTACTTCTTCTTTTCCAATTTCTATTCCTTTTATTTCTTTTTCTTCTCTGATTGTGGTGGCTAGGACTTCCAAAACTATGTTGAATAAGAGTGGAGAACCTAAAACAATTAGAGAAAGAACAACAAAAAACCCCCAAAGTTAGCAGAAGGAAAGAAATCATAAAGATCAGATCAGAAATAAATGAAAAAGAAATGAAGGAAACGATAGCAAAGATCAATAAAACTAAAAGCTGGTTCTTTGAGAAGATAAACAAAATTGATAAACCATTAGCCAGACTCAGCAAGAAAAAAAGGGAGAAGACTCAAATCAATAGAATTAGAAATGAAAAAGGAGAAGTAACAAATGACACTGCAGAAATACAAAAGATCATGAGAGATTACTACAAGCAACTCTATGCCAATAAAATGGACAACCTGAAAGAAATGGACAAATTCTTAGGAATGCACAACCTGCCAAGACTGGATCAGGAAGAAATAGAAAATATGAACAGACCAATCACAAGCACTGAAATTGAAACTGTGATTAAAAATCTTCCAACAAACAAAAGCCCAGGACCAGATGGCTTCACAGGCGAATTCTATCAAGCATTTAGAGAAGAGCTAACACCTATCCTTCTCAAACTCTTCCAAAATATAGCAGACGGAGGAGCACTCCCAAACTCATTCTACGAGGCCACCATCACCTTGATACCAAAACCAGGCAAGGATGTCACAAAGAAAGAAAACTACAGGCCAATATCACTGATGAACATAGATGCAAAAATCCTCAACAAAATACTAGCAAACAGAATCCAACAGCACATTAAAAGGATCATACACCATGATCAAGTGGGGTTTATTCCAGGAATGCAAGGATTCTTCAATATACGCAAATCAATCAATGTGATACACCATATTAACAAATTGAAGGAGAAAAACCATATGATCATCTCAATAGATGCAGAGAAAGCTTTCGACAAAATTCAACACCCATTTATGATAAAAACCCTCCAGAAAGTAGGCATAGAGGGAACTTTCCTCAACATAATAAAGGCCATATATGACAGACCCACAGCCAACATTGTCCTCAATGGTGAAAAACTGAAACCATTTCCACTAAGATCAGGAACAAGACAAGGTTGCCCACTCTCACCACTCTTACTCAACTTAGTTTTGGAAGTTTTAGCCACAGCAATCAGAGAAGAAAAGGAAATAAACGGAATCCAAATAGGAAAAGAAGAAGTAAAGCTGTCATTGTTTGCAGATGACATGATACTATACATAGAGAATCCTAAAGATGCTACCAGAAAACTACTAGAGCTAATCAATGAATTTGGTAAAGTAGCAGGATACAAAATTAATGCACAGAAATCTCTGGCATTCCTATATACTAATGATGAAAAATCTGAAAGTGAAATCAAGAAAACACTCCCATTTACCATTGCAACAAAAAGAATAAAATATCTAGGAATAAACCTACCTAAGGAGACAAAAGACCTGTAATTAGAAAATTATAAGACACTGATGAAAGAAATTAAAGATGATACAAATAGATGGAGGGATATACCATGCTCCTGGATTGGAAGAATCAATATTGTGAAAATGACTCTACTACCCAAAGCAATCTACAGATTCAATGCAATCCCTATCAAACTACCACTGGCATTTTTCACAGAACTAGAACAAAAAATTTCAAAATTTGTTTGGAAAAACAAAAGACCCTGAATAGCCAAAGCAATCTTGAGAACGAAAAATGGAGCTGGAGGAATCAGGCTCCCTGACTTCAGACTATACTACAAAGCTACAGTAATCAAGACAGTGTGGTACTGGCACAAAAACAGAAAGATAGATCAATGGAACAGGATAGAAAGCCCAGAGATAAACGCACGCACATATGGTCACCTTATCTTTGATAAAGGAGGCAGGAATGTACAGTGGAGAAAGGACAGCCTCTTCAATAAGTGGTGCTGGGAAAACTGGACAGGGACATGTAAAAGTATGAGATTAGATCATTCCCTAACACCATACACAAAAATAAGCTCAAAATGGATTAAAGACCTAAATGTAAGGCCAGAAACTATCAAACTCTTAGAGGAAAACATAGGCAGAACACTCTATGACATAAATCACAGCAAGATCCTTTTGGACCCACCTCCTAGAGAAATGGAACTAAAAACAAAGATAAACAAATGGGACCTAATGAAACTTCAAAGCTTTTGCACAGCAAAGGAAACCATAAACAAGACCAAAAGACAACCTTCAGAATGGGAGAAAATATTTGCAAATGAAGCAACTGACAAAGGATTAATCTCCAAAATTTATAAGCAGTTCATGCAGCTCAATAGCAAAAAAACAAACAACCCAATCCAAAAATGGGCAGAAGACTTAAATAGGCATTTCTCCAAAGAAGATATACAGACTGCCAACAAACACATGAAAGAATGCTCAACATCATTAATCATTAGAGAAATGCAAATCAAAACTACAATGAGATATCATCTCACACCAGTCAGAATGGCCATCATCAAGAAATCTAGAAACAATAAATGCTGGAGAGGGTGTGGAGAAAAGGGAACACTCTTGCACTGCTGGTGGGAATGTGAATTGGTACAGCCACTATGGAGAACAGTATGGAGGTTCCTTAAAAAACTAAAAATAGAACTACCATATGACCCAGCAATCCCACTACTGGGCATATACCCTGAGAAAACCATAATTCAAAAAGAGACATGTACCAAAATGTTCATTGCAGCTCTATTCACAATAGCCCGGAGCTGGAAACAACCTAAGTGTCCATCATTGGATGAATGGATAAAGAAGATGTGGCACATATATACAATGGAATATTACTAGCCATAAAAAGAAACAAAACTGAGCTATTTGTAATGAGGTGGATAGACCTAGAGTCTGTCATACAGAGTGAAGTAACTCAGAAAGAGAAAGACAAATATCGTATGCTAACACATATATATGGAATTTAAGGGGAAAAAATGTCATGAAGAACCTAGGGGTAAAACAGGAATAAAGACACAGACCTACTTGAGAACGGACTTGAGGATATGGGGAGGGGGAAGGGTAAGCTGTGACAAAGCGAAAGAGAGGCATGGACATAGATACACTACCAAACGTAAGGTAGATAGCTAGTGGGAAGCAGCCGCATAGCACAGGGAGATCAGCTCGGTGCTTTGTGACCGCCTGGAGGGGTGGGATAGGGAGGGTGGGAGGGAGGGAGACGCAAGAGGGAAGGGATGGGGGAACAGATGTATATGTATGACTGATTCACTTTGTTATAAAGCAGAAACTAATAAAAAAAAATCCCCCCCCCAAAAAAAAAGAAGAGTGGAGAGAGTGCACATCCTTGTCTTGTTTCTGATCTTAGTGGAAATGCTTTCAGTTTTTCAACATTGAGTATGATGCTTGTTGTGGGTTTGTCATATGCCTTTATTTTGAGGTAGGTTCCCTCTGTGCCCATTTTCCTGGAGAGTTTTTATCATAAATGGGTGTTGAATTTTGTCAGAAGCTTTTTCTGCATCTATTGAGATGATCATATGGTTTTTGTTCCTTAATTTGTTAATGTGTTGTGTCACACTGATTGATTTCTGTATATTGAAGAATCCTCGCATCCCTGGGATAAACCCCACTTGATCATGGTGCATGATCCTTTTAATGTTCTGTTGGATTCTGTTTGCTAGTATTTTGTTGAGGATTTTTGCATCTATGTTGATCAGTGATATTGGTCTATAATTTTCTTTGTGATTATCTTTTTCTGGTTTTGGTGTCAGGGTGATGGTGGCTTCGTAGAATGAATTTGGGATTGTTTCTCCCTCTGCAGTTTTTTGGAAGAGTTTGAGAAGGATTGGTGTTAGCTCTTCTCTAAATGTTTGACAGAATTAGCCTGTGAAGCCTCCACGTCCTGGACTTGTTTGTTGGAAGATTTTAAATTATGGTTTCAATTTCATTACTTGTGATAGATCTGTTTATATTTTCTAATTCTTCCTGGTTCAGTCTTGGAAAATGTACCTTTTCAAGAATTTGTCCATTTCTTCATGGTTGTCCATTTTATTGGCATATAGTTGTTTGTAGTAGTCTCTTATAATCCTTTATATTTCTGCGGTGTCAGTTGTGATTTCTCCTTTTTCATTTCTAATTTTATTTGCATCCTCTCCCTTTTTTTCTTGATGAGTCTGGCTAAAGGTTTATCAATTTTGTTTATCTTCTCAAAGAACTAGCTTTTAGCTTTATTGATAGTTGCTATCGTTTTCTTCATTTCTATTTCATTTATTTCTGCTCTGATCTTTATGATTTCTTTCCTTCTACTGACTTTGGGTTTTCTTTGTTCTTCTTTCTCTAGTTGTTTTAAGTGTAGAGTTAGATTGTGTATTTGAGATTTTTCTTGTTTCTTGAGGTGAGATTGAATTGCTATAAACTTCCCTCTTAGAACTGCTTTTACTGTGTCCCATAGGTTTTGGGTCATCATGCTTTCATTGTCATTTGTTTCTATGTATTTTTTTTTATTTCTTCTTTGATTTCTTCAGTGATCTCTTGGTTATTTAGTAGCGCTCTGTTTAGCCTCCATGTATTTGTGTTTTTTTTTTTTTTTTGCAGTATGCGGGCCTCTCACTGTTGTGGCCTCTCCCGTTGCTGAGCACAGGCTCTGGACGCGCAGGCTCAGCGGCCATGGCTCACGGGCCCAGCCGCTCCACGGCATGTGGGATCCTCCCGGACCGGGGCACGACCCCATGTCCCCTGCATCGGCAGGCAGACTCTCAACCACTGTGCCACCAGGGAAGCCCCGTATTTGTGTTTTTACAGGTTTTTTTTTCCTGTAATTGATTTCCAGTCTCAAGCGTTGTGGTCAGAAAAAATGCTTGATATGATTTAAATTTTCTTAAATTTTCCGAGGCTTGATTTGTGACCCAAGATGTGATCTATCCTGGAGAATGTTTGGTGTGCACTTGAGAAGAAAGTGTATTCTGCCACTTTTGGGTGGAATGTTGTATAAATATCAGTTAAATCTATCTGGTCTGTTGTGTCATTTAAAGCTTGTGTTTCCTTATTTATTTTCTGTTTGGATGATCTGTCCATTGGTGTAAGTGGAGTGTTAAAGTCCCCTACTGTTATTGTGTTACTGTCGATTTCCCCTTTCGTGGTTTTTAGCATTTGCCTTATGTACTGAGGTGCTTGTATGTTGGGTACATAAACATTTATAATTGTTATATCTTCTGCTTGGATTGATCCCTTGATCATTATGTAGTGTCCTTCCTTATCTCTTATAACAGTGTTTATTTTAAAGTCTATTTTGTCTGATACGAGTATTGCTACTCCAGCTTTTCTTTGATTTCCATTTGTATGGAATCTTTTTCCATCCCTTCACTTTTGGTCTGTATGTGTCCCTAGGTCTGAAGTGGGTCTCTTGTAGACAGCATATATATGGCTCTTGTTTTTGTATCCATTCAGCCAGTCTGTGTCTTTTGGTTGGGGCATTTAATCCATTTACATTCAAGGTTATTATCGATATGTATGTTCCTATTGCCATTTTATTAATTGTTTTGGGTTTGTTTTTGTGGGTCTTTTTCTTCTCTCGTGTTTCCCACCTAGAGAAGTTCCTTTAGCATTTGTTGTAAAGCTGGTTTCATGGTGCTGAATTCTCTTAGCTTTTGCTTTTGTGAAAAGCTTTTGACTTCTCCATCGAATCTGAATGAGGTCCTTGCCGGTACAGTAATCTTAGTTGTAGGTTTTTCTCTTTCATCATTTTAAGTATATCCTGCCACTCCCTTCTGGCCTGAAGCGTTTCCACTGAAAAAATCAGCTGATAACTTTATGGGGATTTCTTTGTAAGTTATTTTTTGTTTTTCCCTTGCTGATTTTAATATTTTTTCGTTGAATTTAATTTTTGTTAGTTTGATTAATATGTGTCTTGGTGTGTTTTTCCTAGGGTTTACCCTGTATGGGACTCTCTGTGCTTCCTGGACTTGGGTGACTATTTCCTTTTCCATGTTAGGGAAGTTTTCGACTATAATCTTTTCAAATATTTTCTCAGACCCTTTCTTTTTCTCTTCTTCTTCTGGGACCCCTATAATTCCAATGTTGGTGTGTTTAGTGTTGCCCCAGAGGTCTCTGAGATTGTCTTCAGTTCTTTTCAGTCTTTTTCCTTTATTCTGCTCCTTGGCAGTTATTTCCACCGTTTTGTCTTCGAGCTCACTTATTCATTCTTCTGCCTCAGTTATTCTGTTATTGATTCCTTCTAGATATTTTTCATTTCCGTTATTGTGTTGTTCATCTGTTTGTTTGTTCTTTAGTTCTTCTAGGTCTTTGTTAAACATTTCTTGTATTTTCTCAATCCGTGCCTCTATTCTATTTCCGAGATTCTGGATCATCTTTACTATCATTACTCTGAATTCTTTTTCGGGTAGATTGCCTATTTCCTCTTCATTTATTTGGTCTTGTAGATTTTTACCTTGCTCCTTCATCTGTGACATATTTTTTTGCCATCTCATTTTTTTTTTTCATGAGTGGGGTTGTGTTCTGGTCTTACTGGATGTTTGGCGCTGAGATGAGGAACTCCGTGTTGCCTCACTCCGATGAATATTCCCTGGGGTCTGAGGTCCTCTGTTAGTCCAGTGGTTCAGACTCGGAGCTCCCACCACAGGAGCTTTGTTCCACCCCCTGGCTCGTGAACCAAGTTCCCTCAAGCCACGCAGGGTGGCAAAGAAAAAAAAGAGAACAATAACAAAGTAAAAAATAAAATTAGACCAGGAAACTAACAGGTATGTTAGAAAGAATATAAAAATAAAAGTGTAGATGAATCAACATCCGCAAGGTACAGTACCACAATAGTAAAAAAGAGGAGAGAAAAGATAAATAAATAAATAAGGGCGGGAAAGGCCTAAGCAAGGGTGAAGTTTGGGTGTTGGGTGGGGCCTATGCTCAGGACCCACAGGGCTGGAAAAGGCCCTGGGGCCTGTGGGGGGCGGGACTTAGTCTCAAGGAGCAGAAGGGCCCAGGCGTGCCCCCCACCCCTGGCCTCAGAGTGTGGGGACCGCTCCTGGGAGCCCAGCAGGCTTCCTGGGCTCGAGTGGGTGGGGCAAACGCCCTCCGCTCCTCTCCCGCTCCTCCAGTCCTGGAGGGCCCCTCCTGCCCGCCTCTCCTGATCTCCCTGGCCTCAGGGGCGCCAATCTTGTCTGGCCCCCACTTGTCCCCGCCGTCAGTCCCCCCACGTCCTACCGGTTCACCTTGGGGTTCTTTCTGTCTCCTCGGGTGTCAGAGTCCCCCACCAGCGCCGGCAGGCACCCTAGTTTTGGGGAGACACTAACTCCGTGTCCTCCCACAGCACCATCTTGACTCCTCCGAGCTTACGGGTTTTATTACAACAGTTATCTTATTGTCTGATTTTCTTACAAGCTGCCTCAAAATGTTCCAAGGACCAAGAAGGGAAATAATTTTTTTGTTGTTGTTGCTAACTTAACACTTAAAGTAAAGCACAGAAGCATAGCTAGGATAGGAAGTAGTGAATGAAATATGTTTATTATTTTTTAAAGTAGTCAGTCTTCACCAGGGAGAAATTACTAGTTCAGGCTAGTTCTTCTCTTCCCAAGGTGTTTATATTAGAAACCTACTTTCTTTTGTATCTAGAGAGAGAAAATTCATAATTTTTAGGACATCATCACCTCAGAAAAGTCCCCGTTGGGGTTGTGGCCACACGGAGCAGAGGAAAAATGCAGTATTCGTGAGGCAGTAACTAAGCCAGCATGCTTTATGGCTCCTGTTATCCAGTGATGGGAGAGAGGAAAACCGTCTGAGCCACAGTGTCTAGTTTCTTCTATTAAGAGTCTTGCAGAGAAGGTATGCACTTGATGGAAGGTTCCTATTGCTAAACCAGTTTGAAAGCCAGTCACTTGAGCTATTGATCTCTGCCTAGAGGAGTCACACCAGAATCATCCCTAAAATAAAAGCCAGCTGCCCTGGATGGGAGCCCACCTCACTGGGTTATCCTTCCACATCTCGCTAGACCTGGGCTTTAAGAGAAAGCTGGGGTTGGGCCCTGTGGGTCAAAGACAACTTCTCCTACAGTATATTCTTCACTTCGGGCTCCCTTCAAATCACAGGGTAAAATTGTAGGGGGTCTTCTTTTAAATGGCTTTTCTTTTTCTATGTGTGTAAAAGGTAGAGTCTGGCTCCCACTCCCAGTCTGAGCCTTTTGGGAAGGTTCTCCCTGAGCATCAAGGCTCCATTTATCTTCTAAAGCCAGACTCCAGATTCTCTTGAATAATCCCCCAAGAGTGAAGTCTCAACATTCCTTGCCTCTCCTCCCCTGACGGAAAACCTGAGGCCCAGCATCCCAGGAGCGGTCCGTGCAGGGTGGCCCTGATCAGTGGGGAGTGTGATTTGCACAGTCACTACTGGCAAGGTGGCATATTTTGGGTGATGTGGGTATTGCCCACCACCCACAGTTGCTGGGAAATGCTACAGCCAACTTCTCAAAAGGAACTGCCCTGCTGATTTCTAAATAAGTTCAGTCTGGGTTGTCTGTGCAGTAAGCCACGTGTTAAGTCCCACATTCTACTGCTTGCTGTGGAACTCGGTGCTGACTGAGGGGTCAGAATGGCCATCAGTAACAGGTGAAAATGCTTATAAGTGCTCTGTGAGGGAGCAAGGCCCACTGGGAGAGGGCCCGTGTAATTCTGGCTTCTACTGCCAATGCAGTGACCTTTCCATGGGCTTAATCTCTGGCTCAATTCAAGTTTCCTAATGGCCTACCATGAACTTCCAAAGAATTCATGGGAAAGGAAGGTGGCTGCTAAAGGAAAATGAATCTCTGTTCCAGAATCTGCTGTGAGTCAGGAGCAGGAAAGTGACAGGTAAACATGCTTTTCTTGCTACAAATAGCAACACTAAAACTCTGACTTAAATATGAAGGGAAATGTATGATCTCTCAACACAAATTTGAGGGGCAGCTGGGCTTCAGGCATGAAAGTTACAGTTTCATTCCTTCCATCTGTGGAGAGAATAAACCGGCCCCCTCTTTGTGAAAGGAAAGCTGCTCAGGTTCTTTAGAAGTAATGGTTACTGAGGGTTTGAAGACTAGCTCGGCCTCATTGAGACTTACCCATTAGTAATCATTACTCAAGATTCACAAGGCTCCCCACCGCAGCTGAGGGCATGTCATAAAGATGACAGTCTCCTTAGGTTAATTTAAGCATGCGGGCAGTTTTTAATGCAATCCTCATTAAAAATGCCAACAGCATTTCATCTGGAGCCAGACAAGTTGATAGTAAGGTCCAGCTGGAAAATAGTATTTAACAATAATGGGAAAACCATGACCATGAAAAACAATAAGAACAATACCTTGATACCTACCGGGAATCCTAACAATCCCTGAAGGCTGTGTGGGCAAAGAGCCTGGCACCGGTGCAGGAGGAGAGGAGTGGCCCAGCGGAGGAGAAACTAGCGCCCAGGAAGAGACAGCGTTCGGCTTCACGGCTGGAGCCGACGGCTCAGGGCTGCAGGTGTTGAAGCCGCTCTGCTGCACAGAGGGCTTCGGCGTGTTCTGCTTCTTGGTTGTGTTGAAGCTCACGCAGTCTAGGGCCCTCGTCCTGGCTGGTAAACTTTGCAGCCTTGCACGTTCTCTGTAAATCACACGAGTCATCTTCACGTTCACCGCATGTTCAGTGACCTGAAGAACCCGCTGGCCCACTTCTCTCTCATATTCACCTGCTCGCCTTATTTAATACCACAACTTAATGGACAGAAGAGTTGCGCTGTTACTTGTGTTCCTCCAGTGTGGCTTTGGGCTAACCGACGGCACTTTTCTCCAGCTGCACTTGTGAAGCGTCCTGCGCGTGGCAGGAGGTATTTCCCTAGGTGCTTCCTTTCTTTGACCTGATTAGAACATTAGCTTGGTCCTAAAATACAGAAAGAAATTTCAGCTCATAAGATAAACGGCGCATTGTCAAAAAGATTCTAAAAGACTATGTTTAAACTGCTCCTGTCAAAAGGCTGCCTTGAGAAGGGATCGTATTAATTAATGGCGTGGTTTCTTGCTGACCCTGGACCAGCGGGATGGTTATAAACGTTGTCTGTTTGTCTTACCTGTCCTGGGGCCCCCGTAGTCCAGCCATAGGAATAACTAAATGTCCTGGGGAAAACCCTACCACCTCGAGGAGCAGGAACGAGGGGGAAAGCCAAGTGAGGGACGGCCCCTCCTACTCACCTCTGACCCCTCGTGCTGCAGCCCACCTTCTCCAATCTGGGGCCAGGACCTCCCTCCCATCTTAAGGTGCCTGGTCAAGACAGAGGCACCCTTGGTGGGAGACAGGCAGCCTGCCTGAGGCCAAACAGGAGGCCTTGGTGAGCCAGACCCCCTTCTCCTTCAGCTCACGGTGAAACTCCGACTTGTGGGACTCCGAGCTGCCCTCCTTGCAAGTGAGGATACACCCCCTGCAGGAGTGTGCCCGGGCTGCCTCAGCAAAGCGCCACAGACCTGGCAGTTTGAACAAAAGAGCTTCATTCTCTCGCGCTTCTGGAGGCTAGAAGTCAAGGTCAAGGTGTGGGCAGGGCCAGTTCCTCCTGAGGCCTCTCTCCTTGGCACACGGACCCCATCCTCCCCGTGTCCTCACAGGGTGTCCCTCTGTGAGTGTCTGTGTCCTGATCTCCTCTTATAAGGACACCAGTCTTATAGGATCAGGGCCCACCCATGACCTCATTTACCTTCATCACCTCTTTAAAGGCCCATCTCCAAGTACAGTTAGATTCTGAGGAACTGGGTGTTAGCACTTCAACATACGAATTCTGGGGGCACATAACTCAGCCCTGACAACCCCCAAGCTCCGTTCCCAGCAGAGTCGACTGGAGAGAAGGTGGAGACGGGCAGATTGAAGTGACCGTGTTAGTTGCCACCACTCTCAAGGCCTCCCATGGATGTCGGGGACTCGGCACTCTTCACTCCTAAAAACAGAAGCATCCAGAATACAGCTAGAGGCAACATCTCTGCCCAGAATACATGCAGGAAGTGTGAGCCGCTCTGCATCCAAAGGGCATGACAAAACAGAGTGCTCCCGTGCTGTTGGGACAGACCCTGCAGCAGCCAGACACGGGCCACCCGGGAAGGACACAGTCCTCGTCAGGGCCGTGGCCCATTGGGACTGAAGGGCTCCCGAGACTGCAGGCCCAGCCTGCAAGCCGCGCATGGCCCTGTCCCCTGTGTCACTCAGAGGCTGGCTGGGACAGAGGGGACTCAATAGGAAGAATTGTGCATCAGGTAGCAGAGAGCTGAAGGAGCCAAAGGCTCGTGTCGGTATCACAGAGGCAGTGACTAGGGGGTCAGCTCATCCCAGGGCTGTGGGGAAACGGGACAAGCTGAGAGGAGAGCCCAGGCGAGCCACAGCTGAAGCCTGCGAGGAGGACCGCACGATGGGGGCGCGTGACAGAGAGACCCGTGGAACAGGGTGCTGCCCCCCGGAGCTTGGGGGGGCCTCTGCAGAGCTGGGATTAAGACCTCTGATGGCAGCTGCGGCTGGCCGGTGCTGGCATCTTCGAGGGAATCCCACGAGGCTAGGAAAAACAGCAGTGTGGAACCCACCGCTGCTGCTGGCTTCACCCCGTTGCTGCTGGGGTGAAGAAGCACCTGTGGCGATGCCGGCAGGGGCAAGACGTCCTCCTTCCCCTCCAGTCTTGCAGCTGCTCTCCGGTGCTCCCCAGGGCAGAGCGTGACGCACAGGGCAGAGCTGGTAAAGCGGAAACGTCGTCCGCAGAGTCTGAGCTCCGGCCGCACAGAGCAGAGCTGCTCCTGCCGCCAGCAGCGTGTTTGCAGAGTGAACAACAACTTAGAGGAGCTTATGATGAGGCGTCAGGGAGAGTCTCCAGCCTGTCATTTCACAGAAGACGGGAGGGGCGGCAGCACCCTTCACCGGAAGTCATGTGGTTTAGGCATTTGCGGTACAGAAGTTAACCTCAAGTTTCCTTCCGCATCAGCACAAGGGGGCCGGGTCACTTTATCGACGTGATCTACAGGGGCTGAAATAAAGGGTGCAGGAGAAGTTCGTCTTAGATACCTGTTCGAGGACTTGCTAGAAGTCCGTCCACTTCTCTGAGCACTTCATCCAGTAGAAGTGGTTATGACGTCATGGCACCGGAGTAGGGGCTGAGGTTTTCACGTTACCTACCGTTTATGATTCACACTGTTTACCTGATAAGACACCAGCAGGCAAAAGTACATGAAAGTGTTTCACAAATACTGGAATTGCACCCTGGACACCCAGGCTTAGTCACGATTGCACCTTGTAATATTTCCTACCCAGACATAAACAATTTTTGGTATTGAAATAGAAGCAAAATAACTCAGTAATTGCCACTTCTTCCTTCTTGTAGACAGTGTTTCTTGCTCTGGGTCGCACATTCATAGTGTGTTTTATACAACATATGTTTTAAGTAACACCTGGGAGGTGCTAAATATATCTTGAACAGCAATAGTAAAGGGACTTACTCATCTTATGGAAATACTAATAACCTCAGTGGGAGATTGAAATTGATATTAATAACATATGTCTCCAACGAAGTGTGCAGAATCCTGCAGAAGTCAAGGAGTATTAGAAGCTACCAGACATTGTGGCACATCCTCCTAAAGCTTCACTTTAGTAAAAAGTTTGAAGGAAATAAAGCTCTTTTTAAAACAGTAAGGGTAGGTCAGACACTGAAATTATAGAGTAAGATGAAAAATTTCATGTGGACTTTCAGATAGAATAGACTTTAAAAAATTTTACCCTTGATTCTGATGTCATATCTCCAGGTCCCCATGTCTGAGTTTATTCTTCTCTGCTATGGGGGACTTTATGAAGTTTTGGAAGTGGGGAAGGAAACTTAAATAAGTGAACAGTTTGTATTTTTAAATATTTGTGGGTTTAGTGCTTCAAGTGATATATACAGAAAGAAGGAAAAATCTAAGGATTTTTCCAAGTAAATTCTTCAAGGAATTTGCTCCAATGTGTAGATAAGATATCTGCATTTAGCACTGCCAGTCACTATCAGACTTCACAAGTGGTGTAACATTTCCTTATCTGATCACATTCTTTGAATAAAAGCCATCTTTGCAGTAAATGCAAGACTAAACTTCAAAGCAAGACCACAGATGGACATAAATTTCCTATTTTTAATATCTTAATTGATATAGCTTAGTATGTACAAAATAATACATATAATAATATATATGTGTTGTAATAATTCAAAGACTTATAATACTTAATTTTTAAATCCATGCATTCAGAGAATCAGGGACATAGCAGACCACAAGCAGTTTTATTGTCCAAGGTCTTTTTAAAGTTTTGTATAATGGCTAGGGTTTTGTAAGATCATATAAACACTGCATCATCATTTAATTGTCTTGCCTCATGGTTATATAAAAGTGTTAATTTGCGGAGGACTGAGGCCACCTTTTACCATTTTTCTGCTTTCTCATTAGTTACCAGTGTTGGCCTCACGGCAGGTATTTACATACCAATGAATAATAGCAGCTAGCAAATTAATCAATGATCTCCCTGAAGTGCATGTGTTTGGTGAATGTGCCTTCATAGTCCTTGGTTATGAAACTATATTTAAGAAGTCAACAACTTCGTGACAGTTGTGTTACTCTAATTTCATGATCTGAGGATAAAAGTCTTCGTTCAGCAACATTTGAATAGATTCCATACAAATGGAACCCATAGTAAATAAGCAAGTTTGACAGACTCTGTGGAACTAGTAGATATTTCTGTGTTGTGAACAGTTGCTTTAAAATAGAAGGAGGTATTTGATTTGACTTTTAGTTCCTGTTCCAAGTTGATGGCTTGCGTTTTAGAATAAACTCGCCAACTGGAACATTTGCCTTCTCAGTGGGTCTGGTGTGTGCGTGTGTGGTTGCCATAAAGAAAACCATAAAGCCGTACTGCCTGGTCTTGCAGATGCGGCTGTGTACTTTAATATGTCTGGAGACAAATCTTTTGTGGCCAAATACTGGGACACACACAGTAAGTATTAGGGTATACTTCCTAGGACTGTAGGATGGAATATTCGAAATCGGGACTCTTCCCAGAAACCTGCAATTATGGTTTCCTATTCCCCAGATGTCCCCATTGTGACTTCTTATTCATTGTTTCCTGTCTGTTCTCAACCACCTATATTGATTTATCTCCTCCCTCTCATCTTCCTGGTTTGACTTCCCTGGGACGAGGACAATAACCATGATGGAGTGGATTTTGTAAAGAAAGGGCACTTTGTGGGCCAAGTCCGTGGCTGTTAGGTGCAGAGTGAGGAATAGCAGATAAATTGGATAAACGGGGTCCCCAGTACTGCCTGTGGAGACTCGCGTTCCTGCCCGGAGTGCAGAAGTGAGGTGCTCAGCTCCGAGGAGCGCCCTGGGGAGCTTGAAGGCTTGTCTCTTCCGGGTGGTGCCGGGTGAGGATGGGGAAACAGATGGAGCTCGGGGAGACTTCCTGGCTGTGCCGGCCTCACAGTCACTGGTGCCTGGAGAAGAAGTTCTTGAAGGCGCTGTTGTAGTTCTTGTTGAAGGCCGTGTAGATCAGGGGGTTGAAGAAAGAGTTGGAGTAGCCAAGCCACAGGAAGACGCTCTTCCAGGTGGCGGGGATGTCACAGGAGCACAGGGGGCTGACGAGCTCCGTGGTGAAGAAGGGGATCCAGCAGAGCACAAACACCCCGATGAGGATGCCCACCATTAGGGCGGCTCTCTGCTCCTTCTGTTCTCTCCACGTGGCCCCTTCTGTCTGGAAGGTGACAGTGGCGTGGCGGACGGTGAACAGCATCTCGGGCTGCTGAGCGCAGGCCTTCACCTGGAAAAGGTAAGCAGAGGCTTCAGGAAGAGCCGCCTCTTCACGCTGCTGGGTCTGGGCGGGCTGAGCCTAGACGCGGGTGGACGTGAGTCCCGCACGTCCACTTCAAGAGAACGTCCTCAGTTGTCCGGTGCAGGGACCGGGCAGCATGTGGGGTCTACCCTCGGCTATGAAAACGTGCTGACAGAGCTGGGTGTTTGCTTACATCTTAGAAATGGAGGGAAAATAGGAACGTCTGCAACAATGCAACGACAATGGAGTCCCTGTTGCCGTCTGTTCAACAGGGAACAATAGAAATAAGCAGGTCATGCCGTGTATTTATGACCGCGGAACATGAGTAATCAAAGCCCGCTAAATCCTTATCACACCCTGTACATGTGGGACCCAGTATTCCAAAATCTGTAACTTTCTGGGTTTCTGTGAATCCCCTCTAAAAAGTTAGAATTTTCCAGAACTTTTCTTCTGGTATAAGGTTCCTACTGCTGTGCTTCCAGAACATATTCTACTGTTTGGGACAGTTCACTCACCAGGATGTTTATCTCCCTGTTTATTGTGTGTTCCGCCCCCTCCCCTGACTTCTATGGAAAACAGAGGCTCTAAACCCACAGTCCCTCCACCTAGGTTCTCTCAGGTCCTCTGGAAGGCAGGTTCCCACTGAACTACGTTCTCCAGCTTTATTTCACATCCCTTCTCCGAGGGGGTGGAATTCTTGGGAAAGGAAGCTCTTTCCTCCGTTCCAGCCCTATTTTTTAGATCTTTGGGGAACTGGAATAAGGGGTGTCTGATGATGAGGCCCCCTAAATATAAGGAAATTGCAGTGGGCTGATTTGCTAAGTGAGCAAATTAGTTGCTCCAGTCACAATGTGGGACAGTTTCTGGGTCGGTCAGTCATTCACTAGTGGTGAGACTACCCTGACATTAAATCCTCTTCTTCCCAACTCCAGCCTTCTGTGACCCCTGTATGCTTGAAAAGGAGAGTTACCCAGCTCGCGCCCCAGCAGCACACAACCTTTTAGGCAACGGACTAGGTCAGAAGGTCTTGTCTCTTTAATCTAACCCATGTAACCAGTTCATGGCTACATCTATAAATTGGAGTCAAGAGGAACTAACTTCCCTATTGTATAGAATAACTGAGCTGAAAATAGGAACACTATAATTAAGGGAATGTTAGCTCATGTATGAATTATTAAATTTATGTGATAGCCTTCCTGTCATCTGTTTGAAAAACAGTGAAACCCCAAGCATTATACAATTAAACAGACGATCGTGAATATTGAAACAAATAGTTCCTTTTTCTGCAACCCTTAAAAACACATATAAAATAAGAAGTGAAAATTTCTCTCTCCCAGTCTCACCCTGGGATGGAACCATAGTTACCTTTCTTATTTATTAGTGTATATCTGGGAATGCATTTCAGGGAGTTAATTTATAGAAATGCAAACACAGTTTTAGTTTCATTTTTCAGCATGAAGAAAATAGGGAAAACTACCAATTTCCTTAATAAAACTCAATCCCAAAATGGCATCAAGGCAGCCATTTCCTAAAGATGGCAATGGAAGAATAATTCTGGTCCTGACTCTTAAATCCCTAAGAAATTCTCCTTCCTTTCAGACCTTTTTGCTGGTAAGACTGGCCACTCAGGGTTGTGACGCCATTGTGACCACCCGTTAATTCTCTATAGCACACCTGGTGTAAAAGCGGAACATTTAAACCAGACTCAAAGGCCCTGGGGTAACAGTAGAAATAAATACAGCAACGCATAACTAGATATTCTGACTTTTGAGCTATGACACACTCTAGGGAATCTCTCCACCCCTCCCATCCCCGCTCCCTGTCTGCCTTCCCTGTGGTCAGTGCCTTTTCAGGTTGGCTCCAGAAGCCCATGCTTAGTCCTTTAGATACTCAAATTCCAGTTGCAAGACACACTGAGCCCCACGATTGGACTCCCAGTGTAAGACCAATCTCCTGTGAAGGGTGAGATCCACCCCCGGTGCTACACGTTCTATTTGTAGGAGTTTGCTACTGCATAATGGAAAAAGCTGCAAGGTTTCCATTCTGAGGAGCCGTCTTCTCTCCTAATGATTGACACTGAGAATGTCTGCCTCTTTTGAGACTCTGCTGGTACCTTCAGACACAGTCCTGACCTGTATCCAAAGGGGCTGCCGTATCAGAATGTAGCACAGTACCTCATCATTCGTCCGAGAGACACAGGATCACAGGGCTGTTTGTTTTCCAGGTGTAGTGTAGGATATGAATATTTCTGTAGCCCAAGTATTATAAGACAGTTTTGTGGAAACCCATCACTTCAAATCATGGTCCTCGTAAGGGAATGTGAAGTGCCGTTAAGTGTGGGCCTGCTTGTGCGGGTATTTGGCAGTTGTACTGTGAAATCCTGGATTCTTCCAGTATAATGTACCCAGGTTCTTATGAGCTGTTCCCAAACATAGCATGCGTTCATAGTATCTACAAGAATTTTCCACTGTGTGATAGTTCTAATGTTGCATAAGTGTACTCTTAAAGACTTCCCAGTTACTTTATTCCTAAGCTTGTCTTTAGGATGATTTCTCTCTGTCAGTAGGACCCACAGGCATTCTATCCACAGTCCTTTTCACTGAGTTCTTAGCACAGCAGTTTGGGAGCACATTCGTGGGGCCCCTTTCCAGCAAAGAACCTAAATTCATTTTTAACAGTTCTTTTAATGTTCCATGGGGTCTTCTCCCACTTCTTAGAATTCTATTTTGAATTCAAGTTAAACCTTTTTTACTAAATACATTGTTTTTATGGTTTGCTTTGAATAAGGAATTTTCATAGGTTAGAGAACTCCGTGTTTCTCAGAAAACCACACTCTCTATGACCTTGATGAGAAATGTTGAGCATTTTATGGGTCCCTTTCTTGTGTGGCATTCAATACCAACTCACTTGGTGAGAGTGTCATTGGTCTGAAGTGGCTCTTCTGGGACAGCAGAGGCTCAGCTGGGAGGAGGGGCTTTGCTGTTGGGGAGTTTCAGGCTCCCGATGTTGGTAGGTGGTTGATTTGGTTGCTCACCCTATGGCTTTCTGACTTACAGACTCCTTAGCTCTTTGCTCATCGACGATTGCAATAAAGCACTTAATCAAGTCTGGAGAATAGACTCTATTGATTACTCTGTCAATTACTCATCATGGTCATTAGTAGACTCACAGAAAGAGAGGTAATGGGGCAAAAAAAGTGAACATTCAAGCCAAAATGTACCTTTCCAATTTATCTTTGAAGGTGCTATATCATTTAAAGCACAAACCTCACAATTTAAGATTCACATGAAAAACTTTTCTGAGTGAACACTTAGCCTCACATCTCCAAATAAGTGAATTTCGGGGGGGGGACATGGACCTATGAGTTAGACTTCTCATTCTTCCAAAATGGTTATGTGTTAAATAACTATTTACTGGTTAATCATAGATCTAGCCTGTTCTTTTATTTCCTCAAACTCTTCTGCTTCACCTCCCTGTTAATATCACAGATAATCAATAGATTATCATCAGTAGTGGGTATTGAAATTAAGGGGTGAAGACTCTTACCTTGGAAGTGTGGCTTCAGGTGATTTGCAGGTGAGACCAGGTCATTGTCACAATGTAAGATGTACTGATGAGTCAGGATGTTCAAGCTAGAAATGATCTTACCCATTTAAGGAGGGCTCCACCAGGGGCAGAATAAGAACATTCCCACAAACTTAGCAAAAGACCAACTATTCTGTAGCTGTGGTAACAAAGAGCCTTGCTACTTGTTTAAACCCCTTCAGTGGATCAAGGACAATGCAGCTCTGTGAATATACACCTGCAAACCAACCAGTTGGTGTCAGCCCTCACTTCTGAAAGTCAGCCAGTTAGGGCAGGACTCACCCCAATAAGTGCATCTCTGAGCTGCAGTCAACCGACAGCAGTCTCACATAGTAACCCCACTCTGGGGATGTCAGCTCACTGCTCCCCTGAATGTCCTCCAGTCCCTGAACTCAATGCTGTCCCCAATCCCCATAGATGGTGGGCGTTCTGCTCTGTCAGACGGTGCCTGACAAATGTAGCTTTCTCTTACTATAGTAAGGAGTATTTTTATTTCAGATACTATGTGGTGGTTGTATCATCCTTGGTCATTCTAGAGAGTCCACTGAGATCATTTTGTGGATCCTCCACAGGATTCTTGGACTGCAGGTGCATTCACTGTGCCCCAGACTCCAGTTGCCTTTGGATCTGCAGATGTGCATCATTCTCAGTGAGCTGAGTTCCAGCCAGCTCCACTGGGCTCTTCTCACTCTGTGTATTTTGTTATACAAGAATTTGTAACCAAGTGTGTCTTTGAGTAAGATCATTCAGCTTAGGTCTTTGTATCAAGTAACTAGACCTTTGTTTGAGAGGTGCACCATTTGGTAATTGACTTAAATTTTTGTGTAAGGCTATTAAATCTCTTGTCTTGGAGGTATACCATTTAGTGAAAAATTTTATGCCATAATCTACTTACTATATTGTTGTTTTCGCTGTTGTTTGTCTAAATATGCAAAGCTTTGTTTTCATAGGTTTGTTTGTTTTTTGTGCTGGAATACCTTTTTTTTCTGTTGAATATAAAAAGGATTGTTCTATAAGGCATTGGCTTGATAAGCTCTAATCCATTCCAAGGCAGATCTGAAGGCTAATGATTTGGGGACTGTTAGACTTATGACCAATTTGTGAAAAAGCAATTGATCAAACTTTGCTTTGGGTTCTTCACAAAACTTAAGTGAGGGCACTCGCTATCTTGTCAATTTATGAAAAAAAATGTCACCTTGTCTAGTTGGTATTCCAGCTCATTGGCTTGGTGGTCATATGGCCCCTTCTTGGCCTCTGGTCAAGGATCTGAGACACCATTCACAAGCACAAACTGTTGGCCAACTGTCGTGGCCTTTTTCTTGTGTGTCATGGTTTGTCTAAGTCAAAGTCGCAAGCTTCTCCTTTGTGAACTTCTATTTCCTATTTTAAATTGCACTATAATGCTAATTCTTGCACTTCTCTTGATAAATGTGAAAGAATTTTTTTTACTTAATGAGGAATTTCTGAAAGTCAAAATCAATAAATTAACATTTAAGATCAACTCTAGAAAAATTAGAAGACAAACACTAAACAGTTGAGAGTCAGCTTCTTTAGTTGTTCTGCTAAGACCTTAAAACAAAATTCTAACTCTAAGTTAGTCTCAGAGATTTTGTAACTTTCCAAAACCTCCCCACCTTGCACATCTACATCTCCCATATTTCTACTCAGCTTTACCTGACCTCCTAAATGAACTATCCTTTCTTCAGGGATTTGCTCAGGAAAAACAAAATCACATTGTAAAATTGTCAGACAAGAAGTCAAATCTATAGAATTTCAATTAAAACCTTGGTCTAGAGCTAAGATACAGGCTGTAATTAAGATTTTTTCTAAACTTCAGGGAGAAGGGCAAAAAATTGCTGTAGAATTTGGACTTTTTTAAGAGTACTGAACAAAATTCTCATTGTCCTGGGCTACAGATCAGCAGCAACTAGTTAATTAAAATCTCCCTCAGGTGTGGAAAAGTATTTAAAGCTAGAAGGATAGAAAAGAGAAGAGCTATATAGCCCAGCTGTGGACATTTAAAATATAAAAATATAAAATACATAAAGCAATTTCAGAAGGCTTTCTTTTAAGAGAAGATTAAATAAGGATTCAAAATTATAAACTAAGTATAGAAAATAGACTTCAGAAAACTTTCAAGCAGTATTCTGATGTAAACCCAACAGCTGAAGTATAATCTTGTCCTGTCTTTCTATAAATGGGCTCAAACCTGAATTAGGGAATTTAATAAGAAAAAATAAATTTAAATGTGAAATTGCCAATTTAGAAAATATCCAGTATGGGGCTAGACATTTCCAGATATCCTTAGAAAGTAAATAATACAAGATATGGCTCTCTAGATAAAACATTCAAAAGCACCTCTGTTTTCAAAGATTTGGGAGCCTAGACAAGAACACCTGTAAATATTGTCAGCAGAAGAATCCTTGAAAGAATCAGTGTCCCCTATTGGCTAAAAATCAAAATGACAACTACCTAAAATCTGTCCAGTGAAGTCACTCCAAGGGAGATATTATCACCCAACAACTTCCTGTCCTTCTAAACTTCTAAGGGGAATTGCCTATAATTACAGATGTACAACAGTACAGCTTTCTTGTTTATATGGGTGTCACCATAACTACCATTATCCCCACAATTATAAAACAATAGATCCTTCACCCTAAAATTTTAAAGTCATCTGAAAAGGAAACATGCAAATCAACTTGTAATAAGTTTTAAAATATTGAAAACAGAAAAAAATTCTTTAAAAAAATGATTGGTTGTACAGATGCTGAAATAAGATCATGAGAGACAAATTTATGGTATGGCTATTTAAAGGGCTTAAGGGAAAGTAAACCTTAGTTAATACAAAAATTCAAGCAATGAAAATCTTTAACAATCGTGTGTGCCAACTTGTAACTGATATTTCAGGATCATTATCAGAATACTTTAGTTTCTGTAACACAACTGCAAATTTAATAAGTAGAACCCACTTCCAGATAAAATGTACTGCCGTCCTTACACATTATCAGATTATAGCTGGTCTGTACATGAAAATGTGTACACTGTATATAATTCAAGACATTACTGAAGAAATAGCAATGATCCTGGAGTCCTTAAGGACAAAAGACACCACAGACAGAAAGATTAATTAGACCAGAATGCATGAGAGTCCAGATTGATTCTTCCTAGGTTATCATGAACGTGCCTTTTTGTACCAATGTGAAAATGCTGGGCCATGCTCCAGGTGGATTAATTCAACCACATGACACCTGTCTAAGAACTATTGCCTATTGAAGCCCACCCCTTAATTCAGTAATCAAGGCTTTGCCTCCTTTCCTCAGAGAAATTACAGGCATCAATTAAACTAGTGTCAGCACATCTTCAGAACTTATATTAAGCCTTTGAATCTTACGTTACCATATGTAGTAAATCCCCATTGCTAACTGAAACCAGCCAACATTTTCCTACTGATGGGTTAACTGTGATTCAGTATCTGTTGTCCAGAGCTTTAAATGCTTCTGCACAGCGCTGTTCTGACAGACGGATATGTTGATTGATGTGCAGTCTGAACATCAGATGTCCACAGATGAAACTTCACCTTCAAGGAGAACCAGCAACAGTGGTGAAGATTTGGACAGTCCTTGATGGTCTCTCTTGAAGCTTTGGCTGAATGAGACCAAGATCGGGGGGTGAGAACTAAACTTAGGGCGGGTCTGAGTGTCCTTCAGCCTGGATCCAGCCTTGAACGTACTCTGTCGGGCAAGGGCAGTTCCTCTCAGGGGACTCGGTCTTGCAAGCCCTGCCAGTCCCTCACTTCCGAAAGTCAGGCGTCCAGGGACGGACTCACTCCAATAAACTCCCACTGGAGTAACGCCCAGCAAACAAAGCTGCTCATACAGATGATGTCCACCCACTCAGACCTTGAAAGTCCCCCAGTCCCTTACACTAGCAAGGCATAAATCCAGCTCTGTCTTCATGTCAGCTCTTAAGTAGTGGTTTCATCAGACTTTGTCAAGCGTGCAAGGCCTGCCTCTCTTGTGTTTCCTGTTTTCATCTTGGTATCTGACAAGGGTTAGGCTTTCAGTATGTATTTGAATAAAACTCTGAAGATACAGAACAGGGAAGAAGCGTTGTGTTTCCCTAGGTAGCATAGCTAGTTGGTGGTAAAACTGTATTTAGAAACGTTGGCACCTGCTACCACACCGAGAAATCAGGAAGCCTGGTTTTTAATTAACCCTTCATAGTAACATGAGGACAGAGGCAGCGCCACATTTTATGCAGAGCCCTGGGTCACTTAGAGGCTTTGCAAAGCCAAGGGACCCATTTTTGAAAGTTATCCGGCAGAGAAAGAGCATGAAACAGTGCTTTGCTTCTGCTCTCTCCAGAGCTGAGCAGTGAAAACCGCTCTTCCTTCCACACTAAGCCCTCTGAGACAGAAGTATAATTGCTTTTCCCTTTTAAAGTTGTTTAGTATTAATTATAAATTGTGTTTACCTGGATAAGCGCCCTGGCAGAAGAGGGTCTGTGTAAGGAGGGCCTTGGTGGGCAGCCAGCCTCCTGTTCCTGACCTGGAATTGGGGTGGATGCACACACACATGGACACTCCAGGCAGTTTGGTGGCACTCTTAACCATCAGCACTCTTTGTCCAGTTTAGAAATCTAACCGGTCAGGGTTTCCCAGATTTGGCACTATTAACATTTTGGTCTGAATAGTTCTTTGTTGTTCAGGCTGTCCTGTGTGTTGTAGCACGTTCAGCAGCACCCCTGCTCTCTACACGCTAGATGCCATTAGTACCCTGTCCCCAAGTCTTGGTAATCAAAACCATCTCCAGACATTCCAGATGTTTCCTGCGGTAGGGGAGGGTAATTTGGGTGAGACTTTTGTTCTAGATAAAAGGACAGGTGCCCTCTGGCCCCCTTTTCCTTCTTGTTTCTAGAATGATGCCCTCCCCTTTCTCCCATACCTACACCTCTGGTTCCTCTAAGCTTGACTGACTGGTTATACTTGGAATTAGCTGCTGACTCAAAAAATACAATCATATTGCAGTGTTCACAGTGCATGTCTCTCTCACTAGACCAGACTCTGCATAGGCAAAGCTGATGTCTTTATCAGTCCTTGACCCCTTGCAGCAAAAAGCCTGCAGTATGTGCTCAGTGCGCTTAACTGAACTTCCTTTGTTGTCCCGGAGCCAGTAACAGAAACGGGTGCCGCGTAGTATTCTGACCTAACTTAAATGTGTGAATCAGGTTCAAGGGATCACCCTTGGCAATGAGTGTGGTAGGGGGTGGGCAGCCTGCACAGCCAGTGGCTTCATGTGAACCCTTATGGTCCCTGAATCTTGAATCGTAGGGTCAGATTACCAAGAGTGAACAAAAAGCAGGAAAGCGTGGATGGAGAGAAGATGAGAAAAGAGCCCTCACGGGTGCTGTATCAGTTGCCGTACCTTAAATGCCACTTGTAAAGAGCTGGGGAAGTGTCTGCCTTAGCGTTTTAATTTCCTCCTGCAGCTTTAGTCATGTCCCGGGAGGCAAGCGAGTGGTCCTCAGCTGCACGGACAGTCTGATCAGGGGTGGGGACAGGCCCAGAAAGTAGCACCACAGGCAGTGGGAGCATATAACAAGGGCAGGCTCTGAGACAGGTGTAAACAGCATCTTTAATCTTGCGAGAGGAGAGGAGGATGCTGAGCACGACAGTGACCCAGGAGATACCACACTTCGCAAAATTAATTGGCAAAGAAAACAACAGACTGGGTTGAAACACTAACCTGCTCTGCTTGATGTATGGCAGTCTTCCTGCCAAGTCAGATGACCGTCCCTCCCTTCCCACCTCCTCAAACACCCCCCACTGTAAATGCAGGAAGCTGCACTTTTCTCTAGTGCAGCCCCAGACACCAACTTCCTCAGGCGTTCTAAAGGATGTTATAGATCCATAGAATTTTCAAGTCCAGTGGGACCCTGCAGAATTCTGTAGTCCAGATCCCTCGTTTTATATATAGGGAAAGAACCCATGAGGGATGACCTGCTCCGTGAATCTGAGCAAGTCAGAGCAGAGTCTGTGATGCTTGCTTTCTCTCTCCCAGTCTACCTCCTTCCCTTCCCCACCAGCCCCTGCCAAAATACTAAGAAGTCCCACTTTCTACGGATGTGTGGGGAGATGTGCTGGGGATGAGGCCTGTGCAAATGCAAGCAAAGTATTTTTAAGGCTCACGTTAACACCCACCTCCACAGCTTCGGATACGGGGGAGACGCTGTTGGCCTTCCGGGGGCCCACGCGGAACTTGGCCGCCTTGTAGATCTTCCAGTACACGAAGAGCACCACGCAGAGCGGCAGGTAGAAGGCGCCCACGGTGGAGAACACGGCGTAGGAGGGCTCGCGGCTCACCTGGCACTCCTCGCTGCCCTCCGAGTAGGTCTCCCCCCAGCCGAAGAGCAGCGGGGCCAGGGAGATGACGGCGGAGAGCGCCCAGGTGAGCGTGATCATGAGGTTGGAGGTGCGCTTGCGGGCGCGGAGCGTGTACTCCAGGTGACGGGTGATGGACCAGTAGCGGTCCAGCGCGATGGCCGTCACGTTCCAGATGCTGGCCGTGCAGCAGAGCACGTCGCATGCGATCCAAAGCTGGCACAGCCGCCGGCCCAGCTGCCAGCGGCGCCCGGACAGCTCGTGCACCAGGCTGAGCGGCATGACCAGAGCGGCCACCAGCACGTCCGAGATGGCCATGGATGCCACCAGGTTGTGCGGGACGCGATGGAACGTGCGCACGCGGAGAATGGTCGCCAGCACCAGCAGGTTCCAGGCGAGCGTCGCGGCCACCAGGAAGCCCAGCAAGGTGAGGGCGAGCACCCCGAAGACGGAGAGGAGGGGCACACTGGCGCGCGGGTCTTGGGCGTCGAAGCTGCGGTTGGTCTCCAGAGGGGCGGGGGTGGGGAGGGTGAAGCAGGTGAGGTTCGGCGGCAGATCCATGTCTGGGCCAGGAGCCGGGCTCCGCGGTGTGCGGAGGAGGGGCGCTCGGGAGGAGGGCTGGTGACCACTCGGGCCAGTGGCGGGGTTTCTGGAGAGTGTCTGTGGAGCCTGCCCCGACCCCCCGCCAGCGAGCCTCCGTGGGAGACGGTGTGTCGGAGAGGAGAGGAGGGCGCTGGGCTGCGGCGGCTCTGAAGCCCTCAGGCGCTGGGAGAGCAGAGGCGGGGGCCTGTGACTCGCAGCCGGGGCCCGTCTAAGCTGTCACGTGACCGGGGCTCTTCGCCTCGGCGGAGACAGCAGTCTGGTCGCCCGGAGTCGGGCATCTCCCAAGTGGAGGAGGAGCTGGGCGCCCCCGGAGCGTGTGGGCGCCGGGAGACGGGCTGGTGCGTCAGAGCGGTAGTTCTCACCGCGCGGCCTCCCTTCCCGCCCGTCGCCCGCGGCGGCAGCGGGCTGCAACCTCAGCTCCGTGCTAGGGAAGCCACGCAGGGACCTGCTTTCTAGGTCCTGCCTTCTGCAGTTCGCCCGCCCCTTCCCCGCCCCGTCTGGGGCTGCGGCTCCGGCTCCGGAGAGCGAATGCTGGCGCGCCCACCCAGACCTGTCTTATCGAGCTGGGGATCCAGCCTACGTAAGGCATCAGCTGATAAAGCCGCCTCGCGCCCCGGGCTCGCGGCACCAGCGCTGGCGCTGTCCCCGGTGCTGCCAGCTGTCCCCGCCCCAGCGCGCTAGGCTCGGTGCTGTCCATGGTGCTGTCGCTTCTCCCCGAAATGAGTTCCCCTGGTGGAACAAGTTTACCAAAGAACTTTCCTTGAAACGTTCCTCTAGCCACCGCCTACCCACGCCCTTCTAGGGGTGGTCTGGATACCTTGAGCGGGTTCTTAGCTTTCCACAGGTCTTAACCTTTGCTACGTGTGTTCCGAGTTAAGGGTCTAAGATGATTTCGCTGGCTTTTTTTGCTCTGGATGAGTTCAGTGCGTGATTGCATTCTTACACAACACCTGGTCCTTCCCTTCAAGGGTTGTTTTCTTTTCAGGAGAAAAAGCAAGATAGCAGTTGCTGCTGCCCTAGAGGTGGCTGAGGTATTGGAGCTAGAACGTTTAACCCGTTTCCTCCGAGTCACAGAGAAGGTGCACAGTCTCCAGTGCGTTCTGTCACGTTTGCTTCTTGCAAAGGGGAAAGCTGGATACAAGTTGTTAGGAAAGCTCCATCTCACTCGCAAAAAGAGGGGGCACGTTTAACTCTTTCCCCCCACACACTCACATAACCATACACATATCCACAGTAATTGAGGAAATATCGAAAGTTCCTACCCAGAAGTTGTGACTTTCAGATAGACACATGATATAGCAAGATAAAATAAATTAAAATCAGGAAAGTGAGATGACAGAAAGGAAAGTAAGATGGCATTAAGCTTTCTTTTTTTAAAAGTGCCTACAGTGGGTGTCATGGAATCCTGTACATTTACAAGTGGTTGGCCACAAATTTGGTTGGAAGCTTTTTAGCTATTTGAACATGAGAAAAATGTTTTGTTACAAGATTCCATTTCTAACAGAGTAAAACAAGCATCAGGAGACTGTGCTGAGAGGAGAGAAGCTCCTCCACTGGAACCCAGAGGAGAGGACGCTGTTAGGAGATGTTGAAGAGAATGTTATTCATTAAATAAAGATTGTTCGCAGAGCTGCTTCACCAAGTATCTCTTAAAAACATCTGACAGTGGCTTCTTTGTGCACTGCTACTCTGTGTGGCTCTAGTCAAGGGACCAACGTGCTCATTTAGAGCACATCCCCTTTTTGGAGTCACGGAACTAATTAGAATGAGATGTAAATGATTGATCCCCTTCTTTCGGGGAAAAAAAAAAAAAAAAAAAAAAAGGTCTGAACAATTCTGCATTCCGTTTCCGGGGCCCATGACCAGGAGGAATGGATGAGCTGCATTTCTGGTAGTCAGGCCTTGATGATGATATGTCTCAATACAGATCTTGGAAGGCATCATGGGCTTGAAATTATATCCCATGCCCCCCACCCCACCCCGCCCCGCAGCACTGCCTGGCACAGCTGTCTGTACTGATAGTGAAGTGAGTAGCTGTCAAATAAGGGACTGAGCCGGGGATAACTGAGGATACTGTGTGCAGATCAGAGCATCATAAACTTAAGAATTGAATGGAATGTTCTAACAAAGAAGAGATCCAATGGAGTATTTCCAGAAGAACCAAATTCTGTTGAGAAATTCTGGTTTATCTTCTTATACAGACACAAAGGAAAAATCAGAGCATTTCAGCTTTTTAATCCTAAAGCATGGTCACACTTTCAGCTTGAAAAAATGCAAACAGGTGTAAAACTCGCATCTGCCATAAAGCACCTCTGAAATGCCAGTTTTGAGGAAAGCATTTTCTTGTTTACCACCTATAGGCTGAACTGTATCCCTTCTCTCTTAAAACTCACGTGTTGAAGTCCTGACCTCCAGTACCTCAGAATGTGACTGTATTTGGAAATAAGACCTTCAAAGAGTTAAAAAAGTTAAAAGGAGGCTGTTAGAGTGGCCCCAATTGAATCTGACTGGTGTTCTTACAGGAAGAGGAAATTGGACACAGAGAGACACCAAGGATGTGCACGCACAGAGGAGAGACAACGTGAGGGCACAGCAAAAAGGTGGCCATCTAGAGCCAAGGGGGAGACCGCAGGGGAAACCGCCCTTGCTGACACCTTGCTTTTGGACTTCCAGCCTCCTGAACTGTGAAACTGAAAGTCAATTTCTGTGGCTTAAGCCACTGCATGGTATTTTGATATGGCTGCTCTGGCAGATGAATACACCATCCAGCAAAAGATACTTGCAAAAGATGCAACCAGATAACTAAATAAGGTGACATGCTGTGTGGTGGTTTTACAGACATATTAACAAATTATAAGATACCTACTAAAACATGTCTTTATAAAACGTAGTTTGTGGCCATTCTAGCAGTAATTAGATTGCAGGCTCAATTGTGTATTGAAGTTACTTACAGTTTGTGATTAAGCCAAATAAGCATATGGAAAACTGCTTATTTTAACATTTTCTCATTTTCTTAGTGGGAAAGTATGCATCTGTTTCATTCAAGTAGGAGCTGATTCTTAACTAAAAGTTTGAAAGTAAGAAAAAATTGGAAACACAGAACAGAACCTTATTTTACCCCACTTGCAAGGATCTGATGGGTAAGATTATTCCTACCACAATTTTATGAAATCAATAACTCATTAAAAGGTCATTCTTATTATACAAAATCTATATTATATACCAGGCATTAAATAAGTGTCCCTGTATGATCATACCACAAAATTTTTGTGAGAAATTGTTATCCCTATTTTATAATTGAGGAAACTGAACCTTGGAGATAAAGTAACTTGCCTCCAAATCACATAGTATTTGAACCCGAGTGTGACTACAAGCCTGTGCTCTTAATCAGTATGTTTTACTAAACTAATCTAATAATCAGGATTTCAAAATAGTTGCAAGCTAAACCCTTGTGTTAGTTGGTTCAGGCTGCTGTAACAAAATACCGTAGACTTTGGGGCTTAAACAACAGGAATTTATTTGCTCATAGCTGTAGAGTGTGGACATTTGAGACCAGCCTGGTGAGATTCTGATGAGAGAGGTTCTGATGAGAGAGAGAGAGGGAGAGAGAGGGAGAGAGGGAGGTCCTTCTCTGGTAAGGCCGCAGTCCTACTGGAAAAGGGCCCCGCACTTATGACCACCTTTAATCGTCAAAGTATTCTGTGTCCAGATAACAGCCACATTGGGGGTTAAGGCTTCAACATATGAATTTTGATGTGTAAGGGGGTACAGTTCAGTCCATTTGCAGCCCTAAAAGACCAGTTACTGATAAGGGAATGAGCCAAACAATTTACAGAACTCAAGGTGATTTTTCCCAATTTTCCCGAAGGTGGTAGAAGATAAGAATAGCTGGAAAAGCCTTTCCTAATATTGATCTTCTCTATATGCCAAACAATGGCCAGAAAAATCCAGGCTTGCTGTTTTGTCAAGAAGAAAACAGAATTGTATTATGGATGGAATGACTAGTGTGCATTCAAGCTACAACTTAAGACATGGTGGTCCCCACACTGTTTTAAAAAATTGCTTACCCCTATTTATATATAAAAAGTCTGTTTTCTTGTCCATTTAACTCATTTCAGAGTAGAAAACAACCGTACGTCACAGTGCACTGAAAGGTAAAGAAGGGGAGTGTACTGCCAACTGGGGGAAATCCTGCTTTCACTGAGGCTATCTTAAGCTCTATACACACTGTGTGATTAACACAGAAGAGTGTGCTAGTCACAGTCTAGACTAAATGTGATAAAGTGGCATTTTTTTCCTTTTTCAAAGGATGAAAATATACAAATAGAAGTTATTTTCAGCTGAAACCCCCGTTGAGTGCCTTGCCCACACCTATGCACACGTCCTAGTTGGGGACTCTGTGGCTGCAGCAGCTGGAGCAGTATGCAGGGACTTGGTTAGAGGGAGCGCAGCGTGGCCAGGGGTCATCACTCAGCACAGCTCCAGGGCAGTAAATCCCCTGCTGCACTCTCTCAGCTTGAGCACACAGTGTTTTGGCCCCTAAGTCCATGTCTTCCTGAATCTGCATGTCTTCCTGAATCTGCAGAAACATTTGACTGCGTGAACTGGTCAAATGATCCCAGTCAGCCATAGGCAATTCATTAGGCTGAACAATTTCTCGGTCAGAAAACTTTCCTTGTTATTTTCCTATCACACTCAGCAAAGAGCCTGAAATACATTAGACTCCATAAATATTTGCTGAAAGAGGAAAAAAAGTTTTTTTAATTATCTCGTGAGTAAACTACTGATTTTGGCTTAAACATGGGCAGGATATCTGAGCAGAAGCATTGTAATGTAGAAATTAAGTTAACCTTTTTCGTGGGAACCTCAGAACAGTGATGCTTTACATTTTTAAAGCATAGTTGTTACAAGGAAGGTGAAATGTTAGGAATGAATAGATGCTAACTTTTACTGAAGTCCTATAAAATAAGGTTAGGACATGGTTATGGAAATTGCACCTCTTGGGTTATATGATGTTCCTCCCATAATTATGGCAACAAGTCACAAGAGCAGAGTGGCAGCCAGAAGCCAATTCACAGAGAGCTATGGAGGTGGTAAAAAGGGCACAGTGACCTGAGAGGCTGGATAGATGGGCCATTGGCAAGAGCTTCGCTCTTAACTTAAGCACTCAAAACAAATCACATGTGGATGGTTAGGAGGCCTGAAGTATTTAGCCTAATAAAGAAGCCACAACCCCCTGGTTTAGGTTGTCAGACCTAAACCACTTCTCAGGCCCAGAACCCATTGACCGAAGGAGAGGCCAGGTGCCTGTGATGAATGATCCTGCAACACAGTACTAGGTGTAGTCACTAGAAATACCCTCAGTCCTTCCCCCAGAGAACTTATGGCTGTGTTCAGTTTACTGTGCATGGAGGAGAGGAGACATCCATCCTTAGAGGACTGATAGGCACAGAATCTGAGCTGACACTAATACTCAGGAATCCAGAGTGCCGCTATGGTCTCCCTGTTGGAGCAGTGGCAGTTGGAGGCCAGCTTATAAATGGAGGCTGGTCAGGGTCCAGCTCAGAGTGGATGCATTGGGTCAGTTAACCTCCCCCACACCCGGGGTTATTTCTCCATTCCAAGTATATAATTGGAATGCACTTAATGGTAGTTGGGAGACCTCCACATTGGTTCCTTGACCAGTGGGGTAAAAGATGTTTTTTTAAGGAAGGCCAAGAGGAAGTCTCCAAAACATCTTCCCCAACCTGTCAGGCAAGACAGCAAACAACAAGAACAGCAGCAACAGGGAGGGGAAATGGCAGAGGTTATCGCCTCCCTGTCTTATCCACATGCCATTCACTAGTTGGTCCCTACACCACCAGTTGGGTCCTGGCAGATGACAGTGATCTACCACAAACGCAGTTGAGTATCAGCACAGTTGCGCAGGCCGTGCGGGGCTGGTAGACTTGCATCTCTGCTGGAGCCGATGAGCACAGCCTTCGGTACTTGGTGAGCAGACACTGATCTGGCGACCGAGCTCTTCCCATTCCCATCAGGCAGGAGAACCAAAGCAGCTCCCGCTCCCTTGGAACAGCCAGCGGCAACCATTTATGTTCCTGCTCGGGGGCTAGGTTAATTTCACCTCCCTCTGTCATAAAATGATCTGAAGGACCCTGGATCATCTAGTGGTTTTCAAAGCGTGGTACATAAACCCCAAGGAGCCCCCGAAGGCCCTTTCAGTGGGTCTGCGAGCTCCAAACTGTTTTCACAATAATAGATAGATATTGTTTGCTCTTTTCACGGTGCTGACATTTTCATCGAGGGTGCAGACGTGATGAGGAGGAAACCTGTGGACACCTGAGCACAGATCAGAGCAGTGGTATGAAATTGCAGCAGTAATCACTGGCATTCCTCACCACCATGCTCTCACAGGAAGAAAAGAAAAAACTGCCAGTTTCACTTAAGGATGTCCTAAGGAAGCAGTAAAGTTATTAACTATATTAAATCTTGACCTTTGAACACACATCTTTTTAATACTCTGGTAACAAACTGGGGTGTGCACATAGCACTTCCAGTATGCTCTGAAAGAAGATGGTTTTCTTGAGGAAAAGCAGTTGTGTGATTGTCTAGGTTTGAGCAGCACTTGCAGCTTTTTTTTTTTTTTTATGAGACACCTTTTTTACTTGACAGAACTACCAACAGATAGTAACTGTCATTATTCAGTCTTAGGTACTTGGCAGATATTTTCTTAAAAAATGAGTAAAGCGAGCCTTCACTTCAAGGAAAACGACAGACAGTACTTATTGCCCGTACTAAAATTTGAGCTTTCAAGTGAAAATGAGAATTTTGGAAAACTCATATCCACCATGGTGAACCACTTCCCAGTACTTTAAGAGTTTTTTGATGAGTTTGGTGGTGATATTAACAGAAGTGACTTTTTGATGCTATATAATGAAAGGTGTCAGTATCTGGAAGATCTGGATAACTCAGTGAGCCTTTATTATCCAAATGACCAGTTCATGATGCTTACAAAGTCACAAGAGGGTAAAATATCCATTTCATAGAGCAAAATAGATCGGTGGATTTTAATCTAACAGAGTACAAAAGGTGCATAATATGGTTTCAGATTCCACATTGCAATAAACCTTTAATAAACCACCACTTACTGAGTTTTGATGTACCATCACAGAAAAATATCTATAATTGTCTGAAAAAACTATTAATATAGTCAATTTTTCTGCTATATATTTCTATGAGCCTGAATTTTCCTTATAAACCTAAACCAAAATAACATACCATACCACAACAGATGGAATGGAGAAACAGATATGTGATTCCAGCTGTCTTGAAAAGATTTGCAAAAATGTTAAAACAGTGCCACTCATACTTTTTTTGTTTTGGAAAATATAATTCTTTTCATAAAGACATCATTTATGTAAACATTTAATGGGTTTATTCTTTTATTTTAATGAATTAATACAAAAATATTTTAAAATCTCCATTTAAATTTATATTCCACCAAATATAAATAGATATTACCCATGTAAACAAAAGCTCTTTGGGGTAATCCATAATTTTGAAGAATGTAAGGGGGGCCTGAGACCAAAATGTTTGAGGACTGCAGTTCTAGGCATTCATCAGAACCTCACGTTGGTCCGCTGTTTTGATGCAGAGTGTTAAAGCCCGTGGTGAATGCGTGTCCTACAAAGGGTGGGAATAAGCCATTTGAAGATTCAGGCATCTGCAGGGTGAAGTAAAGGTGCTGGGATTCAGTGGTCTGGGGCATGCCAGGACATTCCTTCTAATGTGAAGGAAAATGGATGAACTTCTCGCCACTAAAAGGAAAGCTTTTCTTGGGGCCAAGAGCAGGAAGGGGCTCCAGCAGAGGTCCTTCTGCTTGGGCCTGGAGGCTTGGCAAACCCTGTGGTAGTATATGTATCTGTCATGGGAAGAGACTCCATGCAGGTTTGATGGTGAGCACTAATAAGGGAGTCACAGGGTCGGGCTGTGTGTCTGCTTTTAAGTGTAAAGAGATGGATGCAGCTGGCATGGCTTGGAAAGAGCTTGGTGACCAGTGGATCAATTCCTCAGGGATGAGGGCTTACCTGGCGGGGTACCTCTGACATCCAGATCAACAGAGGTGCAAGCAGAGGTTCAGGGGATGAAGAATAGTAGTGGAGGAGACGTATAAAGAGGAGCCTCCATGAAGCCTGGAGACCGGCTGCAGTGGGGGCAGGGGGCTGAACCTTGGCTGGGAAGAGCTTCCTGAGAAGAACCCTGGAGCGTAAGAGTGAGCAGCGGTGGACACTGTGGTGTTTCTGCAGCTTCCTCCCTCTGCCCCAGGGCTGCCTTCCCCAGTGTGTGTGTGGGGGGGTGTCAGCTCCTGAGGGCTCATAGCTGCATCCCTCACTGGGACTCCCTCTCTGCTGCAGGAAACTGCCCTGCCCAAGCTTGCATCCCCTCCCAGCGGGTGGCCCTCAGCCATTTTCCATCCAATGCAGGGAGACAGAGTCCCAGGCCCCTTGCCTCAATCTGGGCCAACTCCAGCAGGCAGCTCCCGCAGGCTTGCCTGAGGCCTCAGTCACAAACACACAGTGGTCAGCTCTTCCCTCCCCCAGCCCTGCTTTCCTCACTTCCTCGTGGGTGTACCTCCTAAGAGTATTCCCAGTAAACCTACACGAGATCCTCTGTCTCAAAATCTGTTTCCAGGGAACACGATCTAAGAGCAGCACTTCACACAGAGTTCCTTCACGGAAGAGTATTATTTTGTTAAAAGACGGGCCCCTAACGCCGGTAACACCTGTCACAGCGCTTGGCAAGTGCAAATGCTTAGATGAACATAAGCACAGGAGAGGCACTTTACTGGAGAAGAAAAATCTTGATACTTTTTTTTTTTTTTCTGCTGGCTGAAGTTGCTCACTAGCCTAAAGCTAATGAACTAAAGCTAATGATTGTGTTGAGATGTTTGAACTAGCTTATGCTAGAAAAATAGAACAATTCTTACTTGTTTCAGCCTTGAAGTTTCCTATGATACAAGGGGCTGAGCATGAATGCTCAAATTGTCATTACATTTGTAAAGTTAAATTACCATCTTGGGAGGCCTCTAAGAGTGGGATGAGTAACATTTCCTGTAAACGAGTGAGTATGTTTTACTCCTGGAGCAGGTGCAGAAAACACAGATATTCTCAGTTTACCTTCCCCAGCCCCCTGCGTGTTCCTCAAGTATCTGAATAAAAGTGAGAAAACAGTACCACCTGGGGAGAGGGTAGAATAAGCTGCATCCTTTTCCGCCTGCCTGTAACAGGTGATTAATTGCTTCCTTGGTTGACCAGGTATATTTCAGGAAGCTGCTTTAAAAACAGGCATTTCCCCTGTTTGGCAGTGGGGAAAGCAACAACAACCTGGCATTTGGTGAGGCCATGTCTGTTCTCAGTTACTAGAGCCCTCTGGCTTTTTGGGACCATTTTTTAAAGTCTTTATTGAATTTGTTACACTATTGCTTCTGTTTTATGTTTTTGGTTTTTTGTCCCCTGAGGCATGTGGGATCTTAGCTCCCCGACCAGGGATCGAACCCTCACCCCCGGCATTGGAAGGTGGAGTCTTAACCACTGGGCCGCCAGGGAAGTTCCCCCCTCCCCCCGTCTGGCATTTTGGAGAATGGCCCCGAAACTCAAACGGCTGAGTGCACTGTTGGGGAAAATCCATGGAGAGACACGTTCTTCAGCACAGCCTCAGAAAAGGACGTGGGTCCTTGAGAATCCCTGAAGCCCAGAGCTCACAGATGTCGCCTTTCTCAAGCCAGTCTCTGTAATGACCACCCCCGCCCCCGCCGGGCCTGGGCAGGAGGCGGGGGGTGGGGGACAGTTCCACACACCTTCACTCCACCCTTCCTTCCCATCCTGGTTTGTACTTTGTGGATCAAGGAGTTGACGTGGATATTGTGCGACTTGCTGGCTTCTCCATTCTGATTGACCATTTGGAAACTGTCTGCATACTCGCTGGACCCCTGCTGTGAGGCACTGGGGCTCAGGTTTTATCGCCTGGTCTCTGTAATCCCCACTCTGGCTGGGGGACCGTGATGGCGTGCGGAGGCCCCAGAGATCCACGTCAGTGAGGATACAGTTTCTTATCTGAGTTGCTCCCACAACAAAACTGAGATGGGGCCTTGGGTACAGGTAATTTTGGGGGAGTTGATCTCAGAAAGCAGGAGTGAGGGGACAGGGAGAGAGGAGGATCCAGCACAAAGCATGGCGTAGAGCTGGCTCCCTGCACACATCCAGGGCTCCACCCGCCTGGAGATGAAGAGTGCCCTTAAGGGTGGGCTCACCGAATGACAGGTGTCAGATATTCACCCCCTGACTCTCAGACCCCACTGGTTGAAGTTTGCCCCAGGGGTGTCAACTTCACCACCACCCCTACTTCTGGGCAGGCTTCTGTGTGCAGACCAGGTAAGTACCCCCGGTTGTAAGAAAGCCCCAGGGCAGGAGAGTGGGGAGCAGCTCACACGGCCATGCTGTCAGCAGTCAGTGTACACAGGCTTTGTCCACCCATTTGCAGCTGAGATCACAGCTGGACCCAAGCGCTTTGCAGCCACCAGAGCTAGCACTTCCTGTAGAGTCTGAGGGTTTTCCTTGCACCCTGTTAAAGGGCCACAAGTCCCTCTGAAGAGGCTTGAAGGAAAATTTATAGTGTACCTGTGGGGCCACATTGCAGGGATTCCTCAAAGGGGCCCAGCCTGCTCCTTGGTCAAGAGGCTCTGGTCTGCCTGTGATCAGGCTTGGGTCTGGGTACCGTATTAGGGGCTCTGAAGCTTCACCATGGCGATTGGAGTCAAATCTCTGCCTACCAGACCTGGACTGTTTTCTGATGAAAGTAACACCCTATTAGGTTGCCCTTGTATTTATTTCTAGGGACCCCATGATCGATCAGCTACCACCTGGGATCCTGTGGGTCAAAACACTTGATGGGCTGTCTGTCCTTATGGTCTGTTAGATAAATGTTGTCAACCATGTCTCTGGCAATTGTTTCCCTTTTGGGATCCCCTTTTTTCAATTCAAAGCAGGGAGCTCATTTACATCTGCCATTTTCCTTTCATCCTCTATCTCACAGAACTTCTCACGGATGTCTGTGCTTCCTTTAACAATGCATTTCTGATTCCATAAAAATTTTCTGTTATGGCAATTTATTTTTAAGATTTTTTTGATGTGGACCATTTTTAAAGTCTTTATTGAATTTGTTACAATATTGCTTCGGTTTTGTGTTTGCCCGTGAGGCAGCTGGGATCTTAGCTCCCTGACCAGGGATTGAACCCCAACCCCTGCATTGGTAGGCGAGGTCTTAACCACTGGACCACCAGGGAAGTCTCTTCTGTTGTGGAAGAGGTTAAACATACTTAAAACTAAAGAGTTCAGTATAACAAACTCCCACGTACCATCCTTCCACTTCAGCACATCAGTTCACGGCTACTCGTGCCTAGCTCTACCCCCATGTGCTTTCTTCCCTGTACCTGTACACTCACTGAGTTATCTTGAAGCAAACCCCAGCATATTATTACATCCATAAATATGTTAGTATGTATCTCCAAGATAAGGACTGTTTTAAAAAACATAATCACATGCATTATCACACCTAAAAAGATGAAGACCAGTCCCTTAATATAAGTTTAGTGAACATCCGTCATCTCTTACACATACAAAATAAGAATAATTTCTCCTGTGATGAGAACTCTTAGGGTTTACTCTTATGACTTTGATACGTTAGCCCACAGTGTATGTTAAATAGTTAAATGCATCTATCACGTTGCGCATCACATCCCTAGTACTTGTCTTGTAACTGGAAGTTTGTACCTGTTGACGGCCTTCATCCAGTTCCCCTCCCCCACCCCACCTTTGATAACCACAAATCTGATCTCGTTTTCTATGAGTTTGTTATTGAAGTATTATTGATGTACAATACTATGTTCCTGGTGTACAACACGGTGATTCAGTATTTCTCTACATTTCAAAGTGATCACCGCCATAAGTCGGGTTACCATCTGTCACCATATAAATATATCAAATTATTATTGACTCTATTCCCCACACTGTACGCTTCATACCTGTGACTCATTTATTTTGTAACGTAAGTTTGTACCTCCTAATCTCCCTCACCTATTTCTCTCATATCCCTACCCACCTCCCCCCCGTCTGACTTATTTCACTTAGCATAATATCCTCTAGGTCCATCCATGTTGTCACAGATGGCAAGATTTCATTCTTTTTTATTGCTGAGTAAAATTCCAATGTATGTATCTTGTATATATCACATCTTCTTTATCCATTTGTCTACCAGTGGGTGCTTCCATATCTTGGCTATTGTAAATAATGCTTCAGTGAACATAGTGGTGCATGTATCTTTTTGAATTAGTGTTTTCATTGTATTCAGGTAAATATCCAGGAGTGGAATTGATGGATCATATGGTGGTTCTGTTGTTAATTTTTTTAGGAGCCCTCATACTGTTCTTCACAGGGCTGCATCAATTTACATTCCCACCAACAGTGCGGGAGGGTTCCCTTTTCTCCACATCCTCACTAACACTTGTTTTTTGTTGTCTTTTTGATAATACCTATTCTGACATCTGTGAGGCATTATCTCATTGTGGTTTTGATTTGCCTTTCTCCAGTGATTAGTGATGTTGAGCATCTTCTCATGTGCCTGTTGGCAATCTGTATGTCTTCTTTGAAGAATGTTTATTCAGGTCCTCTGCCCATTTTTTAATTGGGTGGTTTATTTTTCGGTGTTGAGTTGTATGAGTATTATATATACACATATATTCTTTGTATGTTTTGCATATTAATCTCAATCAGATATATCATTGACAAGTACCTTGTCTGACTCCGTAGGCAGCCTTTTTGTTTTGTTGATAGTTCCCTTCACTGTGCAAAAGCTTTTTAGTTTGATGTAGAACCACTTGTTTATTTCTGCCATTGTTTCCCTTACCTGATAAGACATAACCAAAAACTTTACTAAGACCAATGTCAAAGAGCATACTGCTTATGGTTTCTTCTAGAAGTTTTATGGTTTCAGGTATTACACTTAAGTCTTTAATCCATTTTGAATTTATTTTGTGCATGGTGTGAGAGAGTAGTCCAGTTTGATTCTTTTGCATGTAGCTGTCCAGTTTTCCCAGCACCATTTATTGAAGAGGCTGTCTTTTCCCCATTGTATATTCTTGCTTCCTTTGCCATAGATTAATTGCCCAGATAAGTGTGGGTTCATTTCTGGGCTCTCTATTCTGTTCCATTGATCTATGTGTCTCTTTTTGTGCCAGTACCATACTGTTTTGATTACTGTAGCTTTGAAATCAGGGAGCATGATACCTCCAGCTTTCTTCTTCTTTCTTAAGATTGTTTTGGCTATTCAGGGTCTTTTTGTTTCCATACAAACTTTAGAATTATTTGTTCAAATTCTGTGAAAAATGCCATTGATCTTCTTGGTTTTTTTGGGTTTTTTTTGTGGTACGCGGGCCTCTCACTGTTGTGGCCTCTCCCGTTGCAGAGCACAGGCTCTGGATGCGCAGGCTCAGCGGCCGTGGCTCATGGGCCCAGCTGCTCCACGGCATGTGGGACCTTCCCGGTCTGGGGCACGAACCTGTGTCCCCTGCATCGGCAGGTGGACTCTCAACCACTGCGCCACCAGGGAAGCCTGCCATTGGTCTTTTGTTAGGGATTGTACTGAATCTGTAGATTGTCTTGGGTAGTATGATCATTTTTAACAATATTAACTCTTCCAATCCATGAGGTAAGTATATCTTTTCTTCTGTGTCATCTTCAATTTCTTTCATCAGTGTCTTACACTTTACTGAGTACAAGTCTTTTATGTCCTTAGTTAGATTTATTCTGAGGTATTTTATTCTGTTAGATGCAGTTGCAAGTGGGATGTTTTCTTAATTTCTCTTTCTGATAGTTCATTGTTGTGTATAGGAATGCAACAGATTTCTGCATGTTGATTTTGTATCCTGAAACTTTACTGAACTCATTGATGAGCTCTGGTAGTTTTTTGGTGGCATATTGAGGATTTTCTATGTATCATGTCATCTACAAATAGTGACAGTTTTACTTCTTCCTTTACAGTTTGAATTCCTTTTATTTATTTTTCTTGTCTGATTGCTGTGGCTAGGACTGCCAGTACTATGTTGAATAAAAGTGGCAAGAGTGGGCATTCTTGTTCCTGATTTTAGAGGAAATGTTTTCGTCTTTTCACTGTTGAGATGATGTTAGCTGTGGGCTTGTTATATATGGCCTTTATTATGTTGAGGTATATTCTGTCTATACCCACTTTGTTGAGAGTTTTTCACAAATGGATGTTGAATTTTGTCAAAAGCTCTCTGCATCTATTGAGATGACACAGGATCTTTTTCTGGGGGGCATGGGGTGCATGCCATGTGGCATGCAGATCTTCCCTGACCAGGGATCAAACCCATGCCCCCTGCATTGGAAGCACGGAGTATTCTCTGGACCACCAGAGAAGTCTGAGCACAGGATCTTTATTCTTAAATTTGTTAATGCAGTGTATCACACCAATTGATTCGTGGATATTGAACCATCCGTGCATCCCTGGGATAAATCCCACTTGATCACAGTGTATGATCCTTTTAATGTATTGTTGAATTTTGTTTGTTAATATTTTGTGGAGGACTTTTGTATCTATGTTTATCAGTGATATTGGCCTGTAATTCTTTTTTGTAGTGTCTTTGTCTGGTTTTGGTATCAGGGTGATGCTGCTGTTGTAGAATGTGTTCAGATTTGTTCCTTCCTCTGCAAATTTTTGGAATAGTTTGAGAAGGATAAGTGTTAACTCTTCTTTAAACGTCTGGTAGAATTCACCTGTGAAGCTGTCTGATCCAGGACTACTTGTTTGTTGGGAGCTTTTTAAAATTACTGATTCAGGGCTTCCCTGGTGGCGCAGTGGTTGAGAGTCCGCCTGCTGATGCAGGGGACACAGGTTCGTGCCCCGGACCGGGAAGATACCACATGCCGTGGAGCGGCTGGGCCCGTGAGCCATGGCCGCTGAGCCTGCACGTCCGGAGCCTGTGCTCCGCAATGGAAGAGGCCACAATAGTGAGAGGCCCACGTACTGCAAAAAAAAAAAAAAAAAAAAAAAAAGCTAAAATTACTGATTCAGTTTCATTACTGGGAATTGGTCTGTTCATATTTTCTGTTTCTTCCTGATTTACTCTTGGGAGATTGTACACTTCTAGGAATTCATCCTTTTCTTCTGTGTTGTCCATTTTATTGCACTTAGTTGTTCATCGTAGTATCTTATGATCCTTTGTAATTCTGTGGTGTTGGTTGTAACTTTTCCTTTATCATTTCTGATTTTATTTATTTGGACCCTCTCTTTTTCTTGATGAGTCTGACTCAAGGTTTATCAATTTTTTTATCCTTCCAAAGAACCAGCTCTTAGTTTCATTGATCTTTTCTATTGTTTTTTTAGTCTCTATTTCATTTATTTCTGCTCTGATCTTTATTATTTCTTTCCTTTTACTAATTTTAGGTTTTCTTCTTTCTTTTTTTTCTAATTCCTTTAGGTGTAAGGTTAGGTTGCTTGTGTGAGATTTTTCTTGGTTCCTGAGGTAGGCTTGTATTGCTCTAAACTTCCCTGTTGGAACTGCTTTTGCTGCGTCCCATAGATTTTTGGATCGTCATGTTTTTATCTTCATTTATCTCCAGGTATTTTTAAAACAACTTCTTTGATTTCTTCAGTGATCCATTGGATGTTTAGTAACATATTATTTAACCTGCATGTATTTGTGGCTTTTTTGGTAAGAATACTTTCTGGTTTGTGTTATAAGAGACACGTAGTAAATTGTGATAAGATTAATCAGGGTTCAGGCGTTGTCAGCCTGATCAATCCATTATGATGGTCCCCCTCAGCTTTTCACTTACCAGTTTTTTTTAGCCATTTATAATCATCACCTTGATCTGTTATTTCACTTTAGGTTGCAAAATGGTGATATTCTATCATTCCTTCTTCAATTAGTAGCTGGAATCTTTTTGTAGAAAAAGATTTTTTTTATCAACTGTTTATTTACCTTGAAGTACAGTTAACATAGCAAGGTAGGATAAGTGCTTTATTCTTTCTCTTTATTTATTTATTTCTGGCTGTTGAACACTTGAAATGTGGCTAGCTCTAATTAAGATGGGCTATAAGTGTAAAATACACACCAAATTTCAGACTTAGTGTGAAAAAAGAATGCATAATATCCCATTATTTTTTATGCTGACTAGAAGTTGAAGTGATAATATTTTGAATATATTGAGTTTAATTAAATTTCACCTGTTTCTCTGTACTTTTTAAAAAATGTAGCTATAGAAAAATTTTAAATTACATAGTGGCTCACATTTGTGGTTCACATACTATTTAAGTTGAACAGTTTACTTCCAGAGTATGTCAAGGAATGTCCAACATCTGCACCTCATGGAAGCCAATCAAGGGAACTAGGAGCCATTCCCCATGGCTCCAGTGAACCCTGAGTTCTGTGAGAGGACACGTGCATGAACAAAGTCACCGGCAATCCAGTCATGTATTTTATCTTTCTTAGTCTGGCACCTGGAATACATTTCCACAAATCCTGTCCCGGTTCCCGCCAATTATCTAGACTCTGAAATTCTTTTCCCATAAGAATGTCTTTTCCAGGATTTTCAGGAGCCAAGTTGGAGTTCTGTGTAAGATCTTGTTTTAAAAATAATTTAACACCATTTTCTTTGATAATCTCTTGGGTCTCTCCCTGATTCAAAGTCTTCCAGTCCCATTAACTGGACCTCGTTAATACCAAGCATTCCCCAACGATGCTCACTGGCAGGGACCACAGTCCTGATGCTGATTGTGTGCTAACAACCTCGGGCAGCCATCACCAATTTGGGAAGGATTGTTCTGCAAAACCGGAGACCTAACCATAACCATGGGAACAGTTTCCTCAGCAAAAACAAGCATTTGCTGCACACGCCAAATGCGGGTCCAACCAGTGCTTCCTCTTTTGAATTGGTTGGAAAATCTAATAAAACGAGAAAGAAACTAAGTAGAGTTGGTGTCATGGCTACCACAGGCAATGTTTGAAATTTTTGCCCCACCAAGACTTGGCCCACACACGGAAGAGAGGGTTACTAAACTTCCATCTAGTGGAGTGTTTCTTGACATGTAACTCATGCCCTCATCTGATAAAAGTCTCACGTCTGGGCTTCCCTGGTGGCGCAGGGGTTGAGAGTCCGCCTGCCAACGCAGGGGACACAGGTTCGAACCCTGGTCTGGGAGGATCCCATGTGCCACGGAGCAGCTGGGCCGGTGTGCCACGACTACAGAGCCTGCACTCTAGAGCCTGCGAGCCACAACTACTGAGGCCCGCACGCCTAGAGCCCGTGCTCCGCAACGGGAGAAGCCACCGCAGTGAGAGGCCCGCGCACCGCAACGAGGAGTGTCCCCTGCTCGCCACAACTAGAGAAAGCCTGCGCGCAGCAACGAAGACCCAATGCAGCCAAAAATAAATAAGTTAAAAAAAAAAAGTCTCACGTCTGTGCCTGTTTCCCATCCTCATCTGAATATGAGCACCTGCCCCCTTCCTCAGTAAACGAGCAATGCGTGAGTTCCTGACTCTTGGACCAAAGAAAGACGTTGCATCAGTATCGAATGTCCTGTTCTTAATTTTGTCTCTTTTAATCTTAGGCCATCCTCTCACTGTCCCACTAAGACTCCCACCCTCTGATTCAGAACGAGAACTACACCACAATCAGAATGCCTCCTTGTTTTCAGCCTCAAAAGGTCCGCTTTCCTTCCAGCTCTTCCAGGAGGAAACAAGCTATGAGTACATTCTTTGAGCCCCATGGACCAGTGGCTAATGCTCATCTGAGTAGAAGATGAAGTGAAACCATGAAAATGGGTCAAGCTCTTATACTCTACAAATGAGACTTATTAGATCTCTCCAAGGTTAAGCTCAGTCATACCAGGAGGGGGTCTATAGGCATAGTTAAGTAAGTGCTGTATATGTTTTGACTATATTCATATATATGCATAGCGTATGTAAATATGCATAAAATATTTAAGAAATCAAATTTTCAAGTATTTGGGCTCAGATTCTCCAAAGCTGACAAAACTAATATATTTCTCTTTCACATTAGTATTCAAAAATCACTTTTCACAGGGAAAACATTTCAGGTTTCCATAGTTCTTTTAAAGAATTTAATGTATTTCACCCAGGAAAAGAAATCTCTATAAATGAAAGAGGTGGCATAACTATTAGAACATGATGTCTCGAAGCTTTAAATTCCAAACACTTCATGTTTTCCTTACTAGTTTTATACTGCACTTCATTGTAAAAGGGGGAAAATACTTTGCATAAAAAGTATAGTTTCCAACAAAATTATATTTGATCAGAAATCAGTAAAGAGATATCTAAAACTAACTTTTAACAACTTTAACCAAAATGTTGTATTGGGGATAACAGTTCTGAAACATCTATTGACGTATTTTCCTTCTCAGTAATTAAGGCTAAGTATCCAGAGTGCCAAAGTAGACACGAGCATTCCAAGAGAACTTGCAGGTCATAGTAAGGATTCCACAGGAGATGGCAGAGCCTGGGACTGCAGCAGCAGTGGACAGAACAGGACTCCCAGGGTCATGGCCAGGTTAGTCACAAGGAAAGACAAAGCTTCATCCCAGTTCCATGAAGCTATGGGGTGGGGAGGGGGTACAGAATTTTAAAAACATGAGTAAAAATACAACAGACACTTTATATATGAAAATAGCCAAATGGTCAGTAAACACTCAACAAAGTCCTCAACCTTATTAATAAAGGAAATGAAAATTAAAACTGTAATGCAACACCACTTCTCACCCACCGGAATGGCCAAAATGAGAAAGACAGCACAACCTTCGGCAGGAAGGAAATGGCACAGCCACTTCGGGAAACTGGCAGCGTCTGTTAAACATAACACATGCCCATTCTACACCCAGCAATTCCACTGCCAGGTTATATGTGTATCCAACATAAACACATACGTCTAACCACCAGATGGCACGTATGGAAACGCTCATAGTAGCATGTTTGTAATAATGAAAAACTGAAAGCTGCCTAAATGCCCAGGGATAGTTACATGGATAAACTGTGGTGCATTCACCATGGATCACTACACAGCAGTGTGGATGAAGAGCCTGTAATGACGTGAAGTAATACGGATGGCTGTCACAGACATAATTCTGAGCAAAAGAAAGACACAAAACGTGATTCCAATATATAAATTTAATAACAGGAAAATGGCTATAAGGTATCAGAAACCAGGACAGGTAGCTGTGCTCTGGGGGTGGAGTATGAGATGCTGGCAGTGGTCTGTTTCTTGCTGGTTACACAGGTGTAACCACCTTGTGAAATGCTTTGAGCTCCACGTGTACGGCTTGTGCACATTGCCGTATATCCGTGTGATGCTTACATTCTGCTTTAATAAAAACTTCAATAGGAAGAGCCGCTTGCGTCTTCCAGGGTATTACCCCCTCCAGCACTGCTCCCTGCCGCAGGATGAGCACTCGTGACTATTATGAAACAACTTATTTAAAAGTATTGAGAGTGTCACGTATCACACTCCCCTTAGCAATATTAAGTTCTACCCTACTTCAGTAGTTATAATAAAATTTTAAAGTCATGATGCCATGCGCCTACCGGAACCACCTGCTGCTTTATGTGTTATTTGGCAACCACTGTAGAGAACCAAGAATGCGGTTGGCCACGAGGAAAAGAGCGCCCGACGAGCAGTGCCTCCAAGTTGGATTATCCTGTGGCAGTGGTCGAGGGTCGGAGCCGTGACTTGGTGACATCCTCGGGACGCAGCTCTTTCTGTCCTCGCGCCCTGCCCTCTGCAGGCTGGCTTAACACTCGCAGCTGCACGTAGGCTCTGCACATCCGAGCAACTCGTCCACTCCCAGGAAGAGAGACAAGGGTGTTAACGAGGGCAGTGCCTCCCCCCTCAAAATCAGGGGTGCACGTCCCCAGAACGCCTCCTGAGGAGTCTTCTATTTATAGTTCATTGCCAAGAACGGTATTACGTGGCCAGAAGAAGCTAGGAAATTTAGTAGTTAGCTTTCTCGTCTGTACAGTAGAGGAAGGAGAGGACACAGAAGGGTGGAAGTGACAGTTAAGTGAGCCAGCTTGCAGTGATTGCTACTGTATCATGCAGTTTCTCCTGCTTTTTAAAATTTTAATATTATATATCTTTTTTTTACTATACCCAGCACTGATCAACTCTAGAACTCTTAACAGCTTGACCCCTAAGATCCAAAAAGTGGTCCTGGCAAGGTGACCCCTCTTTCAGGTGACAGCACCCGCAATCCACTCATCAAAGAAGCATTGCCATTGGATTTTCACAGGCAAGGTGTCCATCCTGCAGAGAAGCCAGATGGCACCTTCCCCAAGAGCTGGAGCTGCGGATTCATCAGCTTCAGGCACATGCTTCTGACCGTAGTCTGCGCTCAGTAGATAATCATGCATCCTTTGTTTAGGAACCAGGAACCAATGTCATAGTGGAACTACATCTGCTGCCGCTGCCTTTCTCATTGTGGTCTTGGCTTCCTGGCCCTCTCTGCACCTAATTAAGCTTCATGTGCTGAAGGAGTTTTTAACTAGTCAGTAAATTAGACCAACATTTGTTTGTTCGACTCTAACGCTATCTGCCTGGACCAGTTTGTATCCAGTCACGCTAATCTCAAATTAGCGACCACATGGACAACTTTGAAGAATAGCTGCTGAGCTTTTCGTGGTAAAATAAGAGAAAAGTAGATCTTCCTGTAAAAAGTATTTTTTGAGGCCCATAATGATGTTATAACTAAAACTTCTTGTTTTAAATATTTTTCTTCAGGTCATAAAACTTCTCTCTTTGAGTGGCCCTTTCCCTAGATGTGTAAATGTCCTTTCAAAAATCTATCTGAAGCCCATTTTGATTAACATTCGTGAAAACCACTTCCTAATAGTTTATCCAGACTCTGAGATCTCGTGGCTTTAATGCAAGTCTGGCCTTGGATGGTGGGAGCTGTCTGCCCACCCTGAAGTGACATTCTCATTTTAGGACAGCAGTAGCAATCCTCGGGCCACCTGTTCAGTTAGGAACTTTGATTGACTGCTCCTTCCCAGTGCCGTGGAGGTGGCAGAGACTCTACTCTACCAAGCTTTACATTAGTCCTGTGTTTGGCCTGCCCAGCCCAATCTGAGCAAGAATCATGCTAAGTCATCCCTTCACCCTTGATATCTGACCACCCTGTCACCTAATCAGGTTTCTCGTCCCCACTTTTTTTTTTTTTTAATATTTGTAAGTTTTTATTTCACTATAGTATACTTTCAGTTTTAGATGTAACAACAGTTCTTGGCAGGTCTCTCATGATTTTCTCAATTGACAAACCATTGATGTCCTTATTAATTTATACATTATGTTAGTAGGACAGGCTAAAATAGGATCATGATTTTCTTTTTAAATTTAATTTTGTCCAGCTTTTTTTTTTTATTAGTTTCTGCTTTATAACAAAGTGAATCAGTCATACATATACATCTGTTCCCACATCCCTTCCCTCATGCATCTCCCTCCCTCCCACCCTCCCCATCCCACCCCTCCAGGCGGTCACAAAGCACTGAGCTGATCTCCCTGTGCTCTGCGGCTGCTTCCCACTATCTATCTACCTTACGTTTGGTAGTGTATATATGTCCATGCCTCTCTTTCACTTTGTCACAGCTTACCCTTCCCCTTCCCCATATCCTCAAGTCCATTCTCAAGTAGGTCTGTGTCTTTATTCCCGTTTTACCCCTAGGTTCTTCATGACTTTTTTTTTTTTTTTAATTCCATATATATGTGTTAGCATACGGTATTTGTCTTTCTCTTTCTGACTTACTTCACTCTGTATGACAGACTCTAGGTCTATCCACCTCATTACAAATAGCTCAGTTTCGTTTCTTTTTATGGCTGAGTAATATTCCATTGTATATATGTGCCACATCTTCTTTATCCATTCATCCGATGATGGACACTTAGGTTGTTTCCATCTCCGGGCTATTGTGAATAGAGCTGCAATGAACATTTTGGTACATGTCTCTTTTTGAATTATGGTTTTCTCAGGGTATATGCCTAGTAGTGGGATTGCTGGGTCATATGGTAGTTCTATTTTTAGTTTTTTAAGGAACCTCCATACTGTTCTCCATAGTGGCTGTACCAATTCACATTCCCACCAGCAGTGCAAGAGTGTTCCCTTTTCTCCACACCCTCTCCAGCATTTATTGTTTCTAGATTTCTTGATGATGGCCATTCTGACTGGTGTGAGATGATATCTCATTGTAGTTTTGATTTGCATTTCTCTAATGATTAATGATGTTGAGCATTCTTTCATGTGTTTGTTGGCAGTCTGTATATCTTCTTTGGAGAAATGCCTATTTAAGTCTTCTGCCCATTTTTGGATTGGGTTGTTTGTTTTTTTGCTATTGAGCTGCATGAGCTGTTTATAAATTTTGGAGATTAATCCTTTGTCAGTTGCTTCATTTGCAAATATTTTCTCCCATTCTGAGGGTTGTCTTTTGGTCTTGTTTATGGTTTCCTTTGCTGTGCAAAAGCTTTGAAGTTTCATTAGGTCCCATTTGTTTATCTTTGTTTTTATTTCCATTTCTCTAGGAGGTGGGTCCAAAAGGATCTTGCTGTGATTTATGTCATAGAGTGTTCTACCTATGTTTTCCTCTAAGAGTTTGATAGTTTCTGGCCTTACATTTAGGTCTTTAATCCATTTTGAGCTTATTTTTGTGTATGGTGTTAGGGAATGATCTAATCTCATACTTTTACATGTCCCTGTCCAGTTTTCCCAGCACCACTTATTGAAGAGGCTGTCCTTTCTCCACTGTACATTCCTGCCTCCTTTATCAAAGATAAGTTGGCCATATGTGCGTGGGTTTATCTCTGGGCTTTCTATCCTGATCCACTGATCTATCTTTCTGTTTTTATGCCAGTACCACACTGTCTTAATTACTGTAGCTTTGTAGTATAGTCTGAAGTCAGGGAGCCTGATTCCTCCAGCTCCGTTTTTCGTTCTCAAGATTGCTTTGGCTATTCGGGGTCTTTTGTTTTTCCAAACAAATTTTGAAATTTTTTGTTCTACTTCTGTGAAAAATGCCAGTGGTAGTTTGATAGGGATTGCATTGAATCTGTAGATTGCTTTGGGTAGTAGAGTCATTTTCACAATATTGATTCTTCCAATCCAGGAGCATGGTATATCTCTCCATCTATTTGTATCATCTTTAATTTCTTTCATCAGTGTCTTATAATTTTCTGCATACAGGTCTTTTGTCTCCTTAGGTAGGTTTATTCCTAGATATTTTATTCTTTTTGTTGCAATGGTAAATGGGAGTGTTTTCTTGATTTCATTTTCAGATTTTTCATCATTAGTGTACAGGAATGCCAGAGATTTCTGTGCATTAATTTTGTATCCTGCTACTTTACCAAATTCATTGATTAGCTCTAGTAGTTTTTCGGTAGCATCTTTAGGATTCTCTATGTATAGTATCATGTCATCTGCAAACAGTGACAGCTTTACTTCTTCTTTTCCAATTTGGATTCCTTTTATTTCCTTTTCTTCTCTGATTGCTGTGGCTAAAACTTCCAAAACTAAGTTGAATAAGAGTGGTGAGAGTGGGCAGCCTTGTCTTGTTCCTGATCTTAGTGGAAATGGTTTCAGTTTTTCACCATTGAGGACAATGTTGGCTGTGGGTTTGTCATATATGGCCTTTATTATGTTGAGGAAAGTTCCCTCTATGCCTACTTTCTGCAGGGTTTTTATCATAAATGGGTGTTGAATTTTGTCGAAAGCTTTCTCTGCATCTATTGAGATGATCATATGGTTTTTCTCCTTCAACTTGTTAATATGGTGTATCACATTGATTGATTTGCGTATATTGAAGAATCCTTGCATTCCTGGAATAAACCCCACTTGATCATGGTGTATGATCCTTTTAATGTGCTGTTGCATTCTGTTTGCTAGTATTTTGTTGAGGATTTTTGCATCTATGTTCATCAGTGATATTGGCCTGTAGTTTTCTTTCTTTGTGACATCCTTGCCTGGTTTTGGTATCAAGGTGATGGTGGCCTCGTACAATGAGTTTGGGAGTGTTCCTTCCTCTGATATTGTTTGGAAGAGTTTGAGAAGGATGGGTGTTAGCTCTTCTCTAAATGTTTGATAGAATTCGCCTGTGAAGCCATCTGGTCCTGGGCTTTTGTTTGATGGAAGATTTTTAATCACAGTTTCAATTTCAGTGCTTGTGATTGGTCTATTCATATTTTCTATTTCTTCCTGAGTCAGTCTTGGTAGGTTGTGCATTTCTAAGAATTTGTCCATTTCTTCCAGGTTGTCCATTTTATTGGCATAGAGTTGCTTATAGTAATCTCTCATGATCTTTTGTATTTCTGCAGTGTCAGTTGTTAGTTCTCCTTTTTCATTTCTAATTCTATTGATTTGAGTCTTCTCCCTTCTTTTCTTGATGAGTCTGGCTAATGGTTTGTCAATTTTGTTTATCTTCTCAAAGAACCAGCTTTTAGTTTGGTTGATCTTTGCTATCGTTTCCTTCATTTCTTTTTCATTTATTTCTGATCTGATCTTTATGATTTCTTTCCTTCTGCTAACTTTGGGGGTTTTTTGTTCTTCTTTCTCTAATTGCTTTAGGTGCAGGGTCAGGTTGTTTACTCGAAATGTTTCCTGTTTCTTAAGGTGGGATTGTATTGCTATAAACTTCCCCCTTAGAACTGCTTTTGCTGCGTCCCATAGGTTTTGGGTCATCGTGTCTCCATTGTCATTTGTTTCTAGGTATTTTTTAATTTCCTCTTTGATTTCTTCAGTGATCACTTCGTTATTGAGTAGTGTATTGTTTAGCCTCCATGTGTTTGTATTTTTTACAGATCTTTTCCTGTAATTGATGTCTAGTCTCATAGCATTGTGGTTGGAAAAGATACTTGATACAATTTCAATTTTCTTAAATTTACCAAGGCTTGATTTGTGACCCAAGATATGATCTATCCTGGAGAATGTTCCATGAGCACTTGAGAAAAATGTGTATTCTGTTGTTTTTGGATGGAATGTCCTATAAATATCAACTAAGTCCATCTTGTTTAATGTATCATTTAAAGCTTGTGTTTCCTTATTTATTTTCATTTTGGATGATCTGTCCATTGGTGAAAGTGGGGTGTTAAAGTCCCCTACTATGATTGTGTTACTGTCGATTTCCCCTTTTATGGCTGTTAGTATTTGCCTTATGTATTGAGGTGCTCCTATGTTGGGTGCATAAATATTTACAATTGTTATATCTTCTTCTTGGATCGATCCCTTTATTGTTATGTAGTGTCCTTCTTTGTCTCTTCTAATAGTCTTTATTTTAAAGTCTATTTTGTCTGATATAAGAATTGCTACTCCAGCTTTCTTTTGATTTCCATTTGCATGGAATATCTTTTTCCATCCCCTTACTTTCAATCTGTATGTGTCTCTAGGTCTGAAGTGGGTCTCTTGTAGACAGCATATATATGGGTCTTGTTTTTGTATCCATTCAGCCACTCTGTGTCTTTTGGTGGGAGCATTTAGTCCATTTACATTTAAGGTAATTATTGATATGTATGTTTCTATTCCCATTTCCTTAATTGCTTTGGGTTCGTTATTGTAGGTATATTCCTTCTGTTGTGTTTCTTGCCTAGAGAAGTTCCTTTAGCATTTGTTGTAAAGCTGGTTTGGTGGTGCTGAACTCTCTCAGCTTTTGCTTGTCTGTAAATGTTTTAATTTCTCCATCAAATCTGAATGAGATCCTTGCTGGGTAGAGTAATCTTGGTTGCAGGTTTCTCTCCTTCATCACTTTAATTATGTCCTGCCAGTCCCTTCTGGCTTGCAGAGTTTCTGCTGAGAGATCAGCTGTTAACCTGATGGGGATTCCCTTGTGTGTTATTTGTTGTTTTTCCCTTGCTGCTTTTAATATGATTTCTTTGTGTTTAATTTTTGACAGTTTGATTAATATGTGTCTTGGCGTATTTCTCCTTGGATTTATTCTGTATGGGACTCTCTGTGCCTCCTGGACTTGATTAACTATTTCCTTTCCCATATTAGGGAAGTTTTCAACTATAATCTCTTCAAATATTTTCTCAGTCCCTTTCTTTTTCTCTTCTTCTTCTGGAACCCCTATAATTCGAATGTTGGTGCGTTTAATGTTGTCCCAGAGGTCTCTGAGACTGTCCTCTATTCTTTTCATTCTTTTTTCTTTATTTTGCTCTGCATCAGTTATTTCCACTATTTTATCTTCCACCTCACTTATCCGTTCTTCTGCCTCAGTTATTCTGCTATTGATCCCATCTAGAGTATTTTTCATTTCATTTATTGTGTTTTTAATCGATGCTTGATTCATCTTTAGTTCTTCTAGGTCCTTGTTAACTGTTTCTTGCATATTGTCTATTCTATTTCCAAGATTTTGGATCTTGGAAATAGAATCTTGGATCAGCTTTACTATCATTATTCTGAATTCTTTTTCAGGTAGACTGCCTATTACCTCTTCATTTGTTAGGTCTGGTAGGTTTTTATATTGCTCCTTCACCTGCTGTGTGTTTTTCTGCTTTCTCATTTTGCTTATGTTACTGTGTTTGGGGTCTCCTTTTTGCAGGCTGCAGATTCGTAGTTCCCGTTGTTTTTGGTATCTGTCCCCCGTGGCTAAGGTTGTTTCAGTAGGTTGTGTAGGCTTCCTGGTGGGGGGGACTAATGCCTGTGTTCTGGTGGTTGAGGCTCGATCTTGTCTTTCTGGTGGACAGGTCCACGTCTGGTGGTGTGTTTTGGGGTGCCTGTGGCCTTATTATGTTTTTAGGTAGCCTCTCTGCTAATGGGTGGGGTTGTGTTCCTGCCTTGCTAGTTGCTTGGCATAGGGTGACCAGCACTGTAGCTTGCTGGTCGTTGACTGAAGCTGGGTGCTGGTGTTGAGATGGAGATCCCTGGGAGATTTTCGCTGCTTGATATTATGTGGAGCTGGGAGGTCTCTTGTGGACCCGTGTCCTGAAGTTGGCTCTCCCACTTCAGAGGCACAGCACTGACTCCTGGCTGCAGCACCAAGAGCCTTTCATCCACCCGGCTCAGAATAACAGTGAGAAAAAGTAGAAAGAAAGAATTAGTAGAAGAAAGAAAGAGAGAGGGAAAGAAAGGAAGAAGGGAAGAAAGGAAGAAAGAAAGAAAGGGAGGGAGGGAGGAAGGATGGAAAGAAAGAAGGAAAGAAAGGAGGGAGGGAGGGAGGAATGAAAGCAAAAGGAAGAGTGAATGGAAGAAGGGAGGGAGGGAGGGAGGAAAGAAAAAGAAGGAAAGGAGGAGCGGAGGGAGGGAGGGAGGAAGGGAAGGTAGGAAAAAAAGAAAGAGCAGGTAAAGTAAAACAGAATAAAGTATGAAATATAGTAGCGTTATTAAAATTAAAAAGTTATTATTGAAAAAAAACACGGACCGATAGAACCCTGGGACATATGGTGGAAGCAAAGCTATACAGAGAGAATCTTACACAGAAGATTACACATACACATTCACAAAAAGAGAGCAGGGGGAAAAATCAAAAATCTTGCTCTCCAAGTCCACCTCCTCGATTTGGGATAATTCGTTGTAAAAAGAGGAAAAGGGAGAGAAGTCTGAAATCTTGCTAAGTCCACCTCCTTAATTTGGGATAATTCGTTGTAAAAAGGGGGGAAAGTCTTAAATCTTGTCCTCAAAGTCCACTTCCTCAATTTGGGATGATTCGCTGTCCATTCATGCACTCCACAGACGCAGGGCACATCAAATGGACCGTGGAGCTTTAATCCGCTGCCTCCGAGGCTGCACAGAGAGATTTCCCTGTCTCTGTTCTCACAACTCCCGGGTCTCAGCCTTGGACCTGGCCCCGCCTCTGCGCGTAGGTCGCCGGAGGGCGTCCGTTCTTCGCTCAGACAGGACGGGTTTAAAGGAGCCGCTGATTCAGGGGCTCTGGCTCACTCAGGCAGAGGGGAGGGAGGGGAATGCCCTCTCCTCGCGCACCAGGCAACAAAAGGGAAAAAAGTCTCTTGCCTCTCCGGTAGCTCCAGACCCTTTCCCCGGACTCCCTCCGGGCTAGCACTAACCCCTTCAGGCTCTCTTCCTGCCGCCAGCCCCAGTCCTCTCCCTGCGCTCCGACTGAAAGCCAATACCCGAGCCTCAGCTCCCAGCCCCGCCCGCCCCGGCGGCCGAGCAGACAAGCCTCTCGGGCTGGTGTGTGCCTGAGGGCACCGATCCTCTGTGCCAAAAATCTCTCCGCTTTGCCCTCCGCACCCCTGTTGCTGTGCTCTCCTCCGCTACTCCGAAGCTTTCCCCCTCCGCCACCTGCAGTCTCCGCCCGCGAAGGGGCTTGTAGTGTGTAGAAACCTTCCCTCCTTCACGGCTCCCTCCCACTGGTGCAGGTCCCGTCCATATCCTATTGTCTCTGTTTATTCTTTTTTTCTTTTGACCTACCCAGGTATGTGGGGAGTTTCTTGCCTTTTGGGGGGTCTGAGGTCTTCTGTCAGCATTCAGTAGGTGTTCTGTTGGAGTTGTTCCACGTGTAGATGAATTTCTGATGTATCTGTGGGGAGGAAGGTGATCTCCGCGTCTTACTCTTCCGCCATCTTCCTCCGGCTCCTCGTCCCCACTTTTGATGTCTGAATCTTGGCCTGTCTCTAGCAAGAATCCTGTTAGGTCAGTTTAGCAGCCCCCCCCCCCCTTCATGTCTCCTCTTAGTAATTTTCCATCCCCTGACCCTTCCCTCTGCTCCTTGGCAAACCCCCAGCTGTCTTTGCTGTATTCGGAGCTGAGCCCCATCTCTCTCCTAGATTGCAGTAGTCTTGAATAAAGTCTTCCCTGCCGTTTTAACAAGTGTTAGAATAATTTTCTCTTTAACAGAGATTGAGTAGACAGTTTTTACAGTGACCAAGCATCTCAGTTTGCTCTGGCCTGAGGGGTCTCCCAGGATGCTGGACTTTTAGTTGTAAACCCAGGGCAGTTCCAGGCAAATCTGGACTCTCGGCCACCCTGGAGCTTACGCTCAATGAGTGTAACCTGTACCTGACACCACTTTGCCCAGGTCCCCCAAGCAAGTCATAAGGAGAGGCTCAGCTCCCAGAGAAGACATGCTAAGCTTTGGACATCTTCATGAACTTAGCCCATGGGTGGCATTGGAAGGCAGGTGAAAACCAAAGGCTGAGACACTGCACGGATCAGGGGCCAGGAAGGCTGGAAGCTGAAAATGAGGCGACACATATGGTGATGGACAAAGAAGTCGGGCAGCCTGTGTCTAAGTCTCGGAAAACCCAGAGGCACGAGAGATACCACAGTTGAAACTGGAGAGACCACCTTTCTCCCACAATTTATTCTGAAAAATGTTCAATCATAACATGCAGCACTGATCGAAACATTTTGCTACATTGTCTTTCACACAAACGGGTATATGCATGTATATATCCATATAATTTCACTTTTTCATTCACAGGACACATACACATGTGCCAAGAAAGATATCTTACCAGTATTGAATTTGCAAGGCATTCCTGATATAGGACTTGGGTTGAAAATTAGCGTTAACTAGTATGCTAAAAGCAAATTAATACAGGAAACACACTGAACCTCACTTGCAGATAGGGAAATGCTATAGTTTACTTACTTTTAAAAAAAATTTTTATTTATTTATTTGGCTGTGTTGGGTCTTCGTTTCTGTGCGAGGGCTTTCTCTAGTTGTGGCGAGCAGGGGCCACTCTTCATCGCGGTGCGTGGGCCTTTCACTATCGCGGCCTCTCTTGCTGCGGAGTACAGACTCCGGACGCGCAGGCTTAGCAGCCATAGGTCACGGGCCCAGTTGCTCCACGGCATGTGGGATCTTCCCAGACCAGGGCTCGAACCCGTGTGCCCTGCATTGGCAGGCAGATTCTCAACCACTGCGCCACCACGGAAGCCCAGTTTACTTACTTTTTTTTTTTTTTTTTTTTTTTTTTGCGGTACGCGGCCCTCTCACTGCTGTGGCCTCTCCCGTCGCGGAGCACAGGCTCCGGACGCGCAGGCTCAGCGGCCACGGCCCATGGGCCCAGCCGCTCCGCGGCATAGGGCATCCTCCCGGACCAGGGCACGAACCCACGCCCCCTGCATCAGCAGGCGGACTCTCAACCACTGTGCCACTGGGGAAGCCCCCAGTTTACTTACTTTTAAAAATCTTTCTCATTTTCCTAATTTGATGGGTGAAAAATAGTATAACATCCAAAGCTGGTGAGGGTGTAGGGAAATGATCTATCTTATACATTGCCAAGAATAATAAACATTTCTGGTAGAAATATGAATTAATTTGAGGAGGAAATAATCTAGCAGGATCTATTAAGACCAACACTACTTATGTTCTGTGATTCAGCAATCCTTCTCTGAGGACTAGAATTTGATCCTGCAGAAGTAAAAGCCCTAGTTCTCAACTGTAATGCAAAGCTGTTTATTGCAGCATTGTGATGGCAGAAAACTGGCGATATCTCTATAAGTGAGCTTTCGGGCTGTGGTTCTAGTGATCATGGTAGAACCACAATAAGGAATATATAAAATTTTTTTAAGTTAGGGACACCCGTATTGAGCACGCCATGACATATTAAGTGGGAACTAGCTGTACAGTTACATTCTTTAAATAAAAGGGAACAGAAATCTTCATCATTATGTTTTGCTTATCTGTATAAGCAAGAAGAGAAAGGTATAGAAGATACTCTAGTTTGTTTGCTGTTGCCACAATAATCCATTTTTCCTTCCTAAGAGGAAACCTCAATTATTTGGGAATAATTGCCATCCTCCACCGTAGATAGTTGTTAGGGAAAGAAGAAATGGAGACACCTGCCTAAACTAAAGGTGCTGAAAGACTCAAAGCCTCCCTCTGATGCCCGTGGTCCAACCAGGATAGCACTGACCCAGGTCTGCTGAGTTAGATGCTCTCTCCAAGGACTGGATCTTGGGAGAAAGGTGGGGATGTGGAAGCAGTGGTTGTCTGTCATTTATCCCGGTGGGTGGGTCTGCTTGGATGCTGGCAGGACTGTCCTCAGTTACTGTTACGGCAGCTTAGAGCTGGCTTGATTCTGGGCCACCCTTACGCTCGCGTCTCCAGGCGTCCCTTTAAGGCCAGACCCTACTGCAGCAGCGCTGGCGTCTCCCCGGCTGACAGCCTTTTCTGACTCTCACACTGCTTCTCTCATGAGCTGCTCTTGTGATCGCTCAGAATCCACGCCCTTGTAAAGTGGGAAAGTTTAAAGCCTGAGCTTATTTAAAAGCTTTTCGGAGGACCCAGTAAAGAGGCTGCACATACAGGGAGGAGGAGGAATACCTGATAAGTTCCTGAGGACGTTGGCAGACGGGAAAGACTCCAGGCTCCAGGGACTCAGAACAGTTTCTCTGCTGTAACAGAGAAGAGGACAGGAAGCTGCACATGCAGGTGAAGGTGTGTGTCACAGACGCCGAATCTAGTGTAATCAGAGAAGCAGCAGCCAGGACATGTATCAGGAATTTATTTTGGCGACTGAACCTTATACCACACTGGAGCTGATAAAACTGTCGCGGTAAGGCAGTCATTGCTGTGTCTGGGCCGGCATCTGAAGCCCGCAGGGCTGGCAGTCGGGAAGTGACACGGGAGAGGCAAGGACAGACCAGGACGCGCACAGCTGGGCCCCTCACTGCATGGCCGGCCTCAGCGAGGCGCTGCAAGACTGAGATACACCCCAGGCCCAGGGGGCGGAGGAGCTGGAGGAGGACCCAGCTGCCACCTGTGCCCACCCAGTGAGCAGCAGACAAGCTGCAGTGACAGCACTTTCATGCCCTGGGCCAAGAAAAGCAAACGGCTGCTGGTGCTGCACTCTGCCTTCCAAACCTTGAGCAAAGCCTCCTGTGGCCTCCGCTAACCCCAAAACACGCAGGGAAGACAATTCTGGGAGGCGTGGTTCCCACTTAGCTAAAATGACATAATACAGATTCCACCACAGTCCGTCCTTTGCCAGCTTGGCAAAGACAGACTCCACCTGTAACCACACTAGACTTCCAATAAGGACTGCAGCAAACCTGCTTCTACCATGTTCACGTCAGGCAGTTATCCTTCACCGAAGAAAAACACGCTGATTCTTCCCCCCCAAACTGGGTATGAAGACCCTTATTCAACTTTAGATGATGATGATTCCTCTCCTAATTGATTCTTCACCTTTGATATCCTGGCAACTAGACACTGAGATATGAATTTAACTATACATCTTATGTTAGATACTGTGAGGCTGGAAGGGAGGAGGGAAACAACTCAGCTGATATATTCACAGGTATGATCATATCACAATAAGGGAGAGATACGCTTAGCTACGACGATCTTTGTTTCTACAGCCGGTCATGTGGTCATAGCTGGAATTGACAGGTGCTTTCTCCTGCTGCCCAGTCCACAGTTCCTTTGCCCTTAGCAAGCACCTTGGCTGGCCATGGGCTGTGTAGCTTTCCATTGGCTTTAATCACAAGGCCTGGGAGTACTGAGAGGCCCCTGCATTCCGAATGGAAATGTGGAGTTGTAAGGCAAGGGGTAAACAGGTCAGCTGTAGGCAGCAGTAGACGGCCCGAGATGATTGGTGGACGGAGTGCGAGAAAAACAGGTCTGGGGACTCGATGAAAGTTCATAGAGACCCATCGAGGAACCTGATAAGTGGCAGTACAGATAAGCAACAAATGTCAACAAATGCTTAATTATTATGAGCCAAGTTAGTATTGCAGTGTACAAGGTGATAACGGTCAAATTCCCCTGACTTAAACCTTCCTTGAGCGTGTTTTACTTTACCAACTCCCACACTTCTCCAAGTTTCCCATCTTAGCAATGAAGACATGAGGAGGAAGGATGATATTGAATCCAGCAAGACAGAAGAGAGGGTCGGAGGGAGAGAGCCAAGGACAAAAGTGTGGAGAGAGGGAGAAAGGAAAGATCCTAACGGGTCAGCTCAAGTCCCTGACAAGGTCTCTTCTTTCTTTTGCAATTTTGGATCTTTATGTAGCATTAGGAAGGCTGGAATTAATAATTTTATATCTGAAAATATCAGATGCACAATAAAGCAACTGTTCCTAGGATGGGTTCCAAGAAAGGACTGCCTAGAATAGCAAACTACTGGCAAACATGGGTGGGTTGGGTTTCAAGTGTGCTCTTCCTGATGACTCTATGTAAATACCACTGGTAAAGAAAGGATCACTGAAGCTTCTTTCTCTCATTCTAATGAACATGTTGTAGATAAATGGAGTGAAATACATAAATCATAAGGCCTAAAATAAAATGAAAGTTTCCATTTATGATCATACTATACACATATCCTCCAATACATTGAAATTTTCTATAGGAAAGGAACATGGAACTTAACACTATCTGCATACTTCTCTGCTTTTTTTTTTTTAATGCTTTTGTGAAAGTTCTCAGAGCTGCCAGACATAGGCAAATAGATTGAGTAAATCCTCCCCCTTAGAGACATATTAGAATTATCCAGAACTCTATTAAATCATTTAATGCTTGAAATGCCTGCCTGTGCGAAGAGCTGTAAAAATAGATTGATTTCGGGCTTCCCTGGTGGCGCAGTGGTTGAGAGTCCACCTGCCGATGTAGGGGACACGGGTTCGTGCCCCAGTCCGGGAAGATCCCACATGCCGCGGAGCGGCTGGACCCGTGAGCCATGGCCGCTGAGCCTGCGCGTCCGGAGCCTGTGCTCCGCAACGGGAGAGGCCACAACAGTGGGAGGGCCACGTACCGCAAAAAAAAAAAAAAAAAAAAAAAGATTGCTTTCGTGTTCAGTGAGGTGCTTCTTTTTTTTTTTTTTTTTTTTTTTGTGGTATGCGGGCCCCTCACTGCTGTGGCCTCTCCCATCACGGAGCACAGGCTCCGGACGCGCAGGCCCAGCAACCATGGCTCACGGGCCCAGCCGCTCCACGGCACGCGGGATCCTCCCGGACCGGGCACGAACCCGCGCCCCCCGCATCGGCAGGCAGACCCCCAACCACTGCGCCACCAGGGAAGCCCCAGTGAGGTGCTTCTTTACTTTCCATAGTCTCACCTTCCTTTTTCTGCACAGGTACAGAGCAGATTCTTTCTTCCATGTGTGTGAGTAATGCAGAAGCGGAAGGAGCACTGATATCCTTAACATTCACCCCAGGAGCTTTTCTCATATTATGATAGAAACAGCAGGAGGTCGATGACACCCAATGAAAGCACACTGGTGCTTTCTTTCCTTTGATTTTCTGTTTGATTCTTCCTATGGCTTCCTCATCCCTGACCACGAATACTCTCATCCTTGTCTTTTTCTTTGTAAGGAATAGTGTTTTAAATGAGGAAAATGACTGGTTTACAACCGAGGAAAGGATTACTTTGAACCCTAGTCAGGAAATAGAGTACTGCATTAGAACTTTGGTGTAGCTGCGTTTTTAATATCTCAAAAAATTATCTTCAGAATTGGCTGGAAATAGAATGTTAATAAACAAAGAGTGACACTTTTAATTCATAGCCCCTAAATTTGTTCTAAGCTTAAAGCTCAAAATTCTTGGTCATGTTAGAAGACCAGAAAAAGTATTTTAACTAATTTAAGGAACCACATACCTAATTTTGCAACCAGTTTCTTTTGGGGAACAAATGTTCATAAAAATGGTTATCTCATGTTGAAATGTCTGCCCTTTTTGTAGTAAAAATGATTTTTATTAATATTTTGGGACAGTGTTCCTAAAATCCCTGTATTTATCTTGATAGACACTGAATTATTTTAACTTCCTTTAGGTTAGTACTATTCCTTTTTCCCATGAACTTCACTACACAGTAGGCATCTGCATTGGATATATTCTGAATAAATTTCACTGACTTTATTCATTTTCACCTGTGCTGTGCTAATAAGTCTCAAATTAAACAGCTCCATCAAGTCTCAGCAGCTGGCATTGTGCCCCACTGAGTATCACAAACTGTAAAAGGATTATTTGGGGAGGCTTCATAATTATACTAAGATGAAAATGTTGGCAGCCAGGAGATACATATTTTTCAAGATTTGAGAGAAAATTTAATGAAAGTGCCACAAATATATTACTTAGGATGATAGTTTGCACTTAATATGAGGCCCTTTTCTCTCTGGACTTCAAAGTCTGGACTAATTAATTAGCCCTAATTCCCCTGTTTTCCTGATGGTCAAGCACTCAGACAGACCTCCCGAGACGACAGAGCACAGCCAAGTAGAAGAAGTGCCGGCTGGGGGGCGGGAAACCTGTGAGTTAGTTCACACCTGTTGGGTGTTGGTCTTTGGGACTGAGTTTGTGACCTTGGATGCCCCAGCCCAGAGGCGGCAAGCCAAGGCCCACAGGCTCAGTGTGGCCGGCCGCCTGCCTTTGTGAATAGAGTTCCACTGGAACCAGCCCCACTTGCTGGCACACGTGTCCTCTGTAGCTGCTTTCGCGCTGCAGTGGCCAGGTTGAGAAGTCAAAACAGAGACTTCACGGCCCATAATGCCTGAAATGTTTTCTGTCTGGCCCGTTGCAGAAGAAGTTCGCTGACCCCGGACTTAATCTCTCTGGACTTGTCTCCCCGTCTGTAAAATAAAATGCAATAGTCAATAGCATAGCAACTTCCATTAGAAGAGGCAAGGTTCAATTTTGCCCAGCTGTGTCTGATGGTGCCTTAAAACCACGGTGAAGACTCCCTGGCAGTGACGTTAATTCATTCAAAATGCACCCATCTGCTCTGTAAGTTATTCACCCGTCATCCACTTGGCATCAGGCACCACACTAAACGCCTGGGGATATACTTGCTAAGAGCAGTGAAGACCCATTCCAGTTAGTAGAGGAGGGACTGTGTGGGTGTGCGATGGGGATGCTGTGTGAGACGGCCAAGAATTTGAAAATCAAGTCTTTTGGAATTTTAAATGTAAGGACTGGGAGGAAGGCAAGCTCCCGCATTGGAGGTCCCCTGCCCTGAAAATGGTTTACAGATGCGTCAAGCAGCCATTACACTGAGCTGAGAGGAGCTTGCTCACCCTTGGTTGGCTTAGTCAGTCTTGATGCAGCCAAAGAGCCCCCAGTTATATAACTTCATCATAATCACAAATAGAAGGGACCAAAGAAATTCTGTCTCAAGGCACCAGAGTTGTTTCATGGAGTGAGACGTTTGAGCGTGGACATAGGAAAAAGAGGTACGGTCTGTACAGGCGCGTACGTGGAGGGTTGTTTCAGGTGGAGAGGTCCAGAGTCAACAAAGCCAAGGGTGTGAGACGTTCCGGATGTGTCTGAGGAAAGGCGAGTAGCCCAGGTCGGTGGGAAGAGGCCTGAGTCAAGGGGAGGGGAGCGGGAGAGAAGCCTCGGAGCCCGCGTTCTGGAGCGGGTAGGTGGGCGTGTGCTGAAGGTAATGGGAGACTGTGCAGGTCACGGCCGGCGGGCTAGAAGGACTGCACTTTGCTCCGCGAGCAGTGGGAAGCTGCCGGAAGTTTTGGGACAAGAGCAGTAAGGGCTGTCTGGAGAGTACTGTTCTGAGTGTTGTGGAACTAGCAGTACTCCTTTGCCTGCTCTGAACTGAACAGGAGCAGGCATTTTCCACATGGGATCAAATGAAAGACCCGCGTCTACTGCCTCAGTTTCAGCCTCTACATTTTTGGATAGGGATTCCTAATAGATGGGCCCTGCTCCGTGAGAAACGTGGGCAGTTACTGTTTCTTCGCACGTGGTTTTTCCCTGAAGGCCTTCAGCCTACTTCCTTGTAGTGTCTTCTCAGCTCCGCCCCTCGGGGGTCTGTGCCTAGTCTGCCGCCTCACGTTCATTCCAGGCCAGGCCTCTGCTCAGGCTGCTCCCCCAGATGAGGGTTTGTCCCCTCTGCCCCCTCCCCTCCCCTTCCCCCAGAGCCCCCTCACGGCACACCTCCTCAGAGAGGCCCTCCGTATTCATCCCCATCTCCGTGGTATCTCCCTGCTTTGAATTGCATCACCTTATACCACTCATGCTGGCACGTAACATGCTGCTTCTAGACTGCAACTCAGTCTTCCCGTGGGCGCATCTTGCTAAGCCTTGCTTCTTAAGCCAGGCCTGCTTGCAGTGCACCTTAGTGCTCCATCGGTGTTTGTTCAACTGAAGTGAATTCCTGATAACCAGATCACTTCATTTTACTAAATATGTTCGGTCTGTGCTTATAATTGTACCACCGCCCAAGCCTTCCTCATGTAACTCTCGGTGGACCTGGGCTTCTCCCGGAGAGCAGTGGTGCTCTGGATGAGTGGCAGTGAAGAGGCCTGGGTACAGGAGCGACTGGACCCAGCAGCCCCGCCTGCAGAGGACTGACTGCTCACACCCACACTAGAGGCACTTGACGAGTGGGAAAAAGAGCAACTCGGCCATTTTGTGATACAGACTCATTTTCTCTAAAAAGTAATTATTTAACCTTTTTGGCGTATCGCTACATTAGAACATAGTTATCCACAAATTGTTTATATTTCTATATCTATAAACACGAAAGAACAGGCCTATTTGATTTCCATAAATCATACAGATATTAAGCTTATGATTTTACTATGACTTCCCCAAATGTCGTCCGTTTAGCACATTGACAAATCTGAGGAAAAACAATATTTTAATATGCCATTATACCACATGATAATGTCAGAGAGTCTCCTTTTCATTAGAATTAGTTAGCATTATTCAATGATTCATGATTGTTTTACTGTCTATAATAACTAAAATCATGTGGTAGGGCTCTTTCTTATAAAATCCTATGTTCTAGGATTTTTAACCTTAAATAAAGGATACATCCACTGAGTTCTAATTTGATAGAAATTATTGAATCCTAACTCATGTTTTTACCTGTACCATGTTTCAGAACAAGTGGGGAATAGCCTTTGCATGTATCCGATAGCTCACCTAAAATTCCCTTCAATCTATCCTATTCCTGCTGCTGATCGGGAAGCAATAAGTCTAGAACGTGGCAATATTCCCTCTTGTCATAGCTTTCCAATTATTGAAAATTAAGTAACTCCCTATAGAGGAGAAATCATTAAATATATAGTAAATAATGAGGTTAATTAATTTAACCCCTTCTAATTAGGAAACTAATTAAATCAGAAAATTAAACCTGACACAAGACATTAAAATAGGGAAACCCTGAACTTAGATCTAACAATCATCTCTTCGTCCTCAACCAGTTCCAAAAGAGGAATGAATATATATTAGCTACAAAAGTATAAATCAGTAGACTATTTTCAACCTATATCAAGTTAAACTTTCCATACCACAAATACTATTTTTAGAGAGTTTACCTTTTTTCTACTTCTGTTATATGTGAAATTAAATCTTGTTTCTTTCAATTTTTTAAAAGAATGAATTAGAGTAAGTAAAAAAGATGGATTTAGCCCCAAATCTGCTAGTAACTCTCGTCATGAACAAGTCACTTAAACTCTCTAGGCCTCAGTTTTCTCATCCTCAGTATATTCTAGTAAAAAGTGAGATTGACTCACAGTGTCTTGGAGATGGAAATACATCTGAATAGGAGGAACGGATTAAGAAGCTAGAATCCGAGAAGATTGTTAAAATCTTTGTCAGTGTGTTATAGTAGAGAACCAGGTCCTAGCCTAGGATCTTCATGAATTAGTTGGTGAACCATCTGAGATAAAACTAAGGATACATTTTCAAAGGAGCCCAACTCTCTCCACAATCTGAAACTGTCATGCCCATCAACATGATCTTTGGATATAATTTCTAACCTCCAGGAAGAGTCTCAGAACAACAACAGAATTAGATTCAAGTCGTGGTGCTTAGTGCCATTGGCAGTGGTGTTTCCAAGCTTAAAAATATCTAAGCAGGTATCCTGCTAGAAGTTTTTGGACTCTCCATATTTTTGACATTGTTCTCTTCACGCGATTGACAAGGACATGGAGCACTGTGGTCCAGGCCCTTTTTTGGGATCCACTCTGGGGAGGTGAGTTAATATGGATTCCTCAAAGCCAGCACCAAAGATCATTGACACAGAAGGAATCTCTGATAGACACTTGATCTACAGGAAAGTGAGTAGCCCCAGTTTGTAGGGAACCCCCCAAGTTTCAGGGCTCTCACTGCAGTACCTGGCACCTGTGAACACTGCCAGAAATTACATGCAGCCAATGTGGGCATGGTGGTATAAACCACTGATGGGGAACAATTTCTTCCACCAAATTTGAATGCTTCATTCATTCATTTAACTACTATAAACAAGTGTGTTCTAATTCCTTGACATGTCAATGCTGCTGGGTGCTTGACATCAAATGGCCAATACAATTCGTAATGACAGTTTTATTTTTACACACTTCAAAGGCCATAAATGAAGCAATAGTTAATTCGATAGCCAGCCTGCCACAAAGCAGTTAACCTTCAATAGCTAGTAAGCTGCTTTTTTTTCTCCTATTACCAGAGCCACAGGATTATTCTACACCCCAAATTCAACAACCTGCTCTGGTGGAACCCCAGGATCTTCATATACTTGGCATTTATTTTGCATTATTCCCCATTTTCCCCTTGTATCAAATAGCCAATTACTTAATATCTAAAATGTGCAACTTTTTATTCAGCAACACCGGCATTCTAACCTCACACCTCTTCTCTGTGGCCTCCTCCCCTCCAAGAATTGCTCCCTTCTCATCTGCCCCATTTACGAAGTTTGCCTCAGCTATCCTGGCACACAGGGACCTCTTGTCTAAATCTTTGCTGCCTTTATTATTATTAATAATTCCACTAGTGTTAGGCTTGTGTATCCAAGTATTTGTTAGTTTTATGAGGGCAAACATACCATTTTACTTGAAAGAAAAACATTTCTCAATGTCCTACCGGGTTTTCATGTGCATTAAATAATTAGGGTCACAAGTGAAGCAGCACATTCAAATTAGGATCATCTGAGAAAGCTGATTTATAAAGGGATTGCTACAAAGGTGTAGGCAGCATGTGTGGATGGTGAGGGAACCTAGGTCCAAAGGGAGGAGAGGAAGGAAAGATGACCAGAGCCTGGAAGGAGAGAGTTGTATAGAACAGATGACTTTGCCATCTCTAGGCAACCTGACCAGGAGCCTGGGAAATAAACACTCTAGTCCCACTCTCCTCCCCTCTCGGGTCTCTGCTGGGGTTCCTCATTCAGCAGATTCAACTGGCAACCAGAGTACAAGGGAGCCTATTAATATAATCCAGGGAGGTCAGCATCCTGGACCAAGCAAGGCAGAGGATGGAGTGTAGACCTGGGGTGGAGAAAGATGAGCGGAGATACCCAGCACGTCCATTGCAGGGCTTCAACAAATACCTGATGCTAAGAGAACACTGCTCACCCTTTCCATACAGAGCCAACGACCCCCAACTCAACAAATGTCTATTGAGTAGCTATGTGCAAGCGTGGTTTTTTAAAGTTATCTTTAATAATTTTTTGTTTTATGTTTTATTGTATTCTATAATCTTAATTTGTAGAATTGTTTTGAAACTAAAGATGGCAGTAATTGGCAAAATGCCATCAATCCCATTTCCTTTTCCTGGATACTTAGGAAGACTACATTTCCCAGCCTCCCCTGCAGTTTAGGTTGGGGTCACAAGACCAGGCTCTGGCCAATGGAAGTGGGCGGACTTGGACTTAGGTGGCTGGCTGTAGGCCTGGCCGTAGAGCCTCCTGAATGATATTCTACTTGCTTCCTTCCCCCGTAGAGGAGGAAGGAAATGGCTCTCAGATAGCAAAGCCACGCGATGACAAAAGCTCTGAGCGCCCGTTTGGAGGAACACTGTCTGAGCAAAGCCACGAAGCTACGTGCAAGAAAATTTCAACGTCTTAATCCCATGGAATGCTGGAGTTTGTTACGTCGTCTTAAACTAGGCTCCCCACAGCAGTACTATGGACATTTTGCACAGGGTAGTTGTTGTAAGGGCTGTCCTGGGCATTGCAGGGTGTTGAGCAGCTTCCTGGCCTTCTCCACTAGATGCCAGTTGTTCCCCTTCCCTTCTAGCCATGACAGCCAGAAATGTTTCCAGACATTGCCAAATGCCCCCTGGGGGGCAAAACTGCCCATAGTTGGGACCACTGATCTAAGTCCTCTTGACTAATAGACTGTGTGCTCAGCACTGTGCTCAGTGAACGGGGAGAGGGGTGGGACAGTGTCTGACCTTAGAGCACGGACCAGTATAATACATTACACGTGCGCGCTTATTTTAAGATGACTGCTTCATTGCAGCACTGTAATTGTTAAATTGGAAACAACAAAAGTGCAACAATACAGAATTGATTAGGTAAATTAAGGTACATTAAAAAATGGAGTATTATGTATCCATTAAATGATTTGGATCTATTATCTACTGACATGGAAGGACATTCATTCTTGTCTCTTTTTTAGGTGGCAACAATTGTTTTTAAGGAAAAATGTATTTGTATGGGACAGTGTCTGCAAGGATTTCAGTAGTGCTGCTTCTGGGATAGGATTTGAGGTAATTTACCTTTTTTACATTACTCATGTTTTCTAGTTTTTCTACACTGAATAGATGACTTTTGGTGGCAACTGTGTCCTGTGGGTCAGCTGACTGATCTCTCCCATAAAGGAACACGCCTTTTTGGCTCCCAGGTTCTCCTTCGATAAAACTCTGGCTTGCTGATGTCTCTAACTTAAGTACTCCCTTTTGTGGAAAGGTTAAATGTTGTAGTCTATAAACCCAAACTAAAGGTTTACTAAACATTGATAGTATCTAACTTCAAGGGGTATGTGATTAGCTGAACTGAATAGAACATAATATGAGAGCAAGACTGAGATTGTTGTATACAATAGAGATGCATTTTAAAAAAGCCATTTGGAAATACTTATCTAAATAACTGCCTGAAGTTCCCACCAGTAAGTACAATTTGAGTTAAATATTCCCAAGTTTACTTTTCATTTTCTAATTTCACATTTTTTATTTTTTCTAGCTGTTATCTAATTTTGCAAAATAAAAAATGAGAAATGTATTACCCTATTTATCAAATTAGTATTAAACAGGCTGCTTATTCTCTGAAGGTTATCAACAAAATGATCATGCTTTGAACTTGGTTGGGAGAACTGTAAATAAAGTAATGCTCAGTGTCGTGTTTGGGGTCATACATGTGTTAGTTAAAGAAATACAAAGCTTTTGTTGAACGAACTGATACTTCCTCAGAACATCCATTATCCACATGAAGTTAGATTTCATCTAAAGATGTTTCTTGTACATTACTGGCAAAGTAGCAGTGTTTGATACACTCTACCGAATGTTTTCTTTGTAGGCCATTGACCCAGGGCCTTCCTGATGCTGTTGCGATAAGACCCACATATGTGTACAACACTGACCTTGCATAATTTCATATTTTACAATCTCTAGACAGGTTGATGAGATTTTAAATAACAGATTTCTTAGTCCCATAATCTGCCTTCTTGACTATCAGAAGTCACAGTAGGGTAAACTTGCCATGCTGAATGTTACAAGTTCTTTTTTAACTTACAAAATAAAATACCCAGTTGAGGTATGTTTTAAGTCTTTTAATATAAAAGTACATGCTTAGGGCTTCCCTGGTGGCGCAGTGGTTGAGAGTCCGCCTGCCGATGCGGGGGACACGGGTTCGTGCCCCGGTCCGGGAGGATCCCACATGCCGCGGAGCGGCTGGGCCCGTGAGCCATGGCCGCTGAGCCTGCGCGTCTGAAGCCTGTGCTCCGCAACGGGAGAGGCCACAACAGTGAGAGGCCCGTGTACCGAAAAAAAATAAAAACAAAAGGTACATGCTTAGTTCCTGTTTAACCAAGGAAGAAAAAACTATCAATAAATAAGTTCTCTCACACAGGTAAATAAAAGGGTATGCTAATTTTGATTTGGTATTAAGAACTAATTTATCCCTCCTACATTTTCTTAACATGGAAGGTAAAATGTTACAATGGTCAATACCAAATATATAATTGGGTATTCACAGGAAGGACAGTACATTCTTATTCATTCAGGCAAGTACTGAATGTTTTTATTTGTAAAAAAAAAAAAAAAAATTGTTAGCTTTAGAATAGGGCTGGGGGCCTTCCCTGGTGGCGCAGTGGTTGGGAGTCCGCCCGCCAAGGCAGGGGACGTGGGTTCAGGCCCTGGCTCGGGAAGATCCCACATGCCGCTGAGCGGCTGAGCCCGTGAGCCACAGCTGCTGAGCCTGCGTGCCTGGAGCCCGTGCTCCACAACAGGATGAGGCCGCCGCACTGAGAGGCCCGCGCACTACAACGAAGAGTAGCCGCAACTAGAGAAAGCCCACGCGCAGCAATGAAGACCCAAGGCAGCGAAAAATAAATAAAATGTATTAAAAAAAATAGAATAGGGCTGTTTCAGACTGTTCGAAAGACAAATGAAAAAGACAAAAAGCAGAAAACATCAGAATGATAAAACGTAAGGATATTTAAAAGGCTTAATGTGTGCGTGCTTTCTGCCCATACAAAATCACTTATTACATACGTGCGTGCAATCAAAACCGTATTCGCCGATTTAAAAGAGCCCGTGTCCGTTGTATTGCGTCCTGGTCAATGAACCAACCACGTCAACTGTCACTTTCGGAACCCCTCTGTTACCGCAGAATAAAAGTAATACAAGGGCCTCGAAAATGAGTTACTGTTATAGGAGGCTGCCGCAATAATTTTGCAAGGGATCTCTCTCGACCAATTTCACTAACATTTACTTAAACATGTCTTTCCGCTTTATCAGGTAGAAGCAGTGGGCCTGATTCACGGCCCTCTCCATTCTCAGGCTTCTAAGGACTAGGCCAAAGCCTGGCCCCCGGGGAAGGCTGGGGTCGGGCCGGCTGCACCGCCCCCCTCGCCCCCTCCCCCGCGCAGGTGAGCCGGGAGCAGCGCGCGGAGCGCAGGTGCGCGCAGACCCCCGTGATCCTCGCGCCGCGGCGCCGCCGGATGGCGTCAGAGCGCGAGTACACGTGGCGGCCGGCTGACGTCAGCGGTGCCGGGAGGGAGGAGAGCGGGACTGGTTCCGACGGCCCGGCTCGCGGCAGGAGCGGGTTCGGGCGATGGGGAGAAGACCACTAGCCGCGCCCGGGGGGCTGGCGCGCCTCGGCCGGCCCGCAGCGCTCCGTCCCCGACTCGGCCCAGCGCCCCCGCCCTTCAGCTGGGACCCGGGACCCGAGCTCCAGGGCATGAGGCGTCACCTCGGGTCCCGTCTGGCAGCAGCCGGCGACGCTCCGCTCCCCTGCGCCCGAGGCCAGCGACCCACCGCCGCCACCGCCGCCGGCCTGCGACCCCGCGGGCCCGCCCCTCGCCGCGCGCATGCGCCGCCCTTGCGGCCGCGCGTGCTGACGGGAGGGGCCTCCGCGTTCCCTTCTTTCCCGGGACCGGCCCACTCCGGCACCACCGACGGGGGTGCGTTTCCCCGCGACCCCCGGGCTTCCGCCTGATGGGGCGGCGGCGGCGGCCACGGGCCCCCGTCTCTGGAGCGGGCTGCTCGGTGCCAGTGTCCGTGGGGCGGCGGGCTGCAGCAGAGGCGCTGGGCGGCGCCGGCCGACCGCCTGTCCCTTGGCTCCCCCTCGGCAGCGGGAGGGATGGTGCGGCCCGCGGGGCTCGCGCGGCTCCCGCGCTTGGGCGGCCCGGCGCGGGCGGGGGCGCCGAGGGCGGGGGAGCGGGCCCGACTCACAGGACTGGGCCGGGGCCGCGCGGGCCGCGCCGTTCGGGAGCGGGCCCCGCGGGCGGGCCGGGCGGGGCGGGAGCCGCCGCGGAGCCTTCGGGCCGCCGCGACCATGTCGGACCAGGCGCCCAAAGTTCCCGAGGAGATGTTTAGGGAGGTCAAGTACTACGCGGTGGGCGACATCGACCCACAGGTACCGCGCCGCCCCCGACCCGACCCCCGCGTCCCCGGCCCGTCCTCGTTCCGGGCGCGGGCGCGCGCCAGGGCGCACAACGTCGGGGCCCCGCCGCCGGTTGCCCGCCGGCGTGGCTGCGCGGAGGCTGGGCCGCCTGGCGCCGAGCAGGCCGGCAGCGGGGCCGGAGGGGAGGGAGGGGAGAGGGAGCTGGTTTGCGGGCCCCGCGGTCGGGGCGGGAGGAAACCTGGGAGGGGTGCTGACCCCTGTAACGGGGCGTGGGGAGCCTGGGGACCTGCGGGATCCGCGGCAGGAAGGGGCTGTGTCCGGACTGAGGGAGGAGGGCATTGGGAGGTGGGTCTGCCCTGGAGCCCTGCGCCGATTGTCCCCGTCCCCGCGCGGTGGGGGACCGGGGTGCTGTCTCGTGGCCGCCTCGCCCGCTTCTCACTCCGCTCCCTCTGGGCGGAGTTCGGACAGGGCCGCCCTTGCCGCAGTAGCCTCGGCGGTCTGGGCTCCCCCGACGCCCAGACGGTGGGTCCGAGCGTGGCGGGAGCTTCGGCCGGTGGCGCTGGTAGGGACGTGGGTCCCAGGCTGCTGAGGGGACGGCTAGTCGCTCTGGTGTGGCAGCCACCCCAGGTCGCAGGTCTGCGGCTCGGTCATCTCGTGTGCGGCAGTGAACCCTCAGTTTACCACCAGCGGATGCGCGTTCCTTGATTTCCTTAATTGGGTGAATTATACAGTAATGGAAAAATACCCTGGTAACGCCGTCACACTAAACATTTGGCCTTTTTTGTCGTTTGGGCTCCTGCCAAAGGATATCGTGGCTTTTCCTAAGCTTTTTCTAAGTAGAGCATGTGTTTGAAGTTTAGAATGTTGTTCTTCCATTGTGAGAATGAACCGCAGCTGAGTCTTCAGGTGATTCTTCACACTGTTCTTTTTTCTAAAGTTTATCTTTACAGTTTTATCACCTGGGTGTTTCATTGGCCCTGAGTGCTAAGCTTGGAGACCTGCGGTCTGGGCCTCCTGAGTGGAGACCGATACTTAACAAGTAAAACGTGGGTGGTCTAAAAGGATCTGTGGAAGGCTGATAGGCCTTGGCCTTCCAGAGGCTTTTGCCTGTTGGTATTTTAGTCACTAAACTCCCTTGGATCACCACCTAGGTGGGTCCTTTCTCCACTGTAACTCTAAGGTAAAGAGGCTTTGAATTTAAAGGTAAACAGGTGCTGAGCTCAGAGGGCTGAAGTGTCTGTAAGGTGCGGCTTCTCCCTTCCAGAGTTTCCCTTTCTTCACTGTCCACCGTTCCTGCCCTCTCTCATCCCACCCCCTATTTCATTTTAGGACTTTGGCTCTTAAGAGTGACCTGAACCACGTGTTACTTAAAACCTGGAGCAAGCTACACTGGAACCATGTTTACTCAACTGTGAATCAAATTTAAGGGCTTAAAAATGTCCTTGCAAAGCACTTTGATCTGAAACAGTATATTTTCTAAAAAGTTTAGAGCCAGGATATTCGATTCCCTGAATCTTATAAATGTGGGTTCAGAGAGTTCACGTGCGTTGAATGAACATCTAGTTCACGTCCACGTGTCGGATGCACTCGGCTGCTCTGAGCGGGAAGCGTGCTCCTGGCCTCCACCCTCCCCGCAGCCTCCACTGCTGGCCGTGGCCTCCCTTCCCTTCCTGCTCTGGCGTCTCATTCACTCCCAGAGCTTTGCCCTGTCTCTGTAGTGGGCTGAGGGCTCCACTCAGGCGGGACCCAGGTCTCATTCTCCATGCGCTGGGTGTCTTCCTCGTTCTTAGAGTGGCACCAAAGAAGGCCATGCCCTAAACTGAGACTTGTGTCTTCCCCCCACACACCGGCTCTTCGACGGGGTCCTCGGGAGCAGTGCCGTCCTTCCCCAGTTTCTCTTCCACGGGCCCCTTTTGGTCACCAGATCTTGCTGCTTCTCTCACATCATCATCTTGTCCCTGATGACCTTCCTCCAGTTCAGTTACCTGCCTCTTTCACCTGAATTATTGCAGTTGTTTCTTAACAGGTGTCATGGCTCCAGTCCTGCAGTGTAAGTGCATTCTTCTTACACTGACGGTAGTCTTTCTGTGAAGGCTGATGATGCCTCTTCCCTGCTGACCGGCCCTCAGTGTCTCTCCAGGAGACGTTCTGTATTTTATTTCAGGATAAAATACACAGGTTCCTGCACAGCATCTATGGAACCCAGTCCACGGTCTAATCCACGCTCAGCTGTCCAGCGCGTTGGACGCTGCTCTCTCCACGCGATGCACGTGTTTTTGCTTTGCTGACGCCTTTAAGTTCATAAGGATTCAGCTCCTGTAGCTCCTCTTCCAGAAACGTTTCCATTTATCAGAAACTACCTGTCCCCGAACCTTTATGTTTGAGACATGGCGTGTCGCGTGCTAGCCCAGTCTCAGCACTTACGGTGCTGTGCTCACCTTGTCTGTCAGTCCTGTGTTCAAGACGGACCCTGTCTAGTACCTGGATCACAGGAGCCTCCGTGCTTACCTGTCAGCGAATCAAGATTTGCTGCTTTTTGTTGTCCCCAGATGTTTCACTGCATATGACTTAGTGCAAGGTTATTAATCCTATGTGGAGAACATGGTGTGCGTTTATTACAATTTTCAGTGTAATAATTTGTATAAATTGAGAATGAAATGCAGCATTTTCCATTTTAATTTGTGTGGTTTTTTAAAGGTTATTCAGCTTCTAAAAGCTGGGAAAGCTAAGGAAGTGTCGTACAATGCACTCGCCTCACACATCATTTCAGAAGACGGGGACAATCCGGAGGTGGGAGAAGCTCGGGAAGTCTTTGATTTGCCTGTAGTCAAGGTTGGTAGTAAATTTAATGAATTCTGTGCGCTTCATCAAGTACCTTGAGAGCAGTACATTGAAGTTTCAGTGCAGCTCTTCTCACACTCTGCTGAGGTGCGGCTCTGGGTGGGAGATGCTCTTGACATCTGAGGAACCATCCAGCAGAAGGCCCTTTACGTGAAATCAGGCTTCAGCAAGGTTTCTGCACGTTACAGCTTACGCACCTGCTATGGGTGGCCCCATTTTGTCACCGTCTGGAAGTCGTCTAAGCCAAGGAAACGTGTTGAAGGCAGTGGACGTGCTGTCTTGAAGCAGATGACATTGGTGAATTCTGCTAAGAAAGTATTGATTCGAAGAGGAACTCCTGGAACAGGGCTCCCTTCCATCCCCACTGGCCAGGGGTCCTGATTTCCAGGCAGACAAGTGTAGGGGAGCCCTGCCCTCTCTGGGCTATGTCTCTGCTCCCCGACAAGGGTCACAGTGACCACTTGTCCCACTGTCCCTCTGGTGGCTCTCTGTTCCTCTCTCCAGCTTGAGCTGTGGGAAGTTTATCCTAGAAAGTAGTGGGTGAATGGTTCAGTTTTGTTGATCTGCGTACTGTGCTGCTCTGTTGTGGCTGCTGGTTGAACTGACTGCTGTTAAATGTGGGTTTTTTAAATTTAAGTTTATAATTTCGATCCTTCTGTTTTTTCCTCATCATTTATACTGTATATTTGTTTTAAAATGGTTCTGTTCCACTACCATTTTTTTTCCATGCTGTTACATGTGTTATTTTAAAAAAAATCAACATGACAGTTACAGTGGCTTAATAACGAGAGAGGTAGGAATTAGGAGAGAGTGCCTCTGAGTCCGGCTGGGCAGCGGGGTTGCCGGCTGGCCGCTGCGAGTCCTTACTGCCCCCAGCGTCCAGGGTCTGAAACGCTGCCCTGCAGGCTTAGAAGCCTGATTTTGGAACATAAGCCTGAAAGCAGATCTGACTCACAAGAAGGTTCTTATGAGGGTGCTGTGTAAGTCGGAAACTTGCAGTGGTGAGGACGGTGGTCGTGTTTCTGGCTGGATGCTTATTTCCACCTGGCCAGCGGGCTCACTCCACTCGAGCCTTTGTGAAGCCTGAGAGCAGGTTTCCTGCCGGCTTCACCTGCTGCCGCCTTGTAGGAGGGGTGGACCTGCCACGGACACTAGGCTGTGGACCCCAGCACCGGTTCCCTGGGGCCCTGTTTCGGCCTGTGGTCTGCTTCCGCTCTTTCTTGGCTTGAGGGACTATGTCTCATCCCTTCCCCTGTCTACAAACTTTTTTCTCCTCAGACAGTAGCCTGGAGCCTATTATCAAAGTGACTTCACATGTGTTATGTGGATTTCCTAGTGCACCTTGAAAGGGCAGCCTTGTTAACATGTTTGGGGCGCCCAGTCAGCTTCCGCAGACCACTTACTGCAGTGCTTCTTAAGTCCAGCGACCCCTCAAGCCCCTTTTTGTAGCAAATATTTTGTAATACCCCCTTTATTATCCTGAAATGAAATTCTTATGTATAGTAACATCGTATAACTTGAATATATATTTGTATTTATATATAAATTGCCCAAACTGAAATGTAAAAAAGAGGAAAAAAGGAAAACAGATAACAGAAAGTCTGCATTTCATTGTGTAAATACCCTGGAGGATGGGGTGTAGAATCCCCGTGGACCTGATCCTCTGTCCTGCAGATGCAGGTGCCAGCTGTGAGGGGACGGTGCCAAACGGTGACCCATCCTTGCTAAAATTCTGGGCTAAACAGCGCTGTCTCCTTCATTTTACACTGAAGTTGTATTCCCAGGGAAGTCCGTCTATAATACGGCTGCATAAAAGCAGCCATCACCCAGCTCCTGCCGTGATCACCATTCTCCCAGTCTAGCTGAATGTATCCCCGTCCTACTTCTCCCTTTGGCTGTAGTATTTTAAAAGGACTCCCAGGCATCCTACTCTTAGATCTCTTTCAGCATTCCAGCCTGCTTTTAATTTGTGGCAGCACCTATACTGTCCAGCGACTGCAGTGTTGCATTACAGGATGGTAGAATTTTCCAGAACCCATCCAGCAGTTTGAGCTCATTCCAAGGTAGTGCTGGTAGACCCTCGAGTTCTTGTCTGAACCTAGTAACTTTCCTCCTGGGGGCTGCGGTTGGTAGTGCGGTCTGTGTGCAGCCGAAGGCGGAGGCCTGGTTCTCTAAGTGTATATCCCTTGGCCTTTACCTAATGTTAAATTTGACAAATACTTTAAAAATTTAGGCATCCTTTTGCCCAGGGACAGTTTATCTTTCTCATATTTGTATTTTATGGATGTTTAAAACTTGCTTCTTTAGGCACCAAGATTTTTAAAATAATCTTTTTTAATGGAAATATTTTCCTCAGTGGCCTTGGGGCCTCTTAATTATGCTGACTTCAGCAGTGAATTTATTTTAATATATTATTATCTGCCTTTGGGATAATAGCTCCTTATTACTGTGCGTTTCTGCTTTATTATCATTAGTGTGTCCTCCTTCTTAGCTGTGTTATCTTATCTGGACTTACCTGGATGAGGGCCGCAGGGAGTCTCTTCTGCTTTACTGCTGGCAGCCCCGCAGTCTGTAACGGGGACGCGCGTACGCGCTGCTCCCCAGCCCCCAGGGATAGCTTTCCAGGGTGAATGCTGCGTGCAGAGTCATAAGGGCTGCCTGTCCGGAGCGTGAGCTCCTCCGGCCGTGGGCGCTTCCCTTCCGCTGGACGCGGGAGGAGCCGTGCCCACACCATCCGAGTCGTATTGCAGTGCGTTGACCTAGGCTCTGAGAACCCTGCTGACGTGAGACAAAGGGGTGGCCGGGAAAACTGGTCTCAGGCAGGCCGCCCTGGTGCTCCCACGCCCCCGGGGAACGGCGGAGGGCTCTGGTGTCACTGCTGGGAATAAGGCTCGGCCCACGCAAGGGTGTCCGAATGCAGGGGGAGCGGTGGCCAGTTCCCTCCCGTCCAGCTGGAGTCTCCCCAGGACCGCGAGACGCGAACAGCCCCTGGAGACACTGCGCGTGGAGACATTGCACACTCCCTTCCAGCTTGGTGGCTTCACCCACCAAGTTAGCTACACACTTGGCAGAATTATCAAATCATCATGAAGTGATTATCCCAAGTAGAGCCAGTCTTTATTTTATAAAATGTGTAACATTTCTATGCTCTTTCACAGACGTTACACTTACTTATAAACTTATGCTGAGAAATTGTTGATGTTACCTGAAAAATGAGGAGGGGGTACTTTGATTTCTGAAGTTCTTTCACGGTGTATATGATGCATGAGAAATGGGTGTGTATGTATGTTTCAGGTGCGGAAGCTTCTGGAAGTCAGCTGGCTGGATGGGTTATCACTGTGTTTGTACCTAGTAATTCTGTGATGCAGAGCTATTAGGATAATGATTAATTTTCAAAAGTAAACGTAGAAATAATAAGATAATTTTTCAAAAATGTAAATTACCCAAAAAGGTAGTAATTAGTCTGAGGTTTTATAATTAATCTGAGTTTTGCAATTCATAAAAAGATTACCAGACAGTTAGAAATTCTCTCTGTGATTTACAAACATTGTATCTACTTGGCTTCACTGAAAAAAACTCACGAATTCATACTTGACCGGATTCAGGACTCCAGAAGGAAACGTAGGGGGGCCGTCTATACCTCAGATGGGGGTAGGGAGGGCTGTCAGTTCCCCATCCCCCCCAGTTGTGAGGACAGAGTTTCTAGCCGGCCTAGAGGCTTAAGCAGTAGAAAGTGTGTAAACCTAGAATTTAAATTTCCAGGGGCTTCCCTGGTGGCGCAGTGGTTAAGAATCCTCCTGCCAATGCAGGGGACATGGGTTCGAGCCCTGGTCTGGGAAGATCCCACATGCCGCGGAGCAACTAAGCCCGTGCGCCACAACTGCTGAGCCTGCGTTCTAGAGCCTGCGAGCCACAACTACTGAAGCCCGCACCCCTAGAGCCCGTGCTCTGCAACGAGAGAAGCCACCGCAATGAGAAGCCCATGCACCGCAACGAAGAGTAGCCCCCGCTCGCTGCAACTAGAGAAAGCCCGCGCACAGCAGCGAAGACCCAGTGCAGCCAAAATTAAATAAATAAATTTCTATACATAATAATTTTTTAAGACCTGGTAGTGTTTCATTCTATAATTGGGCTTTTCACCTTGGGCACTAATAACGAATATTCCACTCTGATGTTTCTGCTACGTGGATACTCGTGAATGTAATCTGGATGCTGTGTAATCGGTTGTAACAGAGCCTTTAATTTTCTAGGAGCAGCGCTAGTAACATGACATTTTGAATATGAACTGGAACTGTGTTTTGATTTGCGTTCATGTTTTCTTTTTCAGCCTTCTTGGGTGATTCTGTCCGTTCAGTGTGGAGCTCTCCTGCCGTATCCTTTTTGGGGAAGGGGGGAGGGAAAGGGTGGGTTTAGTACGAGTGGTCATCACTTACTGAACTGGCTCATTAGGGGGGTCGTGGTGTGGTCACTCTATCCCTGCTCTTTCCGTCCTGTATCAAGTTGTACGTACCTGATCCTTGTCATTACCCCTGGGGGGCCGGGGCGGGGTGGGGGGACCAGCTGTGTGGAAGCAGCTCTAGGCTGGGACCCAAGGCCCAAGTTCTAGTTCTTCTGCGACTTGGCTTTAGGATCTCGGCTGGTCTGGACCTCAGTTCTGTTATCTTTGAAACAGATGGTTTTTGTGGTGTCTAGTTAGATGGACTATTTCTAAAATTCTAAGTCTGTGTGAACCAAATCATGAATTGTTTGAGGAATAAATTGGAGAAGAGAACATCAGGACATTTTTAGTTTTATATCATGCACCGTTATTCTTTTTAATTACATTGGTTTATTAATTCAGGACCCATGTTGATCACCTGCTGTGGGCCGGGTTCTGAAAACAGAGGGGTCGACAGGGCCTCATTCCTGCCCCCAAGGAGCTGCCCCGCAATACGTGTTGGTTCATTCAGCGTTTCCTGAGTGTGGCCCTGGAACCACCTAGCCCACATACACACTGACACACACTGACATGACACACACTGTGCTGGAAGCAGGAATGAGCCCTCTGCTGTTCTGTGTTCCAGGCCTCATAGTCCCTGTTTTCACCCTGGAAGTGTGAAGCTTCCCTGCAGGGTCATTCCAAGCATAATCTGATTTTGGAGATCACTTCTGTTAAGGTACCTAATACCACGCGGGCATGATGTTCTGGTGTTAGACCCGGGCAGAGGTGATGTTATTTACCGTGTGTGCGGCTCTGCCAGGCATTTATTACTGAATCGATGCAGATGGAGGGAATCTTCCTGTATTAAATATTTATAGGAGACCTCAAATAAACAGAGAAAATACCCCCTTCCAAGCAGCTCTTAGAGGACGTGCAGAACTTCAGCAGCTCCAGCTCAAAAAATTCTAAGGTTTCTCCTCCACAGCCTAAAGAGTTAAAGGAAATTGGTTCCTGTTTGGTTTTGGCCTTGGTTTTTTAGGAGTTTGAGTTTTGTTTGTTTGTTTTCTTTACAAGCACAGGTGAAAGAAGACTGGGAGTGGAAGGGGTGTTTTTGAGGATAAGAGGCTAGTTTTTCCTGGCCTGGATCGTGTACTTGCTACACAAGGATCTCCTGAGCAGTTGTCATTTTGTTTGAGCTCCTACTGCCCGTCCCAAGGAAGGTTAAAGGAACAGAACGAGAACTCCGGAGCCTTGGTTAGGCAGCACACTCTTACTTGGCCTTTGTTCATGTTTCCCCAAGTCTTTGGAAGTAGATAATCCCCGAACTAAGGTAGGAGGATGGAGACAGCTTGAATGACGGGGCTGAAGGTGTGATGTTGGGGTCTGAAGAGCTCAGGGCCGCCAGGCAGGCCCGACTCTTATGAGGTTTTCTCAGACCTGTGTAGGAGACTTCCAAACTGCAGTAAAATTTTCAGTCTGATCTTTTTGCTTAATTCACCTATCTCAGGAGGTGTACTTTTCTCCTGTAGGGAAAGAGAAGTAATACTTTAACCCATTTGAATTCTAGACACCCCAGATTCTTAAAAAAGTCATGTTTGCTTTGAATAGACCGTAAAGTACAGGCACCTAGAGGTCACGTCTGCTGATGGAGAGCCCAGTGCCGAGTGTCCGCACTCTGCAAGCTCTCAGAAAACGCATTGAATGAATGTGAAAGTCAGAGCTTTAGAATTGGGAAGAATCTTGGGAGTTATATATTCTAACTTCTGTTTTAACAAAGGGAAAACGGAAGCTCAGGGTTGTCTTGCCCAAATTCAGAGAGTTCGTGATGGTAATAAAACTAGAAGTCAAGTTCTTTTATGAAAGATTCTGCTGTGTGACAGAAGTAATCATGTTAACGTAAACTTAAGACCTTCAGTTTGCTTTTAAAATAATCACTATACCATATGTGGTTGCGTACATGTGTAGGCATGTGTGTGTTTATATATGTGTGTATAGTTACATGTTTTTTCCATGAGTATGTTATGCCCATTTTATTGATGATATAAATGGAGAGATTGGATTTGAAAATGCACTTTACGGAAAACCTCTCAGTTCTTTCTGTGCTGTCAACTTCTCTTTTTTCCAGTCTGCCCTGCACTCTTCTTTGGTCAACTTAAGTCTGTCTCTTTCCTAAATGGATTGAATGGGAAGCAGAGGGTGGGCAGTGTCCAAACGGGCCAATAGGAAATGTCTCTTGCACTAATCTCATCTCATTGGAATCTTAATAACTGTAAAACAGAGTAAATGGCTTTTCTCCAGAGTCTTGTCAGATTTTCTTTGGAATCACTGCCTGCCTGTCTCAGGTAAGCATAGTACAATTAGTCTTGTGTTATTTACACATAACAGTTCTGAGTTTTTATATGATTGGATTTATGATGTGTTTGTAAACCAGTGTTATTTACTAAACTGCATATTCAGTATGACCTTATGACACACTTAAAATGATTTAAATATTCGTACTTAGTCTTAAGATTTAGAGCTTTAGTGGGTGAAAGTCGTCTTTCTAAAGGATTACAAAGATTTAAAACTTGAATATAAAAATGTAGTAAAAATGAAATTAAAAGATGACAAGGAAAATTCATTCGGAAATAAAGGCAGAGAATTTTATTAATAAATAAGGGGCTCATGCAGATCAATAAAAGAAAAAAAGACCTCAGTAAATAAGGCAGAAAAATGAATTTACAACTTTTTATAAAGAGGAATTACAAATAAGTATAACAAAACATTTGATACACTTTATAAACAAAGACGTGAACTTTTTAATAGCGCTGAGATAAGATTTTCTGCCTATCAAATTTGTAACAGTATATTCGGTGCTGGCGGAGCTGCAGACAAGCTTCCCCTCCCCCGGCAGGGGTGCAGTTCAGTGCAGCGGTTTTCTAGAAAAGTTGAGCCAGGTCAGAGCCATAAAATAGTCTTTCTGCTTCCCTTGCAGTTCTCTTGTGTTTAGAAGTTTATCCCAAATTGATAGAAATGAGGGCAGATTGATGCATAAAGGTGTTCAGCGCGGCTTTATTTATAAGAGGGTAAATTTGGAAACAGATGATCCACGATTTGGAAATGTTTAAGAAACCTGTTCTGTACACTTACATACTAATCTAGCTATGTAGCCAGTTGTGAATTTTGTTTTATGAATATATGTAAAGACATGGGGAATGTCTTAACTGGGGAAGAAGCAGGATATAACATAGTTATGTACAGCATTACATCAACCAAATATAATATATAAGAAATATCTGTAAGAGGGACCAAAATGTTAATGGCAATGAATTCTGGGTAGTGTGAGAAGTGAATGTTTAATATTGTTTTATGGTATTCTGTTCTCTCAACCCCCTAGGTAAAAAACCCTCAAACAGTAAACAATTATTATGAAAAATCAAGTTGGTGTTGTTTAAACTCACTTTTTAGGTTACATGGAACAATTAGTAGCCATTGGGCAGGAAAAAGCACAGTTTAGAGGGCTCCCATTTTCTCTGACCTCATAGGCCTCATCCCTGTCTGTAGTTCTTAAGGTGATAGTTTTGAGAAGGCGTTTAGTCTTCCATCTCTATGGAAGCCTTTGAGAAAGGGATGTATCAAGGATATTAGGTGAGACGAAAAGGAATTTGATTATAATCTTGCCTTTTTCTTACACCTTTTTACTAGAGGATTATGGAACCAGGTAATATTAGTTTAATATTGTTAGATTATCGGCCAGACTCAGCTTTTCATTCAAACGGTATCACCATGATCCCTTCTCTGTCCAAGCAATAAGTAAAATTAATTTTGTTATTGTGTTTTTATGTCTCTTGTAAATTCTGAAAGTTCTTTAAAATTATAAAATCCTCTCTTTTTGTTTTTGCTACATTGATTTAATAGAGATCCTTGAAAAGTTGGCTTTTTTCCCCTTAAGAACCAGAATTTTGTTGGTATTTGTATTTTTCAGCATTTTTCACATCTTTGCTATAAATGTATATTTACATGATGATGATCTTTAGTTGGCTAAAATGAAAATCTCATGATGGGTCCTGTGGTTACATGTAATTTTTATTGTTTATACTGCTCTGTATATTCCAAATGTATAGTAAATATCAGGAAAGTTTTTTAAATGAAAATATTTTATTACTCCTTATGCATAAACACAATGTACTGCGGCTAAAATGTAAATTTTGCGTTTAATTATATTTGTATGGATTGGATTTCTGCGTTCATGATTCAGAGCCTGCTATCCAGAGAGAGAGGAAGAAGCCGGGGCAGGGAGTCCTGTGGGTATTTTCTGGGATCAAGGTCATAGTGACGTGGTACTTAGCAGACCTGACTTGGGAAATATAAAAGAACATCAGGAGCGTGTGAATTTAAAACAGGGTTTAAAATTAGGGTTTAGACATGTATAAATATTAACTATGAGTTTAGCACTGGAGAACCTTTTAGTCTTGGAGAGAAATAGAACCGAGATTACATTTAACAAAGGTTCTGGCATATGTAATAGGTTATTATGCAGTACACTTAACATCTGCGGTTTTAGTGCACATGGCACACGTGCAGGATGTGCTAAATCAGGGGCACGGGTGTTGGGGTGTGAGTTTAGAGAAGGTGGCGCTGGTGTAGACTGTGGGATCAGGAAAGCCTTGGTCGAGGCGGCAAGATGTGAGGGGCCTGAAACGACGGGCAGAACTGGCGCGGAGCCGGATGGGGGCACAGAGGCTCGTGCGAGGGGACCGGCCTCAGGACAGGCCGTGTGGCCGGGCGGAGAGGAGAAGAACAAGTGCGTAGGCAGGCGGGCAGAGAATACAGGAAACTCGATAAAGTAGCCGGCTGTTTCACTCTTGTTATATATTTAATCTTGGATTACAAACGCAGACATTTACACTAGAACATTCGGAAAACACAGGAAGAAACCAAACAAATTAAAATCACTTGCAATCTTGTAGGTGGAATGGTCTGGGAGCTCTAAGCAGGACAGAGAGGGCAGGGTAAGGATGGGAATGTGGACAGGAGGAATAGTCACAGTCTTTAGACTTGAGATGAGGATTTGGACTCAGGTTAGCACCGTGTAGAAGGCGGCGGCGTGGATCTAAGGAACAGATGGGAATCGGAAGGTCTTGGTGACTTGGGGACGCTGTGCAAAGAGGGGGAGCCGATGCTCCCGGTGGGCCTCTGCGTGCAGAGCCTGAGGTGGGTGCTCCACAGGGGCCACTAGGCAGATGGCTTCCTTTTCCAAGTTAGGAACATAGCCGGACGTGGGAAACAGGACCCTGACTTTTGAGGGAAGATGATGAAGTCGGACTGAAGCCCCTCCCTGTCCAGGTGTCGGGCCTGGAGATACAGCGTGAGGGGCTGAGGGCTACTGCTTCGTTGCAGAGGGGCTCGAGAGGGGAGCAGATAGTCAGGAGCAGAGGCTTGCGTAACGTGGGGTTAGGGAGATCTGGGGAGACGGGGACTGGGAAGTAGACAGAGGTGGTACCGGAGGAGGGGTGGTGTAACGCTTGGGGACCGAGAAGGAAGTCAGACGTCGTGGTTGGTTTTACTGTGGGGACGGGGTGGGGCCCCAGGGAGCAGTGCGGAGCGACAGTTGGGGCCCCTCCGCGCTGCTCGGTGACCCGGGAGTGGGAAGACGGCAGCGCGGGGCTGGCACACAGGCTTAGGGGTCTAGGTGGACCTCGGGTTCTGGGCTGAGGAGCCACAGGAGGGGTCAGTGAAGGAGGAGAACGGGGACCCCGTGAAGGAAGCGGGGGGGCGCGCGGGCGTCTGGGAAGCAGCCTGGCTGCAGGTGTTTCTCGGGTGGGGAGCGGCTGGGGCTGGAGTGGACCAGGCTGGACGCAGCAAGCGCTCTGGCAGAACTTTATAGCCTTTTAAGCACATTCGTTAGGAAGGACAGTCAGAGTCGGTATGATCTTTATGGGTCAGTTACTGCACTTATTCTCACAGTTCGCCACTCGTGATGGTGAAAAGAAAGCTCTGCTTTATTTGAATAAAGATCATTCAGCTAAGACTGGGGAAGGCTTTACTTGATACTAGTTCGTACGAAGAAGCCCTGGTTCAGAAAAGTGCACCAGGGACACTAGTATTTAGTGGTTGCTAAAAAATGTGAATTCAGTTGTGAGACATACTAACAAACGTATGTTCAGTGTGCAGCTACAGGACTTTGGTTCACCAAATACGTGAGGATGCTTTGTGACAGGAACAACGCCCAGGGGTGCGGATAAATGAGGATACAGCTCCCCCCTCGGGTGAGGGCACAGTCCAGAAGGGGAATGTCACATGCGCGGAGATGAAGCGGGTGCAGGGTGTGGGAGCAGTACCCGGAGGGGCGGTCACCACAGTTAACCTGCAGCCAGCAGGCCTCTGGGGCACCTGCACACGCACACGCGCACACGGCAGGCAGGCAGGGCTCCAGCGCTGTGAAAGGACTGTTTGCTTGGTGGTTCTCAGTGACCTTCTGTCTTTTCCCGTCAGGGTGTTGATACAAGCTGGAGCTCTTTGTTGGAGTCTTCCAGAGCTCTCCAGGGAGAGGTAGGGAAGGGAGCTTGTGCCAGCAGAAGTTGGGAAGCACAGACATCACCTGCCTTCTTCTGAGCCGGTATTGATGCAGGCTGAGGCCTCTGTTGTAATGTGCTGGGTAGGTTGCGGGGACAGGTCACGAGTCTGATGGAGAGCCTGGCCAGGGTCCTCATTTAAATCTGGAAGACTAAAAAGTTCAAAGCCCTTTCCATTCCGTATCTCAATCAACAAATATTTCTTGACTGCCTACCCATGTGCCTGGCACTGTACTAGGTCCTGTCGTAGGTACCAAAGTGGAGGACGTGATTCTCACCTAAGGCTCCAGTCGGTAGGACAGTAGCTCGCAAGCAAGACGGGACGAGGAGAGCTTGTGGGGCTGCAGGCCAGGAGTGTCTGGCGGGGAGACCTGGAGAAGGAGGGCGCCCCCGGGGCACAGAGGGAAGCCCTTCCTCGAGAGGGACGCGGGTGGAGGTGTGGCCTCTGCTCGGGACAGAGGTGTGCATTCAGAGGGGGCAGCTTGCTGTGGGAGTGCAGGGGCCGCGGGCGCTGAGCCAGGGCTAGGGGCGGGGCACAGAGGCAGGGAGAGCAGCTCAGGTGAGGGGCCGCAGGTCAGAGCGCAGGTGTGGCAGCATCTCGGAGCAGGACCAGGGCTGAGGCACACACAGATCAGGAAGGCCCGAGACACTGCCTGGAAACTTCCAGATCTCAGCCATAAGGTGTTGAGGAGACATCCAGGCTTTCTTAGCTGAGACCATAGACTTGTAGTTTAGGAAGATTACTTTTTAAAAAAAAGAAAAGCATTTTTCCCCAGTTATAAAATTAATGCTCTTGAAAATTTGGAAAATACAGAAAAGTATAAAAATTAAAATTAAAATGTCCCCATAATCCTGTCACCACTAGGTAACTATCATTAACATTTTGGTGTGGAAAGAGCATTCTTAATTACGCTGATACAGATTCATTGAATGAGCTGGTTCGCGCGTTCAGTCATTTAACCCAAACGTACGCCGATGAAGAATCTGATTCTCAGAGGTTTTCGGAGTTGTTCTTAGCTGGAGTTTGGAGGCCCTGTGTCCATTCCAGGCCTCCCTCCTTCCCGATGTGATGTTCTTTCCACAGCAACTTCCTGTGCCCTGTTGAGACCCGGGCCAGGATCCAGGCCAGCAGGGTACAGGACTAGAGTTACTGCAGTCAGTGAAATAAAAATAATACCTAACTGATGGGTGCCCAGTCTTTGTGATAAAGGCATATCTAGATTATGGGTTTTCCTTCATTTTAAATAAAGATTATATAATGATTCATTAGAGTAACCTGTATTACCGTGTAATTAAATCTCACCTCCGAAGGCTGCAGGATGTAAATGTTTTTGTGAAAGTCTCTAAGAAAAATAACATCTTCTGATCGAGTATCCTGAAATGTGACACTGACTTACTAAATTAAAGAGAGATAAAATAATGATTTTTAAGGTGATTTTATAAAATTAATGTGTTCTTGTTAGTATTCACAGAGTAGTATGGAATGCAGAATAATTTCTAGGAATATTTGTGAAATGGATGAGAGCAGCTGTAGAATGCTAGATTTTTGGCCGGCTGAATAATGGCAGTTAACAAGGAAAAAACGTGCTGTTTGTCAACACTTTAAAAAAAGTAACTTGAGACAAAGTTCAGAAGTCTTAACCATAATTCACAATTTATAATAAGTTATCTAGAAAAAACTTGACTTAGAGGATTATCTTAGGATTAACACCTTTATTTTTCTTAAATGTTTCTTTTGTCTTTGAGACGCTAAAATTTATTTTCTAGTAATTACATTTTGGTAGTGACCGCCCTTAGAGAAGCAGTCTAGAGCAGTGGGAAAATACAGCTTGGAGCCGGGTCTGGGTTTCCAGTTACTAGCTGGCATTTCTGTGAGTGTGCACCCCACCACCGGGTCACGGGGACTAGGGGTGGACGCGGAGCCCTTGGCACAGTTCCTGGCACATAGGAGGCAGGCAATAAATGGTAGCTGGTCGGTTGTTGTAGTGAAACCTGTTGTACCACGTGAGCCGTTGCATCTGGAGTCTCCACTTCATCGCTCAGCAAGCATAAGAATTGTTCCTTTTATGCTTGCCTTATTTTCTGTGTGTTTGATACTTACGTTTTCCCCTGAGCTTGCGCACCACTGTATTTTTACCTTTTATTTTATCCATTTCATAATTAGTATTTAATTGTTATCCATTAATTATGAAGGAGTTCCTTAAATATGATTTTGATACTATTGTATTTAAACTTTTAAAAAAATGACACAGGTGGAAGATGGAGTGGTGTACTAGTTCTTTTTCCTATCATTTTTGTTATAGAACGAAATAATCCTCCATTCAATCTCTGGAGTGTGGATATAAGTATTTTTCAATTTACTTGGTGACAAGGCAAAAAAAGTGACGATTATAAAACTTACGATAGGAGTAAAAGTTTTTATTATAACAAGCAAATAGCTAGAAGCTCATCTGTTTTTCCCACTAATACCCTTAGGTTAATTTCATTCAGTAAGGGAGAAAGTAGATAAAGCAAAATTGTTATGATGTCACAGTGTATTTTAATCATAAAGTGAGCAAGTAGCTAAGCAGAGGTAGAGACACCTGATGAAAGCTTGCTTTCTGGTTCCTGCCAGGTGTCCCCTGAGGACAGAAGCGCCCTGTGGGCTATGCTCACCTTCCATGGCGGGGGCTGCCAGCTGACTCTCAACAAGAAGTGCACGCACCTGGTTGTTCCAGAACCAAAGGGGGTAAGCGTCCCATGTACGTTCTCCTGTTGAATGTCATTTAAGTATTCCCAGTAATCAGATATCTTCTTTGAACTTCGTTTAAATTAAATGGATTCCGTTTTACAAAAGCTGATAACATTAGTTTATATTATTTATACACAGCTTCATTCCACAAAGGATGTGAGATGATTATAAATTTTGTTTTGAGCCAGATGTGACTTTTAAAGACAAAGAAATTTGGGTTTATTTCATGTTGAAAATAGGACAGTTTTTTGAATCTCTAAGAGTTTCCTTTCACGTCCACTGAAACTTCAGTTCATTTTTGTGAAAATACGTATTAGTCCTCTTCACAATTTTTTAAAAGGCTTGTACTGAGGATAATTATAAGCATGCACTTGGTGAAGTTCTCAGTGTACTGTCCTTCTTAATAATCTGGGATATATAAAACTGCATTTATCTCCTTAAGCACGGGGCTCTTCTCTCTAAGCACTGGAGGGCCGTAGGGCTTTGGGGTCCCAGGTGGGGTCCCAGGTCACCAGCATCAGCCTCCCGGGACTTGTTAGAACCGCAGTCTGTCCAGCCCGCCCCAGACCTAGTAAATCAGAACCTGCCAGGGAAGGGGGAGCCCAGGGAACCTGAGGCACGTGAAGTTTGAGAACGACCGTTGTATGGAAATCAAGCTTTTTTCCTTCCATGAACAATTATTTATGAGTTTGAGAATTAAGTCTGTTTATGGTAGGAAAGCCTTTTGACTGGCTAATGTCGCCGCATGTCAGTCATTGCCTCCGTTTTTTGTCGCCTTCCGTCTGAGTCAGCGCTGTGTATGTTTCACCCGAGTGCACCTGACTCACAGGAGGGGTGGGAGGCGTGTGGCCGGGCCTGGACGAGGGGGGTGTGGAAGGCTGACACCCACCCCCGCCAAGAGGGTCCCTTTTTAGGGCGGCTTTGAAGCAGAGGTAGCCCATAAATGCATGCTGTTCATCATGCTCATTTCCCGACAAGAAAATAACCTGTTAGCCCATGAGTTTGGTTGTAACTTAGTAAGCTGCACAGTCCAAGGGGAGACTCTGAAAATTTGAGGTGAGTCTTAAAACCTACTTGAGTAAAAAATTATATTTTACATAACAATTTAAGAGATAAGTAGTATGCTTTGGTTAAATAGTGTAGGGTTTCTTTTTATATCAGTATTCATTTATGGCTAAAAATAAATCATTTGATTTTAGGTAGCTAGTTTAAGGGGAATGAAGTCTTTGTAACTTTTAAAACTATGAGTGAATACTTCTGAAGAGTCCAACTATACTTTGAGGCAGCATATGAATAAAGTGGATTTGTCAAACAGACTAGCTGACTACACGCAAAAAATAAATGGCATGTTTAAAACAAATTCATTTTTTTTGCATTTTTTGATAAATTTATGGAGAAAATATATAAATGGCATGATGAAACTATCCTTTGTATTCTTGAATTTTTAAAATGTTTTAAATTGAGAAGAATGAAGGAATTCCATAACAATCAATAGAAAAACAAAGTAGGTTGACTAGTCTTTGGGGGAGGGAGCTGGTTTCTGGGTGTAAGTACTTCACCCCCGTGGAAGGCTGAAGGTGGGTCTGGGGAGAGACCCTGGGATCCTCCAGCCCGGCCCCCTGCCAACAGCAGGAAGTGGATTTAGTGTAGGGCCCCAGTTGTGTGTTTTCCGGAGAATTGCTGTTATCCGAGGCTTTAGAGCAGGTGGGTCAGACTCTGTTGGTTAACCGAGCCATGTTTCCAAACTTGTTTATTTTAAAGCCGTTTTATCACGTAACTCTCCTTTAAGATTCCCTGCTCATCTCCCTTTCCCTCGGGCGTTCCTTCCTTTCCGCCCTCTACCCCACGGGAGCGCCCTCTGCCTGCCTGTCAGCGCCCCTGCCCAGTGCCCCCAGCTCACTGCTCCCACCAGACCCCGCCGTCCAGTGAGGCCTCCCTGCCCTGCGCCCACAGGACTTCACGCTGGGTTTCTGTTGTATTCCTGTTGTGCGTGTTTAACTTCCGTCCAGAACTAAGTCAGAAGCCTCACTAGGTCAGAGAATTGTTGCAGCCTTTGTATCTTAGGTAGAATGAGCTCGATAAACACTCGCCCACCTGACTGAGGTGCGTCGCCGCACTCCCAGGACTGCCTGTGGCCCTGAAGGTGCCCCGTCCTCAGTGACAACCAGATTGGACGGCAGGCCGCCTAGCGTTCCTGAGAGTCTCTCGTAGGATTCCTAGCTGTGGGTAGCGTTACCTAAAGATGCCTTTGTAAAAGCTAATTCGGCAGACCTGAGGCCGTCCTAAGACCATTGACACACGGTTCGTTGTGTCTCGTGTTCTGTGTCTAAAAGGGGTGTGGCTTCTCCTCTGGGTAAAGTGGCAACAACAGGAGCTGTATCCCTCTCCTAAAGTTCTTGCTTCGAGTGCGTACTTCTAGGAAATCTGATAAAACTTGCGGTTTTGTTTCTGTGTGTGTTTGTGCTTCACCCGCAGGAGAAATATGAATGTGCTTTAAAGAGAGCAAGTATCAAAATCGTGACGCCCGACTGGGTGCTGGATTGCATATCTGAGAAGACTAAAAAGGACGAAGCACTTTACCATCCTCGTCTCATCGTTTATGAAGAGGAGGAAGAGGAGGAGAACGAGGAGCAGGAGTCCCCAGATGAGGGCAGCACGGAGGAGAAGTCGAGCCCCGCCAGCTCTCAGGAGGGCTCCCCGGCGGGCGGCCAGCAGTTCTCACCCAAATTGATCACTGAAAAATCGAAAGGGGAACTGATGTTTGACGATTCTTCAGACTCATCACCCGAAAAACAAGAGAGAAATTTAAACTGGACCCCCGCGGAGGTCCCGCAGTTAGCGGCGGCGAAGCGCAGGCTGCCTCCTGGCCAGGAGCCCGGGTTAATTAACTTGTGTGCCAACGTGCCGCCCGTCCCAGGGAACGTCCTGCCCCCCGAGGTCCGCGGTAATTTAATGGCTTCAGGACAAAGCCTCCAGAGTTCTGAAAGGTCAGAGATGATGGCCGCTTGGAGTCCAGCTGTGCGGACGTTGCGAAATATCACTAATAATGCTGACATTCAGCAGATCAACCGGCCGGCCAACGTAGCACACGTAAGTCACTCTGTAAAAAAAACAAAGATTTAAATACTGGAGTTTACAGCCTTTTAAAATATTTATTTTATTGTTTTCTGCTTCTTCAGGACAAGTAACTTACAAGCGGTATTTATTTGTCTGAGAGCATGTCCCACGGTCTTTATCTGTGTATACTTACACGTGTACGTATTTCAGTGTCATAAATGCCGTGTACGAGAGGGTGACGGCGGGCACGTAGTTGGAGACCTGACTCTGCTGAGTTGGCACCAGGACGCCAGTGGCGGGCGCTGCCCCCGGAAACGGCTTCCACTCTTGCTCAGTTTCATTAGCGGTGGCAGCAGAGAGAAGCCTGCAGGCCGCCACCTGTTCCTTGTTTGCTTATACCGAACTTCACGGTAGATAAATAGCATAACATAAATTAATTCACTCGTTGACGGAGCCTTAATTTTAATTTACAGTTTTGTGATTGGAGCCAGTTGGTACAGGATGGACCTTGAACGTTTTCGTAAACGTTTTTCACTTGAAGACGGAGAGGAAGTTGTCCGGGTGGTGTGGGCCCGTCTGCGTATCTGGAGGCAAGATGGTGAATGAGACAGATGGGCCCCGCCCTCCTTGCAGGTGGAGGCTGCCGACAGTCAGCATAGGTGTTGGGAAGGCAGTGATAAGGGGTCGTGTACATAAGGGCCGCTGGGGGAGGAGGCCCCTTAACTTGAGCGGAGACTCAACCGCAGGCGGCCCTGGGCAGGACTGAGGGCGGAGTGAAGGGGCAGCGGCTGTGAAGACCCCGGAGTAGGCGTGACCCTGCTGTGTTCCAAGGCGGCGGTCCCCAACCTTTCTGGCACCAGGGACCGGCTTTTCCGCGGGCGGACGGGGGTGGGGAGGGATGGTGCAGGCAGTGACGCAGGCGACGGGCAGCAGCAGGTGAAGCTTCGCCGCCCGCCCGCCATTCACCTGCTGCTGCGCGGCCCGGTTCCTAATTGGGGGTTGGGGACCCCTGTTCTAAGGGAGGAAAGTCAGTGAGACTTGAACTTAGGTGAGTGGGTGGAGATTGACACGTAGGGTCTGGTCTTCCATGTAAGGAGCCACTGGGGCATCTCATCGGCCTGGGCAAGTAGCTACTTCTTATTACGAGTCGCAGCACCACAATCGAGTCTGATGGTGGGGGAGGTTTTTAAGAGTCTTTATTGGTTAAAAATGCATGAAAAGCGCTCTTTCCCCCCTCCCTCGGGTTCAGCAGTGACCAGTTGATAGTGCCTGGTCCTCGAGACGCTGGAGGGGTGGCATCCGGAGAAAGGCGGGCAGAGTGTGTGGGGAGAGACGGGGCTCAGGGACTTCGGGGACAAGGTTCTGACAGTCAACACGAGATTCTGGGAAGACATGTCACCGCAGCCGGTTAGGAGCCAGTGTATGTTGGCGACCCCGGCTTGGGCTGTCAGCGAGCGTGCGCGCAGTGGGGTCTGGCCCAGGCAGGGTGGGGGCCGTGGAGAGCAGCCCCGCGGTGACGGGTACCTGGCAGCCCGGAAGGGAAAGCAGTTTTGGGGGTGAGGTGGCTTTGGTGATCAAGGCGGAGAGCGAGGTCCCGCACCAGTCACTGACGGGCCGCCTTCCGCTCAACACATTTAGTTTGGCCCAGATGATTTAAATTTGATTTGTTTGCCCAAATCGTGAGATTCTCCGTGACGATGGGGTTTCTGGGCTGCCTTGAGAAGTGGATGGTGTCGTAGAATGGAGCTGGCATCTGAGGTCTGAACGGTGCCTGTCCTCCACGGCTGAGCCGCAGCTGCGCCCTGTGGACTGGGGCTCCATCCGTGCGCTCACTTCCCACACTCCAGCCCTCCCGAACTCCGTCCCGTCACGCTTTGTGTTAACCCCTCTGGTCCTGGAGGTGAGTTTGAGTCTGAAGGGTGATTGGCAGCGAGTGGCTGAGGGAAGGAGGAGGAGGTCCCTGAGATGAGGTGGTCAGAGAAGGGCAGGGCCAGGCCTCGCCCGACGGTGTCACCAAGGATCAGGGAGAAGGTGGAGCCCAGGAAAGAGTGGGCACATCTGTGGGCGCCTGGGCCCGAGTGTCAGCACCCAGCTTCGCGAGGGCCTCGCGGGGAGCGAGGAGGTGGTCGGTTAGCCGAGCACGCGGGGCGGGCGGGATGCGGACGCCAGGCCAGAGGCAGAGCGCGGACAGGAGATCAGAAATTGGGGGCGGGGGAGGCTGGAGGGCCAGCCGGTCTGGAGAGGCGAGCTGGGCCGTCCAGGGGGCCTGCCCTGCTGGCAGGCGGAGACCCACGTGGGCGCTGGGAGGATGCCGGAGCCGGTGTGCAGAGCCTCTTCCCCGTCCTCAGCTGAGGAACCAGGAGTGGGAACAGGACGGATGTGCGGTGCTCTCCGTTCACTGGCGGGTAGAAAGCACTGTTGATCAGTGACTGGGCATTTCTGCTGGATTCCGCGTTTTTCAAATACAGTGGATGTTGACTTAAATCCCAAGTTCCCTCCATTTGGATGTAGAGGTAAAGTCATCTCATTGGAAATGGAAATGCTGACTACACGGGGTGGGGTGGGTGGGGGGTGCTGGGCGTATCTCTGCCTTTGCGTCCTCCTGCAGGTCAGACCTCCGCAGAAGACGGACCTGATCTCCTCAGCCGCGGGCAGAGGCGGGACCAGTTCTAGCGAGGGAATGGTTTTGATCACTGACGAGAACCCTTACGAAGAGGTCTTCTGAGGGTCCTTCAGCAGTGTCAGAACACTAGGCCGTTTTGCTGCTAGATGTGAAGAAAATGAACCTTTAAAATGTTAGAAGTAGAAGATTTGGTTTAAAATTAGATCAGGGGGTTGAGGAAACATAGCAACCACCAAACTCCTGTTTAAATTGCACATTCCTGGTGGTTAGGAGCCGTGTGGTGTGTGTCACGCTGTTTTACACAAATGTTGCGGCTCTCAGTATTAAGTAGCTTAAATAAGGACTGTGGCAACTATGAGGGGAAAATTCAAAGTGACGTTCACTAAAAATCGTAGTTGGCAGTGTGGCGAATCGTGTGCTCAAGCAGTTAGGATGCTTTTTTCTTTGATTTTTCAGGACTAACATAGGTTCTCGGCCAGAGGCAGATCAGAGGGTTGAACAAGCCATCTGATGAGTGTGCAAGGTGTTCTAAGGGGCACCTCACACCCCCTGGCCTGCCGGGGTGCCCGCTCCCCAGCCGGGCTGGCCAGGTGCATGCATGGCTTTCCAGGCCGTTGTCCACCTCTCAGCCCGGCTGGGCTCTCGCCAGCATCTCTGTCTGCTCTGAGTTGCCCTCCTGTTGCGTCCTGGCCTCCCCCAGCCCCTTCAGATCATGGTTGCCCACGGAAGGGGCCTCCAGCTGAGTCCTGGCCCCGGGCGTTCCAGCCAGCCCACCTGACGCCCCCACGAGCTCCCCTGACCTGGGGAGCAGCAGCACGTGGGCAGCAGTCAGGTCAGCCCTGTTCGTGATGGCAGACAGGCAGCTGTATCGAATTTACCTAGGCTGTTTACTTCTGGGGGTGAAAGAGTAAGATATGTACAGAAGTTTAAATTTTAATGGTATCACAGGCTGTAAAGTGATGGTAACTCCCTCCCACCCCTGACCCCATTACCCCTGTGCCAGACCAGGCCCACCTTTGTGTGGGCTCGTGGCCCATCTACAGATATCCAGGCAGGGTCCCCTCCCCACTCCTGTCTGCTTTTTTTTTTTTTGCGGTACGCGGGCCTCTCACTGTTGTGGCCTCTCCCGTTGCGGAGCACAGGCTCCGGACGCGCAGGCTCAGCGGCCATGGCTCACGGGCCCAGCCACTCCGCAGCATGTGGGATCCTCCCGGACCGGGGCACGAACCCGTGTCCCCTGCATCAGCAGGCGGACTCTCAACCACTGCGCCACCAGGGAAGCCCCTGCCTGCTTTTTTATGGAAATGTTAGCATCCCAAATGCTGTTCTGTATACTTGGGCAGGGTATGTGGTGGGGTTCATTTCTCCCTCCACTTTACTGGGTATTTTTTAACACTTGCGTAGAGAAGAATTAGTTATCCTGTTAATTACAAACGTATTGAAAACTTTTTTTCCTTCTCAGAGCTCAACTTGAGGAGTTTTCGAAGTACCCAAAGAGTCTCCTTATAGAGATGTCTTACCTATAGGCTGATTTCAAAGACAGATGTACTCAAACCCTTGAGTTTAACTTATTTCAATTTTAATTTATTTCACCACTAAATCCAAAGTCTGTTACTCTTGCAAATTATATAACCTTTATGTTTTGGAGTCTGTTTTAAGTGCAAGAGATATGTCAAAAACATATTTGAGATTTTTGTATAGGTTTGGTTTATGTGCAAGTTGCATTTCTGGAGTTTTATTTAAATGACAAGGATGTTTTAATGGGGATAAATTGTATCGATTGACTTTTCGTAAAATCTGTTTGTTACTGGTTTCCTTGACCATGAGAAGTTGGCTTCCAATTTTTGTTACTTGAGCATGTTGGGAAAATTCATCGTATGACACGTTTCTTTTGTTACATCCAGTGCTGCGCAGGGTAGTAAAATGACATGGCGATCTGACGCTCAGCGAGCTGGTGTCTCCTGGTCCCGGTCCGGCCCCTTCCCGCCCTGCAGCTTGTTCAGCTCTCGGGCCGACTCCTGTCCCTGGGAGGGAGGCTGAGCTCAACCTCAGCTGGCTGGCGGCGGGGTTCTCTAGCTTGAGGTGTCTGTCCCACGTGTGGAGCTCCCATCACCTCTGAGGAAGGCGAGTGTACCAGCTGTGCTGAGGGCCTCTCGGCTGGGGGAAGGTCGACCACGCACACAGACGTGGTGCTGGTGTCTCTTCCGTCCCTCGTTCGTGTGACAGCAGGACGACCGCAGACGGGAGGGGCCGGCGGCTGCTCTCCAGGGTCGCTTGTGTCCCGTGCCTTCACTCGGGTGGGGTCTTTGCGTCCTCCTCTGCTGGACCCCTTGCTCCTTTGGGAAGTGGCAGCTGTGGGAAGGAGGCTTGGGTCAGGCTCTCCGGCTGCCGGTGCCTTCATGGCCGGGCAGGAGGGGGCCCCGGAGGGACAAGGCCACGCCCCGGGGCCGGCGAGGTCAGTGTGGCCGAACACCCATCCCTCTGCTCTAGAGCACATCAGCCACTTGAGCTTGTGTCAGTCAACTTTCACTCATTAGCTTGTTCCACTTCACTTAGGTTAGTTTCACTTTTTGGTGAAGATGTCTCACAATATGAACTTATTTGCTTCACGGAGACTGGTGATGCTTAGTGCACAGGAGACAATGGCAGTTGCGTTTGCACCGTCCGGTTAGCGAACGTCTGGCTGACGGCGTGTAGGGTGTGCCGTCACCCTCCTGACGAGGGCCGGGGAGCACACGTCAGCAGCTGCTGATGACCACCTTGCCTGATTTCTGTTTCCAGATCTTACAGTCCCTCGCAGCTCCGACGAAGACCTTGGAGCCGCAGGTGAACCATGGCCAGCAGGGCCATGCGAACGCAGCGCTGCTCAGCCAGGCGAAAGTGACCCCGGAGCCACATCTGTCGCCGCCACCGCCGCCGCCGGCCCCGCCGTCCGTCCTGCACCTGCCGCCCCAGCAGGCCCTGCAGCTCCAGCAGCAGCCTTACCCGCCGCCGCCGCCGCATCCATTTCGGCCGCCGCCGCAGGCCCACCAGCATCAGTTCCCCCCGCAGCAGCAGGCGCTGCAGCACCAGCTCGCACACTTGCAGCAGCTCCAGCGCCTGCACCAGCAGCAGCAGATGCAAACGCAGACACCCCAGGCCCCACCGTGCCAGCCGCAGTACCAGCTGTTTGGACATGACCCAGCAGTAGAGAGTTAGTAATGTGGTTTCTTCTTTCTTTTTCTCCCAAAAGTCCTGTACTTACTTGGAGAGTGTTTGCAGGTATAGTAAGGATTCATGCCAAAATAACTCTTAGAAAACGGGGAATGGGGGTCTCGTTACCTAACAAAGGATATAGTTAGGAGGACGGAACAGTTAGATCTCTTTGGTACTTTGGGACGCCATACCCTGAAGTGAACACTGGCGTCCATAGAACATCAGGCTGCCGCAGGGACCAACTCGGGATGCTCAGTGCCCAGGCAGGAACCGTTGGTTTCATGTTCTCAGTCACTTAACGTAGACAGGCGAGCAGCTATGTTTGCAGCAGTATGCCAGCGGCCCTCACTGTCCTGGTGGATACGTGGTGGTCAAGCGTGAGTCGCTTCACGCATGCATGTTGAACGCTGCAAAATGAGCTTGTTTATGTTTTGTGCACACATTCATGGGGTTGGGACTTTAATTTGTATGATTCTATTCTAGTTCCAGAAGAAGGCTTCTTACTGGGATGTGTGTTTGCAGTTGCGGATTATCCAGAGCAGATGTCTGACAAACAGCTGCTGGCCACCTGGAAAAGGGTAAGGTTACTGAGATGCAGATACATATACGTATACACATACATATAATACCTGAAGGTGTTATGGGCATTTTTATTAACACCCCCCGGGACCTTGGGCAGATCCGCTGTCTGGGCTTTAGTTTTCCTAACTGTAAGGGGAAAAGGTTGGACTTTCTCATTCTTAAGATTATTTTCAGTCCTGAAATTCTGAGTGGCACGGATGACTTGTATATAACCGGGGGTGTGGGAAGAAGATCGGGTTTTGGTGCCCTCGGGTTGGGACCCTGGATTTATATGTAGCTGTGTCATCTCTGTTCTCCAAAGGCGAGTGGCTGGAAGGGACTGCAGAGTCTTCTAGCCCAGGTGTGGAACTGAGTCCGTTGATTGATTTATTAGTTTGCACGGTGGCCTTCAAAGAAAAGGAAAAGTAAACACTTTCTCTTGCAGTGCCACAAATCAAAATTGAGTCCAATTTTCTTTAAAAACATGAGTTTGTGTGCTTCAGATGCATCTTCAGTGGGCTTCCCTGCAAGCGTTGGTGTTTAAGCCCCCGCCATGTGCCAGGCACACTGTCAGACCTAGGGAACGCTGGTGACTGAACAGGAGCGAGGAAATGGTGAAACGGGTAGAGGAACGGCCGCACGCTCAGGTGATGGTGAACGGCACGTTGGGTGCTGGAGGGCCTGGAGGAAGGCGCTGGCCGGGGCGGGGCTTGTTAAGCAGAGGACCCGTCTGCAAGGCCGAGGCCGAGTAAGAGTTCCGGGGAGGGAGGGGTCCCCGTGGAGAGAGTGGCATCGGCAGGGCCACGGGGCCGCGGAAGGGGTGGGGTTAGGGTCGGGGCCCGGGAGGCACGGAGGGCCGGAGACCAAGGCCAGGCCGCCCCTTCCAAGACCCAACTTACCTGGCACGTTGTAGGAACCGGAGTTTGCTCCCCATCGTCTTGAGAGTGTGTGGAGCGTGGGCAGGTGTGCGAGCGGCCGTGAGATGTTGGGCACGGGAGGCTGGAGAGGTGGCTGGGCCGGGGCTTGGTTGGGAAGCACTGAGCACCCGAAGGAGGGCAGTCGCCAGGGGCGGGAGAGGAGACGCCTGTCTGAGAGTTACAGCGGCAGATTTTTTTTTTTTTTTGAATTATGGAAGTGTAGGGGGTAATGATATTTAGAAACTATCCCGAAAAAAAAGTAGAACAAAATTCAGAGATACGAAGAGGTTTGCTTTCGGTTTTGGGGGGTTTTGTTTTTGTTTGTCAGTGAAAGGGTTAGCCCGAGAGGTCCAAAATTAAGTCCTGGAAGTTTGGGAACAGAGGAAATGAAGGCAAGAAAGTTGAAAGAAGGTCGCTTATAACTGAAGGGCGCTTCTGCAGATTGAAAGGAGAGAAGAGGGCGCTGTTCGGGCCGCCGCGAAGGTGCAGCATGTGAGGGCTGCCCGGGCTCAAGGCTGAGGACACATACCAGCAGGACCTGGGCGGGCGTCTGGCTCTCAGAGGCAGCCCGTGATTCCCAGCCTAGGATGCCGTATCCAGTCCGTCAGTCACATGGGACTGTGGGATGAAGATATTTTCAGACTCCCCCAGTCGAAAACTGTGCCTGCCGAAAACTGTGCCTGCCGTGCCACCCAAGAGGAGGGTGTGGCCAAGGGTGGGGCTTGACCCAGAGATGGAAAGGGATTCCGAGGGTGAGGCTGCAGGGCAGTGCAGACGGGCGTGAGGGCTGGTGGGGAGGGAGCAGCCAGCACCGGAGTGGGGGGCGGCGTCCGGGAGGGACGGCACGGGGTGGGGGAGGCAGGTCGCCGGAGGGGCTGGACCGTGTGAAGCGGAGGGGACGCTGCGTTCGTCTTCTGTTGCTCTGTGACGACTCCCCCGAGACTCTGACTTGAAACAACAGATGCTCACTACCCCGTGGTTCCTGTGTGGGCTGGGAGTCCTGAAGTGGCTTAGCGGGTGGCTAGAGCCCTGGCCCCCAGGAGGCTGCATCTGAGGGCTCTGCTGGGCTGCAGGAACCGCTTAGAATGCCGCCCCCATGGCTCTTGGGGGGCTCACCCCCCCGCCCCAGGCCTCTCCAGGGAGTGCATCCGCTCAGCGTGGCGCCGGCTCCCCCGTGGCTTTGCTGAGGCCGCATGCCATCACCCAGCGCGCTCTGTTGGTCTGGCCCACGCTCCAGGCTGAGTCCAGCCCTGGCCCCTGGAGGGAGGAGGGTCAGGTGACATGCTTTTGAGCCAGCACGTTGTATTTCTTTGAAGAGTCTGTGAAAGAAATAGTGAAAGGTGCATGGAAAGCTGAGAAAAAGACAGGTGAGAAGGAGGGGAACGAGGCATTTGTTAACACCAGGGAAAGCAAAAGTTGGTAGCAGAAAGGAACTTCGTCCCCGTGTGCCCTGATGGACCAGGTGGTGAGCCATACTGTATTAAATCCCAAAGGCTGATTGAAATAGGGACTGTGATAGAACCAAATTAGGAAGGCACACGTGTGTGTGTGTGTGTGTGTTTTAGTTTCTGGGGGGAAGGTGGCCTCCACAGTAGGAGGTTGGTAGATAACATCTGAAGCTAAAAAACAAAGAAATAGCACAGAATGTATTAGTTAGAACATATTACTATTTACCAGAAGACAGAGTTACAGAGCTGGATATGGCAGCCTTAGGGGAGTGGAAAGTGAATAGGGTAGCAAACTGCTGGCTTTGTCCTGGGCCTCGTTAAACTATGTTTATGCATCACTTTAATCAACATAAAAATCAAACTTTAAAAGTAGTAAATGGAGAGGAGTGGGTCAGGATGGCAGAGGAGAACAACGTGGAGCTCACCTCCTTCCACAGATACGTCCGAAATACATGTACGTGTGGAAGCGGTTCTCACACAATGCCTACTGAATGCTGGCAGAAGACCTCGGACTTCTGAAGAGGCAAGAAAATCTCCACGTAACCAGGTAGGACAAAAGAAAAAAGAAAAAAAAAAGGAATCGGGATGGGGCCTGCGCCCCTGGGAGGGAGCTGTGAAAGAGGAAAGGTTCCTGCACCCTGGGAGGCCCCTCCCTGTCAGGGAGATCAGCCGGGACAGAAAGGGAGCTTCCGAACATACGAAGAAGAACTTACACCAATCCTTCTCAGACTCTTCCAAAAGACTGAAGAGGAGGGAACACTCCCGAAGACCTCTGTGCAGCCACCATCACCCTGATACCAAAGCCAGACAAAGACACTACCAAAAAAGAAAATTACAGGCCAGTATCTTTGATGAACATAGATGGATGCAGGAATGCTCAACAAAGTATTAGCAAACCTAACCCAACAAAACATAAAAAAGATGATAACACCATGACCAAGTGGGATGCAGCCCAAGTTCACGAGGATGGTTCAGCATACACAAATCAATCGGTGTGATACAGCATGTCAACAAAAGAATAGACAAAAACCACATGATCATCTCAATAGATGCAGAAAAAGCATTTGACGAAATTCAACATCCATTCGTGATTAAAAACTCTTACCAAAGTGGGTATGGAGGGACCAAAATATAATAAAAGCTATTTATGACAAACCCACAGCCAATACAATACTCAACAGTGAAAAGCTGAAAGCCCTCCTGTGAAAATCTGGAACAAGACAAAGATGCCCACTCTCACCTCTTCTATTCAACATAGTTTTGGAAGTCCTAACCACAGCAGTCAGACAAGAGATAAAAAGGTACCCGAAGTGATCGGGAAGAGGTAGAATTGTCATTATATTCATGTAACGTGATGCATACAGAAAACCCCAAAGACTACACACAAAACTGAGTTCAGCAAGGCAGGAGGAGGATACAACATACAGAAATCGGTTGCATTTCTGTATTCTAATAATGAAATATCAAAATGGGAATGTAAAGAAAACAATTCCTTTTAAAATCGTACTCCCCAAAATAAAATACTTAGGAATAAACCTGGCCAAGGAGGTGAAAGACTTCCAGGCTGAGAACTATAAAACATTAATAAAGGAAATTGAAGATGACTGAAAGAAATGGAAAGCTATCCCATGCTCTTGGATGGGAAGAACTAATATTGTTAAAATGGCCATACTACCCAAAGCAATCTACAGGTTTAATGTCACCCCTATCAAATTACCCATGACATTTTCCACAACTAGAACAATCCTAAAATTTATATGGAACCATAAAAGACCCAGAATTGCCAAAGCAATCCTGAAGAAAAAGAACAAAGCAGGAGCCATGACCCTCCCAGACTTCAGACAATACTACAAAGCTACGGTAATCAAAACAGTGCGTGGTACTGGCACAAAAACAGACATGGATCAGTGGATCAGTGGGCCCAATAGAGTGCCCAGAAATAAACCCACACAGTTACAGTCAGTTAATCTTCAACAAAGGAGGCAAGAATATACAATGGAGAAGAGACAGGCTCTTCAGCAAGTGGTGGTGGGAAAGCTGGACAGCTGCATGTAAGTCAGTGAAGTTAGAACACACCCTCACACCTACACAAAAGTAAATTCAAAATGGCTTAAAGATTTAAACGTAAGACATTACACCATAAAACTCCTAGAAGAGAATACAGGAAAAGCATTCTCTTTGACTTAAATCATACCCATGTTTTCTTAGGCCAGTCTCCCAAGGCAGTAGAAATAAAAGCAAAAATAAACAAATGGGACCTGATCAAACTTACAAGCTTTTGCACAGCAAAGGAGACCATAAACAAAATGAAAAGGCAACCTACCGACTGGGAGAAAATCTTTGCAAATGATGCAACCGCCAAGGGCTTAATTTCCAAAATACACAAACAGCCTCATACAACTCAACCACAAAAAAAACAACCCAGGGCTTCCCTGGTGGCGCAGTGGTTGAGAGTCCGCCTGCCGATGCAGGGGACACGGGTTCGTGCCCCGGTCCGGGAAGATCCCACATGCCGCGGAGCTCCTGGGCCCGTGAGCCGTGGCCGCTGAGCCTGCACGTCCGGAGCCTGTGCTCCACAACGGGAGAGGCCACAACAGTGAGAGGCCCGCATATCACAAAGAAAAACAAAAACAAACAAAAAAAACAACCCAATTGAAAAATGGATAGAGGACCTAAAATAGACATTTCTCTAAAGTAGACATAGAGATGGCCAATAGGCACACGAAAAGATGCTCAGTATCACGAATTATTAGAGAAAAGCAGACCAAAACTACCATGAGGTATCACCTCACACAGGTCAGAATGGCCATCATTAAAAATAACAAATACAAATAACAAATGCTGGAGAGGGTGTGGAGAAAAGGGAACCCTCCTACACGGTTGGTGGGAATGTAAGTTGGTGCAGCCACTATGGAAAACAGTATGGAGGCTCCTCAAAAAGCTAAAACTAGAACTACTGTGTGATCCAGCAGTCCCACTGCTGGGCATAAACCTAGACAAAACTGTAATTCAAAAAGACACATGCACCCCTGTGTTCATAGCAGCACTATTCACAATAGCCAAGGCGTGGAAGCAACCTAAATGTCCGTCGACAGATGAATGGATAAGGAAGACGTGGCACATATCTGCAATGGAACATTACTCAGCCATAAGAAGGAATGAAATAATGCCATTTGCAGCAACCTGGATGGACCTAGAGATGATCATACCGAGTGAAGTAAGCCAGACAGAGAAAGACAAATATCATATGATATCACTTAGCTGTGGAATCTAAAATGCTACACAAATGAACCTATCTACAAAACAGAAGCAGACTCATGAACACACAGAACAGACTTGTGGTCGCCCAGAAGCAGCGGGTTGTGGGGGCGGACGGAGTGGGAGGGAGTGTGAGGTCAGCAGGTGTAAGCGAGCGCGCAGAGAGTGGCCAGGCGCAGGGTCCTGCTGTAGCGCACAGGGAGCTGCGTTCAACGTGCTGTGATGAACCGTAACGGAAAAGAATATTTTAGGGAAAGGATTTGTATATGTGTATGTGTAACTGAATCACTGTGCCGTGCACCTGAAACTAACACCACATTGTAAATCAACTAGACTCCAGTTTAAAAAACATTTTTTTTAATAAAAAATTTTAAAAAGTCGTAAATGAAATGGAACTGTTTCGTGGGGCAGGTCTTTTTAACGTATAAAGTTCTCGCTCTTTCCATATATACAGCGTTTTAAGTTTTGACCAGTTCCCCTCAGTGCCACACAACTATGTAACCACTGCTGTCGGGGTACGGGACAGTCCCCTCAGCCCAAAAAACTGAATCTGTTTTTTAAAATAATTTTCTGTTGTTCAAAGACTTCATTTTGACCTTTTTTTTTCTTTTCCCCTTTTAGAATAAAGTTCCTTAAAAGCAGTGATTCTAGCCCCGGGGGACGATTGGCAATGTCTGAAACAGTTTTCACTGTCGCAGCTGGGGGAGTGTTATTGGCATCTCAGGGGGAGAGGTCAGGGGTGCTGCGGGCCCCCTGAGACGCTCAGGATGCCCCCCACCCCCCGCAGCTCAGTCAGCTGGTGTAAAACGTCCGTAATGCCCAGTTGAGAAACCCTGTTTTAGAAAGAGCATTGGGCTTCCCTGGTGGCGCAGTGGTTGAGAATCTGCCTGCCGATGCAGGGGACACGGGTTCGTGCCCCAGTCTGGGAAGATCCCACATGGCACAGAGCGCCTGGGCCCGTGAGCCATGGCCGCTGAGCCTGCGCATCCGGAGCCTACGCTCCGCAACGGGAGAGGCCACAACAGTGAGAGGCCCGCGTACAGCAAAAGAAAAAAAAAGAAAGAGCATTCCACTTTTCCTTTGGAAATGCAGATGGAATGGTGTTAAAGTTCATTTTTATTGTACAGTGCAGCGTGGAAAAGTCCGTAGAAATAACTGATAACATATCTTTTATACTTTTGGGGAACTAGACGATGAAAACGTATAATGGATTCTTTTAAAAGCTGTCTTATTTGAAACTACAGTTCCCTCCTCCCCTGACTGTGACTCTGGGTCTTGTGCGTGTCTAGATAATCCAGGCGCACGGAGGTGCCGTGGACCCCACGTTCTCGAGCCGCTGCACACACCTGCTCTGTGAGAGTCAAGTGAGCGGGCTGTTCGCACAGGTGAGTGGAGGCTCAGCTGCGGTGTGACTGAGTCTGTCCCTTTCTCTGGACAGTGTTAGTGTCCTGAGTGACCCTAGTGAGGCTCGGGGTTGGAAAGGACTTTCTTCTACTGATTCTCCTCGGGCTTTGCTGGGATAGATGGATCCCTCTGTGGCCACCAGGCCTTTCTGTCTGTGAGGAGTGGAGCAGGGGAAGCCCCAGGTGGTGCTGGGGAGGGTAGACGGCCTTCCGCTCCCGTCCAGGGCCACGCTGAACGCAGAGCGGCCGGAGCGGGATTTCTTAACTGTTGGGGGGATTCGCGTGCAGGCCTGACCCGGTCAGTCCTCCGAGCTTCTGTCCTCCTGCAGAGCAGAAGCCTCCTCCTCAGTATTACCTGCTCTCATCCCCTGAAGGTTCCTTTCTTCTCTTTTCTTAAAAATGTTATTTGTAGACAGACAGGTGTCAGTGTGTGTGACACACGGCCTCTAAGGAACCCCTGTCACAGAGTAGGTAGTGGTGCCTGTGGGGAGGCGCTCCGCGCTTACTTTTAGGTGAGCAGTTGCGTTCTTTCGTGACTTGTGTGCAGGGCCCTCTGTGTTCTCGTGGGGCGGTTTTAATTTTGATGATCAGAAATGTCATCTCCTTCCATGACTGAAGTTACTTCCAGGTTGTCAGACGTGTAGCTCTTCTCCCCGTGGTCGGCTCTTGTTCTTGGGTGGCCAGTAACGTTTTCGGGGTGTGTTAAAATTAACCTGCGACACTGTTGCAGTTCATGACTTCAGAAATTGAGTGCTAAGCTCGTGAAATTCCTTTATTTATAGGACTCCCATTAAAGGTGGCCTTGTTAGCTGCCCAGCCTTACAGTCTGTGTTTAGCCTGCAGTGAAAGCCCCCGAGACCAGCCCGTGCTCTTGCGTTTGCAGGCGGTGAAGGAGAGGAAGAGGTGTGTCACGGCGCACTGGCTGAACGCGGTGCTGAAGAAGAAGCGCCTCGTGCCGCCCCATCGGGCCCTGCACTTCCCCGTGGCCTTCCCGCCCGGGGGGAGGCCGTGCTCGCAGCACGTAAGGCTCACCCCTCCCCCTCTGCCGCGCGGGCTCGTCTGCTCCCGTGTCCCCCGTGGGCTGCGAACGGCCCACTGGCCGGTGCCGAGCACGAAGGCATCTTCTTTCCTTCTGTTCTCCTGTGACAGTCGCGGCTTCCTGCACAGGCCGCTGTTTCGTTGACTCTCCTAAGCCTTTGACACCGTTTCATAAATTCCTGAAATAAAGCGAGCGACTTAAACCAGAAGTGGCTGCTGTTGGCCAGACGTTATCACTTGTGGGTTCTCCCACTCAGCTGAGCTCAAAATTGGGATCAGTACGAAGAACTGACTAATATTTATATGCTTAATAGAGTAACTTCATTAAGATTATCTGAACGGTGTCATAGCAACACAAAAATGGTTTTCCCATACTTTGTATGTTTGTTTTCCATCCCCTTGCTGGCTGTGTGTGGAACATTTTCACCATTAACAAAGTTCTGGTTTTGACATTCTTAGACATGATGTCACTAGATACCTCTCGTGATGCCAAAGAAGGAATGGAAACACCCGTGTCTATAAAACAACTAAAATGTAGAAGAGTTTATTAACTGGGTCAAATTGTTGTTATATTTTGGCCTTACTTGCTCTTTTCCCTTAGATTATTTCTGTGACTGGATTTGTTGACAGCGACAGGGATGACCTGAAGTTGATGGCTTACTTGGCAGGTGCCAAGTACACGGGCTATCTGTGCCGCAGCAACACAGTTCTCATCTGCAAAGAGTAAGCACGGTTCTGAAGCCATTACTTAATCTTCAGTTTATACACGCTGTAGTGGCTGTTTCAGCAGTTCTGTATTCCTTAATATATCTTAGTTTTGTGACGGAAATTAGGGTGTGAAAATCAAAGTCTGTTAACAGGATAGCAACGATATTTATGATAATGCTAGCAGAAGAATGAAATCAGATGAATTAATGAGATGCAGTTTAGCCCTGGTAACAGCAGGAAGGTAAAGGTAGGCCTAGCAATGGTCTCGTGACCCACGTGTGCGCTTCCTTACCAGCCAGGGTCGGCTCTGCAGAAACATCCCTGTCATTTCTAGTGTGAGAAAATGTGGACTGGCTTTGTTGAATATAAATATAAATTTGAACACAGAACTCTAACATTTAGTAAATGTGTTTTCTCTTCCAAAAAAAAAAAAGACCAACTGGTTTGAAGTATGAGAAAGCCAAAGAGTGGAGGATCCCGTGCGTGAACGCCCAGTGGCTGGGAGACATCCTTCTGGGGAACTTGGAGGCCCTGCGGCAGATTCAGTACGGCCGCTACACCACCTTCAGCCTGCAGGACCCTTTCGCCCCGGCTCCGCACTTGGTTTCAAACCTTCTGGGTAAGTGGGGCCGGTTCCACGTTGCCGCCAGCTTGCGTACTAAGCACCGGTCTTGGCTTCGGCCCTCTCATCATTCTGATTTAATTTCCCGTTTCCTCGCCACACTGTCTTCCTCTGCACTCTGCCCAGGAGTTTTTGTTGGTGTGTATTTTGGTTTACTTTTTAAAAATGGACCCTCAGAGGTAGAAGGAACGTGCAGAAGCCTGCTGATCTTGTCTCAAGCCGGCTCTGGTCTGTCCAAGGCGCCCCATGAGCCGTAGCCCACCTCCCCTTCAGCTGCGCAAAACTCGTGGGAGGATCACTACCCCGGCTGTACACACTACAGCACTTAATGTTACTGCATTTACTGAACTGAACGTTACTCCAGAAAACGGGCGTTCAATTTGAGCACTGCTTTAACGTGCTGTCTCTCAAAGGAGCCTGTTAAGTTCCGGTTTGAGCGGCTTCAGTCACGAGAAAGCTTGTCTTCATTCTGAGCTGTGGTCCGCTGGCTTCCCTGTGACGCACCTGCTGGTGTGACGTCACCTGGTCCTCAGTGGACACGCGCCCTCGGTGCTCAGCACGGTCGCCGCCCGGCGCGCTGAGTTCCTTGGTGTCAGCCCCCTCGTCGCAGTCGGTTTCTTAGAAGCTGGACTGTGTGGCTCCCAGAATTGGCCGGGGGGACAGCACACGCGGGGCGGGCAGCCTCTGCTGTGCTGCGTGCTCCTGCTTTGCTCAGGGCTGCCTCACATGCAAAACTAGGCCCCTGCGGGCTCTCCCGGGAGCCGCCGCCCCTCACTGTGCAGCCACTTAGTGACAGTCCTCACATTTTCCCCTTATTAAAGGTTGTCCGCCAAGCCACCGTGTGTCCAGGATTACCCGCTCCTGAAAGGGCTTTTTGTGTTTTTGTTGTTGTTGTTGATGATATACTTCCTTTTTTTTTTTTTTAATTGGAGGATAGTTGATTTACAGTGTTGTGTAAGTTTCAAGTGTACAGCAAAGTGAATCAGTCCTACATATATGTGTATCTATTATTATTTTTAGATTCTTTTCCCATGTAGGTCATTACAGAGTATTGAGCAGAGTTCCCTGTAGGTCGTTTGTAGTTATCTGTTTCATATATAGTAGTGTGTGTATGGGTCATGAAAAGGCTTTTGTAACACGGCTTATCTGTTGACACAGTATATCTGATAAGTAACCCGTTTCTCTCTTTAGATGCTTGGAGAGTTCCACTGAAAGTGTCAGCAGAGTTGCTGATGGTATGTCAAGCTAATAACCTTACTTTGGCTGTTACTGTGTATTATACACATGCAGGAGGGATACGTTTGTATTTGTAAATTAAGAATTCTTTTAGTAGTTTGTCACCATAACAGATGAGGGCTGTTCTTCTCTCCTGTCGTAGCTGTTGAGTATACCCTGCATCTTTTTTTTCTTAATTGATGATATTGTCAGTTATTCATATTTATACATGTTAGGAACATTATCGCTTCAAAGCTATACGATTGCTTAAAGAATCGGAGAGCTGAGTAAGACGACGTGTTTCCATAGGGTCAGGGAGGCAAGAGCTGAGGCGTTAGTGCAGGAGCCCTGGACCCACAGCTCACTCTGCAGGAGCCCGGACCTCACCGTGATGGGACCATTCCCGCATGTCCCAGGTGGGGTTCCAGCCCACTGGCTGAGCTCTGATAGGGTACCTTCAGGAGGGACCGTTCTGGACCTGAAGGCCAGCAGTTGTTTGTTACGAAACAAGTGAGGGGGGGCCTGGGGGGCCTTCTGCCCTCTCACCTCAGATCGAGAGGTCATTGCTTCAAGTAGTAAAACAGAGAAAGTGTATTTGTGGACAAAGGTCTGCATAGAGGTGAGGCAAGGGTGGAGGCTGACTGGGGTGTTCCTCCAGGGGCACCAGCCTCCCCCCGCCCTTCGGCTCAGCGTGTCCGCAGGTCAGGGGCTCCAGCTGGTTCCAGGAACGTGGGCGCCCTGTGCCTGGGGACCGGAGCGGCCTTCAGCACCTTGCCCCACCCTCCAGAGCGCTGTGACCTGATCGTCCTGAACCCTCATGGGTGACATCTCAGTTCAGGAAGAGTCTCTTTTTGGGCATATAGTTGCAATGAGTATGTTTTCCAAATTCCAAACTGAGACACAAGACAAAATATTTGAAGTGAAAAGTGTTCTGAAAAGTTCAAGGTTGAGGATTAAATCCGTAACGTGAACAGCGAGAGGGGTGAAGACGTTTTAAAGAACTGCTGGGTCTGGTGAATAAAGAGGGTGCCAGCCCAGGGCTTCCGTGGAAGGCTCGCGTGTGTCTGTCTCTTGGCTGGTGAGGCGTGGTGGGTGCGTGTGTCTCGTACACAGTGGGGTAGGTGGAAAGCTCTTGGAAGCTACTGTATTACTGGGGAGACTGATTAAAGTAAATCATATTTTAATCACAGGGTGTACGACTACCTCCCAAACTGAAGCAGAATGAAGCAACTAATATCCAGCCCTCTTCCAAAAGAGCCAGGTATGAAGAATCGCTTTTTTTTTTTTTTAATGGTTGATGAGCTTTTACAGGTTTGTTTTAGAAAATGGTGGCAGTTGGGAAAGTTCCAGAAATGTTCACAGTGAATAGGATCTGGAAGGATTTGCTGATTGCGTCGCAGCTTTATCGTGGCACGTCTCATTTCACAGCTTTATCGTGGCACGTCTCATTTCACTGCTGGAGATAAACAGGGAATAGCCAGTGTTTTTTCCTCTCATTAAAAAAACAGTTGAGTCTTCTCCTTTAACCAGAACCGTGCCAGAACCTCCGGTGTGTAAAACATGAGCTGCTGTGGTGGAACGGGGGTGGGGGACTGGAACCCGCTCCAGGCGTCCTCGGTGTGGGCCCGGGAGCCTGCGTCCCGACCCCTGACCCGGCGGGTCGGCGGGGGGTGGCTGTGTGCAGACCTGTGCTGGTCTCACCTGGTAAAGAGAAGCCGGCAGTTCCGTTAGAACCCAGAGGCCCCCCAGGCCGTGCTCAGCGAGGGTCTTCCCCTCTTCCCTGCCCCTCGGCTCTCCCTCCTGCCATCCCCACACCCGTACAACCTGGGGATGATTGGATTTTTTAGTGAAAGCCTAATTATGTGATTATATGTGTCATTAAAATGCCACAAATAAATTTTTCTTAATTGAATAGACTGTCTCAAATCTAAGCTAAAAATAGGATTTGAGAACATTTAAGGAAATGAAAAAGACTGAGGTTTAATTTAAAATGTGTGCTTGAGTCAAACAGCTTTGTTCCTTGCCTTCTGGGTTGAGACAGGGCAGGTGGAAGACACAGGACTAGAGCCCTCGGGGGGGCCCTCCCGCTCTTCAGGACCAGCAAGGCCAGTGAGAGGGCGGGGGCGGGACTGATGAGGAGAAGTGGCGCGTTGATTGGCTGCTTCCCTTGGAGGTGCCACACGGAGTCCTTTTGGGGGTGACTGTGTGAATGGTGGGAAAGAAAAAAAGAGCAGGTAAGTCACTGTATTTTCCCTTTAAGGAAAGAACACCACACACACTTAAAGCTTGTTAAAGCTATTAAAATCCCTTGTTTGCTAAAGAACATTTTTAAGTAAATAATAGGCGGTCTTTTCTATGTGTATTTTATAGAATTGAAGATATACCACCTCCCACTAAGAAGTTAACACCAGAATTGACCCCTTTTGTGCTTTTCACTGGATTTGAGCCTGTTCAAGTTCAACAGTATATTAAGGTGAAATTTGATTCTAGTTTGCATAAGGATTTTTAGGAATGTTCCTTTCTGTTTATATTTGCTTGAGGCCAGCAGTCTAATTAAACTAACATTTAATCAGGAATATCGTAGTATAAGTGTTCATAGTGTGTATCTATAAACTGCGTGTCATCATTGACTTCCCGCCTCATTCTTGCTACTGCTGCACACTTAGATACTCGCTTTCTTATTAGGAGAAAAACGATTTAGGTGAGTAGACCGAGAACCATGTCTATAATCACGTGAACATTATTAGCAAGCCCACCCGGACATCATTTTCATAAAGACATGAGCTTAAAAGAGTAGCTGTGCCTCTTCAGGTTTTCTGATTGAATCCACAGTCTTTCAAGACTTGTTTTCTTGGGTAGGAGGGTAGCCCCAAGGGGCAGTGGTGTATTTGTGTATTTAGATAAATAAACTTTTTGGAAGTAACACCAGGAGGGATTATGGGATTTTGTTTTGTTATTTTGGGGACAGGGGAGGGTGATGGTTAAGAGTATGAGTTGACCTGTATTATGAGGATTCAAATGTTTTACTTTTTTTTTTTTTTTTAAGGAAAAGAATTATAAATGCTACTATATGTTTAGTATAATTTATTTTCTTTACTTTTAAAATTGAGTATAGTTAAAGAGATCATCTTTTATATGTTTATGTCTTCTCAGTCAATTCTTAGGTCATCATTTCTTAAAATAGAGACAGTATTTTAATGTGCCTCAATAACACTCATTTCAGCTGAGAAAGCCTGGGCAGATTTGCTCCTTATGAAACGAGCTGTGTTGTTTTCAGAATTTTACTTATTTATAGGGATGTCTTATTTAATCTTGATCTGCACAGCACTGATTAGGGAAATGTACATTGTCAATCCTAGTTTTCACTTTCCTCCTACAATGGCGTGGGTTTGGTTTTACCAGTTGCACCATTTTCCGTGGCCGAGGACTCTGTTGGTAGTCTTAGACACGTCCCAGGCCGTGTGCGGCTCTGTAGGCCTAGCTCTCACCTCTGGTCTGTGTTCGTGACCCCCCAGAAGCTCTACATTCTTGGTGGGGAGGTCGCCGAGTCTGCACAGAAGTGCACCCACCTCATCTCCAGCAAGGTGACACGCACCGTGAAGTTCCTGACAGCCATCTCCGTGGTGAAGCACATCGTGACTCCGGAGTGGCTGGAGGAGTGTTTCAAGTGTCAGAAGTTCCTTGGTGAGTAGCAGCATCCGTACCTCAGTGAACTGACTTCAAGAAAAAACCCTTTTAATTTGGCATTATCTCCATTTTCACCCCAGCAAACATCTCCGTTCATTTTTTAACACTCTGTTATTTTATCCATGTAAATTCATAAACTTATTCCATGTTCCAGTCATTTGATTGATATCTTTGCATTTTACCGTGAAATATAATAGAGGGTTTGGTAATTTGGAAGGTATTAGGGGAAGAATACGCTCTGCGTTCCAGCCATGTTGTTTCCTGATGTGAGTGTATTTTGTTTGGAACGCTGGCTGTCGGATGAGATTCCACATGCAGTACAGTGCGCGGTGGGGAGCCCGGTAACGTCCTGGGAACGTCGGGGCAGGTGGGTGGGTCAGTGCATCCCTCCCTTGCCCGTCTCCCACCGTCCAGGGCACCAAAAGTGAAATCCTGTTACTGGCAGTGACACTTAGAGATAGGTTTTTTTCTTAGATTAGTCAGTGCACCCAAGTGTTTTTAGAGCCTTGCTAATCAGCACAGAGCGAATATGATTCCAAGTGACTTTTCTCCGTGGAATAGATTTGCAGCTTCATCTCACGTGTGTTTCCTCTGTTGAGGGCACATCACAGCCTGTTGCCCTCGGCACTGGACAGCACTGTGCTTATAGGCCAGTTAAACAGCAAAAATCACTGACAGAAGCACAAAAGTGTGAAGAAAGTAGCACTAAATGGACCACAGAAGGACCCTTGTTCTCAGAATGAGCTGAACCATGGTGAGCACTGCCGTGTCGGCCCCATCAGGAAGCGCCACGTGGGCAGCTCTGCCACGTCCACAGAGAATTGGAAAGCACCACAGACGCTGGTTTTGAGGTTACAAATAAATTGTACCGAGTGGGCATATTCACAAATACGAAATCCACAAATAACGAGGATCAACTATAGTATGTAGTGTTTAGAAATTTTCAGTTGAGATTTTAGAAATTTTTTTCTTAAAAGATACTAGTGAAATATAAAACCTAACAATGCAGGCAGAAGAAGAAAAACATAGAAACAATACCATAAACGTAGATTAGCTCTCAGTTTTGTATGAGTTACAAAGTTCAGAATGAGAGCGTCTGTTGTTAAATTGAAATTTGAGTTGCTTCATTTATCAAGCTTACCAGTCTGCAAAAAACATTTTTTATCTGTTTATGAAAGTTATAACAATTCATATTTGATGGGCAGTTTTAGCTGACTTTCATTTCTTTATGGCCTTATTAATGTTTGCTGTGTTGGCTTCTGAGGGTTTATAAGGTGGTTCTGGTCTTATTATAAACATTTAATATTCAATATTGAATAATCAAACACATTTCATATTTGATCCCTCAAATTTCAGGATTTCTTAACTTTTCCAGATTGTCATATAGTTGGAATTACACAGGATGCAGCCCTTTCATGTTGGCTTCTTAGTCACATGCATTTATGTTTCCTCTGTGTCTTAGCTCATTTCTTTTTAGCACCAGAGACTGTCCCACTGTCTGGATGGACCTCAGTTTATTTATCCACATCCACTCACCTACTGAAGGGTATCTTTGTTGCTTCCAAGTTTTGGCAATTACAAATAAAGCTGTGTTCTGTGTGCAGCTTTTGTGTGGATGTAAGTTTTCAACTCGTTTGGCTAAATACCAAGCAGGGCGATTGCTGAATCATATGAGAGTAGGTTTAGTTTTGTAAGAAACCATCAAACTGTCTCCCAAAGCGTTGGTACCAGTTTGCTTTCCCATCAGCAGAGTTCCTGTTGCTCCACATCCTCGCCAGCATTTGGTGGTGTCAGTTTCTGACCATTTTAAGAGTTGTGTGGTGGTACCTCATTTTTGTTTTAATTTGCATTTCCCTGATGACATACCATGTTAAGCGTCTTCTCATGTGTTTATTTGCTATCTGTAAAGATATACAGATATATATACAGATATACAGATATACTGTGGTCATGCATCTGTTCAGATCTTCTGTCCATTTTCTAACTGGGTTCTCTTATTGTTGAGTTTTGAGAATTCTTTGTATATTTTGGGTAACAAACAGTCCTTTATCAGATGCATCTTTTGCAAATATTTTCTCCCAGTCTGTGGCCTGTCTTCTCATTCTCTTAACATTGTCTTTGACAGAGTGGAAGTGTTCGGTTTTAATGAAGTCCAGGTTGTCAGTTATTTCTTCCATGGATCATGCCTTTGGTTTTGTATCTAGTCATTGCTGTACCCAAAGCCATCTTGGTTTTCTCCTGTTACCTTTTTAGGAGTTTTAGTTTTGTGTTTTACATTTAGATCTGTGGTCTGTTTTCAGTTACTTTTTGTGAAGGTGTAAGGTCTGTGTCTAGATTCAGCGTGTGTGCGTGTGGACATCCACCTGTCCCCTTGTGCTCGCTGCCTGTGCTCGTAGGCAGAGTGGGGGTCTGCACTGAGCTCTCACTGTGTCCATCCATCTGTCCTGATTTCACCCAGAGCTTTACAGTGCGTCTGGAAGTTGGGTCCTCAGTCTTCCAGCTTTGCTCTTCTTGAGTTGGCTGTGCTGCGTCTTTTGTGTTGTCATATAAACTTTAAAATCATTTAGCTGATATCCACTAGTCATTTACTTTTTTTGCGGTATGCAGGCCTCTCACTGTTGTGGCCTCTCCCGTTGCGGAGCACAGGCTTCGGACGCGCAGGCCCAGCGGCCATGGCTCACAGGCCCAGCTGCTCCACAGCATGTGGGATCTTCCCGGACCAGGGCACAAACCCGTGTCCCCTGCATCGGCAGGCGGATTCTCCACTGCACCACCAGGGAAGCCCCTAGTCATTTACTTTTAATACAGACTCGAGATATTTTGTTTTGCCAAAAGTTTACATTTTGAGGTTGTTCCTGAAATTTCTCAAGAAGAATACTAACCCTAGGTTATTAGTTCTGGCAGTTAGTATCTGAAATTTCGCACTCTGATTCATTTCTTACTTTTTTCTATCTTTTAACGTTTTATGGATATTTTTAAAATCAATTTGGCTTTTGAATTAAAAAAAATTTTTTGAAACGATCAATCAATCACCCAGTTGCCTATATAGTACAGACATAGCTTCTTTTTCCTGATCCATTAGAGAGTCCGTTGCCCAAATAATGCTCCGGTATCCCCAACACCTAAATGCGTGTTTCCTACAGACAGACAAAGGACATGCTCGTAGATGGCGCGACACGGCCACAGTCAGGAAATCAACATTGATCCATCGCTGCTGCCTCATCCCCATTCAGATCTGCCCATTGTCTCAGCATCGCCCCTTAGAGCAGAAGGACCCAGTTCTGAATCACACGTTGCATGTAGTCTCCTTGAGTCTGGGAAGGGCCCCTTGGTCTGTTCTTGTCACTTGAAGATGTCTGGTTAGGTCGGTCACTGTACAGAATGCCATCCGTCTGGTGTGTGTGCTGTCTCCTCCCGAGGCGGGTGGCGTCTGTGGCAGGACCATCCCATGGCTGTGGTCTCCCCCACCTCGCATCCTGCCAGGGGCTGTACGGTGCAGGGTTGTCGTCCTGTGCGTGATTTCACGGTGGTCCCTCGATGCAGGTGCAAGCCGGCCGGGCTTCTTGACGAGTCATTTATGGGAAGCACTTTGAAACTTAGCAGATACTGCTGTTCCATCAGACTTTTGATCTATTCCCTTATTTCCCCACGTGCGCTCCTTTCTATCTCCTTGTTACCGTCTTGTCGTCACCGACCCTCATCATCGTCCCCACTGTGACCAGGGATTGCCGCTCAGGCTGGCTTCCGTATCCTGTCCACCTCTCCTGTTGGGTTGACCACGTGGTAGCTTTTGGCAAAACAAGAATGTTCTGGGCTCATCTTACGCTTCTCTGCCCTGCTTCCGCACCAGCGTTTTCCCAAGGATCCCCGAGTCCTTTCAGTGTAAACCTGGGAGTGGAGGACGGTGCTCGTGGCCCTGGGGTGTTGCTCCTGAGTGTCTGTCTGTCTGTCCGGTGCCCGTCTGCCACCACGGGGCTTGTCCTTGTTTTCTCCCTCTGTCTGTAATCCTTTCTCCAACAACAGTGAGAAGCCTAGCTTCCAGTGTCCTAATGAACTTGTTAACTTACCTGATAAGCTTCACTGTGTGTAGAGTCAGCAGCACGTGGACCACCGCTGCCCCTGCAGCCCCTCTCACTGGGCTCTGATGCCCTTGGGGCCCGACAGCTTTAAAACTGGATTATTCAAGGAGTGGTAGGGGATAATTTTGGAATTTTGTATTTAATTTATAAAATTGGTGTCTCAAACTATATAATCTCTTTCTGGAAGACGCATGTCCTTTGTGCTGCTGTGAAAAGTTTAATTTTCAGGTTGACTCTTTCTACGGATTCTTAGCAAGTTAACGTAACTCTGCTGCTCCTTTTAGAAAACCAAAATGTCAGCATCTCCTCTGGGACAGGATTGTTTTAGCTACTTTGTTATATTTCAGTGTCATCGTCTCTTATCATAAATATTAACTACTTTTTGGTACTCCCTCATAGTTCTCCAGAAGGCATATCAACCTTGATTTTTCCGTGGACACTTACATTTCAAATATATCACTTCAGGGACTTCCCTGGTGGTCCAGTGGTTAAGACTCCGTGTTCCCAATGCAGGGGGCCCAGGTGCGATCCCCGGTCAGAGAACCAGATCCCTAAAAAAAAAAAAAAAAAGATCCTGCATGCTGCAGCTAAGACCTGGCACACCCTAAATAAATTAATATTTAAAACAAAAACAAATATGTCACTTCATGCATGACAGTACATTTTTGTTCATTTTTTAATTCATCATTTTTTTAGAAATTCTTATCGTCTTCCACCTAAACCAGTATAGTGCCTTATTTGTCTGCTGATGGCTGATCCATTTTGTATTTCTAGCAGTTGTTAAATTTCAGCATTTCTTTAGTGACATGATTGCTCTTGCCCAGTGGTCCTTGAGCTCAGAATGGTTTTTACATTTTTAAGGCATTGTTTCAAAAAAAGGGCATGTCACAAAAGTGTGTGGCCTACAACGTGTGTCATCCGACTGACCCCCTAGACTCTCCCTGCTTTGGGTTGTGTTACAGAGTTTGGTTATTATGATGAAATGAAGAAGATATGATTTTCTGAATGAGATGTATTTCATAAGAAGATAAAATATTTTGTGATCTTTACCTTTTGACAAATGAGATATTTCTTACTTAAATCTTCAAAATTTGGTAAAACCATTCTTTATAAATTGCTGTACATATTCATAGATTTAAAAGGAACGGGTTTTTGGTAAATCTCAGCTAATTGAGTCTAATGGCTCTGGAGTCACTGTGGTCCCTACACAGACACACACACACACACAACACGATGACGGTTCTCAGCTCTCCCTCCAGGACTGGAGCTCTTCCCCTGGGTCTGTGGGCTTGGAGAGCTGTGAGCGCCCTGGGATGGTGTGAGATGACAGCTGAGGGGTGTGGAAGGGCCAGAGCTCTCAGTCCACTTTTTTCCAAACGCTAAGAAACACTGACCGAGGAAGGACAGTGTCTTTAGCCTGGCTGTTTTCAGGAGAAAAGTAACTGACAAATATAACAGGTGAGGCTTTTGTTCACAGGTGTCACAGGTAAATGTGAGCCGTGAATCACACGCACCTTACTGGGGGCAGCCTGGAGCGGGTGGCACGGTGCAGCCCGGGCGCCGTGCACTATTCGGACGGTGCGCTGTTCTCTTTTCCAGATGAGCAGAACTACCTTCTCCGAGACGCCGAGGCTGAGGTGCTTTTCTCCTTCAGTCTGGAAGAGTCCTTGAGGAGGGCACGCGTGTCTCCGCTCTTTAAGGTACGCTTGGAAGGGAAGTCAGGTAAGGCCCCGGGACGCGACAGCTGCTACAGCTGTGGGCGACAGCGAGGGCCTCCGGGGAGCGGGCCCCCACCCCCCCTCACTGTCCCCACTGCATGGGTGGTCCTCCTTGGGCGGGGTGTTTCTGGAGGTCTTCGGCACCTGCAGAGTCCTGCTGTTTACCATAGCTAAGAGAATCCATACAAAGTTAAATAAATAGATTAGAGATAAGCATTACAGATACCCGGTTCAAAGAGTTATGTGTGAATAGGTAGGAGACATTTAAATTGATTTTTTTGCTTTTAACAACTTAATACTATTCTCATTAAATACTATTCTCATTTTATACTCAGCTAGAGAATGGAGACCATCCTTGGGAACATATTAATTGAATCTGTGCCTAATAATTCTAGACTAGAATATTTAAATATTTGTTAGATAAGATAGACCACTCTGGAAAATTGTCAAACAGTGGCTCAGTAAATTAATAAAGATAATCATTTTTTTACCCTTACGGAGCCAATTTAGGAATCAGAAATGATTTGCAATACTGAGTTGAGTATTTTACCTAAGATAGTCTGATTTTTCTAAATATTTGAGGAGTTTAAAACTAAATAGTATTTTTGGTACACTTAGGAGCAAGGGTGTTTGAAAATTTTAACCAGCAAAATCATTTCCTATTCTGTTTGAGCTTTACAGTTTAGAATTGTATAGAAATTGAGAAGAATATTCCTATTCTTGCTTTTATCACAGAGTACTTCATGTCTTTTAGGAATATAAGTTCTAGTTGCTGTTAATAAGTATAGGTCATACCTAACATATGAAAGTGCTGAAGTTACTTCCGAATTGACACGCCTGGATTCCCCGAGGCCCACTTCAGACTGGGGACTAGCCGGGGCTAGTATGTGTATCCCTATGGAATAGACACTTCGTCAAAAATCTCAGGGTAGGATGAGAAATTACGTACACTAAAAATTCCATTTAGAAAACATAATACACGTATTTTCACTTTATTTTTAGGCGAAATATTTTTACATCACTCCTGGAATCTGCCCGAGTCTTTCAACTATGAAAGCGATTGTGGAATGTGCAGGAGGGAAAGTACTGTCTAAACAGCCGTCTTTCCGGAAACTCATGGAACATAAGCAAAATAAGGTAGACAGAAGTAAAATACACTACTGAATTCGTCATTGTCACGTATAAGAGCCACTGTTTAGTAACCAGTAACTTTCTTTTCATTAGAGTTTGTCAGAAATAATTTTAATATCCTGTGAAAATGACCTTCACTTGTGTCGAGAATATTTTGCCAGAGGAATAGGTATGGTTCATTCCTCTTGCTCTGTATTAAGAATGTGTAGGTTCACACACAGCAGTGCATTTATTTAACAGTTTTTGTTTTCATTCCTTTCAGATGTTCATAATGCAGAGTTTGTTCTAACTGGAGTGCTTACACAAACACTGGACTATGAATCATATCCTTTTGAAAGATGTGTGGTGCAGAAACCCTCTCATCGTTAATATCAGAGCTGTGTGTGTTCCGTATCTCCACAAATTAGGAAATTTTTGCCAGCGTTGGTGAAAAAAATGATAAAAGACCCCTTACTTACATTTTACATCTCTCCAGGTTTTTTCCTACCTTTGGGTGATTGGTGGGTGTCATCTCAGGGCCCCTTTTCTTGCATCTGTAGCCTGAAAGGAACCCGAGTCTTTCTGCCCCAGGACGGTTGGAGCCCCGGGTGGATGGTTCAGAGATGCAGGGGTTGGCAAGGGCTTGGGTGCCCGAAGCTCACCACCTTGGCGTGCGGCCTCTATTGGATGCTGTCACTAGTTTGCATTGTGTTTGTTTGGCAGTTGTTTTCCTCAGCGAGCTTACATATAAATTTAACTGACGCACCTGCGCTGGTGACTGGAGCCTGGTGCACAGGTCTGGCTGTGTCAGCTGCCGAATGGAGCGGCCCCTGGGCCCTTCAGATGCCCTTGTTTTCCAGCTGCTTTCTTCGGGGACAAGCATTTTAAAGCAGGAAAACAAATATATTAAATATACTGCATCTTATTAAGATGTGCAATTTTATTCTGAGGAAACATAAATTATGTTTTGTATTATATGACTTTAAGAGCCCACGTTAGGTTTTATGATTCATTTGCCGGGTTTTTAAATGTTTTCACAACCCTGTTAATGGAACTTCAGCTGCAAATAAAATGGTGTAAATAAAGACCTTGCTATCTCTAAATTATGGATGTTAAAGATTTGAAATGTTTTGTACTTTTATTTTTATTTCTTACACTCTTTTCTTTTATATTGATATCTTGCCCACATTTTAAATAAATGTACTTTTGAACTTAGAATTGAGTGGTCCTTTGTTATTACACATTTTTTTGTATAATTTATGTGATTTGCATTAAACTGGATCACATTTTCAGTAATTTCAAGGAAAAATATTTTCTAGTAAATTTTCTCCTGAAGAAATAATTTCTGGAAGGTAGCATTTTCTGTCAAGGTAATAAATAAATTCCTGGGCAGAGGCACATTCAGGATATTTAGCAATTACTACAAACAGGCAGGCACCAACCAGCCAGAATCATTAATACCACAAAAACCCATATATATATCCTGCTTCTTTTCCAGGTATGGTTCTAATACACGTCCTGTTGGGTTGTAGGTACAGAAGTATACTGGAGACTACCATCTTATCAGTAATTACTAACGTATGAATGTATAATATACTACATTTATTAATATATTCAAGAGCAATACTGTCACAGGTTCAGCACTGACCTCACATCACTGCCCATCAGGTGTGTTCCGGAAACACTGGATTCGCCTCCATAGCAGTGTCTGAAATGTCTTCCTAGAAGGAGTTGTGATCGACTCCAAAGTCTACTCGCCAACTGCACAGTCTCTACAGTTTAATTCTTAAACACAGTTTAAGTGGAGCACGTGTATTAAGAAAGTGAACTCCCCATCCCAGGAATTCGCAGCATTCCCGTAAGGCTCTGATGTTGGTCACACATGTTGAAGACATCGTTACTTCCGGTGTTCTCCCAGCTCTGATGGTGGAACCCCATGGAGTTCCTCCTACCAACGGGAAGGAAGTCGCCTGCGACTTCGTGACTCTAAAGTGAGGCTCAACACGTTCAGCCTTACCTGTGCCGTCTCAAAAGCCTTGACCTGTGGCAACTTCCCAGTGACCCAGCCGCTGCCGCGTGGGTACACCTTCACTCTCTCTCAGCACGAGTGACTGATACGCTGATTGTCTACTGGAAACGTTTATCTGTTGAGCTCCTTAAAATACACCCGAACAGCAGTTTTGTTCAGATGTACCACATGCCAGCACTTGTACTTTTACAAACTGTATCTCAAACTGTGTGTACATTTTAGTTCATACTTTTGAACCTAAGCAAACGTGGGGATACTTACCTGTAGAACTGACCGTTTCTCCTCACGTACAACAGGTGGAATGAGTGTTGATATGAAATAATTTAGAATCTGTAAAATCCCAGAAGTACAGAAGAGTTTCATAAGTTGGAACAAAATCTTGATTGCAAAGTATTCAGAATACGGCCCTCCTTCTTACACCCTTGAAGAAAAGTGAAGATAATGATGGAATAAGGGCCTTCTGGGTAGAGTATATGCATCTGTTCAGTCTTCAGTGGAGACGGGGTTTGTTTAACCAACATGCAAGTAAGACTGACTTGATTAACCTTTCAATGAGTGTTTTTTTCAAAAGCTGCCAAGAATAATCCTTAAAAACTCCAGGAGCTGTCTGCAGCCAACTGGCTTGCACAGCTGCTAAGCATTGATTTGGTGGCTCAGAGGAAGTTACATGTGAACATTTAAGAATAAAGTAAATCAACTTCTTAGAGAAATTGATTAGGTTAGAAAATTATTTCTCCTAGGAAAAGAAGTCTTTCACTTAGTCCTTTTGTTTTTGTCTGGCTCAAGGTTTTTTAATAGAAATGCAAACCACATACGTAATTTTAAAGTTTCTGGTAGCCACAGTAAAAAAGCTTTTAGATTTAGTTTCTAAAATTTTATTTAATATATCTAAAATATTGTTTCATTTACAAGTAGTATTTTTGAGTTTTACTCCTTTTTTTTTTATATTTCATACCACTTACAGTTTAAAAACATACATATACCCAAGTTATTCTAAGGGTAAGGTGTTTTCCAGTAACTGAGTTAGTGCCAACTTTTTAAAATTAATTTTTATTGGAGTGTAGTTGATTTATAATGTTGTGTTAGTTTCAGGTGTACAGCAAAGTGAATCAGTTATACATATACATATATCCACTCTTTTTTAGATTCTTTTCCCATATAGGTCATTACAGAGTATTGAATAGAGTTCTCTGTGCCGTACAGTAGTTTATTATTATCTATTTTGTACATAGTAGTGTGTGTATGTCAATCCCAATCTCCCAATTTATCCCTCCCCCACGTGTGTTAATTTTAAGTTAAAATTCACAAAACTGAGATGGACAGCTCAGCTCCTCACTCGTGCCAGGCACATTTCCAGTGCTTGGTGACCGGGCGCAGCTGCTCACCTGTGAGGAGTGTGAGCCCTCTGTGTCCCGTCTCACTTTGCAAATAAGGGTGGAAGAAATGTGAACGCCACTGAAGACAACATACATGCTGTATCCAAGTAAGCCCAGGATCGTGTCTCTGTGCAGACAAAAGCACAGGACTTTGAATCAAGAATCAAGATGGCGGAATAGAAAGACATGGAGCTCGCCCCCTCCAACAAATACATCAGAAGTACATCTACGGGCTTCCCTGGTGGCCCAGTGGTTGAGAGTCTGCCTGCCGATGCAGGGGACACGGGTTCGTGCCCTGGTCTGGGAAGATCCCACATGCCGCGGAGCGGCTGGGCCCGTGAGCCATGGCCGCTGAGCCTGCGCGTCTGGAGCCTGTGCTCCGCAACAGGAGAGGCCACAACAGTGAGAGGCCCACGTACCGCAAAAAAAATAATAAATAAAAATAAAGCAGGGAATTTCCTGGCAGTCCAGGGGTTAGTACTCTGCACTTTCACTGCCAAGGGCACGGGCTCAATCCCTGGTCAGGGAACTAAGATCTCGCAAGCCACATGGCACAGCCAAAAATAAAAATGTGCTTTAAAAAAAAAAACCAGGGCTTCCCTGGTGGTGCAGTGGTTGAGAGTCCGCCTGCTGATGCAGGGACACGGGTCCGTGCCCCAGTCCAGGAGGATCCCACATGCCGCAGAGCGGCTGGGCCCGTGAGCCATGGCCGCTGAGCCTGCGCATCCAGAGCCTGTGCTCCGCTATGGGAGAGGCCACAGCAGTGAGAGGCCCACGTACCACACACACAAAAAAAAGGTCAAGAGAATTCCCCTGAAAGAACAATGAAACAGACCTCTTCAGTCTAATAGACACCAAATTCAAAAAGGAGATAATGAAAATACTAAAGGAATTAAGAAGGGCTATTGATAGAGATTCAGATTACTGTTATCAAGGAACTAGAAACTATAAAAGAGGAACCAAAAAAAAAAACAATTAGAAAATTCATTTGCCAAGATGAAAGCTAAGCTTAAGGCAATAAAAGGCAGATTGAATAATGAAGAACGAATAAGTGATCTGGAAGACAGAATAATGGAAATCACCTCATCAGAACAGCAGACAGAAGCCAAATGGAAAAAAAAGGAAAGCAAGATAAGAGACCTATGGGATAATATAAAGCGGCCAATCTACACATGATAGGGATCCCAGGAGAAGAAAGAGAAAAGGGGACCGAAAATGTATTTGAAGAAATTATGGCTGAAAACTTCCCAAACCTACAGAAGGAAACAGATATCCACATACAGGAAGCACAGAAGTCCCACACAAGATGAACCCAAACAGACCTACACCAAGACATAATTAAAATGGCAAAAGAAAGGTCTCTAAAGGCAGCAAGAGAAAAACAAAGAGTTAATGACAAGGGAACCCCATAAGGCTATCAGCTGATTTCTCTATAGAAACATTACAGGCCAGAAGGGAGAGGGAAGATATATACAAAGTCCTAAAAGGGAAAAATCTGCAACTTAGGATACTCTACCCAGCAAGATCATCATTTAGAAGAGGAGAGAGAAAGAATTTCTCAGACAAGCAAAAAACTAAAAGAATACAGCAATACTAAACCTGTCCCAAAGGAAATATTGAAAGGTCTTCTCTAAATAGAAAAGAAGCAAGAATCTATAGGAAAGAGAAAATCACAATTGGAAAGTAAATCACTTAAATAAGCCAGTATACAGATATAAAAAAATTAAAAAATACGATTTCTGTGAAAGCAATGACAACAACAATGAACAGCAAAAGGATAGGCATGCAGATGTAGAAGACGACATCAAATCCTAAAATGGGGAGGAGAGAGGGAAGATGGCGGAAGAGTAAGACGCAGAGATCACCTTCCTCTCCACAGATACATCAGAAATACAGCTACACGTGGAACCACCCCTACAGAACACCTACTGAACGCTGGCAGAAGACCTCAGACCCCCCAAAAGGCAAGAAACTCCCCACGTACCTGGGTAGGGCAAAAAAAAAAGAATAAACAGAGACAAAAGAATAGGGACGGGACCTGCACCAGTGGGAGGGAGCCGTGAAGGAGGAAAGATGTCCACACACTAAGAGCCCCTTCGTGGGCGGGGACTGCAGGCGGCGGAGAGGGGAAAGCTTCGGAGCCGCGGAGGAGAGCGCAGCCACAGGGGTGCGGAGGGCAAAGCAGAGAGATTCCCACACAGAGGAGCGGTGCCGACCACCACTCACCAGCCGGAGAGGCTTGTCTGCTCGCCCGCCGGGGCGGGCGGCGCTGGAAGCTGAGGCTCGGGCTTCGGTCGGAGCGTGGGGAGAGGACTGGGGCTGGCGGCGTGAACACAGCCTGAAGGGGCTAGTGCGCCACGGCTGGCCGGGAGGGAGTCCGGGGAAAACTCTGGAGCTGCCGAAGAGGCAAGAGACTTTTCCTTCCCTCTTTGTTTCCTGGTGCGCGAGGAGAGGGGATTAAGAGCGCTGCTTAAAGGAGGAGCTCCAGAGACGGGCGCGAGCCGCGGCTATCAGCGCGGACCCTAGACACGGGCATGACACGCTAAGGCTGCTGCTGCTGCCGCCACCAAGAGGCCTGTGTGCGAGCACGGGTCACTCTCCACACCTCCCCTCCCGGGAGCCTGTGCAGCCCGCCACTGGCAGGGTCCCAGGATCCAGGGACAACTTCCCCGGGAGAACGCACGGCGCGCCTCGGGCTGGTGCAATGTCATGCCGGCCTCCGCTGACGCACGCTCGCCCCGCCTCCCTGCCCCTCCCTCCCCCGCGGCCTGAGGGAGCCAGAGCCCCCGAATCAGCGGCTCCTTTAACCCCGTCCTGTCTGAGTGAAGAACAGACGTCCTCCGGCGACCCACACGCAGAGGCGGGGCCGAATCCAAAGCTGAGCCCCGGGAGCTGTGCGAACAAAGAAGAGAAAGGGGAATCTCTTCCAGCAGCCTCAGAAGCAGCGGATTAAAGCTCCGCAATCAACTTGATGTACCCTGCGTCTGTGGAATACCTGAATAGACAACGAATCATCCCAAATTGAGGAGGTGGACTTTGGGAGCAAGATTTATTATTTTTTCCCCTTTTCCTCTTTTTGTGAGTGTGTACGTGTATGCTTCTGTGAGAGATTTTGTCTGTATAGCTTTGCTTTCACCATTTGTCCTAGGGTTCTATCTGTCCGTTTTTTTTTTACTTAAAAAATTTTTTTTTCTTAATAATTTTTTTATTTTAATAACTTTATTTTATTTTATCTTACTTTTTAAATTTTCTTTTATCCTCTTTCTTTCTTTCTTTCTTTCTACTTTTTCTCCCTTTTTATTCTGAGCGGTGTGGATGAAAGGATCTTAGTACTGCAGCCAGGCGTCAGGGTTGTGCCTCAGAGGTGGGAGAGCCAACTTCAGGACACTGGTCCACAAGAGATGTCCCAGCTCCACGTAATATCAAACGGCGAAAATCTCCCAGAGATCTCCATCTCAACACCAGCACCCAGCTCCACTCAACGACCAGCAAGCTACAGTGCTGGACACCCTATGCCAAACAACTAGCAAGACAGGAACACAGCCCACACATTAGCAGAGAGGCTGCCTAAAATCATAATAAGGCCACAGACAGCCAAAAACACACCACCAGATGTAGATGTGCCCACCAGAAAGACAAGATCCAGCCTCATCCACCAGAACACAGTCACTAGTCCCCTCCACCAGGAAGCCTACACAACCCACTGAACCAACTTTAGCCACTGGGGACAGACACCAAAAACAATGGGAACTACGAACCTGCAGCCTGCAAAAAGGAGACCCCAAACACAGTAACATAAGCAAAATGAGAAGACAGAAAAACAGACAGCAGATAAAGGAGCAAGATAAAAACCCACCAGACCAAACAAATGAAGAGGAAATAGGCAGTCTACCTGAAAAAGAATTCAGAATAATGAGAGTAAAGATGATCCAAAATCTTGGAAATATAATAGAGAAAATGCAAGAAACATTTAACAAGGATCTAGAAGAACTAAAAATGAAACAAGCAACGATGAACAACACAATAAATGAAATTAAAAATACTCTAGAAGGGACCAATAGCAAAATAACTGAGGCAGAAGAACGGATAAGTGACCTGGAAGATAAAATAGTGGAAATAACTACTGCAGAGCAGAATAAAGAAAAAAGAATGAAAAGAACTGAGGACAGTCTCAGAGACCTCTGGGACAACATTAAACACACCAACATTCGAATTATAGGGGTTCCAGAAGAAGAAGAGAAAAAGAAAGGGACTGAGAAAATATTTGAGGAGATTATAGTTGAAGACTTCCCTAATATGGGAAAGGAAATAGTTAATCAACTCCAGGAAGCACAGAGAGTACCATACAGGATAAATCCAAGGAGAAACACGCGAAGACACATATTACTCAAACTATTAAAAATTAAATACAAAGAAAACATATTAAAAGCAGCAAGGGAAAAACAAAAAATAACACACAAGTGAATCCCCATAAGGTTAACAGCTGAACTTTCAGCAGAAACTCTGCAAGCCAGAAGGGACTGGCAGGACATGTTAAAAGTGATGAAGGAGAAAAACCTACAACCAAGCTTGCTCTACCCAGCAAGGATCTCATTCAGATTTGATGGAGAAATTAAAACCTTTACAGACAAGCAAAAGCTGAGAGAGTTCAGCACCACCAAACCAGCTTTACAACAAATGCTGAAGGATCTTCTCTAGGCAAGAAACACAAGAGAAGGAAAAGGCCTACAATAACAAACCCAAAACAATTAAGAAAATGGGAATAGGAACATACATATCGATAACTACCTGAAATGTAAATGGATTAAATGCTCCCACCAAAAGACACAGACGGACTGAATGGATACAAAAACAAGACCCATATATATGCAATCTACAAGAGACCCACTTCAGACCTAGAGACATATACAGACTGAAAGTGAGGGGATGGAAAAAGATATTCCATGCAAATGGAAACCAAAAGAAAGCTGGAGTAACAATTCTCATATCAGACAAAATAGACTTTAAAATAAAGACTAGTACCAGAGACAAAGAAAGACACTATATAATGATCAAAGGATCAGTCCAAGAACACGATATAACAATTGTAAATCTTTATGCACCCAACATAGGAGCACCTCAATACATGAGGCAAATACTAACAGCCATAAAAGGGGAAATCGACAGTAACACAATCATAGTAGGGGACTTTAACACCCCACTTTCACCAATGGACAGATCATCCAAAATGAAAATAAATAAGGAAACACAAGCTTTAAATGATACATTAAACAAGATGGACTTAATTGATATTTATAGGACATTCCATCCAAAAACAACAGAATACACATTTTTCTCAAGTGCTCATGGAACATTCTCCAGGATAGATCATATCTTGGGTCACAAATCTAGCCCTGGTAAATTTAAGAAAATTGAAATTGTATCAAGTATCTTTTCCGAACACAACGTTATGAGACTAGATATCAATTACAGGAAAAGATCTGTAAGAAGTACAAACACATGGAGGCTAAACAATGCACTACTTAATAACGAAGTGATCACTGAAGAAATCAAAGAGGACATAAAAAAATACCTAGAAACAAATGACAATGGAGACACGATGACCCAAAACCTATGGGATGAGGCAAAAGCAGTTCTAAGAGGGAAGTTTATAGCAATACAATCCTACCTTAAGAAACAGGAAACATGTCGAATAAACAACCTAACCTTGCACCTAAAGCAATCACAGAAAGAAGAACAAAAAAACCCCAAAGTTAGCAGAAAGAAAGAAATCATAAAGATCAGATCAGAAATAAATGAAAAAGAAATGAAGGAAACGATAGCAAAGATCAATAAAAGTAAAAACTGGTTCTTTGAGAAGATAAACAAAATTGATAAACCACTAGCCAGACTCATCAAGAAAACAAGGGAGAAGACTCAAATCAATAGAATTAGAAATGAAAAAGGAGAACTAACAACTGACACTGCAGAAATACAAAAGATCATGAGAGATTACTACAAGCAACTCTATGCCAATAAAATGGACAACCTGGAAGAAATGGACAAATTCTCAGAAAAGCACAACCCTCCGAGACTGAATCAGGAAGAAATAGAAAACATGAACAGACCAATCACAAGCACTGACACTGAAACTGTGATTTAAAATCTTCCAACAAACAAAAGCCAGGACCAGATGGCTTCACAGGCGAATTCTATCAAACATTTAGAGAAGAGCTAACACCTATCCTTCTCAAACTCTTCCAAAATATAGCAGAGGGAGGAACACTCCCAAACTCATTCTATGAGGCCACCATCACCCTGATACCAAAACCAGACAAGGATGTCACAAAGAAAGAAAACTACAGGCCAATATCACTGATGAACATAGATGCAAAAATCCTCCACAAAATACTAGCAAACAGAATCCAACAGCACATTAAAAGGATCATACACCATGATCAAGTGGGGTTTATTCCAGGAATGCAAGGATTCTTTATTATATGCAAATCAATCAAAGTGATAAACGATATTAACAAATTGAAGGAGAAAAACCATATGGTCATCTCAATAGATGCAGGGAAAGCTTTCGAGAAAATTCAACACCCATTTATGATAAAAACCCTACAGAAAGTAGGCATAGAGGGAACTTTTATCAACATAATAAAGGCCATATATGACAAACCCACAGCCAACATTGTCCTCAATGGTGAAAAACTGAAAGCATTTCCACTAAGATCAGGAACAAGACAAGGTTGCCCACTCTCACCACTCTTACTTAACATAGTTTTGGAAGTTTAACCACAGCAATCAGAGAAGAAAAGGAAATAAAAGGAATCCAAGTCAGAAAAGAAGAAGTAAAGCTGTCACTGTTTGCAAATGACATGTTACTATACACAGAGAATCCTAAAGATGCTACCAGAAAACTACTAGAGCTAATCAATGAATTTGGTAAAGTAGCAGGATACAGAATTAATGCACAGAAATCTCTTGCATTCTTATACACTAATGATGAAAAATCTGAGAATGAAATTAAGAAAACACTCCCATTTATCACTGCAACAGAAAGAATAAAATATCTAGGAATAAACCTACCTATGAGGACAAAAGACCTGTATGCAGAAAATTATAAGACACTGATGAAAGAAATTAAAGATGATACAAATAGATGGAGAGATATACCATGTTCTTGGACTGGAAGAATCAACAGTGTGAAAATGACTCTACTACCCAAAGCAATCTACAGATTCAATGCAATCCCTATCAAACTACCACTGGAATTTTTCACAGAACTAGAACAAAAAATTTCACAATTTGTATGGAAATACAAAAGACCCTGAATAGCCAAAGCAATCTTGAGAACAAAAAATGGAGTTGGAGGAATCAGGCTCCCTGACTTCAGACTATACTTCAAAGCTACAGTAATCAAGACAGTATGGTACTGGCACAAAAACAGAAAGATAGATCAATGGAACAGGATAGAAAGCCCAGAGATAAACCCACGCACATATGGTCAACTTATCTTTGATAAAGGAGGCAGGAATGTACAGTGGAGAAAGGACAGCCTCTTCAATAAGTGGTGCTGGGAAAACTGGACAGGTACATGTAAAAAGTGTGAGATGAGATCACTCCCTAACACCATACACAAAAATAAGCTCAAAATGGATTAAAGACCTAAATGTAAGGCCAGAAACTATCAAACTCTTAGAGGAAAACATAGGCAGAACACTCTATGACATAAATCACAGCAAGATTCTTTTGGACCCACCTCCTAGAGAAATGGAAATAAGACAAAAATAAACACATGGGACCTAATGAAACTTCAAAGCTTTTGCACAGCAAAGGAAACCATAAACAAGACCAAAAGACACCCTCAGAATGGGAGAAATTATTTGCAAATGAAGCAACAGACAAAGGATTAATCTCCAAAATTTACAAGCAGCTCATGCAGCTCAATAACAAAAAAACAAACAACCCAATCCAAAAATGGGCAGAAGACCTAAATAGACATTTCTCCAAAGAAGATATACAGACTGCCAACAAACACATGAAAGAATGCTCAACATCATTAATCATTAGAGAAATGCAAATCAAAACTACAATGAGATATCATCTCAAACCAGACAGAATGGCCATGATCAAAAAATCTGCAAACAATAAATGCTGGAGAGGGTGTGGAGAAAAGGGAACAGTCTTGCACTGCTGGTGGGAATGTGAATTGGTACAGCCACTATGGAGAACAGTATGGAGGTTCCTTAAAAAACTACAAATAGAACTACCATATGACCCAGCAATTCCACTATTGGGCATATACCCTGAGAAAACCATAATTCAAAAAGACTCGTACCAAAATGTTCATTGCAGCTCTATTTACAACAGCCAGGAGATGGAAACAAACTAAGTGTCCATCATCGCATGAATGGATAAAGAAGATGTGGCACATATATACAATGGAATATTACTCAGCCATAAAAAGAAACAAAATTGAGCTATTTGTAATAGGTGGATGAACCCAGAGTCTGTCATACAGAGTGAAGTAAGTCACAAAGAGAAAGACAAATACCGTATGCTAACACATATATATGGAATCTAAGAAAAAAATGTCTTGAAGAACCTAGGGGTAAGAAAGGAATAAAGACACAGACCTACTAGAGAACGGACTTCAGGATATGGGGAGGGGGAAGGGTAAGCTGTGACAAAGCGAAAGAGAGGCATGGACATATATACAGTACCAAACGTAAGGTAGATAGATAGTGGGAAGCAGCCGCAAAGCACAGCGAGATCGGCTCGGTGCTTTGTGACCGCCTGGAGGGTGGGAGGGAGGGAGACACAGGAGGGAAGGGATGTGGGAACAGATGTATATGTATGAGTGATTCACTTTGTTATAAAGCAGAAACTAATTTAAAAAATGTAAATCATAAAAAAAAACAAAAAAAAACACATGAGCCTACAATACACTGCCTACAAGAGACCCACTATAAGGCAAAGGACACAGATTGAAAGTGAGGGGCTGGAAAAAGATGTCTTGTCATTGCATGAAATGACAAGAAAGCAAGGGTAGCCACACTCATATCAGACAAAATAGACTTTAAAACAAATGCTATAAAGAAAAATAAAGGACACTATATAATGATAAAAAGGATCAATACAAGAAGAGGATATTACACTCATTAACATATATGCACCTAATATGGGAGCACCCAAATACATAGAAATACTAACAAAGGGCAAAATTGACAGGAATGCAATAATAGCAGGAGAATTTAACACCCCACTCACATCAATGGGCAGATCTTCTAGACAGAAAAGCAGTAAGGCAACAGAGATCCTAAATGATACAAATAGAACAGTTAGACTAATGATATTTTCAGGACATTAGATTAAATAAAAAACAAAGATCACAACAAAAACCCAGAACACACATTCTTTTCAAGTGCACATGGAACATTCTCTAGGATTAACCACATACTAGGGCACAAAACAAGCCTCAACAAATTAAGAGTATAGAGATTACTTCAGCATCTTTTCTGATCAGAGTTGCATGAAACTAGAAATCAACCACAGAAAAACAAGAAAAAAAAACCCAATTACATGGAGACTAAGTAACATGTTACTAAAAAACCAATGTGTCAATGATGAAATCAAGAAGTAAATTAGGGCTTCCCTAGTGGCACAGTGGTTGAGAATCTGCCTGCTAATGCAGGGGACACGGGTTCAAGCCCTGGTCTGGGAGGATCCCACATAGCACAGAGCAACTAGGCCCGTGAGCCACAACTACTGAGCCTGCGCGTCTCGAGCCTGTGCTCCGCAACAAGAGAGGCTGCCATAGTGAGAGGCCTGCGCACCACGATGAAGAGTGGCCCCCACTTGCCACAACTGGAGAAAGCCCTCACAGAGAATTGAAGACGCAACACAGCAAAAATAAATAAATTAATTAATAAACTCCTACACCAACATCTTCTTTAAAAACAAAACCAAAAAACCCCCAAAAAATGCATACGCCCTTTAAAAAAAAAACTAAATTAAAAAATACCTTGAGACAAATGACAATGAAAACACAACCATGCAAAATCTATGGGATGCAGCAAAAGCAGTTCTTGGAAGTTCATAGCAATACAGACCCTCTTCAAGAAACAAGAAAAACCTTAGACTTCCCTGGGGAACAGTGGTTAAGAATCAGCCTGCCAGTGCAGGCGACACCCATTTGAGCCCTGGTCCGGGAAGATCCCACATGCCGTAGAGCAACTAAGCCCGTGCACCACAACTACTGAGCCTGTGTTCTAGAGCCCGCGAGCCATAACTACTGAAGCCCGTGGGCCTAGAGCCCATGCTCCACAACAAGAGAAGCCACCGCAATGAGAAGCCCAGGAATCGCAATGAAGGGTAGCCCCATGCTCACGGCAACTAGAGAAAGCCCGCATGCAGCAACGAAGACCCAACACAGCCAAAAACAACTAAATAAATTTATTTTAAAAATTAAAAAATTTTAAAAAAGAAACAAGAAAAATCTCAAATAAAAAACCTAATCCACCAACTAGAAGTATTAGAAAAAGAAAAGACAAAATCTAAAGTCAGCAGAAGGAAGGAAACAATAGAGATCAGAGAGGATGTAGAGATTAAAAAGCAATAGAAAAAAAATCAATAAAACCAAGAGCTGGTTCTTTAAAAGGGTAAACAAAATTGACAAACCTCTGGCCAGGCTCACCAAGAAAAGAGAGAGGACCTAAATATAATAAATAAAAGAGGAGAAATTACAACTGATACCACAGAAAACCATACGAAACCATAAGAGAATACTATGAACAATTATATACCAACAAACTAGACAACTTAGAAGAGATGGACAAGTTTCTAGAAACACACAGCCCACCAAAACTGAATCAAGAAGATAATTTGAACAGATAATTGGAACAGACCTATCACTGGAAGTGAAATAGAATCTGTTATAATAATAATAATAACAACTATCTACAAAAGTCCAAGACGAGGTGGCTTCACAGGCAAATTCTACCAAGCACACAAAGAAAAACTTAAACCAATCATTCTCAAACTCTTCCTAAAGTCTGAGAGGAGGGAACACTCCCAAAGACATTCTATGAAGCCACCATCACCGAATACCAAAATCAGACAAGGACACTACCAAAAAAGAAAATTACAGGCCAATATGTTTGAATATAGATGCAAAATTCTCAACAAAACATTAGCAAACAGAATCCAACAACATATAAAAAAATATCATACCCATGACCAAGCTGGATTCATCCCAGGGTCACAAAGATGGTTCAACATACACAAAAATCAATGTAATACACCACATCAACAAAACACAAAAACCACATGACCATCTCAATAGATGCAGAAAAAGCATTTGATAAAATTCAACATCCATTCATGATTTTAAAATGCTTACAAAAGTGGATATAGAGGGAACATTTCAACATAACGAAAGCTATTTATGACAAACCAACAGCCAACATAATACTCAATGGTGAAAACCTAAAAGCATTCTTGCTAAGATCTGGAACAAAACAAGGATGCCCACTCTCACCACTGCTATTCAAAAGAGTATTGGAAGTCCTAACCACAGCAATCAGACAAGAAATAAAAAGGTATCCAAATTGGTAGGTAAGAGGTAAAATTGTCATTATATTCATAAAACATGATATATATAGAAAACCCTAAAGACTCCATGCAAAAACTACTAGAACTGATAAATGAATTCAGCAAGGTAGCAGAATACAAGATTAACATACAGAAGTTGGTTGCACTTTTTTACATTAACAATGAAATATCAGAAAGGGAATGTAAAAAACGATCCTGTTTAAAATCACATCAAAAAATACTTAGGAGGGGCTTCCCTGGTGGCGCAGTGGTTGAGAATCTGCCTGCTAATGCAGGGGACATGGGTTCGAGCCCTGCTCTGGGAGGATCCCACATGCCACGGAGCAACTAGGCCCGTGAGCCACAACTACTGAGCCTGCGCGTCTGGAGCCTGTGCTCCGCAACGAGAGGCCGCGATAGTGAGAGGCCCGCACACTGCGATGAAGAGTGGCCCACGCTTGCCACAACTAGAGAAAGCCCTGGCACAGAAACGAAGACCAAACACAGCAAAACTTAATGAATTAATTAATAAACTCCTACCCCCAACATCTTCTAAAAAAATACTTAGGAATAAATTTGACCAATGAGGTGAAAGACTTATGGGCTGAGAACTATAAAACATTAATGAAGGAAACTGAAGAGGATTCAAAGAAATGGAAGGATATCCCATGCTCTTGGATTGGAAGAATTAACATTGTTAAAATGGCTGTACTACCCAAAGCAATCTATAGATTTAATGCAATCCCTACCAAATTACCCATGACATTTTTCACAGAACTAGAACAAATAATCCTAACATTTACATGGAACCATAAAAGACCCAAAATATTCCCAAAGCAATCCTGAGGAAAGAGAACAAAGCAGGAGATGCAACCTTCCCAGCCTTCAGACAACACTACAAAGCTACAGTAATCAAAACAGTGCATGGTACTGGCACAAAAACTGATATATGGACTGATGGAACATAATAGAGATGCCAGAAATAAACCCACACACCTACAGTCAATTAATCTTCGACAAGGGCGGCAAGAATTTACAATGAGAAAAAGACAGGAAAGTTGGACAGCCGCATGTAAATCAATGAAGTTAGAACACACCCTCACACCATAGACAAAAATAAACTCAAAATGGCGTAAAGACTTAAGCATAAGACATGACACCATAAAACTCCTAGAAGAGAACACAGGGGAAATATTCTCTGACATAAAAGGTACCAATATTTTCTTAGGTCAGCCTCCCAAGGCAGTAGAAATAAAAGCAAAAACAAACAAATGGGACCTAATCAAACATAAGCTTTTGCATAGCAAAGGAAACTGTAAACAAAAAGACAACCTACTGACTGGGAGAAAATATTTGCAAACGATGCAACTGACAAGGGATTAATGTCCAAAATACAGAAACAGCTCATACAACTCAATATCAAAAAAAAAATGGGAAGAAGATCTAAATAGACATTTCTCTAAAGTAGACATACAGATGGCCAACACGCACATGAAAACATGCTCAGAATCGGCAGTTATCAGAATAATGCAAATCAAAACTACGAGGTACCACCTCACACGGGTCAGAATGGCCATTATCAAAAACTCTATAAATAACAAATGCTGCAGAGGGTGTGGAGTAAAGGGAACCCTCCTGCACTGTCAGTGGGAATATAAATTGGTGCAGCCATATGGAGAACAGTATGGAGGCATCTCAAAAAACTGAAAATAGAGCCATCATAGGATCCAGCAGTCCCACTCCTGGGCATATATGCGGAGAAAACTCTAATTCGAAAATATACACGCTCCCCAGTGTTCATAGCAGCACTATTTGCAATAGCCAGGGCACGGAAGCCACCTAAATGTCCATCAACAGATGAATGGATAGAGAAGATGTGCTATATATACACAGTGGAATACTACTCAGCCATAAAAATGAATGAAATACTGCCATTTGCAGCAACACACATGGACCTTGAGATTATCATACTAAGTGAAGTCAGTCAGGCAGAGAAAGACAAATACCATATGATATCCCTTATATGTGGAATCTAAAATATGACACAAATGAGCTTATCTGTGAAACAGAAACAGACTCACAGACATAAGGAACAGGCTTGTGGTTGCCAAGGGGCAGGGAGGTGGGGAGGGATGCACTGGGGTTGGGATTAGCAGATATAAGCTATTATATACAGAATGGATAAACAAGGTCCTACTGTAGAGCACAGGGAACTGTATTCCACATCCTGTGATAAACCATGATGGAAAATAATATGAAAAAGAATGTATTTTATGTGTATAACTGAATCACTCTGCTGTGCAGCAAAAATTAACACAACGTTGTAAATATCAACTATATTTCCATAAAATAATATATGTTTTAAAAAAGTACGTTTCCCCTGGTACATGACAGATCATCTGTGGCAGGACCCGGCACTGAGGAGAAACGTGGAAAAAATAACGAGTATCCTCACCCTCCAGGGGCTTTACAGTCTCATCAAGAAAAGTTAACATGTCTTAATCCTGAAAATATTTAGTAATTAAGAAAAATACTTTAGTAACAGCCATGCAACACTATTTAAATATTGTAGCACAGAAAACAACGAGGCTGATGAGACAACTACCCTCAACTCTAAACCACGTGCTACCCGGTTCCTGAAATTACCTAATCTTGTTGAATTAAAAAGCGCTCAAGCAAAGGTCCGCGTCTGTGAGGTCTCGCTGTCTCCTGCACACCTTGCACGGATCTCAGCCTGTCCCAGGCGACCTGCTCTCTCCTGCCACTCCGCACTCATCTGCCGTGTTCTAGTCACACTCGGCCACAAGCACGTCACCTTCCACTGTCCCCTCCCCACACCTCCTGTCTGTGCCTCACCTGCTTCGTGCACTTGGCTGCACAGACGTTCACGCTGCTCCATCTCCGTCACTGTCGGCAGATTCCCGTCCCTCCCGGAAATCTGAACAGGCTTCTAGTTGCCTCCGGGCCCCCGGTCTCTTCCATTTCCCAGTGTCCTCCAGACTTTTGAAGGAGCAATTTATCTGAAATAGAATTCTGGCTGTCACATGCCTGCTAGAAAGAGGGAAGGACTCAAATTGTGATGTTTCACATCTTTCTTAATCTCTTGTGGCACCCTCACCCCACCCCCTCATTCCCAGCGGTCACACGGGTTTCCTTGCCGCTCCTTGTATGAGGGAACTCCCATTCCCACCTGGCAAGCTTCCCTCCTCACTAAGGCCTGTAAAGCTTTTCCTGATGCTCCCAGCCTGTCTCTGTAGCGTCTTCCTCTTATAGCTTTAGCTCTGTGACACAGTATAACAAATGCCTCGGAGATGGCACTTAGTTATTCTTCAATCTATTTCTCCACTGCTGTGACAAAGCACAAGCAACAACAACAAAAAAAACCGATCAGTTGGACCACGTCAAAACTTAAAACCTTAGTGTTTCAAAAGGCACAACAGAGTAAAAAGGCAACCCATAGGATGGGGGAAATATTGCAAGCCTGTACCTGATAAGGGGCTAATATCCAGAATATAAAAGGAACTACTACAACTCAACAAAAAGACAACCTGATTTTAAAACGAGCATAGGACCTAAGTGTCCATTGACAGATGAATGGATAAAGAAGATGTGGCACATATATACAATGGAATATTACTCAGCCATAAAAAGAAAGGAAATTGAGTTATTTGTAGTGAGGCTGATGGACCTAGAGACTGTCATACAGAGTGAAGTCAGTCAGAAAGAGAAAAACAAATACCATATGCTAACACATATATATGGAATCTAAAAAAAAAAAATGATCTGAAGAACCTAGGGGCGGGACAGGAATAAAGACGCAGGCGTAGAGAATGGACCTGAGGACACGGGGAGGGGGAAGGGTAAGCTGGGGCGAAGTGAGAGAGTGGCATGGACATATATATACACTACCAAATGTAAAATAGAGAGCTAGTGGGAAGCAGCCGCATAGCACAGGGAGATCAGCTTGGTGCTTTGTGACCACCTAGAGGGGTGGGATAGGGAGGGTGGGAGGGAGACGCAAGAGGGAGGGGATATGGGGATATACATAGTATATGTATAGCTGATTCGCTTTATTATAAAGCAGAAACTAACACAACAATGTAAAGCAATTATACTCCAATAAAGATGTTAAAAAAAAAGTAAGTAAAATAAAATGAGCAAATGACTTGAATAGACATGTCTCCAAAGAAGATGTATAAATGGCCACTAAGCACAAGAAAAGATGCTCACCATCACTGATCACCAGGGAAAAGTACAACTACAAGACACCCCCTCACACGCATCAGGACAACCACCATCCAAAAACAAAACAAACAAAGGTCACAGTAGGTGTTGGTGAGGATGTGGAGAAATTGGCACCCTTACGCACCGTCGGTAGAAACATAAAACAGTACAGACATGGCAGAAAACACTATGGTAGCTCCTCAAATTTTTAAAAAAGAATTACCATATGATCCAGCAATTCTACTGGGTATGTACCCCAAAGAACTGAAAGCAAGGTCTCCATGAGACATGTATACATGTTCGGTAGCAGCATTATTCACAATAACCAAAAACTGGAAGCAAACCAAGTGTATACCCACTGATGTATAAACAAAATGTGGTCCATACATACACCAGAATATGATTCAGCCTTAAAAAGGAAGGAAATTCTGAAAGGAAGGAAAAAATTCAGGAAATTCAATGTGGCTGAACCTTGAAGATATAATACTAAGTGAAATAAGCCCGTCACAAAAGGGCAAATGCTATAAGATTTCTACTCTCTGCCTGGAGAGGTCAAATTCACAGAGGCAGGAAATAGATGGTGGGGGCCAGGGGTTCCGGGAGTGCGGGGGATGAAGGGGAAGCTAGTGTTTAATGGGGACAGAGTTTCAGTTTGGGACGATGGAAAGTTCCGGAGACGGGCGGTGACGATGGCCACACAACATTGTGAAAGTACCTAATGCCACTTAATTGTACACTTAAAAGTAGCTAAAATGGGAAGTCATATGTGTATTTCACAATTTTTAAAAATGAGAAAAAGGAGACAATGCTAGTTAAGCCAGCAAGCTGTGAAGAGGAAATTGGAAAGATTCTATCGTGGGCGCCCTCTTCTGTCCTCGAGACCGTCACCGAACGCTCTTAAACCAAGTTTTCAAAACCTCAGATCCACACAAAGAATCAAATTATAACCAGGGGCTTCCCTGGTGGCGCAGTGGTTGAGAGTCCGCCTGCCGATGCAGGGGACGTGGGTTCGTGCCCCGGTCCGGGAAGATCCCACATGCCGCGGAGCGGCTGGGCCCGTGAGCCATGGCCGCTGAGCCTGCGCGTCCGGAGCCTGTGCTCCGCAATGGGAGAGGCCACAGCAGTGAGAGGCTTGCATACCGCAAAAAAAAAAAAAAAAAAAAAAAAAAAAAATTATAACCAAATGTATCAGAGAGTGTGCGCGTGTGCACATCCACATTTTTCTGTAGCTTCCATCCCATCTGAAAAGGGTTTTGACCCAGAACAGAGCATTTACTGTGCTAAACCACAGAACAATGGCTGGAGACGCAGTTCTGGAGACACAGGATGAGGCCCTCTGAACAGCGGCTGGTCCACAAAAGCAACAGAACCCAGACATCAATGGTCAAAGCCAACCTTCAGACTTTGGAGGCTGGGCTGCCTGCCCACTGTGCTGTGTAGGGCTTTGGTTTTAGGTTTGAAAGCTCTAGGGCTGCTGAGGTTACGCATCTAGAACTTAGAGGCCAAGGTGACACACTGAGACCGTCACGGCTGGAAAGGGGGCGCTGCAGGGGGAGGAGAGGAGGCCCTGTGGACAGAGGCAGTTCTCCTCTGTGACTCAGCCCAAGTCACCCGGTTAGGGAAGGCAGCCCCACCTGAAACAGCGCTCTAGGCGCCCAGCACCGGGAGCGCCCGGCTAATGAAGATATACAGACTGCCAACAAACACATGAAAGAAGCTCAACATCATTAGAGAAATGCTAATGAAATCATTAGGGAAATGCAAATGAAAACTACACTGAGATATCATCTCACACCAGTCAGAATGGCCATCATCAAAAAATCTAGAAACACAGATGCTGGAGAGGGTGTGGAGAAAAGGGAACAGTCTTGCACTGCTGGTGGGAATGTGAATTGGTACAGCCACTATAGAGAACAGTATGGAGGTTCCTTAAAAAAACTACAAATAGAATTACCGTATGACCCAGCAATCCCACTACTGGGCATATACCCTGAGAAAACCATAATTCAAAAAGAGTGATGTACCAAAATGTTCATTGTAGCTCTATTTACAATAGCCAGGAGATGGAAACAACCTAAGTGTCCATCATCGGATGAATGGATAAAGAACATGGCACAGATATACAATGGAATATTACTCAGCCATAAAAAGAAACAAAATAAGCTCTTTGTAATGAGGTGGATGGACCTAGACTTTGTCATACAGAGTGAAGTAAGTGAGAACGAGAAAGACAAATACCATATGCTAACATACATATAAGGAATTTAAGAAAAAAAATGTCATGAAGAACCTAGGGGTAAAACAGGAATAAAGACACAGATGTACCTGAGAATGGACTTGAGGATATGGGGAGGGGGAAGGGTAAGCTGTTGCAAAGCAAGAGAGTGGCATGGACATATATACACTACCAAACGTAATGTAGATAGCTAGTGGGAAGCAGCTGCATAGCACAGGGAGATCAGCTTGGTACTTTGTGACCACTTAGAGGGGTGGGATACGGAGGGTGGGAGGGAGGGAGACGCAAGAGGGAAGAGATATGTATAACTGATTCACTTTGTTATAAAGCAGAAACTAACACACCATAGTAAAGCAAATATACTCCAATAAAGATGCAAAAAAATCATAAAATGTGGGGAAGGAGAGTAAGAAAATGTACATATATAGTTTTCAGAATGTGTTTGAGCCTATATGACTACCAGTCTAAAGCAAATAGATATTGGAAGGGGTTAACATACTTGAAAAACAGAGTAGCCACAAATCAAAAACATATAATAGATTCACAAAAACCAAGGAAGAGAACACAAGCATAATATAAAAGAAGATCAAACTCAAAAGGAAAAGAACAAAGAAGAAATACAAAATCAATTTGAAAACAAGGTTTAAAATGGCAATAAATACATATCAATAATTACCTTAAATGTCAATGGACTAAATGCTCCAATCAAAAGACACAGTGGCAGACTTGATTAAAAAAAAAAAAACATGAGCCTACGATATGCTGCCTACAAGAGACAGACTATAGGGCAAAGGACACAGATTGAAAGCGAGGGGCTGGAAAAAGATGTCTTGTCATTGCACGAAATGACAAGAAAGCAAGGGTAACCACCCTCATATCAGACAAAATAGACTTTAAAACAAAGGCTATAAAGAAAGATAAAGAAGGACACTATATAATGATAAAAAGGATCAATACAAGAAGAGGATATTACACTCATTAACATATATGCACCTAATATGGGAGCACCCAAATACATACAACAAATACTAACAAAGTGCGAAATTGACACGAATACAATAATAGCAAGAGAATTTAACACCCCACTCACATCAATGGGCAGATCTTCTAGACAGAAAAGCAGTAAGTCAACAGAGATCCTAAATGATACAATAGAACAGTTAGACTAATGATATTTTCAGGACATTAGATTACCAAAAAAACCCAAAGAACAACAAAAAAACCCCAGAATACACATTCTTTACAAGTGCACATGGAACATTCTCTAGGATTAACCACATACTAGGGCACAAAACAAGCCTCAACAAATTAAGAGTATAGAGATTATTTCAGCATCCTTTCTGACGACAGTTGCATGAAACTAGAAATCAACCACAGAAAAACAAGAAAAAAAAACCGATTACATGGAGACTAAGTAACAGGTTACTAAAAAACAAATGGGTCAGTGATGAAATCAAGAAGTAAATTAGGGCTTCCCTGGTGGCACAGTGGTTGAGAATCTGCCTGCTAATGCAGGGGACACGAGTTCAAGCCCTGGTTTGGGTGGATCCCACATGCAACTAGGCCCGTGAGCCACAACTACTGAGCCTGCGCGTCTGGAGCCTGTGCTCCGCAACGAGAGGCCGCCATAGTGAGACTCCCGCGCACCGCGATGAAGAGTGGCCCCCGCTTGCCACAACTAGAGAAAGCTCTCGCACAGAAATGAAAATGCAACACAGCAAAAATAAATTAATTAATAAACTCCTACACCAACATCTTCTTTAAAAAGAAAACAAAAAAACGCATACGCCCTTTAAAAAAAAGTAAATTAAAAAATACCTTAAGACAAGGGGGGCTTCCCTGGTGGCGCAGTGGTTGAGAGTCCGCCTGCTGATGCAGGGGACGTGGGTTCGCGCCCCGGTCCGGGAGGATCCCACATGTCGCGGGGCGGCTGGGCCTGTGAGCCATGGCCGCTGGGCCTGCGCGTCCGGAGCCTGTGCTCCGCAACAGGAGAGGCCACAGCAGCGAGGGACCCGCGTACTGCAAAAACAAACAAAAATACCTTAAGACAAATGACAATGAAAACACAACCATACAAAATCTATGGGATGCAGCAAAAGCAGTTCTTGGACATTCATAGCAATACAGACCCTCTTCAAGAAATAAGAAAAATCTTAAGACTTCCCTTGTGGCACAGTGGTTAAGAATCCACCTGCCAATGCAGAGGACACAGGTTCGAGCCCTGGTCTGGGAAGATCCCACACGCCGCGGAGCAACTAAGGCCGTGCACCACAACTACTGAGCCTGTGTTCTAGAGCCCACGAGTCACAACTACTGAAGCCCGCAGGCCTAGAGCCCATGCTCCACAACAAGAGAAGCCACCGCAATGAGAAGCCAACCCACCGCAATGAAGGTTAGCCCCCTGCTCACCGCAACTAGAGAACGCCTGCATACAGCAACGAAAACCCAATGCAGCCAAAAATAACTAAATTAATTTAGTGAAAAAATTAAACAATTTTTTTAAAAAAACAAGAAAAATCTCAAATAAAACACCTAACCCACCAACTAAAAGAATTAGAAAAAGAAAAGACAAAACCTAAATTCAGCAGAATGAAGGAAACAATAGAGATCAGAGAGGAAGTAGAGATTAGAAAGCAATAGAAAAAACATCAATAAAACCAAGACCTGGTTCTTTGAAAGGGTAAACAAAATGGACAAACCTCTGGCCAGGCTCATCAAGAAAAGAGAGAGGACCCAAAAACAATAAATAAAAGAGGAGAAATTACAACTGATACCACAGAAAACCATATGAAACCATAAGAGAATACTATGAACAATTATATACCAACAAACTAGACAACTTAGAAGAGATGGACAAGTTTCTAGAAACACACAGCCCACCAAAACTGAATCAAGAAGATAATTTGAACAGATAAGATAATTGGAACAGACCTATCACTGGAAGTGAAATAGAATCTGTAATAATAATACTAACAACTATCTACAAAAGTCCAAGACCAGAAGGCTTCACAGGCAAATTCTACCAAGCACACAAAGAAAAACTTAAACCAATCATTCTCAAACTCTTCCTAAAGACTGAAGAGGAGGGAACACTCCCAAAGACATTCTATGAAGCCACCATCACCCCAGTACCAATACCAGACAAGGACACTACCAAAAAAGAAAATTACAGGCCAATATGTTTGAATATAGATGCAAAAATTCTCAACAAAACATTAGCAAACCAAATCCAACAACATATAAAAGAAGATCATACCCATGACCAAGCTGGATTCATCCCAGGGTCACAAGGATGGTTCAACATATGCAAAAATCAATGTAATACACCACATCAACAAAACACAAAAACCACATGATCATCTCAATAGATGCAGAAAAAGCATTTGATAAAATTCAACATCCATTCATGATATAAAGAATGCTTACAAAAGTCAGTACAGAGGGAACATTTCAACATAACAAAAGCTATTTATGACAAACCAACAGCCAACATAATACTCAATGGTGAAAACCTAAAAGCATTCTTGCTAAGATCTGGAACAAAACAAGGATGCCCACTCTCACCACTGCTATGCAAAAGAGTATTGGAAGTCCTAACCACAGCAATCAGACAAGAAATAAAAAGGGATCCAAATTGGTAGGTAAGAGGTAAAATTGTCATTATATTCATATAACATGATATATATAGAAAACCCTGAAGACTCCATGCAAAAACTACTAGAACTGATAAATGAATTCAGCAAGGTAGCAGGATACAAGATTAACATACAGAAGTTGGTTGCACTTTTTTACGTTAACAATGAAATATCAGAAAGGGAATGTAAAAAACGATCCTGTTTAAAATCACATCAAAAAATACTCAGGAATAAATCTGACCAATGAGGTGAAAGACTTATGGGCTGAGAACTATAAAACATTAATGAAGGAAACTGAAGAGGATTCAAAGAAGTGGAAGGATAACCCATGCTCTTGGATTGGAAGTCTTAACATTGTTAAAATGGCTGTACTACCCAAAGCAATCTATAGATTTAATGCAATCCCTATCAAATTACCCATGACATTTTTCACGGAACTGGAACAAATAATCCTAACATTTACATGGGACCATAAAAGACCCAAAATATTCCCAAAGCAATCCTGAGGAAAAAGAACAAAGCAGGAGATGTAACCCTCCCAGACTTCAGACAACACTACAAAGCTACAGTAATCAAAACAGCGCATGGTACTGGCACAAAAACAGATATATGGACGAATGGAACACAACAGAGATCCCAGAAATAAACCTACACACCTACAGTCAATTAATCTTCGACAAAGGAGGCAAGAATTTACAATGAGAAAATGACAGTTGGGAAAGTTGGACAGCCGCATGTAAATCAATGAAGTTAGAACACACCCTCACACCATAGACAAAAATAAACTCAAAATGGCTTAAAGACTTAAACGTAAGACGTGACACCATAAAACTCCTAGAAGAGAACACAGGGAAAACATTCTCTGACATAAAAGGTATTAATATTTTCTTAGGTCAGCTTCCCAAGGCAGTAGAAATAAAAGCAAAAACAAACAAACAGGACCTAATCAAACATAAGCTTTTGTACAGCAAAGGAAACTGTAAACAAAAAGACAAGCTATTGACTGGGAGAAAAGATTTGCAAATGATGCAACTGACAAGGGATTAATGTCCAAAATACAGAAACAGCTCATACAACTCAATATCAAAAAAAAAATGGGAAGAAGATCTAAATAGACATTTCTCTAAAGTAGACATACAGATGGCCAACAGGCACGTGAAAAGATGCTGAGCATCGCTAGTTATCAGAAAAATGCAAATCAAAACTACGAGGTACCGGGCCTCCCTGGTGGCGCAGTGGTTGAGAGTCCGCCTGCCGATGCAGGGGATACGGGTTCGTGCCCCGGTCTGGGAGGATCCCATATACCGCGGAGCGGCTGGGCCCGTGAGCCATGGCCGCTGAGCCTGCGTGCCCGGAGCCTGTGCTCCGCAATGGGAGAGGCCACAACAGTGAGAGGCCCGCGTACCACAAAAAAAAAAAAAAAAAAAAAAAAAAAAAAAAACTACGAGGTACCACCTCACACAGGTCAGAATAGCCATCATCAAAAACTCTATAAATAACAAATGCTGCAGAGGGTGTGGAGTAAAGGGAACCCTCCTACACTGTCGGGGGGAATGTAAATTGGTGCAGCCACTATGGAGAACAGTATGGAGGCATCTCAAAAAACTGAAAATAGAGCCACCATAGGATCCAGCAATCCCATTCCTGGGCATATATGCGGAGAAAACTAATTTGAAAAGATACATGCACCCCCTATGTTCACAGCGGCACAATTTGCAATAGCCAGGGCACAGAAGGCACCTAAATGTCCATCAACAGATGAATGGATAGAGAAGATGTGCTATATATACACAGTGGAATACTACTCAGCCATAAAAACGAATGAAATAATGCCATTTGCAGCAACACACATGGACCTTGAGATTATCATACTAAGTGAAGTCAGTCAGGCAGAGAAAGACAAATACCATATGATATCCCTTATATGTGGAATCTAAAATATGACACAAATGAGCTTATCTGTGAAACAGAAACAGACTCACACACATAGGGAACAGCCTTGTGGTTGCCAAGGGGCAGGGAGGTGGGGAGGGATGCACTGGGTGTTGGGATTAGCAGATATAAGCTATTATATACAGAATGGATAAACAAGGTCCTACTGTACAGCACAGGGAACTGTATTCCACATCCTGTGATAAGCCACGATGGAAAAGAATATGAAAAAGAATGTATTTATGTGTATAACTGAATCACTCTGCTGTACAGCAAAACTTAACGCAACGTTGTAAATCAACTATATTTCCATAAAATAATTTTTTTTTAAAGTACGTTTCCCCTCGTACGTGATAGATCATCTGTGGCAGGACCGGGCACTGAGGATAAACGTGGAAGAAATAACGAGTATCCTCGCCCTCCAGGGGCTTTACAGTCTCATCAGGAAAAGTTAACATGTCTTAATCCTGAAAATATTTAGTAATTAAGAAAAATACTTTAGTAACAGCCACGCAACACTACTTAAATATTGTAGCACAGAAAACAACGAGGCTGATGAGACAACTACCCTCAACTCTAAACCACATGCTACACGGTTCCTGAAATTACCTAGTTTTCTTGAATTAAAAAGCGCTCAAGCAAAGGTCCACGTCTGTGGAGAGTCTCGCTGTCTCCTGCACACCTTGCACGGATCTCAGCCTGTCCCAGGCGACCTGCTCTGTCCTGCCGCTCCGCACTCATCTGCCGTGTTCTAGTCACACTCGGCCACAAGCACGTCACCTTCCACTGTCCCCTCCCCACACCTCCTGTCTGTGCCTCACCTGCTTCGTGCACTTGGCTGCACAGACGTTCACGCTGCTCCATCCCCGTCACCGTCGGTGGATTCCCGTCCCTCCTGGAAATCTGAACAGGCTTCTAGTTGCCTCCGGGCCCCCGGTCTCTTCCATTTCCCAGTGTCCTCCAGACTTGAAGGAGCAATTTATCTGAAATAGAATTCTGGCTGTCACATGCCTGCTAGAAAGAGGGAAGGACCCAAATTGTGATGTTTCACATCTTTCTTAATCTCTTGTGGCCTCCTCACCCCACCCTTTCATTCCCAGCGGCCACACGGGTTTCCCTGCTGCTCCTTGTATGAGGGAACTCCCATTCCCACCTGGCAAGCTTCCCTCCTCACTAAGGCCTGTAAAGCTTTTCCTGATGCTCCCAGCCTGTCTCTGTAGCGTCTTCCTCTTATAGCTTTAGCTCTGTGACACAGTATAACAAATGCCTCGGAGATGGCACTTAGTTATTCTTCAATCTATTTCTCCACTGCTGTGACAAAGCACAAGCAACAACAACAAAAAAAACCGATCAGTTGGACCACGTCAAAACTTAAAACCTTAGTGTTTCAAAAGGCACAACAGAGTAAAAAGGCAACCCATAGGATGGGGGAAATATTGCAAGCCTGTACCTGATAAGGGGCTAATATCCAGAATATAAAAGGAACTACTACAACTCAACAAAAAGACAACCTGATTTTAAAACGAGCATAGGACCTAAGTGTCCATTGACAGATGAATGGATAAAGAAGATGTGGCACATATATACAATGGAATATTACTCAGCCATAAAAAGAAAGGAAATTGAGTTATTTGTAGTGAGGCTGATGGACCTAGAGACTGTCATACAGAGTGGAGTCAGTCAGAAAGAAAAATACCGTATGCTAACACATATATACGGAATCTAAAAAAAAAAAAATGATCTGAAGAACCTAGGGGCGGGACAGGAATAAAGACGCAGACGTAGAGAATGGACCTGAGGACACGGGGAGGGGGAAGGGTAAGCTGGGATGAAGTGAGAGAGTGGCATTGACATATGTACACTACCAAATGTAAAATAGATAGCTAGTGGGAAGCAGCCGCATAGCACAGCGAGATCAGCTCGGTGCTTTGTGACCACCTAGAGGGGTGGGATAGGGAGGGTGGGAGGGAGGGAGACGCAAGAGGGAGGGGATATGGGGATATATTTATATGTATAGCTGATTCACTTTGTTGTGAAGCAGAAACTGGCACACCACTGTAAAACAATTGTACTCCAATAAATATGTTTAAAAATAAATAAATAAAATAAGATGAGCAAAGGACTTGAATAGACATGTCTCCAAAGAAGATGTATAAATGGCCACTAAGCACAAGAAAAGATGCTCACCATCACTGATCACCAGGGAAAAGCACAACTACGAGACACCCCCTCACACACATCAGGACGGCCAGCATCCCAAAACAAAACAAACAAAAATCACAGTAAGTGTTGGTGAGGATGTGGAGAAATTGGCACCCTTACGCACCGTCGGCAGAAATATAAAACGGTACAGACATGGCAGAAAACACTATGGTAGCTCCTCAATTTTTTTAAAAAGAATTACCGTATGATCCAGCAATTCTACTGGGTATGTACCCCAAAGAACTGAAAGCAAGGTCTCCATGAGACATTTATACATGTTCGGTAGCAGCATTATTCACAATAACCAAAAACTGGAAGCAAACCAAGTGTATACCCACTGATGTATAAACAAAATGTGGTCCATACATACACCAGAATATGATTCAGCCTTAAAAAGGAAGGAAATTCTGAAAGGAAGGAAAAAATTCAGGAAATTCAATGTGGCTGAACCTTGAGAATATAGTACTAAGTGAAATGAGCCCGTCACAAAAGGGCAAATGCTATAAGATTTCTACTCACATGAGGTGCCTGGAGAGGTCAAATTCACAGAGGCAGGAAATAGATGGTGGGGGCCAGGGGCTCCAGGAGGCGGGTGGCTGAAGGGGAAGCTAGTGTTTAATGGGGACAGAGTTTCAGTTTGGGACAATAGAAAGTTCTGGAGATGGACGGTGACGATGGCCACACAACATTGTGAATGTATCTAATGCCGCTTAATTGTACACTTAAAAGTAGCTAAAATGGGAAGTCATATGTGTATTTCACAATTTTTAAAAAAGAGAAAAAGGAGACAACGCTAGTTGAGCCAGCGAGCTGTGAAGAGGAGATCGGAAGGATTCTATCGTGGGCGCCTTCTTCCGTCCTCGAGACTGTCACCGAACGCTCTTAAACCAAGTTTTCAAAACTGCAAATCCACACAAAGAATTAAATTATAACCAAATGTATCAGACAGTGCGTGCGCGTGCACGTCCACATTTTTCTGTAGCTTCCATCACAGCTGAAAAGGGTTTTGACCCAGAACAGAGCCAGCATTTCCTGTGCTAAACCACAGAACAATGGCTGGAGGAGCAGTTCTGCAGACAGGAGGAGGCCCTCTGAACAGCGGCTGGTCCACAAAAGCAACGAGAACCCAGACATCAATGGTCAAAACCAACCTTCAGACTTTGGAGGCTGGGCTGTCTGCCCGCTGAGCTGCGTAGGGCTTTGGTTTTCGGTTTCAAAGCTCTAGGGCTTCTGAGGTTACGCATCTAGAACTTAGAGGCCCAAGTGACACACTGAGACCGTCACGGCTGGAAAGGGGGCGCTGCAGGGGGAGGAGAGGAGGCCCTGTGGACAGAGGCAGTTCTCCTCTGTGACTCAGCCCAAGTCATCCGGTTAGGGAAGGCAGCCCCGCCTGAAACAGCGCTGCAGGCGCCCAGCACCGGGAGGGCCCGGCTGCCCAGGGTGCAGGCGTGAGAACCCGTCCCATAGACACACACGTCAGGACAGAGGCACATGGGTCGCAAAGCTCCGTCGTGTGACTGTTGGCTGTCTTGCGGTGTGTTTGTTCTCTGACGTCTGGAGTGAGTGGCGCGGGCCCCAAAGCTGGTCCCTGGGCCCCGGAAGGACGGGGAGGAGGGGCTCGTGCCCTGGGGTGCGGTCCTGACGCACAGGAAGGAGGGCGCGGATGCTTTCCCCACGCAGTGAGATGCTCTGTGAGAATTCTGTTACACAGCTGCCCGACGAGGCAGCGAGTTGGGACTTGAGCACAGGATGATGCACGCTCCGTGGGCAACGTCTGATGACCTGGTGGTCCCGAGAAGCCATGGCACCCAAAGCACCCGGCCCCTCCCGAGGGCAGCGCAGGCAGCCCTGCTCGGGTCCCCATGTGCCCACAGCTTCCCAGTGGGACCTTCCGCGGGGCCGGTGCCCACCTGAGAGCAGCCCGCGGCTCGTAGACTCCTTTCCATCACTGGGCAGGGGAAACGTGCCTCCATTCGCGTCCTGGACAGAGAGGGAAGGTCCGCTCTCCTGGGGACGTGCAGAGACTTCACGGAAGCAGGTGGGTCTCCGCAGACGGGCTGCGCCGCCCTGGCTGTCGGGGGCCTCACGGCTCCGTTCCCGGTGTTGCGTCCCATCAGCATGACAGGAGCATCACACCGGACATACTGTACGTCTCCCGGGTCCTCGTCCCTCTGACACCAAGCAGAGGACTGTCCCTGCCAGCGTACAGCAGCCTCCTGCTTCCCTCTGGGCCTCGGGCCATGAGCGGAACAGAGAAGGAGACGCATCTGACCTCTGCTGCCTCCCTGACCCCGGGCGGTCAGGCTCAAGGGTACCGCAGGCCCGACCCAGAGCCCAGAGCCTGTGTGGAGAAGCCCGGAGAGTTCTGAGAACGAGGCAGCTGCCTTGCTGTGCACAATCTGGGGAGAAGATGGGATTTTATAAGGTCATTACTGAGACCCACAGATCCATCTTAACAAGAACAACAAAACAGGCCCCCTCCCAGTCACGTCTTGAGTGCGACCTTCCAGAATTCGAGCCCTAAACTCCAGCATCACCTGCACCTTACACTAACTTGCCGACAGGTGTGTCAGAGACGGGCGTGGCTTGTATTAACATGGGTTGACAACTGCTGACATGTTGTTTGAGCACCATTTGTACACTTTCCCAGCAGTAGTCTTCTCTTTCTGATGATTTTATTGCAGCACCTGCCCTGGAGAGGTAATGGTGAACAGAGTACGGGGTACTTCCCCCGAAATTGCTTTAAAAAAACAAAAACAAACAAAAAAAACCCAATAAAACACCCCCAGCTATCCTGATTGTTTTTAGCCGGGATTTATCACTGGTAAACTTTGTTTTGCATGTAAGATACTTAGCTTTTATTTCAATTTACTATTTTCGGATTTTTTCCTAACACAGAAATTAGGTATGACTGTTGTCATCACCATCACCTGGTATCATTAGACAACAGAATGAAGATGCGGCCAGTCTTAGATTGTGGACAGTGACACTTCTCTTCCTTAGAATAATGTCCTTTTCTATGGAAAGTTATCTAGAGAAGGAATGATAGCATGCTAATTATGTTGGCACCTAGACACACACACACACACACACACACACACAAACACACACACACAATCTATTTTCCCCAGAAAAACGCTTGAATGTTTGAAAGCCACTGCCTGTATATAATAAGAAACAAAGTTATTTTCTGAGTGTGGATACAATAGTATCAGAGTTTAAGAACTGGTGACAAGATGGCACAATTCACAGCTCTTTTTCACAGCTGGTAAAGCTCATTTCAACAGCCCAGGAAAACTAGCAACACAGTTGCTCTGGGATCAGGGAAGCGCAGGAAACAAAAGCTGCCTCTTTAGAATAATGCCTTAAAATGAAGCAAGGACGAGGGGGCCATACCCGCTAATCCTGAAGACAGTTACGTCACCAGATTTCAGCACAGATTTGACGAATTTACAGATGCTAGTCAACTGCTCAGTTAACAGCCCTGGTTAGACTCCCTGAGAAGAAGCACCTGCAAGAACACTGCTTGTCCCGAAAGAAGAGCCACAGAAACCGCAGGGACCATGCACTTCAAGTGTCAGTGAACAGCTCGGAGCAGGGAGCCCTGGCGGAGGGCACAGCCCCTGTGAGGGGAGGGCTGCAGCCCCCCACCCCGAACGCCCCAAGACCCGGGCAAGGCGTGTCATTCACGGAGAAGCCCCAAATGAGAAAATTCTGCCTGAAGCCAACGTTACCTGATGCTTCCAAAACCACAAACTGGTAGAGGTGGCGCAGAGTCAGCGGCCCCGAGCTGCAGTGTCCCTGTGCAGCTAGTACCCAACCAGGTTCCTCTTGGCTGACGCACAGCAAGCCAAACGCCGAGACGCCCGGGTCTGTTGGCGAGGCGGCCAAGCCAGGAGACAGGAGAGCAAATCTCACCTCTGCGTCCTGGAAGGGAAGGGGCTCGGGGTATTTACGCGATAACTAATAAAGAAGCAGGGCCACCTGAGGCGTGGGGAGCGCGGGGAACGGTGATGATTGGAGAAAGGTGCGGGACTCCTTCTGCGCAGGCGCAGGCGTAGCTGGGCTACAGGCCGCTGCTCGGTCTAAAGGGCGCTGGGCGGGCCCTCGCGCAGGCGCAGCTCGGGAATCGGTGGTCCCATCCGGCCCCAACCAGCTCAGCTCCAACTGGACGCAGCTGATTCCAAGTTGCAGGGAAACAACCCGGGCAAACAGCTTATTGCTTAGGCTACGTGCTGCCTGGTGGACACGCAAGTCTTAACTAGCCTTGATTAGTGAGGGCAGGTGAAAAGGATTTGACCCGTGATCCACGGATTCGCAGTCGAGATGTCTGAGCTGCAGGTGGCCTGTGGCAGCTGTACGGTCATGGGGGGGTCTGGGCATCCCCCTCCACCCAAGTCCACGACCTGCCGCTGGTACCCCAGGCGTTCTCCGGGACCTTGGGCGCTCACCAGTCGGCCTGGAAATGGAATCCAGGCACAGGCTGCAGGCAGGGACACGGCCCTGGGGTGGAGGGCGAATCTGCCCTGCTGGGATCTCGAGTTTTCCTTAGTCCCCAGCTGTTTCCTCACCCCAAGGAGACCTGTGATAGGGACTCGACGGTAGATCACCAACGCGGGCAGGGTCTCCGAGCAGGTCCTGGGCGAGCGAGGCCTCTCCTGCCCGCCCCCGAGTCCCCAGCTCTAGAGCACGAGGAGGCGGCCGGGAGAAATGAGCCGGACTGAGCCGAGAGCCGGCGGGCGCTGCCCGGGGCGGGGTGGCCCCCAAGTGCCCGCCGCTGCCCTCAGGCCTGGCTCCCTTCGCGGGCCGCAGCTCTGACCCAGGCCTGCGTCCTCACCGAGCCGCCGCCCCCGCGCCCGCCCCCGCAGCTCCCGGCGCGTGGCCCCCGCGGGCGGCCGTCCCCCGGAACGCAGGCTCCGCGCGCCCCCTGCCGGCCGAGAGCGCAGCCCTGCAGGCGCCGAGCCCGCCCGCGCGCCGCTCGCCCCCGGCCTCTGGACGGGCCCCGGCGCAGCCTCGCCGTGACCCCGGCCCTCGGCTCCCGGGGTCTCGGACGGGGCCCGGCGGAGGCCCGCCCGCTCGCCCCGGGCTCCGCGCCTCACGGCCGCCGGAGCCCACCTACCTCTACCAGGTGCGGGGGCTGCGTCGCCCCGGCGCGGTGGGAGCGAACGGCGCAGGCGCAGACGGCTCACCCCGGCCCCCGCCCGCCGCGGCCACCCAGTGACCCGGCGCCCGGTTCACGCGGCCCACGCTCCTGGGGAGCCTCGGCTCACCCATCGCTTTCCCACGGACCAGAGCCCGCCCACCTCCAGCGCCTGGAAACCTGTTTCCCAGAGATTTTTCAGGTGGTAGTTTAGGAAACTTGAAATTCAAATGGCCAGGCATCCTTCCAACTCTTTGGTTAAAAAAAAAAAAAAAAAGAATTCTAGTCGTTCTCAATAATATCAGCTCCAGTTAACTGACTACTAAAGGCCAGGAGATTCCACCGATGCTCACATCACCGTTCCCTCTTAGTCTCCGCCTCAAGAAGGAGGAACTTGGGCCCTGAGAGGAGAGTTAGGACACTTGCCCCAGGACACACAGCAGGCAGGTGGAGGGTGGCCCATCTGACTCTGACGCCTGTGGCCCGCACGCGGTGCCCAGCCTCTCTGTGCTCACGGCCTCTCCTTGTCGGAATCGTTCTCTCTGCGAGGCCAGGGGACGGGATGGCTGGTCCAGGGCCAGCCCAGCTCCTCTGAGAAGCTCCCAGCCTGCCAGGCACAGCAGGTGTCAAACCATTCTTGCTTGTTGGGTTTGTACCTCGCTTGCTGACCATCGGACCTGCATCTGGCCACTCGGTCCTGGGAGGTGGGAAAGCGTGTGCCAGTGAGCGACGGAGCCCCACCAGCAGAAAGCCCGCCACCCTCCCAAGGGTGTTCTTAGGAAATTTACCCTCCGTGACTGGCAGGATATTTTGGTAAAACCAAGCTGTCTGTAGTAAAGATGGCTTCCTCAGGACAAACTGTGGTCGAACGCAAGTCCGTGTGCCTGATGCACAGTGGGGCTGAACAAAATTTGGAGCAGAGAAAGGTTTACTGCAAGGGCTAAGGAAGGAGAATGCCAAGCTCATGCTCAAAAACCCGGAAGTCCCAGATGGTTTTCAGGGAAGGGTTTTTCTAGGCCAAACTGGGGGGAGGGCTGCACCTCCCCCTTGCCATTAAGCTGCATTTTGCGATTTTCTAAAATTAAAGGCCTTCAGTGGCATGGGTGAACCCCTGAGAGACACAGGAGCACTTGCCTGGGTTTCAAGAGGGAGCTGGCCACTCAGCCCCACTCTGCACCGGGCTCTTCTGGGCGTGTGCAGCCGGCCCTGTGGCCTTTCCCTGACCAGTGAGCCGACAGCAGGCCTGCGGACGGTTCCTGGCGCCTCCCGGCTCTCCCGAGGTGGATGTTGGGAGAATCCGGGCTCTCAGAGACGCCTGAGGAAGGGGGGAGCCCTGCAGGGTCCGGTGGTGCTGCGGCCGCCCCCTTCCCAGGAGCGCAGAGGACATGGTGGGCCCAGCTCTTGTTCCCTCCAGAAGCAGCCTGGCTGCTGGAGCTGCATCACTGCCTCCCACCCCGCGGTCCTAACTTACCGCCAGTGCCTCCGAATGGGACCTAATTTGGAGGTCTTTTCTTCATCACCACAGATGAGCAAGTGAAGATGAGCTCGTTAGGGTGGGTCCTAATCCAGTGGGAGGGGTGTCCTCATGGAACGGGGAAACGTGGACACAGGCAGGCAGGCACACAGGGACGATGCCGTTTGAAGGTCGGAGTTCTGCTGCCCCAACCAAGGGACCACCAGACGCTGGAGGAGGCCTTCAGATCCCTCCCTGCAGCCTTCAGGAGCCCGGCCCCGCCGACGCCTCGATCCGGACTTTGGCCTCTAGAATTGGGAGAGCACACGTTTCTGTTGTTTAAGCTGCCCGGTTTGCGGCACTGTGTCAACAGCAGCCCCAGGCAACTAGGTACCCCTGCCATTCTTTTTTACAAATAATTCAACAGAAGTTCAGAAAGACCGGCAGAGCACCGGGTCCCGCCGCCAGAGCACGGTGGAGCCACGCTCACCCCAATCCAGAAAGGCAGCCCACTAGGGCTGCTGCCACCCCTGCACCCCGTCTGCCGGGCCCCCTCCTGTGCCCGCCCCCGCTCTCCTGTTCCTGCCGGGCTGGGCCCCTCTGAGCTGTGGATTCAGCAGGACTGCTCTGGGGAGAGGGTAAAAGGGGGAGAGAGAGGAGAGAGAGAATCTTACTCTTCCAGGCAGAGGAGCTCAGCACTGAAACTCTTCGGTAACTGACTTTATACAAACGGAATTTTCAAGCAGTTGATTAGGTCCCTGAGCCTAGTGATTGAATAACTGAAGACACATTTGCCGGGTTTGTGCTGAAGTGCCCACAGCTGCGTGCTGTGAGATTGATGAAGCCTGAAGAGTTTTGCATGAGCCCGAGCATTGCTGAGAGACTGTTACCCCGGAGCAGGGAGGCCCCATCCACCGTTCATGGCCTTGGACTTGCACGGGGCTCCCCGGACAGCCTGCTGCCAGTTAGTGAGCTCAGTAAAGCTCCAGAGAAGCTCTCCCCCTCCCCCAGAACAGCAGAAGGTCCGCCTGCGGGGTGAGATTCCCAAGGCTTGAGAGCAAGTGGTGGTCCCCCCTCCGGGGGCAACTCCCCACACCATGTCCTGCCAGCTCCGCCTGTCCCCTTCTGCCGCTCACAGCCCAGCGCTGGCCCTGTGCGGGGAGGGGAGGACAGGATGCAGAAGAAATCAATGCTTTCCCTGCCCCCAGGGGCTTGTCATCGGGTGGGCAGGGGTCGGGCTCTCTTTCAGGAAGATCCCCGGTGCCACTGAAGACACAGGGCCACGATGGAGACTGTGGTTTTGTTCAACGCCCGGAACTCCTCCCTCTGCTGACATCCTCCGGCCCTGGAAGCCCCGTCCCCTTGACTTACCACATTAGCCAATGTTAAGGGTCCTCGGCCAGGAATCTCACCACTTCTAAGTGGCCCGAGAAGGGATTTCACACCTCGCTCCCCATTCTGTTCTCAGGGGTGTGAGGCTGGTGGTAGTGGAAGCGTTTCTCCCACAGGAAGCAGCTGTAACTACAGATCATTGCTTCCTGAGCTTCCTTTCAGCTTCCTTTCAGAGATGCAGTTGACAGCCCACCCCCAAGACGATCACCGGAGTCCAGCTCAGTGGGTCATCTTCCTCCAGTGAATGATTGTTCTGACTTTTAGACAATATTAAGGTTTCTGTAAAAGTGGTTTGTTTAAAAGTCTGTTTAAAAACCAGACATCTGATGTAATCCGAGCCCTACAGCTCTAACAATCTTAATGTCTTCGAAAGCAGAATTTGGAGGTATTATTGGGCCCATTTCTTCACCAGTCAATGAATTTGCCATATCTTTATATGTTACTATACCAAATATATTCATTAAAAAATTATACCCTCTTGGACTTCCCTGGTGGCGCAGTGGTTAAGAATCCACCTGCCAATGCAGGGGACACAGGTTCGAGCCCTGGTCCGGGAAGATCCCACACGCCGTGGAGCAACTAAGCCCGGGCACCACAACTACTGCGCCTGCGCTCTAGAGCCCGCAAGCCACAACTACTGAAGCCCGCGTGCTCAGAGCCCATGCTCCACAACAAGAGAAGCCCCTGTTCGCCACAAGTAGAGAAAGCCCGTGTGCAGCATTGAAGACCCAATACTGTCAAGAATAAAATAAATAAATTTATTAAAAAAACATACCCTCTCATCTACAAAGAATCCTGGCAGTAAAATCCACTCGAACCAACCGGGTTCCATCAGCCTTTGGGTAAAAAGATGGTTTCATGAGTGGAAATAACCTACTGCCTTCTGAGAACGCCCTCCTGAGTATGTGTGGGAGTCCGGGCCCAACACCGACGCTTCTGGGGGGTTGGCCAGCGTGACCAGGCCTCAGGGTGATGTGGGAGCTGCAGGAAGTGGAAAAGCCCAAGATGAGCAGGAGGGGCCCAGTGCTGGTGCCCAGAGGAATGTGCTAGACTCAGGAGGGAAGCCTGCGCTTCGCTTATCATGAAAGAAAACAATGAGAGGGGAAAGCAACGTAGGGCTGTAGCTGCCTTGCTGTGTGATTTTGGGCAACTCCCTTGCCTTCTCAGGGATTCTAATCCCCTATCTGTGTGGTGTGAGTGATGCGATTCAGATGGTGAATGGCTTTTTGGAGTTTGTGGTTTGCAGAAGGGAGCCCAGGCCTCTCAGGACCAGCGCCCAGAGACCTGCCGGTCCAGACCCCCTGAGAAGCCCCACCCATGAAGCGGTGTCCCCGAGGCTGGGTCCTCTCCCTCCCACTTGCCCCCAGGGTCCCCAGCTGCCCCTCGGCAGCTCTATTTTCTCTCTAGAATGCCTGCATGAAGATGAGAACCACGTGTTACGGCCTGAACGTGTGTCTCCCTCCCACCCTCATTCATATGTTGAAGCTCTAACTCCTAATACGATGGTTCTTGGAGATGGGCTTTTGGGAGGTGATGAGAGTTAGATGAGGCTGTTAGGATGAGGCCCCCATGACGCGATTAGTGTCCTTATAAGACAAGGAAAAACCAGAGCTCTCCCCCTCTTTCTGCTGGGTGAGGACACAGCCAGAGGGTGGCCATCTATGAACCAGGAAGAGGGTTCTCACTGGGAACCTAATTCGCTGGCACCTTGAGCTTCAACTTCCAGCCTCCAGACTGTGAGAAATAAATTCCTGTTGTTTAAACTGCCCAGTCTGTGGTGCTTTTCTATGCAGCCCTAGCTGACTGATGCACACCCAAATCAGAGCAAGCAGAGTCTGCTCCCCCAGAGCTGGCTGGAGTGTGGGGGCCAACCACCCTCACGTGTGCTCCACAGAGACTGAAGGCAGACAGGGGAGCGGGACAGCTTCTCGGTGGGAGAGGGGCCTCAGGGGTGCCCTGGGGGCTGGGGCAGGGCTCTTACTGCCTAGGGGATGTGTTAGGTTTTCCCCAGTTGGTCCCAAGTTGGAAGTGGGGACAGACATTAGGAAACTGTCAAATGCTGGTCGAGTCCTGGCCGCCCGGGACTGGTTGCTGCAGGTCGTGGGGCAGACTTCTACTTGTATACACGGTCTGGAAATCCTAAGTGTGTGTACCACGCGCTAACAGGCTTCCTGTTCCTTCCTCTTGTGATTGTCCCGAGAGCTCACAGCCATGTGCTGACAGAGGAGGCCCAAGGGCATCTCTGAAATATCCTTCCAGCCTCTCCTGTGACACTGAGGTTTTTAACAGGGGCTTCGGGAAGGCAACTAATCCTTCACGAAATCATTTTTCTGGGACTGACAGGTCAGGCAAGAGAGGGAGGCGCAGCGTGTGTTCAGGCCAGGGGTACACACGCCGCCCTCCCCCAACCACGGCACCCCTGTGAACGAGGCAGGAAGAGGCATGCCCCCGCGTTAGGGCTGTCCTCCCTGTACTGGGCTCTGGAGTTCCACAGCTTCATGGTCTTATTAAAACATTTTAAAACTAATTAAAAATGGAAACAAGCAACCACAGTCACATGTGTCACACACTTCACCTCACACACACAGGGCAGGTGCAGGCTCCGGGCTCTCCCAGGCCGGCTTCCCACTGCGTGGAACTGGGGCGGTCCCAGTGATCAAGGCCAGTATCTGCTTTCAGGGCCGGTCCTGGCAGAAGGCAGTGGGGAGGAGGTGGCCTCCTTCCTGGGCGAGTGGGGAGAGGCCGGGGCTGCTCGCGTGACCGCGGGTGGGAGGCTGACACACCGGGCTTGGGGTGAGCTCCGCTGCATCTGGCTTTTTCGTTCTATCTCCTCTGCTTCTTGATTCTTGGTCAGGAAGGGTGACAGCATTCAGCTGGGCTGACTGGACTGACAGCCAGTTTCTCTGAGGCAGCAGCTGCTTGATGGTTTGGAAGGGTTTATTTAACCAATCTCTCTGCTTTCAGGCTGGGCTACATCAGACTTACTGAATTAACAGCAACAGAAATGAGTGAATTTCCAACAGAGGCAGGTTTTCCTGAAGCTTTCTAGCGGGCAATGCAGTGGCCTCAGCTGTCAGCCACTTCTACTCTCAGTGTTAGGGAATACCTCTATGGCTTCACCCTGAAACTTTTAAGATGAAACTCAAATTCTCTTTTCTGGTTGATTTGGGACTTTGATATATTTGACTGGTCCTGTTCTTCCTACCATCGAGCCGCTGCTACCACAGATGCAGGTTTTATGTGCTGCACACAGGCCCTTGAGGACGCATCAATGAGTACTTGGAAGACTTCTTGAACACCTGTACACTTTCTAAGGTGAGACGGCGGAGGACAAGCAAGAAGAGAGCTACCCACGTGGTAAAATACGTTTTATTCCATGGATGAACAAACACTACCACGCCACAGCCTCACTCCCTCCTGCCGGATCCTGTGGCCAGAGCTGGCTTCCCTTTTCAGACTGAGTTGGCTTTGCAGTCGGTCGAGCCCATTGAAATAGCAAAAGCATGGCTGTGTAGCGCTCAAGTGGTCCTGCTGGTCGGCACATTCATCCTTTTCCCAAACGGTGATGCATCCCCTGAAAAAAAATCCTGTGACGGAGATCTTCCAATTGAACTAAGTACAACTGACATTCAAAGCTCGTGTAGATGAAACCCAAACCCCCAAACACCAAAAGTGACACGGACGTATCTTCTGTGCTGATAAGAATGTCAGGGAGACCCCCTTCCCAGGGGGACCGGGAGCTGGAGAAATCCGAGCTGACACTCAGGTTGTCAACAAGCTCCAGAGGAGATGACGGTTGTCCATGTATTTCCAACAAGCACTTGTAGAGAGAGCTCAGCCAGGCTGTGGGCATGCAGGCAAAACACGATGAAAACCGGGCGGAGGGCAGGGGACGCGGTGCGACGCCTGACCGCATTCCCGTCTTTATATACAACAAAGTGAAATCTACACGGGAGGCTGGCTGTGCACCTGGTCAGAGGATGTCTTACAAGGCTGGGGACATCGACGACACTGCTTGCGTGTGGCAGGGAGGGACAGAGCCACCCCAGGGTCGGGGTGACACTGGCGCGGGCCTCACTTGCCTCCAGGGTTCCTGTCACCCCAGCACACGTGACAGACCTGGAGGTGGAGTCAACACTTTGTCTGTTCATGTTTTTTAACCAAACGTCACCTGAAAAGACTTGACAGCTTTTCAGGGAGGAAAAGGATGGGCCTAAGGGCACAGGGAGATGGACAATGCGAATCTAAGCCAGATCCTAATGCAGCTTGGTGGGAGATAGGTTTTCTTTATGACTTCTTTTAGTGAAGAGAACTGGATGTTTTGTTCCCTCTCAGCGTTCTGAAATGTCTCCACAAAGTCTAAAGATGACGTTGAGGAGAGAGCAGTTACTTCTGATCTGCTTCTTTATCCAAGCAAGTGCAAAGCCTACATACTGACTGAACGAAACAAAGCGAAACAAAGCAAAAAAAAAAAAAAAAAGCACAGCAAAGCAACCCCATGACCAGAGACAGTGTCAGGTAAAAACCATAGAAAAATACGAATTAATTCCATAAGGTTAACCATTAGCGTAGCTACAGTAACACTTCGTACAGCCCCTTAAAATGCAGAATCTCCTAATTACAGAAAGGAGCAAGCCAATCTATGGACAAGTACTGGGAAAATAATTGTGCTCTAGTTGGTCCATGGCGCGGTGACATCACACGGGGTATGATGCTCTGGACTGGAAGCGGTACCCGAGCAGAGGCCGGGCCTAAACACTACCGCTCGTGAGCTCGAATTCCAGGGCCAGCTTCTGCACTGCCATCTATCCTTTGCTTTGTTCCTCGGGGAGGGGTCGCGGGGAGGTACCCATCACTCCAGGGTGGCGATGGTTCCAGGCTCCGTGGAAGCCCTTGTGAGCGACGATGCATCTCCACCCGGGGAGGAGCTTGTTTCTGGAGCAAAACTGCCTTCAGGACCAGAAACACACATGCTGGGAAGGTGGCGCTTCCCGCCCCCAGCCCAGGCCCGAGGGAGAGCGAGGCGGGGTTCCCCAGTCGGTGACCACTGTTCCAGGAGGCGCCAGGCTGTGCTCCGGGCTGGCTCGGTCAGTCCTCCTCCTCGTCCTCTTTCGCTGCTACTGTTGGGAGTTTGTCCTGGATCCTGAAGCACTCCACGAAGAAGCTGATGAGGGCTCGGTACAGGTGCTGCTGCAGGGGGGCGCTGCTGAAGTAGTGGCCCTCGTCCGGGTATATCTGCAAGAGAGGCGTGAGGAGTTACCCCCATGGCCGCCCTCCACGTGGGTTGGGGCGCCGCTGAGACTCCGAGCCCCACAGCCCAGGCTCCGCGCAGCCGGAAGCTCAGCCTGGAGGGCATTTCAGGGCTGCTTCTCCTCGCGGCTTTGCCAGGTGGAGGGTGCCCTCAGCAAATCAGGGACAGAATCAGAAAACACTTCGTTTAACAGACTCTGAATGCCTCGCTTGCTCTGCTTGTTTGAATTTGCGACAGGGATCCAGGCTTGGGGACCACAGAGGCAGCGAGTGGCCCAGGCCTCCAGGCATCAGGACTCCCAAAGACATGGGAAGAATTCCGTGCTGCCTCTATAACCTTGGTGAGTGTGGGGAAACCTTCGCTCCCACGGGCACCTGCGTTTGACACACCGTGCGCTGTGCACAGGGGGCTTTCCCGGACCCCGGCGCCGAATGCAGATGACCTCATCATAAAATCTAGCTCATGGAGCTATGTGAGAATTGAATGATGGAACACCTCTGAAATGCTTAGAACAAGGCCGGGGACATAGGCAGGGCTGAAAAGACGGCAGCTAATCATTCCATCCCCAAATGTGATGACACCGAGTACCCAGGGGCACTGCACCACTTCCACACGAAGGGCCCGGTCCCTGCTGGGATTCAAAGCCACATCTACTCGGCCCCAAAGCCCGTGTTCTTTCCATGACACCAGGCTGCTTCCTGCATTTTGAACCGTCTTCCTCTTATGTCTTCAGATGATGACACTCACCTTTATTTTTGTATTTATGAAGGTGGTCATTGAGCTATTATATGTATACCTTAAACATCAAATAGTACAAAGGGTTACCGAGCAGGAAGTATGTCTCCTCCTACCCAGGTCCTGGTCGCCTGGAGCCCTCACCTGGGGTTGTCACCTTTACAAGCTCATCGAGTATCTCAGACACTCGCCGTGCCTGCACAGTGTCCAGTGGGACCTGGGGTGGGTATCGCCCAGCACCTTGCTGACTTCACTTCGCCTGTATCTGGGGAGTGGTCCACACCGGCAGGCAGAGCTCTGCCATCGGACCTACCGCGGCTGCATCGCGTGCATATGACGTACTTAGCGTTGTACTGTGACCTGAGCATTCTCAGAAGGAACGCCAGTGTCACGTGAACTAAGCCCCTTCCTCCGCGTTCATCAGCATGCAAGCCGGCCTCCCTCCCTGCGGGAAGCGCTCCCCCGACCGGCCAGCGCACACTGGCCCTGTACGAGACAGCCACGCAGCAAAGCCAGGGCTGGCTGGGAGACAGACGCAGGCAGCGCTGCCTTGCTCCGAGGGATGGGGCCCTGGTTGAGGAAGTCTCCCGTTTATCCTGGACCCGAGAAGACCACCGGGGTCATACCTGTCTCACCAAGTGAACCAGAGGGTGGGAAGGAGATGGGAGAAGTTTCCAGAAGCAGCATCATGCATCGCTGGAAAGCACCTACACTAGAGCCGGTGGGTCAGCACTTGATGCCAGCGAGGTCAAGGCTGTGAGTCGGGTTCTTGGGAAGGACAGTGCTCTTTAACTACTGCTGCACCACAGAAGGTTCTGGAACATCCAGCCAGTATTTAGCAGGTGTGTGCTTTCCGGGGGGAGGCTAGTGAAGCCAAGGCTGCGCTCATCGGTGTGGGACAGCAGCCCCCTCTTCAGCGAGCATGGGGGTGTGGCTGCTGCCCGGCCTTTGCTCATCCCCCGGGGAGGGAGCAGGGGTGGGGGGCGGTGGTGGAGCCTAAAGGGGCTTAAACACAGCCTGAGTGCAGAACCGAGCTGCCATCAATCGGCAGAAAAAGAAAGCACCGCCCATCTGTCTGATCTGATGTGTCCCCGAGCATCTCTGACGGCCGTGACAGAGGAGTGTTTGCAGTCATGCGTGGCCACTCAGCTCCTCCTCCGTGGAAAGGCATGTGTGGTGGGAGGCAGGGCAGGCGTGCAGCACGGTACCTGTAAGCTGTAATTAGCCTTTCCCTTAATGAGCTGCGTGATGAGTTCTGCGGTGTGCTGGAAATGGATTTTTTCTGTTTAAAGAAGAAAAGAGCAAAGTGTCAAAACCCGTAACCCCAGGGAGGGCGATGCTTTCGCCGAGCGCCGCGGTCAGTGTCGGGGGCTCACCGTCGGCGGTCGCGTGGATGAGGAGGAACCGCTGTCCTTCCAGCGCGGACACCCGGTGCGCCACCTTGGCCATCTGCACGTAGGCGAGAGGGTCAGCGCCCGCCGTGAGGAGGAGGGCGTGGGCCATGCAGTGTGCCGGGCGCAGGTCCTCAGGGGCCTGGGCTTTCCCAGCCTCAACCCCCTTCAAAGAGGAAGGGGGCCGGAGAAGATCCAGGAAGCAGGCAGAAAGGGTCTCCTCCCCCTGCAGGTGGCCTGGGGCCTTCATTCAACTGATGCCACTGGGAGGTGCTGCCCTGGCCAGAGCGTCCCGCTGTCTGTGCCCGGGTTGCAGCTCTGAAGCCACAGCCTGGCCTGCAGCAGCTCTCTGGCCTCCTCGGTGCCAGTGAGGAGATGCATGCGTGATGCCCACGCTCAGCCGCCTGAGCAGTGAAGACCAGGAGGCGGCGTCCGAGGAGCTTCCGGCTCCCCCATCAAGGGCTGCTTCTCCCGGGAGCAGGGGGCCAGCGGCCATCCACACCCGAGCCTACGGGCCCTGGGACAGACTCCCCCGTCCTAAGCCCTTCCCCACCTTCCGCCTTGTCCCGCCGGTTCCAGAATGGGCAACCAGACCGATCTCGGAGAGGTCACGTCACCCGGGTGAATGAGCTTTGACACGGGAGGGAGGGAACACAGGCCGGCGGGGGTTAAGAGGGGGCGGGGCCTGGAGGGGAGGAGGGAGGGAGCGGTTCGGAGAAGCATGGCCGCAGGGTTCCTCGTTTTTGCCAAGTGGTGGCCCTGCCCAAACCCTAACCCTAACCCAAACACACCTCATACGCTCTGTTGTCAAGTCCGTGGAGGCCCAAGTACCTCTCGGAAAATGCAGACGCTGCACACAAGCAGAGAAGAGCGTTAGCCCTTGGCCTCGGGGCCCCTTTGGGCTCCGGGGGCCGCCCTGGGGACGGGGCTAGGGGCCGGACTCCCTTCCATTTGCCCGGGGAACATCTGCTTCTGAAGAAGCACTTAAGCCTCGTGGGTCTTTACGGGGTAACTCAGCCGGCGCCACAGTGACATTTACACCTGCTAGCGTTGGTGGTGGGACTGCAGCACGAGGGAAACCGAACTGATCTGATTCCGAAATAAACAGGATTCACACCCCGCCCCCACTTCATTTCAGCGCCCAGAAGGGGGAACGGATTCGAAGAGCCAACTTGCATCAGGATTCCCTTATTTTCAGGAAGTGTCGGCTGCCTCTGCTCTGCCTGCCCCCCTGGCTCAGGTCCAGGGTCTCGTGAGGACCCAGGCCGCCCCATCAGGAAGTCCGGGAGTCCAGGGCACCGAGCTCCTTCTACAGGTGCAGGGACCCCTTAGTTCAGTCCAGGAGACCACGTGGGCTCTCCGCCGTCCCAGGGACAGTGACACATCGAGGCGCGGGGTTGGGCGCATTTGTGTGCGCTCAACTCAGGCAGATTTGAAATAGCTTGATTAAAAACCCCGAGAAAGTCTCACTGAATTTGAAAAACAGAGAATATGTTACACGGATTCCCATGAGACAATAATTTTAAATTATTAAAATTTGGAATCAGGGGAGTCCCTGTATGATTTTGAGTTGGAATGTGCATTGAGCACTTGCAAGAATCAGCACATCTGCCGTGAGCCTTTCGGCTGCCAGAGCCGGTGAGCTGCAGACACGCCGGTGTCCCTGGACGGCTCTGCGCGGTCCACGGGTACCGAGCTGGGGCGCGGGAGGGTGCGGCCGTGGAGTGATGCTGGTTCCTCTGCCCGGAAGGGACCTCAGGTCCCCAGCAGGACTCCACACACCAGCAACCAGGAGCCCCCGGATTCCCCGTCAGCCTGGCTCGGTGCCGGCAGTTGGGGCCGACGGCCGAGACTCCCTGCCGCCCTGCCCCGAATGCCAGCTCCCAGAGCCCACAGAGAGGGCCTCGCCGACATTTAAAAACAGGGTGACGTCACAAAGCCCTTCACATTCAGAGAAGAGAGACTGGCTGACCAGAGGGAGGACCCCCCCAGCAGTGCCCACAGAGCCATGTCCGTGCGGCTGCAGGCGGGGTCTGCCCGCCACACTGGGAGTCCGGTCGCAGAAAGGAGCTGGCAGGTGCCGGGGCGGAGAGTGGGCGGAGGGCGGGTCAGAGCCACTCAGGCCCCTGGGCAGCAGCTCCCCCAGCCCTTCACCCGCCCCCCGACACCCCGCGCCCGGACAGAGACCCGGCGCAGGGCCCCCGCCGCACTCCGGGGTCAGAGAGGAAGGGCGGAGAGGCCCGGAGCCCCCTTCCGTTCTGCTCGCGCCACTCGCATCACTGCAAGCACGAGCACAGGCGCTGGGCGTGTTCTGGCTCCTGGTCTCGGGCGTCGCGAACGCGACCGAGGGGCAGCGGTGGGTTGACCACTTGCCGAGCACGTGGCGTGAACCCCCTTCCCCCCTCCCCCGGGCCCTGTGAGGTTCCACCGCGGCCTCGCCACCCTGCGGGTTATCAGACTGGGCGCCGAAGGAGGGAGGCCTGGGGGCGGGGGCTGGGTGGGACCGGCGCCCCTCCGGACGGGGTCCCTACCGTAGAGCTTGAAGTCTGTTATCGGGGAGAGCGCGGAGCCACAGGTGAAAACCGGGCCTTGATTCTCGCCCTTCGCTGGGAGGAGGTAAGTGCTCAGGTACCCACCGTAATCCTGGGAACGAGCGGAAGGCAGAGAGAAGCGCAGGAGCAAAGTCAATAACTCACCCGTGAACACAGCCTCAGACAACGAGGTCACTGGCTCAAGCAACCACTGTCACCTAGTTCGTGTTGTTTTTTTTTTTGCGGTACGCAGGCCTCTCACTGTTGGGGCCTCTCCCGCTGCGGAGCACAGGCTCCGGACGCGCAGGCCCAGCAGCCATGGCTCACGGGCCCAGCCGCTCCGCGGCACGTGGGATCCTCCCGGACCAGGGCACGAACCTGTGTCGCCTGCATTGGCAGGCGGACTCTCAACCACTGCGCCACCAGGGAAGCCCCACCTAGTTCGTTTTTTAAAAAAAATTTAACGTTGAAAAATTATAAGGGAGGTAAAAAGATGAAAGCAAATGCCTTTCCAGCTAAATATAACGCGAGGCAAGTATCCCCCTCCTGGGCCTCGTGTTCGAGTGACACGAGGATGAGACGTGGCGGGGACCGTGGGGGGTGGCTGGGGACTGGAGTGCGGCGTGTACTGTGGGACGGCTGTCCAGCGCTCGAACGCAGTGCTCCCTGTGCCTCTCCCTTGCCTACAGACAGAGCCAACCTGCTTTCTGTGATTCTGAGGGCGGGCCCATGAGGAGCCAATGTCAAAGGGCTCCAGCACTGGTTGCCAGGATGCTCAGCTCAGGGGTCTGCCAGGGACAGACGTCCGCACGTGTTGTGTACGTGGGTCAGTCCTTCATTTCCTGTACTGCCCTTATTTGGGGCTAACATGAAAGACCCCGATTTCAATGTGAGCCTTCCAGAAAGAGCAAAGCATCACACTGTATCTGCCGTGGGTGCTGGCTGGTCCAGATGTGCCTGTTTCCAGCAAGACCCAAAGGGAAGGGGGACACAGATGTGATGTCTTGCTGAGCACAGGCGGGCAGGGAGAGGCGTGAAGGCCCAGAAAACCAGGGTGTGGCACAGGGACTGTCAAAGGTATGGGCGAGTGTGAGTGCGTGTGCTGAGGTGAGAGGGTGGCGTGTGTAGAACCCACATACCACATGCCAAACTCACTGCAGAATTAACTGTTTTTGATCAATATATTTAAGTTTGTTACATTTTAATAGTGCTCCTTCAGAGGAACAGGAATATCTTAACAACAATAACAGTCTTTTTGGTTTCTGGCAAATAATATTCATGGTCAATGGAATCTCCAAGCCTTACCAGTCATTCTGCAGTTTGTTTTTTAAAATGTGTTGACTGACAACATCAAATGCTGGTGGGGATGTAGAGCAACAGGAACTCTCATTCATTGCTGGTGGGAATGCAACATGGTACAAACGCTATGGAGACAGTTTAGTGGTTTCTTACAAAACTAAATACCTGCTCACCATATGATCCCGTGACTGCACTCCTTGGTATTTACTCTAAGAAGCTGAAAACTTATATCCACACAAAAACCTGCACATGGATGACCAGAACATCTTTGTTCGTAATTGTCGAAACTTGGAAGCAACCAAGATGCCCTTTAGTAGGCAAGTGGATGAACTGTGGTGCATCCAGGCAGTGGATTATCCGGTGCTAAAAAGAGAGGAGCTATGACGCTGCGGGAAGATCTGGAGGAACCTTAAATGCTAAGTGAGAGAAGCCATCTGAGAAGGCTCCACACTATGTGATTCTGACTCTGTGACACTCTGGAAAAGGCACAGCCGTGGAGACGGTAAAAAGAGGAGAGGCTGCTGGGGGAGGAGAGAGAGGGGTGAAGAGGTGGCGTTCAGAGGACCTTCAGGGCAGAGCGACTGCTCTGTGCGATCCCGTAATGATGGAGACGTGCCATCACACATTTGTCCAAACCCACAGAAGGTACCGCCTCAAGAGGGATCCCTGATGTAAACTCTGGGTTCTGGGTGATGATGACGTGTCAGTGCAGGTTTGTCAACCGTAACAAAGGTACCAAATGGTGCGGTTTGACAGTGGGGGAGCCCGTGCATGCTGGGGGAGCAGGGGGGATTCTCTCAAGCGTGCTGTGAACCTGAAACTGCCGAATGCCCGTCAGCTAAAGGAATCGATGGCTTATTGCCTTGGAGGGGATGCAATCACAGAGTCCACGACCCTGTATCTGAGGCGCCACTCAAAGAGGCGGGGACCCAGCAGGCAGAGTGGATAAGGGCGGTGACCAGCAAAGAGCACCACACACATCCTCGGCCTGTCTCAGGGACGGCGGTGTGGGCTGCGTTCTGAAGGACGCGTGGGCCCCCGTCCACACAGCACACGACGCCCAGGCAGCTGAGTCTCCCACTTGTCCAGAGAGCCTCTTCACGGCTCCCTGACTCCTGTGTCTGCGTCCGCAGTGACCTTTGAAAGGTCCAGGCGTGGGGGCCATGTTCAGGTGCCTGCGTGGAAGGCAGCCAGAGGAGGGAGGCCAAGCTCCCAGGAGCAGAGGGCGTTTGGGGAAGAGCCGAGACCGGACAGAGGCTGACCTGGGCCCGGGCGCCCTGCCCTGAGCCGTGGTCAGTCTGTGGGGCAGTCATTTTCCCGTGGGGATGGGAGGTAAGAGCTGACGCCCCAAGTTACGCTGCAAGTGATCCAATTGGCTCTGAGTTTCGCAGGCTGGGAGTGGCCTCCGCCAGCACAGAATGAGCCCTAGGACTCGGCGTCCAGGCTCCGATCCGTCCCCTGGGCTCCCCCTTTGCTGCTGCACCTCCCGTGCGGGTGTGGGATACACAGCACGTGTGCTGGGACCTCCACAGGGCAATGCCTTGTCTCAGATGCACACGGCTCCCTCGAAACCCTGGGCTCAGAGGTGATGACGTAACAGGTATCTCTCCAGTTACCTGTTCAAACCTCCACCTGCCATGGGTTCACTGCGAGGCCCCTCTGCAGGGCCTGTTCCCTCAGAGGGAAGACGGGTCTGTGTCTATCTCTCTGTGCTCCTGCCTTGAGACCAAGAGCCCGCGGGTCCAGGCCACCTAACAACGGGGGAGGGGGCCAAGGCGATAGGAGGTGGTCCTCCAGGGACCCAACTCCCAGCCATGACCCCACCACACCCGGCTATGGCCCTCGGATGTGGGCCACCCCGTGGAAGCTTCTCTGGTTTGACAGTTCAGTGCACGAACCTCCCCACCCCCTCCGTACCACGTAAGTGAACCTGATAAATTAACGTGGCTACTGCACAGAAAGACATACAGAAATAAAGACTCCTGCCCCACTTCTTTCCTGGGGTACCACCCCGAGAGCCATGGCAGGCTTGTCTGAAAAGTAATTAGGAGGCTCACAAAGCACTCCCACAAGGATCTGGCTTCTTTTTATCTTTCCTTCCAGATGGTGTGAAAAGCAACATTGATACATGAGCTGCTCAGATGGGGGCTCCCTGTGCTGGGACCACTGAACATCTTGAGTTACTTGTAGTGAGGTGGACGGACCCAGAGTCTGTCCTACAGAGTGAAGTAAGTCAGAAAGAGAAAGACAAATACCGTGTGCTCACACATATATACGGAATCTTAAAAAAAAAAAAAAGGTTCTGAAGAACCTAGGGGCAGGACAGGAATAAAGATGCAGACGTAGAGAATGGACTTGAGGACACGGGGACAGGGAAGGGCAAGCTGGGATGAAGTGAGAGAGAGGCATGGACATATAAACACTACCAAATGTGAAATAGCTAGCTAGTGGGAAGCAGCCGCATAGCACAGGGAGATCAGCTCGGTGCTTTGTGACCACCTAGAGGGGTGGGATAGGGAGGGTGGGAGGGAGACGTAAGAGGGAGGAGATATGGGGATATATGTATATGTATAGCTGATTCACTTTGTTAGACAGCAGCAACTAACACAACATTGTAAAACAATTATACTCCAATAAAGATGTTAAAAAAACCCAAAAGGCTCGCAGGCGGCCGGAGCAGAGATGTTCCCAGTGGATCAGGGTCAGGCCTGGGGGTGGTGCAGGTCAGGGCCTGAGCAGGGGTTGTGCACACAGGGGCCAGCAACCTCTCACCTTCCCAAACACGGCCACGCGCGTCCTGTCGATGTACTGCTCCGTCAGCATCACCCTGCAAGGTCAAGGACACAGGGGAGTTAGTGCGCGCCACGGCTGAGTCGTGCAACCCTGGGGTCTAGAGCCGTGTTCTCCAACCATTTCAAGGATGAAAACCCCTACTTTAATCAAAGGAAATATTGGAATTCTAATATCATTGGTCACTGCTTTTACTTTACGCAAAACTCAAAGCGCCCCTGCCATCACTGTGGGGCGGCCAGGCGTGTAAAGCTTGCTGGTTGAGAACCAGGAACGCGAAGTGGCAGAGGCTGTTCTGGAGACTCACAGGCCCGCCTGGGTCCCCGTCTCCCTCACTTGGACCACGTCGTGACTCCCAGCCACCAGGCTCTGGGAGGGTCCTCCGGGATCAGCAGGGAGAAAAGGCTCTCCAGGTGCTAGTCGGCTTCGAGTCAGGGCACTGGTCCCCCTTCATCTGCAGGGTCCTCTGTCCCCAACTCCTGGGAGGGGTCCCTGTCTTGGACCTGTTTAGTGGCAGAATCACTCCTGCCAGAGCTCTGCCTTGGATGCCACCAGCCCGGCAACCAGGCTGGCACTGCCCGGTCCTGCCTTGTCCCTGCCCACATCTCACTGCTCTCCCCGTGGTCCCTTGTTTCCCCCCCGAGTGGCTGGAATCTTTCTGGGTTCTGGACCCTCACTGGGCAGCAGGAGTCCTGCCACCTGCTGGCCAGTGACTGGCTTCTTTCTGAGCCTTCCTGCTGCCTCTCTCCATCTGTCACCACCGCGGAGCCTCCTTCCCCCAGCTTCCTGTCACCCCAGTCTGGGTATTGCCTGGTGATTATTTTCTTGCGTCTGCTGTCTGGAGCCACCCCGTGCCCTCTGACCGCCCTTCTCAGCCGGGGGGACTGTAAACCTCCGGGTCCTGGGCCCTGAGAGCGCCCTATCCTTCTCCAGCCAACTCTCCAAGGACGCCCACGTCCTGGGACCCGGCCTGCCCTTCCTGGTTGCAGCAGCGCTTCTATTACGATGTTGGAAGCAAACGGACCCCGTTCCCAAGGGTGGGAGGGGCAAGAGGGAGTGCCCAGCACAGAGCAGCAATTGTCCTGACTCTCATGATGATACAAATTCAGGTGAGTTTTGTACTTTTATTACAGTCAGCCCTCTGTATCCACAGGTTCCACACCCACAGATCCAACCAACTGCATATTGAAAACATTGAAAAAAAAATCCAGAAAATTCCAAAAAGCAAAACTTGAATTTGCCTCACCTTGGTAACTATTTACACAGCATTTACATTGTACTTACAACTGTCTACATAGCATTTACATGTAGGGGGGATTGAGAGATGTGTGTATCTTAAGTACACAGGAGGATGTGTGATGGTTATGTGCATATGCTCCACCATCTTACAGAAGGGGCTTGGGCATCCGAGGACTGTGCTACCCACGTGGGTCCTGGAACCACTCCCCAGGGATAACGAGAGCCAACTGTGTATTACTGTTTATTTTAATATAACGAGTTTCCCCAGAGTATTTGTGGAAAATTGATGATTCATGCGTGTTCATCCTGTGAATGGATCTGTTTGATTCCATTTCAGAATACTAGTGAGAACAAGAAAACTGGCCCCACTACCTTCCCGTCCTCCTCCCCGCACCCCTCGTCCCCATCCATCCCTTGAGCGTGTGTCATCTGTAAGCCTCAGTGCCTTATTGTCAGAAGCTTCCACTCAGAGTCAGGGTATCTTGTGTCCAATTCCTGCTCAGCTACTAAGGGGCTGTGGGACCTTCAGACACATCACTGAAACTTTCTGGGGAGAAACAGAACAGGCTCCAGACGCTGGGACACCAGGCTCAGTGCGGGGTGAGGTGCAGGATCGCAACAAGCAAGCCAACTCCAAGTCTGCATCCTACATGGGGCTCCCTCGGCCTCTCCCAGATGCAGGTACTCGGGAATGTGATGCCCAGGCTGGAGAAGCTGATGGCCCCTGGAGAGGATACACACCATATCAAGGGGTGTGGGTCTCTCCAGTGAAGAGCTGGATGCCCTCCACCACCCTCGGTAAAACCCACCTGCCAACAGCTCACAATCTGCACACAGAACTGGCACCCCGGTTAGTGCCTCTCTTAAGAATGAAGAGGCAGCCAGGTTTCATCAGAAATGTAAAGAATCTTCCAGAAGAGAGAGTCCAAACCCAAACCCAAACAACAAAAAAAACCAGAAAAACTCAGGAATCCAGAGGGAACAGAGATAATTTACTGAACAGAAGAAAATTGTCCTAATATATCTAGAAAGACAAAAAATATTGAACCAATTAGACAAGAATAGTATGCTCTTGGATGAAGAGAGAAGGCTAGGGATTTTGAAGTGTCATGCCTGAAAATAAACGTTCACCAGAAAGGCTGGGCTACAGGAGAGAAAAGGTATGATGAGAATAAACTGGAAGCACCAAAATAGTACAATAAAAGTTCCAGAAAGAAAACAACAGAGAAAAGAGAAATTATCAACACATTATAGTAAAAACTTTCCAAGGCTGAAGAACAATTATTCCCCAGATTGAAAAGTCCCACACCAATGGCTGAAATTTCAGGATACCAGGATTAAAGACATCCTTCTTCTGAAAAGGAGAAAGAAGCAGGCCATCTACAAGGATCAGCAAATAGAATGACATCGTTTTTCTCACCAGCAACACGTGGTGGATGATTCCAGGGCCTTCTAGATAGAAATGATTTTCTTTGTAGATTTTATATCTAGATAAACAATAATTTCAAATGTGGGAATAGAATAAAGACATTTTGAGATGTTTTCTAGATATATGAAGGAAAAAGTAAATAAAAAGGGAGACATGTATCTGTTGCTCTTTGGCCCATGACCCAGGGTGTGTGCAAAGGACCCAACACAGGAGGGTTGTGAAAAGGGCCTCAAAAGTGACCCTATAGACACCTGGTCCAAGTGGACCAGAAGAAAGGGGACTACAGCCCAAGAAAAGAACGTTGGAACTGATAGATTACTAGCATGTTTGAGCATCTGGGAAGAATACTCATAGGAGCCCGAGTGGCATGCAGGAACAACTGGAAATATTATGAGCAGGTACCAACACACAGAAAGTTACCCAAATGAAAGACAAAGCGACACTTCAGGAAAAATTAAGTGATGTAGGGAAGTAGGGCACGAAGAGACCACCAGGGTCTGAGGTCAGCACCACTTACGCAGTGAGCCTGTGCCTCAGACTGCTGCTCTAAGCAGGCAGTTGAGGTAACAGTTCTGGGAAGACGACGGTGCAGAGCCGCTAAATCCTCACCTGCGCCAACAGGAAGTCATGTGACGAGAAATTGTGACGTGATGGCAACTGTGCTCAGAAGAGACGAGGCGACACCTGATGAAGGAGGTGGCGCGGTTGAGGGTGGCCGTCTCCGGGAAGCGGGGTGGGGGTTGCTGGGCGAAGGGCAAGGGAATTTGTGTGGATCATTTAAGCCTTTGTTATGGGCTGAATTCTGCAAAATGTGTTCAATTTCTAATCCCCCAAACCTCGGTATGGGACAGTATTTGTCAATAGGGTCCACTGAAGATGTAACTAGTAAGTTAAGATGAGGTCACACTAGAGTAACTCGTGTCCTTATAAGAGGAGGAGAGACACAGAGACCCGGGGAGGACACGGCCAGTGGAAGATGCAGGATTGGAGGGACGCAGCTACAAGCCAAGGACTGCCAGCGACCATGGGGAGCTGGAAGGGGCGAGGAAGGGCCCCTGCCCTGGGGGGGTTAGAGAGGGCGCAGCACTGCCCACACCTTGATTTTGCCGTTCCAGCCCTAGGAAACTAACACAACACTTTAATACTTTTGCTTTTTAAAAACATTGTGCAGGTATCATAGATAGCCTGGCAGACTTCAAGTCACGTCTGCCAGGCTTAGGAGTTGGAGATGTGTGCAGACGCATGCACATACACACACACACACTCACACAACCTACGTTGACCTTCAAAGCACGGCAGGCATGCCTACACACGTGGAACTATTGAATACGTTTCTCCAAGTTTCTGAATTCTCTTCTCATGACCCAAATCCCTGATACACAGATGTGTGTCTGGGAATACCTGGTGAAATGGTCAGCCTGGCCCCATGAGGATTCTGCCCCACGGCCCGAGGCCCAGACCACGACTGCTGGGATTGTGCAGCAGAGTCTGGGGAGACCACGGAGCATGGCGCGAGCCACGTGAGCCTCGAAGGGCATGGGGCTGGGGTCTCAGGCGCCATTCCTATTCATGAAATATATCGGATTTTTATTCTCAGCCCCACTTCCACATTCGCAGGCAGCCTCTGGTCTCCGGCAATCCCTTCATTTAACTACCTGGCGATTCACTTCCTGATCTAAAAACCACAGGCCTTGGTCATGATCCTCATTTGTAAAGTACTCAGGAGTCTCCCAAGGAAAAGTTTTCTCCAATATCAAATATTTTTATTATCTTTTGCTATATTTCCACTCATCAGCAGGCAGTTCCTGTGTGATGGCTGTTGCCTGGAGAGCAGTGGGGACCTGAGGCGGGCCAGCCTGATCCAGGCGTAGGCGCGTCTTCTGTCACTGCGATGCTCTGAGGCACGGCAAGGCCCCGGCGTCCTTCTCGATGGAGCAGGCGCTGAGCTCGGCTCCACGGCAGGGTCTGCAGAGGCCCCGAGTGAGGACGGGGGAGGCTCCAGCCTCCAGAAGCGCGTCTGGGGGAGGTGGGCTGACACCCTGGGAGCAGCAGTGCTCGCACCTTCCAACCTTCCGCGGGTCCACACCGTCTCAAGCTGTCCCCGCCAGTGACCGGCATGGGGTCCTCCGAGGCCCGCCTCAGCTTGGCAGAGACGCTCGCAGCCCAGCTGCCACGGGAAGCCCGCTCTCTGTGTCCAGTCCTTTCCCGTGTCAGAGCCCCTGCAGTCTGACGGCTCTGCCCCTGCTGCGCTCTGGGCCCCGCGTCCTGCACAAACACACCTTCTGCACGTCTAAGTGTGTGTTGGCACCGCTTCCTGGGGACCCACGCTGATGCAGGTGTCACGGACCACACAGCTGCTCTCAGCACCTTCAGAGTCGGGGAGCCTCAGAGCCAGAGACTTGATGGGGCAACAAGGAGGGGCCCGCGGGAGGAACGTGGTCAGCATGTGTCCTGCCCTCTGCGGGGGGCAGCAGGGCGTCGTGAGGGACACAGAACTCGCCGCCCACTCCACGTCCGTCTCCGTATCTGTTCACGTACAGATCTTGCTGCCCCTGCTGCAGGAATGCTTCCTCCACGGCATGGTGCTGCCCCTGCCCTCCCGGGGACCCCGACAGCCCCAGCGTACCCCCACTGATCACCTGGATCTTCCTAACCCTGCCATATGCCTTTGAAGACGTGTACGTTATTTCTCTCTCCTTACATCACCCCATTTGAATGTTTCCTCCCAGGACTCTGACCCATAAAACCTGCTACACCGCTACCAGCATTACGTTCTGAAAAATAAAGGTGGCCTTGTCACCTCCTTGCTAAACTCCCCTGGGGGACCTCTGCTGCTGGGAGGGCAGGCGGCGGCTCCGGAAGAGGGTGTGGGAGGGTCTCAGCCCACCCGTCTCCAGGCGTCCCCTGGCCCCAGCGCGGCCCACACTGGGCTTACTGGGGGCCCTGGACCTCATGCGCCTTTGTTACCGGGACCGTTGCTCACAGCATTGTGTCGGTGTGGACTGCGCACCCGCACTCCCTGGGCAATCCCCACTACCCTTTGAGGTGGGGTCTTGGCAGAAAGCCACCTCCTCCTGGAAGCCCTCCAGGCAGGGCCGTGCCCCTCTGCTCGCAGACCACCCGTCCACCCGTTTGCGTGGCCCTCGCCTGGGAGGGACATGCTTGGCAGCTGTGGTCGGGGGACAGCCCCTGGGCTCCAGCACTTCCTCCAGGTGATGGAGGAAGTTGGGACAACTGCCCGGGGGTGGGGAGCTTTGGGGAGCTAGGGTGGGGGGCTGGTCTCAAGGTCTCTTAAACTGAACAGACTGGGCTATTTCTTTCTAATGAAAATACAGACCCAGATCCTAAATAAAGCTTCGTAGAGTTTTCCATGGCTTGAGACTCTAGGGAATCAGCTTCCGGAGAAGGTCTGCGTGGCTGCTGATGGCTGTAAGGCTTGCGATGGTTGTGTTCCTGTTCCTGGAAGCCTCAGTGGCTTAAGAGCTGACATTATTTACTGTTGTTCTGGAACAGGTTCTGCCCCGTTTTTGAACAGATGGCCGATCAATCCCTTATTTTTAGAAACACCATGAGTGTGAAACAGCCTGTGCCCTCTCGTCCCCTGCTCAGAGTGGGGCGGCCACACCAGCCAGGCTGGCAGGATGTCTGAAGGACGCCGCGTCCTCCCCCAGGGCCTCGGGGGGCCCGCGAGGCCCCCGGGCTTCCTGGGAGGAGTCAGAGCAGGGCGGCAGGTGGGGAAGGACGAAAAGAGGGGGGCTCTGAGGGAGGGGGCCCTGCGGTCAGCCTGGTGCCACGCCCCTCGAGCCTGACCTGGGCCCGCGTGCTTCTCCAGAGGGGTCCCTGTGACCCACGTGCCGCCGCTGCCTCTCCTCCTTTCCCGGCTGTGTTGTCACCACCCTTCCTTCCTCCACCTGGGGCGGTGGACCGGTCCCCAGCCCACCGGGTCTCAGGGGGGTTGCCCCCACTGCTCCTGGGTGATGCTTCTGGGTTCAGGCAGACAGAGGAGAGGTTTGTTGGGTGCCCCTGGGGAGGCTCCTCCCTTCCTTCCTGGAGGTTTCTGGAAGTGGCTCAACCTGCTGGCGGCGCTCTGGCAGCCGTCCTGTGAGCGTGAGAAGAGGCTCAGCACAAGGCCATGTGCTTGGCTGAGCAGAGAGACGAGAGAGCAGGGCCTTCAGTGGCACCCTCGGGTCCCTGAGCAACCAAGCTGAGGCCTGACATCCCCCTGGACTCCCAGCGCCAATACAGTGTCGTGGTTTTAAAGCACGTTTCACACTGGGTGTGTGTGTGCGCGTTGTGTCTGTGCTGTTTGTTAACTTCCAGGCAAAAGCATCCTGACGGGCGCGCCTTCCCAGACTCGGGTCCTCAGCCATCTCTCCTACCCCTGTTCTCTGCCTGTAGCACACGCTGGTCTGATCATGTCGCCTCTCCTCACCAGCTCACGACTCCCTTGAGGAGAGTGGGCCATTTGTTCACGCACTCATGGTTTCATCCACTTAGAAATTATTTACTGAGTGCACACCACATGCCATCAATCTTTTTAAAAACAGGAGAGAAAATGTTCTGAAAAGTCAGTAAAGTGAAATCTTTTAAACCCGCAGAGCATACAGTCATGATGACACATGGGAGGCAGTGTCCAGCTTTCTTACAGCCCTTCAGTCAACACGTATTCATCGGGGCGCTGTATGCCGCCCATTCCAGACGCCCAGCGTCCAGCCTCGCACACCCCGATTCACAATGAGGATGACAATCGTGTGACATGCCCTTCTTGTCCCTCCGAGCACCGGAGTCTGTGGGTCTGGCTGCATCTCCCGGGTAAAGTCACGTTTGGCCCTACGGTCCGCTGTGCCGTGAAACTGTGAAAACTCTATTTCTACAGACGCGCCTGCAGGCCAGTTAGTCAGGCACAGGTTCTTGATGTCTCTTATTCCAGGGCAACAATAAAATTCAATCAGTAACTTTGAGTATCAGTCCCCTTTCTGTTCTCGGTGACACTCTATCAGTCCTGTGGCCTCGGTGACAGGGATGTGAAGAAACCAAGGGACAAAACGTGCCCATCAGCGGGGCTGAGCGGGGGTTCTGACTTGCCGCCTGGGAGCACAGGGGGTCCTTCCTCAGGAACGCGGTGACCCGCTGCATGGCTCCAGCCCACTCACATCCTCTCTCTCTCATGCCCCCGGCTCTCCCCCCGTGATCAGGGGCCAAGGTCTACAACCACAGCACGCCCACGTCACGGTCTCTGCACCCCGTTTCAATCAGCGAAACGGACAGGCCGCCGAGCTATGTGATAACGAATATACAAGTCTCTGGGAGAAGATTACTAGCAGGAATTCACTGCGGAATTGCCCGAAGACGTTGTAAGTACGAGCAAATCGCAGGTGAAATGTGTGTTGACAAGAAACACGCATCTGGAGAGGACCACGGCGCAGCCCAGATAGGAGCTGCGGACGCCCCCTCCCGCTCTCCCCCCGTTCCAGGGGTGCCTCCGGGGGTCCTCACCTCACAGCCTCCATCTGGTCCTTCTCCTCCAGGGAGCCCAGCCTCCGCTTCACCTCGTGCAGCAGCTTGGTCCCTTGGAAGCCGCTGCCACGGCCATCGCACTTGACCACCACGGCCCCGTGACTACTCACCATCACCGTCTCCCAGCTCACCTCAAACTTCTCAGTCACGCTCTGGCTCCCCGGGGCGCCATCCCTGGAAAGACAGGCCAGGGCTTGGCAGGTGGCTTGCAGCAGCGGCTGGTCCAGCCGACATCAGGTCCGATGATGCTTCCCCAGGGGCTGGCAGTGCCCTCCCCGGAGGGCGCCCGAGACCCTGGCCGTGACGCCCAGCTCCACACCTCTGTACACCCGGAGGGCGATGGGGAAACTGAGCTCCCAGGACCACCCCGAGCACGAGGTCACCGAGGGGCATGTTCTCGGGGAGAGGAACTTTGGAAAGTCCTTCCACGTCCCCCCTTGGTTGGTCTCCCCACACGGCCTGACTCGTCCTGCCCTTCCTGGGCGCAGTTTCCCAGGCTGCCGCCTTGGTCCCCATCATGTGTTGCTCCTTCTGGTGGCTCCTGGTTTGAAGGAATTCCCTCTGTCTGGTTCGCTCCGGAGCAGAGCCTGTGGCTCACCTGGGTGGCCTTCCTGTCTGCGTCTCCGGGGGCCGCCTGTCCACCGCACCCCGCAGAGTATTGCCCAAGCACTTAGCTGGGTGGGGTGTGGGTTCTCTTGTTCTCGTGGCTTCCCTGTTTCCCTTCTGGGGGCACGACCGTGTGAGCTCAAGTCACCCACGGCGCGTGTTCTCACCCGGGACTCGGCCAGAGCTGCCGACGGGCCTTGCAGCTGGGGACACGGCCTTTGAACGTTCACTAGCGCTAACAGGGGTGAGGAAGAAGCTTCTAAGTGACTTTCCTTCTGGAGGGGACAGCGTGAGCAGGAGGGACGGCCAGCGCCAGGCCCAGGGCCCTCAGAAACGGCAACACACGCAACGCCCCTCCTGAGGCCACAGCTACTGCACCACTGTCATGCTGGCCTTCTGCTGGGACAGGAGTGCAGGCAAGGGGTGTGTGTGTGTGTACGGGTGTGTGGTGTGTGTGTATGTGCTGTGTATACTGGTGTGTCATGTGTGTATGTACTATGTATACTGGTGTATGTGGTTTGTGCGTGTGTGTATGTGAGCATGTGTGTGTGTGATGTGTATATTTGTGTTGTGTGTGTGTGTTGTGCACATGTGTATATATGTGAGAGTGTGTGTGCTGTTGTGTGTGTTTGGTACATTCATGTGGTGTGTATATGTGTGAGTGTGAGTGTGTGTGTGTGTGTGTGTGTGTGTGTGTGTGGTCGCTGGCAAAGTCCAGACAGTGAGGTCTGTGGGTTAGTGGCAAGCTGGGGCAGCACAGTGGGTCGTGGCCAGGCGTCCTCACAATGCAGCCTTTGTCACTGAGGGCTGGGCCCCAGGCCGGGCGCCAGGCAAGAAGCACAGGGTTAGTCAGGCTCCGGGTGGGTGATTTCACTGTGGTCCCTAAAGAGCCCCAGTGCAGGTCTCTGCTCTCCCCTGGACCCTTTCACATGAAAACGGGGCTGCGTCCTCAGAGGCCCCGAGGCTCAGTGTCTCCTCTGTCCCATGGCCACTCATGCACCCGAGCGAGCGGGAGCCCTAATCAGGACCCAGTACCATCAGAGCTGCTTAGAAAGCTCTTAAGTCGTTCTCGACATCTGAACCAGAAGCTTGCTAATTAGCACAAGGCAGATCTGAAATCATCCTGAGGGCCAATGCCTGGTGTTCAAGGCCGCCTGGTGGCACTGGAGGAGCCGCTGGCCCCAGCGAGACCCTGCCAGGCCCGCCTCCGTTTCTGGGGGCCCCGGGGCCCGAGGTGACCTCGGGTGCATCCGTCCGCCCTGCACGGTGAGGTTGGGCTCCCCATCAGCTTTCCTGCTGTCTCTGGGCCGCTGACCGGCCACCGAAGCACGACTCCAGGAATGTGACTCAAGTCCTGCACTCACTGTGGCAAATCCCCCGAAATCGACTGGGGCCCCACCTTCCTTTGATGTCTGGGGTCGGGGGCTGTTACAGAAGGAGCCTGCTGAATTGTTTCCAGTGATTAGTTTGCAGTGGATATCAGCCTCCCCTTACCATCTCCTTGAGAGTTTCACCCTGGGATACTTACACCACCAGGAGCAAGGGGTAGTGGGTGGTGTCGGAGAAGGTCGCTGGCTTGAGGATCTGAACCGGCAAGTCTAGGCAGAAACAGAACACAGGGCAGCATGTCAGGGGCCAGGAAGGGAGGGGTGGGATGGGGGCTGGCTGGGTGTGCCCGCCCTGGGGTGGTGCTCCCAGGGGTCTGGGAGACAGGCACCCTGGAGGGTTAAGGCCGGTCCTCCACAGGGGCACTGCGGCTCACTCTGGACTTGGGGAAAGCACCCAACCTCTTTGAAGCTTAGTTTCTCCATCTGAAGCTTAACTGCAATCTTGCAAGCAGGAAAGTGTTGAAAAGCAGAAAAGCCTGGACCACTGTGAGCACTTGCTGACAGCAAAATTCCAGGCGAGGGTTGGGGGGAGATGAACCCCCAGGGCAGCGTGCATCTCCCTGCCGGGCAGCACCGCCCCAACAAGTAGTTAAGTGGGGACAGGTGGAGACTGAGGGCGGGGTGGGGTGAGGCAGGGGGCAGCAGCTCTGAGGAAGAGGCTAGAGCTGTGGGGAGCCTCCGTGCAAAGCCAGGGGCTGTGTGGGCCTCCCCATTTGCAGGCTGGAACTGGGCAGGTCTGGCTGCCTGCGGAGCCAGCAGGAGGGAGCTGGTGCAGACGTGGGTCCTGCAGCCAAGGTCCTTTGGATCTGGTCCTTGGCAACCAGGATCCAGTCTGGGAGGGAGGGGGCCGTTTCCCTCACTGCTTTCTCTGTTCTTCCCCAAACAAACCTTCCTGCCCAAGTTAGAAATTGTTTATTGACGTTAACTACAGCCCAGATGAGCAATTAAATTGGAATTAGTGGCTTTTTCAGTACAATTACTGTAGATGCACCCCAGGCTGGGGGTTGGCTTAGCAGCCTGCTCTGACCAGGGTCTCATTGCTGATTCTGGCTGAATGTTAATGGCTTGCAAATTAGATCAATGGCCCAGGGACCCTGGACTTTATCACTGAAATATCCATAAAACATGGGCTGGGCTGCTTTCTGCCACTGATAAGCCCATGGGCAGGCTTTGGCCACAAGCGGCTGAATACATTCAGAGAGTGTTCCTGCAGTTGGAATGCTTCTCTAAGGGAAGCCTTAGCCTCCGGTAGCATTAAATGAAAAACAAAGCATAACAAAATAAAAACAGGTCCGTAGGGCAACATCGTTCAGATTTCCTGGGACCCCAAGGGGCGATGGGCAAACGCCGGCCCTGCACACAGCTGTCCCTGCTCTCCTCGCATCTGCGTCCCTGTTTACCCACAAGTAAAACCTCACCCTGGAAAGAAACCTCATGCGCAAGGGGGGCCGGGAGTTGGCTATTTCTTTCTAAAGACCCTTTTCTGCATTTTTGCAGGAGGGGATGGCAGGCACCGCACCCCTTAGTGCTCTGGGGTTTGGGAAACATGGTGTGCAGAGTGGATGGAGGAGGGCCCTGGGCTAGAAGCTGAGACAGATCCCGTGAAGGAATGTGATCTGGCCTCCAAGGCTGTGGTAGGAAGTGACAGATGGGAGGAAACTTGCTGATGGGGGACGGGGGCGGGCAGCAAGCTGAGGTCTGACCGTGGAGGTTGACTGGCCTTATAGGGCGTGACCTGTGCAGTCACACAGGCCTGTGCAAGAGCCCTGGCTACACTGGAAGCTCTGCTGTCACAACAAGCCCCCCGTTTTCGTTTTGCTCGGGCCCTGCACATTACCGGGCCTGCCTGAGGTCTGCAGATAAAGACGAGGGTAGAGGGGGTGGGGCCAGACCTGTGGAGGTTGCTTGCTCACTCATCCACCCTCCTAAACCTCCATCCATCCTTCCCTGCATCCCTGCATCCACTATCAATCTGAAGTCATCTTGTTTTCTTGCCTCGGGTTCTTCCTTATAAAAGGAAAGCACTAAGATAAATATCCAGTTAATCTGAGGGCTCTCATGAACTTGGATCTGTCCTGAGTGACTGGATCCCAGGTTCTGTGTGGCAGTTTGAACCAGTCACTGATGCCATCCCCACGGGCAGCCCAGACATTCCTTTGACCCATTTCCTGGCAATGCGAAGTCTCAGCGATGGGGCTGTCTGTACAAGACACCTTGTATGATCAGAGTCGCTCTCTTTACAGAAAACAGCTCGGCAGGGAAGAGGCGGGGACTTGAGATGAACAGGTCAGGAGCCGCGTCTCCAGTGCACACGCCCCAGGGCAGCAGAGGTTCTGCTTCCTGCCTGTGGGTAGCTGGTTTCAGGCCTGTCTGACTCGGGGTCGCTGGTTTCTGTCCCAGTGAAACAGCTCACGGGCTCCTGTGGTGGGTTCCCCCGGTCTCCCCGCGCTGCCTTATCGTGTTAGAGCCACGACTCCTGCAGGTCTCCTGAGCCCACCTTCAGCCTGGACTTGCGTACTTCTTGCTCCTCATTTCTGTTCTGTGGTTCCCCCTAGCCCTGATGACGGGCATCTGTGGACGGCCCAGTTCCTCTGTCTCCCTCTTTCTGACCGACAGCTCCTCTCCCGCTCAGGACTGGACGTGCTTGAAACCCAGCCACCGGGGGCTGTGCTCCCTGGACACGCAAAACTGCCCTCGGTTCCAGAGCCGAGTGCATCCTGTGGGACCTGCGTGCGTCTCAGGGATGTTGAGAGAAACCCAGACCCGGAGAGGCGGTGGGGATGGCCCTGGCCTGTGGGCAGTAATGTCCCCACCGGGCATGACTGCAGGCTCCACTCATGCCTCTCCTAAGTCTATCTCTCCTCCTGCCTCAGGCCCTTCCTTCTTGTTTCCTCCATCAGCCCCTCAACAGAGTGAGTGCACACGGGCCACTGTAAGAGAAAACCTCTGCACCCGTGGGCCCGGGGGAGAGGGGTTGAAACACATCCTATTTTCCGACTTTTCTGACTGTCTCAGGTGAATCTCTCTCCCTAGCTGTATCTCTAGCGATGTTTAGAAAGGTTCCCATATAGTGTGATTCCGTGTGGCCCAACGATCGGACCAGGATGAAGGTGCTGGAGGGTGAGGGCCCCTGTGTCGGCTGCCACCTGGAACAACCCCGCGGCTGGAATTCCACCAGCCTCCCGACCCACCCACGACTGACCATGCCGATGCTTCTCCCTCCTTCTCCCCTCTTCTCCACCAACCGAAAGCGACTCCAGGAACCCGTTCAAGTCCCACCTTGCTGGGAACCTTCACGGGACCCCAGTCCATTCCCACGCTCTCCCCTGAGCTCCTGGGCCATTCCTTTCTGCTCTGAAGGACGCAGCTTTACGGGCTGCACTGTCTGGGTGGGTTTGATTTTGTTCCACAAGCTGAGCCTTGGTTCCTGCCCTTAGGGGCTCATGGTCTGTCAGGTGGCTGGGTCCAATCTAACAAGGGGTGCTGAGTGATACTCCAGGGCCCACCAGCCCTCGTGACAAGCCGCTGTCCCACTGAAGGGACAGGGCAGACAAGGAGCTTCCAGACATGGGCTGGGGCGGCAGACACAGGCTCGCGCCACCACCTGCCCACCCCCGGCCCAGGCCTGCAGTTCAGGCATCACTAGTCAATCTCCACACTCTTTTCCACTGGTCCCTGGCGACCTTCTAAGTTAGCTCAGGAGATGAAGTCTATTCACCAACCTCAGAGACGAGGGGCAGGTGGTACCTGAGTGGACGACTCAAAGATGACTTCAAGGTTTGAAGTCTAAGTTATCTGAAACCAGTCAACACAACTGAAGGATGTCATCCTCAAAAGGAGGAGAGCGTGGAGGGGGACACAGTGCTGGGGAAGGACGGTGAGATGAGTGTGGAGCATTGTGCGCTTGAGGCTCCCAAGGGCAGACGCCCGGTGGGTGGTGAAGCTCCGGGCTGGGCTGATGGGGGACAGTCTGCAGGGGTGAGGAGGCTACGAGAACGCTGCTTCCCTCCAGGAGATGCAAGTCCCATTCCAGCCAGTGCTCTGGGGTCCTCAGGGCCTAGGGGTGCCTGCTGCAGAGCACGTGCTCGTAAAAGCTCATTGAATGACTGAACGGACAGTTTAAGAGGGAGGACACAGGCCAAGGCAGAGCGCCGGGTGGTCGCGGGCTGCACCGACCACCAACCCCTCAAGCTGTGTTTCTCCAGCTTCCAGGACGCCCCTCAGCCCATGAGCAACATTTACAGGTAAGATGACGAAGCACTAAGAACATCAGTGGCACAGAAAGGGAGTTTCCAGGGGGGAGACCTTTTCCTGGATGGTATCGTGACCTCTTCCGCCCCAACAAGGAGGGGGTTTCCGTCTGGGGTCTTGTCTAAACCGTCAGCCGCTCGAGGACAGAAATCACATGCTCCTGTCTCTGTGTCACAGAGTGAGCATGCTGGCTGTGAGCGCGGCCAGCCCAGCGTGAACTTCCCCCAGCCCCTGGTCCCCCTCGCTGGGGAGGATGCAGTTCTAGCCCGTGCTCCCCCGCAAGCCCCCACCCGGCAATCACGGCCAGGCTGTTTCAGAGCAGATGCTGGTTTTCCCGTTTAAAGGAGCAAACACAGCACTTACTGTAGTCGTCAATCTCGATTTCCCTGTACTCTACTTTAGGCATCTGCCGGTCGTTTATGGCTTTCTGTACATGTTCATTTGTTTCTAGGTCAAAAATTTCTGAAAGAGAGAAAAAAATGACACACTCAGATTCAGTAACCGCTTCTTGACGCCGTGAGACTTCACGCGCCTCCTGTCACTAGCTCCTACGTCAGAGGAGCGGGCCACCGGGTCCACGGCTGGAACCAGAGCTGCACACATTAGATCGTGTGCTCAGGTCCCAGCACGAGAGGAGAGTCTAGCTCAGGGCAGGGGCTCCAGGCAGACGGCAGGTTCTTCCACTGTGTCCAGCGCTCCTGCCCCCCGGCGATCCTCACTCTCCATGGCGTTTCTCCCTCTCCCACACACACATGTTGCTTCAGGTGTGCTTGGTCTCAAGACTGTTGGTTTTGGGAGACCGACATCGTGCCTGTCAGGACAAGTGGTTTTACAAATGTAGTGGCCTCAGTAACACTACAGAAAGGAGAGTAGAAGCTGGAGCGTGACCGTTATTACATTTTCCAGGAAAAGTGGTTGGGCTCGGGTTTCTTGCCTTAGTCACAGGGGTCTGGCTTTGGGGACCTTGGTCTGGACGGTCACTCGAGCTGGCAGTGAAGCCACATAAGCTGCAGTGCAGGGGGACTGGCCCATCTCCCTTGGAGTCTAAGAGGCGGCTCCACCCTGAACCGCACCGTAGACACACCAGCTCTGTGACCCTTAGGTTGTAACAGCTCAAAAGGCCCTGGCTGTGACCCTCTACCCCCATCAGCCCTCTTCACTGATCCCCTGCAGATGTGGCCCTTCTGTTACATGTCAGACTTCCTCCATCTGACATGTAACAGAACCCACCCCACTTCTTTTCTCCCCTCTCACCTCAGTCCTACCTGGGGACAACTCGTGGTTCATTTGAAAGGAAGTTTTATCTTTAAGGGGCTCGACGTTTGGCTCGACACGTCACTTTGAAACATTTGTGAACATTTTAAAGAATAAGCTAATCTCACAAGCATCCTCCGTGATAACTGCCTTTGAGGACAGCGGGCCCTGCACGGGCGTCCGCTCCACACAGGCTGGGCAGGTGAGTCATTGCTCATGACCAGGACCTCCAGCAATGAGTGTCTTATCTGTGGAGCCATGAGGATGGCCTCTGAGCAGGATCAGCAAACTTCTACGGGGGCAGAGGCAACTGAAAGTTCCCAGGGCTGGTGACAAGCAAATAAACAAAACAGAAGATGTTTTTCAAGTTTGCTGAGCATGTATTTGGATATTCAGCTTTGGTGAAAAGGTGAGGGGAGAAATGGTGAAACTAACACTCAAACAGGTAGGGTTAAAAAAATGCTGAAGTGGGACCCCCGCCACATAGCACGCAAGAAATGCTGTCCTTTGTGGAAAGCCAGAAGGGACCCTTGACCTTGTGGTCACACATGCAAGTTCGGGAGGGGATGCCCGACCCTGGCATGGTGTGCCTGCCCTACTGCCTGCCCAAACTCCTAACAGAGCAGAGAGGGCACTCATTTCCCTGAGTCCACATGCCCTCGGCCCTTTAACACAGCATTCCAGGCATACACGGTCTGTTGAGAGGAGTTGGTTTAGGAGATATTAACTATCTATTCTCCATGTTCTATGCACACTTATAGGGCAGGAAGATTAGAAGGGAGCTCCACAAGATAATGAAAAAGAATAGCACTCTTCAAGTTCTTTGCTGCCTCAGGGCCTTTGCACTTGCTGTCCTATGTTGCTGGCTCTTCCCCCGCCCCATCAAGTCAAACATCACCTCAAAGAGAAGCCCTGACCCTTCACCTCAGGTACCCCTCTCAGGTGCACTTAACACCAACTCTAGGAGATTTGGTCATCTGCCTGGCTGACCCTATCCCACCCAAGGCATCAGTGTTCAGTCCCATCCCAGGGGCAAAACACACTAGTTTCCAGGAACATGAGTACATAGAGCTGTTTGTGAAAATCTGACTCATATCCCGGAAATGATGCATCTTCACAGCAGCCGAGTTTGGGCTTCGACCCACGTCTTTCTTCCTTTTCCCACATGGAAAGGACTGAGAGGTCCTCCTCGGTGTCTCAGAAAGCCCAAAGGCTCTCAGAGGTTCCCGGCGCTCAGACCTCTTAGCGGTAAAAGCTGAAGCGATTGAGGCCTATTAACCACTGCTTCCCCCACAAAGCAAAAAAAACCCCCAAACCGAAGCACATTTTTATTCAATTGATTGAAAAGTGGACAGTGCTTGAAGGACTAATGGTACACCCAAGTTACTATTTAGTTAATTCTGGGAATTGAGGAAATTCATCGAGGCAACCCAAATCCAAGCTTAGCGTAGGAGCCGGAGCACAGACCTTACAGGGTCTTCTGGAAGCCTCAGCCCTCTGGACCATGACCTGGACCTCTCTGCCTGCCTATGAGATAAGCCCCGGTGGAGACAGGGGAGGGACTCGGGGTGTGCGAATGTGGGTCAGACCAGAGAAACGGACACTCATGAGGATGAGGGAGTCATCGGGAGCCCAGGAAGAATGTCTTCAGGGTCAAGAGCAAGGCTGAGTCCTTTGCTGCCAGAGACGCAGCACCGAGCTTCTGCTTCTGGGGGGTGGACAAGGCTCCAGTAAGGGCCGACCTGGATGATCAAACTTCACAACGAAGAGACCTGGTGCAGCCTCTCAAGGTCTGTTATAACCTTCTCTCCACGTGTCTGCATCGGGATTTGATATTTCTGACACCAGATGAGCCTGAAGGAGAAGCTTCGTGCTCAGGTTTGACGTGCTGCTTTGCAGCCTACAAGTGAGGCTTGCGAGGAGTTAATGAGAACACAGACTTGCCACCGAAGCGCTGCGTTCCCGGTCCCTGGATCCGGGAGCCGCGGCTTCGTGCGGGAGCCCACAGCTTCCTGACTGCACATGGTCGTCCTAACCGCACACGGTCGTCCTAACCGCACACGGCGTCCTAACCGCAGACGGCGTTCTAACAGCACACGGTTGTCCTAACCGCACACGGCATCCTAACCGTACACGGCATTCTAACAGCACACGGTCGTCCTAACCGCACACGGCGTTCTACCCGCACACGGCATTCTAACAGCACACGGTCGTCCTATCCGCACACGGCGTCCTAACCGCACACGGCATTCTAACAGCACACGGTCATCCTAACCGCACACGGCACTCTAACCGCACACGGCGTCCTAACCGCACACTGTCGTCCTAACCGCACACTGTCGTCCTAGCCGCACACGGTGTTCTAACCACACACGGCGTTCTAACTACACACTGTCGTCCTCACCGCACACGGTCGTCCTAACTGCACACGGCGTCCTAACCGCACACGGTCGTCCTAACCGCACACGGCGTCCTAACCGCACACGGCGTTCTAACCTCACACTGTCGTCCTAACCACACACGGTTGTCCTAACTGCACACGGCATCCTAACCGCACACGGTCGTCCTAACCGCACACGGCGTCCTAACCGCACACTGTCATCCTAACCGCACACTGTCGTCCTAACCGCACACGGTCGTCCTAACCGCACACGGCGTTCTAACTACACACTGTCGTCCTCACCGCACACGGTCGTCCTAACAGCACACGGCATCCTAACCGCACACGGTCGTCCTAACCGCACACGGCGTCCTAACCGCACACGGTCGTCCTAACCGCACACGGTCGTCCTAACCGCACACGGCGTTCTAACCGCACACGGCGTTCTAACCGCACACTGTCGTCCTAACCGCACACGGTCGTCCTAACCGCACACGGCATCCTAACCACACACGGCGTCCTAACCGCACACAGTCGTCCTAACCGCACACGGTTGTTCTAACCGCACACGGTCGTCCTGACTGCACACAGTCATCCTAACCGCACACTGTCGTCCTAACCGCACACGGCTGTCCTAACCGCACACGGTCGTCCTAACCGCACACGGCGTCCTAACCGCACAGGGCGTTCTAACTGCACACAGCCTCCGCAGGTGGCATGTGAATAGCTAGTCCCGCTATACTGAAATGCCACCCTTCACAGAAAGGCGCCAAAGCAACAGACTATTAAATTTAGTTAAATATTAGATTTCTCATTTAATGATTGCCCACACAACTGGTTTTATCAGCAGAGAGCTGGCTGTCCCACAGGGGAGCTGAGTTAAGCCATTTTATTTGTTCCCGTAATTGCATTCAGAGAGGGCAGGATCATGGCAGAGGAAATAAGAAAAGACCGGCCTGTTCCCGAAGGGTTCTTCTTTTGACATCGGGGCCGTGGGGACCTGCAGTCTGAAGCACGCAAACGGCCGCTCCTCAATCAGATGTGAGCCCCTCTCATATTTGGTGGAATCAGCTACTGTCAGAGCTGGGCCCGCGGAGCCTGCAGGAACCAGGACAGCTCACGACGGCTGCTCCCCGGCTGTGCCCCAGCGGGCCGACGCCGAGCGGTGGCAACCGAGGCCGTTCTGAGACTCTGCTGGCTCTGGGCCCTGGAGGAATTGCCACTTGGCCGGATTTGGGGACACGAATGACCAGAATCAAATGGAAGCCAATAAGCAGCCAAGCCAGAGAGAAGAGCCGGCCGCCCCTCTCGCGTCTCTGAGGGGAGCGGGAGAGCGGGGACTGCACGCAGATTACTCGAGTCTGGCCGCCCGCCAGGATTTTCTGGGCTCCTCCCGGCGTGTTTCGGACAGCTTCCTCTTGTGCACCTGTCCCGGCAGCATCAGGGCCCCGTCCTCCCTGCTCAGTGGCTGCAGCATCACAGACGCGGCCTGCCCACCCCGGGGCTGCACGGCTCAGACTGGACCCTGGCCTGAGGCTGGCATGGACGCCCTCCAGACCCCCGTCTCACCTGGAGACTGCGTTCTCCAGCTCCCAACGTCCAGTTGTTAAGCCACACAGTTTGGGTGGTAATTGTTCTTTTTGCTGTGTCTCTCTTTCTCTCCAGCCAGATTCTAAGCAACCTGGAAGCAGGGTGATATAAGTGCATTCGTGGTGTGGGCACCATGTCAGCAGGCGGGTGGGCTTGGTGAGAGGGGCCGTGCGTGGCTCCCACCCCATCAACTACATCCCAACTCAGGAAAGGGCACAGAGCCGTGGGCCTGCCAGTCCTCCAGTGTCCCAGGGACACCGAGGCAGGTGCCCTGAGGGGCAGAAGGTGCCATGTGCTTCACTCACTCCACACTCTGTTAGCCAAACACCAGCTCGCCCCCAAACCTGCCGTGTTTTGGCCTAGAGCGAGCCGTCTGCAAAACTGATAGTCACCTGTCCCTCCAGAAGGGCTGCCTGTGTGTGTGTGTGTGTGTGTGTGTGTGTGTGTGGCGTGGGGGGGGGAGCTGCAGACCTGGAGGACTTTCCAGACACAGCGGAGGCCTTGACCGAGATGGGCACATGCTGGCTGGCACCTCCTGGCATCCCCCCATCCTACCTGCTTGCCACGAGCCTGACAGCACAGGTGACGTCCCCTGGGTGGGGCCTCAGAGGAAGACGGCAGGGGGGTCTCCCAGGCAGAGAGAACCAAGTGAGAAAGGGAACAGACACCAAACAGCCCGTGTCTGGGACAATCTCAAAGAAGAACGCCTGTGATTCCAGCTGGCCGTACGAGTTGGTTTTGCTTCTGTGTAAAAACCCGACCGAAGGGAGTGGCAGGGAGAGGCCCTGTCTAGGAGTTCTGGTGAAGGAGGCACACCGGGCGGCCCGGTAACTTGGAGTCTGTGAGCAGCTGCCACGACACTGCAGGCGCTGCCGGGACACAGACCACGCCGAAGCCGCCTGCGGCACTCTGTCCTGTGGGCTGTGCCGGGCAGGGAGGCGTGTGGTGCTCGCAGGCCTTTGCACCTGAATTGTGTCCGCACACCGAGCTCACACCCCCTCACACTCACACTGAAGCCAGCAACTATTAACGCGGCGACTGTGCCAGTTTTCCTACGCCAGCATCTGAGGAGTGTGCTCTGGCCCCGACCATAATTACGTTCTTAAGGAAACAGCTTCTAAATAATTCAGAGTCTCATCTGTGACACCCGCAGGCTCTGTCTGCAGATAAGATTTTCTAAAGGGAAAGAGGTCCAGTATTCCCCGGGTGGCTCTGGGGTCGGGAGCAGAGAAGGAGGAAAGACAAAGACTTCTGAAACAGTGATTTCGAATTTCAGAGCAGGGCTGGAACCCGGGAATGATCGTTGCCTTCCGACCCTGACCGGACCTTCGGGGGCCCGCCTGCCGCCTGCCGAGCTGTGTTCCCACGGCTTCTGTTTGCCTGTCACTGTCACACCACGTGGGCCATACGCAGCTGGACGTCCAGGCTTTCCACAATTTGCCCAAAGGCCACCTCCCCAAGAGCCAGATCGCCTGCGGGCCACTGGGCTGTGGGCAGGTGGCCCCACGTCCTGCCTCCGATCCGCACGCCGGTGGGACCTGCCCTCCCGACTTGTGAGGTAGCTCTGTACTCTGCTTGCCGGGCCCAAACACCATCAGGGACTCAGCGCTGCGTCAGGTTCAACCGGGGCTGCCTCTGGAGTGGTGATCAGGGATGCTGCGGTTGTGAGCACGTCACTCAGGTGACAGCAAAGCAAAGGCCTTGGGCTCCTGGGGCCCGGGTGTGGGACCTTGTGCTTGGGGTCACATGAACCAAGGTCTGGCCTGGCCGTAGCCATGTGATCTCAGGTAACTTGCTGTGAGGCTCGTGCCCAGTACTGTCCGGGAAGCCTCAGGCAGGCTGGTCCTTGGTATTAAGTGGTTACTTGGTTATGTTAAAAGTGGTGGATGTGGTGCTGACGGGGATTAAGCATTCGGGGTGCAGTTCAAGGGCTCGGTCCTGCCGACCCCAGAATCCTTCCCGAGGCTGCACACCGGGGCTGAGCGGGGTTCATCCCAGAGCAAAGGATCCTTGGCCCGGCTCAGGGCAGGTGCAGGACGGAGCCGCTAGGCCTGAGGAGCCCCCGGCCGCGCTGGCTGCCGGCTGAGCTGTGCCCCGGCGCCTTCCAGCTGGGACACCTCAGGAGTGCTCCTTTCCCTCGGTTTTCCTCATGGATGACGGGGGTCGCAGGAGCTCCTGCCTCCCGGGCTGTGGTGTGGCGGGACGAGTGCAAACACGCAGAGTGTCTGCAGCAGCGCTGGCCCCAAGCCAGCTGTAACCTGCCTGAGGTCGCTGTTGCTGTCACCGCCACTCCTGAAGCCTCCAGCCTTTCTCCAGGTCCTGTTTCCAGAAGATGTTCACGACGCAGCCTCGGGCAGCACAGGCACACGGCGTGGCTTCTTGGAGCCCAAGCCTCACAGGACAGCTCTTGCAGGCAGGGGCAGCCAGGGGGACGGAGTGCCCACCGCTTGCCTCTGGGACGCTCCTGGAGCGTTTCCACGGCCTTTTCAGCCCCGAAGAGCACAGCCCACATGAAACGCACCTGAGGCCCGAGGGCTGCGCAGTGAGCCGTGTGGTCCTGCACGTGACGCACGTGGATCCGAGCCCAGCAGAGGAGCCCCAAGGCTCGGATGGGCCCAGTGTCTGGGGGCACCGGCTCCGCCCCTCACCCGAGAGGGGCCCACCCAGTTCGAAAGACAAACCAAAACCTGAGGGCACTCTGTTCCGTGCTGGCGCAGCTGGAGATGAGACGGGCAGTGAGGCTCCAGAGCCGACATCAGACACATCAGAAGTTAAACACACAGAAAAATCCCCGGCTGACTCCCCGCCGCCAAGGCCCGGAGGCTAGACTCTGGGTTTGACACGCTATCGGGACCTGCAACCTTCAATCCTTGTTTTCCAGGCGGCCCCAGGCCTCTCCTGTGGTGTCAGCTTCCGGCACAGAGCCCGGGGAACGGCGCGGGGCGGGGGCTGAGGCACGGGGTCCTGCCCAAGTCACCATTGGCAAGTCACACAGTCTCCCTGTCCCCACCCCTGTGACTGGCACCTGATGGGCATGGCATTCATGGGCAGAGGGAACTGAAGAAACTAAACATCTGAAAAATCTTTTTAAAAACCTGAGCTCACTCGTGGACTAACTTTGCGACGTTTTGCTGTTTTCCTTTCCTCCCTCCCTCCTTCCTCTTTCTCTCTTTTTAAAAATTTCTTCTCACTTCCTCCTCTTATTGAGAGTATTTGCTCCTGAACAGTAAGGATTCCAGAAGAAATAGTCTCAGCTGTCAGTATTCTTGCAGCTTGAACCTGGGCTGTCTCTTCTGGGGACCAGAGCCTACGCTGCCTGTGCGGGCTTCCTCCCGGGGTCAGGACAGGGCGGGAGCAAGAGGACGCGGGGAAACGCGCTCTGTCGCGCACCATCCGACGGTAACCATGGGGATGTAGCCCTTGGACGTGGGGTGACAGGTGAGATCCGGGCCTTGGGTCTGGCATCTACTACACACACAGGGGTGGTGATTACGGGTTATTCCCCGACGGGGGCAGCCAGGAGGGATGCTCAGCTGAGCTCCGACACCCAGGCAGGACCAACGTGCACAATCTTTGCAGAAGAACACGATAAACAGGGAGTAAGTACAGGACGCATCCTGAGAGCCGTGCGACGTGGCGCAGACACCGCATCTCTCGGGGTCTCCAAGCTCCAGTCTTTAAAGGAAAGAGGCTGGACTCGCCATCAACACTGTCTTCGCTCTGAAGTCTCTGAGCCCCAGCACAGAACAGGTTTCCCTTCTTTTCTGCCCCGAGCCACGGGGTGTGCAGCGTCTCACAGCTCCCGGTATCATCAACAAATAAACCATCCCTTGACACGTGTCCTGCCCACCATTCCGACAAAAGACCACTTGTTACCTGAGAATTAATTGTTTTGGGTCATTTGAATGATAAGCAAACGTTCAATTCTTTTGCTGATTAAAAATATAAAACCTCTCTTTTGCTGTGCCCGTTTAGGATTGAAATGCATTTCTTAGGAAATAAGACGTTAGTTTAAGCCCAGTTCTTAAATTGGGGTCCGCAGACATAGTATCAGAAGTCTTACTTTCTCCCCTTTATATAGGGTCTACTTATTATTCAAGTCTGGGAAACACTCGATTACCAGACACTTGCTAGGGCATCAAAGCTGTCTGAATGCACCTGCCAGGTGTGCTTGGGGGGGACTCAGGAGCCCACCTGGCAGGGTCGGGGCAGCAGGCGGTGGGCTGCAGCTGAAGACAGATATGGGATGAAGGAGCAGTGGAGCACAAGTCTGGGGACGCAGCCCCCGAAGAGGACAGGCCAGAGCCAACCACCGACAGAGGGCCAGGTTTGGGTGAAACTGGGGAGGGGGCGGGGGAGACCCTGCTGGGGAGGAAGGCAGCGGTGTGGTCTCCCGCGAGCTGCCAACCCTTCGTCCCTGCGTTTCTGCGTTTGGGGCTGGTGCCGTGAAGAGCAACAGGAAACCTATTCTCCGGCACCACCTGCCAACTTTTCACTGAGATGTCTCCGGAAACCAGTTTTGCTGCCCACAGCAGTGTGGGGAAAGTGGAGACAATCTAAAAAATCACAAAAACAACCTAAATCTCAAATCCCTACCAAATTTGAAAGACCCTGACCAATTTTCTCTGAAACCTTAGCTCAAAGCTGGTCTCTTCTTTCAGGTCTTCTGGGACATTGTCTCTGGATTTGATGAAGACCCAGAACTCAAACCACTGCTCAAACCAGGCACTAATGAATATGTAAGTCTTTATGGTCTCTCCTAGACGTTTGTGTTTATTATTACATTTCCTGTCTTTCAGCTTTATGTCTTTTAGGTCCTAAGTGATGCTAAGCTCTTCCAGTGGAGGGTCAGGTCCTACAACTCTACAATCAGCCCCGCTCCCGGCAGCTTGGTCCCCCTGTCCTTGATGGTTCCATGCTGGGCCCTGGTGCTCGCAGCCACAGTCAGAGAACCTTCCTTGGTGAGGTCATTCCCCTTCTATGAGCCTCCCTAGCATTGACCACACCTGTCTGGAAAGGGCCTTCATGGTCAGACCAAAGTAATCTACACAAGAATGGCCCATACTTACCCACTAGGTCACTCCTTTCAGGGACAGGCCTCCTAGATTCACTCTCCTTTTTACTTCCTGTGATACTGACTGCTAACTCATCAAAGTTTCTCCCCCTTCCCAGGCACACAGCTTCTCTTTTTCTAGGTGGGCCCACGTGCAGGAGTTCTGGCTGGAAAGGATGCACACCACCGCTAGGGCTCAACACAAAAATTACAAAACCTTCCTATTTTTTCTCTGCTTCAGGGCCAGAAGCAGAGCCTTGAAGATGCTGGGGCCACACTCTAGAAGGAGCCTGCAGCCCTGGGTTCCTACCAGGAGAGCAACGTGTATTTTGTGTGTGCGAAATAGAAACCCTCGTTCTGCTGAGTGTTGGGTGGCATTGCATCCGCACAAAAGATGCTGAAGTCCTCCCCCTCAGGACTGGTGAGGGTGACCTCATTCGGAAACAGGGTCTTTGCAGAGAAATCAAGCTAAAATTGAAGTCATTAGGGTGGGCCCTGATCCAATATGACTGGTGTCATTTTTTTTTTTTTAAGATGTTGGGGGTAGGTGTTTATTAATTAATTTATTTACTTTTGCTGTGTTGGGTCTTCGTTTCTGTGCAAGGGCTTTCTCTAGTTGTGGCAAGTGGGGGCCACTCTTCATCGCGGTGCGTGGGCCTCTCACTATCGCGGCCTTTCTTGTTGCGGAGCACAGGCTCCAGACGCGCAGGCTCAGTAGTTGGGGCTCACGGGCCTAGTTGCTCCACAGCATGTGGGATCTTCCCGGACCAGGGCTTGAACCCGTGTCCCCTGCATTAGCAGGCAGATTCTCAACCACTGTGCCATCAGGGAAGCCCACTGGTGTCCTTTTATAGAAAGGGCAGACTTGGACACAGACATGCACACAGGGAGAAGATGAAGAGCCTGGGGTGAGGTTTCCATAAGCCAAGGAATGTCAAAGATCGACAGCAACCAGCAGAAGCTGGGAGAGAGGCCTGGGACAGCGTCTCCCTCACAGCCTCAGAAGGTACCAACCCTGCTGACACCTTGATCTTGGACTTGCAGCCTCCAGAAAGGCGACACAATAAATTTCTGTTGTTCAAACCCCCAGTGTGTGCTACTGTGTGATGGTGGCCCTAGGAAACTCATACACGAAGCTGCTGAGATTTTGGTGGTGGTTGTTACAGCAGCTGTGATCATTCAGTAGCAAAATCCTGATTTTATTTGAGGTGCAGGGAGCCCAGATAAAAGACATTTCCCAGCATCCTTTGCAGCCTGGTGGGACACGCGGCCAAGCTGTGACCTTTAGATGAAGCAGAGTGTCAGCAGCCCCTGTGGGGAGACAGCTTGAGGCGCTCAGTTACAGGAATCACCCTGTGCTTCACCCGCCCTCCTGTCTTCCAGCCCGGGATGCAGACACGATGCCACTGTGTATCACAAAGCAACACGTCTTCCATCCAGTTTCAGCAACTGCTATCTTGAGTTTTCTGTTACACGTAGCCAAACGTGATCCCAAATGATGTAAGAGATTTTTATATTTTAAAAGAAGCCTTTGTGCAGGTGTGACGTCCACACCCACAGGAACGAATACTCAACAGGAGTATTTCAGGCACCTGCTGGGCGGGGAAAAGTAGGTGCTCCAGGGGGTCTTTCTGGAGCCCCTCAAACTGCCATCTCAGAACATACATCAGACACTGAACAAAAACACCCCTATTCGCTTGGGTGGTGGGTACCACACCAGCAGCCACATTGAGGTCATGCCTTTTCCAACTTAATTTTGTGGCTTAAGTCAAAAGTCTGAACAATTTTGAGCTATACCGAGAACTATAAACGCAGAAACAGGGAAAGTCAGAGTGAAATATCTCCTGAGTTTGCATTAGGCTGCAGGAAAACCAGAGCTCAAATGTAACCATATGCACAGGCTTATACAACAAAGGTGACAAAAAAGAATTCCACACATCAGCACAGGACATAAATGTTGTCCAGTGTCCCATTAAGCAGCACATGGCTGAGATGAAGCACCACGGCGTCACCTCCAGGTTCTCTGTTAAATTTCAAAGAAGAATGGGACACCGACTGCAGAGCCAACCGCACCCCGTGTGCAAAATGCTTGTTTCTTATTCCCTGGGTCCTCTCTCTGGGAATCAGCCACAAGAGTGACAGTTCAACTGCAACAGTAAAACGCTTAAAAATACCTGCTTATGTCGGGAGCGCCACAATAGAATATGGACGACAACCTACAGCCTCCAGTCTGTCCATATTGATTGGGTTGATTGGTTAATGCAGCTAACCAACCAAACATGAAAATAACTGGTCGTTTGGCTTCCCAAGTAGAATTAGTAAAATACCTCAGAACTCTCTTTTAGAGGCACTGCACCCCCCTATACATTATTTTATAAATAGAATAAATAAAATGTTGTGTCGATGCTATTCCGTATATCTAAGACACAAATCTGCTTCACTTTCACTCACGCCCGAGCCTTAGGAAAGTGGTGGTGACTTCACCCAGCACCGTGGGAACGGCAAGGCGGCTGGGGGAGGGAGGAGGGGGCGTTGGGACCTTTTCACGCTCCTGACCCTCAGGGTCCCTAATGGTGTCATCACACCCAGGCCTGAATGTGACTAAAAGCAAAATCCATTCTGAAAAGGTAGGTATTAACCCCTTGACTTGGAGAGAAAAATAATAGGACCCTCCAAAGAAGTATTTAACTGAATGGCTTTCTTAAGCAGAGTTACATCTATTTTTTAAATTATGGATTCGCAGGAAGTTTCAAAAATAGTGCATTGAGTTCTGTGCTCCCTACCCTCAGCTTCCCCAGTAGTGACCTCTCATATACTGTGGTGCAGTCACTGTACTGCAGTCACTGTACTATAGTCACCGTACTGCAGTCACTGTACTGTAGTCACTGTAGTGCAGTCACTGTCCTGTAGTCACTGTAGTGCAGTCACTGTCCTGCAGTCACTGTACTGTAGTCACTGTACTGCAGTCACTGTACTGTAGTCACTGTAGCGCAGTCACTGTACTGCAGTCACTGTACTGCAGTCACTGTCCTGTAGTCACTGTCCTGTAGTCACTGTACTGCAGTCACTGTACTGTAGTCACTGTAGTGCAGTCACTGTACTGTAGTCGCTGTAGTGCAGTCACTGTACTGTAGTCGCTGTAGTGCAGTCGCTGTAGTGCAGTCACTGCAGTGCAGTCACTGTAGTGCAGTCACTGTAGTGAAGTCACTGTAGCGAAGTCACTGTAAAGCAGTCACTGTAGTGCAGTCAGTGTACTGCAGTCACTGTAGTGCAGTCACTGTAGTGCAATCACTGTATTGCAGTCACTGCACAGCAGTCACTGTACTGTGCAATCACTGTATTGCAGTCACTGTACAGCAGTCACTGTAGTGCAGTCACTGCACAGCAGTCACTGTAGTGCAGTCACTGTACTGTGCAATCACTGTATTGCAGTCACTGTACAGCAGTCACTGTAGTGCAGTCACTGCAGTGCAGTCATTACCGTGTAGTCGCCGTAGTGCAGTCACTGTCCTGTAGTCACTGTACTGTAGTCACTGTCGTGCTGTCACTGTCATGTAGTCACTATAGTGCAATCACTGGACTATCACTAGACTCCCGAATCTCACAGCCTCCTAGAATGGTCCCCCACTGTTGACCACATTGGAGAAGTGGCTGGGGCCAGGCACATCTCTTCACCCAGAAAACTCACCCCTGCTCTGGGGAGGAGAAGCAGCTCACTCTCAGCCTGGCTCCCTCTGATGCCATGCAAGTGTTTTGAGTGGGCTTTGTATGTATTCTGACATCCATTTTTTGGCTTTTTTTCTTTGCATTTAAATGATTTAATTATTTACTTGTGATTATAGTATTACGTATCTTTAATTCTGAATTTCTGATAATTATTTGATAGTTTTGCAGAATATTATCATTTTGGATTTTTTTCTAAACACTGTCTCTAAATAAATCTATTTTATCGACGTTTGAACACTTAAACCATTTTTAACCAGTGATTAATATGCTGATGGAGATCTCCTTTTCAGAACTTTCCCCCTAACCAGCTCTCCTTGGGGCCTGAAACCCTGCCATTGAGACAGGAGCCAGAGTGGCTTCCCAAGGGAATTACAGAAATTGCCACAAGCTTTGACTCCGTGTATGAAGGTAGAATGCTGAGCAGGGTCCTTCAGGGAAGGTGGCACTGGGGTGGTGGCACTGTGGGAAGGGGAGGTGGGACTGTAAAGGCTCAGGATTCCCCATGGATTAGGGCAGAGGAAGGCCGAGAAAGGTCAAGTTCTCTTTACTTCTCAGCTTTCCCGAGGGTCTGCCTGGGACTGCACACATCAGTTCCAATTTTTTGTATAAGTATACATATGCACATGTCACCCCCAACATGTGTGGTGTCCTCGAGCCTCTCTGGAAAGTTCAGTCCCTGCAGTGGCAAAGACGTGAGGTCCCCCGCATGCCATGAAGATGCCCCCAGAGCCACGGAGACAGGTGGGCTCAAAGCGCCCATGGAGCCTCGGCCCTGTGGGGAGATTCTCAGAAGGGAGAGGACTTGGGCAGGCCCGGCTCCAGATCCCAGGGCCGAACGCACATATCCGTGCGGCTGGGGCTTTGCCCAGAGTGTCGCAGGCAAGGCCGGCACACCCTGTGGTGGCCTCCAGGCCTCGGCACTGGTGCAGCTGTGGGACCTTCTGGCTGGGAGGCCCGCACCTTCACTTCCATCCCATCGAATCAGTATTGGCGACCGCGGGGTTCATTCTGAACTGCTAGGACATGACCCATCTCAGCCTCCAAACAGAAACTCTGCCCAGATTATCTCATAAAGCTTTTCTGCTTCTTTCCTCCCAAGTCGCAGGAAGAGTTAAGCAAAGACCAAAAAGCACTTACTTTTCTTATCTGTCGTGTTGTGCACGGTCACCGTGGGGACCCCAGGACCTGCATTGGGCAGAGAAACAAAAAGGGGGTCGTGAGTTTCGTGGAGAACAAAAGAGAACCAAGCCTTCGTTACAACGTGCTCAGCGGGGGCTCTGGGGCGCCTAGCTCCGCGGAAGAGTCAGCAGCCACGGACGATGGCAGGGGCTGGGCCCTGGGTGTTAAAGGCACGTCTTCCTAACTTTGTGTCCACGTCAATTACAATGAACCCAATGAAAAGTGTGTGTGTTTTAGATTATTATAACGACATAAGACATCTATACCCTTATAACCTCATTCTGACTGTCCAGACACAATTCCACATTGTCTTTACGGAGTTCTGGTCAATCACTGCAGACTCAGTCCTAAGTCACCTTTCAAAGCTGCCTTGCTGGCCCCTCCTGGAGGAAGCCATGACCTCCACTGGTCTCCTGTAATGCTTGGTAAAAACTTACTAGTGTAACGGCATAATTTTGCAAATGTTCATCTGCGTTTCAGTTTTCCCTGATGACGTAGCTCGCAGCTTCCAGCTCCAAGGCTGTCCTGAAGCTGCAGCCCTGGGGTGAGAAGGGGGCCTGGCCAGCTGTGGGTCAAGTCTGTAGGTCGACTTCGTTATTCTCTTTGGCAAAAGGAGAGTCCAGAAAGAGAAAAAGGCTTTGTAAGTTATTTTTCAGCTATTTTGAAGGTGTATTAAGAGGCAGGTGAGGGTTTTTCTAACTTCATCTCTGCCCCTTCTCTGCACTCCTTCTGTTCAGCCGGGGCGGGCCTTCCCACGGGATGTGACGGACACCAAGCGTGTTCCCACCGGGCCTACTGTTCTCTCTGCCCGAAGTCTCCGTCCCCAGACACTGGCGCAGCTTGTCTTTGTCTTCATTAAGTCTCTGCTCACACGCCTCCTCCCACCACTTGCTGGAAGAGACCCCTCCACGACCACCGGCCCAGCTTCCACCCGCCCCTGCTGCCTGCTCTTCACAGGGCACCGCCCGGACCTAAGGGCAGGACCCTCTAGTATGCATTTTCAGTATCTGTTCATTGGCCCTTTCAGCTGCCCTAGAACGCAAGCTCTAGAATTTTATGAACAAACTCTGGAAGTCTGTCTTTCCTGCCATTAGTTCCAGCATCTAGAACACCGTTTGGAACATGGTGGGGGCTCGATTACATATCCGTGGAGCGAATGCTGGATGGATGATCAGAGAACACACAGGACAGAGCAGGGGAGGCTGCGCCTTCGGCCCTGGTGCACTTGGGAGAAAGCAGACAGACAGGAAGTGAAGGCTGGCGGAGGGCAGGTGTGCAGAGCAAGATGGATGTGTTCTGGGAGCTGTGGGCCCTGGGGCTGCTTCTCCTCTGCCTCAGGCTGGGGTCTCTGGGACGCTATGAACTCCCGGGGGTGGCTGCATCTTAGCTGGGGATACGTACTATTTGGGCAGCTTCCCGGGGATCATCATCAGAACTTCCTGCCCACTTCCAAGGGGCCACATGACAAGTGGCTGAGTTGAGAGCCAGGGTACCTGCCATGGATCTCAGCACAGTGAGGCTCAGAGCGCCCTCCGCAGAGGACAGCCTAGTCCAGCGTCCTGAGAGAATGTGGCAGAAAAGCAGTGCAGTCCGAGGTACCATGGAAAGGCAAGATGGGCTGGTCCAGCCCGGGAGCACCCCCCGGCCTGGCTGAGCTGAGAGACAGACTGTGGTCACAGCAGCCGTGGACCTGAAGCCTGTCCATTACCTGGGACTGGGCCCAGACACTATCCAGTGCACATCCGAAGTCCGGGAGGTCCAAAGCCTTGTCCCCCCGACCACGTGACCCCCCCACCCCCATTCACCCATAGATAGGATTGCCCAAACAGAATGCAGCTTAGCTAGTTATATTTGAATTTCAGATAGACAATATATATTTTTCAGTATAAATATGTCCCATGCAGTATTGAGACTTACTACTAAAAATCCATTTGTTGTTTACCTGAAATTTAGTTTCTGGGTATTTGCTAAATCTGGTACCCTTGACCCAGGGACGGGGAGGCGCGAGCAGTGATGTGAGACTCTGCATTTAACCTAGAGGGACAGAACTCACTGAAGGGGATCTAGGCATTGGCTGTGGGTTTAAATTATTGAGTCAAACTAAGTTTTCTGGCTCGAAGACCCATTTCCCCATGGGGCACTCATGTGGAAGAACAGATCAGTTACTGAGAAATAAAGACCCTGCATCTCTTTTCCCTGCACATTTCAGGGTGAGTAAATTTGCAAACAGAGCACATCCTCCATTCTTATTAATAATGTAAAAGATTATTATTTATTCAGTGCCTACTATGTAAAAGGCAATCTGCTAGGTGTGTATATGAATAATTTCTAATTCTCACACCAGCTCTACAAAGCAGGTGCTTCTAACCATATTTTACAGATGAGAAAACACAGGTTTCAAGAGCTTTATGTTTTTTTTCCCAGCCATACAATAAGAAAGCTGCTGAGCCTGGATTAGTCCCTTCTTATTTTTAAATCCATAAACTTGATATATGTTTCTAAAAAAATTCAAAAACTACAAGAAGGAATAAAGTGACAAGTAAAAGACCCTTCTCACCCCACTTTCCAGAAGTAACCTAAATGTTTCTAAAACGTCCTAAAATGTTTCTCTGCATATAAGTGGTCAAATGTACACATAAGCAATTATTTAAACATACAAATAAAAAATATAAAAAACCTTTCATGTAAATATGCAGCTTTATCAGACCTTAAGGTTATACCATATTGCCTTACTTTTTAAAAATAAAACATCATTCACAGATTTTTGAGGTCCCCTGTGTGCCCTGCCCTAATCTCAGTCTGCTTCCTTTCCAGAGGTAACTGTTATCTTGGAGTTAGTATTTATTATTTCTCTGCATATTTAAAAGATATTTTTGCCACATGGTATGTGTTCACAATAACATATATGCCACACACAGTATAATATAGCATACCTCAGAGTAACATCTTTTATATTGTCTTAATATCCAGTCTGACAATAGCAAGAGAATGAAGCCAAATGCCCAGAGGATGAGTAAACACAGCCACCGTGGAGAACAGCTGAGCAACGGCTGTGAAACCAGAAGATCCCTGACACCACCAGACAGTCCCATCCCTGGACCACATCTCAGAGCGAGCCCTGCACACAGACACAAGGAGGCACGCACACAGTAGGTCGTTCTCAGCAGCAGCTATTATGTCTGAGCCACGAGCGCCGAGCTGGCCACGGGCAGGGGAGGGGATGACTTAATGCAGTCTGTTCACCCAGTGGAAGATCACAGAGCACGTGAAATGAGTAGACAGACACCTATCAACATGGGCCAGTATGAAAAATACCACGTTGCATGAAAACAACAAGTTGCAGGATGGTAAACACTGTAATATACAATGATGTAAAAAACGTTCACAAGCTGTAAACCTTCGTTTTTAGCAGATATATAGTATTCCATTACATGGGTATACCGTATCTCTTTGGTCCACTCCCTACTGATGGATATTTAGGCTGCTTCCTTTTGTTTTTTCATTGCCATAAACACTGTTGCAGAAGTCCCTCTAACATACATCTTCACACACATGGAAGACTGTGTTGGTTAAGCTAGTTACTGGCATTGCAATTGCTGTGTTAAAAAGGTTTTATAGCTGGTTTTCACTAAATAAGCTTGTGGTTTCAAACACAAACCCCCCAAGTCTCAGTGCTTTAAAACAATGCAAGTTTATTCCTTGCTAATGTTACATCCTGGTAAACGGTCAGCTGTGACCATGCTGGTCCTCCTCCAGGATCTGGGCTGAAAGGGTAGCCTTCATCTGGAACGTACTGCGCTCGTGGCCAAAGGAAATGAGAAGGGAGCTGCAGAAACGCAGCGGCTCCTGAAACACCCTGGGCCATAGTTCATGTCCGCTCTGGTGCCTTTGCCAATGGAGCCGGAAAACCTCTCGGGGTGGGGGGGCGCAGGTCATGCACGAGGGGAGGGTGGTTCCAGAGGGCAGACAGGGGACAAGGGCATTAGCGCCCCAGGCAGAGACCCTGGACTCCAGTGAACACTGTCTCCTCGCCCTCTAAGGGTGGATGCAGGTCTATGGTATAACTTAAAAAAATGTGTTGTCTTTTTTACCGCTCTAATGGGCAAGTATTATATCTTGGTATTGCTTTAAGTTACCTTTTTCGACTTTTGAGTGGAGTTGGACAACTTTCCGTGTTTGACATCTGCATTCCGTGTGTGTGTGATTGCAAACTTCCCTTTCCCATGCACCGTCCACTTAAATCGCATTGTTGCTTGTTCTTATCTTATTTAGGAATGAGATCTTTACCATGCTGCTGCAGACTTTTCTCCTGTGTTCTAATTTGTGCCTCAAAAAGTGTCGTAAGTACCAATGGTAGCAAGTGTCATGCTGAATTTTACTTTCAAAAAACATAATCGCTCCTGCGTGCACACGCGCACACGCGCGCGCGCGCGCACACACACACACAGAGGAATCCTTGGGCTGGGGATATGAGTCATCCCAGAGCCTGTTCTGAATCTGGGAATCAGTGCCCTGAACAAAATGTTTGCTGAATGGATTAACAGCTCATGAGCGATGACTTCCCAAGCATATACTTGGCCACCATGTGTCAAGGCAGCAAAGTTAAATTCAGCTAAAGAAGGATCCCCTAAGACCATTCCCATGTCCTGTGTTTTACAGTTCAGGTCATTGTTTCCCTGCTGATACTTAGCACCCACCCCACTTTTCTCTAACCACCAAGGGTAGCTGTCTCCACTTCTAGGATCTGAATTATGTGTGGTTTTCTTTTTGAGAGCCACATCACAACTGTGCCATATTCCCTGTTATTTTAATACAGAATATTCTTTAGAATAGCCAAACAGAGACAATACAAATAGAAACTATATTTAAAGAGAACACAAAAGTTAAAAAGCAGCCCCCGTGTATAACTTAAATCGATTGATTATAACCTAATCCCATCCAGTTATCCAGACCCTCCTCTGGGAGCTGGGCCCCCTGGGTCCACAGCCATCGTGGTCCAGAAGCGGGGTTCTTCCCCTCAAACTGCCATCACACGAGCTCCTCTGGCCCAGGTGGCCTCGACCCACTGCTCTGTGTGAATTTTAAGATCACCCATCATTGTGAGATTTCTATGATGTTTGGGCTCCTGAAAATTGGCAGATAATTTAGGAAAACACCAAAATCTAAACAAACTTTCTTATAAGAAATGAAGAAAAAGCAGGAGATTCCCAATTCAGAGTAAAATATTTGGGCTTTGTGATACTTTGACCAGACCTGGGTTACTGTCACCCAGGATTTCTGTAAGAAGAGAAGAAACATGCTAAACACAGGGGCAGCACACATATGATTTCAGGGAGCTTGTGACACTTAAAGGGGGCCCTCCAAACTCGTTTTAAACAATTAAGGATACTTTTACTAATGAGACTTTGGAAGGGCTTCACCACCGAAGTTTTAAATTGGTTTTCTTTACTTTTCTTCCTCTTCCTCCAAATGATCTCATGTGCATCTAGCCAACAACTGATTAAACATGTCGTTTTGAACAGTAGGAAGCTTCTATCCTTTTGTCACTGCTGCCTGTAAGTCACTCCCTCCCCATCATCTGGGCACAGACTATCATGGCCCAGATCTGGGAAATCATGCTTTTTGTTTGCTAGATGGTCAGAACCTGACAGCACTCTGCTTAATGGCTATTCTTCTGACAACTCCTATTCATAGTTTCTTCTTACTTTGCATGTACATGTGCAGGGCACAGTGCCATGTCCAGGGAACACAGGCAGAAGCAGGCAAAGTATTTGCCATCAGGGAGCTCAGAGTCTAGTATAGGAAGACAGCCACGCACAAAAGCAGGCTTTGATGACTGTCACCAGAAGAAGGTGTACCGTCGTGAGATCTGCACACTGACTCCGGGACTAAGGATGCGGTCTGGAGCCCTGCTCTCGTTCCAGCCCTGCCAACAGCTGCTTTGTGGTTCCAGCCAAGCGACTTTTCTTCTCTGGGTCCCAAATGTGGAATATAGGGTGGCTAAGGTCTATTCTTAGTAAGAGGAACAGAGGTTGCAGCAAAAACGATGACACCACTCAGGGTTCCTATTATGTGCCAGACGCGATGCTGGATGCCAGGGAGTCGCTGCCTCACTCCACCACCTCCCAGAGACAGGGGTAGCCTACCCTCAGAGATGAGGATGCTGTGATCGGAGCCTCCCCCCGAGACGCAGCATGGACCTCAGGCAGGAGAGATGCTCTACCCCTCTGCCCAGAAGGAGGCGCAGGATGAAAGTGAGGGTGGAGAAGCAGGACAGCTTTTCTCTTCCTTCTCAGCATCCCTTCCAGCGTCTGCATGTTTTCGGCTAGTCTTAGGATACAGGATATGCTTTCAAATAAGAGCATATAACTCTATGGCACCGTAAATGCCTCTGTCAATAGGTCCTGTATTAAACACCTGATTCTCTATGTGCTCGCCTATGGACACACTCATGCACACACTCCTAGATTTGCGTGAGCAGGCACATATGGACACATACATGTAGACATAAAAATATTTATTATGATTCTCTTTGCCCCCTCCTAATATTTCTTTTTTTTTTTTTTTTTTTCGGTACGCAGGCCTCTCACTGTTGTGGCCTCTCCCGTTGCGGAGCACAGGCTCCGGACGCGCAGGCTCAGAGGCCATGGCTCTACATGATGAAAAACCTGTTCTTGGTCAATGTGCCACCTGCACCATCACAGCCCTAACACACATGTTCCCTCGTCCCCAGGGCTCCTGGCTGAGCGGTGTGGGCCACAGTCTTCAGAATGGTCCCACGTTTTGTGAGATGTTGAGGATCTGCACGGCCCACCACGTGCGTCAGGCACGAGGAGGCACCTCTGTTCTCCAGATGCAGCCGGAGCCTCTACTATCCAGACCTGCTTGTCCTTCGGGGCCAGCGGGAGGGTCTCCAGATGCAGCCGGAGCCTCTGACCATCCAGACCTGCTTGTCCTTCGGGGCCAGCGGGAGGTTCTCCAGATGCAGCCCGGAGCCTCTGACAGCCCTTCCCCGGGCTGTCCTGACTTTGCCGTTTCCACCCCACTCCCGAAGGCACTGAGCTGCTGCCCTGCACCTTTCGACTTACTGTCTCTGTCTCATCCCCGCAACTGGGTTATTACGCATCTGGGGCAGGACAAGGCTGTGAGCACCCTGCAGAGCATCCCCCAGAAAGCGGCTTTACTAAGCCAAACACACTTCCCTGTTACCCGTAGGCTCTCGGTACAACTGATTTTTATTTCCTTTGAGAAGACTTTTCTTATGACCTAAACTTTGCCCCCCATTTCTGTAATCTGCAGTACGAGGTGACAGGACGGGACTGGAGCTTTTCCTGGGAGCCTCTCAAGGCAGCCGTTTCCACACGGGGCGTCCCAGTAAGTTTTCTTTTGAAGAAGAGGCTCCGTGACTCAAAATGCGCTGGAGAACGTCTGGATTAGAGGATCTCTCCACCCGCTTCTGCCCTAACATCCTATGAATCTAAAGACATTCCTGACACCCTCTAGCTAGAAGTCAGTCCTCAGTTCTCTGAATTACTTAATAATTGTTTCACTGCTTTCATTATACCGACTGCGGTCTTGTATTATCGTCCTCATGAATATGTATCATCTCAGCCAACTAAACCCCAGGGCCCCGAGGGCAAGGATGGTGTAGCACGGCCTACTGGGCCCCCAGAGTCTCCTGCACATGGAGGACCTGGAGTAAAGGTTTTAAAAAATAAATGAACAAATTCAGAAGGTGTAACAACTCCTGGGGGATCGTAGGGCGCGTGTAAATATAGAAGTTTTACTTTCTTTGTGTTGGGATGGAAATGGTGGAAACAGAAGTGAAAAAAAAAAACCCAACACAGATGTTAGAACTTGAGAAAGCACTGCTCCAGAAGACTTCACCAGTGGGAAGAAAAGGGCAAGAAATGAACAATAACACTCTTATAAGTACAGCAAGTTTTGTGTGTGGGTGTGTGTACTTATGTGTGTATGTGTCTGTGTTTACATGCATGTATGCGACCATGTGTGTACATGAGTGTGTGCATGTGAATGCGTGTGCATCAGAGTGTGTGCATGTCAGTGTGAGTGTGTGTGCACTCTGTCCACAGATGTGCCCACACCAGGGCAGGGCTCCTCATTAAAACTCATCTTTAAAAATTTTTCTGTTGTTAAAATAAAATCCCTTCCCCTAAGTTCCACATTTTTTATCATGTCACTGAGCAATCTGGAATACTTTAAACAAAATGAGTGACACCTAACACCACAATGAAACATTTTATAACACCTATGTGAATGCCCTGCGAAGAGGTAGAAATGTACTTGGAACAGCCACGCGAGTGACACTTTTAATTAATTTCCTCTTGCTGTAGCAGCCGTGCTGTTAAAGTGACAGAAGACATTTCTCTCTTACACACCAGCCTCCTAACTGAGCACTGCTTTTATCTGAAGGCCCAGACACCAGGTGGGCTGGGAAAGGGTGAGATGGAGTCTGTGTGCTCAGAGGGGAGCACTTCCGGAAGAGGGAGACGGAAACAAGTCAGCCCAGCGCATGATCTCCCTCAGCCGCGGCTCCTTCCTAAGAGAGGTGCATCTTCGGAGTCAAGCTTCAAGGCCAGACACCCTTCTGAGAGGCCCTGGAGGTGCAGAAACGAAGCTCACAGTGGTTAACCAGAAGTGGGGCCCGGAGGGCAGGCCCGGCTGGCTTCGGTGCACCCGGAGTAAAGGGAAGGCTTGGAAGATTCTGAGGGTCTCAAGGCGCCCCTCAAGGGCCCCCCCCCCACGGCCAGGACGCAAACAGCTTTCAAGTCACTGCCACCTCCAGGGGTAGCTCTCTCAACACGACAGTGTCAACAGGCATATTGGATGAACGTTGTATTTACCATTTTTCATCGATTCTAAGACACGGTCAATTGCAAGATGAACCGCTGGTTTCGTAAGATTTTACAGAGATTGTAAGATCCATCCTGACTTCAGAAAAATTCAAAATGGGGGAAGTATACCTTGGAAGCAAGGATACGGTATTTCACATACTCTCTCCCAGTTCCAGCTGTACTGGCATCACCTGGAGGACCTGGACCAGCAGCAGCTGGTGGGCTCTACCTCAGAGTTTCTGATTCCCGCCTGCGTGACGTGTCTGAGAATTTGCAGGTGTAATGAATCCGCGCCCCACACTTTCAGAACAGCTGCTCTAAGGCAATAATTTAAAGCAAGTTCCTGTTCAGTGATATTGTGATTTATCATAAGAAATAGATATTTATCTCTGTCCACAGTTCCTGGCACATAGCTCCTTAAACCCTTGTAATTTCCTGTATTAGGACAATAAGGCATCTTCTGTAATATCCAGTTTTTGTTTGTTCTGGGTTCCTGAAATAGTTTCAGAGCAAAAAAAAAGGGAGATGGGTCTTTTGATATTCATAACAAGAAGCCCCTTTCAACCACACCTGGATTTATATTACTAAGGCGACTTCTGGGAAACCCCAAAGGATGGAGACTGTTTGCAGAAAAACCAACACAATTAGAGGCTCTGAAGTTTCAGCCCCACTCGCAACCTCTCTGGAGAAAGGGGCTGGAGGCTGAGCCCAATCATCAATGGCCAATGATCTAACCAACCACGCCTGCGTACTGAAGCCGCCACAAAGCCCCGAAAGGACAGGGTTCAGAGAGCTCCCAGGCTGGTGAACAGGCGGAGATGCTGGTGGTGGGGGGAGGGTAACACACCCCGAGAGAGCAGGGCAGCCCCGTGCGCATTCCCACGTGCCTTGTCCTGTGCATCACTTCCATCTGGCTGTTCCTCTCTACAATAAACTGGTCATCTAGTAAGTAAACTGTGTGTCTGAGTTCTCTAGCAAAGAACTGCTCTAGCAAATTAATTAAACCCAAGGAGGGGGGTCTTGGGAAGCTCCAATTTATAGCCATTCGGTCAGAAGTGCAGGTGACAGCCTGAACTTGCAACTGGCACCTTAGGTATGCCCTTAGCATGTGGGGTCTGATGCTAACTGCAGATCTGATGTCAGAACTGAACTGACTTTGTAGGACATCCAGCTGATGTCCCAGAATTGCTTGGTGGGGGAAAACCCCACACATCTGGGGACCGGAAGTGTCAGAAGTGGAGCGTCCCTGTGAGCACAGTTAAGAGCAGAGCTGCCACCAGGAGGAACGTTTTCCTTTACGGTTGCCTTCAGTCAGGTGGGCTTTTAGGTAGCTGAGGAAGGGTTTGGGGGGATATGTCATGGGGACTGTGTCACCTTAACAAGGTCCCACCAATCCAGCAGCTTAGAAATGACAGACGTGTATTGTCTCAGAGATCTGGGGGCTGGAAGTCTGAGATCAAGGTGTCGGCAGGGCCTGTAGGGGAGCATCCTTCCTTGTCTTTTCCAGCTCCTGTGGTGGCTGCCAACCGCTGGGGCTCCCTGGTCTGCAGACTCATCCTTCTGAGCTCTGCCTCTGTTGTCACAAGGCATCTTCTGCCTCATGTGTGTCTCTTTTCCTCTTCTTGTAAGGACACCAGTCATATTGGATTAAGAGCCTGCCCTGCTACAGAATGACCTCATCTTAATTAATTACAAATGCAACAATCCTATTTCCAAATAAAGTCTCATTCTGAAGGACAGGGGGTTGGGACTTTAACATATTTGTTGGGGGGAAACAAGTGAACCCACAACAGGGACCTAGAGGCAGATCCTAGTTTGTCAGGAGAGCCACCCATGGTACCTGCTGACCCTGTTTGTGTAAGTCCTTGGCACCCTCCCTTCCCCAAGGACACTCTCCTATATGTCTCACCTAGGTCAAATTTCAAGACACCCCCGGGCCAACCAAATACAGCACAGAAGCAGGTCACTGTCACAACAACTCTCCCTGGGCGGCTGTTTCTGCACCGGGATCCGGGGCACATCCCCTCAGAATCTCAGGCTGTAGATCACACCAGAGAAAAAAGCGGGCACTATCCAGGTTACAGGCCCACAAATGATGATCATTTCTGCAGTGAATAAACTTTACTTCTTAGCCCTGGACATCATGATCCCACAGTAGCAGTGTAGACAGGGGTTAGTTAAGAGCACAGACTCAAGTCTTGTCTGAGCTCTCCCACTTACAGACATGCAAGCCTGGTTTCTGAAGGTCCAGACACCAGCCGAGATCTTCAACATCTACTTTGGCTAGTTTTGAAGGCCACCACTGACTGTTTCTTGTACCCAGAAAGTAAATAAAAATTCTTTTTCCACAGATATGTTCAGTAATAAACTTGGGTCATTTTAGCCTAATTTTTGCTCAGATTGGAAACTTAATAGCCATTATTAACTGACCACTATGGAAATTTATGCTGCCAGCCGTCAGAAGCAAGAGGTGAAATTTCCCCTCACTGCAAGGAATAGGTGAGAAGGATGGAAGGCCCCACCTCTGAGGTATAAGGTCAGAGCTAAGGGGACAACAGCAACAACATCACCAACCACATCATCGTCATCAACACCAACAGCTTCAGCAACAAATACAACACCATCATCACCATCACAACAACCACACCACCACCATCATCAACATCAATGTCATCAACATCATCATTGTCAACATCAAAGCAAATACCACCAACATCATGATCAACACCAGCAACATCAACCACACCACCACCACCACCACCACCACCATCATCATCACACCTGCACTATCTTCATCACCATTATCATCGACATTATTATGACAATAGTTGCCATAAGTGCTTTCTAAATAATAAATAATTTACACATGATCATTACTGTCTGAATCTGTTTGGGCTGTCGTAATACAGCACCATAGACTGGTGGCTTATAAAGAACAGAAATTTCCTTCTCACAGTTCTGGAGGCTGGAGGTCCAAGTGCCTTCTCCCTGTGTCCTCACAGGGTGGAAGGAGTGAAGAGCTCTCAGGGCTCCCTTTTATAAGGGCACTGATTCCAATCATGAGGGCTCCATCCCCCTGACCTAAGTACCTCCCAAAGACTTCACCTCCTAATACCATCACCTTGGGGGTTAAGATTTCAATATATGAATGGGGGGGCGGAATATAAATATTTGATCTATAGCAATAACCTTACAAGGCGGGTACTATTATTATCCCAATTTTATAGATGAGGCAGCCGAGGCACCTCCTCTTGCTTCCTTCTCCTTGATGAAGGACCATCTGCCTTTTTTCTGCTTCCCATTTTTACCAGTGACCAAACACTCCCTTTCTGGGCACCTACAGCACTTACAGTGTTTCCCAATTTGCCACATCCTGCCCTTTATTTTTCCCCGTTGGTTGGATGTGTTTGTCTCCTCGATGTAAGTGCCAGAGCACAGAGATCTGTAGCTTCGTGCTCTGACAGGTTCCTGCCCCTCATGAAGGTGGGGTAGCCTGTCTCCAGCAGAGGTGCTTGGCAATGTCAGCTCACTCTCTCTCTCCCCCGTGGCCAGCTATTAATTCTGCAGACTTCGGGTTACTTGAGGGCAGCCTTTCTCTGTCTTCCTCACGTTTGCATACCCAGCATTCAGCCCCACGTCTGGCACTTAGCGGGCATCAAAGGAGTCTTTGCATTGGACGGATCAGTCCTCTGTGGCCCCACTGGGTGGTGTGACATATTCAGACAAGATGGTATGATTTACACACATCGGAGGAGACACCAGGCACAGGAAATTACCAGTAACTCCGACCCCACTGCAGCTCTAGGAAGAGGCACAGATTCGCAGGGCTGCAGTGCCCTCTTGTGTCTGGGGCTTCTCCAGGGCTCAGTACACTTAGGTCTGGGGAGGAGATTTTGGTGGAGAGCAATCGGCGAAGAAGTTAGCTTTTCCCAGCGCACCAGAGGGGGCAGATGTGGTGTCAGAGGCACCTGGACCATGCAGACACTGATGACAGACCAGTTTTGGTCCTGGCTCTGCCCTAACGAGCCGTGGGCCCGGGGCAAGGCGCACGCAGTGCCCGAATATTCTCATCTGTCAAACGGGTGGCGGCTTTGCTGGTGGGAAGGGAGAAGGGGAACTCCTGATGTACAGAGCAGCATCCAGGCTCTAAATCCATGCATCTTTGTCAGCGGGAGCCTCCAGGAGCCTCTAACTTCCCCAAGGTCGAGGACGGTGCCTCATCCCAACGTGAACCGTAACCGTTGGCTCTGGCCAGGTCCGGGGCTCAGAGCTGGAGAATTCCTCTGGCTCCCCCACCGCAGCACACAGCTCTGACCCCAGGACGTGACATTTCTGTCAAGTGCCCTCCTGTAGGCATGAGCCCCGTGGGCAGGAACCCTCCTGTGTGCTTCGTCTCCCTTGTAGCTCCTCCTGAGCCACATGGACAAGTGAGGCGGAGGTCGGAACCCGTCTTAGGGAAGTTCGGGGGAGGTGAGGGTGCAATGACTCTCCTGAGGGGTAAACCAGGCAGGGCTTTGCTTCTCCAGTGAGATGGATTGCATTCTACTTTGCAAAGCCTCCTAATAAATTATTTCACATGCATTTAATTTGTGACAAAGAACAGACATATGTGTTCATATTTTTTTGTAAAGAAATGTCCAAATCTCCTGCTAGCAGCTAACTTTACACAGTAAAGTTCCCTGATGCCCTGGAGCTGAGAAGGCAGAGGTCAGCTCCCCGAAGGCAGGAGCCCGAGAGGGGACTTGATGTGGGTCCGAACATGCAGTTTAATGAGCTGGGGTGACAAGAGGCTCCCAGCTCTCTACGATCCTTCCTTCCCTGAAAAGGAAAACTGACAAAACTAATAAAATGCACCCACTCATACTAAGTGGGAAAAGTCTAAACTGATATTGTGAGAAGTCTCATTTCAAGAGATTTTTTTTTAAAAAAAGAAAGAATGCTTTGCAACTTTCTAAGCAATTGCTACAGGCTGAAGTGAAAATATAAATCAAACAGAGATTAGCACAGAAACACAGAGGAGATGTTCAGAAGCAGTTTTCTTACACAGAATCAACATCCCTTCAGCAGCCTTTTCTTGTTGTTTTGTTCTTTCAAGAAAGATTTTTTTTCTTTTGCAATTTCTGCTCAGCTCTGCCTACATTCTCAGTAACTCTAAATCAGGGGCGCCTGGATTTCAGAGGTTTTATTCTATACCATCAAGGCATTTATGTCAACCAGTGACTGAAGAAAACTTCAAAGTATCCACAGAGACCGCTCTGAGTCTCAGGACCTGGTTCCTGACTGTGATGTGACAGCGTTTGATCCGGAAGCATCAGGAGCGTTCTCTTTAGTGGGTATCACGGATTACTCTCATTTTGTTCTGTCGTGTCCTGTTCTTTCTGGGTGGAGAGTCCTGTGGTCCTTTCTATAAGGTGAGAGTGAGGGTAGGGACAGCAGCTTCTGAGCGGGGCGGGGGGAGTGGGGACGACGCCCGCTCACTCGGGAAGACGCAGGAGCTCGTGGAAGGCGAGAGGCACCAGTGAGTCAGGGGCAGGAACCGCGGAGGGCAAGGTCATCCCGTCATCCTCATACAGCATCTGGAGCAAACGCCCAGTCCACCCACCCAAAGGACAGCGAAGCTGCTTACAAATGCAGAGCCTCTCACCCGAGACAGGAACTGGGCATTGGGCCTCCTGGGCTCCCTGGGCTGGGGGTGAAGATGCCCATGGCTCTCATGGTGCTACACGGTGTGCACCTGCCTTCAAAACATTCACGTACGCGTTGTGCAAATACACGTGAGCAGCGACCTCACACGGGCAGCATGAAAACAAAGCGTGATGAAGCGTGAGTGTAACATCACATAACTGGCTTCTCAAACTGGCACAGAGAATTTCAGAGTTAACGGGAAATGAAAACCAACCTAGACTAGGGGTTTCTCGCTGTCTCTGTCCCTCTTATTTTTGTCTGAGAAACGACATGCTCGAGGTAAAACAAGATTATTTTTTACGTTTTGGAGCATCTCAAAGTTTCTGCTGGGACTGTGAGGTTTGCGCGTTGGCTTAATGAATGGGCTGAACACGCACAAAAGTGTTCCACGCGGGCTCTGGACGTCGGCGTGCTTGTGGTCACCTGCCCAGACCTAACGGGGGTGAAGCTGCATTTCACTGGCTCAGGGAGATGCTGCTTAAATGTAAACACTACCTAGAAAACAACCCATTTCATAGACAAGGAAGCTGAGGCTCAGCAAGGCTGGAGGCCAGGGCTGTGGAAGCGTTGGGGCTGGAGCTGTCACTCATGCACGTGGTCCTGGCTGTACCGCTGCGACCACAAGAAGAGCCGAGAGGAAAAGAGCATACCTCCACTTGCACACCTGGCTGTTCTTTCCCTGTAAGTCACGCACCTGCTGAGGCCACCTCATAGCTGGCTCCCTGTCACCCTAACCGTGGCTTCTTCATTTCTGAGCAGCAGAACCCTGTTTAAAATAAAACGTAGTGCTGAACTCCCACGTGTAAGTATAAACTCACTTTCTCCATTTAAAATGTATTGTACTTCATAACTTCCCGATATAAAGTCAGTCTATAAAAACCAGACTAAATGAATGGGCGAGTAGAGTTACAGCAGAAGTTTTATTCCAGTCTCAACACCCAATTTATTTTTCTATTTTCATTTGCACAGTAGGAGACATACAAACACTGCCCCCAGTCACGTGACTGCAGATGGATCAGGGTTTCTCACGGTGGCCTGGCCATCTCAGGAGACCTGCCCCCGTGCACGTGAGGCTTCCTCACTAGATATACGCAGCTACATACCGGAAACCTGCGCGATATCTATCTTGAAATGCTGTTTGCTAAATCATTACAGATTCTGTTTGTTAAGTGAGCTACGCAACAGTGAATGTCAGAGCAAATGTTCATCTACAGGTTGAAATCTAGATCCCTGCGCAGGGCATGGAGGCTTTGGGTGATGCGGGCCCTCCCTGTCTGCCTCAGCACACCCCACCTTCCATGCTATTTCCCTGTCTTACATCACATTTCCACGAACCTGTGAGTCTGTGTCACGCTTCTGATTCTTAGCTGGACTCTTCCCTTTGTTCAGAATGCTCTGCTGCTTCTCATGGCAAACCTCCTTCTCTTCAAGAAGCCACCCTGTTGGTGAAGCTTCCCCACCAGACAAACTCTTCTAGGCACGTGCTCACAAAATCGTGGTGACATTATTCACAATTACCTTCCATGGCAATGTTTACACATACCTGTTCCCCTCGGTCTATCTTTCCAAATGAACTTCCCACTACTCTCCTCATTGGTTCAACCTCAACTCCTCCATCCCCCGCAGCGGACAGGCCGCACTCACTGGCCCTGTTCTGCTCTTCCCTCTTCTTGGAATTAGACTCACTTAGTCTCTGGGAGGGGACCTTAGTGAGGGCGTCATGGGTGAGCTGGCAGGAGAGGAAGCAGGACCGGGGCAGGGGATGAGTGGGCCGTCAGATTTGAGAAGCAGCCAATGTCTCTTTCCAAGACAGAAAAGAGAGAAAGAAAAAGGGTTTCAAGGCATAGCAGGAAGAGGTTTTTTTTTAAAGAATTGTCAAGAACATTTAATAACTGCTCAGGAAATATTTAGAGGGCTGGCTGGTGTGAATCAGAGCACCTACAGGAAAGATAGAGCTGTGACAGCTTAGAAGATCTGGAAGGACGCGTGAGGTGAAGACAGGACCAAGAACAGGGATATGGAAGTGGAAAGGTTCCAAGCAGTTTTAAAACTCGGACCGCAAATGGGACGTGCTCTGGGGTCGGGGTAGAGAGTAGTGGGGGATGCTTCTGGAAGGGTGAGTCCTAGATGCCACCTAAGGAGCGGAGACTGTACCTGAAAGGGCTGGGGAGGGCTCCGGGCAGGACAGAGGAAGCCTCATGCCTGCCAGCTACACGCCGGCACTTGACGTCTGCCTCTATGAGGATTAAATCATGAGCTGATGTGGCCGCTGACCTTCAACACCCCCTGAAAGGGGCTCAGGGTGGAGATCAGGAATGAGGCGCTCTGTGCTCTGGGAAAAACTGGCGGAACAGGTCTTCAGATAGTTGGATATTCTCAGGAGATTTTATGAGCCCAATTCTTGCATTTCCTCGTATCTAGAAAAGCACTAAAATCCTTCATGGTGACATCTGCTCCTCGTGACCAGAAGCCACCTTCCACCAAAGTGTGTGCTTGATTGCACATTCCCCCTTCACCAAAATCACATCTATACTGACCTCCGCCCACTTCTTTGGAGCAGCTTCTCAGAGCTATCTGAGAGCCTGTCTCATGGGCTACAGTCCTCATTTTGGCCCCAATAAATCTTGACTCACAACTCTCACGTCGTGCTTTTTTTCAGTCGCCATGCCCACTGGAGTGCAGTGTGTAGAATCACTAACCAACCACAGGAAACTCAGAGTTCCCATCCGCCAGTGCTAATGCCCTCGGTGAAATGTCAGCCTGGCCCAAGGCCGTGAGAGTGAGGGGGTTGCTGTCATGGCTGCTGAGCCCGTGGTGCTCTTGGACCAGCCCCCAGTGTGCCCAGAACCCAGTCCCTTTCCTGCCAATATCTCCCATCGCTTTTCCTACCATATAGCTTATGGCAAATATATTGAGTGTTTTAAGTAAATTGCATATAAATGTGAATGATAAGTAGATATTTACGGATGTGAGTGTCTGAATTATTGGTGAGAAGACTGAGGACCCCAATGAGAACGTGACTCAGAAGATGAGGATGCTGATTTGATGTCCAGGGCCGTGTAATAGTTGAAAGTAGGGCTGGACAACTACAAAACAGTTCTGAGGCGCACAGGCTGCTGAGAGTTGTCTTAGAAAGTGAAGTGTCAATACGCCACGATTTAAAATTTATGACCTTTTAAAACTGAGGTATAGGTAACCATTTCTCTGGAAGATGGGTTGGATGGAGGCATACAGACACCCGTCTGTATCAAAGAGCCCAGGGGAGACATTTTAGATTTTCTCCCTAAACTATAACTGTGATATTCTAGTATAATTACATTCATAAAGCACATATATTGATTATTGCAACATGGACATATTTTATGTGGTCAGCGTTCAACATATCCCACCAGAATGCATCAGAGAAGACAAGGGGTCTTGGGTGGAGGGGGTCATATAGGCAATGTCTTCTCTTGTCTTTAGAAAACGTTAAACATTTTTACAGAATAGGACTTTGTCATTTGCTAATAGCCATGTGCTTGAGGAAGGGGGGCAGCGTTTGCTATCTAGATGCTGGGTGACTATTATACCTCAGTTCCTTGACTTTGCCAGCACAGTTTATTTAAAACAATTTTTGTATAATGTAAAAACAGATTCTACAGCAGTTTCAAACTTACAGTAGAGTTGCAAGTATAATACCAAGAAGTTGTTTCCCCTGAAGCATCTGAGAAAGAGTTGCCGCCCTGATGCCCTGGGGGTTGTGCATTTCCTACAAACAAGGCCTCTCCTACAAACCCACAAGAGCACCATCAAATTGAGGAAATCAACACTGATGCACGACTATGGCCTAATCCTCAGACCCCTTTTGGGTCTGGCCAGTTGTCCCAGTAACGTCTTTTATAGCAAAGGTGGCAGTTCTGAAGCACAGCGCTGCATTCGGGAGACCGGGGACCACACCTCCCACCCTGTCCCAGGCCAGCACCACACAGGGACTCACTCTGTTCTTTGCTTTCCACGCTGGCGACTTTCCTCTCCGACACCCAGAAACTCGATATTCTTTCTGACCTGCTCCACCCCCCAGACGTAAACCATTTTCCATCACCCTGCCGCCACCTCCCCCCCTGCGGGGGCTCCCGCTCCCCACAGCGGGCCACCCTTTTGGGTCCACGCCCTTCTTACACTTCCCAGGCTCCGACTTCCCACGAGCAGGGGTTCCCTGCATGGACGCCTCCTCACTCTGCCCAGGTCCTGACACCCCACCCAGAGCTCCCTTGTCACCTGGCTGAGGTGTAGTCACCCATGACTCCTCTGTGCAGAAGCCTGCGTTGTCCTACCCCAGCCAAAGGCTTCAGGACTGAACTGGTCACCAAGGGACGGGAAGGGGGAGGGGGGAAAGAAGGAGAGGAGAGGGAAGGAAGGGAAGAGGATGGGAGGGAGGGGAGGGGAGGGGAGGGTAAGGGAGGGAAGGGAGGGGGAAGGGGCGGGAAGGAAGGAGGAGGAACAGAATCGGATGAGAAAAGATGAGGAAGAGATGGTTTAACATTTCAACACCCAGTGGATATCTTAACGTGTATACACGTGTATCTGGAAGAGGGTAGATTTCAGCGCGGCTTTTACATTCTCTCTCTCCATAATACTGATTAAAAATAGTATATATTACCATTCTAAGTGGAAACAAGTAATAAAAACTTAAAACCCTCGGCAACATAGCTTAACATATATACTAAAAGATTACGTCTAATGATAGATGTTATTCTGTGTGCATGGATTCTTATATTCATGGCCATTTTGTCTCACTACCTATGGACTGACAGCTACAAAGTATAAAATAGATGGCTTTAAAAAATGTGTTTAGGGTGCTGTATTATCACTCAACAACTGTCTAACACCATCTAATACCTTCTTCTAGGAAAAAAATTAATGGGAGCAAAAGCAGATATAACATTTAGCCAGAGGTCGCTGCCCATTTTTCTTTGAATGTGACTATTTCAAGTACACGATTCTACGTTATCTCCATTAAGGGAAAAAAGCTGCTGACTTATTTGGCCCCATGTTTCCTGAAGATTGCACTTTGTAAGGAGTTTCTCTCCTTTTTCTAATTCATTTTTCAAATTTTGGCTTTTTCATTGTTGTTGGATAACATTGAAGAAGACAGCTACTGCCCCACGTTTGATTTATAACCCCAATCACATTGCTCTTCTCTTATTTTTCACACCGGGGGAGCCCCAAGAAGCATCTGGGAATTGGGAGAGAATGAACACCTCCCCTTGTGAATTTCTCTTAGCCCATAGTAACTACCCAGTGCCACTTCCGTGATGACACAATTGGGAAGATAATAAGGAAACTGGTCCAGGGAGTCAGAATTTCAAAGAAAATTTGTCAACCATGCTAATAATTTCAGGGCATATGTTTTAAATGTATAGTATTGACCAAGAAAACACGTCTACTCTAATTTCTAGAAGGGAAGAAGACTGGTATAGCAGACAGACTTTTTCTAAAGCTCAACCAACACTTACTTAATCCGCTTCCCAACAATTACTAGAGATAAGCCATAATGGAAAAGAATATATTAAAAAAAAGAATGTACATATATACATATATGTATAGCTGAGTTACTCTGCTGTACAGCAGAAATTAACACAACATTGTAAATCAACTATACTCCAATAAAAAAGTGAATTAAAAACCCACAATTACTAGAGATCTTTTCCATCCATAAAAATCTTTGTTTCTCTTTGTAGGCATCAAATACTTATTAAACTCCTGCAATGCACGGAGTGCAGAGGGCACAGGATCAGGATCACCCAAAATTCACATGATTCTGTGTAGCTCCCACTCTCCTAACTATTCTGAGCTGACATACGTTGACTGTGATGTTATGAGCTCTGTGTGCTTACATATGAACACGCCTCACTGCAGTGCCCTGTTGGCTGGTTCGTTATTAGCGTGTGAATCTCCTGGTGGGAGCTCGAGTGGCTCAGACCACTGTCTTCTTTCATTGTCTCACGTGTTTTCAAGCTGGACAACTGGGGTTCATAACAACAGCGGAGCTCATGAGAGTCAAGTGTGAGTTTAATGTTTTTCCACCTTTTCCTTAGTGAGTCTTCAGGTTTGCTTCTTTTGTTCTTTCTCTGTGTCCAATGTACCAAGCACAGAGAACTCTGAATGACCAGCCGCTGTATTAACCAGGAGAAGGATGGCACTGGCAGAGACACGGGCTTGGTCAGATGGTTTGGGGTCTGGTGCCACCTCTGCTATAACTAGCTGGTGGTTTGGCTGTGTCACTGAGCTCTGAGTCCGGTTTCCTCAACAGTGAATCAGTGCAAGTGAAGTCACCATCACCACCATCCTTTCTGTGATAACATTCTTTCTTCCTCACAAGAACCCATGTGGAAGCCACTGTCAGGAAGCATTGACAATACCAACCATCTTCCTGGAGCATCAAAGAAAGATTAATTTACAGCTAGCAGAATAAGTGACAAATCTCCTCATGTCGCAGAAGATAATTCACGTATGGTGGAATGGGAAGACTGTATTAATACGACCACGGCTCTATTCCACTGTGCTGGATAGCTGGGAATTAACTACAAGCAGAGTCGAAATACTCTTAGAGATGAGTATGAAAAGACTGTGGGGCTGGAGAAGACGGCGGAGAGTAAGACGCGGAGATCACCTTCCTCCCCACAGATACACCAGAAATACAGCTACACGTGGAACAGCTCCTACAGAACACCTACTGAACGCTGGCAGAAGACCTCAGACCCCCCAAAAGGCAAGAAACTCCCCACGTACCTGGGTAGGGCAAAAGAATAAAGAATAAACAGAGACAAAAGGATAGGGACGGGCCCTGCACCCGTGGGAGGGAGCCGTGAAGGAGGAAAGGTTTCCACACAGTAGGAGCCCCTTCGCGGGCGGAGACTGCGGGTGGCGGAGGGGAAGCCTCGGAGCCATGGAGGAGACCGCAGCCACAGGGGTGCGGAGGGCAAAGCAGAGAGATTCCCACACAGAGGATCGGTGCCGACCGCCACTCACCAGCCCGAGAGGCTTGTCTCCTCACCCGCCGGGGCGGGCGGTGCTGGGAGCGGAGGCTCGGGCTTCGGTCGGAGCGCAGGATGAGGACTGCGGTTGGCGGCGTGAACACAGCCTGAAGGGGGTTAGTGCGCCACGGCTGGCCGGGAGGGAGTCCGGGAAATGTCTGGAGCTGCCGAAGAGGCAAGAGACTTTTTCTTGCCTCTTTGTTTCCCGGTGCGTGAGGAGAGGGGATTCAGAGCGCCGCTTCAAGGAGCTCCAGAGACGGGCGCGAGGCGCGGCTGAAAGCGCGGACCCCAGAGACGGGCGTGGGACGCTGGGGCTGCTGCTGCCGCTGCCGCCACCAAGAAGCCCGTGTGCGAGCGCAGGTCACTCTCCACACCTCCCTTCCAGGGAGCCTGTGCAGCCCGCCACTGCCAGGACTCCGGGATCCAGGGACAACTTCCCCGGGAGAACGCACGGTGCGCCTCAGGCTGGTGCAACGTCACGCAGGCCTCTGACGCCACAGGCTTGACCCGCCTCCGTACCCCTCCCACCCCCCGCCGGAGGGACCCTGAGTCCCCGAATCAGCGGCTCCTTTAACCCCGTCCTGACTGAGCGAAGAACAGACGCCCTCCGGCGACCTACACGCAGAGGCAGGGCCACATCCAAAGCTGAACCACGGGAGCTGTGCGAACAAAGAAGAGAAAGGGAAATCTCTCCCAGCAGCCTCAGGAGCAGCAGATGAAAGCTCCACATGTGTATGCTTCTGTGTGAGATTTTGTCTGTATACCTTTCCTTTCACCATTTGTCCTGCGGTTCTGACCGTCCGTTTTTTTTTTTTTTTCTTTTTTTTTACTTAAAAATATTTTTCTTAATTATTATTTTTTATTTTAATAACTTTAGTTTATTTTATCTTAATTTATTTTATTTTATTCTCTTTCTTTCTCTCTTTCCTTCTACTTTTTCTCCCTTTTATTCTGAGCCGTGTGGAGGACAGGCTCTTGGTGCTGCAGCCAGGCGTCAGGGCTGTGCGTCAGAGGTGGGAGAGCCAACTTCAGGACACTGGTCCACAAGAGATGTCCCAGCTCCACGTAATATCCAACGGTGAAAATCTCCCAGAGGTCTCCATCTCAACACCAGCACCCAGCTTCACTCAACGAGCAGCAAGCTACAGTGCTGGACACCCTATGCCAAACAACTAGCAAGACAGGAACACAACCCACACATTAGCAGAGAGGCTGCCTAAAATCATAATAAGTCCACAGACACCCCAAAACACACCACCAGACGTGGACCTACGCACCAGAAAGACAAGATCCAGCCTCATTCACCAGAACACAGGCACTAGTCCCCTCTACCAGGAAGCCTACACAACCCACTGAACCAACATTAGCCAGTGGGGACATACACCAAAAACAACAGGAACTACAAACCTGCAGCCTATGAAAAGGAGACCCCAAACACAGTAAGTTAAGCAAAATGAGAAGACAGAAAAACACACAGCAGATAAAGGAGCAAGGTAAAAACCCACCAGACCTAACAAATGAAGAGGAAATAGGCAGTCTACCTGAAAGAATTCAGAATGATAGTAAAGATGATCCAAAATCTTGGAAATAGAATAAATGCAAGAAACATTTAACAAGGACCTAGAAGAACTAAAGAGGAAACAAGCAACAATGAACAACACAATAAATAAAATTAAAAATACTCTAGAAGGGATCAATAGCAGAACAATTGAGGCAGAAGAATGGATAAGTGACCTGGAAGATAAAATAGTGGAAATAACTACTGCAGAGCAGAATAAAGAATAAAGAATGAAAAGAACTGAGGACAGTCTCAGAGACCTCTGGGACAACATTAAACACACGAACATTCGAATTATAGGGGTCACAGAAGAAGAAGAGAAAAAGAAAGGGACTGAGAAAATATTTGAAGAGATTATAGTTGGAAACTTCCCTAACATGGGAAAGGAAATAGTTAATCAAGTCCAGGAAGTACAGAGAGTCCCATACAGGACACATCCAAGGAGAAACACGCCAAGACACATAGTAATCAAACTGTCAAAAATTAAATACAAAGAAAACACATTAAAAGCAGCAAGGGAGGGGCTTCCCTGGTGGCGCAGTGGTTGAGAGTCCGCCTGCCGATGCAGGGGACATGGGTTCGTGCCCCGGTCCGGGAAGATCCAAATGCCGCACAGCAGCTAGGCCCATGAGCCATGGCTGCTGAGCCTGCGCGTCCGGAGCCTGTGCTCCGCAACGGGCGAGGCCACAACAGTGAGAGGCCTGCGTACAGCAAAAAACAAATAAAAATATAAAAAGCAGCAAGGGAAAAACAACAAGTAACACACAAGGGAATCACCATAAGGTTAACAGCTGATCTTTCAGCAGAAACTCTGCAAGCCAGAAGGGACTGGCAGGACATATTTAAAGTGATGAAGGAGAAAAACCTACAACCAAGATTACTCTACCCAGCAAGGATCTCATTCAGATTTGATGGAGAAATTAAAACCTTTACAGACAAGCAAAAGCTGAGAGTTCAGCACCACCAAACCAACTTTACAACAAATGCTAAAGGAACTTTTCTAGGCATGAAACAAGAGAAGGAAAAGACCTACAATAACAAACCCAAAACAATTAAGAAAATGGGAATAGGAACATCCATATCGATAATTACCTTAAATGTAAATGGATTAAATGCTCCCACCAAAAGACACAGACAGGCTGAATGGATACAAAAACAAGACCCATATATATGCTGTCTACAAGAGACCCACTTCAGACCTAGGGACAGATACAGACTGAAAGTGAGGGGATGGAAAAAGATATTCCATGCAAATGGAAACTAAAAGAAAGCTGGAGTAACAATTCTCATTTCAGACAAAATAGACTTTAAAATAAAGACTATTACAAGAGACAAAGAAGGATACTACATAATGATCAAGGGATCGATCCAAGAAGAAGATATAACAATTGTAAATATTTATGCACCCAACATAGGAGCACCTCAATACATAAGGCAAATACTAACAGCCATAAAAGGGGAAATCGACAGTAACACAATCATAGTAGGGGACTTTAACACCCCACTTTCACCAATGGACAGATCATCCAAAATGAAAATAGATAAGGAAACACAAGCTTTAAATGATACATTAAACAAGATGGACTTAATTGATAGTTATAGGACATTCCATCCAAAAACAACAGAATACACATTTTTCTCAAGTGCTCATGGAACATTCTCCAGGATAGATCATATCTTGGGTTACAAATCTAGCCTTGGTAAATTTAAGAAAACTGAAATCGTATCAAGTATCTTTTCCAACCACAACACTATGAGACTAGATATCAACTACTGGAAAAGATCTTTAAAAAATACAAACACATGGAGGCTAGACAATACACTACTTAATAACCAAGTGATCACTGAAGAAGTCAAAGAGGAAATCAAAAAATGTCTAGAAACAAATGACAATGGAGACATGACGACCCAAAACCTATGGGATGCAGCAAAAGCAGTTCTAAGAGGGAAGTTTATAGCAGTACAATCCTACCTTAAGAAAGAGGAAACATCTCGAATAAACAACCTAACTTGCACCTAAAGCAATTAGAGAAAGAAGAACAAAAAACCCCCAAAGTTAGCAGAAGGAAAGAAATCATAAAAATCAGATCAGAAATAAATGAAAAAGAAATGAAGGAAACGATAGCAAAGATCAATAAAACTAAAAGCTGGTTCTTTGAGAAGATAAACAAAATTGATAAACCATTATCCAGACTCATCAAAAAAAAAGGGAGAAGACGCAAATCAATAGAATTAGAAATTAAAAAGGAGAAGTAACAACTGACACTGCAGAAATACAAAGGATCATGAGAGATTACTACAAGGAACTCTATGCCAATAAAATGGACAACCTAGAAGAAATGGACAAATTCTTAGAAATGCACAACCTGCTGAGACTGAAACAGGAAGAAATAGAAAATATGAACAGATCAATCACAAGCACTGAAATTGAGACTGTGATTAAAAATCTTCCAACAAACAAAAGCCCAGGACCAGATGGCTTCACAGGCGAATTCTATCAAACATTTAGAGAAGAGCTAACACCTATCCTTCTCAAACTCTTCCAAAATATAGCAGAGGGAGGAACACTCCCAAACTCATTCTACGAGGCCACCATCACCCTGATACCAAAACCAGACAAAGATGTCACAAAGAAAGAAAACTACAGGCCAATATCACTGATGAACATAGATGCAAAAATCCTCAACAAAATACTAGCAAACAGAATCCAGCAGCACATTGAAAGGATCATACACCATGATCAAGTGGGGTTTATTCCAGGAATGCAAGGATTCTTCAATATACGCAAATCAATCAACGTAATATACCATATTCACAAATCGAAGGAGAAAAACCATATGATCATCTCAATAGATGCAGAAAAAGCTTTCAAGAAAATTCAACACCCATTTATGATAAAAACCCTCCAGAAAGTAGGCATAGAGGGAAGTTTCCTCAACATGATAAAGGCCATATATGACAAACCCACAGCCAACATCGTCCTCAATGGTGAAAAACTGAAACCATTTCCACTAAGATCAGGAACAAGACAAGGTTGTCCACTCTCACCAGTATTATTCAACATAGTTTTGGAAGTTTTAGCCACAGCAATCAAAGAAGAAAAAGAAATAAAAGGAATCCATATCGGAAAAGAAGAAGGAAAGCTGTCACTGTTTGCAGATGACATGATACTATACATAGAGAATCCTAAAGATGCTACCAGAAAACTACTAGAGCTAATCAATGAATGTGGTAAAGTAGCAGGATACAGAATTAATACACAGAAATCTCTGGCATTCTTATACACTAATGATGAAAAATCTGAAAGTGAAATTAAGAAAACACTCCCATTTACCATTGAAACATAAAGAATAAAATATTTAGGAATAAACCTACCTAAGGAGAGAAAAGACCTGTATGCAGAAAATTATAAGACACTGATGAAAGAAATTAAAGATGATACAAATAGATGGAGAGATACACCATGTTCTTGGACTGGAAGAATCAACATTGTGAAAATGACTCTACTACCCAAAGCAACCTACAGAATCAATGCAATCCCTATCAAACTACCACTAGCATTTTTCACAGAACTAGAACAGAAGATTTCACAATTTGTATGGAAACACAAAAGACCCCGAATAGCCAAAGCAGTCTTGAGAACAAAAAAACAGAGCCGCAGGAATCAGTCTCTGTGACTTCAGACTATACTTCAAAGCTACAGTAATCAAGACAGTATGGTACTGGCACAAAAACAGAAATATAGATCAATGGAACAGGATAGAAAGCCCAGAGATAAACCCATGCACATGGTTTATGGTCACCTTATCTTTGATAAAGGAGGCAAGAATATACAGTGGAGAAAAGACAGCCTCTTCAATAAGTGGTGCTGGGAAAACTGGACAGGGACATGTAAAAGTATGAAATTAGAATACTCCCTAACACCATACACAAAAATAAACTCAAAATGGATTAAAGACCTAAATGTAAGGCCGGACACTATCAAACTCTTAGAGGAAAACATAGGCAGAACACTCTATGACATAAATCACAGCAAGATCCTTTTTGACCCACCTCCTAGAGAAATGGAAATAAAAACAAAAATAAACAAATGGGACCTAATGAAACTGAAAAGCTTTTGCACAGCGATGGAAACCATAAACAAGACCAAAAGACAACCCTCAGAATGGGAGAAAATATTTGCAAATGAAGCAACTGACAAAGGGTTAATCTCCAAAATTTAGAAGCAGCTCATGCAGCTCAATAACAAAAAAACAAACAACCCAATCCAAAAATGGGCAGAAGACCTAAACAGACATTTCTCCAAAGAAGACATACAGACTGCCAACAAACACATGAAAGAATGCTCAACATCATTAATCATTAGAGAAATGCAAATCAAAACTACAATGAGATATCATCTCACACCGGTCAGAATGGCCATCATCAAAAAATCTACAAACAATAAATGCTGGAGAGGGTGTGGAGAAAAGGGAACACTCGTGCACTGTTGGTGGGAATGTAAATTGATACAGCCACTATGGAGAACAGTATGGAGGTTTCTTAAAAAACTACAAATAGAACTACCATATAACCCAGCAATCCCACTACTGGGCATATACCCTGAGAAAACCATAATTCAAAAAGAGTCATGTACCAAAATGTCCATTGCAGCTCTATTTACAATAGCCAGGACATGGAAGCAATCTAAGTGTCCATCAACAGATGAATGGATAAAGAAGATGTGGCACATATATACAATGGAATATTACTCAGCCATATAAAGAAACGAAATTGAGTTATTTGTGGTGAGGTGGGTGGACGTAGAGTCTGTCATACAAAGCGAAGTAACTCAGAAAGAGAAAAACAAATACCGTATGCTAACATATATATATATATATGGAATCTAAGAAAAAACAGGTCATGAAGAACATAGGGGTAAGACGGGAATAAAGACACAGACCTACTAGAGCATGGACTTGAGGATATGGGGAGGGGGAGGGGTAGGCTGTGATGAGGTGAGAGAGTGGCATGGACATATATACACTACCAAGCTAGTGGGAAGCAGCCGCGTAGCACAGGGAGATCAGCTCGGTGCTTTGTGACCGCCTAGAGGGTGGGAGAGGGAGGGTGGGAGGGAGGGAGACGCAAGAGGGAAGAGATATGGGAACATGTGTATATGTATAACTGATTCACTTTGTTATAAAGCAGAAACTAACACACCATTGTAAAGCAATCATACTCCAATAAAGATGTTAAAAAAGAAGAAGAAAAAAAAAAAGCAAAGTTCCATAATCACACACACAAAAAAAGTATTGTGGATTCATGAGTGTCCAGGGATGGATCCTTGAGACTGAAACATTTCCACCTCTCTCACAGCTCCCTCTGCCTACTTAAGCTTTGGTTATTTCATGATAACCAAGTGGGCAGCTTATAAGTGGGACCACGAAACAAGAAATTACCTTTGACAATCCAGTGCATCGCTACCAGGACATCACAAACTGGTCATCTGTGGGCCAGATGTGGCCTGCAAATGTTTTATTTAGCCAAAAGGAAAATGTTTCAAATTTTAGTTGGTTTCCAACATTTAGAAATCAGATGTTTATATAAAAATATGGATTCTGAACTTGGGTTGAGATACCGGAAGATAACAGTTTCTGAAAGGGGACAACTGACTGGGCCCGAGCAGTGTCTGTTCTCGTCTGTGTCCCCCGCTGCTCCCCATTATAATACACAAAGTGGGGTTCACTCACATCCCTTCCTTCCCCACTAAGCCTTGCGTTTGCCCACGTTCTCTTAAACAGTGAGGTTTGTGAGAAGAAGACATGCTTGGCTACAGAAGCATCTGGTTTTCCCTTATTCCTTTGCTTCTCCATTAGCATCGATAATTAAGTTTGGGATCAGTTCTCTTTATGTCTCCTTGTCTAAAATGGAAACTTTTGTTAAGAGCTATCTAGACATTTCCAATCTAATTCTTGTAGTTCATTTGTGCTAGGCAATAAGATAATGTTCCCTGGTTTTAAAAAAAGTCACCTAGTATTCAAACATGGGTAGAGGACATGGCTGGATGTTTTACTGTTGATCAAAATATGCCAGCAGTGTTTGTTTAAGAAGAGGATTCATTTAGTCCAGAAGAAATGCTCCCTTACAGGCATCTAAAAAACTAAATTTTCACCAGTAACCACTAAGTGGAAAAACAAAATTGGTATTTCCCAAGTGTCCTTTTTGAAAAGTGATCCAGATTATGAAATCAGGCTCTGACACAATGAGAGAGCAGACAAATCCTACCTAAGGCATTGTGAAGTGAGGCAAAGGCAGCAAAGTACAACTTACTGTAGATGGCCAGGGCACAAAGGGCTAGGGCTCACTGGCTACCAGAGGGTCTGTGAAAGAGACGCCACACCCCGTCCTGGCCACCATCATGTTTCCAAAAAAGACAACCCAGTACATCTAGCCAAATACTACATTTTGACTTCACTGATCCAACAGATTTGGTGATGACTTAGAATGTATGTTAGGATCTCTCAATGTGTTCAGTTTTTCATTATTTAAATAAGCACCACTGTATGTGGCCAGAGACCCCAGGTGTCTGGAGAAGGTGTCAAATCTGCCTGGATCCTGGGATGGTCCCTAAAGTTGCTCTATTGGGTCGGCATCGGAAAAGAACAACCAGAGATTCCTACTAGGGCAAGGACCCTAGGTCATCTAGTCCCCAAAAGCCACAGGGACCCTCCTGAGACATCTCTTACTGGTTAGCTAGTTTCCACCTGGAGAACTCCTGGGATGGAAGCTTCAATGGTTACCGTGTGTACATACGTCACACCTACAGTTACAACCGCATCATTATGCTCCTAACTCTTCTGGCTTTTTCTTTATATGAAGTTGAAACATTGTTCCCTGAACTTTATCCACAGGCCCCAGGGCTTCCCTCTGAAGCAAAAGAGAAGAAACATGTCAAGTCTGCCAGAAGGTCTATATTCAGTTAGAAAATTCATTTAGGCCAATCTCCTAAACATATGATTTTAAATGGCATATTACATTATTTTTATTGCTTTTGACCATCTTTCTTCATTTACAACATTTCTGTCTGAAACAATTAAATCAGTGTTCATAGTGTCCTGCATCTTGTAAGCACACAAAAGTACGCATGTGTGATGGCAGAAGATAATGTTTTACAGAATATTTTGGTTTTCTAGATCACGTGAGGTAGCATTTATGGCACCCTACAAGGGCATGTGAATTAGCTTCTTTTCTAGGAAGTTCTAAGGTATAATTGTGACTTGAAGCTCAGTCTATATTGGCCCCAAAGTGTAGCATTTTGATGTCGACTTTATTCATCCCTTCAAAAACTATTAATACTTCTTTGTTGAGGACCCGCTGTGTGCAGGCAATGTTCTAGAAACTGGGATCAAAGTGGTGGGTAATACAAAGTTCCTGCCACACAGAGCTGACATCCCTGGGTGAGACGGGCGCTGAAAACACATGAATATCAGCAGCCGGTGTGAGATGCGCTGTGGGGAAAACTGACCAGCACCTGGGGGCGGGGGAGGGGGCACTGGGCGTGTCAGTGGGCAGCTGCGCAGGAAGTGGGGGAGGAACGCTTTCACAGCTCTTCTCCCTCGGGCCTTGGGCTGGGTCTCCAGGCCTCCAGAACACACCGGGCGCATGTCAGAGCCCTGGCTCGTCGCTGGCGCTCGGTGAACGTTCATGTATCAGTATTCAGTCTGTTATGAGGCTGCTGTGCAGATGCCAATCAAACAGGCCCTGCCTTGGTGAGAGGCGCCTAGAAGTGAGCGGTAGAAGATACAAAAGGTAAGAGAGGCAAAAAGTGCTCTCAGGGCCCCGAGGAGGGCGACGGTGTGATTAGAGGAAGTTCACGGGTTGGACCTTGGAGGTCGTGTAAGATATTTAACAGGCCTCGGCGTTTAGGTAGAGAGCTTTGTAGCTACTGAAGTAACAGAAAAACCGAAGCCATTTATTCCAACAGTGGCCCTAAAAGAAGGGCAGCAGTGGTTCTGAAGGTTTGGTTAATTTCATGAGTGTTGAAGGTAATTAACAAAAGGCTGTAACTTTTACCTGCATTCCCTAACTTATATTATGCACGTTTTGTATTCATCAAAATAGTCTTATTGCCTTCTTTGATTCAACTGAAAAGCACACGCTATACTTCTGAACTTTTAATGCTAATAAGACATCATTTTTATCTGTTTTGTATTAGTTCCTCTAACATTTCACTTGGAAACTGGTTGTGCTGCTAAGTGTTTGAAATGCTCTAACCCAGGAACAGTGCTCGACAGGTGGGTAAGTATGGTGGGACCAGGCTGAGGACAGCCTTGAATGCTATTTGAAGGAGCCGTTTGATGTTTCCATCTGCCAGTCAACTGGTCAATCATTCCCCTTTCACCTATTTTCTGTCTATCTGCCCTGGGTCCTGAGACAAAAAGGATTTAAGGCAGATAGGAAAGATATAAATGCATAGATAAAAATAAGCATAAAAAGAGTGGATGAGAAAAGCAGAACAATGTAAAAATAAAGACAAAAAAAAAAAAGAGACAGAGAGAAATCCAGGAAAACAGCTAGAATAACAAATGTGTGCTGCAAAGACCTACCCACATGGGCTATAAATTTCACTCTAAGCTTTCTGGCAGCCAACACAAGTCTTATGGACTTGATGCACAGCCCGTAAGATCAACACAGGTACTTATTTTGGAGATTAACCCTTTAGCAGACGTGTGAAAGAAAAGGCCTTCTGGGAAATCCTTCTGCTGGATTTTCCAGGTTACTATTTGATGGTGTTCTGCTAATAATTTTGCCCAAACAGGGACACTTCTGAGAGTGAAGGGAGGGGCACTAACAACAGTGACATGGCCTCCACTGGTCGTCAGGAGGTATCATCTCAGGCTCTTGTTGGGGAAACTGGGGCACATGCTTACGCTATCGACTCAGTTCTTCTCTCGAAACTTAAAAAAAATACCTTGGTAAACATTTTGTTACATCTCCAGCAGTCTGTCTCCTTTTCTGCCAGTGGCCTGTTTTTGGATTATCAACGTGGCGCCTCCTAGGAACTCTCTGAGGACATTTCCAGTGAGACTTCACAGCAGTAAATAGAAGTGATCATGCGAATGTTTCTCCTGGGATTTCTGTTTCTGATGTTCAGTCTGAGGCCTCCCTTTCACATTTCTTTTGTGTCTCCGTGATCTCTGGTTGGCTGCTGCCATGTGGCGGGGAGGGTCCTGTTCAGGAGTGCACCCCCTCGCGGTGGTCACAGACGCTAAGAGGCTGATGCCAGATCCCAGGGGTGAGCAGGGGCCCAGTGATGCCAGGTCCTGATGGTGGGCCGGGGCCCAGTGATGCCAGGTCCTGGGGGTGGGCAGAGGCAGCAGTTAGCCGCCGTCCTTGGCACTTGGGCTCCTTGTCTTTGAGAGCACTCAGGGCACAGCCCCACTTCCTGCTCCGGCCAGTGTCCGCTCCGGGAGACCCCCACGGCCAAGTGCCTCTTTAACTGTCCAGGGCAAATATATTAGCCCACAGCTGTTGGAGCAGGGGCTGGGCATCCCCTCTCAGCCCCTTAACTGAGGCTATCTTAGTCCATGATGACCTTCAGCTCCCATCCTCTGTCGCCTCCGATCTGATCTGAATTCTGGGAAAACAAACTTTAACGTTTCGGTAACCGTGTCTTTCACTGATCATGCCACGTATCCTGGTTGTTGGCTTCCATGTTCAATGTGGTCCATTTATGTGTACTTTTCAAAAATCCTTCCAGGTCCTGTTCCACAGATGGTCTCCTTTTCGGTGGCCCAGGAGAGTCATTTATTTTTTACTGTTTTGTTTCCTCTATCATTTTACTTAGAAAAGAGAGAAATGTATGTGCCCAGGAAGACATTGGGCAGAGAAATAATCTTTAGAAAGCTGGTACTCGGGAGGGAAATGGACTGGTCAGAGGGAGACCCTGAAGGCAGACTGGCGAGTAAAGGCTGTTACCACCTAGAGTTAGGGTGCGGGAGGAAAGCAGTGGATGGGTCTAGGGGCACTGCTGTTGCATCAAATAACATTGTCTATTTTTCATGGACATTTCAAGCAGCACACTACCAGGATATGACCTCCATTTTGCAGAAAAGTTTGCTGGCATCCGGCACCAGCCCACTTCAGACACTTGCTGGGTGACAGGGAAGTGCTAGCTGGGAAAGTGAGAAGTTCTGTTCCTTTGGTTGTTATCAGGGAGCAGTAGTGCTCCTACGGAGGGTACGCCTGGGGGCTGGCAGCGTCTACTGATGAGCATAGCGTCTTCCAAAGCATCTGTGTAACGATGCTCGTGAGGCCACCTGCCTCGAGAACCCCTCTCCTTGCTCCTGGAAACTGCAACCTCGAAGGGAGTAGCTCCAGATGTTTGAGACACTGAACAGATGGTCTCACTCTCAGACACACAAGCAATGCTCCAAGGAGTTTCAAACCCAGTTCCAAACATTCACCTGGACAAACCCACAATTAAAAAGGGCAGCCCAGGTTAATGCCTTGGAAACTTGGATTAAGAGATGTCTAGAGGATTAGGTAGTTTACAGAACCAAACCATTTGTTTTCCCCTTTCACATCCTGTTGTTGAGACTTGCTATCAGCCTACATGTTTGAAGCTAATTAACAGACTTTCCTCAATGATGCAGAGTACTTATTATTAACATTATTTATTAATTTATTATATTCCTTGTAATGATAACTGTTATATATTGTTAGCATTATGTTATTATTATTATCATTTAGCTTTGGGGCTCCTCATTTATAGTTGGATGTGAGTGATTTGAAATAATCTGAATAGAAGCAGCATATATAATTCCTACGTTGGGTCAGGACATAGCTTAGCTGCACACTGTAGGAGTGAGTGTGAACCAGAGTTACCCCAGGTCTCTGAAGGGATCTGGGTCTTTCTTTTCCCCCATCCAAAGATGCACAACAGACAGAGCTGTCCTTCAATCGGGAGTTCTGGGCAGCAGCCTTCCCTTGGGAGACCTTCTGTGGTGGTGTCAGGATTGTAGCCATTTCTGTTCCTTCCAGTCACGGGGTCTCCACGAATGTTCCTTCACAAATGCACATTTCTGTTCTCTGAAATGATGTGTTGTCTCTTTCACCTCCCCGACCACAATGCTTTTAAGACGGTAGCGCCCTGTAAGAAAATGTGCTTTACTTCATTCTGTAGGACAAGGTGAGCTCAGGATGGACCTCAACCTCCAAATATGTCCCATGTCAGACAGTTTCCTCATGAGGGGCGTACTCTCTTCTTTCAGGGGATGACACCACACGTGACAGGTGCGTGGCACGTGGGCATCCCTCCCCCCTCACTGCTACACGAGGCACACGGGACACAACAGTTGTTGACAACATTCTTTCTCACCTAACCTTGACCTGAATCCTTCTTATCCACTGTGCCACGGCCAGCAGCTTCCGGTCAAGGGGAACTGGGCTGCAAGACTGACTCTGATTTTCCACCTGGCCTTCTCCGCTGCCCCATTATGAACAAGACTCCAGGTGCACTCAGGTGGCACAGACGCACAGCCATGTGCGTTTTGCCACTTAATTATGGTTCCCAAGGGCAGGATGCGGCCGGGGTAGCTGGCAGCACTGGGTGTCTGAAGGAGTAAAGGCAAAGAGGGGACATGGCACGGAAAGAGGAAATATCAAAGAAAAGGGGAATATGTGGTTACTTCCTAACACTGCCAAGACCCAGCTGTGGAGGCCCCTTAGGCAGAGCCACCCTTGAAGTCACCAGCTGCTTCACTGCCACGCCTACCTGATGGTTGGTTAATGTTCTGAGACTGTGGCAGCCATGCTCCCTTCTGGAACTTTCTACCCTGCTAGTGTAAGCAGAGACCCAGGGCTCCCAGCTCCAGCTTGTGAGGGTTGAGGGCATCTGTTCATCTGGAGGCACTAAGTAAGGGATGTGACTTAATTTCATGGAAGCTAACCCTCTGTGGCCTCAGCCCCAACCCCTGGATCCTGAGTTAGTAGCCAGTAAATATCTAAGACATTCTTAATTGATTGATAAGGTGATGATGACAGTTGTGATCACAACATTAGATAACATTTATTAAGCATTTGCTATGTATCAGACACCAGGCTAGGCTCTTTACATGCATTCTCTTGATTAATCCTCCTGACTTGATGAGATAGTACAGTTATTCCCCTGATTTTCCAGATGAGGAAATGGAGGATTTAGCAAGCTTAACTGTCACGCCTGAGTCACAGAGCCAGTAAGTGGCAGAGCCTTGAGTCCAGCCCAGGCCTTCGGACTCTGACTTCACTGCCCCGTCACCATCTTTTCCATGTTTCTTGATGGCAGCAAACCTGGCAATGGTAGAGGCCCCCGGGAAAACTTAATAGTAAGGGCAGTAATCAGGACACAGTCATTCACTTTATTATCAGCTTGGGTCCTATTTTGTTTCAATTTGACTTCAAGATGGAGAAACCTGTCTTGATAAACTAGGCTGCTGACGCGATGACCTTAAGAGCAGCTCCTACATCAGGGTTTCACAGGGGGAGGGGGAGGGTCAGTGTGCAGCACGAGTCACTACTGCAGGTTGTTTCTCTCCTCACTCAGAATGGGAAGGAAATGTTCTAGTTCTCTCGTTTGTTCCAAGAAAAAGATGTTCGTTCATTTATTTTTAAAAATATAAAAAATGTTTCAGATGAAGCTGCACACACCTGATTCACACACGGGGCCCGTTTTCCTGGTGGTATTTAGATGTTTCCCAGAAACAGGGATGGTGGAGTCCTCCTGACAAACTTATAGGGAAATGAATCGTGTTCCTGGGCTTCAGTTTCAAGAGGAAAGTCCACTTCTCTACACAGAGGCTGTGATCATGAAAACTCAAGAGTTCATGAACCGGGTGCTCTGACTCAGTTGTTCAGGGTCGAGTTTATTTGGGGAGGAGAAAACCCAACCGCTTGTCACAGCTCCGTGAAACGTGGGGATTTATTTCGCCCAATGACCTGGAAGAATTCCTGGAGGAAATGGACACTGGAGCCGTCTTCTTCCTCTAACACGTCAGAGTTACCTTCCAAAGACACCGTCTGCATCCCACTACTTTCCCAGGGGACCCTCTCCTGCCTTCTGGAATGTGGTAAAACCGTTAAGAATGGTCTCTGGCACACAGCCTACCGTGGCTGCCCTTGGTTCTGCATCCCCGAGAAGAACAGCAATAGAGGTTTCTGTCCTCTCTTTCTTATTTGAGAAGGTGATATGGGTCTCGGGCGGGGGGAGTCGCTGTGAGTTGAGTTGTGTCCCCCCAAAGATGTGGTGAAGTCCTAACCCCCGGCGCCTGTGGACAAGACCCTACTTGGAAGAAACTGTAACCAATTATTTGTAAATGTGACCAAGGTAAGAGGAGGCCGCTTGGGGTTCGGGGGCCCCGTGACTGGCGTCCTTGCGAGGAGAGGGTCTGGAGGCAGGCACAGGATGGGGGGAGGGGCTCAGAGCAGACCCTCCCCCCTGCTTCCAGGAGGGACCAGCCCCGCAGCCCACAACCCGCTTTCAGACTCCGCCTCCAGGGCTGTGAAAGAATCAGTTTCTGCTGCTTTAGGCCAGGCAGCCACGGCAGCCCCAGGAAACTCACACAGAAGGTGAGTGCATTTCTCTTTGGCGATAAGATTGGGCTTTTCCAGGACTGGAGGGTGCGGGTCCCAGGCTTCTGATGCAGGCGACCCCAACAGCTGAGGAGTCAAGCGCCCGTCCCAGGCACTGGTCTCAGGGTGAACCCACAGTCACATCCACGCTGCCCGGGCGAGCTTACCACTGCCAGTTCAACCCTCCTGAGAGGGGATAAAAATCAACCCTTGCCTGAGAGGAACCTTGGAGGATGTAGGGGAGTTCATCAGGCAGTCAGAGACAAAAGCATGGAACTGGGGAACACTGAGTTTAGGGAACTCTAAGTAGGTCTGTTTGTGATAAGAGTAAAAATTGCAAGGTGTCAGAAATGGGAATATGTTATCACAGAATATTCAGTATAGTATAGGTAAAGTACTGTGTATATGTTCATCCCAATCTCCTAATTTATCACTTCCCCCCACGTTCCCCCTTTGGTAACCGTAAGTTTGATTTCGAGATCTGTGAGCCTGTTTCTGTTTTGTAAAGAATCTGAAAAAGAATGGATTCACTTTGCTGTACACCTGAAACTAACACAACATTGTAAATCAACGGTACTCCAAAAAAAATGCATTTCAAAGGTTCAAAAAAAGCCAAAGGGAATATGAATGTCAAGTATTATACCATAAGAATGTACTTTTCAAATCGTAAGAAGCTGGACAAATATTAGGTATTTCTGCTACCCATCTCCCAGGGTCATTGAGACCAACTAAGCATGTAAACAACGGCTTACTGGTATACCCCAGAATAGATATGATTTCATTATAAAATGTTATGTCATAATACAATCTTTTGGATGCAGCTGGCTTCACTGCCAGACCGCAGAGATCTGGAAAGGAACCTAAACCTCTATATTAAATAGGTAGTGAGTTTCCACGAGGTTCTACTGAATATGGTTTACACGTCTCTTATGCAAGTATCTGGTGATCACCTAAAACCCATGCCATTTAGATACAAATATTGACACAGATAGATGGGATCTGGCTACGTAATGAGTGGATGTGAGCATTACAAACATTTCCGAGTCTTTACTTACCTATATTCTATTTTAATCTATGTTTAATCTAGCAGTGTGCAAAGGTATAAAAATAATGTATGTATTTTTAAGTGGTCGCATACTTAATAAAAATTACGAACTTGAAAATTACAAAAAAATAAAAAAGTGGCAAGCTTTGAGAAACCACAGAAGAAATGTTAATGAAAAATTAGAAAGTACATGATGATAAGACTAAATGAAACGCTACAGTGATGAGAAAGGACAAGACATACTACAGCAGAGCAACTGGACATTAAGAGAAGAACAATACACCAGAGGTCTAATTAAACAGAAGTACCGACTGCAAGCAGTTGATGAGCTATAATCCACTATGACGGCGTTACAACACTGAGCAGTACAGTGTAAGCTAAGGGGAGAGATCCACATCAGATAAACCTACCAGAAACGATCATAATAGAAGGTCCACAGGAAGGAGGAAGAAGCACTAAGTTTATACGGGGCTGTCACAATTTCACATCTGCTATGGTACCTAGCCCTTATGTCCTAATGTGGTGTGGGCCTGCGTCTGCTCTGACTGGGCCTCTATTTCAGCTGGTTGGGGTCCACCTTGCCCTAGTTATTAAATCCTTTGACCATAATCTCTGCCCAAGACGAATATTTGTAGTTCCCTTCATGATGGGCCAAACAATTTTGAGTGCGGGAGCATTCACAGATTTTCCTTTCCCTAAATGACCACAGAGAATTGTCCAGTTGCCCCTACATTTTCCCTCAGCCTAAAAAGGAGAGATTCTTGTTGTTGCTGTTATTCTGGTTGCATCTGAGAGGCCAAGTTAATACCCACAATAAAGTCCTGCAGGAGGAAGAGAAGTGAAACGTTGGTCCAAGGCTTTCAACAGTCTCAGAGCAGCTTTGGGACGTGAAAGAAATAAACAGGAGGGGACGTGGAGTTTAATAAACGTTGCTGTGAGCTACACACTGGGGTCTACGTTTATATCTACTGAGAAATGTGGGAAAATAAATTATTTTTGGATCGTAAATCGGCCTCTTACATGCATGCATCCATGAAGTGACCGCGATTCGCAGGCTGCAAAGACCCCTTCACACGACAACTCCTGCTGTTTCTCACTTTTCTTCTCACTTGCACTTTTGCCCCTCTGGGCTGCGTTTCACATTCTGACCCTACCCACACCTTTATCTGAAATGCTACCTCACATGTGAAGCTTTCCTCAAGGCTTCTTCACCAACAAAACACCCCAAGCAATCCAACCGGGTGTGTAATCATTTCTCCTTTGAAATGTCATTAAATCCACCTTCGCATCCCCAACGGCTGTTACCCCCAGTGCCTATGGTGTGAACTGGGTGTCTGCTCAGCTCTCCTCACCGCAGGATCAGGATTTGGCTTCAGAGTGCGCTAAGGCACTTAGTGCTGTAACTGTGTCCAAGCCGCAGCCGTAAACTGTAAAGTTGGCTGCTTCAGTCACCTCATCCATTCTGCGGTCTTTGTAAATTTACGTCTTTTTAGAAAATCCCTTTTTAAAAATGAGGTTTTGATTAGGCTTTAGGGGAAAGATTGATTTGGGCATACAAGTTACATTAGCCAGAAAATAGATTATTAATAGAAAAAATTTTAAAGAGCAGTTTTGTAGGAAAGAGGGCCAGTTTATGTTTATCTTAAGAGGCAATAGGCTAAATCTTTAAATAGGTTTTAAATGATTCAGAAAATCCTGAGGTGGCAACTTCATGATCAATAAAGAGTTAAGTTTCTTAATAAAATGGAACAGGGGATGGAGATCAGATCAGGTGGTCTCTGAGATCCTTCAAATTCCATGAATATGTTCCGTTACTAGTGGATCCAGGCATTTGTGGGGAGGGGCGCCCCATCCTTCTGAAGCTGAGATCACGGTGGTCTCAGGGGCCGAGTCATGTCTGTGACCTGGGATGGCTGTACGTGTTCTCTGCTTCTGTTTTCTTTCACAGTGACAACTGAGGACCTATCTCTTCACACAAAATATCCGCAGGCCACACAATACAAGCAGCTTTATAAAGAGAAAATGTCCTCAGACTGGCTGGGACACAAACATAAAAAGAAATGTTATCTCCCCTCAGGATGGAACGCTTTCAGGATGGGAAATCTGCACATGAACGACTGTTCAGTGATCTCTACGCACACTGTCCAAGTGGTCTCCCAACATGGGTGCCATTTTTATTTTGTTTTGTTTTTTGTTTTTTTTGCGGTACGTGGGCCTCTCACTGTTGTGGCCTCTCCCGTTGCGGAGCATAGGCTCCGGACGCGCAGGCCCAGCGTCCATGGCTCATGGGCCCAGCCGCTCTGCAGCATGTGGGATCCTCCCAGACCGGGGCACGAACCCATGTCCGCTGCATCGGCAGGTGGACTCTCAACCACTGCGCCACCAGGGAAGCCCTGGGCACCATTTTTACATCCACCGCACGGACATGGGAGCTTCCTTGCCTGAACCCAGGGCCACAGATGTCCTGGAAGAACCTTTCAATTTCAACCCTGGGCTGGAGTCTGTGAAAACTGGACAACAGAAGGCTGCCGTCCTCAGAACGAGGCCATTCCCACTAAACTCTGGATTGAGAAGACCCTGCAGAGCTTAGCAGAAGCTAAGGGAAGCAGAGAAAGAATTTGTTGATAGATAAGAGGCTGGGTTCTGTGAAAGATGACGATGGAGCAAATACTAGTGAAAGTTAGTAAGAACCCAAGAAAGAAATCCAAATCGTGACCACCTCGGCCAGTTACAACACGGGCCTTGAGGACCCCAGCTTACTCTCTGCCTCATATTTAAACCTATTTCTGGTACGTGATGTCTGCCCCTGTTTAGAGACCTTCCTTGAGGGAGGTTCTGTCACCTTTCCCACCCAACCATTCTTTCTAGGACGTTCTAAAGTTCTTCTTTAGATCGACTTCAATTTCCCCTTCTGTATCTTATCACGACCTTCCGCATTGTAAAGCCACTTCCTCCTTCGACAGGTAAGACTTCAGATTTCTGACCCTGCAACTCCTGTCAGGCTGCTGTCTCTTTCCCCTAGTGGGTCTGCTCACCACATTTCCCAATCTCTGAGCTCTATACACCTCTGCACTTCCCCAACGTGTAATATCATGACGGTCCTGCCCTGGGGCAACAGGTCTTGATGGCAAAAGAGGAGTGTGGTAAGATGAGCTTCAAGGGGACTGGGGGCTAGTGCTGCATTTCAGAACCGCCCCCGACCCCCCAACACACAATTTTCTCCCATCACATTATCCTAGGAGAATGTCTGGGACTGAGCTTGGTGAGGAGGGGCTGAGATTTTGGATGACAACGCTGATAAAAAGAGGCTGAGGTCCCGAGCTACTGAGTGGCTATCAAAGGCTATCAAAGGCAGTCTGATAAAGATTCTTCATTCTTCACCCAGACCCATAGGATTCAATGGTACCTGGTGTTGGCCTGTCTCTGCCCGTAGTGTACTTTCACCCCTTGAGATTATCTCAGTAGATCAAGCTCTTCTCTGAGATGTATTTTGCTACAACCATATTTATTATTTCTTACCTTTCCGTGTGTTCCTATCTTATCTTTTCAAGACATGAGGACAAGATGCAAAGATATTTCTTTGTGTCCACGATGGGACTTGGTCTACTATTTTGTATATGCTGACTGGTGTGATTAAGAACTTTCTAAAGTTTGGAATAAATTATCCATGAATTCGGTCGTAGGAAAAGAATTTTTTTCCTGTCTGAATCTTCTTTTATATTATCTCAATCCTTACATATGCTTAAGAATTTTTGAAATTGTTTTACTACCTTTACAGATGGCCTATGTCCATCAATGTGTAAGACACACATTTTTTTAAGCAAAGTGTAGGTGAACTTTGGGATTAACCGACACAGCATGTAGAAAGCACTCTGATAAGCTGAAACTCTTTATAAGATGTAAAATATCAGTAACACACCTGGCAGAGGTGATCCAGGAAGGCTGCTCCTGAGAGAGCCGACGTCCTCAGCTAGGCAGCCCTACCTGTCCCGGGATCACAGAGCTCCTGCTGGGTCCCAGGGGCGCCTTAGAAAGAGGTGCCACTCGGTGGCAGAACTCACCTTCGCACTTGAGCAGGAAGAAGTCGGCGCTGGGGCTGAAAGAGGCGCTGAAGTAGGCGCAGTCGTCCACCAGGTCGCAGGACAGGCACTGCCTGTTGAAGTTGCCCACCGTGTTGGCACTGCAGGGACAGGGAGCGGGCGGGGCTGTCACCAGGGGCGAGACCCTCGGCTCTGGCCCCCGCGCCCAGCACGCTGGCTTCTCTCCCGCGCAGTGATCTGGGGGCGCCATCCTCCCACCTGTCTCCCTGCTGGCACGCCTCGAGTGCTGGCTCTGCTGTCACCCTCCCATGGGGCCGTCCCTAAGGGCTGCCCCCCCGCCCCCCCACCAGGAGCGCTCAGCATGGCTGCTTCCTGGGAGTCATGCAGGCCCAGGCGTGTCCTGATGGGAGAGTCGGGTGTGGGGTATTATTTCTAGTGCCTCATCCCTCTGAGCAGGCGATTAGCACTTTAGGAACAGGAGCTACGTGTTCTGGATCTTTCTCTACCCTCAGAGCACCTGCCGCAGGGACAGGACAGGGCAGGGGCTCCAGAAACAGCAGCGGCGGGGGGCTCTGGCCGCTGCCACAGCCAGTGAGGGGTGCTGGGGGTGCTTCTCGCTCCTGCAGCTGTCACCCAGGACCGCTCTGGTCAAGCACAGTTTCACGTCAAGAAGGCCCAACATGTATTTCCAGAAGCTATAAGATACCAAGGCATCTTCCAATAAACCTGGAAGAAGTCCAGGTCTGAGTGTGTGGCGTGGGAAGGCTGCTAACGTGAAAGCGGTCTACAAGAGTGAAGACGCTTCACGGGAGACAGGACGGGTCAGAGGAAGCGCAGGCGGCCGGCCTCCACCTCCATCGCCTTGGCTAATTTGGTGACGGGCCTGGTGGGCTTATCCTGGTAGACAAGCAGAGAGGAGCCGTCCACAGAGGGGAGCGGACCTGTGACGGCGTGGATTTGCCGGGGTTTCCTCTGCCTCCGAAAGGCAGTGCCTCTCTCCCTCGTACAGCCCTGACTCAGCAGAGGGGCCGGCGGACGGGAAGGCGGCCGTGCACCCGATGGGGCTTCTCCGGCTCCCGGCGGTGGGGGAGGGGAGCCTGGCATGGGCTCCGTCCAAGCCACGAGGGCCACACGCACAGCGTCCTCTTAGGTGGCCCTCGTGCCCCCGCCTTCCCGTCTGCAGAACAAAGGGGTGGAGGTGACAGCGCCTCACGTCCTCCTCCGCTTCACTGGCAGAAAGCTCCTTGGGAGAACCCCGCTCCAGAAGGACCAGTTCTCCCTGGTGAGAGCGGGAACTGGGGCGGCGGGCAGGTCACGGGGTTTATGCTGACGGCGGACGGACCCTGGAGAACACCTCGTCCTCTGCAGGATGCAGAGGCCAGCCCTGCTTCCCCCGCTTCGAGACCTCGGAACGCAGCCAGCGCCCACGTGGCGGAGGCCGGGGCAGTAGGGCCGACCCCACCCCAGGCCACCCGTCCATTCTCAAAACCCAGTTCCCTCCTGTGAAACCCCGGCCGGGAGTGATCCTTCCAAGTTCGGCTTCGACTAAGGTGAAGGAAAGACTGTCAGACGTCTACCGAGGGAGAGACTCCGTCCGGCAAAAGCAGAAAAATACGATAATGCCTCCAATCTGGGGGCCTCAGCATCTTCGGTTATTTCTCCCCAGACTGTGTCACGTGTGCTGGCGCCTCTCTCTGCTGCCCCCCATGTACTGCTGACGGGTGTGACTCTGGAACGCGAAGCCTCTGGCGGGAGACCGCCGTGCGCGGGGGTCGGGGGACGCACCTGTACAGCTGGCGTCTCCTCGGCAAGTCCTCCGTGCTGAGGAAGTAGCTGCAAAGACCAGCAGGCGCACGGCGGTTAGGTGGCTGCGGGGCAGGTGTGTTTCCGCGCGCCAGGCTCAGCCTCCGCGGACCTCCCCGAGGACGTGCTGCTCAGGGCCCACAGAGAGAACGTTCCCGCCCGGGGCCGGCTCCACGCTGGACGCAAAGGCTGATCCCGGGACTCGGCAGCCGATGCCGGCCCGGGACCGCTGCGTGGGAACCCTGGTTCCCGCGGGGACTCCCCGACTGCCTGAGCTGGACGCTAGCTCTTCCTGCCACTGACCGCACAGCCTGGAGGAAGGCACTTGACCTCCTTCAGTCTTGACCCTACTTCTCTGAGAAGCAGAGAAAGCAGTGAACCTGCACCAGGACAGGAACAGCTGTCCTGAACGAGGCCAGGCTCACGACGCACTTGGGCCCACAGTGCCCTTGGGTCCCGCCCGGAACCAGCAAAGGCTCAGCCACCCCGCATGGCCACCGTCTCAGCCACAGGCCTGGCTGCAGGCCTGACGTCCTCACGGGGACCTCGAGACGTGGGACGCGGGGTGGTCGGGCGGGAATCTAAGGGCGCGCTTTCGTGAAGAAACTAGGGCCTCGGGGCGCTGCGCAAGAGGGAGAGTGCTGAGCACAGTGTGAGCGGAGAATAGAGAGGCGGCCCCGCGCACGCACACTCACATCTTACTCCGCTTCTCGTCGTAGGACAGGATCTTGGTCGCGTCCCAGTCCCCAGAGGTGATGGACTGGATGTTGTCATTGCTGCTGTTAGGCTGGAACACAGACGGGACACAGGGTAGGGGGGCTGGGCCCAGCTTCGCTTCTCGGCCCGGGGCCCTCGGACACAGGCTGACTACCTTCGGGCCGCAGCCCCGCCCCTTCTCTGAGCGCCCGTGGCTGCCCTGCGATCAACCAGCCCCAGACCACCAGCAACTCCCACCGTGAGCTCCGTGTTTTAAGCGTCAGTGCTTCCTACGCTGCTGCTATTGTTCCTTCACCATCTGTAAATCTGATTAGCGGGTCATTATCACAGGGGGGCGAGGAGGGAGGAAAGAGGAATATGGAGAAGTGGATGAGACACGGCAAGGAGACAGAGAAGGAATAAAGAAAGGGTGGGAGGGAGGGGAGGCAGGAAAGGATGAAGGAAGGAAGGGAGGAGGGAGGAGGGAGGGAGGGAGGAGGGAGGAGGGAGGAACCCCCCCCCCCCCCGATCGTCGTGATTCTCCACCGTTCTTCACGAGGCCGGCTTGAAAGCGTTTCCCGCGTGCTGTGCGTCTGCACACGTGGTCTCTCCCTAAGTGCCTCCCAGAGCAGAACAGTTATGACCACACATCACAACAGAAGGAGAAAGACGTGACCATCCCAACAGGAACGGGCTGTGAGATGCTGAGGCACGAGCCACAGGCCGGCTGTTCCAAGGGCAGGGGCCCCGGGCACGGGTGCAACGCGAATGCTGTTAAATCAGGCACGGAGCCTGAGGCTCACACTGTGGGGCACGGGGACCCCAGAAATGGCCTCGGGAGAAGGGAGAGCCTGTGCGGGCAGGACCAGGCAGGAAAAGCGGGCTGCCAGGGGTTCCGGAGGGCAGTGGGGGCCGAGGGGCTCCTGGGGAGGGGCCCCCCGGATTGGGGGGACCTGCCCCTGGTAGATGACTAATGGGTCCTCAGCCCATGCTGGTCACAGGGGTGAATCCGAGATGGGCTGAAGGGAACATCCCAGCATTTTAAGTCGTGACTGAAGTGATCCCAAATAAGAAACCAGGAATCTGGGGCCACAGCACCCAGGCCTTAGGAGTAAAGACCTGAATGTCAGCCCGTCTGTAGACGTTCTGTAAGTCACGCAATTAAGTGGCTTGAAAACGAAAACATCCGTATCTAAGTCTTTGAGTCAACGTGGTCCCTGTCCTGGAGCCACAGCCGAGTTTCCATTCCTGTTCTATCAAAGCTGCTCCATGTGGGACATTCTTGGAATTCTGCTTTGGAGATTGCCTTTTGGGTCATGTCACGAATATAAATCTTCTACTTTATATCCACAGAATATTTTTGATAACTTTTTTAAAAATAAAATTTTATTCACATGCCCTGATCTCCTAGACTCTGCTTCAACATGGAAGCCCCACTGACTGAGGCGGAGGGCCGTGCTGATGGGAGGCCCGCAGCCCCTCAGCGTCCTCCTAAGGGCAGGGTTCCCTGAGTGCAGCTCCGGGGTCCCACCCAGCGGGGAGGGGGCAGGGCCCGCTCTGCGGGACGTGGCATTCACCAGGCTGTCTGCTCTTTCCACACGCACCCACATGCAGCTCCCACATTCCCCGCGCAGTGATGCTCTGCTCTTATCCCGTGGCTGCAGCACAGGGAACGGCAGTGCATCTGGCTGACCATGGAGGTGGGATGCCCTGGGGCCACGAGGACACTGGGCCAGGCCCCCAGGACCCAGCAGAGGGAGGAAAGGCCAATGCGGGCGGATCGACAAACAAAGCGGTCTACACACACATGTCCTGTGCTCAGACCCAGCAATGGGTCTTCGTATTTTTGCGCAATTACAGGAGGCACGAACGCCACCCCTGCCCAGTCAGGACGGCTGGTTCATGAAGGCCCCGTCCGTCCCCACGTGGGAACCCGCATTCCAGTTTCAGGGCCCGGCTTCCCCCAGGGAGCACTTAGCTCCCCTGCTGGGGGGGGAGAAGGCCCCCAGGGCACCCCCCAGCAGAGCAGGAAACTAGGGAGCTCACCTGGGAGGAGGACACCATGATGTGGTAGAACTTCCCCTGACCCCCCTGCGGGATCGCTCGGACAAAGAAGAACTTCCGGCCGTCCTTGGAGAACACCGGCTCTTCGTTCTGCGGACGAAAGCCATCGGTTAAGTCTACAGACTGTTTTGAGGGGCTGAACCAGGATAAACTACATTTTGAGATACACTTTCCATGTAATCGCCAATGAGAGACGCAGCTGAAAGGCTAAAGGCTGTGTGGGGCCTTTAGTCTCCTCGGGAATCACGAGTCAAACCTCCAGTTTCCTCAGAAAATAATGAGGAATTCAGAGGAATTCAGAGCCAACTGCCTAAGCAGAGGCGGACACATGGGCGTCCCCTGGTTCACAGGACACCCAGCTCACCAAGTCAAACAGGAACTCAGCACTAGGAAAGTGCAGGGCTGGGCTCCCCGCTTACCTGTGGCCCCTGCAAAATTCTCCAGGGGCATTTTTTTAAAAACCATTTAAAAACTGAAACATAGTCGATTTACAATGTTGTGTTAGCTTCAGGCGTACAGTAAAGTGATTCAGTTATATATATATATATATTTTCAGATTCTCTTCCATTATAGGTTATTACAAGACAGTTCCCTGTGCTATACAGCAGGTCCTTGTTGTTTATTTACTTTATACATAGTAGTGTGTGTATATTAATCCCAAACCTCTAATTTATCTCCCCTCCAACCCCGCTATCTCCTCTGGTAACCATGTTTGCTTTCTATGTCTGTGAGTCTATTTCTGTTTTGTAAATAAGTTCATTTATATCACCAGGGCTGTTTACTATCTATCATAATTCTGAACAATCACAAACCTGATGTTGCCTAAAAATGAATTCTAGTCTTTCCATCCTGCCTTTTGTTCTTTTATTTAATAAAATCCACCTCATACTGAATAACCCACCAAGAAGACAAGAGAAAAGAAAGAAAGAAAACCCCCCAGCAAACAAGGACAGATTCTGCACGTTCTAGGACGCAGGTGAGAGCACACGCTATTCCCAGGGACTCACTGGGCTTATTACACGGCTTCCAACGAGAAGGAAGTTCCACACGGGCATTCACTAGATGGCACGTTTGCTTGGATCTACTGTCACTTTCCCCTGGAAACAAAGTCAGCATCCCCAGTTTTCCCGGGGGGAAGGATTCCAGGCTGCATTCAAAGCCAGCGCCTGCAGCATGTGTTGCTGCATCTTGGCCCGGCCCTCACCCCCAAAGCTGAGAAGCCACCGCTCAGCCCCCAGCCACCCGCTGCGGGTTGGCTGTCGCCTTAATAGGCAAGAAGGATGGGCGTCTCAGTTTAGGAAGCTCCAGCTTGAAAGTTTCCATCCGTGAACACCGATTAGTTGGCCACGATACACATTTTCTGATTCAAGGAGCGCCACGCTAACGTGAATGAGAACAAACGGTAAATAAACCCCAGCTGGCGCGAGGGAAACTCATTTCCCTGCAGTGAATGAATACATGCAAATATGATATGCCCAGAGAAATAAACCAACATGTGATTAAAGTGACATTTCATCTTCATGAATATTTGCAGTAAAATGAAACCTTTAATCTGCAAATATTTATTTTTCTATTTAGTGTTGGAAGTATGGTATTTAAAAATAGAGGAAATGGAAAAACCAGCAGTAAATCTGGCTTTTTAAATGTACTTTTATTTGCCAACTGCAGGATGGATACCGCAATACTGCTTCTGTTTTCTGGGGAAACGTTTGTACTTTTGGCAGAGAAATATACTATGAGTAAATATAAAAAATAATTAATTCAGGCCTGAAACATTGCTTTTACACTGAGAAGGACTCAAGCATTGCAATGTCATCTTTACATTGATCCTGGGAACATTCCACAGCCGGCAAGTGAAGGACCAGCCTTTGAACCTCTCTGAGACTTGGTTTCTCATGTAGTAGATGTATATTTAGTGAAAAAGTGCAATGACTTTTGACTCGGAGACCTGGATTTTAATCCTGGTTCTGACTTTCCTGGATTTGAGGAGAAGCGTTTCTAGCCCTCTGGGTAACAGGGTATTTATCGTACCAGGCCCTGCCTGGTTTCTCCACCTCCAATCGAGCAGATCTATGAAGAATGAGTCCTTTTTATTGGTGAAAGACTTTCCGTGAGCTATTTGTAGACTTTCTGCCCATTCTTTCTATGGTTCAGATACATTCATCTGGTCAATCTCCCTGCCTGAATTTTGAAATCACAAAACCAAGATTCTGGTTAAAGAAGAAAGATTGTCAGAAATTGACCTGCGGGAGTGACTCTTCAAACACAAAGATGGGTCCCGGGTTCTACCCCAAATGGCCTCGGGCCTGCTGGGCCCCTAGTGGACCTGCCCCAGGACCCACTTTGAAGGTCACGGCAGCAGTGATGGTGTGTGTGTGCGGTGGAGGGGCTGCCTATTTCTCCGGAGTATTCCCAGAGGAGACGGAACTTAGTGGGTCTTCACCCTCTTTTTGTGGGCTCGTGGGGGATCTTTGAGGGGTCCACGCTGAGGCCTAGGAAGGAGGTGGGAGGAAAACACGGCGGGGGGCGGGAAGAGAGGCTCAGACCACGGCCCCAGGACTGCCCTCACCCACCCCCGTTCCCCTGGCAACGAGCACTCAGAAGACCCCATGGTCTTTGCGCCCTGGGTCTCCCCAGGGTCAGCAGAACCGTCCAGAGCCCAGCCCTCTCCTCCTCTGATGCGGCCCTGGGCAGCGGGGGTGAGCCCTGCGGCCCCTTTGTGATGACGTGCATGAAGTGGCTGCCAGCAGCTTCCCCGGTGGCAGATGGCAGGTTGGCCTAAAATAAATTCCTAACTCGCCCCCCAGGACCTCACAGGGTCGTGAAGGATGCAGCAACAAGACAGCTTGTTTTTGAAAAAGAGGGTCCACAGATTGCTTTGTGAAAAATCTCTTCAAAAGGAACGTCATGAGAAACTGTTTGAAACCGGGTTTCCTACTGACCACGGCGCTGAAGGAACAGATGGAGACGCGGACTGAGCGGTGCTTGGCAGGGCGGGGCTCCGTGGGGTCCTGTGCCCGCCTTGGGGGCGGCTGGCACCCTGAGCCGCTGGCTGGACTATGTATGTTTCAAAGGCTGTTTAAAAATGCTAGCTGTTGCCTAATAAGTGCTTTAAAGTTTACATATTAAAAGTGTAAGAATTATACTTTTACTTTCTGCTGGTTTTTAAGTGCTGACTTGATTTTGTTTGGAACGACCTGGTTTCCCAAATCCAGGCTGCTAATCCGGTGCTTGGCTGGTGTTCTTAGGTGGGTGACGGCATGTGTGCTCCGAAAATACACAACAGTCTTGCCCACGGCAGTGTCTCTGTGTCCTGTCCGCAGAGCTTACGAGGACGACAGTTCCAGGCCCAAAGCACAGGTGACCAGTGGGGACATGGGTCCCGTGAGTGCCGGACAGGAAGGCAGGGGCAGGAGGGGACCCTCTGACCCTGGCTTTCCCACAGCCCTCTGCCCCGTGAGAAACAAGCCGCTGGCTGCTTTGGTAAGTCCATCCTCCCTCCTCCAACTCAGACACAGACCGCATGTGGCTTGAGGCCCAGTCCCGCAGCTGGGCCTCGGGGCCCCATGCATGCCCACCCCCAGCCCTGTGACGGCCCTTCCACATGCCCTGGGGACAGAGTCTAGGACTCCGCCCACATTCCACAATTGGGGATCCGTGCAGCTCTCTCCCTTTCTACACCAAGACATCTTGGAGAGCTGCTGCTCTAGCAGATTCATTTCTTAAAAAGTCGAGCATGACACAAACTAACATGTTAATACAAGTGAGCCCTTCATGGCATCCAGCACATTCACAATGTCGGGCAACCACCAGCTCTGTCCAGTTCCAAACCACTCCCATCACCCCCAGTCGAGCCCAGCCTCCATCAAGCTGTTATCCCCCACCCCAGATTCCCAGCCCCTGCAGCCACCAAACAGCCTCCTGCTCGTACTTTTGCTGACTTGGGCATCTCTCATAAGTGGAGTCACACGGCAGGCGGCCCCCTTTCACTCAGCATCGTGTTCTTGGCAGGGCTATTCACAGCACCAAAAGGCAGAAGCAACCTGAATGCTATCAACGGATGAATGAACCGTGGTACGTCCACGCCGTGGAACACCATTCCACCAGAAGGTGGCTGACATGCACTTTGTGGAAGTGGTGGATTGTTTTTGAAATCCACAAAGCCTAGCATGGTGCCTGGTACAATCCATACGTATTAGTTGAACAGATGACTACGTATATAATGGATTTTTTTTCTGACTCTTTCATCTCAACGTCTTTGGCATTTTGTGTGACTATAAGAGGAACGTCATATTACTTCTGATACTTGTGCTTGTATCATTGGTCCAGGTGGCATTCAAGAACTTCTCAGTGGAACTCCCCAACGAATACTTTAAGACTCCCAAGCACAATCTCATTCTGGATACTTCTCAGCATGGACTTGGCATCCAAACTTGGACATAGGAAAACCAAAGTGGCCACAGTGGGCCCTCCTCTTTTGTATCAGGCTGGCACAGAGCAGGAACAGGACATATTTAAAAGCAATCACGCCCACTGATGAGGGCACCACCCCTGAGATAACTGATGGGAGGCTGGGCCAGATTGCTGATTCCACAGATAACAGAGGTGCACACAGAGTTTCTAGCATGTTCTTGGAGAGCCACTGGGAACAGTCGCATTGTCCAGCTTCAGTTCCTTCCCATAAACGGAATCTGTCCCATCAATAAAGAAGCACACCCGTGCCCTCTCCACCATCATTCTGAGACTCAAACCCGATTAGATTTTTCCCACAGAATTTTCAGACGATTTTCATCCCATTCAGTAGGATAAGAAGGAAGTGAGCTTCCAAAACTTTCCACCTGTGCTTTCTAACCTCAGGGTGTGGAATGAGAAAAAAATAATTGAAGAAAGAAAATACCAGAGTCGAGAGTTTCATTTCTTGTGTGGGTTTAATTTTTCTGTCAGGGTGAGCACTGCAGGTCTCCTTTGATTCCCTCCAGTTCCTCAAGCCTGTTTCACGTGCATCCCTTATCCGAGGCGGGGACGGGAAATTCAGGGGAGGCTCTAAAGTCAGGTCCCCAGGAAGACTCAAGCTGAACTGCACGGAATCCACCTCAAAGGAGGCATCCACGACCCACGCCGAGAAAAACAGGAATGTCAGCCCCGTTCCATTTTCTTTGACTGAAGTAGGTTAAACCTAGGCAACTTGTTTGGACTCATCCTTTCAACGCACCAAAGGGACATCACCTAACTGAGAACTGAGATCTCACTGAACACCGCATGTTCTCAAGAGCAGGGATTTTCCAGCCCTCTTCCATGGAGGCCACAGTTCTCCAGCGGTGCTGGGGCCGCAGGGAAGCCAGGTGGGCTGAGTGGCTCTGCTGTCCCCAAGAGCCTCACGCGCGCGCGCGCATGTGTGTGTGTGTGCACACGCGTGCACGTGTGTGTCTACCTGGGGCTTCCTGTAGGATTTAACGTGAGAAGCCGTGTTGTAAACACTGGGAAAGGACCTGGTGGCTGGTGTAGGCGGACAGCGTGGGATCTGCATGCGGAATAGTTACCTGTCTGTGGAGCCAGGCTTCACTTTCATCCTCGTGTTTCTGAAACGAAATAAGAGCATTAGAGAAAGGAGTTTTCGCACATATTGTGTCTGTGACCAGCAGTGTAGAAACAATTGGATTCCCCTCCATGGTAGCTGCACAAACTCAGGAAGGGGGCCGGCCCTGCTCTGCCTTGTCTCATGATGAGGCTCAGAGCTGAGCACAAGTGTCCCCGAACAGGAAAAATGTCACTCTCCCAGCAACGAGGACAAATCCACGGGGGGTGTGAATCCTTTGGAAGGTGGTACATTTCTACCATTTGGTGGTCACCCCTGACCAGACACATGCCCGTCAGACGGTCACCAATGACCACACACGCGTCCACTAGATGGTCGCCAATGACCATCTAGTGGCATGTGCCCATTTAAAGGCAAATCTCAGGTGCTGCATTGTTTTACGAATTTGTGTGCATGCGTGCACGTGTGCGTGTATGTGTGCGTGTACGTGGGTGTCTGTGTGTACATGTGTCAAATTTCCAGTTCAAAACAATCCTGGCAGACCAAAACGTTAAAAGGACTTAAAAAGCAAATGAAAAGTAAATCTCAGAGAGCTGTGTGGAAAGACATATAATGGGAGACCAAACACACCAACCAAACCACCAGGAATTGCTATTCAGCCGCATGGGCCGTGGACCTGTCCCTGGGGCAGGTCTGTTCTTTATCTGGGGACTCTAACCACGGGCAGGCTGGAGGTTCACTGCTGACCCCGCAGGCAAGACCGGGGGTCCAGATGCCAGAAGACCTGGGCTACGAGCCATTCCCAGCTTCCCAGCTGTGAGTCCACTCTTTCCTTCCTTCCCCTGAAGAAGCCCATCAGAATAACCTGGAATCTGCTCTAAATTGTATTAAAAATCGAGTAAATCACTGGCCCACTGAGAACACTGGTCTCAGCGACAGCTCACTGCGACTCCCCTCAAGATCGTCATTGGGCCGCGGGGTCAGAGCTGCTGTCTGGGGCCCCGAAGTCACAACACAGCTGCTCTGCAAGCCTTTCTCCTCCTCAGTTGGGAAATAAAAATTTAGGGCCCAAAAAGAGTTTCTGAGAGAACTGCCTGGGTTTATTAACTGATTTTAATGGATGCTTCTTTACCCAACACAAGGAGCCCTGCCCCTTGGAGCTCAGGGATCATGGACGATGCAGCCCTTGGGCCAGGGGCAGGCCGCCTGAGGGGCTGGGACAGCCGTGGGTCACCCCCTTGCTTCGCAGGGTTGCCAAGCCTCTCTTTAGATTTTCGTTCCCCCCTGTCTCCCCTCCCTTCGCGCCCGGAACCACCCACTAAGTCAGCCTGAGGCCCTAGGAACACACTGGCCTCACCGGTGGCTTTCAGACATGGTGCCGGCCGTCCAGGGTACCAGCTGGCTCTGGTCAGTGAGGGACAGAGAGGCTGCAACGGCCAGGCCAGGTTGCAGTGTCGGGTCCTGGGGCCTCAGGCTGGACCCCGGCCCTCTCTAAACGTCAACTGGAAAATGAGAAGCAGCCCCTGTGTGAAGTAGCTGTGGGCAAGGATAAAGGGAAGTGAGAGCTCTGTGAGCTGGGGGCTGAGAGGATCAGCCCCGCATCTGCAGCAGTCCTCAATTCATCCACAAGGTGACACCCAAACAGAGACCCACATGCAGGCTGCACCTGCACCAGCCAGGAGCTGAGTGTGTGTGTGGCTCGGAGATGACCTTCATGCCCGGGGACGCTCCCCGCCGTCCAGTTAGCCCCTCCCCCATACCTTGGTGCAGACCCCAGTGGTGGCATCGCAGAGGGTGAGGATGGACACGTTCTGTGCCCGGCTCAGCCAGTTCACGGCGACCTTGGTGCTGGTGGCCCACTTGACCATGGTGATGTAGTATTCCCTGAAATCACGAGATGCATGGTGAGCAGTGATGCAGGGCCCTCGGGGACCAGAGACACTGGCCCAACCTGGACACTGGGCCAATGTGGGGCGTGTGGGGTTCTGAGACAGGGGTCTCAGGAAAGTGTGCTGCCGATGAGTCCCCAGGGGAGGCCCAGCAGGAACCGGTGCTGGAATAAGCTGGCGGGGGTGTGCTTCTCTCCCAGCTGCCCCCCAAGAGCTGTGTGCCCCTGCACCGGGCCAACACCCAGCCGTCAGACCTGTCCCCTGGGGCTGGCCTGTGCTTCTGCCCCTCGGGTTTTGTAAGTCATGCTGGGCGTCGCTGCCCACTGACCCGGCTTTCTCGTCACGGTCCAGCCAGATCGCAACTCCACGTGGCTGGAAGCGGTGAGGATGGCTCTTGAGAGGCCGTCAGAGCAAGAGTCAGGAAGGGCTCCGAGAAAGGGGCCCCTCAGGGAGGGTTAACCTATAACTCCCCCTTCCCCTCCCCACGGGCCGAGCTGGGGAAGCCTCAGTGTTCCTTTCCCTAAATTCCCAGGGGCATTCTCGAGCTAATTAGGGAAACTGGTTCATGGCTTTGGGCGCCTGGTGGACTTGATGTAACACCCTAGATGTCACGCACTCGCATTCACCCAAACCTGAACACCCCACAGTGTACCCGGCGGTGGCGGGGGGGTGGGGGGGAGGGTACTGGGGCTCCCAGTCCTTAATTGAATTACCCAGAGCCCTCCAAGAACAGAATTGTTAGGAAAAAATGTACACTTAAGAGTTAGAAGGAAATGACGGAAAATAACTGCACAAAAATAATATCCTCCGGTGAATTCCGAGACTGTTCTTTCTAGAGGCCCAAGAACACATGCCTCACCGCCTGCCCTGACTCTATCTGTAATGAGATCTCATGTTCAGAATGATGACTCATGTCTGACAAGATCCTTTATCGCTAAGATGCAGCACGTTCACTGGATGATGCCGGGCCAGCTGGAAGGAGAACCAGTAGTTCAGTAATTATTGTCAACAGAAGAGTCTAAATAACCAGGCGCTTTCAGATAGGCTTCAGCTAACCAAGGGATTAAATCGCCGTGGCGCCCATTTCTCGAATCTACCTGTTAATCACAGTTGTTGTTAATTTAACCAAAGTCAAGAGCACGTGGCAAACACGGTGGTGGAGGCCTCTGAGCCGTGGGGCGGGGAGGGTCGGGAGGGCAGGCCCTGGAGCGAGAGACACAGGCTCCATGAATTCGCTGAGCACATGGTGGAGAGTCATTCAGCGCAGTCCAGCTTTTACGCTTTTCCACCTTCTCGATTTCTGTGATTTTCTGAAATCCAGCTGTTTCTGTTCTTACCATCTGCTCCGGGGACCCTGGGCCTGCATGTTTACAGGATCCCACCCTGTCCTCTCACGGTTCCTGCTCTGAAAGTAACACATCCTTCTAGCGGCTTCTCGTGGCTCCTGCTTTGCTTGCCACTTCACCGCCGGGAGGACTGGAGCCATGTCTCTAACGACGGGATGGGACCATCCGCCTGCGTGTCTGCAGACATGAGACATGTCCGGTCTGTGCCCAACCCATGCTGTACATGTAACACTTTTAATTTTTAATTAAGTCATAGATGGGCTCTACGCCCTGTCAGACAGACACTGAAGAGGACCTGGCACTGAAGGGCCTGGTGGATGGACCCCAGGTAACTCCCGTTTTTGGATCTGTTTGACGCAGACGTTCCTGTCCAGGTGTGATGTGAGGTTACGGAGACAGGCTGCACTTAAATACATCCCATCTGGATGAAATCAAGGAAGGCAAAGTCCGATCTCCCAGGATGACTTTTTTTCTGTGGCTTTCCTACTACTGATAATTTGGGGAGTCCCTCATCTTGTTTCCATTTGCTGGAAATATTTCTTCATTCTTTGCCTCCTTCTCATTTTTATGGTGTTCTTTTGCATAATCTTCATTTAGGCCAAATATGAAAGAAGAAGTTATTCTGACATGTTAAAAGGTGAGGCTGACTACATTCGCTGCTCCCGCGATCGGTGTGAGGACCACAAACAACGGGGCTTCGCGGTGGGAGGGAGATGGGGCTCAACTCCAAACACAACAAGGGAAAGTGTAAACCTCCTGCCAAGGAGCAGGTGGGGGCCAGTGGATGGACGGTTACTAAGAGGAAACATCAGGGATAAAGGGGCTTCTGGTCAAACTTTCTCTTGCTGAAGGCAGGCCAAGTGGCCAGACAACCTCTGGGGGAGGTGGGGCTGAGAAAGGTGATCAGACATTGAGGGTTGGAGGATCCTGGCTGCGAGTGGGTGATGCAAACACACCTGGAGATGTGAATGTCAAGGCCTGTTTGCGGAGAGGATTCAGAGGAGCTGGACTAAAGTTTGGTCCAGAAAGAGACAGTCAGTGATTACACACTATTCCATGTTTCCATGTCCTAACTCGATATGAGAACCATTTTAACTGGAAATAAAGAGATGAATGCAAACCTTCTCTTTCTGGTAAGAAACTCCTGAGTGACACCTTTGGAGCGAATCACACAAGAGCATCACTGAGCTGTGAGGCTGGCCCAGGGGTGGGGCTGGGCTGGTGGCACCAATGCAGTCGTGTGGCCAACTAACATCTTTATTGTTCATGTTTCAAGTTGCCGCCAGAAAACAGGGAGATGCAGCGGCAAGCCTGCTTCACGGGGCTGGAGAGAGTCAGGACTGTCACCCTGCAGAGGTTCGCTACTTTCTAGAGGTTTCCTACTTCCTAGAAATGCAACCACATGCCCAGTTAAAGTGAGTGCCAGAGCCTCGCTCTCTCTTTTTTTACTTTCCTAATTTGTAATATGGGACATGATTTACAGAGGAAAAAAATAATTGTACTGCAAATTAGGAGAGTTAAATGTGGACCCACTTTGCCTAGTTCAGTGGAACCTTGGCCAGGGTGTGGACTGTCAGCTGGACGAAGGGGTGGGATGCAGCTTCCTGCAGAGGCTGGGAGAGCTCTGCTTCTACAACTAATACTGTATAGAACTTGAATCCTCGGTTCCTTCATCTGTGTAGCAGGAATTTCACAGAATTTGGATGGCACCTTTAGAGACTTTTATGGTGATGAAATATAATGAGAAATATTTTTTTAAAACTCTTGAAACAATAAAAATTGTTAAGGACTCTGTAAAGATGACATAATAACCTCTCTGAGAGTAAGTGGTGCTTCAGGGCCTTTGCTTCCAGTCGCATTACCCTTCATCAAACACCTTGGGAACGTCTCACCTGACCTGCCTTCAGAACGTCACAGCCATACAGGTCTCATTACCTGTTCAGCAACATCTCGTTTCTAAGCAATATTTCCTAATTCTGTGAGTGGCGTCAATGACTAGACTTGGTGCCAAACAATTTTTGGTTATTTTAAGTCATCAAGTCTGCCTGCCAAGATAAAGCAGTGCCAAGAATAAGCTGATTTTAAAGGTGCGCTCGCAGCTCTTTGGTGATGAGGTGTAGACCCTCACAGAGAAGCGATGCTTTGGATGGAATGACATTCTTTTGCAACGTAAGGCTTCGTAGCCACACCATATGTTAATGGAAAGGAAAATAAACCAGGGACTCCCTTAACGAAGCTTCCCCTCAGCAGAAAGCCTTGACTGGAGTAAGAGAAGGTCTCCTGGTTCCCAACACATTTTCCATCTTCCCTAACTGCAAAGCTGTTAGACTCTGACTCTAAGGCCCGTGGGGAGGGCCCGGGCCAGGCCCGCGTCACGTTCCCGCTGACTGTCTTGGGGAGGGCCTGTCTGGCGGCCCCACACGCCACACGGTCGTGTCGAGTGTAGACTCCACAGACACATGCAGACGCCACGCACACTCACGTCTGGTTAGCAGATTGGAGTCAGCCTTGACCAACTTTGCGTTAAATGTGCCTATAAATACACAGAAAGGTGAAAAGTCATAACGTCACTAAAAATGACCGTTGAAAGCCTCCGGCTGTAACACAGATGGAGGTGGACGAAGTTTGGTTGCCTGAGTTTGCTTCACCGTATGAAGCAGCCAGTGGGCAGCAGGAGGAAACTGTTTTTCTCTTCCCCTTTGTCTGATCCTCAGAAACGTTGGGCTGGCACAGCCAGAAATCTGGGGAGCCAGACCTTCACTACCTTGGTGCTAACAATATCATAGTTTGTCATGGACACTAATTGACTTAGAATGTCCAAAAAAAAAAAAAAGATTCCAAAAAGGCAGAGAAAAATCTCAACTCAGCCCAGCAGAGGCACCCAGATAGATACGGGTCAGAATGCGCCTTCCCGAATTCACCCGAGAAGGATTCAACCAGCACCGGAGGCTCAGGGAATGGAGCCGAACGTAACCTTCACGTCTTGTCTGTTGCCAAATGTCAGGTGTGGGTGGACCTCTCCTTTCTGAGGTGGGGAACTAGGAAGGTCAGACTAACAATACAGACGAGAAGGGGAAATCATACTAGAAATGCACAAGAAGGACATGACTATAAAAATATAGGATGAGATCAAAGAGGTGACATGAGGGGACTAACGAAACTGAAATTGAAAATTACAGAAAAGTGATCCAGAGAAATCAAGGAAAATTTGGGAAGCTCCCCCAGAAGGCAGAGGAAGGGGTCCCAGAGGAAGAGGGAGGACGGCAGATGATCCTCACATATGAGAACGTAAGTGCTCCTCACGGAAGTACCAGAGTGATGGGAAGAGAGGCAGTCACCAAAGACAGCATGAAAGATGCCTACATAGCTAAGACGTGAATATGCAGATTAAAGGGTTTTCATACTCCAGGGAAACTAACAGAACACCTGAAAACATTCTGATAGACTCTTAGAGATCTATGAAAAAAGAAATGCCACAACAATCCCGTAATAAGCAAATAAGTTTTGAGAGACGATACAAATTTATGCTGACCTCAGATTTCTCTGCTGTTCTGGGTCTAATGGTATTTAATACCTCAATGTGTTTTTAACAACCAATATCTTCTTGTTTAAAGTATATCTTCTACTTGAATATACCAATTCAAAAGTTCAAAAAATTAAAAGCAATTCAAAATTAAAGGCTCAAAATTAAAAGCTTAACATGTAAGAAGATGATCTCTAAAACCAATTCATCCATAGCCAGTCCAAAATTACTATCAATTTGATTATGAATTTGAATGCAAATATGAAAAGTAATTCTTAAGTGATAAAAATAATATAAAATAAAATAAATATTAGGTGAATATTTCATAGAATTATAAACATTTGGTAAATCTTTTAAGGAAGATTAAAAACAAAGGTAGCGGACTTCCCTGGTGGCACAGTGGTTAAGAATCCACCTGCCAATGCAGGGGACACAGGTTCGAGCCCTGGTCCAGGAAGATCCAACATGCCGCGGCACAACTAAGCCCGTGTGCCACAGCTACTGAACCCGTGCTCTAGAGCCCGCGGGCCACAACTACTGAGCCTGCGTGAAACAACTACTGAAGCCCATGCGCCTAGAGTCCCTGCTCTGCAACAAGAGAAGCCACCGCAATGAAAAGCCCATGCACCACAACAAAGAGTAGCCCCCACTCGCCACAACTAGAGAAAGCCCATGCGCAGCAATGAAGACCCAACACAGCCAAAAAAATAAAATTTAAATAAATTAGAAAAAAAAGATTCTTTCTTAAAACAAAAAACAAACAAACAAAAACAAAGGTAGCACCCATCACAAATGATGAAACAAAGAGAACATTTAAGATACAGGAACACAAACATGCTACATGTCTGGAACAGAAAACTAAACATGAGAAACTTTCAAAATAATCATCAGTTTTGGGAGACCTGAATTGATTAGATTTAAGCTTCATGCGGGTAGAGACTGAACCCACTTCATTCCTTTCTATTTCTTCAGCACCTTGCCTAATGCTTCACATGTGGTAAATACTTAATATTTTTTAAAGGAATGAATTTAATTCTAACAGAAAGACCAATGAGCTTCTTTTCTGAGAGGTGAGCTTCTAATAAAATAATTCTACAGTTCACATATAAGGAGAAATGTTCAAAAATGGCCAAGATGATTTTAAAAGGAAGATTAATGAGAGGGGATTTATACCAAAAGCTGCTAATGATACAGTATAGACTTTTTACTGGTGTAACAATCAGTAGGTCTACAAGTGATGGACAGCCTTAAATCACAATGGTTTACATGAAAACAGAATAGTTTATATAAGAATTTAAGCTAGGAGAAGGAAAGAAATCATAAAGATCAGATCAGAAATAAATGAAAAAGAAATGAAGGAAACGACAGCAAAGATCAATAAAACTAAAAGCTAGTTCTTAAGATAAACAAAGTTGATAAACCATTAGCCAGACTTATCAAGAAAAAAAGGGAGAAGACTCAAATCAATAGAATTAGAAATGAAAAAGGAGAAGTAACAACTGACACTGCAGAAATACAAAAGATCATGAGAGATTACTATAAGCAACTCTATGCCAATAAAATGGGAAACCTGTAAGAAATGGACAAATTCTTAGAAATGCACAACCTTCTGAGACTGAACCAGGAAGAAATAGAAAATATAAACAGACCAGTCACAAACACTGAAATTGAGACTGTGATTAAAACTCTTCCAACAAACAAAAGCCCAGGACCAGATGGCTTCACAGGCGAATTCTATCAAACATTTAGAGAAGAGCTAACACCTATCCTTCTCAAACTCTTCCAAAATATAGCAGAGGGAGGAACATTCCCAAACTCATTCTACGAGGCCACCATCACCCTGATACCAAAACCAGACAAAGATGTAAGAAAAAAAGAAAACTACAGACCAATATCACTGATGAACATAGATGCAAAAATCCTCAACAAAATACTAGCAAACAGAATCCAGCAGCACATCAAAAGGATCATACAGTATGATCAAGTGGGGTTTATCCCAGGAATGCAAGGATTCTTCAATATACGCAAATCAATCAACGTGATATACCATATTAACAAATTGAAGGAGAAAAACCATATGATCATCTCAATAGATGCAGAAAAAGCTTTCAAGAAAATTCAACACCCATTTATGATAAAAATCCTCCAGAAAGTAGGCATAGAGGGAACTTTCCTCAACATAATAAAGGCCATATATGACAAACCCACAGCCAACATCGTCCTCAATGGTGAAAAACAGAAACCATTTCCACTAAGATCAGGAACAAGACAAGGTTGTCCACTCTCACCAATGTTATTCAACATAGTTTTGGAAGTTTTAGCCACAGCAATCAGAGAAGAAAAAGAAATAAAAGGAATCCAAATTGGAAAAGAAGAAGTAAAGCTGTCACTGTTTGCAGAGGACATGATACTATACATAGAGAATCCTAAAGATGCTACCAGAAAACTACTAGAGCTAATCAATGAATTTGGTAAAGCAGCAGGATACAGAATTAATGCACAGGAATCTCTTGCATTCTTATACACTAATGATGAAAAATCTGAAAGTGAAATTAAGAAAACACTCCCATTTATCACTGCAACAGAAAGAACAAAATATCTAGGAATAAACCTACTTAAGGAAACAAAAGACCTGTATGCAGAAAATTTTAAGACACTGATGTAAGAAATTAAAGATGATACAAATAGATGGAGAGATATACCATGTTCTTGGATTGGAAGAATCAACAGTGTGAAAATGACTCTACTACCCAAAGCAATCTACAGATTCAATGCAATCCCTATCAAACTACCACTGGCATTTTTCACAGAACTAGAATAAAAAATTTCACAATTTGTATGGAAACACAAAAGACCTCAAATAGCCAAAGCAATCTTTAGAACGAAAAACTGAGCTGGAGGAATCAGGCTCCCTGACTTCAGACTATACTACAAAGCTACAGTAATCAAGACAGTATGGTACTGGCACAAAAACAGAGATATAGATCAATGGAACAGGATAGAAAACCCAGAGATACACCCATGCACATATGGTCATCTTATCTTTGATAAAGAAGGCAAGAATATACAGTGGAGAAAAGACAGCCTCTTCAATAAGTGGTGCTGGGAAAACTGGACAGCTACATGTGAAAGAATGAGATTAGAACACTCCCTAACACCATACACAAAAATAAACTCAAAATGGATTAAAGACCTAAATGTAAGGCCAGACACCATCAAACTCTTAGTGGAAAACATAGGCAGAACACTCTATGACATAAATCACAGCAAGATCCTTTTTGTCCCACCTCCTAGAGAAATGGAAATAAAACCAAAAATAAACAAATGGGACGTAATGAAACTGAAAAGCTTTTGCACAGCAAAGGAAACCATAAACAAGACCAAAAGACAGCCCTCAGAATGGGAGAAAATATTTGCAAATGAAGCAACTGACAAAGGATTAATCTCCAAAACATACAAGCAACTCACGCAGCTCAATATCAAAAAAACAAAAAACCCAATCCAAAAATGGGCAGAAGACCTAAACAGACATTTCTCCAGAGAAGATATACAGATTGCTAACAAGCACATGAAAGAATGCTCATTAATCATTAGAGAAATGCAAATCAAAACTACAATGAGGTATCATCTCACACCGGTCAGAATGGCCATGATCAAAAAATCTAGAAACAATAAATGCTGGAGAGGGTGTGGAGAAAAGGGAACCCTCTTGGCACTGTTGGTGGGAATGTAAATTGATACAGCCACTATGGAGAACAGTGTGGAATTCCTTAAAAAACTAAAAATAGAACTACCATATGACCCAGCAATCCCACTACTGGGCATATACCCTGAGAAAACCATAATTCAAAAAGAGTCATGTACCAAAATGTTCACTGCAGCTCTATTTACAATAGCCAGGACATGCAAGCAACCTAAGTGTCCATCAACAGATGAATGGATAAAGAAGATGTGGCACATATATACAATGGAATATTACTCAGCCATAAAAAGGAATGAAACTGAGTTATCTGCAGTGAGGTGGATGGACCTAGAGACTGTCATACAGAGACAATTAAGTCAGAAAGAGAAAAACAAATACCGTATGCTAACACACATATATGGACTCTAAAAAAAATAAAAAGAAAATGGTCAGAAGAACCTAGGGGCAAGACGGGAATAAAGGTGCAGACCTACTAGAGAAGGGACTTGAGGATACGGGGAGGGGGAAGGGTAAGCTGGGACAAAGTGAGAGAATGGCATGGACATATATACACTACCAAATGTAAAATAGATAGCTAGTGGGAAGCAGCCGCATAGCACAGAGAGATCAGCTTTGTGGTTTGTGACCACCTAGAGGGGTGGGATAGGGAGGGTGGGAGGGACGGAGATGCAAAAGGGAAGAGACATGGGGACATATGTATATGTATAACTGATTCACTTTGTTATAAAGCAGAAACTGACACACCATTGTAAAGGAATTATAGTCTAATAAAGATGTTTTAAAAATTTTAAAATTAAAAAATATATATATAAATAAAAGAATTTAATATTAAATAAAAGTGTCAATTGGGGAAAGGAAGACTTAATAAATGCTGCTGGGAAGGTGACTTATTAAAAAACAAAAAAGCAAATAAAGAACAAGTGTGTGTTTCTAGAAATAAGTGCCACAGGAAAATTTATCAAAATACCCACACTACTTACTAATGGGTAGTGGAATGGCAAGTGATTATTATTTCCTATAGTTCAGAGATGACCTTTTAAATAAGAAGAAGGTTATTAAGGGTAACTGAAAGTTTCCAATTTCAGTTGGTGGGTGTATCACATTTATTTATGTCTTCTCTCTCCAGAAACGTAACTGCAATGATAATGAAGGAGTAAAATAGGTATATACCCACACTAATAAAGATAACGGGAAAGGTTTCACCACATTTCTAGAAGACAGGACGCAGACAGAAGAGTAACGAGGGACGAGCCTGGTTGAAAAGCAGCAGCCCAAGGTACCTGCAGAGTTAACCCCAGAGAAATCTGGGGGATCTGGAGGTTGAGGTGCAACACAGTGTGGGATTGGGAAATGTGCTTGGACAGGAGTGTCATCTCAGAGTCTCTGGATGAGACAGATGACGAATGAAAAAAAACAGAGAAACCCTACCCACATCTAGATACGTTACTTCATCCTAAAAGTTTACAGGGAAAAACAAGTACATGATTCACAGAGGAATAAGTATCAGATAAACATCAGGTTTGTCATCAGCAACACTGAATGTGAGATGGAATTATACCCCCAAATCGAGGGACAATGATTTTCAAACTACAATTCTACAAATAAGTAAAATTTTCAACAGATGTAAGAAAAAGAGATATTTTTAAATATTTAAGAACTCAGAAAGTTTACTTCCCATGGTTCTTCATTGGGAAAGTATCTGGAGGATGTACTCCAGACAAAAGTGGAAGTAAATCAAGAAAGAAGATCACATGAGATCTAAGAAACAGTGGCTCCAACGTGGGACAGGAGTAACAGGGAGCCTCACGGTGGCACTAGTGCGGAGGTTATAAAGAATAACTAGTCCAGACTAGACTCAGGGCAGGGGAGTTGGACCTGGAGACACAGATTTGGAGAAAAAGCCAATGCAAGAGAAAACCTGATAGAGTGTGGGGGAAAAAAAGTGAGAGTATGATAAAATCAAATAGTTCATGTAAAAAATAAAAACAACTAAAAACTCCAGGAAGAACAAAAAGCTCAACCAAAAAGAGACACAATCAGAGGATGCTACTTAGCTCTACCAAGAGAGTTAATTACTTAAGATAAAGTCAATGCTATTTATTGATTTTAGTCTTTTAGAATCAACCTATAGATAAATAAGGAACATTTAGTTATGGTTTCAGGGCAGGATGCAAATGCCATCAACCTCAATGATATAAAAATTATAAAAAAGACTGAATTTTCTAGGTGGGAGAGACAGGGAAGGGGCCTGTAGGAAAGGGCAGGACTTCTAGATCCATCTTACAAATTGGGGAGCTACAAATTCTTGTCTGTAGTTAACGTGATATGAGAGAAACTTGTAAGAGTATTATTTAAGTTTATAAAGGTAACCCATAGAGGAAATAAAATGCACACACACACACACACTGCCACCTGCAAGAAGCATGGACGGAGATGGGAGAGCCGTCTCCATGGGTCCTGTGTGGCCTGAGTACACCCAGGCAGCAGGCGCTCCGTGTTGTCACCCATACTCGAGGAGGCGGGGCCTGTCCAGGGAGAAATGATCAGAGCAGAAATGGTGGCACTGGGTATCTGTTGAAAAGTCCGCCAAAGCTCACGGCACTGGAGGGGAAACGGTCTCTGCACCCCACATTTAATTACTGGAGTTGGTGGTCCACAGGTGGGGTCCCCAGACCAGCACCCCCTGGGAAGTACTGGAAATACAAATTCTCAGGCCTCCCCCCAGACTCACTGAATCTGAAGCTCTGGGTGGGGCTGAGCCACCTGTGGTCTAACGAGGCCCCCAGGTGATCCCAATGGTGCCCCAGTTTGAGAACCTCCAAACTAAGTGACCCAAGTGATGCCTGGTGGGCAGACCACATGAGGACACTCCACGTGCCATGTAATCCCAGATCTCTAACCCTACCTCCACCTCTGCCCTCACTAGATGTTCTCTGAGTGAATAAACGAATTCGTAGGCAGATAAGGTGCTTTAGAATAAAGGGAAGTTTGGCCGCAGTTAAAGGAGAGGAGAGAATAGGATGTGAGGTAGAATAATCTCAGGTGAGATGGAGCTGCGCTTTGAGAGACACAAGGACTGATCCAATGTTGAGATGAAGTGAGATACAGAAGCATTTTGATAATCACAGAAAATAGATAATTATATTTTGAGAACTGTAAAAGGTGCATTTTAAAAAGAACATGAAACCAAACAATTAACAGGAAGCCAAGATGCCTGGAAGAAATGCTACCAATTTTCTCTTTATTCTAAAGCTCTTTATGTGCCCATAAATACCTTTATTCATTCAAAGAGCATTTATTTAGTCCAGGCTCGGCGTGGACAGAGTTCCAGGTGCTGGAAGGCAGAGGCCCAAAGCCTGGTCGTAGGGGAGCTCACAGTTTGTGGGGAGACAGACACAGAACCCACAAATTTCAGTACAGGGTGAGGACCGCCCTGACAGACGGCAGCAGGGTTACGCCGAGCCTGCGAGCACATGGGAACAGCAGCTGCTGAAAAGCACAGCTCGGCTGAGGAAATATTACAACCTTCTTACGAATCTCCAGCCAAACATGCCTTCATATCAAAATACAGTAAGTCCTCCCGAGCAGTATATGAATTTTTTATTAGTCCACTTGTTTGCCATAAAATATTAATAGAGCACTGCTTCTCTCGCAGGGATTAATGTGCCGTCACTTCTTGGTTTTCCAAATTCTGGCAAAGGTTCTAACAGTTGTGTGGCAATAAAGGGCAAGGGAGTGAAAGGCCTGCTTATCTAGTGAAATAAAGAGCCCGCGATTAACGCTGGCATTTTCCAGTGACGTTTATTCCATGGATTAAGCTGGAGCAGAAAAATACTTTGAGAGGGAAATTAAAAAAAAAAGATGTTCTTTAATAGAAGGCATCGTTGAACAAACTGAAATGACACCAAATACCAAATGCTGCTGGGATCAAGTGTACGGCTCCACACCTGAGATGCGCTCGGAGCAGCCACATAATTGCACAAAAATATCGCAGGCAGATTGCACTTTGCAAAATACAAGAATGGTGTGACTGTAAAACAAGTCCCTATTTGATGTATATTTCCATAACTTCACTTTCAACGTAGGAAGAGGCCACGTGACCTTTCCCTTCTGTCTGAGGTGAGGCTACCATGCAGAGCCAGATGTCAGGATGAGGAATGAGAGCGGGTGGCGTCCAAGGGACTGTGGAGGCCTTACTCAGCAGTTTACATGCTTCGAAAGTGAAGGGAATCCTCTGAACTGGAGAAGTGTAGATACATCTCCAGGTACCCCTTCTCCAGCCTGTCGTTTCCACACACTCCGCACCCACCCACCTCTTTGTTCATCGGTCTGTCCCTCCCTCCGTCCATCCTCCATCCATCCACCCACCCACATACCTGACCTGTCCACTCAGTAGAATATAAACTAAGCACCTGCTGGGCACCGAGACTCCCGGTGCCACTTGGGGAGACGCTGGATGCCATCCTTGTGCCTCTGCAGGCCCCCTGCATCTCTCCCACCCTGTTCTGTGCTGGGGAGGGGCGGGCTCACCTGCACAGGTGGCTTCATGGGGCTCTAGCTGCCCCGTGGACGCACCGGCAGGAGCTCAAAGCCTGGGAGAAAGGGAGGGCGGGTACTGATTCCACTGCTTCCTGTACACAGTCCAGCCGCTACTGTCGGCCTGCCCCACGGGGCTCTGTGTCCCTGAGAGCCGGGCGCTCCTGCTTCCCTTGCCCCTCCCGACCTGGGACAGGAGCAGAGACCCAGGCACTGCAGTGCCTGCTGGGCTTCCTCCCCGACACGCCTTCTGCACAGAGCCTTGGTTAGATGCGGTGGGAATGAATCCCTTTGTTTCCTGCTGGGACACTGACAGTACAGAGATAGAGGCCACAGCAGCCCCCTGACCACAGCTGTCCTTGCCCGGAGTGCTTCACTTGAGGTGCAAGCAACAGCTGAGGTGTCCACGTGCCCAGGTAACATCCTGAGCCCTGATGGACTCCGAGCCAGAAGGGTCCTGAGATGCCAAGGAACCGGGTCCCTCCTTTTGCAGACCAGGAACCTGAGGAGTGGCCTCTGGGCGTAGGCAGGTCAGGCGGGCGCCCAGTCCTCTGCAGGGCTGGCTGGCCCCGCCAGGCACTCTCTCCACGACACCACTTCCTCACGAGGGTGTCTGCGGCGGGGCTACACTGAGCTCTGCGAGGCCTGCCATCAAGCCCCACGTGGAGAGCCACTCGGCTTCTCTGTGGAACGCGTACCTTGTCCACGTCCCTCCCCTCAGATCCCACCACCTCCACCCTCGCCCTGTGCCGGCTACAGGACCATCACCTCCCCCAGGCCCACTGCCCCGTCTCAGACCCGCCCCCGTCACACAGCCGACCGAGGGCTCCTCTGCCCGCTGCCGCCCCGGGCCAGGCCTGCCAGGCCCCCCTACTCCCTCCAGGTCCCTGAGCTCTGCTCACACCAAGCCTGAGCAAGTGCACCCCCCCGAACATGGACTGCGCCCCTACAGCTTCTCCTGGGGACCAGCGGACCACAGGGGGACGCTTCCCTGCGCCACCCCACTGGTCATTTCCCCCGCTTGTCCTTCTTCCCCTCCCGAGGTTCAGCCCAGCCCTGTGACCCTCCTTCTTTACCCTGTAAAAGAAAACCTGCTCCTGTTTGACTGTGAGGTGCTCACAGATTTCCGAGATCGGAGCGTCCTCCCCATCACAGTGGGCCTTCCTCTGAGTCCTCTGCCTAGCAAAGTCCAGACTGTTTTTGGACACAGTCACACTTCAGTATGGTGATGCTCCCAGGTGAAGGGCCGTCAGCCCTGATAGTCAGTGCTTTAGACAGCACGTGGGCTTTTGTCCCTCAAATGACAACCGGGGGGGTGGCTGCCTCTGTGTGTGCAGGGATCCCTACGAGTAGCTGTCACAGACGCATGACCCACTGGGAAGGAAAGAACCATGTCGGGCGGCGCTCTGAAGATCTCAGGCTAAGACAGAAGAACCAGGAGAAGGGACGGGTCCACTAGAGACCATTTGTAATTCAGCTCAAAAGACCCAGTGACACAGCTATTCTCTGACTTGTAATCAGACCCTGGGGAGAGGGGAGAAAAGATTTATCCAAAAGCCCAGCAGTAGGGATGGGAAGAACTCAGTCCCTAGGAGACCCCACCTGCCAAGGGTGAAGAAAGCTGTCTTCCATCCACTCATCAGTCTTTAGGGGCGGGACTGTATCCCGTTCCTCTTCGGAATGTCTAGCTCAGAGCACTAGTTCTGAGAATGAGGTACAAGTGGACACAGCTGGTGGTGGCAAAGGGTCTGCTTACAGAGATCCTGGGAGCTGGGAGAGCTTGAACGGGCAGAACAGAAACAAATGGTACCCCAGAGGACACCAGATTTGGAAACCCGGATTCCAGGCCTGGCCCGTGAAGAATCAGCATGATTCTGAGCAAGTCACCTGCCTTCTGGGGGTCCCCTCGTCTCCTCTGTAAATTGTAGAGGAAATGGAAAGGAAATAAGGGCAGCTTTCAGAGCCCTTCCAGCCCCAGAGGCCCAGCAACAGGCAGCCCTTTGGAGGGTGGGTGTGAGGGACTGGCCTGCTCGGGGGGCAGGTGTGAACCCCACTCGTTCATGCCTCAGTGCAGGCTGACACATTTCAAAACAAGGCGGCAGGCGAATTTGTCAAATCCCACTCTCCTGCAGCTGCCATCCACTCTGTGTGGATTTGCCAACTGCGGTCCACGGGGAAAACCTGTACCTGTCACTACGCCCTCTGAGTTTGCTGTCATCTGGCTCACCCAGCCTTGTGGCAGGGCCTGAAAATACTGTCCCGTGTGTTGCTGACATCTTCGAATGTCAACACAGTTCTGCTGGCTGATAGAGCTTGCTGGCCAATGGAGGGGTCTTACGTACGGGGACGGGAAGGCAGAGGCTCGGATTATTTTTCTGATGTCTCCTGCTCTGTGTAAGTCTGCCGAACACTAATCATTCCTTGCATATCTAGTGACAGTGTCTTCAGGACAATCTGGCTGCCCCTTCAAACACGGACCACAACAATGCAGAGCATGTGTTCTTCACCAGAAATTTATTTATCTGGACATCCAAGATCAGATTTCCAGGCTTCTGAAGCACTGGACATTTTGACTGATGAGAACATGGAAACCTGTGATCAACAGTAACACTGAGAATCCCCTTTTCAATGCATCAATAGAATAAAGATCCGGCATTTCTCCAGACTGGAGCTTCCATGTTTCTGCCCTCACCACAAAGAGCTTCTTGCCCTCATGGATAATAAAAAGCACACCCTGATCTGATACCGTCAACAGAAAAGCTGTCTGGCTGAGCCAATCCCCTTCAACTGCTTCCTAAGATGAACTTATTTGAGTATTTCGGTACCCAGGTCATTACTTTAACACATGAGGTAGAAACAGAGTGAGGTCTAGCTCTGTGGGTATTAGAGATCATTTATGCATTTGTAATTCATCCCTCAAACACTTTCAAATAAATTTAGAAATCAAATTCAGATAAAACAAATATCTTCCAACAGACTTTAATATAAAGACAAAAGCCTAAATTAGAAATATGTTAGTGAGATGGAGGTGGGGGACAGTATCTTTAATTTGAAAATGAGTTTCCACACACTAGGAGCCCCTTCGCGGGCTGAGACTGCGGGTGGCGGAGGGGGGAGTTTCGGGGTCGTGGAGGAGAGCGCAGCCACAGGGGTGCGGAGGGCAAAGCGGAGAGAGTCCCGCACAGAGGATCGGTGCCGACTGGCACTCACCAGCCCGAGAGGCTCGTCTGCTCGGCCGCCGGGGCGGGCGCGGCTGGGAGCTGAGGCTCGGGCTTCGGTCGGAGCGCAGGGAGAGGACTGGGGTTGGCGGCGTGAACACAGCCTGAAGGGGCTAGTGCGCCACGGCTGGCCGGGAGGGAGTCCGCGGAAAAGGTCTGGAGCTGCCGAAGAGGCAAGAGACTTTTCCTTCCCTCTTTGTTTCCTGGTGCGCAAGGAGAGGGGATTAAGAGCGCTGCTTAAAGGAGCTCCACAGACGGGCGCGAGGCGCGGCTGAAAGCGCGGACCCCAGAGACGGGCGTGGGACGCTAAGGCTGCTGCCGCCACCAAGAGGCCTGTGTGCAAGCACAGGTCACTGTCCACGCCCCCCTTCCGGGAGCCGGTGCAGCCCGCCACTGCCAGGGTTCCGGGATCCAGGGACAACTTCCCCGGGAGAGCGCACGGCGCGCCTCGGGCTGGTGCAACGTCACGCTGGCCTCTGACGCCGCAGGCTCGCCCCGCACTCCGTGCCCCTCCCTCCCCCGCGCCCTGAGGGAGCCAGAGCCCCCGAATCAGCGGCTCCTTTAACCCCGTCCCGGCTGAGCAAAGAACAGACGCCCCCCAGCGACCTACACGCAGAGGTGGGTCCAGATCTAAAGCTGAGCCCCCGGAGATGTGCTAACAGAGAAGAAAAAGGGAAATTTTCCCCAGCAGCCTCAGGAGCAGCGGATTAAACCTCCACAATCAACTTGATGTACCCTGCAGCTGTGGAATACCTGAATAGACAAGGAATCATCCCAAATTGAGGAGGTGGACTTTGAGAGCAAGATTTATTATTTTTTCCCCTTTTCCTCTTTTGTGAGTGTGTATGTGTATGCTTCTGTGTGAGATTTTCTCTGTATAGCATTTGTCCCAGGGTTCTGTCTGTCCCTTTTTTTTTCTTTACTTAAAAATTTTTTTCTTAATAATTATTTTTTATTTTAATAACTTTATTTTATCATCTTCTTTCTTTCTTTCTTTTTCTCCCTTTTATTCTGAGCCGTGTGGAGGACAGGCTCTTGGTGCTGCACCCAGGAGTCAGTGCTGTGCCTCAAAGGTGCAAGAGCCAACTTCAGGACACTGGTCCACAAGAGACCTTGAGCTCCACATAATATCAAACGGCGAAAATCTCCCAGAGATCTCCATCTCAACACCAACACCCAGCTTCACTCAACGAGCAGCAAGCTACAGTGCTGGACACCCTATGCCAAACAACTAGCAAGACAGGAACACAACCCCACCCATTAGCAGAGAGGCTGCCTAAAATCATAATCAGGCCACAGACACCCCAACACACACCACAGACGTGGACCTGCCCACCAGAAAGACAAGATCCAGCCTCATCTACCAGAACATAGGGACTAGTCCCCTCCACCAGGAAGCCTACACAACCCACTGAACCAACCTTAGCCACTGGGGACAGACACCAAAAACAATGGAAACTATGAACCTGCAGCCTATGAAAAGGAGACCCCAAACACAGTAAGTTAAGCAAAATGAGAAGACAGAGAAACAGACAGCAGATGAAGGAGCAAGGCAAAACCCACCTGACCAAACAAATGAAGAGGAAATAGGCAGTCTACCTGAAAAAGAATTCAGAATGATGATAGTAAAGATGATCCAAAATCTTGGAAATAGAACAGATAAAATACAAGAAACGTTTAACAAGGACCTAGAAGAACTAAAGATGAAACAAGCAATGATGAACAACACAATAAATGAAATTAAAAATTCTCTAGAAGGGATCAACAGCAGAATAACTGAGGCAGAAGAATGGATAAGTGACCTGGAGGATAAAATAGTGGAAATAACTACTGCAGAGCAGAATAAAGAAAAATAAATGAAAAGAATTGAGGACAGTCTCAGAGACCTCTGGGAAAACATTAAATGCTGAACCAACATTCGAATTATAGGAGTCCCAGAAGAAGAAGAGAAAAAGAAAGGGACTGAGAAAATATTTGAAGAGATTATAGTTGAAAACTTCCCTAATATGGGAAAGGAAATAGTTAATCAAGTCCAGGAAGCACAGAGAGTCCCATACAGGATAAATCCAAAGAGAAACACGCCAAGACAAATATTAAACAAACTATCAAAAATTAAATACAAAGAACAAATATTAAAAGCAGCGTGGGAAAAACAACAAGTAACACACAAGGGAATCCCCATAAGGTTAACAGCTGATCTTTCAGCAGAAACTCTGCAAGCCAGAAGGGACTGGCAGGACATATTTAAAGTGATGAAAGGGAAAAACCTACAACCAAGTTTACTTTACCCAGCAAGGATCTCATTCAGATTTGACAGAGAAATTAAAAGCTTTACAGACGAGCAAAAGCTGAGAGAGTTCAGCACCACCAAACCAGCTTTACAACAAATGTAAAGGAACTTCTCTAGGCAAGAAACACAAGAGAAGGAAAAGACCTACAATAATAAACCCAAAACAATTAAGAAAACGGGAATAGGAACATACATATCGATAATCACCTTAAATATAAATGGATTAAATGCTCCAACCAAAAGACATAGACTGGCTGAATGGATAGAAAAACAAGACCCATATATACACTGTCTACAAGAGACCCACTTCAGACCTAGGGACAGATACAGACTGAAAGTGAGGGGATGGAAAAAGATATTCCATGCAAATGGAAATCAAAAGAAAGCTGGAGTAGCAATTCTTATATCCGACAAAATACACTTTAAAACAAAGCCTATTACAAGAGACAAAGAAGGACACCATATAATGATCAAGGGATCAATCCAAGAATATCTAACAATTGCAAATATTTATGCACCCAACATAGGATACATAAGGCAAATACTAACAGCCATAAAAGGGGAAATCGACAGTAACACAATCATAGTAGGGGACTTTAACACCCCACTTTCACCAATGGACAGATCATCCAAAATGAAAATACATACGGAAACACAAGCTTTAAATGATACATTAAACAAGATGGACTTAATCGATATTTATAGGACATTCCATCCAAAAACAACAGAATACACATTCTTCTCAAGTGCTCATGGAACATTCTCCAGGAAAGATCATATCTTGGGTCACAAATCAAGCCTTCATAAATTTAAGAAAACTGAAATCATATGAAGTATCTTTTCTGACCACAACGCTATGAGACTAGATATCAATTACAGGAAAAAATCTGTAGGAAATACAAACACATGGAGGCTAAACAACACACTACCTAATAACCAAGAGATCACTGAAGAAATCAAAGAGCAAATCAAAAAATACCTAGAAACAAGTGACAATGAAAACACAGCTACCCAAAACTTACAGGATGCAGCAAAAGCAGTACTAAGAGGGAAGTTTATAGCAATACAATCCTACCTTAAGAAACAAGAAACATCTCAAATAAACAACCTAACCTTGCACCTAAAGCAATTAGAGAGAAGAACAAAAAACCCCCAAAGTTAGCAGAAGGAAAGAAATCATAAAGATCAGATAAGAAATAAATGAAAAAGAAATGAAGGAAACGATAGCAAAGGTCAATAAAACTAAAAGCTGGTTCTTTGAGAAGATAAACAAAATTGATAAACCATTAGCCAAACTTATCAAGAAAAAAGGAGAGAGGATTCAAATCAATAGAATTAGAAATGAAAAAGGAGAAGTAACAACTGACACTGCAGAAATACAAAGGATCATGAGAGATTACTACAAGCAACTCTATGCCAATAAAATGGACAACCCAGAAGAAATGGACAAATTCTTAGAAATGCACAACCTTCTGAGACTGAACCAGGAAGAAATAGAAAATATGAACAGACCAATCACAAGCACTGAAATTGAAACTGTGATGAAAAATCTTCCAACAAACAAAAGCCCAGGACCAGATGGCTTCACAGGCGAATTCTATCAAACATTTAGAGAAGAGCTAACACCTATCCTTCTCAAACTCTTCCAAAATATAGCAGAGAGAGGAACACTCCCAAACTCATTCTACGAGGCCACCATCACCCTGATACCAAAACCAGACAAAGATGTCACAAAGAAAGAAAACTACAGGCCAATATCACTGATGAACATAGATGCAAAAATCCTCAACAAAATATTAGCAAACAGAATCCAACAGCACATTAAAAGGATCATACAGTATGATCAAGTGAGGTTTATCCCAGGAATGCAAGGATTCTTCAACATACGCAAATGCATCAACGTGATACACCATATTAACAAATCGAAGGAGAAAAACCATATGATCATCAATAGATGCAGAGAAAGCTTTCGACAAAATTCAACACCCATTTATGATAAAAACCCTCCAGAAAGTAGGCATAGAGGGAACTTTCCTCAACATAATAAAGGCCATATATGACAAACCGACAGCTAACATCATCCTTAATGGCGAGAAACTGAAAGCATTTCCACTAAGATCAGCAACAAGACAAGGTTACCCACTCTCACCACTCTTATTCAACATAATTTTGGAAGTTTTAGCCATAGCAATCAGAGAAGAAAAGGAAATAAAAGGAATCCAAATTGGAAAAGAAGAAGTTAAGCTGTCACTGTTTGCAGATGACATGACACTGTACATAGAGAATCCTAAAGATGCTACCAGAAAACTACTAGAGCTAATCGATGAATTTGGTAAAGTAGCAGGATACAAAATTAATGCACAGAAATCTCTTGCATTCCAATACACCAACAATGATAAATCTGAAAGTGAAATTAAGAAAACACTCCCGGGCTTCCCTGGTGGCGCAGTGGTTGAGAGTCCGCCTGCCAATGCAGGCGACACGGGTTTGTGCCCCGGTCTGGGAAGATTCCACATGCCGTGGAGCGGCTGCGCCCATGGGCCATGGCCGCTGAGCCTGCGGGTCCGGAGCCTGTGCTCTGCAATGGGAGAGGCCACAGCAGTGAGAGGCCTGTGTACCGCAAAAAAACCAAAAACTACAAAAAAAAACAACACCCATTTACCACTGCAACAGAAAGAATAAAATATCTAGGAATAAACCTACCTAAAGAAACAAAAGACCTGTATGCAGAAAATTATAAGACACTGATGAAAGAAATTAAAGATGATACAAATAGATGGAGAGATATACCATGTTCTTGGATTGGAAGAATCAACAGTGTGAAAATGACTCTACTACCCAAAGCAATCTACAGATTCAATACAATCCCTATCAAACTAGCACTGGCATTTTTCACAGAACTAGAATAAACAATTTCACAATTTGAATGGAAACAAAAAAGACCCCGAATAGCAAAAGCAATCTTTAGAAAGAAAAACGGAGCTGGAGGAATCAGGCTCCCTGACTTCAGACTATACTACAAAGCTACAGTAATCAAGACAGTATGGTACTGGCACAAAAACAGAAATATAGATCAGTGGAACAGGATAGAAAGCTCAGAGATAAACCCACGCACATATGGTCACCTTATCTTTGATAAAGGAGGCAGGAATGTACAGTGGAGAAAGGACAGCCTCTTCAATAAGTGGTGCTGGGAAAACTGGACAGTAAAAGAATGAAATTAGAACACTCCCTAACACCATACACAAAAATAAACTCAAAATGGATTAAAGACCTAAATGTAAGGCCAGACATCATCAAACTCATAGAGGAAAACATAGGCAGAACACTCTATGACATAAATCACAGCAAGATCCTTTTTGACCCACGTCCTAGAGAAATGGAAATAAAAACAAAGATAAACAAATGACATGTAATGAAACTGAAAAGCTTTTGCACAGCAAAGGAAACCATAAACAAGACGAAAAGACAACACTCAGAATGGGAGAAAATATTCGCAAATGAAGCAACTGACAAAGGATTAATCTCCAAAACATACAAGCAACTCACGCAGCTCAATATCAAAAAAACAAACAACCCAATCCAAAAATGGGCAGAAGACCTAAACAGACATTTCTCCAAAGAAGATATACAGATTGCCAACAAACACACGAAAGAATGCTCAACATCACTAATCATTAGAGAAATACATATCAAAACTACAATGAGATATCATCTCACACCGGTCAGAATGGCCATCATCAAAAAATCTACAGGGCTTCCCTGGTGGCACAGTGGTTGAGAGTCCGCCTGCTGATGCAGGGGACGCGGGTTTGTGCCCCGGTCCAGGAGGATCTCGCATGCCACGGAGCGGCTGGGCCCGTGAGCCATGGCCGCTGAGCCTGTGCATCCGGAGCCTGTTCTCCGTAATGGGAGAGGCCACGGCAGTGAGAGGCCCGCGTACCACAAAAAAAAAAAAAAAAATCTACAAACAATAAATGCTGGAGAGAGTGTGGAGAAAAGGGAACCCTCTTGTACTGTTGGTGGGAATGTAAATTGATACAGCCACTATGGAGAACAATATGGACGTTCCTTAAAAAACTGAAAATACAACTACCATACGACCCAGCAATCCCACTACTGGGCATATACCCTGAGAAAACCATAATTCACAAAGAGTCATGTACCCAAATATTCATTGCAGCTCTGTTTACAATAGCCAGGACATGCAAGCAACCTAAGTGTCCATCAAAAGATGAGTGGATAAAGAAGATGTGGCACACATATACAATGGAATATTACTCAGCCATAAAAAGGAATGAAACTGAGTTATCTATAGTGAGGTGGATGGACCTAGAGACTGTCATACAGAGTCAAGTAAGTCAGAAAGAGAAAAACAAATACCGTATGTTAACACATATATATGGAATCTAAAAAAAAAAAAGAAAGAAAATCATCAGAAGAACCTAGGGGCAAGATGAGAATAAAGATGCAGACCTACTAGAGAATGGACTTGAGGATACGGGGAGGGGGAAAGGTAAGCTGGACAAAGTGAGAGAGTGACATGGACATATATACACTACCAAACGTAAAACAGATAGCTAGTGGGAAGCAGCCGCATAGCACAGGGAGATCAGCTCGGTGCTTTGTGACCATCTAGATGGGTGGGATAGGGAGAGTGGGAGGGAGGGAGATGCAAGAGGGAAGATATATGGGGACATATGTGTATGTATAACTCATTCACTTTGTTATAAAGTAGAAACTGACACACCATTATGAAGCAGTTATACTGTAATAAAGATATGAAAAAAATAAAATAAAAAATAAAACTCAAAAAAAAATTTTTTTGAAAATGAGACAGACCTTCCATCCCAGAGGAAAACTACTGCTCCCGAGAAGGGCTTTTCCATGTTGGCCACACTTCTGAATCACCTGAGGAGCTTTTAAAAAACCCCAAACCCAGGCCACACCCCTGATGGAGGAAACTAGGAAGGAGAGACTTATAGAAATTGTCTTCTATCTTTGTGCCACCTGAAAGTTTAAGCACAAAGTGAAACACAGTACATGTGAAAACTCTTGAACAATGATATGAGTGGTGGGTTAGGTGTCCAGAATCTTGAGTTCAAGCCTTGGTTCTATCCCTAATTAAAAAAGCAACGATGGGCAAGTCAGGTGGTGGTGACGGCGGTTGTCGTGGTGATGGAGGTGGTGGTGATGGTGGCAATGGTGGTGGTGATGATGATGGTGATGATGGTGGTGGTGATGGTGATGATGGTGGTGGTGATGGTGATGATAGTGGTGACTGATGGTGGTGGAGGAGGTGATGGTGATGGTGATGATGATGATGGTGGCGATGGTGGTAGAGGAGGTGAAGATGGTGGTGGTGATGGAGGCGATGGTGATGGTGGTGGAGGAGGTGATTGTAGTGATGGTGGTGGTGATGATGGTGGTGGTGGTAGTGATGGTAGTGGTTGTGAGAATGGAGGTGGGGGTTAATTGTTGACGGGGGTGGGGCTCAGGTCATTAGGTATGAAGACCCTGTTTTTCTGTGATGCTTCCATTGCTCTGATGACCTCTGTCTTGCCCCTAATCCTGAATAAAGGCTTGCACTGGATCCAATATACCAGTCTCTCAGGGAGTCCATACTTCCTACAGATTGGGCAGATAGAAGCTGCCTTTCCTCTCGAGGTCAGAAGGCGGTGCATCACGGGCAATGCACTTGTAGGAGGAGACTGGAGGCAGCGGCGCCCCCGAGAGGGCAAGCTTCCTGGGAATGTGCACAGTTAGAAGCAGCGAGCTGCACACACACATATTGATGTGCTAGGTCTTTACAGAGTCCCGGGTGAAAAAAGAGGCAACAGATCCACACAGACGTGCACACACATCTATGTTTGTGTATCTGTATCACAGTGCCATGTGTGTAAAGTGCACACACACAGACGCAAGAGTACATTTTACAATCACTGACGGGGAAAAGGTTGCTCAAACACATTTTATTATTATTATTATTTTTTTTTTTTTTTTTTTTTGCGGTACGCGGGCCTCTCACTGCTGTGGCCTCTCCCCCCGCGGAGCACAGGCTCCAGACGCGCAGGCCCAGCGGCCATAGCTCATGGGCCCAATCGCTCCGCGGCACGTGGGATCCTCCCGGACCGGGGCACGAACCCGCGTCCCCTGCATCGGCAGGCGGACTCCCAACCACTGCGCCACCAGGGAAGCCCTCAAACACATTTTAAATCGGTGCCTAAGAGGTGGGGGAGCATGAGGGTAGAGAATAAAGCTGAAAAGCACAAATACACGAGAGCTCCTGCACTGACCAAGGAAGGTGTTCCCTGAACGGGGCACATGGTGCTGGAAAGTAAAGTGAATACACGGAAGTGAAATAAAATAAAAGTGAGGGGTGGTGGGCGGGGAGAGGCCGTCGCTAGCCCGGAAGCATCGGGGACACATCGCCTGCTTCCCTTCTCAGGTTCTGTGAACAACCCCCTGACGACCTGATGCTGCCAGGCAGTCAGGACGGGCGCCCCGGGCCGGCGGCTGGACTGCATCTGATGGGGTGTTTGTAGGAGGAGAATAGAAACACACATCAGCGTAGTGCAACACGTCTTCAGCATGATCCTGCTGGGGATCTGCTGCATCTTAATTCAACACCCAGCTCAGCAGCTCCGCAGAGGCCCGAAGAAATCAGCAAAAAACAACTGCTTTTGTTTTTATCAGTGCAGCTGGGCTTCTCCGTGAAATGGTAAAAACTGCAGGGCCCGCGGGGCATAATGCTTTCCACTTAGATTCTTCCACCCACAGGAGAAGCTGTGCTTGCACCTCCTGGAGAGGCTTGGGAGGCATCACCCCCGTTCCCTCGGCCCAGTGCCACTGGGGTCACCATCCTTAGCTCTCTTTGGTGGAACCCTTCTCCCAGGTGGCCTCCGCTCTGCTCTGGCATCGTGAGTGGCGGGGCTGCGTGTGACGCCCTCCCTGGCACTCGCCACCCATGCTCCCGCCACGCTGCACACGACCACTGATCACGAGGCGCCGCGGTACCTGGACTCGAGCCACAGGTGGAGGGGCCATCACGGGCCTAACCCACCACCTGGCACGTGCCGATGCCAGTAGGAGTTTCCCAGGGCAAGAATTTGGGACCCGGTCTTCATCTTCCCCTGAGAACTCTTGGAGGGGAGCTCAGGCTGGTTGACAAGCAAACAACAGAGGATGGGAAGTGAATGCCATAAAGGTGAGACGGCTGACAGAGGAAACGTCTGACTTCTTCCTCTCGATGGCTCTGACCAGCCTGCCAAAAGTGACCCCTGGCCTTCCAGAACTCTCTGCATCTTTCCGTGGAGGCTGTGCGGGGAGGGAGGGGTGACCCGCCTGGCTTGAGTTCAGGACCCCCCTCAGGCTCTGTGTGGATTCAGACCCATCCCTTAACCTCGGGGTCCTCGCCCCCGCCTCTGTGGAGTGGGAGAAGGTGGGACCCACGTCCGACTGTGTGAGGCCCCCAGGGGACGCAGCCACCAGCCCAGGGGACACGACAGCCACGCCCTTGCTCCCAAGGGCAGGGCAAAGGGAAGGACAAGGGTGGGAGCAAGCCAGCAAACGGAGACGCCCACTTTGGAAGGAGAAAAGGAGAATGTAAATAGTCCTGGGATCACACACAGTTTCATAATTCAATCCACAACCACAACCGGGCCTCACCCCCGATCCAGGAACCACCTCCACCCTCCAGGGTCCTGGAATATCCCTCTAGCCATGTCCCAGTGAGGCCAAATCCTGCCTGGGCCTCCAAGCCCTCCTCCTCCCCCGACCCTCCTCCCTGTATTTCTCACCCCTTCAGCAAAATTCTGAAAAGAGCTGATGCCTATTTTGTGGCACTTACGTTTTTACTGTTACATATTTCTTTGTTTGTCCCTGTCTAGATCTTTGAGGACATTATTTAGGTCTCCTTCCTTTTTCCATCCCTCCACAAAGTAAGTGTCTTATTTTTACCTTTTCTAGGTTAGTTCCTTTAGTGTTGAAGGAAACCAGAATACGTCACCCCCGAATATGCCTTTTTGACATGAAAATTATTTTGAGCTGAAGGCAATTAGGAAGCAGCAAACCCAAAAAAACTCCCCCCTTTCTGCCTGAAGGCAGGAAATAGTCTCCTTTTCCTGGAGACAGACTCTTATTGGCCCAGAGGTGCACCGCAGAACCTGCAAGTACACCTTCCTCCACTAGGTCCTCTGGTTTATCTACCTTCCCACGGCTGCCGCCCCTGGAACCCTAAACCTGCTTTCCTTGTCCTGTTAATTCTCTATGAATTTATTGTTCCTGGTTGAAAATGCTGTAAAAGCTGTAGTTGTAAATTGATGCTTTGAGCTGTTTTTTGTTGAGATTTTTTTCCAGGTGATGTGCACCGCACGCGTGAATGAACTGGCTTTTTTTTCCTTTTGTTAATCTCTCTTGTTGTGAGAGTCCCAGCTGAAAACCCAGGATGGGTAAAGTGTGGTCTCCCCTACGGCATCCTGTATTTGAGACAGCAGGATGTCAGCAATGGCTAAATATTTTTAAAGTTTTGGTTCTTAGAAAAGTACTAGGATAACCAAAGAAATCCATATCGTCAAGAATCCTACTGAAATAGGATTTTTGTTTTATTTTTTTGTTTGTTTGTTTTTAACATGTGTATACTGCAGTTTTATTTCAATTGCACAAAGTTCACGTGTAGGAAATTTAAATGAAATAGTAAAGTAAAAATAGCAGAGAACCAAAAACTCTAAAACGGAAGTACACCTAAAGCATTAAGAACTCAACATTCATTGGTGTTTCACCTTCAGTTTTACTGACACTTGACGCTTGCACATTTTGAAACAAACTCTGAGATCATGACGACTCTTCTGAAGAGATTTCAGCACCAGCACCAAGATCTGTACATTCCGTTGGTTTGCAACTGACTTGTTAGCCATTTACATAGTGTACAGGACAGATTTGTCACAGGTCAGATCACCTTCCTGTAATTAGAAAGGATCCCCTAAACTGCACTCAGCTTAAGACATCCAATGTACAAGCGCACGGAAACCATCATAATAATGTGGCTCCAATGAAACAGGATTTTACTGGCTAATTTTTTTTTTTGCGGTACGCGGGCCTCTCACTGTCGTGGCCTCTCCCGTTGCGGAGCACAGGCTCTGGACGCACAGGCTCAGCGGCCATGGCTCACGGGCCCAGCCGCTCCGCGGCATGTGGGATCCTCCCGGACCGGGGCACGAACCCTCGTCCCCCGCATCGGCAGGTGGACTCTCAACCACTGCGCCACCAGGGAAGCCCTTTACTGGCTAATTTTAAACTTCATTTGCCCATTCAGCAAAGGTTTACCAAGCTTGTACTACACGCCAGGCCCTGCTCCGGAACTGGAGATCGGGCTTTGCGCAAAACAGGCAAAATCCCTGCCTCATGGAGTTTTATGTTCTAGGTGATGGGCGGGGAAGGGACACAGGAATAAAGTGTGGGGACCATCCTGCTGGGATTCCTTCTGTGAAGAAAACTAGAGTGGGGCGGGGAGGGTGCTGGCCAGGACCTAGAGCACCTGCGGGCCAGCTGTGTGGAGGAGCTTTGTGGCAGAGCCAGGCCCCGGCCACGCCCGGACAAGGGGTGAGCCCTGCAGACTTGAGGAGGGTGGGGGGAGGTGGAATAGAGGCTAGCAGGGCATTTGGGTCTTTTAGGCCACTGTAGGAAGTTGGGCTTTTACCCCGGAGAAAACGGGAAAGCGCAGGGAGTTCTGAGTGGAGGGCGCAGCGATCTGACGTGGTTCAGGAGAGGCCCTGGGGGGCGGAAGGGGAGACGGGACAGGGGAACCGCCATTGGATGCTGCTACATGGGAGAAATACCCTGTGGAAGCCACACAGCGAAGTCAGAGGCCTGAGTGCCAGAAGGTCGCTGCCCTGAGCAGAGACGGGAAGGCTGCCCAGAGCAGGTTTCCAGGGGGAACGCAGAATTCCGCTTTCACTGAGTTCACTTTGGGTTGCCATTTAGAGACAGTTAGAGAATTTCTCTGAAACCTGCAAAGGGCAAACGAGATGGCCGCGTATCTTCCAATGCAACACCGGGTTTGGCTTGCGATGGCCTGCACACCCCTGTTGGGGCAGACGTCTCCATGGATTTTTGTATGGTGGGTCAGATAGCCCCAAGGTTACAGTTTAGGGCCCCGGGGTATCTGTAACCCCAAAACTTAGCCTTACATTTCTTTGTCAAACTGTCCACATACACCTAGCTTATCAAATGCCTTTTGGACTGGTTCTAACACCGCACTGGTTCCCTTATCAATTAATGAGCTAAATAAAATCTTCAACACACGCTCATTTACTTTGCCTGAGAATCACAACCTGGCCAGTTTAAGGGAGATGTTGGGCCGGCAGTTAGAAATGGACCTGAAGTTCCGAGGGTGGGCAGGGCAGGGCTGAGTTCCAAAGGGCAGTGTTGTCGGCCTACAGGCAGGATTTACAGCCTTGAGTTGGGGTGACAGCCCTGTGCTGCGTGACTTATCTAATATTCACGGTCACCCACAAGAGCAAACCTTTTTATTACTAATATTCATCCCCATTTTGCAGCTGAGGAAACAGAATGGAGCAGGCGAAGAGTAACTTGCCCAAGAGCACAGAACTGGGATCTGGACCCAGACAGCCAGCTGGCGACTGAGAACCAGTGGTTCTCAGTCTGGGGCATCTCTGATCGTCACGCGGCATCCACTGGGGGAAGGCAAGGATGTGGCTGAGGTCCCCACGATGCAGAGGGCAGCCCCCATAGCAAAGGATTCCCCTGGCCCCAAATATCGGCAGGGCAGGGGCAAGAAAGCCTCAGACTTGGGGGGCCTCCTCTTCCAGGCCCCCCACTCGACATGCCCCTTCTCAAGCCTGCAATCCTTCACTTGCTTATAACCATTCATTCAAGGCCTATCCTTCCCCTACATCGTAACCTCCGTGTTTCATTCATGCTAAACTCTCAGTCTAACGGACGCAAATAATCAACGCTCGATAAATGGCTGCTCACGTTGACTGCATGATCTCTGACAGATCTGCGCTCACTTTGAAAAATCCCAAGGCTGTGACAGAGAAGGAGATGAGAAAGCGTGACATTAAGATTCTGCGATTTACACTGCATAGGAAAAGCATCACCGCGTTTAGCTTAGGAAACTGGAGAAGCAAAAAACCTGAGGCCCGCATCTCAACAGCCCTGACGGAGGTGAATTTTTCATTGTCCTTGAAGTTAATCAAGCCTGCGGAAACAGCATCACCAAATGGACTAAACGAGATTTTCAATTAACTCAAACAGATGGCTTAAATTTTCCAGGTGACTTTCCCATATTGATTCAGAGAGTTTGCTGGACCAGGCCCCAGGAGGCTTGGCACGGATGGAGCTGGAAGAAAACAATGAAATTCCTGGGTCTTTGGCAGAGAAGACAAAGCAATAATCGCAATGTTTCTTCTATCCCAGCGAGAACATCATCAGCCAAACTGATTCGACGCCCCGACCAGTGCACAATAAGGACCTCCTCCCCTAGGAGGGGCCGTGGAGAGTCAGGCCTTGGGTCCAGCTGCATGAGAAGGAAGGCCGCTCCAGGGCGGGGAGCGAGAGGCCGTGGGCAGCCCTGGGCTTGGTCTGTCCACCTGAGGACCTCACAGCATTTTACACATCACTGGAGACAGAAGAGCTGAAAGAACCTTGGCGGAACCCTGCAGAGCCCCCAGGCAGGTGGGTCCTGCCAAGGACAGCGGTGGAAGCCACCACAGGAGGAGTCCACGCCATCACGGACCAGTGGATCCAAGTGCCCGTGTGCCTCGCCCTGAGCTGGGCCTGTGGAGGAGTAAGAGTGGCTGAGGCCACGGCTCCTGCCCTTCCGGAAGCTGCCAGAAGCTACTAATAATGTAGAGCTTTGTAACTGAATAGTGAAGACTCAGGCTGGAGTCATGGCAAAATGTGGGCTGGATATTTGCTGACCCTCAGAAGGGATCATTCTCAACTTAACTGGGCCCACGTATAGACTTGCAGATCTATAAACGGGTGGATCCTGGTGCCATTCCCTTCTGCTTCTGAGTCTCCCATCAATATTCTCAACAGAGCGAGGTTTAACGCTGATATAAGTGGACTCTGGAAGTATAACCAGTCCCCAGACTGCTTGAACTTTGGGACAGGATGAAATTGATATTCAGACCCCTTCACAAAGATAGATTTTACTCAGTTCTCTTGATTAGGAAACAAAATCCACCTACAGCCCTTAATGACAGGAGAGTTGCCTTTGTCAACATGTTCCACCAACTACACGGTTGTTATACCAACTGGGAGATTTGGTTTATTGGAACAGGATTCACCTCTCAGCTCCTGGAGCTGGCAAAAGACACTAACGCTCTAAAATAATGCTCTGAAACTGGGGCGCCATTCACAAGAGGTCCGATTACATGGGTTTTCTTGGAAAGACTGCAGCTGTTCATCCGAGGGATGCCCTCCAAAGTCTGCCACGTGCCAGGCCATGTGCTCCCTCTGGACATGGGTGGTGGACCAGTCCTACCTGCCCCCACCGCCCCCGAAGCCCAGCCTCCAGGGAGGAGAATCTGGGCCTGACATAAGGCAAGAAAGAGTAGCATTGGTTTGACTGGTGTTCCTTTCCCAGAAAAACCAAATCATAAAGCAGTAAGGAAAATTTTAGAAAATGTACCTTTTTCTTGGATGTTTAGATTAGCAGGAAAATAAATCTGAGCCTAAAGAGACCATGTAAATGGACACTGGTTTCATTATTATCGTCTTAACATAATTGAGGAAAGGGTGCAAACCTCATCCGTGGATCATCAGGCGGCATCATCTCCAGGTCGTGCGTGGGTCCACTTAGGCCAATGACGTGCAGGGAGATACCGGGGTTTTCACATCCAGCCTGGGAAGTAAAAGGGGACAGAGATGTGAGTGAGCCGCCTCCTGCCTGGACTGGCCTGGGCACTAAGTCTGCCAGGAGATTCACAAGAGGCTCAGCGTGGGGAGGACGGAGTCCTTCAAGAGGAAGCTGCTCATCCCTGCTCCCCCTCCCTGGACAAGCACGGGCCTGCCAGGGCAGGAAAGACAAGGCTGCTGGGTCTGACGGCCCAGGCTCCTCTGCCCCCACAGACGGAGATGCTGGGGTGAGGAAGGGACTCAGGCCCACACAGGGCAGGCGTCAGATGGGTCATCAGATTATGCCTCCGATTTGGAAGTGGGCATCTGAATTCTGTTGGCCAGAACATGCTGACTTTCTATTAAAACGTGAAACCCCAAATCCTGAGCCATCTGGACTTTATAATTCCAATTTCAGAGCACCTGTCCCAGAGCTCCCTGTAAAATCAGGGGGCCTGTACCTTTCTGGATTTCAGGTCATTACATCACTCCTGGATTGGGGGGGGGCTCTCACAAAAGGATTCACCAGGGAAACCATTCCATTTCTAGGCGATCTCTGGCTTCCAGCCTCCTGAACCGTGAGAAACAAATGTCTGTTGTTTAAGCCACACAGTCTGTGGTGCTTGTTACGGAGCCTGAGCTGACTGATACACCTGGTGTTTCCTTTCTCTGGCTTGGGACTCTGGGGACATCACTGGCCTCATTTGGACATTGTCGCCTGTCTTGCTGCAAACTGTAGGCTGGCACGTCCCATACTTCTGGTATACACGGCACGTGGCATCAGCTCCCAGAGCCCTCTGATGGCTTGGAAGCCAAGGCCCAGGGCTCACTGGCAGAGGCTGGAGGGGTCCTTCCAAGGCAGCCCCGGGTGGACATGGGGACCCTGTCACCAGGTGGGTGCAGGCAGAGCTGTGTCCGCTCTCTTGGGCACCGGCCTCTCTCCAACTGAGTGGGCAGTAGAGGTTGCGGCATCAGGCCCTCCCTTCATGCCAGGACGCTGTGATTTGCTAACGAAGCGGGCTTTAGCTATCCATCCCCTGCCCCACTCCTGCAGCCTTGCTGTTCTGCTGGTTTTCTGTGGGAAGCAATTAGAAACAGTATGGGCCAGAACATGACCAAGGACAGAACAGCCCAGGCCCAGGGGACTAGGCGCAGACAGGGGTCTTTCTGACCTCCCAGAATTTAAAAAAGGAACTAGAGGACAGGGTGCCCCCGAGTGGGCAGTGTGAGTTTTTGTCTCCATGGACTCACAAGGGAGGTAATGTATTTTGGTTGCAATGAAGCTTAGACAAATGATTAACGGTAGTTCCATTATTTAAAAGTAAACCTGCCGACAAATTCAACTGAGCAAAAATGAGAATTTAATGCAATGTAATGGGAAATAATTAATCTTGCCTCTGTTTACTGCACTGCTCATAACACATCTGATTATCACAGCTCCACGTTGGGAGTCGGCTGGGCGGGGGAGCTGATGAATAACGCAGAGCTGTCCTGCTGCTGCTTCCCACCTACCTTGGGGTAGTGGTAGGACTTCACGGTCGGGTAGGCGGAGCCGGTGTAGGTGGGCAGCTCCATGACCGGCACCCGGGAGTCGTTGATGGTGGCATAGGCGAGCCGCGTACCATCTGGAGACCACCAGTGGGCGATGTGGGTCTTCAAAATCTCCTCTAAGGGAAACAAACAAAGCAGAGGACTGTGGATGGCACGGATGGAGTATCGGCCAGTACTGCCCGGGCACCACGGGAGCTGGACAGGAAATCACGAGCCCCCTCGGGGTCATTTAACTTCTACAGCCTCTGAGGAGGCTTCCCTGTGCCCGGGATATGCCTTCATCTCAGAGGTGCCTGGTCTGACCCCCAAACCCTAGCACAGCAAACCCAATCAATCAAACTCAGTCAATCAAGGCCCAACCAAACAGAGGCTAACTGTCTAAAAACCATTTTGTGGGGCACAAATTTGAGTATGATGAGCCCAGCAAGTCCTTTCCGATTGACTTATTATTGTTCTGTTGTGGGTTATTATTTTAAGATGATCAGAAAAACAGAATTAGAGGAGATACATTCACTCTGAAGCAGGGCACACCCAGGCAGAAGCAAGTGAGGAAGTAAACTGTGTTGCAGGTTGAATCCCAGAAAACCGACTTGCAGGAGATGCCGCGGGGTCGTGCCGGCACACAGACCCCCTCGCGCACAGCCGTGCAGGAGGGGAAGGCGTTCAAAGGCCAGCAGGCTCCTCACTGTGAAGCACGGAGGTGGTTTCACTCCACACGGCAGAAGCACAGAATGGCCTTCTCTTCTACGGGACCGAAGAGGAAGCAGCAATCCTCTCAGGCTTCCACCGGGAGCACCCATCACTCCTGCCCGCCCCGAAGAGTCTTGGCTAATTAGAGTTTTGACTAGGGGTGAGTGCTGTAGGGTCCGTCATCTATTCTGGAAAGAACAATTCTACTGCGTCTTTGGAACAAGCCAAGAGAAGACACTTCCCAGGTACAACTCATTAGAGTGCGAGGGTCAGAGGAGCATCTCGGTGCGAAACAGCTCTAAGGTCGGCGGATTCCTCCTTGTACATGCTATGTAGTTTTATAAACCAAATTCCCCTAGGTTTGTTTTTAAAATAAAGATCGATACAGCTCTATAATCACATACTGTGAGTCCCATTCGCCGGTCGTTATTAGGTGGAGACCATAAACCGGCTCTGTGAGCCTGTGGTGACAGAAAGGTAACTGAGGCACCTGAGAAAACAGAGTGAGTGCATCAACCACACAGGGAATGACGTGAATCGGAGTAGAGACAAGGGGTGATGGCCAGCGGAGGGAAGGGTCACAGAGATGAGAGAAGCAAGGCAGCAGGCCAGGAGCTGGGCCAGCCTGACGGCCCGGCCAGGGGGCACGGGGATATGCCGGCTGCAGGACGGAGACGGCGGGGGGCCGGGGGTCAGGGCCGCATCAGTCAGGGCCCTGCTGCAGTGGCTACAAAAGCATCCCACAGCCAAGTTCAGGACTGAAAGTGGGGCACTGCAACTCCTTCTCCCGGGAGACTGGCCGCCCAGGCAGTCTGTCCCTCCATCACTGGCTGCACTGGCCTGGTTTCTTAGTGGGACAAGCCCCCATGTTGCGTGGGGCCTGCAGCAGCAATGCTAGGAGTTATTCCCTTCAGAAAGTGCTGGCCTCCCTCTAAATTAAGTCTCCCTGGCCCTCCGCGGGCCTTCCTCCAGGCCTGCCGGCAGCCTGCAGGGACCCTGACACAGTGTGACCCGGGACCAGCACCAGACAGTGGAGTCTCATCCACCACGAAGCCCCTGGCATATCTGACTTCCCATCACCCGGACGCGTCCCAGGCCGGCCTCACAGCTGATCAGTGAAGGACGGTGAAGGGGCTCTGAGTCTCGGGTTCTGCCCATCCTGCTATCGACCGCGGAGGCCCCGAACAAGCCCCCAGCTGTCAAACAAGGGGCACAGTGGCTGCCTCTAACACGTCCTCCCTGACAGTGGTTTGTGACCTTGCGGCATCCGAGAAACGACTCAGAAGCTTCTGCAGAGTCGATAAAAACCCAAAGGTCTGCTGAGGGGGGAAAGATAAAAAAGGAAGTCAGCCAACTCTCCATTGCTTGTAATTTTCCAATGTCTTTGGCGGCCGGCAAAGTGACTTTCAGGTGCGGGTGTGGAAGGAAGTGATTCAGAAATGACTTTATCCAGCACCACCTGACTGTCTGGCCGGTGCATATGGGACAGTGAGCAACAGACTCCAGCAGATGGTCTGCTGGAAAAAATAGGCACCATTCACCATGCAACTTTTGGGTGATTCTGCTCAATGGCGTCTGTGCTGCAGGGCTGGGAGGGCGGGGACATCAGGGCATGAGGGGAATCACTGGGAGTGAGCGGGACACGAGGGGCAGAGGGCCAAGGAGGTGGCGTCCGCCTGAAACCAGCTGCGCGAGCCTGGCCACGGCTCTCACAGCACATTCATTCACGGCCAGAAAATCCCCACAGAAAAGCGGTGGGGGCAACCAAGGCTTCTAGAAGAGGCAGCATCGCACAAGAGCAAGCAGACAACACAGTCCCTGCTGACACAGCTCTTCTGAGGCTTCTCCTTGACCCCGAGCGACCTCCAGAAATGGGAGGGACAGCACCATCAGCAGCCTTGGGGGGTCCTGCCACCTTCATCCCCAGACGGGCCCAGGGGTGCAGGAAGGCACTGCTAGCTTCTCATCCACCTGTCATGTGCCCACCTCATTCCTAGGACTTGCCCTCAGACCAAAAGGAAACGCTCCTGCTTTGGTCTGGTCAGTGCAGGGCAGGGGGTCACACATGCAGGGGTGAGAGAGACAAAATCAGGGGAGAGGGAGGCCTGATGCTGGGCTGACAAGTACCATTTCTGTCCCTTCTGTCAGCGATGCCAGAGTATTTCCACTGAGCTCAGTGCACTGCTCAGAGGACACAGATGCAGAAAAGGACCACAGGCTTCAGACAATAAATGTGCTGGTCAGAAGGGAATCTGGAAACCACACAGTTCAGGGATGACAAATATCTGGTGTGTGTGTTGGCAAAGGTTCCTTTCAGTTCCACCCCACAGCAAGATGATCACAAATAAAAAAGAAACTCCTCCATGCCAAAGGCCGGGCCATACACAAAGGGTGGCTTCCGTTTATTTTCCCCAAATGCCCTTTAACACATTGTTCCTTGGTGTTTTTATTTTCCTGTGAGTTAGCTGCTCATTAAAGAGATAAAGTAAGGATAAGAAACGATGGGGAAAAGGATTAGGCAAAGGAGGTCGTGACATTTTTGTGTTCATTGAGAATGTCCCTATTCTCCAAATGTTTTCTTCAGGCTTCTAGCTTAATGAGGCAGTTGGCTTAAATGCCATGAATCAAATTAGTTTATGGATAGAGTTTTGCAGGGAAAAAAAAACTATTTCATCAACTAAATCAACTGCATGAATGCTTGGCTTGGAACAACAGGAGAAACTTGCCTTTCTGAGCAAGTACAAATAACTCGTGAGAACGGGAGGATACAGCTTTCCTTCCACCTTCCCTGTCCCATCCAGGGACCTTCTCAGAATCAAGTAAGAAAGATACATTTGGGGACATTCACGTGAAGAGACAGAACTGTTTATCCATGCAGCTGAAGCTCACAGCAGGATATGGGCCATTTCCCTCATTTCTTGTCATCGTATCTCAGAGAAGACAACTCTACTATGTGAATGTTGTCATTCACGCCACACACGTTAAGGGCATATCCATATCCGGAAGGACAAAATCTCCTTCGGGTTCAAGGTGATGAAGGCCAGTCCAGCCAAGAGGAGGAATTCTCGAGTTTTCCAGATGCAGAATAAGAGGGGGCCCCCAAGGTCGGTCCACCACAGTTGCCCGGAATCACTTAGGGAGGTTCTCAGGGAAACGCGGGAATGCTGGGTGCTTTCTGTTACGGACGCTCGGGCCCACTCCAGCAGCACAGTCAGTGTATACTGGGGTGGGGGAAGGGCACAAGCCCCTTTTAAGCAAAAGCTCTGCGGGTGACTTCCGTGTACTTGCCGGTTAATATGTCACATCTGATCAAACAGGCACTGCATTCTGGAAATGCACGCCTACGGTCTGCTGACAGAAAAATGTCACCTGCCATTTCAGTAAACAAAGGATGCTGCTGCCTTAAAGCCACCAGCCACCGCAGCCCGCGGTGCGCCCTGAGGGGAATTCAGGATGGAGAAAAACAGGATACTGGCCCTAGATCGTGATGATGCCGATCTAGGAATAATTTCAGTGAGACCAGGCTCCTGCATCTTCCCATACATAGAAAAGCCCTACAACCATGAACTTGAGACATCTGGTTTTTGTGACTAGCAGTACTTTTTTGATATTTGATCACATGACTTTTTCAGCAAAAACTCCTGTACATCCTGGTTCCTCCCTTTCCTCTTTGGAACAGTCCCTCCGAGCTCGCTGAGAGGCTGTCTCCCAGGCTACAGTCCTCAGTAAGGTCCCTGGTTAAGACACAACTTGCATCTTTTGGGTTGCGTGCTTTTTTTTCAGTTGAAGGTCTTATTAGCATATAGGAAACAGGCTTCCAAATTACTGGGGTTGGGGGGGGAGTACACCTACTTGAACAGAAGAAGAGTAGGTTCTGCTTAAAAGTTTGTTGTAGGTTGAACTGTGTCCCCCTAAAAGACATGACATCCTAATCTCTGGTACCCATCAATGTGACCTTATTTGGAAATGGGGTCACTGCAGATGTAATTAAGATGTACGTTAAGATGAGGTCGTACTGGAGGCGGGCAGGGGCCCCTAATCCGATATGACTGGTGACCTCATGAGGAAAAGTAAAGAGACACAGAGACAGACAGGGGACAATGCCAGGTGATGGCAAAGGCGGAGAGTGGGGGTGATGCGTCTACAAGCCAAGGAACAGCAAGCATGCCACCACCAGAAGCTGGAAGAGACACCCTGATTTCAGACTTTCAGCTTCTAGAATTGGAACGATACATCTCTGCCGTTTAAAGCCATCCGGTTTGTGGTCTTTTGTTATGGTAGCCCCAGGAGTCCGCACAAGGTCATGACTGTACTGGCTGCCATAGAACCAGCTCCTTGCTGGGAGAATGCTGGTAGGAGAGAGTCAGCTGAATTCTGCCCTGAAACTCAGCAGGGTGAATTTCTAAGCCAGACCTGACAAGGATGGGGGGTGCCCGCTGGCCTGAGCCCTAACAACAAGCTGGGCTAGACCTGGCCTCCTCTGCCCCCGGCGCACACGCACACACGCACCCACACACACACGTCTGATGCTGAGTGTGCTGGGCTGCATCCTGCAGGCCCTGGCACGGACCGTCCCAGCCTCCAGTGGGCGGATCGAGTTGGCTTGTCTCAGCTTCCACCCAACATGCTGGGGACCTGCGGTGACTGGGACCCTTCCTGAACCCCAGTCAGATTCAAGGGCACTTTTTGGTTTAACACATATCTAACATGTGCCGGAGCCTGTCGCAAGCACTTTGCGAAAGTGAAACAACTCATCTACCACTGACAGCCCTCCTGGTGCTACATCAGTCGCTCCTCTTCAGATCCAATCGCCTGCAATTACACGCCGAGGTTCCGCCCACCCTCCCGGACCGGACCTGGTGCGTTACTGCCGAGCACTCCCCGCACAGTCTTCAACCAGGAGAGTCACCAGCAATCACCACGGGGACACAACATCAGCAGGAGTCTCAGTGCCAGGCTTGGGTCGGAGCCACAGCCCGAGGCTTCCTCGCTCCGCAGATGGCCGGCTCTCCTGCCCGGATGCCTCTCCCGCCCTGTGCTCCCCCGAGGCCCCACCACGCCTCCGCCGTGTCTGCTCACGACTGGCAGAGAAACCTCCACCGTCCTTCCCGAGCCTGATGATCAACAAGTAAATGTGCGTCTGAGGGATGTCATGTTTTATTCTACAGCCTTCACCCTCGCCACATACTTCACTTGCCTTTGCTAATCTTGGATACTCCCAAGAACCCTGGATTAAGCCCCTTTTTACAGCTGAGAAACTGGAGGTTGAGAGAAATTAACTTGATGGAGTTAAAGACTGAGGGCTCAATACATCCTAAACCCTATGCCAGAGCACGGGAGAGATGAAATTCTATAGTCTGAAATGTAGTAAACAAAATATGACCACCACTCCCACCCCTCACCCAGCTGAGCAGAAACCTCAGGACCGTAGGGGTTGGGGACACAGAAGGTCTTTTTCTTTTGGGGGGAAATTAGAGAAAGCTCTTGGGGAGGTGGCACGTGACCTGTTCCCCAAAAACCCATCCTTTCTTTTAGGAAAGGAAGCAAAGAATCACAGCTGGGCACATGGTCTTCCAGAATAAAGACCCTTCCCTGCCTCCCGTGTGTGTGGGGGGGAGGTGTGAAGTCCGGTGTGAAGGGGGGAACTCTTGCCCATGGGCTAGGTCAGAAGGTCTGAGTAACTCCAGGTCCTCCTTTAAAGGACAGGGGGGGCCGCTACTGCCTCTTCCCTGCCCTGCTGGCTGGAGAGCAGACACGAGGTGCGACTTTGTAGACCAAGCAGGTGGCAAACGCCATAGTATAGACCTAGGTGGGTCCAGAGTAGGTCACAAAGTTCCTGAGGTCCTCAACGTCAGACAAACCCATGGAGTTGGAGCTGTAGGTCAGTACCACTCAGAAGTATGAGACAGAACGCCAGCCATCTAGGGGGTCTGCAAAGGACCCGCGCCCAGGAAAGGACACTCGCTCATCTGTCTTCCGACAGCACTTTAACAAGGAAGAGAGACTTCTACTTCCATTCGCAAGCTGAGGCCGGACCTGCAATCCCCCAGGGGGCGACCTCTGCACTAGATGCCGGAAAACGAGGGCCCACAGGGGTGATGGAGGGTCGTGCAGACCTGGAAGGGCGTGGGGAGAGGCAGCGGGGAGAGACGGTGGGTCCCGGGAGGCTGGGGACAGAGGCAGGCTTACGTCTCCCCGACTGCTGCAGCCCAGGCTTCCCCAGGCCGACAGGCCGCACGGGACGGGGTCTGGCTGAAAAGAACCCCAAGGCAGACTAGGGGCCGCAAACATGAGACAGAAGGGAAATGAGAGGCTTCAGAGTCCTCTGGGGAACGTGCTGCCGTGCTCTCTCAGGGCTCTTCCGATGCACATGCTCCTGCAGGACTGGCTCCTGCAGCCTCATCTTCCTGGGGCAGGCGGGAAGGCCAAGACCCATTTTATCAGGAGCAGAAGGCTAAATCGGACCACGCACACACATTTCTATGAGCTGTGCAGCTCAGGGTGGGGGAGGGGTGCAGAGACACATCTACATTCTCTCTGCGTTTCTGAATGGCCAGAGGTCACAGACAGCCCCGCTGCCGGCACGGCAAGACTAAGAATGCTCATCCTCCTGCTTTCAATTCAGTTGTCTGCCATTTCTACACTTTAGTTATTTCCCTGTATCTGATGCTCCAGCTCACCACTGGGGCGGGCCGGGCACACCATGAATTCCCTGCTGCCTGGATTTTCTGTCGAGAATGCAATAGTCAGGAAGCAGACTGTGTTTTCTTAGAGGTACAATGTAAATTCATAGACTGCCTCCAAAAGCAGAAAGTAAGATGTTCCTGAATTTATAATTGCTGCAGAAGTGGCTAGACCATCGCCTAAAGCAAGAGGTTCACAGGAGGCCTTCTGTGTCTATGGCTTCCAAACCCCCAGGCTCGTAAGCTTGACCGACTACCTTTTATGGTTTTTCCCGAGGCCCTGTAGGCTCCCGTGCCACACTTGGTCCATGAATTTAACTACCGGGTGGACTCATGTCGGGGGAGATCTTAGGGTGCACAGCCACTTGGGAGTAGACAAACCTCAGAGGCATCTTCCAAGGCTGAACCCATAAAACCCTCTTGACAGCATTTTTGGGTTATTAATGCTCTTTGTTTCCCTGGGGAGTCATTTACACCTTAGTGTAAATTCCTCTACTGAGCTCGACACCTTGCTTAGTGTGGCAGACAGTATTTTCCAAAATTGGCCCTGGCAACATTTCTGGGACTTGACGCTCTCCCACTAATAAGAGGTGAGGCCTTGGCCCCTTCCCCTGGACCGGGAGCGGTCCTCTGCAGCCGCTGAACCAACAGGATGCAGCAGAAGTGACGTATGTGGCTTCCGAGGCTGGGTCATGGGAGGCCATGTGCTCCCGCCCCGGGCTCTCTCTGGCCTGGGCTGCTCCCCGTCGAGACCGCCCATCACACTGTGGGAAAGCCCAGTCACGTGTCAGATGTCCCTGCCAGCACAGCTCGGGGCCCAGCTGGCATCCAGCATCAGCCATGGGACACCTGAGGGAGCGCACCTTCAGGTGGCTCCAGTCCAGCCTCCCAGCTGGTGCAGAGGAGAGAGGAGAGCTGTGCCTGCCCAGCTCTGCCCACCTTACAGGGGCCACTGTTTAAGCCTTTGTATTTGGACCACTGAGAACAACTTCAGCTAAGAAAAGCTTTGAACAGAAAGATGGCTAGGGGAGGAGGAAACCCGGGCTGGTGTGCTGCGCTCCTGTTCCTGCGTGGTCGTCCTTCTTTGGGTTTTCCCTGCTCTCTCCTCCCCACTTTCACCATAGGCACCAGAGGGAGCCTCCAGCACGTAGGCCGCTGCCTGCTATTCACCCGCTGCACGCCCGGGCAGGGGACCACGTGTCAGAGACGTTCATTCATCCAGCCGTCCGCCCACTCACCACTCAGTGGATAAGCAAACGTCTAATAAAGCAGACAGAGGACACGCTCAGTGCTGGACACACAGAGAAACTGGATCTTACGACGGCCTTTCAGTGACTCGGAAACAAGAAGCACGTTTGCTGACTTGTACCCCTCCCCTGAGGAAGCACTTTATAACAAAGCTCTCAGTCTGAATTCAAGTTTATTTTTGAAGTAGGGGGTCCCAGCGTGGGCCTCTGCCAGGATTCAGACAAATGTGAGGAAGGCAGGAGATGCTGCTAAGAGCTGGATTTCCCGAGGCTCAGGGACGGGGAGGGGAAGAGTCAGCCGGTCTCTGGTCTCTGTGCTGGTCCCGTGGCCCGGTCCTGGGGGCAGACCCTTGCCTCCTAGGGCCTCCTGCCGCCCCCCGTGCCGGGCAAGAGGGCAGCCGCTCCTGGACAGAGGGCCCCACGCTCCTGAGCCGCGTGCCTCCTGTGTAAGTAGATTCCCGCCCCGCATCCCCTCCCTTACTCTAAATTCCCATGCTGGTGTGAAGGAGGCATTAAGGTCCTAATCAGGAAGATAATCAAGTGATAATCACACACATGCACACATCAGGGGCCCTGAGCTGGAGGGTGTGCTTTCCGGGGAGAAGCCGCCAAATCTGGAGAACTCGCAGGAAGGTGAACCCGGCAGGGACACAGGCCGGTGGCTGGAGAAGCTGAAGACACAGGGCCCCTTCTCAGGCCCAAACTTGTGCTCGTTACCAGAGTTTTTTTCTGAGGAGGGTCCCCCAAGTCACACGAGCTTTGGGCCCCACAACAGTGAGAAATGTCCTAGTAGAGAGAAAAGTGACTTTTGGAGAAAAATCCACGCAAAAATAGCATCACCTAGGAAAATGGTTTCCACCTGCTACTCCGGAGGCCACTTGCCATCTCGGAGAGACCCGGACCCCAGCTCTGATCCCGCAGCTTTGGGCCTCTCTTCCTTGACTGTGAAATCAGGGGTTTGGCTTACGTTACTTTTTCCCAACCTTTCTGAATACGAGCACACCTCCTTACAGGAAAACACTGCACAGTCCACGTTTTAATCCAGTTTGAAATAGTCAACGTGTCTTTTAGAATAATCTGTATTTCGTTCATCACAAGAGCACCTGCACATATTGGACGGACAGTTAATTGTACGGTGGCGTACAGTTTATTTGGTCCCATGGACAACCAGGCGCGGGCACGGATTCGCAGACGCCCCGACCAGGCCCCACGGCCCATTTCCCCCCCCCGACTTAGATGTGGACGGAACTTCCTTTGAGCAGGTTCTAGAACGTCCACCACCAGACAGAACACCATCCTGTTTCCTGAGCTCCTGGCAAAGTAAGCAACAGCCACGAGCAGAGGGTGGCCAAGGCTGCGGCAGGCTTTGTCTACTGGAAATCTGTGAGTCTAGACCAGCCCGAAGGCAGGCCCGGCCGCGGCGGGCGCACTCGGGGTGTGGCGGAGGCGCAGGGCAGACCTGGCGCTCGGTGAGGACACGAGCTCGGCCCCCTGCTCCTCGGCCCCGGCCTCTCTGAGCACCTCCTGATCTGCCCGCCGACCTGCCCACAGAGGACCTGGAGGTGGCCTCCAGAGCTCCAAGGCCGCTGGTGTGCTGGTGTCAGTGAGTGGGGCCGCGGGCCCTTGTTCAAGGTCAACATTCCTGCCTGTGTACCCAGGACCTTCCCCCAGTGACCACGCTGAACACCAGCTCCTCGAGCGCTGCGATGCACGCTCTGGGGTAGAGAAGAGACTCAGGGAATGGGCTTCTGCCTTAAGGATCTCACACGAAAGGGAAAACCTTCCCAGGGACCAGGAAAAACGAGACCTGCACATGAGCATCTGGCCTCCCTCATCCTCAGGGCGGGCGGCCACAGGAAGAAGGGGCTCGTGCTGCAGAATGACTTTGCCTGCATTTAAAAAATCACGCAAGACCCCAAGCAATGACGGCTTGTCGGCCCAGCGTCAGTTGTGCGCTGTCTCTGGCTGGGGAGGTCGGGTGCAGGAGAGAAGAGGGAGCCTGCGTGAATGGGCTGGGCTTCTGCAGACACCACGCGGATCCCTGCAGGGCAGTCACTTCCCCAGCGGCTGCAGGGGAGGGGTGGGTGAGGGCGGGGGAGAGGCTGCACGTGATCCTTTGAGGGACCAGAGGTGGACGGGGAGGACGGTGTCGGCCGAGGTGGCAGACCTCATTTTCCTCTGTTCTGCTCTAATGTTCAATGAGTAGCACGTGTGCTAAGTCAGGTATCACACGGTGCTGACCACTGGGTGGCGGTCGGACGGGAGGGTGACTCTGCCCATCCCCGAGGGCCTCCTGGAGAGGGACCTGGAGGGAGCCATGTGCACAGCATCCTGCCCTACACACGTCGGCATGCGGTGCTCAGGAGGATGGACCCTGGAGCTAGACTCTTGAGCTTCACATTCTGGCAGGGCCACTCACAGGCTGTGTGACCTTAGGCAAGTGACTCAGTCTTTTGGTGCCTCAGTTTTCTCATCTGTAAAATGGGGATGATAACAGTATCTACCTCACTGGGTTGTTGTAAGAGTTATATTAGTTATTATACATAAGTACACTAGCAAGTCCTGCACAACATCTGTTATTATCATGGAATGCACATCAGCCTGGGTCTTTGGGGACTGGTAGTCAGGGTCCCACCTGAGGGAGAAGCTCAAACGGAAGGTGAGCCTGGACCAAACTGATGTGGCCACTGTGGCACGGCCCTGTGTCTGGTGGGCCCGGGCACCTGGTGACAGAACCAGCTCGCCAGCAGGGAGACCTCACTGTCGATCACCCTCGCCGCTGGTCCTGGTGATTGGAGGAGAGAAAAAGCAAATGGCTCACGCTCCCTGGAGGGCCCTGGCGGGTTATCGCTGCCTCGCGGGGAACAGCAAGCCTCAGGGGATACACTAGCTGCTCAGGGCAAGAAGCGTTGCTGCTTTTTCATTGTTCATTTTGTAAAGCGCCTGCAAAAGTTGTATTGCCTGCAACAAAACAACCCCAAACCAACCCCCACTGAACTCCTCCCCACTTTTCTTTTTTATAATTAATAAGACCTTGGCGAGGATAGTAACGCTAGGAAGACAGGGCCGATCCAGGCAAAGTGAAGAAGAAAGCGGAGGTTACCTCGTCTGGCAGCCCTGACACAGACAGCACTTCACTGTGACCCCTCCTCTAACCCCAGGTCCGGGCCAATCATTCTTTCCTTCTTCCCATCAAAACTTACAGGCAAAACGTTCACGCGTGTGTGTCCACGTGTGTGCGTGCGTGTTTCAATAAGTTTTCATTTACCCCTCCAAACGACCACTCCAAGTAGGTACCATTATTACCTTTATTTTTCCCTTAAGGAACTTAAAGGGATAAAAGTTTAAATAATTGGCTCAAACGACACAGCTAGTATGTGAAAGGAGTATATCTGTGGAAAATACTGAAAGAGACATTTATTTGGTATCTTCCCATCTCCATTCTGCTTTTCCTACCACTCTCCCACCACAGCCCCAGTGCCCACCTGTGATTTTGGATCCCGTGCGTGCCACTGAACATGAAATGAAAATGAACTTGGTCAGCAGATCTCAAATCATCCCCCCCCAGTGCTACTCTCTGCAAGGCCAACTGCCAGGTGGTCAGGCAGCCCTGGAGACAGTCTGCCATTTGTGCCCTAGCGCTGACCAGCAATGGCTTTAAGTTCAGCTCCTGAAATGTGTCCCATTTAAAGGAGAACGTTCCACCACAGTACTCTTGGATAGTAACTTAATAACCTATAATAGTGATTGGTTGAGGTAAAATATATTATCAACCCTACAGTGATTTTTAATTTCCTTAGACAGTCATATTTTTCTTCCCGGTATTTTGCCAAAGCTGATCATCCTGTTAATAATATTCACAAGAAAGTTAAAAGTGACTGACATTCTGAAATTGGAATTTTAATTGGATAGTGACTTAACTACCAACTGAGATTTACCGCCGCTTGTATTTATGAAGAAACCGTTTCTTAGAAGTGCTGACTATTTTGTCCTCTTCTGAAAGTTAGAATTTTTCACCACAAAGCAAAATTAGAGCCTTAAAATTATATGTAACATTTCTTTTATACATTGAATTCAGCTTTAAAATTAGAAGACGAGAATATTTCCTTTTATGATGCACTGCAGAAAAAGCTCATCACATTACATATTTTCAAAGAAAATCCTAACAGAGCAATAGTCACCTTAATCAGCCTGAGATAGTCTGCATAATTATTTCTTAGTATCAGTGAAAACGTATTTTAAACATAATGAATATCAAAAACAATGTGTATCAGAAAATTAGGTCTCAGGTTTTTGTATTTCTTTCTAAAAAGGAATGTTAATTACCTGTGAATTATAAACAGCACTCAGAACAGTTTCCATACCTAACTGCATCAAATTATGAAACAGTCTTGGTTCTATTGTTCACAGAACGAGAGGCTGCCTTTCGGCTTGTACAGATAGGTGCTGACTAGGGAGACACAGCTCAGAAATTCGGTGTGAACGAGGGGAAGGGGATCCCGGTCGCCCCAGGTACGGTCACACCGTGGTGCCGCACTGCCTGTAGCATGGACGGGAGAGTGCAAAGCAGGCAAATCCCCAAGCTCAGGGCCAAGCCACTGCCCACAGCCCACCCCGTCCCCACCTGTTCCCGCCCCCTGAATTTCCCGGGCCTGCACCTGGCCTCAGCCTGCAGTCGCTCAGTGTGCCTCGGGCTGAAGACGTGAGGTCCCAGTTCCAGGTGGGAAGGTGAGCTGTCCTCTGCCCCAAGCCCAGACCACGTACCCGAGCGGAGAGTCCTTCCTCCGAAACCAGCTGTGCCCGTGGAGGGGAGAGGACAGAGAGGTGGCGGCGACGGTCCGGGGGAAGCCCCCACTTCCCCACCCCTCCCCACCCCTCCCCCCCAACCCCTTCCTTTGAAGCAGCCGAGGTGGTTGCCATGGACGGCCTGAGCAGGAGGGCTCCATGGATTTCACACGGGGACAGTCCTGGGGGGTCAACAAGTGTGTGCTGGTACTACTTGCACACCCAGGCCCTCCCAGGCTGGCCCCCGTGCACCCCGCGTGCACCTTCGTGCACCCGCGTATAATATTACGCCGAATTACTGAACAATGACACGAATCCCATAAACCCCCGCTAAGTCCTGTTCTGTGACTTTGGCAACCCAACAATTTAGGACTACATTTCAGTTCTACAGTGTTCAGAGGAAAGAAAGGCAAGATTCAGAGTCTGGGCGGGGCTGGAGGAGGGGGAGGGGAGGCCTTGGCCGAGCGGGATCAGGTCGCCCCTGGGGAGGCCTCCCACCTCCTGTGTCCAGAGCTGCTCCAATCCAGTGAGAAAGACACCCCAGGCCGGAGGGCAAACCGCCCACACGGTGCGCGGCACACAGTGAGTGCTCAAAAGACGGCTTGAACTGGACTAAGAGTGGTGATCAGAGCGAAGGGGGCCCATCCCCTGGGGCCACGTCCGTCCATAGGGCTTCCCCTGCCTTAGACGTGGACCCTACAGACTTCCCCGGCTCTCTAGCCCAGCCTGTGCGTCCAGGCCCCGGGACAGCCTGAGACCAGAGCAGCACCGACAGGGCATCGTCCCGCACAAGTGTCCTGCAAACAGGAAATGCTCCGCAAGTGTGAACGTGAGAACCACCAGTGGTGGTGCCACAGGAATACCCCCGACGGCCACATGCATGGGGTTTCCCGGGAGCCAGGACGGGGGCTGGGCCGAGCTACCCGTCTTGGTCCACGGCTCACTTTCTGGCAAAACCCCAGCCCTGGTTCAAGGCTGGGCTCTGACTTACGCCGGCACCAGTCTGGCTGCATGTGGCTCAGGGACAACACATAAGCAGGCCACGTGGTTTCACTTCCAGTTCCTGACCTCTACCTGCAAGCAGGACTGGGGCTCTTCCCCCCCTTTTCCTAATCCACTCCCCCTCCTTCCCTCCTGGGGAACGGTGTCCTACGTGCGCCCTCTTCAGACCTCCTCAGCCCCTCCTTCTTGGCTTAGTAATCAGAGGGACTGCCGCCAGCACCCACCGCCTCTCCACACGCCCTCGGCTCCAATGATCACGGACAACTGTCTGTTCCTAGCTAAGAGCAACCTCTGCACAGGTGCTCTGAACCCCGCACAAGCCTACGGCCAGCAGCTGTCCACTTTCTCTCCTCCATCGTGGATTCCTCCTCTTCCGCGGGATGGCGCCCGTCAGCAGACACACGACGTGACGCCTGCTGCCTTTCCAGCAACGGCCACCACCTCTCCCGCCTGCCCGCCCTTCCTCCCCGTCATCGAAAGCTCCTCGGCCTCCTCCGCTGCTCCCGCCTCACCTCCCCGGGGTAAGGGGACAAACGGGGCCCATACACTGTATATGCAAACACCCAAAGGTTATATACATAAAGCGACTGTCCTATAAAATTCGTTCTATCTCCCTACTTTGAAACCTGCCCAGCCGGCTAGACACATGGCACGAGGGGAGAGGCAAAGGATGAGAAAAGACCGGAGGGTGATACGAACCCCCCCAGCCACTCCTGCCTTGCTGCATGCATGGTTCCCCCTCCTCTGCAGCGACCTCCTGTCCTCACGGCTGCCCCGCTGCTCAGAACCAGGGCCTGGTTGCACCGGGTTGTCTCAGAGAAGTGGGGCACCCAGGACCAGGCGGCTCTGCAGGTGGGCTCAGCCTGAGAGGTGGCCCCGGCTGAAAGAGCCCTGACGCTGTGTCTATGTTTCAACACATTGTGGCTCCCACGTCCTCTCCTTGGAGGGAACAGGAACCCCGTCCCGCCTCCCCAAAAGCTGCTCACTTGCAGACAGGCTGCCTCTGGCCGTCCTACACCCAGGTGGGGTCATCTCTGTATGATCAACTGTTTCTGACCACGACCCACCGTCACATATGCACACACGCCGGGACCAACGGCTGGTGACACTGCCCGTTCTTACCGTTTCTTATGCTTTCTGATATTTTCTACCCTGCATCATGTTACCCTTTGCATGAAAGTTTCTGTCCCCTTCTGTACCTCCTATCCCAAGACACTGATTTCACGACCAGGCAGGCCCCGCCGTTTGAAAGACTGTCTGGAAGTAAACCGAGTTCAGCAAACCTGCTCTTAGGGATGCCTCTCAGCACCCCACCTCCCTGCTCGCCCAACCTGGGCGTCACTGGGGCTGGGCTGCGGTGGGACACTGCTGCCTGGGAGTCATGGAAACAGGTCCATCCAACCAGGGCACCAACCAGCGGGGCCCTGACCAAGCCCTTCAAGCCCTGCTGCTTCTCATTCCTCACCCAGGAGACGGGAAGAGCGTGGCCTGGCCCCCGCTGAGCTCTGTCTGCGGTACAGGCGCAGAAAATGCTTCCAACCATCGAAGTCCCGGAGCCCAGGGCCCCTCCCCGCCCCCAGGCATGCTGGCTTTCTGTCTGTGCCCGAGGCCCACGAGCGCCCTCAGTGACGGCTGCAGGTGGAGCACTCACTGTTGAGAACGCTGGGGACGGTCCTCTCCAGGCCCCCGGCCACAAGGAGCATCGTGTGGGCAGGGACAGGAGGGAACTCTGCGGAGACGGGGAGAGGGGCTCTGGGCTGCACCTGCCCCTGAGGGAAGCCCCATCCTGCCTGTGCTTCCTTTGGTTCACGGGACCCCACCGCCCCATTCCGTGGCTTTTCCACACCTGTCACCATCTCCAGAAAGTGAAAGGGAGGAGGCTTTGGGTTCCAGGTGTCTCCCCTTCACAGAAGGCCCCTTAGACCAGCAAACCAAATGGCCATGAGTGTCGGCTGATGGCCTGTGCCCTCTGCCTGTTCACTCTCTTTATAACACTAGATCAATGAATGGGGGTGACGGCGGGCAGCCCCGCCTGGAGCCAAGGCACCAGCATCAACACCGCCTGCAGCTGCAACGTCTGCCGACATGCTACGCACATGTCACCAGAGTGACAACTGCGCACTGTCCCCCACTCCTAGGTCCTGAGCACCGCTGTCCCCTACTGTGGTGGCCAGTGCTAAAAGGTGGGGTGAAGGCGTGCTTCTGGGAGGGTCTTGGACACCCAGGGTCAGAAAGGTGAAATGGAAATCGTTCTATTTATTACCAACGTGGCATTTTCCGAAAGCAACAGCACAAGTAGCAACAGATGTAACTCGGCGAGAGCCTGACAGATGACCGTAGTGTTGGGCGCTGCACGGGTTACTGCGGGTCCACAAGGCGCCACCTCCCAGCTCCCAGAAGAGGCGGCTGAGGCTCCTGCCCAGGAATTAATTCGCTGCAGTTCGGACAGCGGGTACGTGGTGGAGTCAGTCCAGGGCTGCCGGACCCCAAGACCCGTCTCTTGCCACGACACGACTCTCACCGGATGGTCGACTTCACCTCGACAACTGCAGGTTGGCAACCTTCTGAGAGCCTATGATTTTAGGTCCATTTATGGAGTGAAATGCAAATATCTACACTGTAAAGCAGACAGCGCTGGAAGGCAAATGGAGATCAAGTGGTTCAGGGCCAATTATAGAGCAGCTCTTCCAGGGGGTGAGGTCAGCTTCTCCCTCCCCGGGGCCGACGGGTCTCTGCTCTGGGTGAGCTTGTGACGGCACCCGGGTACCCTTCCCACTGCCTTCTTCCGGCGCGCTCATTCCTAGCTAACCTTCTACACCACCAGCTCTAAGTGGAGCAGAAACTGTGAGGTCCCGCGGCCCTGGGAATAATGCAGGGCAGGAGACAAAACTCCAGTTACGAGGAGCTGACCCTTGAGTTCGAGAAGGGCTCCAGCGGGAGTCCCCGTCCTCTGAGGGAACTCACTTCTAAGATAAAGACGGTATATTTTAGTTGTGTTTTGTAGGGTCAGCAGTTCTTTAATGAATCTTCTCAAATTTGTACAATAGTTGGCAGAAAATTTCAACTTCTTTTTAGAGTGAAAAGCAACAGTCACCATGAGTTAATTCTCCCTTTGCTAAGATCCAAACAGCATACGAAAGTCTAAAATCAAGTGAACTCTGCTGTTTCCTCTAATGTTTTTTGGCCAAGTGCAATCCAAAGGAAAGGGGCTGCCAGAATCTCTCTATGAATAAAGTAACTGCAGGTAGAAATTTCCAGAAGCCTGAGAAGAGTGTGCTAGTACTTCTGGGGTTGGGGGGGATCTCACAAGGGAGGGGCTTTGTTACCAAGCACCCGACTGGATCAGGCGCCGAAGGACATGAAGGGACGGCAGAATCCACTGGGGCTGCGTCCTCACCGCAGACACGGGGCTCCCCCGTTCTCCCACGGGGAGGCTTCATCTCCTGGTCAAGGGACGGGGCCTCAGGCTTCCTGGGGGCCTCCAAACCCTACAGAGTGGATCGTCTACAGCTGATTTCTTTGAAGCTGTGCCTCTGGAACTCGGAGGGGAGGTGCCTTCCTGTGAAGACAGGACCCAGCTCAGCACTTTGCCCTGGTCCTCCTCTGACTCTGACCCGCAGAATGTTCTCTGGAGCCTCCCAGCCTCACTCACACGTGCCTGAGCTCAGCTTCTCCCGGTCTGGCTGCTTCTTCTCTCCTTGATAAATGCTGCAGGAAGGACCACATTCACAACCAGAGAACACCCTGGGCTCTGGGACTAACAGGCCCCACGTGCCCTGAGCTTCACCGTAATCTAGTCCAACGGGAAGGGCATGTATGTCACCTGTCCTACTAGTGACCCAAAGCTCACCGTGTGCCAGGTACTGCGACCACCCTACTGACATCCTAGCAACCGTGAGGCTGCTTCTGTGATTCCATTTCACAGAGGAGAAAGCTGAGGCCCAGGGACACGGGCAGCTTGCTCAAAGGGAGTGCCAGAGTCTTGACTGGACTCTGGCCTTGGGGAGTGTGGAGTGGACACTTCCCCAGGATTGTTCCCCAGACTTGCAGGATGGCAGAGGGTGGGGCTGGCTCAGTGTCCAGATTCCTGGTCCACTGCTCGTCCAAACACTGCCGGGGCATGGCCAACCAGGGGCCGAGCCTACAGCCTGTTTCCCCTGCCTGCCCCCAGCAGTCCGGCAGCTCGGGCTATGGCTCAGCATTTGGAGGCTCCATCCGTCTGGGTCACATCAGTGTTACAGAGTCATCTTTTAATGAGGCAAGATGCAGATCAGAACAGATGCAGACAGTGAGTCAGCGTTTGGGATCATTCCTAAAAAACCCGGCCCCGTGGGTTCTCCCTGTTAACAACTGCCTGCCACCTCCACCCCCGCTGCTGTATAGACTCTGGGGAAAATCAAAGCGCCGGGGAAATGTGGGTCCTGGAAAGCTGCAAAAGACATAAATAACCTGCCTCATGTATCTGTACTCGGAAATAAATGGCCTCATTCTAAATGCAGAAAATCTTATTTATTCCCGCGTGCATCTGCAGCCTTTTTCTGTCACTAAATATTTTACCCGAGGTGCCGAGAGCAGAATTAAATGGGGAGTTAAAAAAGAAATCAGCGAACGTCAAGCCAGGAGGCAAAGGAGCTTTTACCTCGCCGTGCTCGCAGCCTACCTCGCTCATCAGCACCGTGTGATTTGCACATTACTTTCTGCAGGCAGCTCATCACCATCAGAGCAGTCTGCCAACTCCCGCAAATCAGCACTGGAGTACAGGGCCGACGCACCCCTAGATTCCTGGGATGGCCACCAGGGGGCAGCATCCCTCCCCGTGTCCTCAGGGAGGAGACATATGAGTCTGGGTTTGATTTTTATTCCACGGCATGACCACTCAGATGTTCATTATAACCTTGCTGGCTGCTAATTTGCAGCTTCTCCAAACACCGATTGATCGCCTCAATTCTCCCGTCCTCCTTTTTTTATTCTGGGGGGAAAAAGTCAACAAATGCATCTCCAGTGGCTGGCGAGTTTTAAGTAGGAAATTGTCAAGTAGCTGCTCTTGTAGGGTGGGCACCCAAGGCCTTTGATGGCCCTTTGATGACCACCTGCAAATCCGTCTGCCGTGTAAAAGCAACTCGGCCACTCTCCTTGTCATTGTCCCACGTGAGGGGCAGTGTTTTAGGACTCCAGTGATGCCAAAAGGAGCCAGCCACACTGTGGGCAAAGAAAGTCCTCAAACTTCTGTTAAATCTCTCTTTCTTTGGTAAAATCTCTGTCTCTGTCTCTGTCTCTGTCTCTGCGTTTCTGTCTGTCTCAGTTTCTCTCTTTCTCTCTTCTCTCTCTCTCTCTCTCTCACACACACACACACACACACACACACACACACACACTCCTTCCTCATCTCCTGCTAAATAAGCATCATCTGTTTTAGTGTCATCTGCTTTGGGAGATCTCAGTGCGGGAAAAATCACTTCCTTTTTCCCGATCCTGTTATCACCTGAGTCAGAGTCAGTCAAGCCCCATTACCCAGAGAAGGCCAACTCCCTGGCAGCCTGAAAGGTTTCCTTTACATAGTTTTCAATTCCCCCTTCAGCTTTATGTTCCCTTAATGATGATTTTTCCAGATTCAGTTAAATTTACAATGAAACAAAAGTAATTATGTAAAACTCTAGCACACAGAAAGAGACCCACATGGCCCAGCCTGAGTGGAAAGCAGCTGGACATCGTGGCAGGTGGCGAGACCCCCGCCTCACCTGGTCTTCTGCAAATCTCAGCCATGACCACTCAGGACTGTTTCTCATTTCCGGCTTTCAACCCGCATGGCCTCCAAGGTGCAGTGTGTTATGCTCCCTGAAGAGTCCAAGGAAACCTTCCTTTGGCCCAGGAACAGAGGGGGACTCCTGGCATGCTGAGGACCTGGGGAGGACTTGTCAGGCGCTGAAGTCTGTGCCTCTGTCCCTAAGTTCTGGGAGCTCTGACCCCAACTCCCTTTAGGACCCAGAGTCTCCTCAGTGCAAGGCAGGTGGAGAGGCCGGAGGCTGGAAGTGCTGTCTGAGTGGAAGCAGCCACGGTGCCAGGACAGGAGGGCACTGCCCGCCCACGCCTGCCGTCTGCACCTGGCTCATGGGAGGCGGGGGAAGCATCACTCGTCAGACTTTCCCCCGTGGTGTAGGCGGGCAGCCACGGGTTTTCTAACCATCAGCGTTTCCTCAGCTATTTCATAAATCTCCCCCTTAGGACAAGCTTATGTTGGCTGAAATCTTACAGGATCTCAAATCTGCAAGGGTGCAGTGAAAGACAGAAACTGGAAAAGAGACTGGGAACCAGGTACTGACAATATCGAGAGAAGGAAATTTGGAAAAGATGTTTAAGGAATTAGCTCTTGAGTTAATTGATTAGTGGTTGCTTGGTTTTCTGATTTTCATATTTTTACAATCTTAAATCAGAACAGGTCATTCTGCCAAAGTGTCTAACTGGTGCTGAAGATGTGTACCATATGACTCGGATGTGATTAAACACCATCTTGGTGCATGTGGTTCCAGAATCAGTACAGGGCATGGGCCAGGGCTAGGTCTCACAGTATCTTCTCACGGAATGGATTCTGTTACATGCAAATTCCTCACATCTGTGTAGGGACACGGGCACAGGGATTTGTGGGGGGAACCCAGCTGGCGGGAAGCGGGGGGAGAATTAACCGTTAACGGAAGTCATGTGATGGGGACACGAAGAAGTCAGAGAGTGATTAAGACAGTCTGAGCCAGACACTTAAAAGAACCGAAAAAATAAGGGTGCAGAGTGGATCTAGAACCTTCACTGTCCTGAGGGCTGGGCAGGGCCTGCTTCTTTCTTGAAGTGACCCCATAACCTCCTGGAAAACCGGGCCCCTTCCCCAGAACATCTATTTAAAACCCCAACACCTTCCGTGCTCCTGTCCCCACAGCTGTTTGGTTTTTCTATGAATAAAGCAAGGGTCAGATGTACGTATTCCTACAAAAAGAACAAGGTGCTGGACGGGTGTTTTCCGTTAAGAGCTGCAAGGTCACCTCTGCTTTGGGTACAGCCGGCACCTGGCAGTTTCCCGGCTTGGGTGCCTATTTTCCATTGAACGGATGAGCCATGGTCTTGGGAGGGAGGTGCTGTGTCCCGGGGAGGGGCTGACTCATCAGCTGGAGCCAGAGGGAGCAGATGCTGCTCGCCCTGGGGATGATGGGCCCTGGGCTCTGGGACCTGCTCTGGGCTCAGAGCTACAAGCGTGTGTGGTGGAGACACGGGGCCTGCGTGTCTGCCCTCGGGGCCAGTGCAGGAGCCACTCTGGGATAACCCGACACCAAGACAGTGACCTTCCCAGGACAGCTCTCCCGCTGCTGGGAGGCTGAGCACGAAGGTGAGGCTGACCTGAGACCTATGCCCTGCAATCGCCCTCCAGGCATGGCCCCAGTTCATAGAATCAGAGATAAGACGGCATCTTCTCCATGACTCCACGTCCAGGTGGCTCTGACACCCCGCACCTTCCCAAGGGCAGCCCTGAGCCAAGAGAAAAGTTATACTGAAAATGAAAATCTTATAGAAAGAAAGGAAAAAGGGGGTAAAAGGAAGAGAGGAAGGTTGCTTCCCTGAGCGCAAACAGTTTCCCCCGGGGGCAGGGAGAAGGCGGGTCAGGATCCCCTGAGTATCGTACGGTCCTGTCGGGGGAACGGGGTGGAGCAGGAGACAGAGGCGCCCCGTGCTGGCCCCCCACCCTGCTGTTCGCCCCTCGCACCCACCAAGGAAAGCCGCGGACAGGTCAGCAGCTCACCACAAAGTCACCTGGCGCCAATACTGACTTCATGCTGCACGGCATGCTGCACGTCCCGGCACTGACGTTTAAGTACGAAAACATAGCGGGGTGGGGAGAAGCGTTATGGAGTTCACTGCACCATGTTTGCAGACTAGGGAAAAGGAACTAAGGCCCAAAGAGGTTAGGAAGCAGGTACAGTGGCGAAAGAGCAGAGGCAGGAATCTGGCCTCTGAGCCTCAGATGAAGTTGTTTCGAGCACATACAAGCCTGGAGCCTGATGTGTCTCCCGTCAAGCGTTTGCTGTTTGCATTTTGGTGGAACGTATTAACAAATTCTCAATACTAGGGCAAATGGTGTCCCATCATTACGTGATTTAAGGAGGCAGAAAAGACGAAAAGGAATTGGAATTCCCAAGAGCATCAAGATTTCAGCCACCGATACCCAAATTTCATTAAGACTCTACAGCAAAAAGGTGAAGATGTGTTTATCTTAATCTCACAATCGATGCATAATTAAAAAGCTTTAAAAATATAACCACTGAACATCATATATTATTTATCAAAATCTCTCAGGATTAGGTAATTAATTGTGAGAAACACTTCTCAAGACCAGTGGGAATTCTTCCCACACGTTTAGAGAACGTTTTCCTCTCAGACTTCTCTTATTTCTGATTTTTAAATTTCACACTGAATTAAAGCAATCAGTTATTTTTCTGAGATACTAACAAGGCCCACGCTGGAGTATCAAGTGCAGACTCAGCTTCTGACTCTGAGGCCCCGGGGTTTGCAGTTAACCAAACAGTGTCACACAACGACCAGCTCAAGGGGGCCTCTCCCCTGCAGTTGGGTGCTGTCCACTGGGAACCACAGCCATTAATTTACGGAATCCAAGGAGACACCAAGAAGAAGGCAGCTGGCCACAAGGTACAGGTGACACTGACCAACCTTCCATGGAAGAGGGAAACCCACAAGCTAGTGAGTCTGAGAACTCCCCCTAGCTATTAGCCATTGAGTGTCAAATAAGGTGAGTCTGCAAGGACAGCCCCCAGCTGTTTCCTGAACGGCCCAAGGCAGGGACATGGCATGTCCGTCTGCAGCAGCTCGCTAACGTCACGTGCACTCTGAGCCGGCAGGTGGCCCTTACCCGGCATCCCCCCTCCAAGGTCCCCACACCTCCCGGCATCCAGCGCGGTGGCATCAGCCTTGCAACCACACTGGTCCCACGGCACTCCCTGGCCGCCCTCTGAACCTGACCCTCCATCTCCTCACCAACTCTGAGGGATCCCCCACACCCCTGCAGTAACTCCTCTTCTGCTCTGGTCCCAGACTTGGGGTCTGCTGTTCGCCGTCCAGGTGTGGAATCTTCAGTGTTGCCTCTGCCATGCCTGGGTCTCCTGCTGCTGGCACTACTTCCTGGGCCCTGGCACCGAGTCCTGGATAACGAGTTATGAGCAGGACTGCCCGCCAGCATCACCTGCAGGCCGAGCGTGTAACTGCCAGCGTGCGTCTCTCCAGAACTGAACCCCCTTCTCCACTAGCGCGCTGGGCTGGGCTGCCTGCCCGCCCGAGAGGAGGGCGGCCCCAGCAGCCAGGGCCCCTGAGTGACCACGGGGAGCGTGCCCCAGCCCCGCCTCCACCCTGATGCGGGGTGTGGTGAGGGGCATGAGTGATTCACCTCGTTCTGAATCAGGGAGGTGGTGTCTGGTTTGCTTTGTTGGTTTGCTTTTGTGATTCCCAGCCTGACCTAGGCTATCCTCTTCCCCCTTCTCTGACCAGGCTTATTTTAGTCCAGGGAGGACGCTGGGTTGCAAAGCATAGGTCACAGGCCCTGCCCTTAGCACTGAACTTGAGGGGAAATTCCAGATCGGAGTTCGAGTATTTGATCTCCCAAAGCTGTTTTCACGGTCAGGGCCCTCACCGCTGGCCCGAGTGTCCCGGGTCAGAATACCGTTCCTTCCTCAGCTGGCACAGCGGTCAGGCCCCAGCTTGGGCCACATCACCTTTTCAGTGGAGAACCTTAGGGGTAACACCAGGAGATCGACCAGCCTAACACCTCATCCCCACAACTGGACAGTCCGTTGATTACATAGTTTAAATGGCAACTCTCAGCCTGAATGCTCCCGGGAGGCAATAAGATATAATAGTAATTAAAGTCCAAACCGTATGGTCACCATGGCGATCAGAAGGGTGCTGGGAATACGCAGGGAAAACAAGGGGCCACGACGAGGAAGATCACGAGCCGTAAGTCTCTGCAAGCTTCTGCTGGGAGAAATCCAAGGCTACAGCCACGGCCCTTAACCCGCTGGAGATGCTGTGCTTTGAGGTGTCCGGGTCCACCTTCCCGTTAAAGACACCTCCGCCCCTTCATGGTAGACACTCGTTCCATGCCAGGCACACGGACATCTGAGACTTTGCCACGTCCAACAGTAGCCCTGGCGGCAGGGCAGGCAGGCGGGAGGTTTATCCTCGTGAACACTTCACAACCATGTGCTAATATGTGATCACACGTACTGGCAAGCTCACGTGGTTCTACCTGTGCTCTCACGGATATGCTCTCATCCAACCTCACACCAATTCTTTGGGGAAGGTATCTGAGCTCTTACTTTTCAGGCGAGGGTTCGGAGGGCCAGATAAGATACGTGACTCCCTCAGGGTCACCGGGCGGCTGAGTGGCAGCTCGGGGACTCACACGCGGGCCCCCTGGGCTCTCACATCTGCACTCTGAGGAGCACCTTGCACGGAGCTGGGGGTGTTGAAGGCTGTGGAGCGAGCAGACAGTGCCAAGGGGACGGGTGGGCATCGATCAAGCCTATTTTTAACCTGCAAGAAGTTAATGCAGCTTTTTATACACACAATGGGCATGTGGTTAGGAGGCCAAGTTGGAACCGCTCACTGGCTGTGTGACCACTGAGACGTCATTGAACGTTGCTGAGCCCAGGTTTCCGCAGCTGCGGCAGGATAAGAGCAGCGCCTTCTTCCTGCAGAGGAGTTGATAGATTCACTCCTGTTTCATCGTGTCAGGCGTGCCATGGAGAAACAGTCCCAGTTACACACTCCGGCAGTAGGCGACCCACGGCTGGCACTTCGGGAGCCGGTCTGGAGCTGTCGGCTGCCATCGCACCCCCCTCGGCCCCTGGTAAGGGGAGCGCTGCCATTCCTAAAGCCTCACCTGATTCCTGTACCTTTGGGGATAAAAAGTGAAGCTCGTAATTACAATGAGATTAACAGTTCCTGCTTTTCAATAATCAGGTTGTTATTTTTGCTGAAGGAAGTTTGTGGAAGTGGAAGTTCTGATGATGATAGTGAAAAAAGGGAGGCCAGCTGATTCCCTGGGAGGGTTTCTGCATCTGAATTTTGGAGCCGAGGCAGCACCGTGAGGACAGGTAAGCAGTGCCATGTGTAGGGACCGTCACGGTTGGGAGATGTGCTGGCGGGAGAGGTTGTGATGGAACTTGAGGGGCGTGGGAGGAAGTGGAGGGCCCAGATATGGTTGGACTGGTCCAGGGAGCGAGGAGACCCTTGGTGGCCAGTTAGATGTAGGCTGGCCATCACCTTCTCCCCACGTGCCTGACAATCTCATTCCCTGCCTTAGACCACTGTTCTCATGCTGATATGCACAGAAACCTAGAAACCCGAGGACGTCTCTCTTGGGGTCAGAGAAAGCACAGAAGGAATGAACACAGACTGAAGCATCTCGTCCACCTCTATGTCGGAGCTGAGTGGGTCCCCACTGAACAGCTTTAGCCTTTTCTGTGTCTCTCTACAAGGTAAAATCCACCTGCTACGCAAGTCAAGGTCATTACTACTTCTCGGAGCTGGAGGCAAGGGCTGTGCAGGAAACTCGCTCCTTTCACTTAAATACTGAAAGCGCTGAGTTACTGTGCAAAAGGCCCTGCCATCTGGAGCCACTGCTCCACGGCAGCACCTCCCAGGTCCAGGGGCTTTTCCAGAGGCTGATTACATTCAGGCATTTTCGTCATCACTTTGACATTCATATCCTTCTTTAGAAGCCATAGATGAACTGGAATATGATTTTTAAGTATTTAATTTCTACAGGCCATCCTGAAGCACACTTTTTACTGAGGTACAAGATCTTTGGTGCTCATAGGTTAACCAGCTGTCTGGTGTCGGTGACAAGTGAGGGATGTGACTCCAGCTCGGTGACTCTAAATGCAGACAGAAGGTTCCAGGGAGATGTTCATATCTGCACAGACATCCTCTCCAGGTTGAGTAGGAAGCCATGTACTTCTTATATAACACATTATAGACAGTAACTCATGAGTGAATAGATTTTAACAGTCTTTGAAACTGGTACTGGAGGAGAACGGACTACACATTAGTGCTCCTGACTGCTGGCGATGCCAGATGAGAAAATGAGGTGCGTACATGCTATGTGACTAATTTTTGGAGTTACAAGATAAAGTAACAGTAGTTTTAACAGCAACAGCTGCAGTTTCCTAGTCCCAGGCACTGTTCTAAGAACTGTACACGTATCAGCTCACTTAACTTCCATGATGACCTTAGGGAACACTGATGACCTTTACTCTTGTTTTGCAGATAAGAAGACAGACACAAAGAGTTCAGGACTCACCCAGGTTCACCCAGCTTCTACGTGGTGAAGCTATGATTCAAAGGCAGGCATGGTCGCTGCAAAGACCCTGCCCTCTACCACAGCTCTGCCATCCTTACACAAGAGGGCTTTGTAAAGCCAATCACAAGCTTCCGGCCATGTCCTGATAGAGATTTCCTGGTCTGACCAAGATTTCCCATCATGTAAATCAGAGAAGTAACCAACACTAAGTCCAAAGAACTACAGATCTGTGCTTTGAATAACAGCATACAGAACTGACCATGATTCTAAGTCCACTGAACTCCTGGCCACGTAACTTTCTTTAAAGCCATCAGTCCAGCGGGAATGATGCAGGATGGGCGTGTCAATTCCCTTCATCTACCACCAGGATGCAGTTTGCTAGCAGCTGAAGTGCCCTAACCAGGTACTTCAGGACATTAGCATTTGAAGAACTCACTCAAGAATGTACACTCCAGTGTGTGGCTCTATAAGCTTCGCAAAATATCATGAGCAAAATGTATTTCAGGAAGTTTTAAATATAGTGCAAGAGGCATCAGAAACACTTTCTCACTGACAAAGACCTGGTGTGCAGTGTGTCCTAGACCTACACATATAGTCCCAGGCGAGGGCTGTTCACTAGAGGCCTGTGGCCACGGGGGATCCCACTGGCTCGGTCCACTGATGACCTGTACAAAGTGGGCAGCGGACACAGTGAGCCTAAGTGTACAAGTCAGCACACGCAGCTCACCAAGCACTGAATAAACCACAAGTTTACGTTAAACCCAACAGGCACGTCCCGCGGGAAGTATTACTTAGCAATTTCACTGCAGGGAATTTAGAAAGACTGGGGTGCTCTGGATGATCAGGGAAGGACTCTTTTCTTTATGGGGGAGTAGTTCCCGTGGAAAGCACACATATTCAAATCACCCCACAAACCTCCATAAGGGCTTCAGTTGTAATAACATTTCTTCCCATGACGGCCACCCCCCCAGTCAACTCCCTGCCTCCTTGAATAATCCAAATTGTAAGGTGTGGAGTCACACCCAAAACAAAGTCAGGAAAGAATTTTAGTTCATCCACCGGGGCCCCCCTGGCCTCTCGCTGAGGCTTCTCAGAGCACCTCTGTGGAGAGAAAACTGTAAGGTCATTAGTGCTGACTCTGAGAGATACTTGAAGAGACAGTGTTAAGAAAAGCAAACAGGCCTCAGCCTCACCCAGGCTTTGCAGCCTCTGGACAAGAGTCTGAACGTGAAGGGTAAGGACCACGTGACCAGGCTTGCGTGTCAAATGGGCAGCTCTGAACGACTCTAGCTTAGCAAAGCTCCCGCGACTTTCATCGCACCAGCGTGAACAGGCTTTCTAGAGCATTCTAAGCTTGGAATCAGGATGCACTGCAAGTGCCTCCACCGGCATCAGCCCTGGGAAGGGGGCCCAGCTGCACCCCAGCTCCTCCACACCAGCCCCAAGTGAACCCGGGCAGTCAGCACGGGGCCGGGGGGAGGGCCTGGGGGCTCCCGGGCAGGGGGGCAGAGGACAGAGCACCATGGGGACATGGCCCACGGGGCAGCCAGCCCTCAGGAGCACCGGGACTCCGGGGAAGGGGAGCAGGTGTGCCAGGGAGGGAGAGCTGAGGGCCCGGGCAAGGGCGCCACAGAAGCGTCCGGTCCTCTCGTGCTTGTCCCTCTGGTCACTGTCAACCAGGCACTGCCTGACGGCCTAGGTCCTGAAGCCAAGCAGAGGAGCTGACACCGAGCAGCCAGCAGAGGGCCTTATTCAGCATCACTGCCGCCGACTCTCACGTGGCGAGGCTGCCCGGCCGAGCAGCCTCCCCGCATCCAATCACGTTTCCAAGTACCACCAAGCTCTGGACTAATTCAGGGTAAAATTCATCCCGGGGTTTCATCCACACCAAACCAGATATTAAATAAATGCCCTCCAGGCATTCCTCAGCTCTCCCTGACATCCCAGCCTGATGGCGCCAGGCTGTGCTCTGTGAACACCTTCTCAAGTTCACTGCCCCCACCCTACCTCCATCGGGTCTCAGAGGAGTGGAGGTGACAAGGACTGGTACACACGTGGGGAGAGAGCGGTTCTCAAACGAGCCTGACACACTCCAGCTTTCCACTGGGGTATGAGCCATTTCATGATAATGACATATCACTGAATACTGATATTTATTTAGGATTACACATATGACTGCTTTGGCAATAGAGGTGTGGAGGTGTCCTAGTTCAGTGGAAACATGTAATGACTTAAAGTTTCATTACTGAAAAATTATTGGCCCAAAATTCTGTGCTGTGTACCACTATACCTCGTGTGTATGATGGCAACGATGAAAATGAAAATACTGAGTTGGCCAAAAGGTGCGTTTGGTTTTTTCCGTAAGATGACTCTGGTAGCGCTTAGTTATCTTTAACTTCATTCGAAACACTATTGGTAGATTGTGACAGCTTCATATCAGTGTGTATTTAAAAAAGACTTATCAAAATTGGTGAACTTTTGTGTAGCCATTTTAATATTGAAGATGGAAGAAAAAAAGGAACATTTTCCATATACTATGCTTTATTATTTCAAGAAAGGTGAAAACGCAACCGAAACACCAAAAAAGATTTGTGCAGCGTACAGAGCAGGTGCTGTGACTGATGGAACGTGTCAAAAGTGGTTTGCAAAGTTTCGTGCTGGAGATTTCTCACTGGATGACGCTCCAGGGTCAGGTAGCCCAGCTGAAGTTGACAGTGATCAAATCGAGACATTAACTGAGAAAAATCAACATTATACCACACGGGAGATAGCGGACATACTCAAAATATCCAAATCAAGCATTGAAAATCATTTGCACTAGCTTGGTGATGTTCATCGCTTTGATGTTTGGCTTTCACACAAGTTAAGCAAAAAAAAAAAACTTTCTTGACTGTATTTCCACATGCAATTCTCTACTTAAATGGAATGAAGATGTTCTGTTTTTAAAACAAATTGTGATGGGTGATGAAAAGTGGATACTGTACAATAATGTGGAACGGAAGAGATCGTGGGGCAAGCGAAATGAACCACCGACAACCACACCAAAGGCCAGTCTTCATCCAAAGAAGGTGATGCTGTATATATGGTGGGATTGGAAGGGAGTCCTCTATTATGACCTCATTCTGGAAAATGAAAAGATTAATTCCAACAAGTACAGCTCCCAATTAGGCCAACTGAAAGCAGCACTCGACGAAAAGTGTCCAGAATTAGTCAACAGAAAATGCATCATCTTCCATCAGGATAATGCAAGACCGTATGTTTCTTTGATGACCAGGCAAAAACTGTTACAGCTTGGCTGGGAAGTTCTGATTTATCCGCCGTATTCACCAGACATTGCACCTTTGGATTTCCATTTATTTCGGTCTTTACAAAATTCTCTTAATGGAAAAAATTTCAATTCCCTGGAAGACACCTGGAACAGTTCTTTGCTCAAAAAGATAAAAAGTTTTGGGAAGACGGAATTATGAAGTTGCCTGAAAAATGGCAGAAGGTAGTGGAACAAAAGGATGAATACGTTGTTCAATAAAGTTCTTGGTGGAAATTAGAAATGTGCCTTTACTTTTAGTTAAAAACCAAAGGCACTTTTTGGCCAACGCAATAATATAAACAAATAGCAGCAACTGGAAAATACAACCATCTCTGCAACACTGGTAACCATGAACCTTTCGTAAAAATTTGGACAATCCAGCTCTTTGCCCATAAGCCTACATATTAGGAGCTTTGCAAAATTGCTAACACTTGCATGGAAGTGCAAATTCTTAACAGAAACTTCCTTTCTGACTTCTCAAAAAGCTAGTAACATCTTTAGTTTCTGGATAACCAACTTTCGTAAACCTTAAAACAGTTTGTAGGACACTTTCGTCTTTATTCCCATATTAAAATCAAAGTTCTATGTAACTCCATGACATCTGCCCAGAAGAGTAAAATAAAGACATGCACTTTGCTTATCAAGATCAGTGTGTGGCCACCACGAGGCAGGGCATATGGAAAGTCAGTGAGACACACGGTCTGAGGGTGCAGGCAGTGCTGCGGGTGCATTTCCATGTGTGGGGCTTGAGTCAGTTAATTGGGGAAGTTTCCTACTGAGTGCATGTAAACCTTTGGTCCAGGGATGGAGATTCCTGGCAGTCCCCAGGTCTCCTTCTTCTCTCCCTCAGTCCTCGATATTCTGAAATGCTCAATATGTTCAAAGTTCCTTTTTGGGGAACACAACAAATCAATATGGCATCTGACTGCCAACAAGCCTATGGGCTGCAGGGTGGCTTAGAACTTATATAGCTTCGTTTCTTCTCAGAACTAACATCTCCAAGCAAGTCAGGCCTCCTGCAAATGCTGTCAGGGTCTTTTTCCCCCTCATCTTTTTTCTCCTTTTTTTTTTTTTTTTTAAGGAGCATGTGGAAGTGAAGCAGTTAAGTCACAGATTAGAAAAAGGCAATCTTCAGAGTTTACCTTCCAATTATTAAAAAAGGAACCGAGATTCCCCAGAGCTCTCACGCTCCCAACTTCAGAGATTGAAGCGTCAGCATATGTAACCTTCCAGGGGACAACACTAAGGAGATGAAGCTGCTACATCAACTGGGATTGATTTAGAATATCTGGGGCCCTGTTATCACACCAACGCAATTCTGTGTAAATGCCTTGAGGAAATATTTCTTTTCAACGGATTTGCTGAAGCAAAAGCTTACTTTGAATTGCAAGGCAATGAGCTTTTTATTTTATTAGGAAGATACTAAAACAGACATTCTCCATCTCCTGGCGATGGATTTTTGAAGGAGATTATTCCTAGGGCAGGTCTAGGTCCTTCTAGCCAGGACTCCAGGGGCCTCTCTCTCTTAGGGGTCATTGGATTGTTATTGCCCTGATCGCCCTGGAACTTGGGGCCTGCTGCTCATAAGGCTGTGCACAGGACAGTGGAAGCACGGTAGACATTGGACAGTGACCATTTTGTTCCAGTGACACCCTCGTATGAGCCCAATAAAACCTCAAGGTCGATTCTCCTGGGGCCCAGAAGGCAGCTCAGTACCGGAATCTTGGGTGCTCTGAGCAGCAGCAGCCATGCTGGAATAAACATGGGACTTCCAGGGAGACCACACTGAGAGGGATGGCCTAGATGGGTGCCCACATCCCAGCATTCTGTTAGGAAGCCAGCTGCACAGAAATCAGGATGGCAGGAGCCTCTGGAAGGGAAGCCTGGGTTGAGGGGAGACTTGACTGGAAAGGGGCTCGGGGGGTGCTTTCTGAGATGATGGAATGTTCTATATCTTTTTTTTTTTTTTTTTTGGCCACGCCACATGGCTTGCGGGGTCTTAGTTCCCCAACCAAGGATTGAACCGGGGTCCTGGCAGTGCGAGTACAGAGTCCTAACCACTGGACCGCCAGGGAGTTCCTGGAATGTTCTATATCTTGATGGGGCTGCCCAGTGTATACTTTGTCAAACCCATGAAACTGTGTCTTTATAATTGTGCATTTTATTGTCTATGACTTACATCTCAATTTTTAAAAAATGGAAATCAAGTCAACCTTGTGCTTCAGTGACTTCAGTGAAATCACGATGGGAAGCAGGACTAAGCATACAGGTCTATCCACTCTGTCCTTTAGGATACATAAGCCCCTGCAATGCAGAACCCAGCTTGAGGAATGCACAGCACTGAGGAAACATGGTATTTTCTGGGCCTGATCATGCCCAGACCCTGTTGGGGGTCCCCTGACCGCCCCCCACCCTTGCCCCAGCCCAGCACAGTGAATTCTTCCTGTGATCATGTGGTCTCAGACCAGTAGGCTGACAAGAGCACAAGCTGTTCATCAGCCCAGTGCTGGGCTGCGTTGGCATCCTGTTGACATCTGCGTTTCCAGAAAGGGGACAGTCTTGCACTTGAACAGTGATACTCCATGATACATCTCCCCTAACCTCGTGTAACCCTGGGCAGATGACTTACCCTCACTGCGCCTCCTCTGTGAAATGTCCATAACAGCACTCATCTCAGAATGCTCTCATGAGGGCGTTATGGACTGGATGTCTGTGGCCCCACAAAATTCACGTGGAAGCCAAAATCCCCAATGTGATGGTGTCTGGAGGCGGAGCCTCTGGGAGGTGATGACGTTATGAGGGTGGCGCCTCCGTGGTGGGGTTGGTGCCCTTCCAGGAGGATGAAGAGACCAGAGCTTCCTCCCCATGCCTTCCTCTCCCTCCGGCATGTGAGGACACAGGGAGAAGGTGACCGTCTGCAAGCCAGGGAGAGAGCCCGCACCAGACACCAGCTCTGCTGGAGCCCTGATCTTGGACTTCCCAGCCTCCAGAACTACGAGAAATAAAAGTTGCTTAAGCCGCCCAGTCTGTGGTGTTCCTTATAGCAGCCTGGACTAACGTGGCGGGTAAAGGAGGTAATAAAAAGCACTAAAGTGCTTAGCATAGCACCTGGCAACTAACGGCAATCAATACAGGACTGTTATTGCTACGACGAAGTTGTCATTAATGTGGAGACGGGTTATAAATGCTTAAGAAGAGAGCTTCTCACTCAGCTTTTTAGTCACTTACTAATGCATACCGCTGGAGTCCTCTGGTGCCAGAGGAAAACCAGCAGCAGAAAATGCCCGATGAGGCGGATGCACACAGGCCAGCAGGCCACCCTGACACGTTTCTTTTGGAAGCTTTACCCTCTGATGTCTTTTCCAGCTCTCCCTTCCCCAGGCAGAACCAGGCACTCAACCTCTCAGAAAGGAAGCAGGAAACCTGCACGTCTGGGATCCTGCCTGTCCCTGGAGCCACCCCCCAGCACAGCACAGGGTTGTGGGATGCCCTGCCCACCTGGCCACCAGGTGAGTACTCGACACCGCAGGCCCCCGAGGGTCGCCTCCTGCTCCCCGAGGCTCCACAGTCTCTTTGTAACTTAGCAGAACCTCAAGAAACGGAGTTTAATTGACAGAGTCGGAGGAAACACCACCACGGCCAACCCCAGTGACGCAGCAGCAGCAGAGACCACAGGAACCAAGCCTCCCACGTCCCCCGTACCTTCGTACAGCCAGTCGCTAAGGCCGTTGTAAATCACGCCTTCCTTCCCAGTTGACACCACACGGATGGCCTGCTTCCCGACGTGTGCACAGTAGTAGATATTGTTTTCAAAGATAAATATCTAATTTGGAAAGAGAAAAAACAGCGTTAATCAAGGAAGTGCTTACAAATAGGGTATTCTTTAAAATCCCAAACCGGCAATGTGGTCTGCATTTTCCTTTGCATTTATCTGACAGAACAGACGTAGTCTCGGGACCCTTTGGAGCTCATCCACCTCCAAAATCACCTACATTTAAGGTCAACTGGAGACTCAAACTCCACAGAGTTCACCCAGTGTTATCACTTACCATGACCAGACAATCTGTCTGATACTCTTGGGTATATTAACATCAAATGGCTTTGACTATCTTAGCAATTGTATTTTTCCTAGAAATTGTGACTGGTGGGCTGGGAAGCTTGAAATCTGAGATTTATTCACTCAACATTTATGAAAAGTTACTTAGTGGGCACCAACTCTGTGCCAATCATGGGAGAGCACAGGGATGAATGAGGTGGGACGTATCATGTGCCTTTACTCACAACCCAGTAAAGAAGACAAACTTTAACAGGCAAATGTTCTGAGGAGTGCTGCGAACACGTAACAGTGCTGCTAACTTAGGCCAAAGGACAGGCAAGGAGTCCCTGAGAAAGTGACTGGAAAAAAGTTTTTTTTATTGTGGTAAAACATACATGACACAAAATTTGCCACCTTGACCACGTATAAGTGTACAGTTCAGTGGCGTTAAGTGCATTCACACTGCTGTGCAACCATCACCATCATCATCTCCTGGGCTCTTTTCATCCTGCAAAATTCAAACTCTGTCCCCATTAAACACTGATTCCTCATCCCCCTCCCCCGCCCCCGGCCCCCACCCTTCTGCTTTCTGTGTCCAGGAATCTGACGACTCCAGGGACCGCGTGTAATGGGAACCACACAGCGTTTGTCCTTCTGTGTCTGGCTTATTTCCCTGAGCATAACGTCCTTGGGGCTCACCCATGCTGTGGCAGGTGTCAGGATGCTGAGAAACTGGGCTTTAGGCTGAGATCTGAATGGCGAGCAGGATGAAGAAAGGGGGCCTGAGAAATTAGGTCACACGGAGGAAACCGTGTGAGAGAGAACCAGAGGCAGGCATGGGCCTGGGGAGCTGGACGAGAGCTCCCTGTGACCGGTCCTGCCGGGCGTGAGGAGGACGGGCAGCAGGAGTGGAAGCCCAGGGGGTGGGGGAGAGGCAGGTGCCAGCCCCCAAGGGTCCATCCGTGGGCTACAGGACCCCAGAGGCAGCAGGAAGCCCTTGGCAGAAGCTCGAGAAGGGGAGCAACGTGGCTAGAGGCAAGTCTTCTGTGGGCGAGCCCAGGCCCGTGCAGATGAGAAGGCAGGGCAGGAGTCAGCCCATCGTCAGCTGCGGGGGGGATGGTGGAGACAGACAGAGGTGGACCAGCCAGGGCCAGTGGGGGGATGCCCTGGGCGTGGGGAGTGAAGTTTCAGGAGGAGACAGAGTGGTTCCCCAGCCGTTCCCTGGAGCAGCTGGGTGGCCCATGTGCAGCCTGGGGTGCCCTGGAAGATGCTACAGTTCTGACCTTAGGTCAGCCCCAAATTCCCTGGGGCCGGGGGGAGGGTGGGTTAGGTCAGTGGCTCTCGAATTCTGATGTGTATGAGAATGATCTGAGGAAGTCTGACATATCCTACAGCCAGGTCCAAGAGCCCAGCCCAATGGTTAGGATCTAGGGGTGGGATGAGTATTTTTTTTTTAGTATTTATTTATTTGGTTGCGCGGGGTCTTAGTTGCGGCAGGCAGGCTCCTTAGTTGTGGCTTGCGGGCTCCTTAGTTGCGGCATGCATGGGGGATCTAGTTCCCTGACCAGGGATCGAACCCGGGCCCTCTGCACTGGGAGCTCGGAGTCCTAACCACTGCGCCACCAGGGACGTCCCCTGGCACCAGTATTTTAAAGAAACACCCTGGGCGATTCCAGTGTGCAACCAAATCTATGAAGCAGTGGCCCAGGACAAATCTAATGTCTCCCGAAGCTCTTAAAGTATAAATTAGCCCGTTCTCCAGGCACTGCTCAATTCTCCCCTGTGTTTTCTGTATCTAAATTCTTTGCCTGCTACCCCCACAAGGACCTAAGCACATGATGCAAATATCCAATGTCTGTGGAAACTGAGCTTTGTGGACCAAGAACAGGACTCAATCAGATTTTTTAAAAAAAGGAATTCTAAAAAGAATACTGTCAGTGTCATTTAAGAGACCAGTGAGAAAGGGTATTTTGCAAGTGTAGGAAACAGCGTAAATATTGACATTTTAAACTGAAGATGCAGAAAGGGCAGCTCCCATAGATCGTTGTCATGGAAGCCTGAGCTGACAGCTCTATCAAGTATTAGCCTCCTGCTCCGGCCTCCTGCCTCTTCAAAGATTCCCTTCAACCAGAAATGAGCTGGAAAACTTCTAGACACAAGTACACATCCTCATTTAATTTCAGTAGCTGTTCTTACGAGTTTGCCTAAGGGTAAGATGTATTATGAAATTTCAACTTCTTTTATGCGTTCTAAGCCTACAATAAAGTTTTGAATCAAATCGGACCGTAGACAATTAATATTCTGAAGAAGTAAAATTTGCTATGATAGATATTAAATCCCTTTTCATCTTGGCTTTATTTTTAATGGAAGGAAAACAAAAGGAAACAAGCTCTGAGGAACAGCACGTTTTGCTTTGAAGATGTTCACGTCTACAAATGGGGGTCTGGGTCCTACGCAGCTCAGCCACTCCAGGCCCCGCAAGGGCGTCTGCACCACGTGCTCTGGGAGCACAGCGGACCTGCTGCAGGAGCTGAGCCAGCGCTGGACTCCTAGTTGCTTCAGTTTCTTTGTCTGTCAATAGAGATCAATGCAGAACTCAGTCTTAGGGTGGCTATGAGGCTGAGTGAACTGACAACTTCAAAGCACTGAGAACAGTGCCCGGCACAAAGTAAGGGCTCAATAACACCTATTCTTTTCTTTTATTTTTTTTTTGCGGTACACGGGCCTCTCACTGCTGTGGCCTCTCCCGTTGCGGAGCACAGGCTCCGGACGCACAGGCTCAGCCGCCATGGCTCACGGGCCCAGCCGCTCCGTGGCATGGGGGATCCTCCCGGACCGGGGCACAAACCCGCGTCCCCTGCATCGGCAGGCGGACTCCCAACCACTGCTCCACCAGGGAAGCCCCAATAACACCTATTCTTGTTGTGGTTACTATGATCATTATAAAGGTTTGTTCTGCCTGGAGAGATTAGGAGAGGCTTCATGTGGGAGGTGACACCTGAGCTAGACCAGGAAGAATACTCACATTTTTCACAGGGTGCTTACGATAAAGCTCAGCTCAAAGACACACGGAGCTAAAGGGGGAGCTCATTATCTCAGGAACCAGGAATGGGATAATTACCATAATTGGGCACAACTTAGCTTTTAGTTCTGGACAAACAAGGCCCAAAGGAAGATATATTCAACAGCTCAGTGTCTGACTGACAGAGAGCAGCACAGCTCCGGTGGATTATAAATGAGAGAACGCTGGACTTGAAGTAGGAACCTGAAGTATAGTTGGACAACTGGTTGTCCAGCTCTGAGCAGGTTACTTAACCTCACTGAATCTCACGTCCTTCACTACAAAATACGAGGTTGACTGGATGGTCCCTAAGGTTTCCTCCATACTTAACACTGTCGAATCCAAAGGTCTTATGAGTGTCTGAGATCAGGAAAAGACGTTTAGCAAATTAATTAGTGATGCTATTACTACCCTTGTATTCGAAAGGAGAACTATTTATCATGAAGGCAAAATTCAACATTCATAGTGAACCCAACATGCTACTATCAAGGGGGAAAACAGATTCTCTATATTTCAGCTAAAACCCCCAGTTATCATGTCAGCCTAGGTTTCTTTAACTGACACGGTATAGCAACTGTCCTGATCTCGAGAACACACCCTGGTAGTGGTCACTATTTACTAATTGCTTTTCCCCTGGTTTTCTACTTCCTCTTTTGGGTTACCCCATTGCCTGACCAGGCACAATTTTACTAACACTTCCACAATGAATGAGGATGAACGATCCCGTTATACATGACATTAAGCTTAATTTATAGCATGAAACAGAACAGTCTCGGTGGTCACGGTAGCGCCCACTGGTTCAGCAGCAATCATAAGGAAGCGACGTATTCGTACAGCAAATGGGATAGTCTCTGTTGCAGGCCATTCTAATCCATTGGAAACACTGCACAGTTAACTGACATCACTGGAACACTGCACACAGATAAGCCATGTCACCAGAACACAGAAATTCTGTCTCTAAACCTTGCCACCTGGTGAATACACCCTTTGGCAGACTCTGGTGAAGAAGCAAACCGCTGACTGAGAGGTCGCTATGTCTTTGGGAGGGTGGTGCCCATCAGGTTCGTGTGTCCACATGGCTTTAATTTCTGGGTGTACTATTTCACCTCTGGTCCCCTGAATGGTTTCATCAATAGGCCACATAACAGAAAGTCAGCATTACCAACTGTGGCTAACAGACTGGGAAACCCTCCTGCATTCAGAACTTAATGGCCAGTTCCCCCTGCATAGAAATTGACCTTCAGGTAACTTTCTGTTTCTATTGCTCTGGACACCTGGTAAGGGTGGATATGGGCTCTAATGGTAGGTGATGCTATTTCTGGTACCTGGTACGTTGCAACCAGTCGAGGAGAACCGTAAACTCTGGGAGGAAGCCATCGCCATGACCTCCCCGAGTGCATGATTCCGGTCACTGGGCACCTCTCTCTGGGCACCTGGCAGGGATTCCACACCCACCCACAGGGGTCCCGTGTACTGAGCTGTCACTGGCGGGGGGACGGGGAGAAGACACTGCTGCACAGCTGTCAGGTGGATGGCTGCGTGGAACGCTGCGGGGGAGGTGCACCCGAGACCACCTCCCGGCCAACGGCTCCTGTCTACACCCTTCTGAGTCCAGCTGGTGGCAAGCGTGGCCTCTGTGGACTTGTGAGTCAGCACATCTGCTTGGCGGACATGAGACCCCCCCTGCCCCCCGCCGTGGGTGTGTTCCAGCAGCCATCAGGCTCCGAGAATGGCCCCTCTTCCCTGGGTCATGTCAGGAGAAACTGGGTGACAGTGGGACTTCTGAGTGGTCACCAGAGTAAAGTTACTGTGGAACAGTTACAAGAAGGGATATTTACCGACACTGAAAGCAGGGAGCAGTACACAGCGCAGCGCATGTTTCTGAGAAGCAACCTGGCTGCCTGGAGATCACACATCAGTTCGGCCGACTAGGAAGGTGGAAAACAGGGCAACAAAAGCCACCAAACCCTGACTCTGCACATCCACCATTATTGTAGAATATACGGGAGAAAGTTAAAATGCCACAACCCTACAAACCACACACATACACAAAACATGACGATTAAAATACACTTTCTTGTATTTTATTCCCTCCTAGATGAGAGAGAGAGAGAGGGAGAGAGAGAGAGCGAGGGAGGGCATGTGTGTGCTGGTCGGTGGGGTATAAAACCTAGGTTTAATAAAACTAAAGTCATATAACATATACGGGTTTGCACACTGTTTTAGAATCTACATCAGAAATGTTTTTCCATGTCAGTGAGCATTCTCTGAGACATGCCTTTTAGGAGATATACCATAGTATATTTAATTATGTCCCTATTGTTTGACACCTATTCTGTTTTTTATTACAATAAAAATGCTCTTGTGTGCATCTTTGTACTTCACTGCACCTCTGACATCTCCCTAGGATAAACCCCTATGAATAGAAATCATGAATCATGTTCATTGTGCAATAAAAAAAAATGGGTGGAGGACAGGAACAGGTAGATCAGAGAACCACACTGAGTACTGATCATACAGAAGCATTTATATTCATGAAGAACAGAAAGAAATCTTATTACAACGGGAATATTTTGTTTACCAAACTATCAGACTGAACAACAATACCCAAAGTTGCTAAGAATGCTGTGTGCTCTCCCAATGGGGGCAGAGACTGGCTGCACGCTCACAAGAAGTAGTCAGCAAGCCACATCGAAGGAGACTTTTCTTGTGTAGATTATGTGAGAAAGACTGCTGGAAACAAAGTAGAATTGGCCTTTTCAAACCATATCTACAGAACGTGATGATGGTGGAAGCTGTAGCCTCTGAACTAAAGGGGAATAACATACGTGTACGTGTGCAGACACATGTGTTTTCCCACATCAACACGTGAAGGTGCTGAGAATCACTCTCCAATTACTCAACGCTCAGTTTCAGGAACTGACCAATTTGTAGATTAAATAAATTCTTTCCTTACTCTCTTCTGCTCTCCCATTCCCTGTTTTGGCCATTCGACTGCTCAACTGGGCAAGGAAGAGACCTTCCATTATTCTAGTTTGTAACTGAGCCTGGAAATTGCAATGATGGGGGGATGGCGAAGCTGTTGATCAAGGAGGGTTTTCTAGGTTCTCGGTGGTCCTTATCCAGTTTGGGAGCATCACACCAACCCCACAAACAGGCGTGTGAGCACCTCCGATCAGCCAGGCAGGGCGCTGAGCAGTTGCTCAGCAAGCTCTCATCTGACCTGTGCAGGTGGCCAAGACTCCCGAGTCTATTCTGTGTCAGCATGTCATTTCCCCAGTTAATCCATCGCCTGAAATTCAGCACACTTGGCTCTCATGTTGGTTCCTGCCCAGGCAGAGGTGGGACGTGGCAAAATTCACTTGCTGGGCTTCCCTGGTGGCGCAGTGGTTGAGAGTCCACCTGCCGATGCAGGGGACACGGGTTCGTGCCCCGGTCTGGGAAGATCCCACGTGCCGCGGAGCGGCTGCGCCCGCGAGCCATGGCTGCTGGGCCTGTGCGTCCGGAGCCTGTGCTCTGCAACGGGAGAGGCCACAACAGTGAGAGGCCCGCGTATGGCAAAAAAAAAAAAAAAAAAAAAAAATTCACTTGCTGTTCTGCCGCTGGATTTTGCCAGCCATAAATACAGATAATCACACCTGCCGTGCCAGCCTTGTGGTGTTATTGGGAGGATAAAAGGAGGCAATTTTGCTGGAGAAAACCCTGAGGGTTATAAAGCACATTTAAAGGAAATGCACTATTAGCATAATAAGTATCATCAGCCCGTTGGATCCTTGCTACGAGGACACCGTTCTAATAGCAGGGTTCTTTCAGCTTCTCATGTCAATACTGCCCCCTCCGCCCTTTCCACCAAAAATCAGTGGAAGACATTACATCACATTTTGATGCAGCAAACTAATGCAGGATTTAATGCCAAAGAGCAGAGTTCAGTGCCAAGAAAGAGAAAGTCCTGTACATAATCTAAAACCATTCTTCTTGTCAGAAAGTACTCACATTTTTCATCCTTTCAAATGTCAAACAAAATCAAGAAGAAACATCTGAAACATCACCATAAAGACCCTTCCCTCAGTGTAGCCCTTAAATGGTCAAGGAAAAGCTTCCTTTTCAGTCACCCACTGAGATCCTGAGAGAAAAAGCTCTCAGGATCCCTCTCACTTGATGAGCCCACATTTTAACTTGGAGAGTTCAGAAATGTTATTTTTTCAAAGCTGAGGAAAAAGTCCCTAAATGAAATTATGCTCCTGAGGAGTTGATGGCCGTATTCAGTGTCGCCTGTGATACGGGAGCTGAGCAATTTCATCTCGACCACAGAGACGTGAGGCTCCTAACGCACCCAGGACCTCGGGGCGGGGCCGCGTCAGGGAAGCAGCGAGCGGGTGCCTGACCTGAGAACGGGTGCGAGCACCCTCCAAGCCCTCTCTTCTCCCCGAGGGCCTCTGAGCTGCGGGGCTGCCCACGGACGGCCTGGTCAGGATAAGAAGTGCTGGGAGGGCCAAGTGCTGTTAAGGCCAGGTGACAGGGCCCCCATCTGGCCTGGGCTCTGGGTCGCCCGAGAATGGCTGCTGAGCTGGGATGACGTGGAGGGTGGCCAGCAGCCGTCGGGGGGAGGAGGGGCACAGGGCGCCGCAGGGGAGAGAGGCCTCTGTCCGTCTGGACAAATGGGGCGGCCCGTGTGGAATGAGGGCCGGGGGGCCAGGTCAAGGCAGGGAGTGTCGGGGGTGAGGCTGGAAAAGGGGCCGGGGAGCCGTGCAGGTCCCACAGGCCACATTACTGACTGCGCTTCCTTCTAAGGGCAGCGGAGCACCTGGGGAGCTTTGGTGGCATCATGGTCACTGGCTGTTTTAAGAGAGCGAGTGAGAAGATGGTGCTGTGTTTTCCATGACACCCTGTTGCCGTGTAGGGGGCGGGGCAGAGGGCAAGGGGTCCCGGGGGATGGTCCAGAGGGACAGTGGAGGCTTGGGCGGTGTTGGCCCAATGGTGGGGCTGCAGTGACAGCGGTGGGTTCCCAGGGCGCGGTGCTGCCTGGACACAGGCCAAGGGAAGGCAGGTGTGAAGGAGTCTCCTGATCTGACACGGGCAAGTGGATGGACGGCGGTGCCCCCGGGAGTCCCTGGAGGCAGGGCACAGGGGGAAGCCATGAGCCCACCTAGACACGGGGAACAGGGCAATCAAGTAGCATGGCCCCTGGAGAGTCTCAGGCTGGGGGTGGGATGAGCAGCAGTTATTCTTACTATGAAAACAGCTCGTCAACCCTGAATGAACTTGAACCACCATGGAATCTGCCTCTGCGGGCCACGGCCGCCTACTTGTCCTTCCCTCTTGTGTCTTTAGCTGGCACCACAGCCCCTGCCTGAGAGCCTGCACTGTCCACGGCAGTGCCTGGACGGGGCCGTCCCGTCCCTCAGGCAGCCCAGTTCCCTGCTCCGTGGGGACGGGCACTATCAGTGTCACCAGGAAATGCCACGGAAGAGTCCACCGTCTGGGATCAGCATTAACCACTGAACGAGGTGCCTTTCTTTAGAGGGTCTGGGGCGGAAGGCCACTTCAAAGCCACACAAAGCGCCTCTCGCAGGGCCTTTCAGGCCGCGTGGCAACCCCTGGAGAGCCCCAGCTCCCTCCACGGGGCACCGCCTCCCGGGCTGAGCTGAAGGCAACCCTCAGATGCGCTGTAACCACCAGCACAGCGACAGCTGCTCTGTGGCTGCACGCTTATTGCACCAACAAAAGGACGACTGGATTTACTGGGTTACCTGACTTAGGAGAATATTTGCTTCTGTTCTACGCCTGGATGTTGCGGCTGAGCACTTCGCGGAAATCTCCACCCTCCATTTGCCTAGTTTGAAGTCGTCCCTCGCCCATGTCCTGTGGCTCTGGGCCGTCTGTGAGAGCCACTTTCTGCCCTGGACACCAGCATGGACAGTCGCCCAAAATGATGCACCTTGTCCGTTGGAAGAGCCAGGATTTGGGCCGAGGCAGCGCGACTCCGGAGTCCGTGCTCTGTGGCCTCTCATTGTCTGGACACCCTGCTATTTTGTACAACTGAGGAGCAGGCTCAGAGAAGCTAAGCTTTCACCCAAGGTCACAGAGCTACTTAGTGACAGAATTAGAAACGAACTGCTTAACCCACATGCCCGTGATTCCAGCGCCAGCAGTGACAGCAGCGTCTGGGATCCCACGAGAATCCTGATCGTGAGCATCAGGACCCTCCCCAGACCAGATGAGTGTTAGCGGGCCCCCCGGTGACCCTGATGCACACTGCAATTTGCTGCTTCTTCCAGCTGAAAATCATAAACAATTTTGAGCAACTCTGCCAGTGAGAATGGCTGGACCGCTGGGCCTTCATGGGAGTGGGTCTGAAAACTCCCTAAAAGCACTGAGAGAAATGACAAATGTACTGACTGGCAGAAATCAGTCCGAGGCGCTCTCTCAATCTTTTTATACCGCAGTTAAATTCAAGCCTCATTGGTTGCCAGACATAGTCTTCTGACTCCAAAGAAGTGAATGAATTTTCCAGCATCTTCTTAAGGGGATGAAAAAATCCATTTTTTTCTTGGTAAGTTTCCAGGCTTTTTTGTGTACAGTCCAAATATAAGGCCAGCAACGCTGCCACTGAAACATTATTCGGACGTTCCTGGTTGGACCACCTGGATCGTACCAGGTACTTTAACTGTGCAGTGTTTGCTCTGAGGGCACACTGAAGCCACTAACACCGTCCCAGACATGCCAGCTCAGCCCTCTCAGACACATTCCCTGCGATGGTGCCCGGGTGACTGGTCTTAGGACTTTATTCTCCAAGGTGATGTGGTAAACAGCCGACCTCTCTTCAGCCGCTAGGGGCTCACTGTCTGGTCTGTAGATTATTCGCCGTCTTTGAAACTCCCCTTCCTTTTGGCTCTTCACCGCCCAGCTTGTTACTGCTCCCCAGCATCTCCCCAGAGGGTGGGAGTAGGGATCAAAGGCAGTCCAGCTCGGAAGCCCACCATTCTTGGCATTTATGCTCAGGAGACACTTGCTGTGGTTCTGCTGGGACCGGCTCCGGGCTACCCTGTGAAGTCCTTAAAGATGATTTCTGCTACCTGTCACACCCTCGTCAGTGATCTTTTCTATTATTTACACACCGAGACAATAAAGGATGAATGGACCCAGAATAAAACCAGAAAATTCACAAGAAAGATGCCATGGGTATTAATTTATAGAAAATAATCAACTACTAAATACATATTAATTTAATCAACTACGGGATATAATTAAATACCTGATCTAAATAGCAATGCAACTGACTTACATTAGCAAAGAGTTTTGAAACTTCGTAGAAGCAGCAATATTTTTTTAATGATACAGCCTGATGCTTTATGCAGTAAATATATGACCGATTAAGCACACAGGAAACAATTTGTAAATGTATATCAAGTGCCTTAAAAAAGTGTTCAATACTTCAATTAAGGATATCAATTGGTGAGGAGAGGGGGAAGATGGCGGAAGAGTAAGACACGCAGATCACCTTCCTCCCCACAGATACATCAGAAATACAGCTACACGGGGAACCACCCCTACAGAACACCTACTGAACGCTGGCCGAAGACCTCAGACCTCCCAAAAGGCAAGAAACTCCCCACGGGGCTTCCCTGGTGGCGCAGTGGTTGAGAGTCCGCCTGCCGATGCAGGGGACACAGGTTTGTGCCCCGGTCCGGGACGATCCCACATGCCGCTGAGCGGCTAGGCCCGTGAGCCATGGCCGCTGAGCCTGCACGTCCGGAGCCTGTGCTCCGCAACGGGAGAGGCCACAACAGTGAGAAGCCCGTGTACCGAAAAAAAGAAAGAAAGAAAGAAAGAAACTCCCCACGTACCTGGGTAGGGCAAAAGAAAACAGAATAAACAGAGAGAAAAGGATAGGGCCGGGACCTGCACCAGTGGGAGGGAGCCGTGAAGGAGAAACGGTTTCCACACACTAGGAGCCCCTTCGCGGGCGGAGACTGCGGGTGGCGGAGGGGGAAAGCTTCGGAGCCGCGGAGGAGACCGCAGCCACAGGGGTACGGAGGGCAAAGCGGAGAGATTCCCGCACAGAGGATCGGTGCCGACCGGCACTCACCAGCCCGAGAGGCTCGTCTGCTCACCCGCCGGGGCGGGCGAGGCTGGGAGCTGAGGCTCGGGTTCGGGTTTCGGTCGGAGCGCAGGATGAGGACTGGGGCTGGCGGCGGGAAGAGAGACTAAAGGGGTTAGTGCACCACGGCTGGCCCGGAGGGAGTCTGTGAAAAGGTCTGGAGCTGCCGAAGAGGCAAGAGGCTTTTCCTTCCCTCTTTGTTTCCCGGTGCGTGAGGAGAGGGGATTCAGAGCGCTGCTGAAAGGAGCTCCAGAGACGGGCGCGAGGCGCGGCTGAAAGCGCGGACCCCAGAGACGGGCGTGGGACGCTGGGGCTGCTGCTGCCGCCACCAAGAGGCCTGTGTGCGAGCACAGGTCACCATCCACACCTCCCTTCCGGGGAGCCTGTGCAGCCCGCCACTGCCAGGGTCCTGGGATCCAGAGACAACTTCCCCGGGAGAGCGCACAGCGCGCCTCGGGCTGGTGCAACGTCTCGCCGGCCTCTGCCGCCACAGGCTCGCCCCGCCTCCGTGCCCCTCCCTCCCACTGGCCTGAGTGAGCCAGAGCCCCTGAATCAGCGGCTCCTTTAACCCCGTCCTGTCTGAGTGAAGAACAGACGTCCTCCGGCGACCCACACGCAGAGGCGGGGCCGAATCCAAAGCTGAGCCCCGGGAGCTGTGCGAACAAAGAAGAGAAAGGGGAATCTCTCCCAGCAGCCTCAGAAGCAGCGGATTAAAGCTCCGCAATCAACTTGATGTACCCTGCGTCTGTGGAATACCTGAATAGACAACGAATCATCCCAAATTGAGGAGGTGGACTTTGGGAGCAAGATTTATTATTTTTTCCCCTTTTCCTCTTTTTGTGAGTGTGTATGTGTATGCTTCTGTGTGAGATTTTGTCTGTATAGCTTTGCTTTAACCATGTGTCCTAGGGTTCTGTCCGTCTTTTTTTTTTTTTTCACTTAAAATTTTTTTTTTCTTAATTATTTTTTATTTTTTATTATAATTATTTTATTTTATCTTACTTTATTTTATATTATCCTCTTTCTTTCTTTCTACTTTTTCTCCCTCTTATTCTGAGCCGTGTGGATGAAAGGCTCTTGGTACTCCAGCCAGGAGTCAGTGCTGTGCCTCTGAGGTGGGAGAGCCAACTTCAGGACACTGGTCCACAAGAGACCTCCCAGCTCCACGTGATATCAAGCAGCGAAAATCTCCCAGAGATCTCCATCTCAACGCCAAGACCCAGCTTCACTCAACGACCAGCAAGCTACAGTGCTGGACACCCTATGCTAAACAACTAGCAAGACAGGAACACAACCCCACCCATTAGCAGAGAGGCTGCCTAAAATCATAATAAGTCCACAGACACCCCAAAACACACCACCAGACGTGGACCTGCCCACCAGAAAGACAAGATCCAGCCTCATCCACCAGAACACAGGCACTAGTCCCCTCCACCAGGAAGCCTACATAACCCACTGAACCAACCTTAGCCACTGGGGACAGACACCAAAAACAACAGGAACTACGAACCTGCAGCCTGCAAAAAACAGACCCCAAACACAGTAAGATAAGCAAAATGAGAAGACAGAAAAACACACAGCAGATGAAGGAGCAAGATAAAAACCCACCAGACCTAACAAATGAAGAAGAAATAGGCAGTCTACCTGAAAAAGAATTCAGAATAATGATAGTAAAGATGATCCAAAATCTTGGAAATAGAATAGAGAAAATGCAAGAAACATTTAACAAGGACCTAGAACTAAAGAGGAAACAAGCAATGATGAACAACACAATAAATGAAATTAAAAGTACTCTAGAAGGGAGCAATAGCAGAATAACTGAGGCAGAAGAACAGATACGTGACCTGGAAGATAAAATAGTGGAAATAACTACTGCAGAGCAGAATAAAGAAAAAAGAATGAAAAGAACTGAGGACAGTCTCAGAGACCTCTGGGACAACATTAAATGCACCAACATTCGAATTATAGGGGTCCCAGAAGAAGAAGAGAAAAAGGAAGGGACTGAGAAAATATTTAAAGAGATTATAGTTGAAAACTTCCCTAATATGGGAAAGGAAATAATTAATCAAGTCCAGGAAGCACAGAGAGTCCCATATGGGATAAATCCAAGGAGAAACACGCCAAGACACATGTTAATCAAACTGTCAAAAATTAAATACAAAGAAAATATATTAAAAGCAGCAAGTGAAGGGCTTCCCCGGTGGCTCAGTGGTTGAGAGTCCACCTGCCAATGCAGGGGACATGTGTTTGTGCCCCGGTCCGGGAAGATCCCACATGCCGCAGAGTGGCTAGGCCCATGAGCCATGGCTGCTGAGCCTGTGTGTGCAGAGCCTGTGCTCCACAATGGGAGAGGTCACAACAGTGAGAGGCCTATGTACAGCAAAAAAAAAAAAAAACAAACAAAAAAAGAAAGCAGTAAGGGAAAAACAACAAGTAACACACAAGGGAATCTCCATAATGTTAACAGCTGATCTGTCAGCAGAAACTCTGCAAGCCAGAAGGGACTGGCAGGACATATTTAAAGTGATGAAGGAGAAAAACCTGCAACCAAGATTACTCTACCCAGCAAGGATCTCATTCAGATTTGATGGAGAAGTTAAAATCTTTACAGACAAGCAAAAGCTGAGAGAGTTCAGCACCACCAAACCAGCTTTACAACAAATGCTAATGGAACTTCTATAGGCAAGAAACACAAGAGAAGGAAAATACCTACAATAACAAACCCAAAACAATTAAGAAAATGGGAATAGGAACATACATATTGATAATTAACTTAAATGTAAATGGATTAAATGCTCCCACCAAAAGACACAGACTGGCTGAATGGATACAAAAACAAGACCCATATATATGCTGTCTACAAGAGACCCACTTCAGACCTAAGGACACATACAGACTGAAAGTGAGGGGATGGAAAAAGATATTCCATGCAAATGGAAATCAAAAGAAAGCTGGAGTAGCAATTCTCATATCAGACAAAATAGACTTTAAAATAAAGACTATTACAAGAGACAAAGAAGGATACTACATAATGATCAAGGGATCAATCCAAGAAGAAGATATAACAATTGTAAATATTTACGCACCCAACATAGGAGCACCTCAATACATAAGGCATATACTAACAGCCATAAAAGGGTAAATCGACAGTTAACACATTCATAGTAGGGGACTTTAACACCCCACTTTCACCAATGGACAGATCATCCAAAATGAAAATAAATAAGGAAACACAAGCTTTAAATGATACATTAAACAAGATGGACTTAATTGATATTTATAGGACATTCCATCCAAAAACAACAGAATACACATTTTTCTCAAGTGCTCATGGAACATTCTCCAGGATAGATCGTATCTTGGGTCACAAATCAAGCCTTGGTAAATTTAAGAAAATTGAAATCGTACCAAGTATCTTTTCCGACCACAATGCTATGAGACTAGATATCAATTACAGGAAAAGATCTGTAAAAAATACGAACACATGGAGGCTAAACAATGCACTACTTAATAACGAAGTGATCACTGAAGAAATCAAAGAGGAAATCAAAAAATACCTAGAAACAAATGACAATGGAGACATGACGACCCAAAACCTATGGGATGCAGCAAAAGCAGTTCTAAGAGGGAAGTTTATAGCAATACAGTCCTACCTTAAGAAACAGGAAACGTCTCAAATAAACAACCTAACCTTGAACCTAAAGCAATTAGTAAAAGAACAAAAAAAAACCCCCCAAGTTAGCAGAAGGAAAGAAATCATAAAGATCAGATCAGAAATAAATGAAAAAGAAATGAAGGAAACGATAGCAAAGATCAATAAAACTAAAAGCTGGTTCTTTGAGAAGATAAACAAAATTGATAAACCATTAGCCAGACTTATCAAAAAAAAAGGGAGAAGACGCAAATCAATAGAATTAGAAATGAAAAAGGAGAACAACTGACACTACAGAAATACAAAATATCATGAGAGATTACTACAAGCAACTCTATGCCAATAAAATGGATAACCTGGAAGAAATGGACAAATTCTTAGAAATGCACACCTGCCAAGACTGAACCAGGAAGAAATAGAAAATATGAACAGACCAATCACAAGCACTGAAATTGAGACTGTGATTAAAATTCTTCCAACAAACAAAAGCCCAGGACCAGATGGCTTCACAGGCGAATTCTGTCAAACATTTAGAGAAGAGCTAACACCTATCCTTCCCAAATTCTTCCAAAATATAGCAGAGGGAGGAACATTCCCAAACTCATTCTACGAGGCCACCATCACCCTGATACCAAAACTAAAGATGTCACAAAGAAAGAAAACTACAGGCCAGTATCACTGATGAACACAGATGCAAAAATCCTCAACAAAATAATAGCAAACAGAATCCAACAGCACATTGAAAGGATCATACACCATGATCAAGTGGGGTTTATTCCAGGAATGCAACGATTCTTCAATATACGCAAAAAAATCAGTGTGATATACCATATTAAAATACTGAAGGAGAAAAAGCATATGGTCATCTCAACAGATGCAGAGAAAGCTTTTGACAAAATTCAACACACATTTACGGTAAAAACCCTGAAGAAAGTAGGCATAGAGGGAACATAATAAACTCCATATATGACAAACCCACAGCTAACATTGTCCTCAATGGTGAAAAACTGAAATCATTTCCACTAAGATCAGGAACAAGACAAGGTTGCCCACTCTCACCACTCTTATTCAACGTAGTTTTGGAAGTTTTAGCCACAGCAATCAGAGAAGAAAAAGAAATAAAAGGAATCCACATCGGAAAAGAAGAAGTAAAGCTGTCACTGTTTGCAGATGACATGATACTATACATAGAGAATCCCAAAGATGCTACCAGAAAACTACTAGGGCTAATCAATGAATTTGGTAAAGTAGCAGGATACAAGATTAATGCACAGAAATCTCCAGCATTCCTATACACTAATGACGAAAAATCTGAAAATGAAATTAAGGAAACACTCCCATTTATCACTGCAACATAAAGAATAAAACATCTAGGAATAAACCTACCTAAGAAGACAGAAGACCTGTGTGCAGAAAATTACAAGACACTGATGAAAGAAAGGTGATACAAACAGATGGAGAGATATACCATGTTCTTGGACTGAAAGAATCAACAGTGTGAAAATGACTCTACTACCCAAAGCAATCTACAGATTCAATGCAATCCCTATCAAACTACCACTGGTGTTTTTCACAGAACTAGAACAAAAAATTTCACAATTTGCATGGAAACACAAAAGACCCCGAATAGCCAAAGTAATCTTGAGAACAAAAACTGGAGCTGGAGGAATCAGGCTCCCTGACTTCAGACTATACTACAAAGCTACAGTAATCAAGACAGTATGGTACTGGCACAAAAACAGAGATATAGATCAATGGAACAGGATAGAAAGCCCAGAGATAAATCCACGCACATATGGTCACCTTATCTTTGATAAAGGAGGCAAGAATATACATTGGAGAAAAGACAGCCTCTTCAATAAGTGGTGCTGGGAAAACTGGACAGCTACATGTAAAAGTATGAGATTAGAACACTCCCTAACACCATACACAAAAATAAACTCAAAATGGATTAAAGACCTAAATGTAAGGCCAGACACTATCAAACTCTTAGAGGGAAACACAGGCAGAACACTCTATGACATAAATCACGGCAAGATTCTTTTTGTCCCACCTCCTAGAGAAATGGAAATAAAACCAAAAATAAACAAATGGGACGTAATGAAACTGAAAAGCTTTTGCACAGCAAAGGAAACCATAAACAAGACCAAAAGACAACCCTCAGAATGGGAGAAAGTATTTGCAAATGAAGCAACTGACAAAGGATTAATCTCCAAAATTTACAAGCTCAATAACAAAAAAACAAACAACCCAATCCAAAAATGGGCAGAAGACCTAAACAGACATTTCTTCAAAGAAGATATACAGACTGCCAACAAACACATGAAAGAATGCTCAACATCATTAATCATTAGAGAAATGCAAATCAAAACTACAATGAGATATCATCTCACACCGGTCAGAATGGCCAGCATCAAAAAATCTAGAAACAATAAATGCTGGAGAGGGTGTGGAGAAAAGGGAACACTCTTGCACTGCTGGTGGGAATGTAAATTGATACAGCCACTATGGAGAACAGTATGGAGGTTCCTTAAAAAACTAAAAATAGAACTACCATATGACCCAGTAATCCCACTACTGGGCATATACCCTGAGAAAACCATAATTCAAAAAGAGTCATGTACCAAAATGTTCATTGCAGCTCTATTTACAATAGCCAGGAGATGGAAGCAACCTAAGTGTCCATCATCGGATGAATGCATAAAGAAGATGTGGCACATATATACAAAGGAATATTACTCAGCCATAAAAAGAAACGAAATTGAATTATTTGTAGTGAGGTGGATGGACCTAGAGTCTATCATGCAGAGTGAAGTAAGTCAGAAAGAGAAAAACAAATACCGTATGCTAACACATATATATGGAATCTAAGAAAAAAAAAAGGTCATGAAGAACCTAGGGGCAAGACGGGAATAAAGACACAGACCTATTAGAGAATGGACTTGAGGATATGGGGAGGGGGAAGGGTAAGCTGGGACAAAGTGAGAGAGTGGCATGGACATATATACACTACCAAACGTAAAATAGATAGCTAGTGGGAAGCAGCCGCATAGCACAGGGAGATCAGTTCGGTGCTTTGTGACCACCCAGAGGGGTGGGATAGGGAGGGTGGGAGGCAGGGAGACGTAAGAGGGAAGAGATATGGCGATATATGTATATGTATAACTGATTCACTTTGTTATAAAGCAGAAACTAACACACCATTGTAAAGCAATTATACTCCAATAAAGATGTTAAAAAAGAAATCAATTGGCAAAAAAAATTGTTCATTTTTTTGACTAAGTAATTCCTCATCATTTTAGGCGCAAAGATATTCCACTGCATCAACTGTAGTACTGAATTTTATAAATAGTCTAGATGTCCAACAGGAAAATGATTTAATTTTTATAAACCCATTCAATGAACTGTTATGTAACTGTTAAAAATTATGTTTAGAACAAGTATTTAATTGTATAAAATGCTAACTGAATCACACTGGGCATAAAGTTGGGATATATAAAACTAATTAATATAACTATAACATAATTAACAATAATTATTATACCTATAGTTATTATTATAAGTGTTTCTATTCTTGGAAATAAGATTAAGAGAACACACTAAAATATTAATAGTAATTATCTAAGAATACTGGATATTGGTCCTTTTACAAGAAGTTTTTACCCCTACTTTTTGTATTTTTTACTTTCTATAGTTTGTATTATTTTTACAATGGGAAAATAAATAATAAAAATTAATCAACTACCTATAAAATGAGCCTGGCACCAGTATTGGGAACTGGGGATAAAATAATGAACACGTCAGCATCTTAACCACCAAGGGGTGTCATATATGATGGGAAAGGGGCTAGAAACAAGCATTCAATGTACCTGGTGGGTGCACACAGAGGCCGGGGAGCCAGCAGGGCACAGAATCCCAGCCTGTGGTCCTAGGACATCAGAGAGGCCGTGCTTTCCATTTCGACACCACCCCTGTCTCTCACTGATTCCTTCATCACTGCCTCTGTCTGAAATGAGTCCCTGTGTCTATGGATAATTCATATCAAAAGCAATAAACATTCCACAGACACAGAGAGCATCTCAAGCCCTGGGGCATCGAGGCTTTGCTGCTCCAGGACCAGCCCTAACTGGGCACCTAAGTCACCGAGCCAAAGAGACCTCAGCGTCTTCCCACCACTGCGGCTGACCTCAGCCTCTGGTCCCATCCTCCGATGCCCGGGACTGAGGCTGGAGGGACCAGACAGGGCAACCCTGAGCCTGTGCCAGGCATTTCTGCCCTTCCATTGCGGTGGAAGCACCGGAGCCAGCCCCTATGCAGACTCTGACTCTCAGATGCCACACACGTCCCTGGAGGCCTCTGCATGGGGGAAGGCTGAGCAGGGGCCGGGGAGAGTGCTGAGCTGCCAGTGGGCACACGGGTGTTTGTGGCAGGAGGCGAGGGGTATGTCCATCGCCCGAGGGGGGCGGTCTGGACGCAGGGCCGGCTCCACCACCCGCCGGATGCCCCAGACTACCTTTCTCACCCATTAGGTGACCGTGCGTGTCCGTGCAGAGCACCTGGGAAGGTCCCCGCTCGCAGTCGACAGTCTACGTCCACGTCCCCTCTAGTTCCCAAACACTGGGATCCGAAGCAGTCGACAGTCTACGTCCACGTCCCCTCTAGTTCCTAAACACTGGGATCCGAAGCCCTCAGTGGAGCCGCTGATTCCAACATCATGGGAGACCCAGTGATGAGCGCAGCAGTCAGGAACCTTCTGGAAGCCAGCACCATGTCCCCCACCCCCCCTCCCTCTGGGCAAGGCTCTGCTGTCCTGCTGGAGCCCTCAGGCCTGGCTCGGCCCTTCCCCCTGCAGACCTCCCTCTGGGCTGACACACAAACGTGACTCTGACCCTCAGCGTGGCCATGGGATTGACCCCACGTGTGCTGGTCCCAATCATTCTCCTGTCACCTGCCTGGTGAGAGTCCCCAGACTGCTCGCCCCACATCACCGGTCTCAGCTCTTTCATTAAACAAACACTGGGACGTCCCTGGCAGTCCAGTGGCTAACACTCTGAGCTCTCAATGCAGGGGGCACAGGTTCGATCCCTGGGTGGGGAACTAAGATCCCGCATGCCACGCGGCACGGCCAGGAAAGAAAAACAAAAAAACATGAATGTGGCATCACAGGGATTTTTAGTTACATCCTCCTATAAGCCCATGGGCGGTGCCGCTTTGATCCCCAGCTGGAGGAAGATGACATGCAGGGAGTTCAAGTGATTTGTCCAACGCGACAGGCATGAGCTGAGGTTTGGCCCAGGCTGCCGGCTCCAGGATCTGGCTCTGCGGCCTCTGGACCGGGCTGCTCCCTCTGACACTCGCATAGTGTCCTCTGTAATTGGTGTTAAAAAAACGTGTGTAGGACCTCAGTCACCAAGGCCACGCATCTCAGGGTCAATCGCTTAGAGCCAGGCCAAAAACCTCATGGCCAGAGATGCCCCATCCACTCAGAGCCCCGCCGCTGACACCCTGCGTCGAGGCCTCTACCGCGCCCTCTTCTCCAAAGACTGTCTCAGCAGCTCGGGCTGCTACAACAGAACACCACAGACTGGGCCACTTAAACAGCAAACATTTAAAGCTCACAGCTCTGGAGGCTGGAAGTCCAAGATCAGGGTGCCAGCAGGGTCAGGTTCTGGTGAGGACCCTCCTCCTGGTTCACACAGGGTGTCCCTCTTGTGTCCTCACGTGGCAGAGAGAGAAATCACCTCTCTCGTGGTTCTTCTATAAGGGCACGAATCCCATTCATGGGGGCTCCACCCTCATGACCTAATCACCCCCAAAGCCCCCCTCCTAATACCACCACACTGGGGATAAGGGTTTCCATATTTGAATTTGGGGGACACAAACATTCAGTCCATAGCAATGCCTTCCTGTCCTGCTCTGCCAAGCCCAAGTCTACTCCGCCTCTTTCGGGAAGCCTTCTACGACTACCTTCATCTCGCTTCCTCCAATTCATGAATGCCAATTGTAGCAACCACTAAGCACAACTGCCTGTCTTAAAAAACAGGGGACTTAAGACTCTTTAGCTTCTAAGATTCTGTAGTAACTTTCCTAGATTATGTCATGTGTATATGTCTTGTCCAAATATTAATCTCCTTTATGCCACAGTAATGTCCTCGCTTTTTCCTTTATCTTGTACAAACACTGGCACAGCTCTGGGCAAGCACAGGGCTTATGCTATGAGTCTGAGCCGTTTGAGTTCACTCCTGGCCTGGGGCCCCACCAGCCCTCTCAGCTCCTGGAGGCTGAGCGGCAGGCGCTGCACTGGGCCATGGGCCACACGTGGCCCTCGCGTAATCCCTCAGTGGGCACCAGCATCTCAGACCTCAGCCCCACACAGAGTGGGGGACAGCGGGCGGGGTCTGGGCCCCCTCCCACCTCTCTCCAACTGTCACTCACCGGCCACAGACCCAGGGCACAGTTTAATGACAAAACAGAAGCTGCCTTTTGAAATGCTGTCCAAGGTGGCAAATCTCAGTTTTTCAGGCATATTGGGAGCAGGCGGGGAAAGGTGAATTAACTGACCTAATCAACGAGATGACGTAGTTGGACAGGATCGTGTGTAGGCATGTGCTTGGGGAAAGGGAGGATGAGATGCCTGTGGGCCGAGGGGAGGGGTACCAATGCCCCTTGGGGGTGGCTAGCAGGTGAGCGGGCTCCCTGCTTGTCCGGACTGCCCCAGTGTTAGCACTGAATGCCCCACAAACACCGGGATGGCCTGTCACCCTGGGTTCAGGTGACTCGTAACTGGTGGGGAGGGCTCAGCTGATCTCCATTATTTATATCACGGGTTGAAAATTTCTGGGACGATCAATGAGAAAAGTCATGTATATAAATCCCCAACTCCCGTATCTTCTTATACAGCTACACACATCCACATACGAGCCTTCATGCATGTCTATGTACATCTATTATGATGACACCAGGGATGATGCTTTAGGGGAGTCCCTCTGTTTTTGCTCAGGCTCAGCCAGAACCTTCCAGGGCCTTCTAGACTCACAAGGAGCCACAGGGCTGTGACAGGTCACATGACAGGAGCTCGGCCTGGAGCTGGGGGCAGAGGAGGTGTCTGGAGAGGCTTTAGTTATCTGATGTCATATGCTGGGTTTCCCACCAAAGGACACACTTAGAGGCAGATGTGGCATAACTGCTTTGGGAGCACAGCCTAAGGAGCCCCAGGGCTCTGCCGGGTTCAGAAGGGGCTGCGCCCGCCAGTGCCTCCCACCCACGTGGAGGCGGGCTCTGCTGAATGAGGACAGCGTTGAACTCAGCGGGGAGCATAAGATGGACTATTTTAACATGCAGCCAATCTTCTGCGGTGAGCTTGGTAATTAGCACTTCTGGAAAATCACTGCACTGCAAACTGTTAGCAAAAGGAAAATGTTAATTAATAAAGCAAAATTTCAAACTCCTTAGAAATTCAGGAGACACAAGCTGCAAACTATCACTAGGAGTTATGGAAACAGGACTTGAAGGAGATTTAGCAGAACCCCCGTCAGGAGGGTCCTCCTTTAGGGCAGCATCACACTGCTCTCCCTTACTGGGAACTAGCACGTGACAGTAACCCCAAGGGAACAGCTGTACAGGCAGCCCGACTCATGATGGTTCTACTTATGATTTTTCAGTTTTGCGATGGTGTGAAAGTGATATGCATTCAGCAGACGCTGTACTTGGAATTTTGGAATTTGCTCCTTTTCCAGGCAGTGCTGTGTGGTCTGATCCTCTCTCTCATGATGCAGGGCAGCTGCAGTCAGCCCTGCGATCGCAGGCGGGGGATGGGGTGGGGGGTGGAGAACCACCATACACTGACAACCATTCCAGACCCAGACGGCCATCGGCTTTTCACCTTCAGTACAGTGTCCAACAAATTACACGAGATAGTCAACACTTTATTATAAAACAGGCTTTGTGTTAGAGGATTTTGCCCACCTACAGGCCACTGGAAGTGCTCTGAGAATGTTTAAGGTGGGCTGGGTAAGCTGTGATGTGTGGTAGGTTAGGGTATTAAGTGCATTTTTTCAGCTTAGGATATTTTCAATTTACAATGGGTTAATCAGGACATAACGCCATCGTTAAGTCAAGGAAGATCTGTACTCCAACCCACATTAAGTTTAGAGGCTATCACCTTATAAAAATTCCTTTTAGAGGAACCAAATTACCACCCTTTAATCCTAAAAAAGACCTCTTGAAAGGCAGAATGTGACTGTCAGTAGAAAAATAGAGATAACAGTTTTCAAATAAAAGTGGCACAAGGAGAAAAGGGTGGTGAGTAGATGTGCTTTCAATGCCTTGAACCTCTAATTAATGACGTGAGTGCATCTCTATTTAGAATCTGCACAGACACCTAAATCGCGTAAGTGATCATTGAAAAAACCCCAATTCCCAAAGCCCGGGAGAATGACTCCTATACATCTTGGTGCTTCTTGACCCCAGACATTTATTAAATGATTTCCTTCCAAATGCTGGAAAGTGTTTTATGCACATGAGGATACAACCTGAAAGACAAAGGTGGTTCCAATGAGGAAGGGAAGTCGTAGTAATCCCCTAATCTGGACCATAACAAGAGCCATTATTTATTGCCTTCTATGCACTTTGTGTGGTTACTACTATGTGATTTGATTATATATTACCCCAGGTTCTCCCAATAATCATGCAAAATAGGCATCTTAATTATCCTCGTTTCATGGATGAGGAAACTGACTTAAGGTCAAAAAAGCTAATAGGGTCGCCTGGCTCCAAAGTCTATGTTTTTCCATTTTATAATTTTCTCATCATTTGAGCAAAAATTATCTCTTTGGCTCAGATTCAAGATGTTATTAGATTTCTCCTTCCACAGCAGTGGCCAAGAAAGGGAACTAACATTTACTCTATCAAGGAAGGCTGCACATTAGTTGTTTAAGTAACCTTCATGGCATCCCTGGTGGCCTTTCTACCCTATTTACAGATCAGGAAACCGAGGCTCTGAGGGGTCATTAAAATCCTATACTCCTGTGAGTGGCGGGCTGGGTTTCAGTCCAGCTTGGGCTGCTTCTAAACTCTGCTCTTTTCACCATAGGAGTGGCTCCCAAAGTCTGCTTAACCACCAACCACCTCCATGATGTTTTTGGATTTTGATTTGAGCACCACTAGTACTATTATTTATGATATTTTTTCCAATCATTTCCCTTTAGATGTAAACAGGTTTCATTTACAAGGGACATTTTGTCTCCCTAGCGTAAAGGGAACACCAGTATGCTTAGCAGTGAAGAGGTGGTAAGCATAAACACCGACAAAACAAAACATTCTTTCTAATTCTGTCCAGGTCTACTTAAAGACCTGGACCTGAGGTGTAGCTCTCTTTGTTACAAAGGGAGATTAGGAAGTATTAGGGCCTGTCAAAGACTTTCTCCTGGTCTATGAGCCAAAGTTTGAAGGAGACTTGAAACTGGAATAATTTCCTTACTACGAATTGATACTTCAATCTTCCTAAGCTCTCTCTCCATGCAGCACCTACAACCCTGCCCCAGACCATCCTCCAAATGCTCACCACTTTGCTCCATAACATTAAGGAATTCCACGCAGCTAGTGTGGAGAAAAACAATCTTAGGAAGGTGTTTGAGTTGCGTCAAAACACTTTAAAGTTGCTTCTCACAGGTCGTTTCTGCCCAACTAAGATGGCGTATTATGAAGCAAAACAGTGAAAGATGTTCCTGGCTTTACCAGCCTTGCTTTATCTATGTGGTATAAACAGGATGGTGGAACCATCAGGGAACACATAGCAGCTGGTGGTCCTTAAGGCTGTGGGTTGCCTGGCAAACAGAAGGCGCTCAAACACCATTGAATGAATGGGGCTTATGGACATTATCATGAGGGAAAAGAGATCAGAGCAAATGAAACCAGGGTTTTTTTTTTCTGTCCTCAACATTTTCACTTATTGCAGGTCAGGTTAAAATGAGAATAAAGGCAGCTGTAAAGGGGAAATAACCACTGGCCTGTCTGTAAGGTACATGCAGAGGCTGACTGGGGAGGAAATCAGCCCCTTCTGGTGCCTCGGAATCGGAAGGGGCCCATTTGGAGGGAACCAGTCCCAGCCGGCTGGACCATTTCTCCTCTTCCCTTAGGCTGATACAGCTGCACGTATACAGAAAACAGAGAGCACTGTGGGTCCATGGACACAGCTCACTTTTTTTTTCAATAAATTTATTTAGTTTTGGCTGAGTTGGGTCTTTGTTGCTGCATGCAGGCTTTCTCTAGTTGCAGCGAGCAGGGGCTACTCTTCGTTGCGGTGCGCGGGCTTCTCATCACGGTGGCTTCCCTTGTTGCAGAGCACAGGCTCTAGGCGTGCAGGCTTCAGTAGTTGCGGCATGTGGGCTCAGTAGCTGTGGCTCGCAGGCTCAGTAGCTGTGGTGCATGGGCTTAGTTGCTCTGTGGCATGTGGGATCTTCCCGGACCAAACCTGTGTCCCCTGAATTAGCAGGCGGATTCTTAACCACTGTGCCACCACGGAAGCCCCAGCTCACTTTTCTTTGAAATTCATGATGGAGAAATTACTGAAAGTCAGTATGAAAAGTTGTGGTGTCTGTGTGTCTGGTCTTGGAGGAGTCCCCCCAGGGCACAAGGATTTATCTAAAATACTGCTCACTGTTCACGGAGGTTCTATCGTTTCATTTATCATCTGTGCTGTTCCTAATGGAAAGCAGCCTAACGAATCTCACTGATGGTTCCTTCTGGATGGATATCAAGTGAGTGACAATAACCTAGGAGGCTGAGCACACAGATGCTTTTAGAAGATTTTTAAGTTTCATATGTTCATTTTGATGAGAATCTTAATAAAATTAATATGCCATATTCTAGACCTCCCAGATGACTATCAACGATGTCTTAGCATCTTCTTAAAAAATTAATTAACTAATTAAATTTATTTTTGGCTGCGTTGGGTCTTTGTTGCTGCGCGCGGGCTTTCTCTAGTTGCGGTGAGCGGGCGCTACTCTTCATTGTGGTGCGCGGGCTTCTCATTGTGGTGGCTTCTCTTGTTGTGGAGCATGGGGTCTAGGCAAGCGGGCTTCAGTAGTTGTTGCTTGCGGGCTCTAGAGCGCAGGCTCAGTAGTTGTGGTGCACAGGCTTAGTTGCTCTGCGGCATGTGGGATCTTCCCAGACCAGGGCTCGAACCCGTGTCTCCTGCATCGGCAGGCAGATTCTCAACCACTGCGCCGCCAGGGAAGCCCTCATCATCTACTTTTAATTCCTGACTTTACGTTTACAAGCACATTAGTGTCAAGTGACACTACTGAGTTGTGAAAAAAGAATAAAAGTGAATTTGATGTGTAAGTAATACAACTCTGCCAAGCAAAGCAACAATAATATCATGCTCTGTTGTTCCAAAGAAGATTTCTCAGCAGGTCAAATAAAGAAAAGTCACAGGAAATTGACTCATAACATGGCATAGGGTAACACAGGTATGAAAAAGAAAAGGCAGGAACAGTCAGTGCTATAATCACCAGCACCATAAATTGGTATTGCTCCTTTTAAATTTGTTGATTTTATAGATTTGTTGAAGTTAATTGTTAAATTATATATATATAAGTTATGTAAGTTTATACCGAGCTTTGCGTTTGTACCTAAGTACCATTTTAATAAAGTGATTTAAGTCTAACTCAATAATGTATTTACCATACAGTAGATCAATTTTACTCATGAACGTAGATGCAAAAATCGTAAAGAAAATGTTGGTTTAAAAAACCGAGCAAAATATGTATGTGTATAAGAAAGTTGGATTTATCTAATTGGATTTATCCTACTAATGTAAGGCTGGTTTTCTGTTGATCAATACAGTACTACACTGACAGATTAAAGGAGAGAAGTCACATGGATCACCTCAGTAGATGCAGAAAACACATTTCAAAATTCAAAATCCATTCAAGATAACGAATAACAGAACACAAACCACAACAGCAACAACAAAAATAAAACAAAGAAATAAACAAAACCTCAGAGCAAACTAGAAATGGAAATGACTTTCCTTAAACTGGTCAAAGGCATCTACCAAATAAGTCTGCAGCAACTTCACACTAAATGGTGAAAACCTGAAAGCATTTCCTTTATGATCAGAAACAAGACAAGGATCAGAGTCCCAAAATTACCATTTTATACCACTTGGTATTAGTGGCCTTGGACAGCACAGCAAGACAGATAAGGGAAGCAGACAGAGCAGGGTGAAAAAGGAAGAAATAAATTTGTCAGCATTTGGAGAGGATAGGATTGCCTAAATCCTTAATCCAAAGAAATCACAAATAAAGTTTTGGAATTAAATGAGTTTAGCAAGGCTGAGGGATATGAAATCAATATAAAAAGTCAACTGAAATTCTATTCACCTGCATATATAAATTAGAAAAATTATATTTAAAAACATGAAATATATGCAATAGTTCCAAAAATATTCTAATACCTAGGAATACATTTAAGCCAAATATTTGCATGAAATTTATTAGAGAAGATTGATTTTAGTGAAAGACATGTTTTGAAAAAGTAAATAAATTGTCATCTATACCATGTATTGGAAGGTTCAATAGCTGAAGTTTATAAGCCCTCCCATAACTGGTGTGTAGATTTACTGCAGCTCTGACTAATCGCCCAAAAGTGTTTTTAAAAGAACACACACATAAAGCAGAAACTAACACACCATTGTAAAGCAATTATACTCCAATAAAGATGTTAAAAAAAAAAAGAACACACACACACACACTACCCAAGATAGCCAAGACATGCCCCAAGAGCAACATGTACATCTAGTGCAATAGATGTAACAATACCTACTGCCAACAGGTATGATGTCATACCTATTATAAAGCTATGATAATTAAGAATGTGTGGTTCTGTCACATCAATAGACAAAAGACCAGTGGGACATAGTAGAGAGTCTGAAACCAAACCTACACATACAGGAAAGTGGATAAATGGTAGAGGCAGCCCTGAAGATCGGTGAGGAAAGAAAGAGTTTTTCAATAAATGGTTCTGGGACAGTGATTATTCCTATGGAAAAATAATTGTAAGTCTGCTTCACACCCAACTCCTAAGTCAATTTTAGGTGGATTAAAGACCTATTTTGAAAGATGAAATTACAAAAATGTTAGAAGACATGTAGGAGGATATGTTCTCAGGGTAGGAAAAATCTCTTCAAAAAGACATAAAAAATGCAAACCATAAGTGAATAAATTTTATCTCATTGAAATTAACAGCTTTTCCTATCCAAAAAATATCAAAACGAGAGTGAAAAGACAAGTTGTAAAGTGCAAGAAAATATTGGCAATAATAAAATGGAAAAATAATTAGAATTTGGAATATATAAGGACAAGGACCCACTGTATAGCACAGGGAACTATATTCAATATTTTGTGATAAATCATAATGGAAAAGAATCTGAAAAAGAATACATATATATGTATATATTATACATATATATATATAACTGAATCACTTTGCTGTATACCTGAAACTAACACATTGTAAATCAACTCTACTTCAATAAAAAAGAAACACAACAGATTTCTGTATATTAATTTTGTAAAAAAAACACTACATAAAGAAAATGTACATATCAATAAGAAAGGGACACGTGACCCAAAAGAAAAATAGGTAAGGCATGAACAAGCATTTTACAGAAGATGTAATATAAACAATAATTACACCTGTAAAATTGTTCAACCTCATTAGTAATCAATTATATGCAAATTAAAACCCACAGAAACTTTGGCACATGTGTACCAGGAGATGAACAACATGTACTTAACAAAACTAAAAAAAATTTTAAACTAACTAGAAATGAACTGCATATTCATGGGCAGGGGACTGGATAAACTCATTGGGACATATTTGTACAATGGATGACCAAGTCACTTTGAAAAATGTTTAATTACAGTTACATGTATCACAAATATCTACAAATATCACAAACGGTGTTGAGTGCAGAAATCAAGGAACAGGAGTACATACAAGGTATGGCAATAGTTATTTAAAGTTAAAACCGTAACTGATATATTGTTCAGGGATTCATCAGCATGTGGTAAAACTTTTCAAAAAATAGCAGGAGGGCTTCCCTGGTGGCACAGTGGTTAAGAATCTGCCTGCCAATGCAGGGGACACGGGTTCAAGCCCTGGTCCCAGAAGATCCCACATGCCGCAGAGAAACTAAGCTCGTGTGCCACAACTACTGAGCCTGTGCTCTAGAGTCTGTGAGCCACAACTACTGAGCCCACGTGCTGCAACTACTGAAGCCCATGCACCCTAGAGCCCGTGCTCCGCAACAAGAGAAGCCACCACAATGAGAAGGCCATGCACTGCAACGAAGAGTAGCCCCTGCTCGCCACAACTAGAGAAAGCCCGCGCGCATCAACGAAGACCCAATGCAGGCAAAAATAAGTAAATAAAACAAATTTATAAAAAAAAATAGCAGGAAAGAGTAAAGAAAATTCAGAGTCTGGGTGTCAGGTGGGGGCGGGGAGTGAGACCATGTTCCATGTTCCATGCTGAGTGGGCGGTGTGTGGGTCTTCATTTTATTATCCTTCACACGTCATATATATTCTTTGCCTTTACAAAGTATTTCATTAAGATATAAAAATGCATCTGAAACATAAAATAGTTAAAGGTAGAAAACTAAAACAAAAAATGTTTAGGTCACCCCCGGGGAAGGGGACACTCGGAGTTTTATTTGTTTAACCCTCTAAAAAGGCTTTGCACATCACTCAAGTGTGAGTACGTCCCACTGAACTAATGATCCGTCTCTTACAGAAGGAACACTTTATTCCGGTTGGGGTTTAGTGCCTGCTCTGGGGCCCTGACAGCTCATTTATGGAAGCTGCAGAGATTTCAGACGAAATATCACAGTTAGGTCAATGTTTCATTTCCCTTTAGAAGGCGAGTAGGGAGAAAGATAAGTGTGTTAGATTAATTACACCAGCAGCTGTATCAGAAGACAGCCAGTTTCTTGATATTGCAAAAATGTTTCATATGGGTGGCCTTGAATACAAATATCATCATTCCCAGTAATAACACTTTGCATTTTCAGGGCATTTAAGGGATTTTCAAAGACTTTTCACAGACATGAACTCATTTGGTCTCAAGATAAGTCACTCTGGTTTTTCAGCTGAAGACACTGAACCCAGACGTACAGTTTGGTGCAGAGAAAAAAGCAGGACTTGGGTTTCTGTTATGATACCATCATTAAAACGTGATCTTGGAGAAACAACTTACATTTTCTGAACTTCAATTTTCTCACTGTTAAATGGAGATATGGTGAACAAAAGAGACAATATATGTGAAATGCCTGTCTTGGTAATTGGTGCCTTGGAAGCCCTAAATAGAGGGTTGCTTTGTTATTAGCTATTATGTCCCAACCCAAGCAGCCACGTAGTGACAACTTGCTGTCTGAAATCTAGCACTTTTGCTAGTTATGGCTGTCTTTTTAGTAGACTTTATTGTTTATAGATTTGATTGGAGAAAATCACAAAAAATTATTAACATGCATAAAATGTCTATCAATGTGGGCAATGACTCCTCACCCAGAGCTAGAAGAAAAAGAAAACACAATAATTTTGTAACATCTTGATCTTAACTTTGAATTGAATTGATTGGCCAGGACCAAGGCAACCTGCAGTGCAGTCAGCATCTGCCTGGATGTGCCCACTGACCCGATGAGGGACCACTGACATCGGGAAGTGAAGGTTTCATTGGGAATGTTCTAATGACTGGAGATTTTATATGCAACACACTCCTTTGCTATAGTCCTGGTGATTAAAAACATAATCTCACAGATTCTTTGTTTTTTCGTGAATTTGGCACGGTGTCCACGAGGCTTCAGAGTAATTAATAAAGAGACCATGCAGTCCCCACCCAGCCTGCCGGCATCTGAACCCGTGATGCTCAAATCTGGCTACACATGAGAAGCTCCTGGGAGCTTTGATATTTAGCAGTGCCCAAGTCCTGCCTGGTGCAAACACACCAGAATCCCTGGGCATGGAGCCCAGGCACTGGTCTTTATAAAAGTCAAAGAGTAGCTAAGAACCACTAGTTCAAACAATCACCTACCACCATAACCCTTTGTTTTCATTAAATGTGTACCAGGCCGTTGAACGCTTGGCCAATAAAATTGTAGGGTTGTTGGAAGAAAGGATTTACAGACTCTGCCACCACATTGGGAAATTACAAAAACACTGGCACATTTCCTTATGACACAGGAGGTGAAAGGCAGGCCTACCAGCTGCTTGACAGGCTGCTTTGTTATGACACTGATTTACTGTTCAGATACAATTCAACAGGGATGTGGGGAGATGGCTGAGGCCACAGAACAATGAGATGTGCTGCAGTGAGGTTCTGTTATGTTTCATCAGCCTAGAATTGATAGTTTACTTTTCCACTGACTGATGAATTTATGCTTTTATTATTCTGTGCCTTTTGATAAGAAGATTTTGGAGTCAGTTAATCTTGTAATACAATAACAGGAAATTTAAAAGACAGAATTCACTCAGCAAGTCCACCACGAACCTTGTCCTGGGATGATTACAATCATAGGAAATAGAGAGCGGTGACTTCAGAGCACATCTTAATGATTCAAATTCCGTTAAACATTCACATTTCTCAGCGAATTTAGAAAATATGAGCTTGTATGGCCATGGAGAAAATTAGTTCAATGAAATAAATACATGCACATGCAATTATAATTTTTTTTATCTGGAAATTTGCTGGAAGTTCCCTGAGCCTGAGCTTGAACGTCACGTCATGGGTAATTATAACTCATTTGGAGGCTGCAAAGGTTAAGACTTAAGGGAGGTATGTTACAAGTTATGGCCTAAGATGGAAGGCCAGTTACAACAGGTGAAAATACAGGAAAAATATGACAAATGCACCTCAGGTTTATGCTTATATCAGAAGAGGTAACTGATTTTCACTTTGGGTAAACAATAAGCCTTAAGTAGCGAAAATAAACAAACAGGACCTAATCAAACTTACAAGCTTTTGCACAGCAAAGGAAACCAGAAGCAAAATGAAAAGACAACCTATGGACTGGGAGAAAAGATTTGCAAACAATGTAACCGACAAGGATTTAATTTCCAAAATACACAACAGCTCATACAACTCAATAACAAAAAAATGAAACAACCCCATCAAGAAATGGGCAGCAGACCTAAATAGACATTTCTCCAAAGAAGACATACAGATGGCCAAAACGCACATGAAAAGATGTTCAACATCGCTTATTCAAGAAATGCAAATCAAAACTACAATGAGGTACCACCTCACACCAGTCAGAATGGCCATCATTAAAAAGTCCACAAACAATAAATGCTGGAGAGGGTGTGGAGAAAAGGGAACTCTCTTACACTACCGGTGGGAATGCAAATTGTTGTAGCCGCTATAGAGAAGAGTATGGAGGTTCCTTCAAAAACTAAAAACAGAGATGCCATATTATCCAGCAATCCTACCCCTGGCCATATATCTGGAAAACATGAAAACTCTAACTCAAAAAGATACATGCACCCCTATGTTCATAGCAGCACTATTTACAATAGCCAGGACATGGAAGCAACCTAAATGTCCAGATATTGGAGGAATGGATAAAGAGGAACGGACAAAGAAGGTGTGGCACATATACACTGGGTTGGCCAAAAATTTCGTTTGGGTTTGTCCATAAGATGTTACAGAAAAACCCGAACGAATGTTTTGGCCAGCCCAGTATAATGGAATATTACTCAGCCTTAAAAAAGAATGAAATAATGACATGTGCAGCAACATGGATGGACCTAGAGATTATCATACTAAGTGAAGTAAGTCAGACAAAGACAAATATCATATGATATCACTTATCTGTGGAATCTAAAATATGACACAAATGAACTTATTTATGAAACAGACTCAGACATAGAAAACAAACTTATGGTTACCAAAGGGGAAGGGGATGGGGGAGGGATAAATTGGGAGTTCGGGATTAGCAGATGCAAACTATTATATTTAGAATGGATGAACAACAAGGACCTGCTGTATAGCGAAGGGAACTATGTTCAGTGTCCTGGGATAAACTATAATGGAAAAAAATACGAAAATGAAAATGTATATATATGTATAACAGAATCACTTTGCTGTACACGGGAAGCTAACACAATGCTGTAAAACACAATGTTGTAAATCAACTATACTGCAATAAAAACAATAATATGCCTTAATGGATCAAGTCCCTCAATCATCCTTTGCATACTCATTCAGTGCTTACGAACAGTCGAGTCTGTACTTCAGGGCTGAGGATACATCAGTGCAGAGGAGAAGGTACCTGTTCTTAAGGAGCTGACACACAGAATGATGAGCATGTGAGGACCACGGTGTGGGGGGAGGGGAACGAGCAGAGGGTCTCCAGCCCAATCACGGCTGTGGGTGAGGGTCTGGGAATACTTCCTGAGGCCAGAAGGTGGCTTTCACCAGGCAAAGGAGGTCGGGGTCGGGGTGAAGGGTGGGATTAGCAATGTGGTCTAGAGTGCAGGGACAGCGGGGATACATGTGCAGAGGGGAGAGGGTCTGGGACGTCTGGGGAGTTGCAGAGTGTTCATTATGACTGGTCCTCAGCCTGGGATGGGGAGACCAGTGTCAGGGGCAGCACCTCAGGAGCGTTACGGGGTCTGGGCTTTCCCCTAAAGGCAATGCAGCAGGGGAAGGACTTGACATAGAAGGTCGACATGATCACTCAGTTACAGAACGTTCTGGAGCAGGGTAGACTCGGGGCAGGAGGCCAAGCCAGCAGCTATCACAGGGGTCCAGTGGGAGGTGATGATGGGAATGGAGAGGACAGGATGGGGCCTAACAGTACCAGGACAGTAGAATTCACAGGACTTGTTGATGGGTCCAGTTGGGGATGAGGACGGCAGAGGAGTCACGGATGCCAGGTTTCTGACTTGGGCAGCGGAAGAGATGGTGGTCCTTTTACTGAGTAGCAATTACTGCAAGTGTAGCCACAGAAGGCTTGGCAGAAACAATGGTGAGTCCAGATTCTGAGTCTGGGTAAGTTCGGGGCAGGCATTGCTCACGTGGGCAACGACTCTGGGGAGACCGGGGCTGGGGAGATGTCAGATAAAAGTATTGGCCTAGCCTTGGCTTACCAACATGTGTGATTTACACTCATTAAACCAAGCCCAGCTGAGGACATTAAAACATAATTCCAGATGTTAATGGCCATCAAAGCCATTATGGTAAAAACTAAAACCAGTCAGACAAATGATTAGGTTTTCAAATTGAAGAACAAACAGAAAAATCAATTCACAAATTTGCTAATTATCCTTTATAAATGGAAATGACTGAACTGAACTAAATTTCAGCCACGATATACATAAAATAAACACACTGTAAAATACATAAAACTAGGTCTGTTTTTTTAAACTGACTCATGGATTAATTATGCTCACTCGCATCTTTGTTCTGTCATAAGGAGACGCCCGCATTCCCCAGGAGTCAGGCGACTAAAATAAAGCCTCATGGATTGTGGGAATAACCGTGTCAAAGGGCAGAAAGAAGACACTGGTATCGAGAAGGGTTCTTTAAAAAAATAAAGTATTGTGACTTTCCAAAATTTGTAACTGATTTCTGATAGTAAGGGTTGACACGGTGTTATAAAGGAGTGCTGGGAGGTCTGTTTTGAAGAAAAGGCAGAAGAATCATTCCCACATAACTGACCAAGATGCTGATAAAGTTCTTAGAAGCATCTTGTTTCACGTGAGCTAAACACTTTCTGTCTGGTGCCCCGCGTGTCTCTGTGCTGTTCACCAACCCAGACGCAGTAACCAGAGGGTGAGTGAGGACACACATCAGTGAGGTCTGACTGTCCCCTCTGACAGCAAACAGAATGAAATCACCTGCATCTTGGGGGACAAGAAGGGGTGCGTTTGTACTCTGCAATTCCTGGGGAAAACCAAAGAGTTCCCACTCTTTGGTCAGGACACTCAGTCCAGCCTGTCCTTCTTGACAAGTTTTAATAGTGAAAATTCACATCTTTGTTTTGAGATCTTTCAAAGCATAGCAAACATTTTATGAAAAAAAAAAAGTCCTACTCAAAAATCCAGAATTCTTTCCATGTGTCGATCACAGTCTGAACTGCTGAACTGTTCACGGTCTGAAGCATCAGACAAGTTGCTAAATCTTAAAATTTTTAATTTGCAACATCAAGTGTTTCTATTTCCATGAATTTTGGACCTTGTGTCCATAAATCTGACATTTAAGTTTATTTTCCCTCTGGGATACCATTCATTTACCAGGTATTTGCTGGACTCTGCTCAGTGGAGCCTTGGGCTGCGGAAGATCGAAATGTAGTGAAAAACATTCTTTGTCCTTGAAGAGCTTACATGTGGTCTGGGAAATAAAGTTATTCACAAATGAAAAAGTTGAATAATAAAACGAGGAAGCTGATTAACTGCCGCAATAAGTAGGGCTGACAATATTACAGCAGTTTAGAGAAAGAACAAGTCATGGTTATTTCATGGAGATGAATAGATGGAGCCATTACTTTGATATTTTCCAATTGTGAGCCATTTTAGGAATTATGAGAAAGAGGTGGTCCCTCCACCCAAATAGGAGAAGTCCTCAAAATATCCTGCAAGTCCATTACAGACACTAAAGAGATTCTTAGCAGCACAGATAGTGTAGATCACCCCCGAGGCTACTGGAAAGGAATATCAATGTCTAGAACCTGTTCTGCACATAATGGGAAATGATGGGTTTGTCCGTGGCTGCAAATGGAACTGTGGCCTCCACCCCACGTCCTAATGTCTAAAAAGGTTAATTTATAACTGCCTTGTTACATTATCTAAGGAATCTATCATTAAATGCACTCTTCCTTAATGTAGAACTCTGGTCCTGCTTTTAAATTCTATTTGATAGATTACCCTGAAATTCTCTAACCTAATATTCTCAAGGCTGATGTGGGCACCCTTCAAAATTAGATTCTTTATAAAAAAATAATACACTGCTCCCATCACGATCGCATTAGGGAAGCTCTGATGAGGAAGAGAACATGGTTTATCTTCACAGACCTACGTGCACAACTAGGTCAGGACCGGTTTTCAACCCCGAGTCCACCTTCTTCTTAATTGCTTTTGGCTTACAAGTTAATTCTGGAAAATCCCTCCTGAGGGTTTGCAGCAGAGCCCGGGGGAAAGGGCACATGCACAGTGCTTTGAACCCAGTGGGACTGAAGCCACCCTCGTCCCAAGGACCAGTGTGCAAAAACCACCACGCTTGACCCCCACCCCCCTTGGCTGGAACACACGTCTACTGAGTGGAATTCCTAAACCTTGCCCTTGACAATACATTTTCTTTTCAATTTTTAATGAATATGTAATGTTGCTCATCCAAGAAACTTTTAGAAGTGGGTAAAATGCCCATAGTCTGGCCAGGCCCAAATGGTTATCCTTCCTCATATGCAAATATATACCAAACACCTTATATTTAGTCCTAATCTTATTTAGTAGATGGTATATTTCCCCTGTTCCTATACAGTCTACCTGCTACTTTTTTTTTTTTTTTTTTTTTTGCGGTACGCGGGCCTCTCACTGTTGCGGCCTCTCCCGTTGCGGAGCACAGGCTCCGGACGCGCAGGCTCAGCGGCCATGGCTCACGGGCCTAGCCGCTCCGCGGCATGTGGGATCTTCCCGGACCGGGGCACGAACCCGTGTCCCCTGCATCGGCAGGCGGACTCTCAACCACTGTGCCACCAGGGAAGCCCTACCTGCTACTTTTTGATGGTTGTATAATGGCTCATCCTGTCAATGTCCCATACTTTACCAAACTGCTCTCCTATAAACACATAGGATATTTCCAGCCTTTGAAATCTTTATTATGGATAATAGCATTATGAATGTCTTTGTTTATACAGCTTTTGGCTTCTCTTTAACAGGGGTTTCTGTGCTAAAGTGCAGGAATGTCTTTATGACTCTTACTATATATTTTCATACTGTTTTGAGAATGAATTTTCTCTTATGCCCCTCTAATTCACACAGCATGACAGAAGTTAAAAAGAATCTGCACTGAATCGTGATGTACTGATTACACCGCTTTCCGCACTTCCTCTATAACGCCCCAATGACGAAGTTGCCTTTGTGTTTTGAAACCCCTGTATCTTCAGAGCACCTGCTGGTCAAAGGGAGAAGCCCTGGCAACCCCTTCCTGATCGTCCTGGTTCTCTGTGACCACCGGGTAGCTCTGCCCCATCCATTCAGGTTATGTGCTGAAAACTCAGCTTACGTACGTGAGTGCAAGTGAATTTAAAGTGACTGAGTCGCACAGAGCCGTGAAGGGATAACACGTTGCCTTACATTTGAAGGGTGCCCTTCGCAGAGCTAGTAAATCACTCACTAAACCGGCTCCATCCGTTATTTGAGGACACATAAGGCGATTTCCATCCCCGTGAATTAATTTCTTGGCTGCTGTCATGGACTTCAGTGCCCATGATGAATGTTTTAACGATGAATACCAAATTAACCCAAACTGATTAGAGACTTTTATAAGTTATTAATGGGGTGTCACTTCAGTCTGGTTCTCCCCATGTCTAGGACGTTTCATTAAATAATCTTCTCTTGCTGGAAAGATCAATCTTTCTCCCCTCATCGGATTTGTCAACGTGGATGAAACGCTACTGCCCCCTTTGTTTCCAGAACTGGGTGAGCAGTAATGCCCTTGGAGGCTGTGACCTGGGCGAGGCAGCTCATCCATTTCTGCTCAGTTCCCTGTGGCTGCCGGTAAGGACTGGAGAACAGCGACCAGCTGGAGGTCCCGGGGCTGGGGACTCTGGTTTACAGGAGGGAGAAGGGGACAGGAGGTCCCACAGGCTTGTTTAGATTCCCGCCTGGCCCCCCGCTTTATTGAAATGTAACTGACATGTATCACTAGGTAAGTTTAAGGTGTACAGCACATTGATTGATACACTACTGCAAAACGATTACCTCCTTCCACTCAATTAGCATTTCATAAGTCAGACAGAAAGACAAGTATTGTATGATCTCATTTATATGTGGAATCTAAAAAATCCGAACTCATGGCAACCGAGAGTAAAATGGTGGTCACCAGGGGGCAGAAGGTGGGGTGGGGAGAAGGGTGGGGAGATGATGGTCCAAGGAAACTAGCTTCCAGTTAGAGGATGAATATGTTCTGGGCAATGACTTCCCAGGCTTCTTATTATTTTATTTTATTTTATTTTATTTTGTAGGATATATTTTATTTATTTATTTTTTAACATCTTTATTGGAGTATAATTGCTTTATAATGGTGTGTTAGTTTCTGCTTTATAACAAAGTGAATCAGTTATACATATAAATATATCTCCATATCTCCTCCCTCTTACATCTCCCTCCCACCCTCCCTATCCCACCCCTCTAGGTGGACACAAAGCACCGAACTGATCTCCCTGTGCTATGCAGCAGCTTCCCACTATTTAGAGTGAAGTTAAGTCAGAAAGAGAAAAACAAATACCGTATGCTAACACATATATATGGAATTAAAAAAAATGGTTTTGAAGAACCTAGGGGCAGGACAGGAATAAAGACGCAGACATAGAGAATGGACTTGAGGACACGGGGAGGGGGAAGGGTAAGCTGGGACGAAGAGAGAGAGTGGCATGGGCTTATATATATATATACTGCCCAGGCTTCTTATAAGGAACGTATTCTCTCTGTTCCTCCAGGGATAATCCTGCAGTGGCATCAGCACAGGGGAATTGTCACCTGATAACAGTCTTTTCTAAAGAGACACATGTTTGAAAACCTATGTGGAGCCAAAGGTTTAGAGGCATAGGAGTTGATGGTGCATCTGGCGAACGGCTTCCCTCCCCGCTACGAGTCGGAGAAGAGTCGGGGAAGAGACAGCCCGTGTCCCCCCACCCAGACCCTCCATTATAGCTGGCATCGCCCCACTCTATCAAACGCAGCCCCACTCAACTTCCTACACATACCAGACTCTCATCTGATGAAATTCATATTTTGTTCTCATTCTCTACATTTTGGTTAAGCCACATAATAACCCTAACAGCAAGAACAACAATAAACGCCATCCCTCAGCGAGCACTTTCTTCATACCAGGTTCCATGCCATGTACTTTAAGCAGATTAACTTAATCCACATGGTGACCCCTACAAGATATGCATTGTTATCTCCATTTTACAGATGAGGAAACTGAGGTCTTGAGAAGTTAAGTATCTTAATCCAGACCATGCCTTTAGCACGTGCCAGCAGCAAGATCGGAATATGACCCTTCAACTCCAATGTTTTTGTTATTAATGGTCCTTGAAAACCAAAACAAATTAAATAAAACTTCCTTCTCCTTTTAAGGCTTCAGATGGGGGCCTTCAGATTCTGAGACGGATGAGGTGGTTGTGATGCTAGCTCAGGGCTTCTAGGTTCAAATCTGGGTTGGTTCCTGGACTCCCGGTGTAGTGGAAGGTGTCCTGGCTACACCTGCCCATCCTTTGAGCTCAGTGTTACAGGGTGAGCACCACCCACTGGGCCCTTCTATCTGCACTTGGCTGTCACCCCGAGAGCTGAGGTCTTCCCCACGGCTGCCAAGCTCTCTGCAGGCGCCTACACCTGCGAGGGGCAGGAGGCAAATGCACTCCAATCCTCGAGTCTATTCTCTCTGCCATTTATTCCATCTGACAAAGTGTTTTCAAGAACAACCTCTTCATCTAGTATCTTATGCTGAATTACTGACATTTCGGTAGCATGAATTTTTACAATGGTAATGAGTTATTTTTAAAAATTCGTTTTCAAATAAAAAAAATAAAATCAGATAATGAATTTAGGTTAAAAATACTAGACAGAATAAACATATACCTGTCATAAGCCTTCCCACATCACAATGCATAGCAACTGAATATAAAGCAAAAATACACAGAAAAGCAATTAAAATTTAATCAAAACACAAATATACTGGTAACCTTTATGCTGCCTATTTCAGAATCAGACAGCTGTGTTAGATCAAAAATGAGGACATACAAAAAAGAACTGAATAATACAATTTTATAGTTTTTAAATGGAAAAATACATCGTGTATATATATCCATAGAATGTTTACAAGAATTAATTACATACTTGGCTAAAGAAACTGTATAGGGCATGCTCTATGATTAAAATAAAGCTAGGAATAAGTAGTTTTTATAAATAGATTGAAATTATAATTAATAAAATACCTTGGATCAAAAAGAAATCAGGGGCTTCCCTGGTGGCGCAGTGGTTGAGAGTCCGCCTGCCGATGCAGGGGACACGGGTTCATGCCCCGGTCCGGGAGAATCCCACATGCCGCGGCGCGGCTAGGCCCGTGAGCCATGGCCGCTGAGCCTGCGCGTCCGGAGCCTGTGCTCCGCAAAGGGAGAGGCCACAGCAGTGAGAGGCCAGCATACCGCAAAAAAAAACAAAAAACAAACAAAAAGAAATCAAATCTGCAATTACAAATGGTTTGGAAGGGAGTGAAAATGAAAATACTTCATCAAAAATTTAAGGATCAGAATAAAGGTTGTATTTAGAGGAAAAAAATAAAAATAAAAATTTGTTTTCTTTAAAGTGGGAACTCGAATGCTATGAAGTGACCCAGTGGGAATGCAAAAACCTTCCGCCTGGATTTTCCTGAACCCTCCACTGACCCATAGAAGTGTATCGTGATGCCATCTGGGAGGAAGAAGCATGAGCCAGTGCCAGTGAGCAGGTGAAGTAAGACCCTCACTTTCTTTTCTTTTTTTTTTTTTTTTTTTGCTGGTGACATGTTAGAAAGAAAAATAATCTCCTTTGATAAAATGGTGTTGTTAAGTAGGCGGGAAAACAGCACTGACACAAAAGGACTCCTAAGAAGTTGACTTTTAAAGTTTAGTTTCCTTAGAGCGGACTCAGTCCTTTAGAGTCACAGCTGTTACATCCCAGGCCTAAGAAGTGTAATCATCACTAAGGTACAGCCTGGCCCAAGACTCTGCAAAGGTGTCTCCACCAGGTAACTCGGAGAACACAGGTGTAAAGGTTTCCATGAGGAAAGGCTGCTGGAACTCGGGGAGGAAAGCCCGATGGACGTGTGGGGCTGGAGAGAATCAACAGGACAGCAGGTGAGCTAGTCACTCCTGGGAGGAGGCCCGGACTTCGGTGTCTTGGCTGAGCAGGGAGAGACCTGGGAGGGCTTTGTGCCAGCAGAATCATTTTATCCAGATTGGAGGGTCCAAGAGGCTCGGGCAGCTACCGATCTCCTGCAGCTCCCGCTGTGGACAGGACACTAAGCCTGGGCGGAGTGGACAGAGATGGGGCGGGGAACATTTCTGAGGGTGACTGTGCAACACGAAGCAATCACTGTTGCCAAGAGCTGTTGACCGTGGTGACAGAGGCACCTTCCATCAGAAGTGGAAGTCGGTGAGGAAAGAACCATGCTTCTCTTCTGCAGCTCCAGGAGCTGGCAGAGGGTCCAGGACACGGGGAGTGTTCAGTAAACAGATGAGCGTCCAAACTGTGCATACACAAAAGGACTGGCCTGCCAGGTCCTTCACGTTTAGCTGGCTGACAGGCTACGTCTGTCACCCCCCAAGAGTTCTGGGGCTATGGGCAAATGCTTAGGAGTCCAGTCCCCACTGCCCTGAGACCTTGTCAGGCGAGCTGATATCTGAACCGTTCGTGAAAAAAAGCAACTTTGTTAAACAAAGACTCCTTGACTCTCCTGGATAAATTATTCTATCCATGACTTTGCCTGGAAAAGTATCCTAAGGTCTAACAAGCCATGTCATCGTGAAGTCAAGGTGAATCCCAACTTTAGTAAACATGCTTCACTTTGTTCTCTGGTCTCCAGGGAGACACAGAGCAGCAGCTCACTGTCATCCGTGCCACAGCCTCCCGCCCTGGGTGATGACGGGTAAGTCAGCTTCCTCTTCTGAGGGGGGATGCAGAGCCCTGGGTACTCCTTAGTTTTCTTCCACTGGGCTGCCACATCCCCATCCCCATCCGCTCCCCAAGGATGGCGCCAGCCCTGTCCGCCACCAGGTTCCTTCACCAACCCCTCTGCTTGTTCTTCACTTTGCAATTCTGAAGACTTCCCAACTGCCTTATTGTTCATTTGTCCCCATCCTGGGAGCAGGCCAAGCAAAGAGAGACCCAGTCTCTTTGTCTCTGATCCACCAACTGGACCTGCACAGACTCCAGCCTCAAATCCTTAATGTTGTCTAATGCTGTGCAGTCGTGATTGCAGAAGTTCCCACGTCACTTGGTTCTAAAAGAAAACATTGCTATGCGACAAATTCAGCAAGTTCCCTGTGCTGGTGTGTTAGCCCGCAAGGTGCCCTGAAGAGGCCTGAACTCAAACACCGTCAGCCGTAAGCACAAAGAAGGCCACTGCAGCTGCCCTCGGTGTTTGTGTGTTTTTACTAAATGTCTCTAGCAGAGATGACATGCAAGGAAATGAAAGGATAATTTGATCTTATTCTAGGTCAGCAGAGACAAAACCTCACATAAATAGACAAACACGCACGGGGGCAGAGCTTCACGAAAAGATCAAAGAACTCAGAGACATTCTCAATTTAGGCAGAGACTCATCTGCAGAGGATACCTGGAGAATGATACAATATGGAGAGAAATTTTGATACAGTTTATGTGTTAGTGTAAATCGCTACGTATACTGACTCCATGAAGACTGGGAGAAAGGGGAAGCAAGGTGGGGGGATCTGTTCAAAGCTTTACATGTGTTTTCTCACTTAGTCCCACTTAATCTATCCAAATCCATTTTCTTATCTCTAGGCTTTCAGTAGATGATGTCGAATTCTGGAAACAACCTGGTTATCCATCTTGAACAACCAAGACCACAGACCAGCACCATTTCTGAAGCGACCTTCCAGCAGAATGGAGGCCTCCCCAAGGTCAAGGTTTTCCCTCCCCTCCAACAGTGCAGGGACCAGTCAGGCAGTGTTCATGACCTACGATGTGATCGAAGGTCTAACAAAACCTACCCTAGAAGGTAAGAGCCACTAACTGGAGGCCACGTGGAGGCGCTGGAGGAAACGCCTTTAAGCCCCTCCTGGGGCCCGGTGTCACCTTCCTGTGGTCTGTGGGGTTCCCGACCCAAAGGCATCGCTGAGACCCCTCCTCACAAGGAGGCGGCGATGCTGGGAAGGTTCTCTGGTGAACTTTAACCGCAGCTGTGTTCTGTGCTCCCGAAAGAGAATTACTCATTAAAATTAGAGTCGGTTTCCTTTGGGGAGCAATATTTACTTTTTAAAATAAAATGGCAATGAGATTCGTTAGTGTTTACAAGGCCTGCTTGTGGGTTTTGAATTATCTTTGGCAAGAGTGCCCACTGGGAGTACCAGTCAACTGGGTGCTGGTCCCAGGGGTCAGGCCTCCCCAGGTAAGGACAGCCAAGAGCGCATTTGATCCCCTAAAACATTTACTACCTGGCCCCTTACGGGAAAAGTTTGCTGACCCCTGCTCCAGGCTATAGGATATTTTCTAAGTGATGAGCTGTACTGCCTACTAGACTCAGTACAAGAACAGTATAATAAAAACTGCAAAGTTAAAAAAGTTTAAAAACTCAAAAATTCCATGAGCACATGAGTACTTCTGGTACTAAGCTCAACTATCAGCAATCACTACTTAACCGAACCTTTACTTCCTTGAAGCAGAAAGGAAGCTGAGCTTCCCACCCCGTTGGTAATATCCTAAACATACACGCAGATTCTGGCTATTTGTCTCCCTCCAATTATTTTATGTTTAAGTGGCTGAGGACCACAAGAATGTATCAACTGATTATTAACCCGTCCATTCATGTGTTCACTTTTGACCTCAACAAATATTTCCTCAGTGCCAGGCGCTGAGCTAGGCACTCAGAACACACAGATGAAAAGTGCTCGAGGCTCAGACCAAAGGCCACCTCACCGGAGAGATGTGTGGGCAGGAAACTGTGTGTGATAGGAGAGTGCACGGTGACACGTGGGCACCTGGAGATGCCACCTGCCGTGTGGGCAGGGGAGCTTTCTCAGAGAAGGTGATGCCTAGTTTTGCTGCCGGTTATTCTTTAAGAGATGAATATAATAACTTCTGTAATCACTTAACCCAGCCCCGTCCACTGGGCAGCCTGGCGTGAGTGTAAAGCCAATTGTCCAGGAGGCAGCGGTGGCTTCAGGCAGGGGAGGGAATGGCCCATGAGTAAGCTGCCCAGAGAATGATTAGCCCAGGGCCCCAGCTGCCCCGCATTCTAGACAGAATCCTAAAGTGTGTGCGCGTGTGCATGCATGCAATACACACCACCTCCTTTTGCAGCTGTGGGTTGGTTTTTCCTTAAACTGCAATCCCTTTCCAGAAGGCAGGCCTAGGGGGTACGACCTTGTTATAGCATCCGGCCTCTCCCACGGGCCCACGTGAGTCTGCCGGTTTAGTGAGAATCACTGGGCAGGTAGGAAGACATGCCGACAACGCCCAAGTCTTGATGTTCTTCTCCGGATGACTATAAAAAGGCTGGACAATGACCACGCAGTAAGGTGCCCACTCCCCGTGCCCTCCCCGAGTGGTGCCGTGGGCCCCCAAAGGACCAAGGAGAAAGGGGAGAGCCCTCTACGGAGGTGCAGTGTCATGTTTACGGAATGACTTGATGGATGTGGGAAAGATTTGCTTCCCAGAAACGTTTCCCATCGTTGATTTTCAGAGGGACTTAACTATCAGAGATCAGTCACATAAGTCTTAAACACTTAGGTCTTGTACAGTCTCCTGTGGAATTGCACTTTTTCCTTGGGTAAGAGTTAGCGCCTTTGAGCAATGATGACTTTTCTCTCCTGGTTCTGACTGTGTTGAAGGACTGCTGTCATCCTGCCGAGTCCTGCCTGCAGCACCCTCCGGACCTGCTGTCACTGGTTTAGATCCTTAAATGTGCCTTTTGAAACCTCTGCTCACTAAGTGCGCAGCACAGGAACACTCGGGGAACAGCTAAAGCAGCCTTGTGGCTGATTCCCTCCTGTCTCTTCAAATCAGTTTGAGGCAATGGAATTAATACGAAACCAAGAAAAAAATAATTGTACTATTGGGGAAAGTAGGACTATTTTAATTCCTAAGACAGTAAGCAGCCTATCCAATAGAATCTTGCCCCAAGATATTAAAAAATGATCATTTTCTGCGCTTTTTCTGGGAAAAGAAAGCTTTTAAAATGCAGCTTAAAGATGTAGAAGAAAATGGTGACATAATCAGCCACCATGTCACCTGATCTTCAAACTGCAGACACCTTCTGCAACCTCCTGAATGGAACTGACAACTATCATCCAGTGTTAGACAAATGCAACGCTGGAGCTGGGACAAACCTGCAAGGTCACCTCATCCAGATTTTTCACTCAGTAGCTGGGCCAGGTGACAGCAGGCTGGCAGCTAGTTTGTGAACACCCAGGGTTAGAACCTTTGTCTTCTAACCGGTTGTTCAGACCCCTTTTCATGACACCATCCTGGCCATTCAGTTTCTTGAAACATCTTAGTTTTGCCAGTTTGAGTGGGAATCATGAAGATATTCAGTGTAATGCAGAGAGGGCCACACTAGCCGTGGAGGACTCTGCAGATGCTACTGGCAGGGAGCCCAGCTCTACCATGGCCAGCACATCTACTTTTCTCATAAAACCTGCCAAAGAAACGAGCCAGAGCTCCAAGAGCAAAGCAGAAGAACCTTTCATGATTCCATGATTCTGATCGTTCCCATCTGCGGCCCTCTGACGAGGTGTATCTCAGATTCACAGTACGTCTATAGCCCATACACACACAGCTCCAGTCAGGGGCTGCTTTAAGGATAAAGGGTACCAGAACCAAGGCATATGCTCTCCCAATTCAAGACGGTTCTCAAGCAAAAGAAATGGCCATTTACATATGCAGATGTTCTGGGGGACTTTTTCAAAACTTAAATTCACACAAACACAGATTCTCAGTATAGTGAGATATATACAGTCTATAAAACGGAAACTTCAACACAGAAAGTTGGTCACTGAAAGCGACGTGCTTACCAGCTGCTGACCCTTGGGGCCCCATCCTGCATACTGAAGTTTTGCGTTGCTGACTTCTGGTGGATCTAGACTTTGAGGATCCCTGAAAGAAAAAAAACAAGCAAAGAAAAATGGTGGGAAACAAGCATTTAAGATGCTGTAATATTATCCTCCAGCTGAAACTTACTCCTCTTTCTTCCATTGAATCAATTTCAGGAACTTGTGTTATTAAATAAAATGTCTCATTCAGCATCCATTAGATTTCTTCAGATATATATATATATAATTATATATTTATATATATTTATATATGTATATAAAATTTACATGAACCTGCAATAGATCCATCACTGCTTAGCTTCAATAGTAAATATTCATCAAGAGAGAACATGCAGAGAGGTCTGTAGATCAGCCTTTAAAATATCCATAATAGTCAAAATTAAAAATGGAAATGCATAGCTATGCAGTAATAAATCCCCACAACTTATGTTTCCATCTTTGGCTTTCCTGGCAGATAGGTGTTTTCCCAAGCATAACGCCAGGTCATTCTGACCTTTTAAAACCGGTGGTCTCAGGACAGAGTCCACCCTTTGGTTTGTGTTGGTAAGAAGGGAGGGAGGGAGGGACAGAGAGACAGACACTGAGGTGAGAAGGAGTGAGAGGAAGCATGGGAGAAGGATTTTTTTCTTTCAAACATCACTTACATTTTTCATTCTTAATTTACTGATATGCAAAACACCATGCTAAAAAAAATCCTGTCTATGTACTTAAATAAAGGTAATAATGAATAAAAGTCATAACAAAAAAGAAAAAAACACTTTTGTAAATATTAAATATTTCAGCATATTTTGTAGCTACCACTGTGTTCACGTGTAGGAGAGACTGACGTCCATGTTTCTTCTGGATGCTGCTGCTCCCTGTGTCCTGCTGAATAGGCCAGACTGTCAGGGGAGCACCCTATCTATCACTGGGCTATGATGCTTCTTGTGCAGAAGACACAGCTATGAATGTGCTCATTCATCTGCAGAGAGACTAGGGTTGAGTGGTCTTTGGTGAATTTTAAAGACGGTGAATTTTAGGAGTTGCTTGAACCAAGACGAAGCAAGAAGGGAAGGGAGGTGAAATGCGTAAGGATGTGCTGATTCAGAGCTTGAATCAGTAGAAAATTCTGAAGTAAATGTTTAACAATACTATCAGGGCAAAGCAGAATACATTTCAGGGTAAAAAGTGTCAGGGAAGACAAGATAGTCTGCAAAGCCCCAGGGTAGTTTTAGATGGCATGGAGATGGGTCTGGAGAAATCAGGGAAGCCTGAAGGTGGGTGATAAGGTATGGAGTAAGGGGTGACCATGACAGGAGGAGCTGGCTGGGAAGGCTGGTACCCAGGCAGTTAGAAGAGGAAGCGCGTCTAACATTCCAGCTTCCAAATGATTTTTAACAAATCCCACCATTTGTATGTTTTTAATATTTCAAAGTATTTTCATAAACATAGGTGATTTCCTCTCTAACCTTGTGGAGGGAAAGGTTTTCAAAGGATGACTCAAAATCCAGAAGTGATAAAATAAAAGAGGGGTAAATTTACATAAAAATTAAAAAATTTTTGCATGACAAAACCCCACAAACAATAGAAAACTGGAAGAAAATATTAATAACAAATACCATGGAAAAATGGCTAATATCCCTATTACATAAATAACTCTAAAATATGGAGGTTATAAAAGACCAAAACAAAAAAATAAGAAAAACACATGAACAGATAATTCACAAATATAGAAAAATGGTCCTTAAATGTATTAAAAAGTACTCAAACACAGGCAAATTTAGAGAAATACAAATTGAAACTACACTGATATCATTTCTCACCTATACATCCACACACATACATACAGATAGATCCAAAATCCAGATATGTGAGTCCACAGGTTAGTACACATACATACATGTCCTTGCTCTGTTCATAGAGAAGACTAGATCCAGTAACCACCAGTAACAACGAGCCCGCCCAGTGGGCTCACATGCTGCTCTCTCAGCACCATCTTCCAATTAAAAAATAAATAAATAAAATAGTGCTCCTAGGAGAAGAAATTTATCCAGGCTAGAACAAGAAAAATGCAGGATGAGTCTGGAACATCTTATGGGCCAGAAAGTAAGGAAATACTCAAAAAAAGGTAGAGCTTGTTAACAGAAGGCAGAACCTCACAGGGATCTCTCACGGCCAAAGCTGGAATAATTTGAGCAAAAAAAAATAATGATAATACTGGATTAACCCACAGAATAAAGCAAATATCCATGAATCCTTACTAATATAAATAAATAATCCAATACATAACGAAGTGGGGGGGGAGAGCCAGCTCTTCCTCACAAGAGAATTCCAATCAATCCACGTAGAAGGGGAGAAGGAAGGAGCATCACCCTTGGACGAACACCACAGTGATGAACCTTGCAGACAAGATCCACCGAGAGATGCTGAAATCAGTGGGTGAAAGTCTGAGGAGAAACAAGATCTGCACAGTCGCAGGATACTTATCAACCACAAAGGGGAAGAAGATGGCAACTCTGCAGGGAGAAGCTTGGCAGACAGCAACTCAACCCAGAGATCCGGGTCAACACCCCCAGAAGTGAAACACATCAACATCACGAACCTTCAGCAAGATGCACTGAGACAACATCCTATATATGGTATCGTCACCGGCAAACCCCGTCAACGATTCCCGGAGAATGAAAACAGAACCTGGGTAATAAGTCTAACCTTTTCTTCCTTTGTGCTTAGTCTAGTTCCACTTGCTCACAGGGGGTCGCGTGCAGAGGCCTCGCCCGCTCAGACCAGAGTTTCTGACGCGAAACGGCTGCGCCTGACACCTCGGCTCACGGGCCTGTGCACAGACGCTGCTCACAACACGGCGATTCAAGATGGCGGCAGCGGGCCGTGCGCAGAACCGCTGCGCCCGGCACTTTGCAATCTGGAGCGTGAGCGGCGCGGCTGCCCCGCCCCCGAGAACGCCGCCCCCTCCGCCGACCAGACCCTATAAAGCAGCCCCGCCCCGGCCTGGCGACAGAGAGCCTGCTCTAGAGCGCAAGCCGTTCTTCGCTCAGAGAACAAAGCTTCTTCCCTCTGCCTCTGAACTGAGCTCCGTCCCCTTCTACTGGCTCCAGCGACACCGCGCAGGAGACCCCTGTTGGGGACCAACTTGGGTGGGTTGATAACAGTATATTTGCCAAAAATGCATTGCCTTACTCCAATCATGAGAAAACTTCAGACAGACCCAAGTGGAGGTGCTCACCAAAACAGCTGACCAGTGATCTTCAGAAGTGATCTTTCTTTCCACGAAAGACAGGAAAGACTGAGGAAACGTCATAGCCTGGAGGGGACTGAGGGGAAATAACATCTACAGGAATGTGGGATCCTGAGACAGAAAAAGGACACTGGTAGAAAAACTGGTCAAATGCAAATAAGGTCTGTAATTGAGTGAATAATATTGTACCAATGTTAATTTTCTGTTCTTGATAATTATACTGTGGTTATAAAATACATTGACAGTAGGAGAAGTGGGTTGAGGAATAGAAGAGAATTCTTTGTACTATTTTTGCAACTTTTCTTCACACCAAATTCTTCAAAATAGAAAGCTAAAAAATTCCAAAGAATTTTAATAGCTTATGTCTCATTGGTCATAAACATTATTATAGGAAATAAAGAACAGTTAGAGAATTCCCCTCCCAACATACTGTAATCTCGATATTGAATTGAAAAAAAAATTACTTCCATATCTAGACAGCATCAGCACTCAACCCACACATTTGAATAAACAAATAAGTAAGGATGGAGGGGTTATGGGGGTGGCCCTGAGTAAAAGACCTTTTGCAGGTTTGAAGGTCTAATGCATTCACCTGGCCTGGGTTGATTTAGAATTTTCCAAGCACAGAGGACAGGGTAAGAGATCAGAAAGGAACAGCCTTACTTAGTATTGAAATTCAGTTTGTTAGATTATGGTTTGTAGTAGGTGTCTAGGATATTCAGGAACAGCAGACTAGCTCCTCTTGAATCTAACGAGTGTCAGTTTCCATAAATGCTACCTGGAGACGGTACCTCCAGTGGATCAAGTGTCTCAGAAGGTTGGGTGAGCGCCCGGCCACGCACACCTTCCAGCTTTACGACCTCCGCTCCCCTGCACGCAGGAGACCTTTCCACCCTCTCTAGAGACAATGCACACTTCCCTCTGCTCATCACCGACACATCAGAGTGTCCCCGGTGTGGAGGCAGCACAGTAACAGGAAGAACCACAGGCGGGGGATCAGAAGTCTAGCAGCCGAGTGCCAGCTTCCCGAGGCACAGAGCATGCGCCAGGGCTGATCACACATGACCACAGACCACATGACTCAATAGTATACTGTATTACATTATACATACTGAAACCAGGTAGCACAGCGCTTACCTAGGAGATATTTGAAAAATGCCCGTTTGTTTACTCATGGGTAAACTGGTAAATATTCAAGTCACCCATGCACCACTATCTAGGTGTAATTCTAACCAGAGGCACAATCATCTACCATCTGTAGGGAAAAATTTACTCCACAGAACGCAGCAAGCCAACGCATGTCCTACGCTTCTGTATTAAATGGGAACTTGGGTATAGAGAAGTCAGCTCTCAACCATGTCCATGTCCTCATTTGTTTCTATGAACTAAGCGTGTATTTTAGCATCTGCCTGCGACTGTGTTGGATTATTTTGCTTTCATGTTAAAAGTGCCTTTCAGCCTTATCTCTTCCAACTCCCCCCTCCAATGATCCACTTGATGGTCATTCATCCTCTGCTCAAATCTCCCACTGAATGGCTCCCCTCTCACAAGCCTAGCAAACACCCAACTTGGTTTTATGTTCAGTCTACCTCCTTCATAGACCATTGGAAGCAGCAGAGAAAAGCACGGAGCCAGCTGGAGTCTCCAACCCTTCCTGTCATCGTCCTTACAACCAAGTCTTGGGTGGGCATGTTCTCAACAACTCCAATCTTTTGCTGCTCTCTTCACAACCCCTTCCATCTACTGCCTCTGAGCAGAGGCCCACCTGTGGGGCAGACAGGAAGGGGCCCCTAGTTCTGATCACCTTCCAGGAAGAACCTGCAGCTCGGCTCCCAGCTGCTCACATCAGGAGTCGGCTTCAGCTTTCATGCCAGGCCATGCTCACCTTGGGCAGCCCCCGGCCCATGACTGATCATGGCCGGGGCACTGGAGCCTGACACTTTCACCCAGTGCAGGGTCCTCGATGGGCAGTCTTTGCTCTGAGCTCCCCATTGGGTTGTCCCAGGTGGTCAGACATGCAGGAGTCTGAGGCCCAATCCGGCTTCTTCTCCTTTTCCCAGCCTTGCAGCTGCCATGCTTGCCTTGTGGCCTGAAGCTTTTTCCTCCCAATCCTGCTGCTGCCCTTTGGTCTTTCATAGGCCTCACTCTTAATGTAGGTTCAGCCTTTGCTTCCAGGAAGGCTCAGCTGGCACCCCAGCTCCCTGCTACCAGAGGCAGGGGCGTCCCCTCTGCCCACACATGTAGGTACCCGTCCATCCTCACTCCAGCGTCCGAGGATGAGGCATCCCCTCTGCTGTCTAAGCCAGCTCCTCCTGTGTACCTCCTTCTCCATTCCAGCCTAGAACCATCAAATCCTTTCCTTCCCACTTACCTTCCTGGTAAACCTTGTTATTTATTTTTATTAGTTATTAGTTATTTTTGAAAATTAACATTTATTTTCCAGGGCAGTTGTAGGTTTACAGGAAAACTGAGCAGCAACTACAGTTCCCACATGTCCCCTCTCTCCTGGCATCAGTTTCCCGAATTATGAACTTCTTGAACTAGTGTGGTACATTTGTGACAACGGATGCACCAATATCAATACATTATTATTAACTGAATTCTATAGTTTACATTAGGGTTCACTCTCGGCCTCGTGTGCTCTATGGGCTTTGACAGATGTACAGTGTCATGTATCCACAATCACAGGGTCTGAAGAGTCTCACTGCTGTACAAATCCCCTGTGCTCCACCTACTCATCCTTCCCCCTGACCCCCAGCCCCTGGAAATCACTGAATTTTTTTTTTACTGTCTCCATAGTTTTGCCTTTTCTAGAATGTCATTGAGTTGGAATCATACAGAGTGTAGCCTCTTCAGATTGGCTTTTTTCACTTAGCAATATGCATGTAAGGTTCTCCTGTGTGTTTTTGTAGGTAACTTTTTAAAAGATTTTATTTTATTAAAGTATAGTTGATATACAATGTCGTGTTAATTTCTGCTGTATAGCAAAGTGATTCAGTTATACACATATATACATTTTCTTTTTCGTATTCTTTTCCATGATGGTTTATCACAGTATACTGAATATGGTTCCCTGTGCTCTACAGTAAGGCCTTGTTGTTTATCCATCCTACATATAATAGTTTGCATCTGCTTATCCCAAACTCCCCATCCTCCCTCCCCCACCCCACCCCCTTTGGCAACTACAAGTCTGTTCTCTATGTCTGTGAGTCTGTTTCTGTTTCACAGATATGTTCATTTGTGTCATATTTTAGACTCCACATATAAGTGATGTCATATGGTATTTGTCTTTCTCTTTCTGACTTCACTTAGTATGATAGCCTCTAGGTCCATCCATGTTGCTGCAAATGGCATTATTTCATTCTTTTTTATGGCTGAGTAATATTCCACTGTATATATGTACCACATCTTCTTTATCCATCCATCTGTCGATGGACATTTAGGTTGCTTCCACGTCTTGGCAATTGTGAATAGCACTGCTATGAACATAGGGGTGCATGTGTCTTTTTAAATTATAATTTTTGTCTGGATATATGCCCAGGAGTAGGATTGCTGGATCCTATGGTAGCTTGATTTTCAGTTTTCTGAGGACCCTCCATACTGTTCTCCACAGTGGCTGCACCAGCATACACTCCCACCCGGTATAGGAGCTCCCTTTTCTGTGGAGTCACGTTTATGCAGCCCCAGCCTCCCTAGGACTTGCTCCATCTGCACTTTCTACCTTCATCCTCTCCTCCTTCTTACTCCTTTCCACGGGGGCACCTTCCCATCTATGTACAAAAGACACGTAATGCAGGAACAAACAAAACACACCGAACCTGACGCGGCATCTCCATCCACTTACGATTCACCCCCGGTCTTCTCTCCCAGACCTCAGTGAGCAGTAGGTCCCATTCGGGGCCATTTTCTGACCTCCGACCCCATCCTCACCCTAGTGGAACGTGGCTTCCATCTCACTGTGCGGCTGAAGCTGCTCTTGAGATCTCCCATCGCCGTCGAGTTGCCAAGTTCTCCTTCTGTGGCCTCTTCCTCCTCTGCCTGCTCCTTCAGAGTGAGCGTCCTGGGTTCTGCCAGCTGCACCTTCTCCTCCCGTTCCACGCTCCCCACCCTGGCGATTCCTTCACGGTCAACCTCAGTTCCTACTCTGAGGAGCACCAACACTGCACCCCAGCCCGGGTCTCCCCCCAAGCCTCAGACGGCATACAGGGTGTCTCCACATAGACACCCCACTAGTCCTCAGAGTTGACATGAGTGAAACGAAGCCCCTTCTGCCCCCTGCTCTCGTGCTGACACCACAGTCCCCCCAGTCATGCCAACTAGGAACCTGCTGCAGGCATCTCAGAGGTCAAGCAGCCAAAGCTCTATGTTGTGGGTCAAATTCTGTCCCCACGAAAGATATACTGAGTCCTGACACACAGTACCTGTGAATAAGACCTTATTTGCAAATAGGGTCTTGGCAGCTGTCATCACATTAAAATAAGGTCATTCTTGAAAAGGAGGGGAGGCTAACCCAAATCCAGCAGCTGGAGTCTTCGTAAGAAGAAGAAAAGACACAGAGGGAGAGGCCATGTGATGATGGAAGCAGAGGTCAGAGCGATGCACCCAAAGCCAGGAGCACGGAGGACTGAGTGCATCCTCCAGAAGCTGGAGGAGGTGAGAAAGGGCCCCTACAGGTGTCAGAGGGAGCATGACCTCGCTGACACCCTGATTTCGGAACTCTGGCTTCCAGAACTGGGAGAAAATAAATTTCTGTTGTTTTAAGCCACTCGGTTTGTGGTAATTTCTTACTGTAGCTCCAGGAAACTAACAACCTTTCATTTCTCAGGGAAACTGAAGCCCTGAGTGGTAAGTGATTTGCTCAAGGACACAGAGCTGATCAACTTTTGTTTGAAGATTAATCTCCTGTTTTGGTCAAAGGGGAAAAAAAATCTCCAACTGACTGAGGAACAAAGTAGAAAGACCCTCAGAGAGGAGACCAAAGTAAACCCAAGAAAGCTTTATCTGCTGACCTCTGGCTGTGCTTTCACATGGCTTCCTGTGGAGGAAGCTTCTCCATCAGAGGGGCCTGGATGCCGACTTCACATGTGGAGGACCACTCACAGTGCTCTCTGCCTGGAGCCCAAGACCTGGTTCATTGTCATCAAATGATTTTGCATCATGGACTGGATTATTCTGAAGGGTGTGTGTGTGTGTGTGTGTGTGTGTGTGTGTGTGTGAATAAGAAAGAAAATGCATGAAGCTATGAATTTATTTTGGGGTTGGTTGGTGCCCTCCCCCCATTTTTCTGTCTTTTTATTTACATATTTATTTTAAAGAATCTATGGTAAGCTCTGTGATGAATCATCCCCAGGGTGAAGATGGATCGGTAAAAAAAAAAAAAAAAAAAAAAAAGATTAAGGAAGAATAAAATTATCTGGACTTATTACATCTCAAAATAATCATGCAGTCAGTTCTGATTTTGCTTATTTGAGCAATAAACGAAATAGGGCATAAATCATGATGAATTTTGAAAAGTAAATTAATGTAGTGAAGTTTACTCATTTATCTTCTGAGGCTAGTTCAGGGGATCGAAAAGCTTCCCCCAAAAAACAGCATTTGGAAAAGAAAAGCAAAAAAATACTTTTTTGGCTCCTAAACTTTCGTGGTGAAAGACATCAAAAAATAGAATTTTGTGGGTTTTTTTGGCCGCACTGTGCAGCATGTGGGATCTTAGTTCCCCAACCAGGGATTGAAACTGTGCCCCCCTGCATGGAGCATGGAGTCTTAGCCACTGGGCCACCAGGGAAGTCCCCCAAAATAGCATTTTCAATATTAAATGATAAGTGTTTTCTGAGTCTTCCTATGTTCTTTGCATGGTGGGTAATATAAAAATATAAGATACACTCCTAGTCCTGGAATAGTGTCTGACACATTGTAGATATCCATATGTATTGATTGAATAATGAATAAATGGATGGATGGATGGATGAACAAATGGGATCTAGTCTAATCACCATTGTTGATGGTCAGTAATACTGTAAGCTGATACAGCACTTAAAGATTTGCATTATCATTTTTTATGTATATCTTAAATTACACAGTTAAATTCTTGAGGGCAGGAATCCTTATAGGCAAAAACCCTTCCTGATTGGCCAACATTTGAGTACATAACCTACTATTCATTTTAAGATGTTTCTATGTCTATGGTGTATCAGAAGTTCCTTTCCTCGTGAAAGATCTGGATATAGAAGTTTTGAGGCAGAGATGCTCTACCCACAGAAAGAGTGCCTCTGGGAGGTTTGTTCTGAAATATTCATGATGTATCCCCCACCCCATCTACAGAGATACTTTAACATACATGGTCACAAATACAAGTACTAAAGAAAGTCATGCAGAAAGATTTTTTTTTTTAAATAAAAGGGGACTTGTGTCTTATTTGTCACTGTATACCCAGTGTCTAGACCTGTTCAAGGAGGAGGTGGGGAGGGGTGGAGAGGGGTCCGGAGCCTTAGCCAAGTCTTGAAGTATATCCTGGGGGTGAGGAAGCATTCTACAACTGATGGAGGTGATGGCTGCACAACTCTGGGAATACACAAAATACCACTGAAGCATACAATTTACATGGATGAGTTGTACAGTATGTGAGTTACAGCTCAATAAAGCTGGGACAGGAAGTGGGAAGGGGAGGGGAGGAGTGGGAGGGCAGGAGGAGGAAGGGGGCAGGAAGAGGGGGAGGGGAGGGGTAAGAGAAAGGAAAGAAGACGAGGAAAACAGGAAGAACAGGAAAGAGGAGGAAAAGGAGGAGGGGGAGGAGGGGGAGGAGGGAAAAAGGAGGAGGGGGAGGAGGGGGAGGAGGGGGAGGAGGGGGAGGAGGGGGGAGGAGGGGGAGGAGGGGAGGAGGGGGAGGAGGGGGGAGGAGGGGGGAGGAGGGGGAGGAGGGGAGGAGGGAGAGGAGGGAAAGAGGAGGAGGGGGAGGAGGGGGAGGAGGGGGAGGAGGGGGAGGAGGGGGAGGAGGGGGGAGGAGGGAAAAAGGAGGAGGGGAGGAGGGGGAGGAGGGGGGAGGAGGGAAAGAGGAGGAGGGGGAGGAGAGGAGGGGGAGGAGGAAAGACAGGGGAAGGCGGAGTGGGAGGGGAAAGGGAGGAGGAGTCCTCACTGTGGCTGCTCCAGGGCATCAAGCCTCATGTGCAGAATCTAGGTTCAAGGTTATTTCTGTTCGGCTAACGACCTAGTGCCAAGGCTTCATGCTCTAATGTTTCCTCCAGATGCGTTCCCTGAATTGGAATTCCCATGCCTCCTCCCTGGAGAGGGTGGATGATCTCAAAGATGGCAACAGCAGCAGCAAGCCTGAGCCCACAGGCTGATGCACTGGATGGAAGTGGAGAGAAGTCTGCAGGACTAAGGAGCCCACCCGCTGTCCTTTGCCCCACCACACCCAGGGACCAGTGCGTGTTTGGTTAACCAAACTAAAGGAGCCAGCCCTGGTCAAAACTAACCAGCTAGGTTCTGGGTGCCTGTCAGCTTGGCCTCCAATCCCTCCAGAAAGTCCTCTCCTTGAAACCAAGCAGGACCCTGTGGGGCTCCTGGGCACGAAAGCCTTTCTGTGTCCCGTTTCTTGTTTGTGGGGAACAGATTCCAGCCTCCATGACCTTCCCTGAGTTCCAAAAGGCAGATTCAAACACTTGCTAATCAGGGAAGGGAGGGGGTGCAGAATACAAGGGAGGAGCAGCCACGAAACAACAGTGCAGCCTTGGGGCAGGGTCCTGGGTCCCCCTCAAGGGATACACAGAACAATATCTTTGAGCTCTTCTGCAGAACTAAACCCCCCCCAAAATGGAAGATGTTAACTACTTGATGAAGCATTCTTCACTCCAGAGAAGGCCACAGTTTGATAACCTTGAGAACCAGAGAAGCTCATCAGGAGACCAGCTGAGGCCAGATTAAAGGAATGCAGGCCCCGCACACACCCTGATCCTTATCACCTTATCAGCAACCCTGCCTTTAACCCAATGCTATAAAACTCACCAAATCCTCCCAGGCTGGGGCACACGTTTTTGAGAGGCACAAGCCTGCTGTGTCCTCCTTTGCCTGGCATAGCAATAAAGCTGTTCTTTTCTACTTCACCCACAACTCGTCTCCAAGATTCGATTTGGCACGAGTGCACAAAGGGTGAGTTTTCGGCATCACCCTCTGCTGCTCAGAGAAGGTCCCACCCCCCACCCCCACCCCATGGTGCCACGTGAGGCTGCACTCTACATGGCTTGCACAAACCAGAACTTCCCATCTTCTTTTTTCCTACATCACCACTCGCCTCTTCTTGGTCCCTTTCCTCCAGACGCTGCTCTCTCAGAGTAGACGTGCAGTCAATGTGATGACACGTGTCACAGGCTCTCAGGTGAAATTACAAAAGGGGCTCTTTGGAAGCAATGCCCTAACTCTGTGCTGTTCTGAGTGGGAGAGAATGTGGCCTTTGGATTCAGACATGGGCTGGAATTCCAATATCTCCACTTAGAAGCTGTGGGGCCTTTAACCTTTCTGGGCTTCTATTTTCTTCTCTGTGAGATGGGGTCATTTCCCATGGGGTTACTGTGAGCTTTAAGTGAGCAGATCTAGCACCTGGGTCCTGGAAATCAGGGCAGAGGTGTGACTGCTATGGTTACGGCTGCTGATGGTGGAAGAGGTGGAAGATGGGCATGATTCATTTGTTCAAGGTTGTGCCAAAGTAAGATGGTCTGTGTGGTCTAAAGCTCTTGGCACTCTCAGGCACCTTCGGGTTCAGGTAATCTTCTGCAGGTGGGATGCCAGTGTAGATACCCTTTGGGTTCACAGTGAGCTGTGCCAGCCTGGGCATCTGAGTTAACTGCTCTGTAATGGTCAGTATCACACTCGGCTTTCTTCCACCTATTTGTTTACCTTCTTAGAGGTTCCACCTTACACCATACAGCATAAAAAACAAGTTTTTGACAGTGTGGTATTGGCATAAAAACAGACATATGGATCAGTGGAACAGAACAGAGAGCCCAGAAATAAACCCACACACCTCTGGACAATTAGTCTACGACAAAGGAGGCAAGAATATACAATGGAGAAAAGACCGTCTCTTCAGCAAGTGGTGCTGGGCAAGTTGGACAGCTGCATGTAAATAAATGAAGTTAGAACACACCCTCACACCATGCACAAAAAAAACTCAAAATGGCTTAAAGATTTAAACATAATACACAACAGCATAAAACTCCTAGAAGACAGCATAGGCAAAACATTCTCTGACACAAATCTTATCAATGTTTTCTTAGGTCAGTCTCCCAAAGCAATAGAAAGGAAAGCAAAAATAAACAAATGGGACCTAATCAAACTTAAAGCTTTTGCACAGCAGAGAAAACTATTAACAAAACGAAAAGACAAACTATGGACTGGTAGAAAATATTTGCAAATGATGCGACCGACAAGGGCTTAATTTGCAAAACATATGAACAGCGCATACAACTCAATAACAACAATGACAAAAAACCGAATTGAAAAATGGGCAGAAGATCTAAGTAGACATTTCTCCGAAGAAGACATACAGATGGCCAATAGGCACGTGAAAAGATGCTCAACATTGCTAATAATCAGAGAAATGCAAATCAAAACTACAGTGAAGTACCACCTCACACCAGTCAGAATGGCCATCAGAGTCGGCGACTCCTGAGAGTCGCTTATCCCCATTCTGCTCAGGAGGAAGCAGGGCGGTCGATACCCCTTTGTCAGCTCACAGTGTTTGAGGAGGAAACGCACAGCGTGTGCGGAATTTCCCTAAAGAGCATGAACGGTTCTATGAAGTCTTGCAATAACATGGGGTTCATTAATGATAAGGCCCCTTCAAGTTTCTGGCATCTAGCAATTGCTGAAACATTAGCTAGACTGAAAAACTGCCAACATTTCAACAGAATAAAAAAACAGAATGAGCAGACTGGAGTGTTAGAACTCGGGGACTCTGGAAGTTACCGTTTCACTATGAACTCTCATGAATCCACAGGGTCCCAAACACTCTTGCTCTCACTAGCAAGTATTATCACAGATATGGGGAGAAAGTCACATTTTCCTATTCCTATACTTAAGACATTTGTTTCTACTATTTCTTAAAGGCTTTCATAAACAAGTTATATTTTTCCATTCAAGCATCTTTTCCAAGAAGAGATCGGATATGCAGTAGAAATGGTAGACAGTTGGGAGATTTGCCATGAATGGTTTAGGCAGTAAAAAGTCATACTATTTAAGTGTAGACCGTACACATCTGGATGGGAGGCTACGAGTCTTACTTATTAAGGAACTTTTAATATTTCTTACATCTAAGCTTACAGAAAGCTGAGATAAGGACGCCTACCTTTCATACAATGAGAGCAGGGCTCTGTTACATAATACGCTCTGTCCATGGTCTTCAAGAAAGTCCAGATCTGAATTTTAGGACAAAGTGTGCAGGTGCAGTTAAAAAATGCATATCATATATATGTATATATTTTGAATACAACCATATAAACCATAGAAAGAAAACTCAGCAAATCTTTTCAGCTTGTGTGGCAAATGGGGTTTTCCCAACATGGCCACAACAGTATTTCTGGTCCCAAATGCTTTTTCAAAACCCTGGCGCTTTCCATCCAAAGATGGAGTTTATATCCTTGAAACTGGGCAGTGCTTTTGACTGCATCAGAGTCGAATGCAGCAGAAATGAGACTCCTGGGGCTTAGTCACAGGGCAGTACTGCATGCCCCAGGTTCTCTTTCTTGGGAAATTCACCTGTGGAACCAGCCACCACGTTGCAAGGGGGCCCAGGCAACATGGAGAGACCACATCGAGGTGTTTTAGGTGACAGACCCAGCCGAGGTCTCAGCTGACAGCCATCACCACCAGGCACGGGAGGGAGGGAGCCTCCTGAGGAGCCGCCCCAGCTGACACCGCAGCGCAAAGCAGAGATGTGTTGGTCGCCCCAGCCCCGTGCAAACGGCAGACTTGTGAGCCCAGTAAATGTCAGATTTAAACCCCCAAGTTTTGGGGTAGTTCGATATTCAGTCATAGTAACTGGAACTTCCAACATGAGTACACGGAAAATAAGAACAACGTATTGCACGGGGGGCAGTTAAGATGGTTGGGACAAAGGGATCTTCATGGTGTCATTTGAAAGGTACAGACCTTGAACTTGCATCTACGAAAGGAAAGCCTCCCTCCCCACTGGCCCAGCCGACCCTTCTAAACGGGCAGAGACAGTTAGGAAAGGAGAGAAGCCCCCAAAGGCTAAGTATTTCTCCCCACACGGATGAGCCACAGTGCCCTGCGCAAGACAGTGTGTGGGCCGTCAGGAGCCGGTCGCTGGAGGCGTCCGCCAACCGTTCTGGAATGCCACCTCTTTCTCGCCCCTGTATCCGCTCTCTTCCCTTCTCCTCCCCGTCCCTCCCTCTCTCTGAACGCCTCCTTTTACTCTTTCCTACCTCATCTACCTATGTGTTAGACGTTGGTATGTGAGTTGTCAAATATTTGGGAGAAGTCATTGGAATCATTTGTAATGAGGATGATGAAACTTACTTCCTGGGTGGTGCTGAGGATAAGTTCATTTTTTAATGTAAGGCACTGTCGGCATTCTGTTCAGCAGGCTAAAGGCTGGCGTGTGGCTGTGAGTACAGGTGAGCTGGTTAGTGCTTCTGCAGCTGGTCCAGAGGCCCCTGCATCGTGATTACTGAGGAAGCTGCTTAAAGAGGCAGATTCCTGGTCTCCACCCCTGTGTGCTGTGCAGAGTGGGTTGTCACCTTTCCCCTTTTTTTTGTCCTCAAAAACATCCTTCCTGGGCCCTCAACAGCTGGCCCTGGCCACGGGCACGAAGGCATGCTCTTCTCCTCTTGGTCCCTTCCTGCTGGCTGAGAGTCCTACGTGATCGCTAGGCCAGGAGCAGCCACCAAGAGACGCGACGTGGAAGCCATCAGGCTGGGGCGGCAACATGGTGGCCGGGGTCCCTGGGCACCAGCCGGGCCCCCATCTCTGCACTTTCACATGCGAGAGAACAAGTTCTACTTTGTAAAAGCCTCTGTTATTTTGGGTTTTCTGCCCCCCGCACCGGCCCCACCAAATCTGACCGAATCATACCTAATATACCTCATTCTGGAGAGATCCTAGAAATATGCATTCTTATCAGCTCTCCGATGTTTTCAAAATAAACCAAAGCTTGAGAACTGGCCCAGCTAAGTACCCCTGCATCTCACTGATGGCAGGGAATCACACACTGATGGCGTGGGCTGGCCCTGGCTCTCGGAATGAACACCTGGGAAGGCTGGGTGGCCACGGCACCTCTGTGTAGTCCTGAGGACCTGACCACACACATGTTCTACATGCGTGTAGGGGCAGGGCTCCCGGGCTCTGTACGCATGGCCCCGATGAACGCTCCTCCTGACCGAGAGCTGGGTCTGTTATTTGAAGACACCGATGAGGCCTGTCGCAGAATTATTTTAAACCAATTGAACCGTGTATATTGGTAATAATAATAATAATAAAGCACAACCCAGAGAAGCCAGACAACATTAAATCTCCAACAGGTCAGGTAGGGAACGAAAAGCAACAAATTAGAAAGCAGAATGGTACCGAACACATAGAGGAAAAATTATCTTTGGAGTAGGAACGATTCAGATTCTACAGCTAATTAGCAAAGCAGGGCCCAGGTGAAGACAACAAGTTCCAGTTCCTTTGCGTCTCTCCTCAGCATCCCCACGCTCCACTGAAGTAGCAGCCCATGTGTCTGAAGCCTGCAGAGAAACTTCTGTTCTGTGAGATTTCACTGCTGCTTCCAGGACTCCACCTCCTCCTCCGCTGATCACAGACTCGCCCCTCCATCTGGTCTGTCATCCCTTTCAAGTTCAAAGGCTTAACACAGACCTTTTATCTAATCTGGGCTTCTTTTGAGAACCAGGCCTGAAACAACCTTGTTATTCCAAGGTGTGTTTTGCGGGAGGAGGCCCTGGGAGGAGGTTCCAACTCTCAGGCACTCATCCAGCCCCCTGGGGCTTCGGGCCATCACTCATTGGTGCCCTCGGGCTGCCCATCTGTAAACCGCAAAGGCCGAGCCCAGAGGTGTGCTGAGGGTGACTCCTGTGGCTGAGTTTGCAGAGAGAAGAGCCAGTTCTCTGAGAAGGGGATCCAGCAGCCTGTCCACAGTCAGGCCCACCTGGGCAGCACCTGACACAGTTAGGACTGGGCGGTGTGGCCTGGATTTTTCCTACTCAAGTGGCCCTGGCTCCGGAGCTGTGCTCCATGGTTAGTAGCCAACAGGGCTCCAGGATGAGTTTAACCCATGAAAGGATGTGGTGAGACGTGATGCTGGGTAGACGGGGAGTGAACTGGAAGAAAGCAGAGGAGATTCCCACGTGCAGTGGATACAGGGGCTTAAAACTATATTTATTTATTTATTTTAAATTTTTTATTGAAATATAGTTGATTTACAATGTTGTGTTAGTTTCAGGTGTCCAGCAAAGTGATTCAGATATATGTACACATATATATATTCTTTTAGAGTCTTTTCCATTATAGGTTATTACAAGATATTGAGTATAGTTCCCTGTGCTATACAGTAGGTCTTTGTTGTTTATCTATTTTATAAATAGTAGTACACACTACTATACGTTAATCCTGAACTCCTAATTTATCCCTCCCGTTTTTTACCTTTCCCCTTTGGTAACCGTAAGTTTGTTTTCTATGTCTGTGAATCTATTTCTCTTTTGTAAATAAGTTCATTTGTATCATTAAAAATTACATTTAGCTAACTCCTAAATGTGCTTCTAAATTGCCCAGCTGGGCCCCTAAATCTTCATGTCTTTTCTCTATTTTCTGTATCTCATCCTTCTTTTCCACTTTTCATATCTCTTTGTCTGTCTGTCTCTGTCTCTGTTGTATTTTCTGGAAAACGTCCTCACCTTTGTCTTTAATCTTTTCTATTGGGTTTCATTTCTATCATACTTTTCATTCCTAAGCGCTTTTTGTTCTCTGAAGTTAAAAGTAGTATGTATTGTTCTGTTTTGTCTCATGAGAGTAACATATTTTCTGAGGATATATTAAGAAGAGGTTTTGTCCTAACACTTGCTTCTCCTCTTATGATCCCTATTTTCTCCAAAATACCTGCTTCTGTTTGTCGGTTTGATTTCTATCTTTCAGGCGAGAAGGTTTCTTCAGTCCAATCACGTTCTTTCTTGTGGGCCCACGTTTAGGAACCTGGGGCTGAGGAGCTGATGGGAAGCTCTGAAAAGGGAAGGTTTGCCTGGGGCATTTGGCTCCTCTGGTCGGCATCCCCTGGACCTGGCTTGGTCAGTTTCTTCTGGGAAGGATCCCTCCGTCCCCACCCCGGTGGGTGACGCATAGCTGCCTCGTGTCTGGGACGAAAGGAAAGAGAAGGAAGTCTCTCCACCCAGTGTGGGCAACCCTTCGTCCCTGTTTCAGACCTTAAACTGTCCCAGTGTTCCTCCATCGGAGGGCCGCCGCTCTATCCTGGCCAAGAAGTAAACCTCCGGTCTTCAGGGGAGTAGGCAAGGGAAAACTGGGGCTCTGACAGCTTCTTAATTTTCAGATGGTCCTTGTTTTCCTTCCACAGCCCATCCATCGACTTTCCAAAAGCAGCTGGAGGGGCCCATGCCGAAGCCTTCTCATCAGAGGTGATATTCTAAAGGGTTAAACCATGAGAGCGGAGACCACAGCCAACCAGGAGAAGCACCCTGCGGTCTAAACTGAGCACTGCCTGTGCCTTGTGTGCTGAGGACCGCTCTGGGGGCGGGTGGGGAGGGGTTAGGGGAAACCAGGTCAGTTCTTGGTGTGGGACTCAGCTGTCTTATATTTGGGCTGCATCATTTCCCACTCTCCCTTTGCTTTCCAACTTTCACAGTTTTGTTGTCTATATTTCTGCTCTTTGCTCCTTGTGGGTTATGCGTTAAATTTTATTTTCTGTTGTATCGGAGGGGCTTAAGAACACCTGAAAGTAGAGAAAGTTGCTCTGCCCTCTTGACCTGGAGCTCCTCATTGATTCCTTTGAAGAAGGATGGAGGTGAACAGAAAGGTCAACATGCAGACAAGAGAAGCCCAGAGCGGCAGAAACAGGCAGCGCGCCCACCCTTGAGTCACCCCTGCAACCGGGCCGCCTGGGGGGTGATGCTCGCTCTGCCACTGACTCGCTGTGCCATTGTACCCTCTACACCAGGGTTTTTAATATGTAAAAGGGCCAGTAAGAGCCTTTACGTCATAGGTATATTGTAAGCATTCGATGAGGAGTATATGGAAAGCCCTAAGAACAATATCTGACCTAGAAACTGCCGTATCAGTGCTATAGCCGGTTTGTTTCTTTTGGTTACGATTGTATAAAATTTCTGGGGTCGAGAAATAACTTTTTGAAAACATGGCTCTTTAAAGAGTTCAACCTGTTGGTAGAAAAAAGAGAAACAGCTTGAGAATGATCTGGGTGAGTCTTTACATCAAGCTTCCTAACCATCTCCCCTGTATACTCCATGGGCCACTTTTGTGGACCTGTAGGAAGCTGGCAGAACTCACAGGTTTCCAGAGCAGGTCCTGCTGATAAAACCTTCTGCAGATATATTCCTGCATCTCTGGCTGATTCCATCTAGTGAAGTAATCCTTGAAGTTGGATGGAAAGAAATTTTTTTGCCATTTCTTTATGAAAATATTTCACGTATCATGCAGCTTTTAGAGACGACTACATTGGTAGCAATGGCCTCTATTTTCAAAGGAATCTTTTTTCAGGTCTGGCTTCCCATGACAAATGTATGATTTAAAATGATTTTCATATATATGTGTTAGCATACAGTATTTGTTTTTTTCTTTCTGGCTTACTTCACTCTGTAGACACAGGGAGGGGAAAGGGTAAGCTGGGACGAAGTGAGAGAGTGGCATGGACATATAAACACTACCAAATGTAAAATAGATAGCTAGTGGGAAGCAGCCACATAGCACAGGGAGATCAGCTCGGTGCTTGTGACCACCTAGAGGGGTGGGATAGGGAGGGTGGGAGGGAGATGCAAGAGGGAGGAGATATGGGGATATATGTATACATATAGCTAATTCATTTTGTTATACAGCAGAAACTAACACACCATTGTAAAGCAATTATACTCCAATAAAGATGTTAAAAAAATAAAAAATAAAAAAATGATTTTCAGATTGACTTTAATTGGGGGAAAAAGAAAGCCGTGGACTTAAATTAGGAATTTTTTTTTAGAAGCATTCTCCCTCTCTCCTCCTCCTACACACACACACAGACACACACACACACACACACACAGACACACACACACACACACAGATGATTTTTCTCCATAGACTGGGAAAACATTCTTTATCCAAGACTGAATTCTCTGCTTTGTGGCAAAAAGTATTTCTTCCATTCTAATGCTACTTAGTGTTTGGTATTAATTTGGTAACAAATCAGCAATAGACAATCTGACACAGCGAAAGTCAGGTTTTTTTGGTCCATGTCAAGATAATAAGGACACCCAGGAACTCAAAATGATATGATCACTTTCACAGAAGACCTTTCTCTCCGTGGGTCTAAAAATCATGCCAAAAATAGCACTAGATACCAAAAGGACAAGTGGCCTGGCTTAATGCCCTGTTGTTGATAGAATGGGCATCTTGTTAACAAGAAGTTGAAAGTGGCAGAGGGCATCCCACCTCTGAAAATAAACACTTCCCATGACTGGAGTTGCATTGTTTAGCATCTATGAAACACCGGGATCTGAAGGTGGAAGTCAAACATAAAGACCAACCACAACGCTACCATCATCGACAGCAGTGAGACCCGTGCTCAGTGGTTACCACTGCGTGGTAAGAACCAATTCTTCTGAAGGATGTATTTCTTTATATTTTTAATGGACTCTGATTAGATGACTTTTTACAGCCAAATTTTAGTCAAACTCATACGGATCTATATATAACCGAGAAAGGTAGTCTATTAATTTCTGATGAGAAATACAGCGGGCCAATTGACCAGGCTCACGTGAATGAAGCAATTAAGCTCAACTGTCATCCGAAGCTGCCCGGTTAGCTGGACAGAGTGAAGGGATGAGACCTGGCATTCAGACAGGGACACCGGCCTCTCCATGGGCAAGGACAGCTTTCCTCTGCAAGGGTGGGCGCACTGCCTGATTCGGCCGCTCTGGGTTTCTCTTGTCTGAGTACTGACCTTTCTGTTCACCTGCTCTTTCTTCAAAAGGGTTCAACCCAACCCTTCTATTTCAGATTTTTATTCCCTACAAAATAAGCATGCCCGAGTTCCCTCCCTGGATTGAGTTCTCAGCATCGCCACGTGGTCCAGCCACATAATTTCAGATAAATACCTGGGCTGTGCCCACAGGGACTAGGGCAATCAGTGCCATCGGATTTCCTTGACTTTCAAAAGACAAGTTTTCCCTCTTTTTCTCAGGGTTCCTGGGAAAGTGAGGGGGTGGGTGGGAACAGGGGATGGTCTTTTGAAAGCTCAGGTATTCTCAATACATGGAAGTAGGAATTTTAATGCAAAACCAAAACAATATTCTTAGTTCTTTCCAAAGTCACATAAGACTCTGACAGCCCTTTAGAGCATCTGGAGCAGTTGCCTTTAGCTCCAAGAACAAGGAGACCAAGGGCAGTGCCTGATGTTACACAGTAGAACCCAGCTCCGTGATCTTCAGCCCAGGTTCAAAAGGTCACCTCCACCGAGGTGCACACTCACCGCTTCCTCACGGGACAGAGACTCTCAGGGATGACTTTCTTTTGGGAAAAGCACCCCTTCACTGCTTCCAAACCCCAGAGCCTCTCCTCTAGGAGGTAACGCTGTCTTGGTAGCCGGCACATGGGACAGTGCACAGCAGACTGGAGGGGGCTAGCCTGGAGCCGTGGTCTCTGGCAGGTGGTCCGGGATCACCAGGGACACACAGGGCCCTCGGGGTATCCTCCCATCCGGCCTCTTAGCATGTTTATATGTGATGATGTATAATTTTCTTTTGATAGGGGTCACTTATTTGCTTCAGATACCTTTTGTGTGTCAAATCAAAACAGCACCGATGTTAACTGTTACTCTCTGAGGTCAAACAGAACGTAAATTGCAGCTCGAGGCCATGCAGACACACACTGAGTAGAGGCACCCATCCAAGTCACCTCCGCTGGTCAAACGATGCTGGTTACTGGGTCATCCCCGGACCTCAGAGCTAGTGAATACCGTCCCTACTGTGTGCTTCAAAGGGCCCTCAACACAAGGAGGAAGAGTTACCTCCATAAAACGAAGGGTGTGGTGCTCAGTTGGCCCAGTGTCTCTCGTCAGACTGGAATGCAGAGCGAAGTGATGTCGTCACAGAGAGGATGCTATGCTTGGAGCCGCAAGAGCCCCGCTGCAGTCCTGGCCAACAACCAGCTGTGTGACCTTGAGCAGGTTACTCCAACTTCAAGTCTCGGCTTTCTCATCTCTGAAGTGGGGCTAAAACCTACACCCCACCATTGTTACAAGTACAAGATAAACTGCCATGTGCTAAGGTCTCTGAATCAGACGCATGGTAAGTGCTCACGAAATGCCTACACATGCATTCGAAGGTCCATTCATTCATTCATAAGTTAAATCAAGAGACTAAGGAGCAGAAAGGAATCTGGGCCTACGCTGGAGCTTACATGGTACGGCTTTTAAAGACACGCATAGAGGAATAAGGAAAGAACCTCATTTGAGGCACCAAGGTGACAAAGACGGAAAGTGGAATGAGGGTGGCTCCTGCTTGGAGTGACGGGTGAGTCTGGGCAGGGCAGTTTGGGTGAAATGGTTTCGAGCTGAGGGGATGGAGCCCGGGAGCTGGATGGTGTTCAGACGCCACAAGGTCAGCAGTAGGGAACTGCAGGGAGAGAAGCAAAGGAAAGATCCCGAGGGCTGCCTGTGGCCTGCAAGTGAGGGAGACAGACCAGGGGCCGGCAAAGGATGGCAGCACCCTCCCTGGGGCCACGGTCACGGGCCTCAGCAGGATGTCTGCCCTTAGCTTCAGTCCTGGTTCAGGAATTTTAGTTCTGACACCACTGATGCTTAAGTGTGAGGCTCACATCAGCCCTGATTTGAATTTTTTTCTCCTTACTTTCCACGTTGGGCCGCTTGTGCATGGCGCCTGGGAGGAAGCCGTGTCTGTTAGCACTGCCCCAAAAGCCCATCCAAGTGCTTGGAATGTCGATAGAAATGTACATCAGGGCCATGATGCAGTGAATCAAAGATGTGCAGAGAGATGGAAAAGCCTTGACCTTTTGTTCGTACTTGGGAACTGGTGTCCACATGTCTGAGTTCATGGACCAGGCTAACTCTCTACAGCAGTGGTCCACAACCTTTTTGGCACCAGGAACCAGTTTCATGGAAGACAATTTTTCCACTGACAGGGGGGCGGGGCAGGGGTGGATGGTTCTGGGATGATTCAAGCACATTACATTTACTGTGCACTTTATTTATGTTATTATTACATTGTAATATATAATGAAATAATTATACAACTCACCATAATGCTGACAGGAGGTGGAGCTCAGGTGGTAAAGCGAGCGATGGGGAGTGGCTGCGCGTACAGATGAAGCTCCGCACGATCACCCGCCGCTCCCCTCCTGCTGTGTGACCCGGTTCCTAACAGGCCACGGCCTAGTGCCGGCCCGGGGGTTGGGGACCCCTGCTCTACAATGTTCTTGGGCCCCAACCCTCCCCCTGCAGTGTGGGAACCTCCATAGGTCTTGCTGGATGGAGAGGACACAGAGCTATAGGGGAGGGTTGTTAGTTTCCAGTCTAGACAGGCATGAGCCTTACTGTTGTGTGACTTCTTAATCCAGGTGCCTCGGCCCCGGCACTGCATCGACCTGCCCCTGAGTGTCCCACTGGCGGCAGGCGGTGCTGGCCGAGCTGAGTCCTGGGAGCCGAAAGCTTCACCTGAACAAACAGCTGTGTCATCTCCACCGAATGCTGTGCAATTGAGGCCTGGGAATCAGGCCTTCTCAGTGAGGAAATGCCACAGCTTATGTTCTTTCGTCCATTGTGGGCAGCTTCAGAAATACTTATTAGTCCAATACACAGCCTGGATGGGCTGTCCTTTGGAGGACCAGCACCGTGGCCCGCCTCCTTCCCTGCTGTAGTCAAGACACAACAACAGAGCAGACAGGAAAGTCGGACAAAGCCTGCCGTGCCCTTTGCTCGCCTAGACGGGAACCGAAGGTCAGAGGCAGGTGTCCGCCGCACAGATGCTGGAAGCTGGGTGCAGGGCCTCTGCTCTGCTTCCACCTTGAAGCAGCCGGCAGACCCAGTTCAGCGCCAAAGCTGCTGGAACATGCACACTTTGGGACCTGGTCCTTCCGCCAATGAGAGGTGATTCTCAAAAAGAGACCCCTCCTCCTAAATCAATCTGTCCAGGAAGTGAGTGATGCTTGGGGCCGGAGTCCTTAACCGCTCCTGAGGTTTGTGCTAGGGCCGCCCACGAACAGCCTCTTCAGGAAGTTTCCACCCTGCTCGCCACCTACTTCCCGAAGGACCTGTCATTTACAGAGCGCTGCAAAGGGAACGATTGGGGGGACCTGGCTGGAAGGCCCCCCTGAGTGCCCACGTCGGGGCAGGAGAGGCACAGGCTCTGCCCTGGGCAGTAACCCCAGCACGCAAATCAGCCGGCCTCGCGCAGGGACCAGTTGGAGGATGGGGACCAAAAATCCCAGCCTGATGGGGTAGGGAGTTTAAAAAAGGGGGTCTAAACAGCCACCTTGGATAGCAATTTGGCAGTTTATCAAATTATACATTTACTCTACGACCCAGCCATTCTACCTCTAGCTATTTACCCAAGAAAAATGAAAACGTGCCTATAAGAAATTCTGTACGCAAACATTCACAGCAGTTTCATTCATAACAGCCCCAAGCTGGAAACCGCTCAAATGTTACATGGCAAACACATAAACAAATAAGTCTATCCACTCACTGGACCACTTCTCAGCAATAAAAAGAATGACCTACCTGCACCGGCAGCGACGTGGGTGAACCTCAAAAGCAGTCATGCTAACGAAGCAGCCACTCACACAGGACTATGTAAATATGACTCCATATATAAGACATTCTGGAAAAGGCAAAACTACAGGGATGGACGCCAGGGGCAATCACAGTGGGTGGAGGATGGGCATGGAGGAATACTTTGGGGAGATGGAAATGTTCCCTATCTTGGTTGTGGAGGTGCTTCTATGATTGCACCCATTAGTCAGAACATAATGAAAATTTCTCATTTAAAAAGTGTGAGTTTTACTATAAGTAAGTTATGCTGCAATGAGGCTGTAGTTATATAGATGTGACCAGTGTATCCCTGTCTCTCTAGGGTCTGGATGACCACCCATCCTGCTGTCCTTGAGTGCTGCTCTTCTGGACAAGGCTGTCCTTGAGGTTTAATCTATGTGAATGTCACTGAAGTAAATAAGGCAGGGGGCTTTGTGTCCAGCCCCCATACAGACCGCCTGGATCAGAGAGAAGGTGATGTGAAGATAGAACAAAATAGACTAGACAGCAAGCGACACACGTGGCCTTTCCAGTCTCCGTCTGTGGCTAATATAGTCCTGGCTTGTGGCGAGGGTGTGTGCCCATCATTTTGCAGCAGGAGTGGATGCACAGCACAAGCTGCTGCAAGCATCTGGCAGGCTTGGCCTCCAGGGCAATCTGCCACATGCACCAGCCTTTTCTCTTTAGGAAAAGGTCTGTGAACAAGAACAGAGCTGACCTCAGGGATGCAGACAGAGTCTTCTCAGGTGACTGACACTCAGGCCCAGTTGAAAGGGTTCAACATAGTTGCCTCTAATTTTGTGTGACTTAGAAATGGCTCTGTGATTCTTCAAGAGAAGCTGGTGAGCAGCTGAGCTCCGAAATGCACGAATCGGAACAGGCGGCTTCCAGGCTGAGCCCACTAGGTGGCGCTCACGTCAAACTCCAGCCCAGACACAGAAGGAGCCTGAGCATCACAGTCCCGTTCTGGGGATGAACTCAGAAGACAAAAGCGCAAGGCTGAATCTCATCTCCGCGGTGCAGACGTCAATGCTATTGAGCCTTTAATGCATATCATTAGATAAATCTCCAAGAACGCTGTTAACCTGCGACCTGCCACTATTTCTCTGTCGAGAGGACAAGGAAATTAGTGTTTCTGGGGAAATGTTTGTCATTTTTTTCCAGAAATAGAAGGGTTATTTCTCAGCTCCGGATAAAATCCTGGGGGTCACTTAGTGATGAGAGCTCCGGATAAAATCCTGGGGGTCACTTAGTGATGAGAGCAAGTGAAGAAGTGGGGTAGGACCAGCTGACCCCCGATATCCAAACTAGAAACACCTGAGTAACTTAAAAAAACTCTCGTGAGGTCCCACCGTCTGAGACTCTGGTCTAACTGATTTGGGGTGGGTCCCAGGCTTGCATCTTCTTATACTAGACAATATCATTTAATTAATTAACTAACTTCCTCAACTGTCAGCCAACATCTATGGACTCCCTCTTGCGCTGGGAACAATTCAAGGATACGAACATACAAGTTTAGGTTCCACGAGGTGCCTGACAAAATGACGCATCATGCGTATCTTCACCTCATTTCCAAACGGGTTTGTTTGCTTGAAAATCTTCAGATGTGGTGGGCAAGTTTTTGAGGACAGCAAATGATTCAGTGGAAAAGAACCCCTTTGCATGTGGCTAGTGGCTTTTCTGCCAGTAGCTCAGATCTATGGGTGCAGCCTCTCCTGTGGTTATTCTTGGGCAGCCCTGTTCTCATCCTGGGCAACGGCCACCAGGGCCACAGACACAGGCCAAGCCCCTCCCAGCAAAACCCCTCTTTCTGACACCTGACACCTTAGAATTCAGGAGAGAAATGTGTCGGGCAGTAAATGCATATTGAAAGCATTTCTAAACATTCTGTTCAGAAACATTATATACCCACAACAAGGTTATACCCACAACAAGGTTACTAGCAATCTAACGCAAGGATACATTACAGTGTGAAATGAGAGGCAATGTTACTCCAGGGGTGCAGGAAGCTGCAGGGGGATTTTCAGAGGAGGGGTTTTGATGTCGGGGCTTGAAGGATCAGAAGGAGTTGGACAACGTGAGCAGGAAGTTTCTGGCGTGCGTGTGGAGGATGGGGTGAAGGACGGAGAGAGCAAAGGCGGGAGCACCTTCTGTGGGGGGCAGTGATGGCACACGCCACCGATGCGGTCCTTGAGGCAAGCAGGTCCGGCCCCTGGAAGGCATCACGTGCATCTCCACTCCCCTCCACTGCCACCCCGACGCGTCGATCACGGCATCCTTCCCCACAGAGCCCAGGCACAGCTCTAGACCACCTCTAAACGCAGAGCTCCAGGAAGCCATTAGACCTGATCAGAGCTGGCACTGAGGGTGAAATTTATTTCCTGTCTACAGGCAGGGAAACTGCGGGGAGGGAGATTAATTAGACTTGGGTGTGTAACGGAAGGTCTTGGTTCCACCATGAAAAAAGCCCGTAGTGCTTTCTGCACTCCAAAATAGGCACTTAAATGCACCAAGTCGTTATCCTACAGTATTCATAACCTTTACATGAACCCTATCAGTCAGGCATTTTATTTCCATCATATGTGCGGAGTAATAGTGCCGAGAGAAGCAAAGAAACTCTTCCATGATTACACAGGTAGAAAGGCTGACTGGGAATTTATTCCCAGATAGATTCGACTTTAAAGTTCATGTTATTTTGATAGTGCTTGCTAACAGTTTGGATTTCAGGGGAGGAAGGGAGAGGAGGAGGGAGGCCTGGAGGGGAAGGGAGCAGGAGACGGGGAAGCAGCTGAGACCAAGTCCTACAGGAGAGCTCGGAGCTGTCCACAGTCCTGAAGTTATTGTGAATGCCGGTAACAGCAGGACTCTCCCTGCCGGATGCCATGGTAGACACGTAAAATGCCATTCTAAGAACTCTCTTTCTCCTACATTTTGGCTTCACGTTGGCACTTCCTCAAGGTATACAAGCTATCCTATTCATGCAACTTCCGGCAGCTCTGCAGAGCAAAGTGTGTCTGAGTGGAAGGTCCAGTGCAGGGTCCTGGGGAAGGAGACGTGGAGACACTGACACTGCTGGGATTCTCCCCGCTGCCCTCATGAACTCACTACTTCCAATATTCTCATGCATTAGGCTCAACTCACACAGGCACAGGCTGCCACAGATTTAATTAGAGGGACATGGAGTATAAACCCTTGGCATCTGTCTTCATTTTCCAAGTGAACACCAGACGCCCATAATCCCAATCATGTGGTCTCTACACTGAGCCTTCACTGCTCCCCACCGGGTCTCCTAATTGGCTCCATGTTCCTGTTCAGCCCTTTCCTTCTCTCTACACACACACATAAAACGAATCTACGCCCGCCACCTTCACCACGTCTCTCTTCTGCTCGGTGTTCAGTGTGTTCTTATTGGAAAGACCCATCACACCAGAGTGGGGTTTAGGTCGTCCACACGCCAGGCTCACCCTAAACCCACCCAACCCTATCTCTCCCCATGCAGAGCCCCATGAGTACAGCCCTGCTCGGGCCTGGCCTGGCACCCCACTAACTCCAGGAAGATGCTGGCTCATGGAAAAGGTCAAGCCTGTTGAATGATTTACCCGACCTGGAACATCTCCTCTCTGTCTCCATCTATTAGACCAAACCAAAGCAAACCAAACAAAACCTACTCAATTATAAGGCTCCGCTCAAGCCAGACTTCCTTTCTGAGATCCTTTATGACATCTCTTCTTTTGTGTTCAGTATCTAAAATACCCATTTGAGGCACTTAATTTTATATTGTTATGTAAGTCTGTGTCCTTCCTCTTCAACAAGATTTTAAACTTCTTAAGGATAGCAACTGTGCTTTTGTTGCTCAATACAGCATTTCAATAAATGTTTGTTGACTTATATTGCCTTTTCTGCTTCCACTGGAGGCAAAACAAGAAAGTCTTAAAAATTAATTGCAGTAAGTCAGATTGAGATGAGATAAAAAGAACTTACTGAGCATTGAGAACTGCAGATAGTTGAAGCTATAGACATCTCTTTTAAGAGAGAAATTAAAATCACATGTGCAGGACTTCCCTGGTGGTACAGTGGTTAAGAACCTGCCTGCCAATGTAGGGGACATGGGTTCGAGCCCTGGTCCAGGAAGATCCCACATGCCGCGGAGCAACTAAGCCTATGCACCACAACTACTGAGCCCGTGTGCCACAACTACTGATGCCTGCGCGCCTAGAGCCCGTGCTCTGCAACAAGAGAAGCCACCGCAATGAGAAGCCCGTGCACCGCAACAAAGAGCAGGCCCCTCTTACTGCAACTACAGAAAGCCTGCGTGCAGCAACAAAGACCCAACGCAGCCAATAAATAAATTAATTAATTTTTTAAAATCACATGGGCATTAAAATCACCTGAGTGTCACAGAACAAGTCTTAGCTTTGAAAAATTATTAAAGGGAATTTTATTATTGTAGGGGTTATATCATTCCTCTCCTTGTAACAGAAAGGATTTGAGCTAGCTAGAAAGTAAAGTCTAAAAAAATTTAATTACAAGACTATAAATATATATTGGGGATATATTACAATATGAAGAATAACATTCCCAAGCATTCACTAGAAGCAAAATTCTCTGCTGTGCACTTTGCATGTATCATTCCACTTAATTCTTATAATGTGCCTATGAGGTGAGCACTATTATTAACATCTTTTTAAAAATATGGAAACTAAGATCTGTAGAAGTACAGCAACTATCAAGGTCACACAGCCAAGAGTCAGCTGCAGACTGGGATTCACATTAAGGTCTATGGGACCACAGGGCTTCAGTTCTTAACTCCTGTGTCATGATATCAGGCAAGGTACTGGGCATTGTGCTATGTTGTCAACCTAGATTTCTATTTTCTAAATAAATGGAATGCTCTTCTGCATCCCAGCCTATAAAGTTAGAGAGTAACCTTGGGCAGAAGGAATCTATGTCTCAGTTTATTATTTTCACAGATGCAGAATGTGACTTCATAAGTCAACCAGAATTCCAAAGGAATACAATTCTGTACAATTTGTTTGGTACAGGTAAATAAGCAAGGTTAGGGCAACAATATCCACAGAAGATGGCCTGACATGTAAACAAAAATGCCTCTGAATACTTCTCAGTTTCTGTTCTATTATTGCTCTGTTTGCCAAACTCCAAAATGCTAATGCTACATAACTACGGGGTATACCAAATTTTTCCTAAAATTGATTTCTGTTATAGAAGGATTGATTTTCTCTAGCCCATATGATTTTCAGAATGATCCTAAAAGATATAAGAAATTATAATTATACAGAAATATAATTTTTCTAAAAAAAAGCACTCAAGCCAATGGGAAAACTAATCCAAAAAAGAGTCATGTCAGGAAAATGTCAAGAAACAGCCAAGTCTACCAAAAACTGCTATGAAAACACACAATGGACCCTTAACAGAGAACATTTAGCTGGTTATAATCTCTATTATGAAAGATTGCTTTATTTTGTTGACATTCTGATATAAAGACTTAATGAAACGCTTTATGTTAAAAATAATAGCTCTGGGCTTCCCCGGTGGTACCGTGGTTGAGAGTCCGCCTGCCGATGCAGGGGACATGGGTTCGTGCCCTGGTCTGGGAGGATCCCACAAGCCGCGGAGCGGCTGGGCCTGTGAGCCATGGCCGCTGGGCCTGTGCGTCGGGAGAGGCCACAACAGTAAGAGGCCTGCGTACCGCAATAAATGAATAAATAAATAAATAAATAAAGGCAATAAATTAGCACCACTAAAAATCTGATATTTACAGCTGTAATTTTACCCGAGGCGGTTGTTTTGATGACACAGGATTGAGAGCGAGCCAGGCTATGCTGGATTCCAGCTCTCCTGGGCACCAGCTATGAGATGACAGAGTTCTCACTGTGAAAGGCGGAGAAGAATGCTTTTTTGCAGGACTGATGTGCTAGGGTGGGCGCACTTGAGACTCAGTCAATACATGATGGCAATTATTATTACTATGATTATTTAAAAAATACCCAAAGCAGCTCACTCTTCGTTGGCATCCTCTGTGGAGGGAACATCCTCCTCATCGTGAGTACTGAAACCAAGCCTTCAGCACACACCACCTTGTCCTTCAGTTTGTGGCTGGTTTGGCAAACTCTTGTGCCAGGTTCTCAGAACCTACTTCTCTTAAATTCTAACTGATGCAGTAAAATCTTTACACCATGTGTCAAGCACAAAATGCTTTTCAAGTTTTGAGTTTTACAAATTTATATAAGATGAAATGAAATATCCATCATCTACAATAAATTCTACTGTTCCCAAAAGGGGTAGATAAATCTCAAGGCATAATTATACTCCTGCCTGCCGTGACCTTTGAAGATGCATATCTGCTTGAAAAATAATAGAATAATCCCTCCTTAGTGAAAAACATTTGAGTTTCTATTTGAACTATGCTTTAAAAAAAAACAAAACACCTATGGATACTTTGTTTTCACTACGGGGGTCATCTTCAGTTTCTCGGGGCTTGATTTCTCTAATAGTCTAACGGAAACGATTAATCACATTTGGCCGCATGTCTACATGTATCTTTCATTTATCAAATGAAATTATTTTCCCCATTTTTTTTCCCAAGGATATGCTCATATTCTACCTAAACCTAGTAGAAAACAGACAGCAGCAGTTGTGAAACATAGATGCTGTGATTAATGCTCTCCTATGGAGCAATACTTTTTAGCAACTCCTGCCGTTTGTTTAAATTTGCTTAGGAAAATTAGGATGCCTCCCCGTAAATAGTCACAGGAATTTACACAACATTGCCAGCAGCACAATCCAATTTCTTTGAACATTTCCTGAGCACTTCACCTTTTCGAAAAAAAACTGAGAGAAACCATGGAGGGTATGAAGGAGAAGGAAAAGGTGGGAACAAGAACACGGGCAGGGGTGAGGGCGGAGGGGTTGTAGGTGGGTGGGGGAGGGGAGGAAGCAGGAGGAAGGAGGAAGACGAGGGGAGAGAAAGAAAGAATACAAATGGAAGCAGTAAAAGCCATCCCTGCCACACTCTCCTTGCTCTGCAACTGGTTTTCCCCGTGCCCACTCAACAAATGGCTTCACCAACTTCAATCATGTCTTAACACCTCCGGACGCCAAAGATGAGCTCCTGATAAAGCACCCCACGTTGTGTGTGGCTGTGTCTACCCAGAACTGAAAACTCAGCAAAATCACGCTTGCACTCATGTCTTTCCTCCCCACTCACACTTTTGGGTCCCAAATCTTGCGTTTTTGAGAAACAAGATGAGCTTAGGGGTGCTGCCCTCTCTATTATGTATATAAAACCAGGAACCATCCTGGGAGTCCTAGGTCGAATCACCATGCCCTAGAGGGGCCACAGCTGATTACAAAGTGGGGCGGGGGAAGGGGGAATCTTTCTCTGCAAACCTGGGAACCAGAGCAGGAGGTGGTGGAGCTGTTCTAGGAAGGGGGGCTTCACAAACGGGCAAGAAACTGGACTCAAGTGACCCCCTCGGCCCTGGAGGCATCACGGGGGTCCCACAGCGTGGGGACACTTTGCTGTCAAGAAATAATGCGCCTCATTTCCTGCCCTAAGAATTAAGCAACTAGTCAGCGCTCTGCTTTGCGCTTTGTTTTGCAGATTTCACGTTAAAAGAAAATGAAAGAACAATCTTACCCATGAGGAATTTTGCTCAGGACATAATATCCAGTATAGGAGTGTTGATATATCTGAAACAGACAAAGAAAAAAAAACAAGAAACAATAAAACAAGCATTGAGACAATGGTTGTGATTATGATATTTTTCAAATCACCGTGAATCCTAATAAACATCCCTGGACCAAAAGTAGTTAGTCAGGAGACCTGGCGGCCAAGTCTTTTATTTACTCAGGAAGTTAATTTGCATACCTTGTTTGTTTTATTTTCACCATTTGCATGTAGTATACCGGGCAGCCAGAGGCTAGATGTTATCTCCATGACTACCTGGCTTGTGATTAAATCAGGGGCAGAGACTTCCAGCTCAACTAAATGTAGCACAGAACTAACGAGGACACTGCTCACTGGAGGCTGCCCGACAGCCAGCTGGACCCTGAAACTGTAAGACCCACACACTGCTGTAAACTACGGCCGATTCTACTGTGTATCCTTGGTGAGTACTGAAGCCAAGATAGGCTTAACTGGGCAAACTCCTGCCCCCTTGGACAATTTGATGTGCAGGTCTTAGCTTCACGGAGTGGTCAATAAACTAAGAACTCACTGCAAGGGGAGCATGGCTTTCAAAACTAAGGTAACAACAACAAAACAGCATTTCCAAACTCCTGTAACCCCCAAATCTCAGATGTCCCTCTTAAACCCTTGAACCAGGAGAATACTCCCCAACCCATAAATGCAGTGACTACAATGCGAGCGATACCCCCAAAGAAGGGAGAACGTGGTCTCCATCCTCTCCAGCTTTCTGGACAGAGGCCCTGCCCAGGGTGTGGAATGTGATGGGTTACCCCGCAGGGTTGAAGTGAGAACCGTACACTTCACTTTCTCTCCTCTACCTGTGGAGCTATGGAGAGTTGGCACCCTGTGTGGGCAAATGTTCAGGGACTAGCATTTTAAAAGCAGCTTTCTACAGATAACAGGTGAGGGACATGCAGCTGAGGAAGACAGGTCTACTGTCGAGCACGTGTAACATGGATGCATTTGGAACTGATGATGGAAGTGAATCTTCAAAGGAAAAACGGGTAGTATTTGCTAATACCTCTGACCCCCCATCTAGTCTGGGCCCCAAGATTAATTTCTAGGAAATCACAGTGGATCAGTTATTTGGAGAAAAATGGCCCAGATATAAAAAATAAACAACAGCACTTAAGTCACAATGACCTTTTGCTTCCAGTGATGTCAAGACTCCTGAACCAGACACATGGGGCCTGGAGTGACCTGCTGGATGGCAGGAGGTGGACATCTGACTGAGGAATTACTTTAAATACTGGTCTAATTATGAAGAAGTAACCTCTAAGGAACAAAACCGTGAAGAAGAACTTCACAGAGCTGCCATGGCGATCTGGGCAGGACCAGAGGACCCTAACTGCTGTTTCTGAAGTGCTGCACAGTGATGCTCCCCCAGGAGAAGAAGGGCGGGCCTGTGGACCAGCCCCTGTGTCCTGAGCAGATTGATGCTCAGAGAGGTCCTTGAGCTTTGACTAAACGTTGCCTCTGTGAGCAGACGCTGGAGCAGAAGCTGGGTGGATCCGTCCCACTTCTCCACGGTTACGGCATCGGGTGCTGCGCTGTATAGTGTTTCCGACCTCTCCTTCCAACTATGTGTCTTTTCATACTATGTGTCTCACTTTATTTTCACAGTAACCCCAGGAAGGCAAAAGATTACCTTTGCTTGTTAAGATAGGAAGCTGAGGTGCAGAAAGGGTAGAGGGGGTTGGAGGAAAGGCAAAGGGGATGGGAGGCGGGGAGGCACAGGGAAGGGGGCAGAGGAGGGACGGTGGACCCTAATTCCACACCCTTGAGTGCTGGGGGACTTAGTGACTCAAACAAATAGAATGTGACAGAAGTGATGGTCCTAGGCTTCTGAGAGCGGGTTATAAAAGGTATCGTGGCCACCTCCTAGCTCCCTTTCAGATCACTTGCTCTGGGGGAAGGCTGGCCACCATGGTGTGAGGACACTCGAGGAGCCCTGTGAGGAGGTCTAGGTGGTGGGGGGCCGAGCTTCTTCCCCATTCAATCACCAACATCCAGCAAGGAACTCAGGGGCGTGGAAGTGGATTCCTCACCCGCAGTCAAGGCTTCAGATGATGCAGCCCTGGCTGATAACCTCACGAGAGAACGTGAGCCAGAGATACTCAGATAAGATGGTCCTGAATTCCTGACCCACAGTAACCACGAGATAATAAATGTTGGTTATCTCAAGCCACTAAGTTTTGGATAGTTTCTTACACAGCAATAGGTAAATAACATATCTAGTTTAAATCGAAAGAAAAAAGATAGCTAATAAATCAGATGTGAGTGCACTGAGTTACTGGGTTCCCTCCCTAAAAACTTTCAGCAACTTCTAAAACAAATAGACAAATTCCTTATCGAAAGAGTGTCAGTACAGAAGAAGTGAGGGGCTGATGGGGGGGCATTATAGGCAAAAACACTTGGAGGAAGCCTTTGAAATTACCGCAGAGAACAGTCCAAAGCACCGAAGGTGACGGTGGTGGTGTTGCTGGTGTTGAGAGTGGCTAACATTCTGAAGCACAGACCATGTACTAGGTAGCATGCCAACTCCTTAGCATACATGAATTCATTCAATCTGTATGAGGAAGGTATTAGTATTCCATTTTTAGGATAGGAAAATTGAGTCAAACACAAGCAAGATTTGGCCTCAGGTCTGTTTCTCTCTAAGCACATATTGGAAATTGCCTGAACAAAGGGTACAGCTCTTAATTCTCAAGTTACAAATCCAAGTTGATTGTTGTCAACTGAAAAATCCAGAATACCAACAGACATAATAAACATGCAAAGTAAGGACATGTGCTGTCTTTCTTGGTCTTATTTAATCCATCTGGAAAGAGTGATTTCAATTCGTTCTCTGGTTATGACATTCCCAAACCCCTAGACTTACATCTTTGCATACCTCTTTAAATATACCTGCAAATTACCCTGAAATTCAGCTTTGTGACTATCTTCTGAGTGGAAGCAATGAGAAAAAGGAAGACAATTAAAATAACCTTATAAGGGCAATGGTAAGAGAAGATGAGAGAGAACTATCCCTTTACAACTCTCTGTCTGTACTGTCAGGCAAAAAGAAAAAAGAAGGCGTATATGGATGGGAAATGTAATAGAATATCTGGACAACTAAATCACTAATTAGAAAAATTCAAACAGAATGAAAGAGAGTCAAGAAGTAGAGACTGGATCTGCCAACTATGTATGGGACAGAAGCATTCCAGAGTAAACTGTTAATGCAAACGGAAAGCCTTTAACATGAAGTGCAATTACGACTTAAGTGCTACTCCAAAACATGGGCAAGTGGGAGGAAGATGCAAGGATTTTCTCATTGCTCCAAGATGAAACAATCAAATACCATTCTCTTCCACAAAATACTCCCTCAACCTGGAGCCAAAAGAACCCCAGGCACAAAGAAAACAACTTTGAAAGAGGACACATTTCAAGAGTTTCATTTGCACGATGCCTTACCTCAAAACGCATTAACAATAAACTATATCTCACTGAAAGAATTTGTTCCTTGGAGAGATAAAAGACTTTCTTTTTTTGTGTGTGTGTGGTCTCTATCTCTTGTATTTATGCTTCTTTCTTTAAAACAGACTCTAAATACTTCTGATCATGGAAAAAAGTACAAAGAGTTGGAAGTTGGTAAGACTGCATTGTTATTTTTCTGTGAGTGGACTTTTAGAAGTTCATGAATATAAGTTACTTCGGTTTCTTCCCACAGCAACAAATTGCTCTTGGAAAATGAATGCATGAAAACCTGTTACCCAAAACACCATTCAGAAGATGGGAAGACAATTTCAGCAAATTATTTTTTAAAATATATCATGCAACATAGTTGATACTGGCATTCAATAATTGGGAAAAAATAACCAGTGAAGGGCTTGTCTTGGGCTAAGGTCATATTTGGTCTGCTTCCAATATTTCTGAAACATCACTCTGCCCACAGCTTTCTTTCTGATCCTCTCCCCTCATCACCCCCTGAGCCACACTTCTGATTTCTCTCCGGTCTTTCCTACCGCAGTCCCATCACGCACACTCACCCAGACTCACTTTACATCTTCTTCCTCTATGAAACCTTCCACTCTTGTAGTTTTAAATTATGATTATCTGAATATTGGTAATTTCACAGATCTATCTCCTCAACTGTAGACCAGTGTACCAGATTCCCCCCTCGATATCTCTATCTTATGTCTCACAGGCACCCCAAACTCAATATTCTCCAAGTTACCTCTTATCTACCCTTAAAACCTAGCTCTCCTTTGATACTTCCTATCCCCGTGGGTGGCTCCCTCATCCCCTCAGTAATCTGAGCTGAAAACCTAGTTTTTCCTGACTCCATTCTTTGCCTCCTTCCTCCTCTGGCTCAATTCAATCTATCTCCAAATTGTGCCAAATTAACTTCTTAAGTCTTTCTCAGATCCACCACCCACTCCTCATCCCTATGGCAAGCACCTTCCTTCAGACCTCCCCCCATCCTTCCTCTCCAGGACTAACCTCTGAGATCTCGACCCCATCCCCTCCTGATACCTGTTGAACTTTATCAACTCCCCTACCACGAATTACGTGCCTTATATTTTTCGTCACTCCCTCTCCTTGTTCCTTCTCCCGAATCTGTAGAATTCAAATCTCCCACATTAAAAAATCCTTGGGTGTTCCCCCCGCCACCCCTCCGACTCCTTCTTCTTTTAAACTATCGTGGCACTTCATAAGGAAAGTCTACACTGCTTCCCTTTCTATCACTTTGAACCCACTGCATTATCCTCCCGACGTCCTCAAAGTGCCACCCCCAAGCGGATGTCCCGCTGCCGTACATATGGTATCTTCCTGATTTCCAGCCCGCTCGCTCTCTCTGCGGTACGTGATAAAGGTGATAGGAATCCTTCTCCCTTCGTCATTCCATGGCAGGTCACTGCTTTCAATCTCCTCTTGCCTTCCTCCTTCCAGCCTCTTTGCCTTTCCTTTCTGCTGTGCAGACCCCTTGAATGGATGCAGGCACCAACCTGCCACTCTTGGGGGTTTCCCTTGTTGGTCTACACCCTTGGTCTGGAAGAGCACATTCATTTCTGCTTTCTTGTGAGGTTTCTTACTGAATTCATATTTTTATGCTTGATCCATCTTCTGAGTTCTAGACTCATATTTTCAGCTTGTGTTGGGCCTTTCAGCATAGATGCTCTTACCCAGAACTTTTACACCACGTTCAATATTTTGAAAACCAAATAAACTCTTTTCCTCCTAAATAATCTTCTTTGATGTTCTTCCACTTACCTGGTCTCTCGGTAGAAACATACTGGAGTTAGCTCCAACCATTTCTATCCTTCCTTTCCTTACTGTCCATGTACAAGTGGTTTCCGAATTTCACTGGACGTTGTAACTTTGGAATGAACCTTAAGTTCAGAGCACATTTTCCACCCCCAGTAACACTGCCCTAGTTTGGGATGCCTAAGTGGCCCCAGTGACCCTCCAGCTGCCCCGCCAGCGCGCCTCCCCTCCTTCCCAAGGCCTCGGCAAGTCCCTGCTTCACAGCGAGTGGGGAGCAGTGTGGTGGGTGTGGCGGCTCGGGACAGGTCTGGAATAGGACACACCTACTCCTGTGGAGCCACTACTATTATTATACAGCTTTAGAGGAAGACACAGGATCCATTCTCAGCCTGCTGATCGCCCGAGGGGTGAACTCAGGAAAATTAGTTAACCTCTGAGCCTGAGTGTTAGAGCTGTATTTGTTCAGGAACTTTAAACCACGAGAAAGGAACCAAGAATGCTCTTGTTTAAATTTTAAGGAGAATTATACGATCTAGTGACTAGCATTATGCAGAGTCCATGAAACTCTTTTTTTCTCTACTCTTTTGGGCTGTAAGAAAACAGGAATTCCTCTGAGAATGCAGAGTTGGAGCTAACCTATTTCAAGGACTGGGAGAGGTAGGAAAACAACTGAGATTTTGCCCTGGGTGCCTGGTCAGCACAATCTCTCTATTCTTTAGTGCTCCAATAACGAGATGGATGGTCCCCTGAGGTGGTAAGCCCCCCAGCACTGACAGAATTCAAGCAGAGGCTGGACAGCCGCTGTGAGGAGCGCTCTAGAATGGGTGTGAAACGGAGCAGGACCCTATGGTCCCTGCCCCCCCGTGTCCACTGCCTGCCTTTCGTCTGTGGAAACACTTTAGCCAAAGAATAAGTTTAATCAGAGAAATGAGAAAATGCAGAAACAACAGAAAAAAGTCAAAAGAGATCAAATCATAATAGTCAGTAAGCAAAGTCAAGGACCTTTAGTTCCTCCTCAAGGGCTATAGGTAATATTCTGAGCCCTGTCCTGTGAGCTGTCTTACAGATACTGAAACCCACCAGGTGGGAGAAGTTAACTACATTGATGACCAGACGTAGCCATGACATAAGCTGCCACAATTCTGAGAACTGGCCTCAAGGAAATGGGAACAAACCGACCCTGGAACTGAAGACTAGCTGTACTTAAAACAATCAAGGTGACGTTGGTCAGACCACCGCAGGACCATCTCAATATGATGGTTAGAGCTGACTGCGCTGCTGCTACATGTAGCCCCCTCCCTCGGCCTATAAAAACTCTTGCCCCCTGCCTGTCAGTGGTGTCGGGGGGAGCCGGCCTTTGGGCAGAAGTCCGCCCTCTCCCACACCCCCGTGCTGGCTGTCGGCCTCCAAACTAAAGCAAATGTCCCTCTCCACCAACCTGGCCTCTTTAATGGCTTTTGAGCGGCGAGCAGCCGGACCCCACTTTCGGTTACAGGTGTGACCATCCCGAAGCAGATGCTCCAGGGCACATGCCTATCCCTTTCCTATTTGATCCTATATTCTATTTATAGAGGAAATTAAACATATCAGCGGGTACAGATGAGCTCAGAGTAAGATCCTCCCAAGCTAGGATCAAGGGCACATGGATGGAATACGTGGTTAAAGAAATAAGATATGGTAACATGATGTGAATAGAGGTTAAAAGTACTGGCAAATATTAACACGGGAAAAAGATCGATTGGGCAGGGAAAGAAAGTGAGATTTGGAAACCGAACGGTTAAAAATAAGAAGAAAAATTATCTGCATGAGATGCACGCTGATGAGTGAAAAAAATGGAAACCTGAAGGGAAAAAATAAAAACTCTAAAAGAAGTTGGAAAATGTGAGATTTCTTGGCTTTAAAATTGGAGAAAATAAAGTGTTTACCCAGAGGGTCTATCTCCTCACAGTTTTAAAAGTTCTATTTCCCAAAGAGAAGGAAATTCCACTAGGTTCTAGCTGGTAATACCCAGCTCTACTGAGAATTAACACACAGCCAGTCCCCCAGGAGAAAGCGAGCAATCTGCCTCCCAAACCCAAGCCAAGGTTTCATGGACCATGACAGATGCTTCATGAGAGTCATGCACTGTTTGCGTTCCTTTTGTAACATTTTGTAATGTTCCCTCAAAACCTTTTTGAAAACAGCTTTACGGAGGAATAATTGATACATCAAATACTGCCCATATGTGATGTGTACAAGATGATGAGTTTGGACACATGTGACACCTGTGGTGGCATCCTTACCATCAAGGCAACAGATGCACCAACACCTTCCAGAGTTGCCTTGTGTCCCTGACAACCTTTCAGGAAGGTGATGAAGATCAAACAATTAAGCCTGAAGCCCTGGTGCCCCCTCTCAGTTAATGTGGGGAGAAGTGAGGCGAGCAAACATACCCTCTGTTTTTTCAAAAATACGTCATGAATCGTCACATTCACCTGGTGCATTCCTAAGTCTTGGTCTTGACACATTCTTCTGAACAACCTGCACTCCCGCTTCCATCCATGGTCATGATCCACGATCATGGAGCAGCTGCCGTGCTTCCGAGAAGCTCTCAAAGACCTGTCTGTGGAATGGCTAATGACCCGGTGGGCCTTCAGGATCTGCCAAAGGCTCCCCTGACTATTCCATCTAGGTCCCTCTTTGAATAATTGAAACAACTGAGCACATCTGCAGTATGTGATGAGACAGGAGCTAACCAGCTTGTAGGGTCTTTCTGGGAAGAAACGATGAGTATCTTGTCCAGAAACCCTTTCCCTTAACATTTGGAGAAATGGGCCCAGCTCAGAGTGCTGCTTTCTTTGAGGAGTGAGACCAATGGGTCAAAATACTCTAGAGAAGATGCCCAGGTTGGCTGGAGTCTGGAAAGAAAGCCACCTGAGAGACACCCGGAGCAGGTGGTCCGCCCGGAAGAGAGAAGATGAAGGGGAGCTGGAGGGCTGTCCTTACAGTTTTAACGGGCTTTGCGAGTCAGTGTGAGCAAGCCCGTCCTCATTTACTACAAGAGGGAGGATAATGTTGACAAGTGCGCATGACAGGGAAACCGATTTCAGCCCAACGATGCTAACTTCTGGTGATGAAAGCTATCCAACACTAACAAGGCTTCCCGGCCCCATTACTGAAAGTATGGAGGCTGAATTTGCTGGGGCGTCCAGGTGAACGCAGCGAGTGGTGATGCTGAACCTGGTGACCCTAAACTTCTTCCCCATTCAGAGAACCCCTCAAGTCCCAGTGGAGACCTCGCCCCCGCCCTCCCCCTCTCTGCTCTGGCTGGTGCTTACGTTTAACTGCGTCTCAGTGTAGGTGCTGAAGCCTGGATCTGGGAGCTCAAGCCTTAGTATGTCCCATCTGACAAGCTCCTGACTGCGACAGAGTCCCACATCAGAACCCACACTGCTTCCTTTCCAACATTCTGGAGAAATCTCATCTCCTGGCAGATTCAAGTCTCCGCTTGATTTTTAATCTCCTGTTCCATTCACGTCTTCTATTGGGCTCTACCCCCAATGACCCAGCATCTTGCCCAAATATCTGACCTCCTGCCTGGTCGCTGTGAATTTCAAGTCCTGATGTTGATGCTGATGGTGATGGGAAGTTTCCTGAAGGCACTGGTCCTTCCAGAGAAGCTGCTCCTTCTGTCAGCACAGGGTCACGATTGCCCCTGAGTTCTAATGACTGCATCTGGTACATACTTCCTCACCCTTTGCCAACTGATTTGATATCATTTCGTGAAGTCAAAGTTCTTGCTGTAATAATTTAAAAAGAAAATTTCTCTAGAGGGCCCCAAATAACTAGAAACAACTTGAAACATTTAGTAAAAGAAAAAAAAAAGATGTTTAGCTCCTATGATGTAACATAAATGTTAGGAAATAACTCCATATAAACAAAATGTCCTTTGTTTTCCCCTTGGTTGCATATGCCGTTCCTTCCTCATGATCTGGAACTCACAGTTCAGGGTAAAAATCTAGCAGGTGTAAAACAGAGCAGACATAGGGTTGCCAGTTTCAAACTACAAAAGTAATTAAAAGCCCTTAGGATTCAGTATTTGTGTCTCAACTGCTCTCCTCCTGGAAGCACTGGTCTTCCACCAAACTTCCTAAATTTAAGAGAGTAGAGATGGTGGTTTCCTCTTGAACCTGCAGTCTCTTCAAACGTCTAGTTCTGCTCTGGGTACCACACCCACCCCTAACACGCCCTAATTCATTCTTTTGCGAACAATCCCCATTCATCTAACTATTTTTTTTTTTTTTTTGCGGTACACAGGCCTCTCACTGTTGTGGCCTCTCCCGTTGCGGAGCACAGGCTCCGGACGCACAGGCTCAGCGACCATGGCTCACGGGCCCAGCCGCTCCGCGGCATGTGGGATCCTCCCGGACCGGGGCACGAACCCGTGTCCCCTGCATCGGCAGGCGGACTCTCAACCACTGCGCCACCAGGGAAGCCCCCATCTAACTTCTTAGTAGAGAACGTTTCTTTCATCCTCTGTGCCTTTCACACACAATGCTCTCCAGAAATCACTATGAGAACATCTGAGGATAAAAACAACATAGTTAAAAATGAGGATGCATCTAAATCAATATCTTAAGTGTCAGAGATGAACAGTAAAACTTTCAGCTGTGATTCGGATCGTGTTTCCAAATATCCACTTCAAGAGCATCTCTGACATCCAGAAATAGCTGAGTAATTTCTTTTCAATCATTTCCTGTGTCTTCATTTGGACATTTCAATTCAAGGAGCGTGTCCATGTGTCTTAAGCTCATCTTCCGGAGACAAATGAAATCAGTCATAGGGTTGCCAGGAAGAAATTCAAAGGAAGTGATCCATGAGGCTCTCCTTCCAAACTGATTTTCAGGGACACACACCAGCGCGCCCCAACTTCCTCCCGGGCTCTGTCACTCCCTGTCCTCCGCGTGGCCTGCCACTAAGAAACGATGCCCGATTTCCATACTCTTCCTGGCAGCCAACTTCCCTCCCTCGCTGCCCTCTCCGTTCTATTGTTTTGCCAGGCCTTTCTGCTGACTCATTCCTGATTTTGCTTGAGAACACAACATTTTCTTTTTCCTTGCTCTCTTTTCTGCCTCTTCTCACCGGCACATACTGCCTGTAGGATCAGCCTTGTGGAGAGGCAAGATAAAAATAAATAAAAATTCCTTACATCATGGAGACCTTTAGAATTTACAAACCACTTTTTTCTGTGTCCTTTGACTTGACCGTCACACCACCTGGTCCTGTGGCTGGAATATCAATAGCTCCTCCTCGATTCTCTTTTAAATTAAGAAACAACGGAGGCTCAGAGATGCAAACTGATTGGTCCAAGGTCACATACTGTCACAGGAACAGACGCGGGAGGTCAATGTCTTTTCACGTGTGGCTTGACCTTGTTCTCACTATAACACCCTGTCAAGAAAGCTTCTCCCACCCTCAATCACCTCCTCTTTACCAGCCGTAAAGGCTACCGATAGACCCATTTTCAAGAGAACAATATTAAGAAGGAAGTAACCGTGAGAAGATGAACGTCAGAGCCATAATTAGCTCTCCCACTGCACAAGACCAGCTATCAGCCAATGGAAGTCAAGGCCTCCGGGAACGGCACAGAATCCCAGTGGTCCCGGGGGCCAGAGTGAGACACGGAGAGCAAGGAGGACATGGAGGGGGTGACACGGGGGAAAGTCGCTCACTTTCAGCTACACAGGGCTGGGCTTCTGCACCAGCTCCTTTGCACAGCAGTTCACCGGCTTCTCCGTAGCCTCTCCTGAGCCCTGTCCCTTGTGACACTGAAGGCTAAGTGCACTGGACTCACTTCAAAGGACAGAAAAGGAAGACAGTGCGTGAACACCTGGTTCTCTCCTCTGGTAAACGGGCGTTGATGGATGGAGGACCCACTGGCCCTTAATCAGCACAATATAAAGACCAACAGCGGCACGTCCCTCCTTGATAAGAAGGTGCACTGGAAACACCTACGTGCTCCCGGGCCCCGGCTACGTCTGCACCAGGCCTCCAGCGAAGACCTGGGTGAGAAGTCCAGTCAGTTCCTCTCCTCCCCTCATTCCTTCCCCCTCTTCTGCTTTTTTTTGTCTTTACATCTCTGTATTTGTGTGTGTATCATAGGATGCTAAACAGCAGGTAGACTGATTTTTGGCAAGTCAGTCTCCCCCCACCAACGCTCACATCACAATTCCAGTCCCCGTTTTTCATCACCTGCTCACTGTCTCTGCGTGGATACTCTGCCCTGCTTATCCACATCTAAGGCGACTACCTTCTCCTCTCACCGCCTCCTGACTTCCTGTTCACGTGCAGCAGGAACCCTCCTGTGCTCACACGTAGGAGTGGCATTTGGACCCGGGTCTGACCTCTCACCAGACTGGTCGTTTGGGTACCTTTCTTTCGTTCAGTTTCTTTCCTCCGGATCCCCCTGGACCTGGTACAGGCCCCCGTCCCTAAGGAACTTTCTAAGATGTTGCCATCTGCCCAACACATCCTGATATAACACTTCCTTCACCTTCACTTGAACTTCAGCAAGTTCCCCCTGCCTCCCTCTCGAGTTCCCTTCTCAGAGACTCTCTGATGTGACATCGAAGCGACCTGGGCAGCGTGTTGGCGAGACCCCTCTCCCCCATCCCACAGCCATTAGCATCAGTCAGCTGGTGCCAGATGAGAAGCAAGGGCTGGGGCTTTGCTGCACATGGCCACAGAGCCACGGCTCCTCGAAGACAGGACCAGGGCACAGTGGTCCAGGAGAGAGTCTTAGCGCCACCTGGAACGGAGCATCGGGGACAAGTCGACGGGTCCCCAGGAGCGCATGCTCCCAGTCATGCCCGACTGAGGGTTTCCTACCGCTGCCAGCTGCCCTTCCAGATCAGAAACCCAGCGCCCTGCACCCAAGGCTGATGCAGCTACACACTGAGGGTTCTTAATCCACAGAGTCCCTTAAAACAAATCCTTCATGGGCATGATAGACAATAAATTGGGATACAAGTGACCTGAGAAGATTCTGGAATCCAACGGGTAGAAATCACTGAGAGCGACCTGTCGCCCAGCTGCCCCAGCAGACACACCGTCTGCACTGCCACGCTTTGTGTAACACTTCATACTCCCTGCAGCATGACTTCCTTGTAGTTTGTTCTCTCATGTTCGTGAACATTTTTGAAGGTTTTGTTCTCATCCACGTTACTATGTTTCCCATGCACGTCGTACTAGGTTTTGTGGGACGTCATGTCTGTGCTTCCCCCTTTCTCCTCCACCTCTGAGACAGCTCATGTTTCCCTTTCTTGAGTTTCTTGAGAACCCCCCATTCTCAGGCTCTCCTTTGCTTATTCTCAGAGGCCTTTCCTTTCACTTTTCAGCAGTAAAAGAGATCCTCAATGCCCCTGAGACAGGCAGCTCCTGGGTGACATGGACACTAATGGTAGGAAGAGGCTAGCTTTCCTGCTCTGATTCCAGCTTGTTTTCTGTCCCCTTGGCTGCCTCCTTCTGGAAGAATCAACCCGGGTGAGCAAAGGGCTGGGACTTGTACCACAGCCCTGGGAGTGATTTCAGAGGCTCCAGTGGGTCTGGTTTGACTGGACACCATACACGCACAATGAGGGGTAATCAGGTACCACCAGGGTCCTGCCTATGTGTCCAGAATAGCGAAATCTGGCATCTGTGATTATCATCATAACCAGCCTCTCTGATGTCTTCTTGATCTGGAATTACCAAATATAATGCCATTGTTACTTTATAATGTGCCACCCAAACAGGCACAGAGAAAGTGGAGTGATCAGTAATTATGTTGGGAAAACAGGCACAAATTGTTTGTCTGGAACCACCCGTTCCCGACAAACCAAGATATATGGTTTCCCTCGTTATTGCTGCTATGTGAGCGATCCTACCACAGCCAGAATAAGAACTTATTTTCTCAGTTTAACTAGGGGCAGGCACATGTAAAAAGAAATTCAACAAAGACCTGGTAAACGAGTCTAAAAACAGACACACTAAGCACGGGGTGGGGTACTGTGTTGAGCACGTCTCCAAGAAGGACTCACAAAGCACGAGGCTGTGGAGGCACCATCTTCGCGCAGGTCAGCTCCTCACACCACATGGCACCTGCCTCTTTCCCAAGCCTCGAGGCAGACGTCCCATGCCAGAGTTGGACGGCGCCGTTTGCTGGCAGGTGTTACGTGTCCAGCTTGAGGTGAGTGGAGAGGGCATTGGGGCTGAGAGGGGTCGTGGCTGGTAGCTGAACAGTGAACACAGGGCAGGAGGAGAAAACCTGGGGACAAGAGGCTGGAAGGACCATCTTTCTTCAAGTCAGAAGAGGTAACTTAAAGGTTTAGAAAGCGCATACTGAAGCAAATGTAGAAAAAGCCCTGTAATCAACTGGTTACATACGTAGGGTTATACCAACCTCGGAGGGGCTTAATACATACTATGAACATTATAGACACATATTATAGACACATTCTCAGCAGTCTCCCAAATCATGTCATAGTTTCTAGGATATAACATCCCAGGTTAGGAGAAAAAGTAGATGGAATCAATTAAAAAAAAAAATTCAGGTCCAGAGTTGACTATCCTTGAGACAAAAAGAACTCTTGAAAATGAGGAGGGGGGCAGGGGACGAGGGAGTAGCTGGGGTGGTGTTTCAATTTTCATTCATCTATGAATGTCCCTAGAAATCTCAGTCTTAAAAGATTTTAAAATGTAGGGCATCCTAAAGAAAATCATAGGTGATCTTAAAATGGCATTTAGTTGATTTAACATGAGTTGTTTGTCTTCGGGGATGGGGGGGAATCCACTGAAATGATACAGGAAAGTACTGTCTGCAGGTGAGGACAAAACTGTGCCATGAGGTCAGGGACCTCAGTACACAGAAATGGAGAAGGGTGTTCTCTCTGATCGCTGATGGGACAAGAATAATTGCTTGGAGAGGAGGTTCCGTGGGCAGCATCAAAAGAAGAAAAACTCATTCAGAGTTAGTGCATCCTTGAAACTATCCTTGTAATTCAGAGGGAAGAACTGCAGCCTGCTTGCGTCATTACCATCATCCGGCACCTCCCCTCCTAACTGGCAATTCTGTGTGTAGTGAAATTTTGTGTTCTGCACAAGATGGCTCTAAATATATCCTCTGGTTTGACAATTCCAAAGATGTGTGAGGAATCACGGGATGTTCTGCCTTTGATACGAGTTTTAAACCAGGGTTAGAAGCAAAGGAGGTGGCATTTTAATGTACGGCATTCAGATGCTGCACGGTTATGATGAGACCGACATCAAAAAGTGATCAGTCGATACTGACTATACATTTGCCATATGCTCAAGGTCCTCTAATGAGCATTTAAGGAAGAATCCTTCCTTATTTGGACTGGGTTGCTGAGTTCTGTATTGCTGTTCCCTGAACTAAAAATACTGAAGCTAACTAGCTTGCACGGCTCTTCAGGACTCGCCAGATGGCAACTTAAGGCTGTTCTCAGAGCTCAGTGCTGTAGCAGAGCTTTTCAAAGTGTGGTCCACAGACCACCTACTTTTGTCAGAATCATCTAGTGTGCTTGCTAAAAATGCAGATTCCTGGGTCCACCCCGTATTTGCTGCATCCGAATCTTTGGGGCTTTGAATCTGCCTTTTGACAAAACCAACCAAATACTTTAACAAGTGTTTCCGGGCAAGGACACCAACGTTTGAGAACCTCTGTCCAAGGCATTTGGTTTGCAAACCTGGCACCACGTAGTGTTACTGGGGACCTTTTAAACAGTACTGATACTCAACCCCAGCACCAGAGAACCTGATTTACTACATTACTGTCAGGTGACACTAATGTGCAAGCAGGTCCACGTGACCCGTTCCTCCAAGTACACCTCTGGATGTTACTGTACATCCACACATCTACACCCAAACACGCACCGACAGAGGACTGAGCCCTGGTCCTCATGGGCTCCCTGCTGTCAAGCTCATCACTGAAGGTTCTCAGGGCTCTTTCAAGAGTTTCCTCTGCCCGCAGTGCTATAAGCTGCTGACTCCCCTCACCAACCTCAAATCCGAATCTTCCCTCTCAGCCAGTGTGGCTCAGGACTTCCACCTGCGTATTCACACGTCACTGGTGGCAGGTGAGGTACTGAGCAAACATTCTTTCCATCACCCCAGGTCTCCGTTTTCCTTTATAATCAAAGGGTAAAGGCAGCACCTCAAACCTGGATTTCATTGAAATTATTGCACAGGGCAAAGCAGGGATAGGTGACAGCATTAGGCTGAGGCTGATCTGCAGATACTAGTAAACAGGTGGTGGGTGATATATTTTGGATCATGAACACGGAGTCAAATGCCCTGGCAATGAGAAACACTGAGGCGATGATGGACAGCACTGACCAGGGACAGCCTCTCGGCTGCATGCAAACACATAGCTGTGCAAACACACATTCTCTAGCCTCGGTTTCCTCATCTATGAAATGGGGATGACAACCATACTTAATCACGTGACTGAAGTTAAAACGAAATAGTATATCTGAAGCATTTTTAGGGACAGGGTTGTGCTGGGTTCTCAGGACACCAGGTCAGCATGGAAATCGCCCCCATCGGGGAGTCTGAGGCCAAGCTTCAGCCTTGCCTTTAAGTGATAGCATGGCTCTGAGCACATCATAAACTCTGGGTTTTGGTTTCCACGTCGGCAAACTGTAGAGGTTCTGTAAAAATATTATGAGAACCAGACTAGCCTGATGGCTAGAGCTCCTTTCTGTATTACGATTTTCTAAAGGAATCAGTGGTGTAACAATATAAAGGGGAGAACTGTGCATGAGAAGGAAACACTGTGAGTCCACAGGAAGGACAGAGAATTCAGGTTCCTGCAAGGAGGCTGGTCTCCCACAGACCTCGGTCCGAATATCTGCATTCAGCCCCTCAAGGAAGCCTTTTCTCATTCCTAAGAATCTCTGGAGTGCCCTCAGGGAGGGGAAAGGGCACCCCACCCTGCGAAAGCCCACTGGGGCCGAATGAACAGTGCTGGCCTTTGATCTGCAAGAAAAGTGACTGTGCTATTTCCCACGGGATATAGTTCCAGAACGATCCAGGCTGGAAACTTCTAGCAGCTTTCCTACAGCCACATGGGGGAAAGAGCCGGAGAGTGCAGCCAACTCACGTCACCTGAGTCCTGAAGGTCCCATGGCCGCCTCTCCCCCGGTCAGTGCGTCCTTCCCTCCCCTTCCTGACTTGAGCCACGTGGGGCCAAGTTTTCTTTCTCATGGAAAAAACAGCATGACCTGTGCCGATTATCTGAAGAGACTGTGTCCTCCTCCTTTTCAGGCACCTAAACTTTCTCTGTTTCCCCAAACTGTCTTCCACTAGCCTGGACTCCAGGGCTCCTCTTCAGCCTCCTGACCGAGGACAATCACTGTTTCCTGAGAGCAGCCTGTGGGGTGAACCTTCCCTTTTTTATACACTAATAAATACTCCAGAAGCCAAAACCCTTCATGTTTATTCCTTTACTTCTCTGCTGATAACACTGGCAGGTGGTGTGGGGTGGTGAAGGCCGCTGCTACCCACACAGACGGTCAGGGATAAAATAGAGCCCGAAGCCTGGTTTCAGTGTTGGTCAGCAGGTTTTACCTCAGAGGACCCACCCTTACTGACCACCTGATACAACACAACTCCACAGTCAGATTGTATGAGCCTGAAGGCTCCTTGCTATTCATCGGATGGAGATGGTAGTAGGATGGGAATACCAGACCCCACAATTCCAGGGTCCTTGGCCACATTGGCAATAACTACGAACAATACATTGTGTGTATCCCCAAGAAAATGCCTGTTTCCCGCGTGGGGTGGAGTGAGGTCCATGTGGGAGTAAAGACCTTGCCTCCCATCCCTCTGTCCTCACAGCTGGGTTTGTTCTCTGCTCCAAATACAAAGTGCTGGGTCCTCCCAGGCGGGGTCAGTGGGCACTTCGCATCATGGGCTAAGTCAGTGAGTCTCCTTCAAAACCAGACCAAACACGTTCTATCAGAGATACATCAACATGCAGTGGACACATAACGTGTATTTGATGTTGGTGGTGATGCTGTGACATCAGCAGATACTCGGAGACACTTCTGAAGACCATTCCATGACCTCCAACTTGCAGCTGGGTTTTCTTCTTGGCTAAAAGTTATAGATTTTTAACTTGATGAAATAATATTCTTCAGAAGATAAGATTAGGGAATTTATGTGTTTGCTTCCTTCTAACGAGATGGGATCTTTAATCTAGTGTCCATTCCAGAGTGTTTTCTGTTGCTATGGTTACCTCAGGTGAACTACTGCTCCTCAGGTAGGTGGAGATTGACTTTTATCTGTTTGAGCTTATTTTCTCCTCCTGTTTGAATTTACTCTGTTTACTTAGTTGAAGGAGCTCTAGATCAAAGAAAGCTCTTATGTTTGGAGGGAGTGGCTCTGGTGCCCTCCTTGAGAATCACTCACGCCCAAGGTCACAAACAAGCAGATAGTCTCCATCCCCATCATGCTGTCTCCTTCCCTCCCAAACCCTCAACCCTGTATGCTGGCATTTTCAGACTCCTTCTAAGGATGTTGGACCCCACCCTCTTTCAATTCAAAAATAAAGGGAGACTTTGGGACTTTCCTAAGCTCACAATTTCAGACAGTCGTGAGCTGCTTATAGCAGACAATATTCAATTTTGTAAAGGCACTCAGAGCATTAGAGTCACTTGTTAGGAAGACAGATTCCTAAGTCTCGCCCTAGACCAGCCCACTGAGAGTCTCTACGGGGTGGAGCAGAAGATCAGCCTCTTCACGAACAACCTGGGAAGCTTTTGATGCTCATAAACATTTAGAGCCACAGGTTGATGGGAGACCAAGTCCAGCGGAGTATCTGGGAGCTTTGTTCAGAAAGTCTTGGTAAAAACCTGAGGACTCCAGACAGAGCTACTCCTGGTGATGGGACAGCTGGTCGACCCGGGAAATGTGTGAGGCTCCCCAGAGCTCAGGGACCAGTGGGCTTGCCACTGCGGTGACTGGGCCCGAGAAAGCCAAATCTAGGGCCTCTGGGTGGGGCTGTACCTAAAGCATCCCAGGAAGCTGGCAGCCTACTTCTCTCCTTAAAAATCTCCTTGGGAAGAAGATTTTCTTAGAACTGGAGGGGAAACACTATGCTTAAGTGAATTAAGCCAGACAGCATATGATTCCTTTATATGAGGCAGTTAGAATAGGCAGGGTCATGGAGACTGAAAGCAGAACAGAAGTTACCAGGCTCTGGAGGAGGGGGAGTGGGAGTTATTATTTAATGGGAAAGGTAGTGGTAATGGGCACACAACACTGTGAGTGTGCTTAATGCCCCTGAATTGTACACATACGAATGGTTAAAATGATAAATATTATGTTATATATGCTTACCACAATGATAAAAAACTGTAGAGAAAATGGATTATAATATTGTAAAATCATTATGTAATCAATAATAGTCATTTTAGAAAGAAATATGAATACAATCCTTGATAAACCATAAATTTAAGAAAAAAAGAGATTTTATTACTTGCAGAGTAGTTACATGAGGTATGATTTGTTGAGCTCTGAAGTTTTTTTGTTTTATTTTATTTTTTTTATCTTGCCCACTTTTCTCATTTTACAGGTGAGGAAACTATTTGGCTCTGGTCTCTGGTTCCAGAAATCTACTAATGCGTGAGCAACTAGTCCTCCTGATGTCTAGCTACTGTGCCCCACTACAAACTCTCCTGTATAGTAAACTGAAAGTCCCCGAGGAAATGCATACTTTAAACTCTGCCCAGTGGGGACTTCCCTGGTGGCGCAGTGGTTAAGAATCCACCTGCCAATGCAGGGGACATGGGTTTGATCCCTGGTCTGGGAAGATCCCACATGCCGCGGAGCAACTAAGCCCGTGCGCCACAACTACTGAGCCTGTGCTCTAGAGCCTGTGAGCCACAACTACTGAAGCCCACGCGCCTAGAGCCTGTGCTCTGCAACAAAGAGAAGCCACTGCAACAAGAAACCCATGCACCACAACGAAGAGTAGCCCCCGCTGGCCACAACTAGAGAAAGCCCACGCGCAGCAACGAAGACCCAATGCAGCCCCCCCGCAAAAAAAAAAAAACCACATTAAACTCTGCTCAGTGATCTCCTGTCCGCGTGGGGCCTCCAGCTGACGGCAGCACTCGACACAGACCCCACTGCATGAACCCTGCACCCTCGGGCACTACCTGTGTTTGCCCAGGTGACCTCAAAACAGAGGGAGTGAATTATTACCTTCACAATACAGATGAGAATCCTGGGTCCCAAGGCGTTTGACTTGCAAAAGTTTGCACATGGAGATGGGGACGGGGAGACAACAGCGTTGGACACCCTTCACCCATTCTGCGACTTTTGGTCCAGGGCAAGTCCCCAGTAAAGGTCTCACAGAAATGACTTACAGTCTGCAAGGCCCTCTCCTTCCGTGTTCCCTCTGCTTTGTTAGCTAATAAAAGTGCTCCAGATGGTTGATAATGATACCTCAGGATACTTCAATTAAATGAAACATTAACATTTTATGTTCGCTCCCCGGAGAATGTAACTCGAAGTTTCTACTGATTGCTTTGCTGCTGACATTAACTAAAGTACACACAATAAAGGGACCCCCAAATAGTTCAGAATAACATGTGTTTCAAGGGAAGGTAGGACAACTTTGTCAGAGAAAAGAAAACAGAGCTATAAAACCCAACAAAACATTCAAAACAAGGCACAGTCATCTGTCTGGAGTGCAAGTGTGTTTCACTCCCACCCGAGTTCTGCCTGGAACAAAGCCCCATCACGCTGGATGGAGGAGAAGGTGCACAGACTCCACACCACCGTCCTCCCCTTGCCCTTCAAACGTCATAGGCTGATACCGGTATTCGCTGGTTAAGACTCAGACTCCAACTCTTCCCCTAATTAAACCACTCAAAAAACACGACCATTCTAAACAAACAGAAGAAAGCCAGTTAAAGAAGCTGAATGGCACGAGCCAACCCTATGTCCTTCTGTTTATTTGAGGAAAGAAGGGAGAAGAATGAGTGAAGGGAGTGAAGACCAGGAGTCCACATGGATGCACTGGATCAGCAAGGGGGACCAGCAGACAGGAGAGATGGTAGGAAGAGAGACAAGAGAGAAGAGGAGGAGAGCAGTGAGGATGCAGAGTGAGGGATGGGCGGGGCGGGATGGAGAGTGGGGGATGGGCGGGGTCGGATGGAGAGGGGGATGGGTGGGGTGGGATGCAGAGTGGGGGATGGGCGGGATGGGATGCAGAGGGGGATGGGTGGGGTGGGATGCAGAGTGGGGGATGGTCGGGTGGGATACAGAGTGAGGAATAGGCAGGGTGGGATGGAGAGTGGGGGGGTGGGCGGGGTGGGATGCAGAGTGGGGGGTGGATGCAGAGTGGGGGATGGGCGGGATGGATGCAGAGTGGGGGATGGGCTGGGTGGGATGGAGAGGGAGGCAGAGAAGGTGTCTGCAGCTGGAGAGCGGCTTGGAAGAGTTTACATCAGAAAGAAGAATGTGAAAAGAACAGAAATGGTTTCCGGCCAAGTCCACTGTACCTGGGGCTTGGATTCGGGGGTGACTGGCCCCTTGTTCCTTTCCCTCCGCTAATGGACATCCTGCGGCCTCAGCCTGTGTCTGATAGTCTAAATTAAGGTAGAAAGTTTGGGGGAGGGGCTTCTCAGTATTCACAATTTTGGGAATAACAGGTTTTTATGATCAATTAGAAGCTTAATTTGATAGGAATAACACAAAGCAATGAGTCGGGAATATAGGGTTCCAGCCAGTTTCACCATGGTTAGTCCTGTGGCCTTAAATAAGCATCTGATCATGAGAGCCACCTGCTTCGTCTGTCAAATGAAGTTCACAACAACTGCAATCCTTCCGTCCATATCCAGCTCCCAAGCTCATAAGAGAAGAGATGTGATGTGGGTGTGTGTGAAAAGCAACATCAGTCATCTGAGCTAACATGTCTTCTATTAAGAAGATTCTACTTACCTAACCACGGTGCGGGGAGAACCACTCAGCGTAACAACACTCACAGGAAGTATGAGTCAGAAGTCAGGAAGTAACAGAGTTTGGGCCCCCACAGCTATCATTAGCCCTCTGCACAGCTGACTGCCTGAAACCATCTATAATGTAATAACACAAATTCATCTCAGGCAAGGGACCAAACAGGCTGCAGCACCATATATGAGTTTAACTGGCAGCCAGCTTGCGTTTAAAATACTATGTAGATTCAGTGTTTGAAAGAACTGAAGAAAAGATGATTAGGCATCATTTTCTTACAAAGGTGAGAGGTTAGGAGTTGGAAACTACAATCCAGTGAGGAAAAAGCTCAATGGCCCTATAAGCTGCTGGGATTTAAACTAAGAAAGGTCATGTCAGATGGTGAGCAAGAGTGAACTCTAGGAAAAAATTTCCAGAGAATGGCAAATGGAAGCACACACACCACACAACATCACACATGTGCAAATGACATAAAAAAACAGAAACTGGAACTGATTACTTGGGTTTCAACATAAAACTTGATGTAACACTAATGCAAGATCTTAACAACAAAGATCAAATGTTGCCTATAGAAGCAATATGCCATTGCAGAACTCAAAGAAGAGATTTTCCGTTACATAGGAGACGTTTGCTGCAAGACATGACAAATTCATTGTCAGAAGTTGGTACCTCTGAGACAGGCTGGGATCTGGAATCCTGTGCTGTGATGCTGCAATGCTTGCACCTGGATACACCTCTCCCCAAGCAATAAAATGCAAAGAAACTATATGGGACTAAAAATACATACATGCATGCGCGGTTGGGGCAAATTCTGGACAAAAGATACAAGGAGACCAAAAAAACCAACTGCCACTTCTGAACAGCTCCTAGCAAAAGCAGGGGGTAGGGAGCAAAAGCAGTGTACTGTGCATGCCCCCTGCACTCAACGCCACCAGAGGGGTGGGCAAGACACCTAAGCCACCCCTCTGGCCCGACCCCCAGACACACCCCTACCCTCACCCTGTATAAGGAACGAGCTCGCCCCCCCCTCAGGGAGCGGCAGGCTGGGGAACCGGCTGTTTGTTCTCCCTCCCCCTGCTGCAGCTGTGCCTGAATTTCCTGTCTGGCCCCTGGTCAGTTTCTGTTGATTAAGGAGGCTGAGAACCCTGCTCCGTATCAGCTCCACGTGGGAGGAGGTTTGACTTTAGTCCCTTCCCCACGTCCTCCTCCACGAGGCCATCCTTTCTCTGCACCCCACATAACATCAGGCATATGATCACCTCAGAGTTGTTATTCATTTCCTTCTCCTCACCTGAACTGCCTTCCCATCTAAATTTTGGGGTTGGAGAAATTCTCCTCTTTGCCAAGACTCAGTTTCAAGTTTGTTAGGTGAAGCCCTTTGGAATCACACCAACCTACACAGCTTTCTGCCGCCTCTAAAGCAAGCAGTTTGTATCGGCAGCCCTCATTTCACACTCAGTTAACAGAAATCTCATCTCCTCAGTTGGAGCATGTGCCAGTCGAAGCTGGGATGGACAGGGCTTGTTTTCTCTTCCTGGGGGCAGAGACTGTCTACTAGTTCACTAGTCAATATCCAGCATCTCACACACCACCCACAGCACGGCTAGTGCTCAGCAGATGTCTATCAAGGAAAGGAATACATGCATGAACAGGTGGTCTTGAGTTCTGTACGGCTGTATCTGATGGGGAAGACAAAGGTCAAGATAGATGCTTTTGTTTTCCAAAGAGAATACAGAAAGCAGTAATAATTTCTTAGAAGAATGCCAGGGTGAAAAGGAACCAATGGATCTATTGAAAGTAAAGACTGAGGGACTCCCCTGGTGGTCCAGTGGGTAAGACTCTGTGCTCCCAATGCAGGGGTCCCGGGTTCGATCCCTGGTCGGGGAACAGATCCTGCATGCTGCAACTAAGAGTCCGCATGTCACAACTAAAAGATCCCACATGCCACAACTAAGACCCAGCACAGCCAAAGTAAGTAAGTAAGTAAACAAATAAATAGAAATCACTGTTCATTTAAAAAAAAGAAAAATGGGGAAAAAATCATACTGGCAACAATTTTAAAAAAAAAGAAAGTAAAGCTTGATCCTAGAGTGGTAACAGTAACTTCCAATACGTTCCATGAAGATCTTATGAGATGGACCATCGAGATCAAGTAGGAACGACTTGGGAAGACAGTAAGACTGGCACAGAGGCACGGGCACACGTGTCAGTAAGACGAGGAGGTGTGTTCCGTGCTGACTGTGAACAGATCACTGTGCCGTGCGCTGAAGTGTGTGTGAACATGCGTGGGTACACATGTGCATGCCTGTGAATGTGTGTAGTGAGTGCTGTAGAAATACTAGAAGATGTACCAAAGGCACTTGAGAACACAGGAGAACATATTCTATCAGAAGGACAGGAGAGAAAACAAACACACCTATACAAAAAAACGAGAGCCCTGACTTCAGATCAAACCCAGCGTGGCTACAAAGTAAATCCCTCAGTGAACGGACCTGTCAGCCTGCATCCTAGATGTGATGCCTCCCTTGAGGAAACACTCTGTGCAAAACGTGTAAGAGAAACCAACTGGCAGGGAAAGTCACGCAGGGGTGGTGTGGTTACATGGACAGTTCAAAGAATCAAGATGGCACTGGGTTCCTGCCATGTGCTAGATTAAGCGGACAGAGAACACACTCCCATTAAATACATAAACATAGATACACATCATAAAGCTTTCTGAAAATACATAAAGCTTGAAATAAGGGAAATTTCTAGATGCCAGAAATGAAGACAAAATTTGTGGTGAGAATACAGAATTCCAGCGTAGGCCTGGGCAGCTGACGGGGGTGGGACGTGTCAGGCATGAATATAGGCTTGGGGTTGGGGTCTGAGGTTTTAATGCCCCCATGGGGACACGATGCCTTGGGCCTTGATGTGGCCTTGAGCTGAACCTATGGACCCCTTAATAAAGCCAGTGCCCACACATGGATTAACCTTCTATGAAAATGGGACTAGAAAATTCTAGCCACCAGGCCTGAAAAGGGAAATACAGTTTTCTGTCAAGCCAGGGCTCTGGCTGGGATGGGGTGGGGGATTAAGGGTTTCCCTTGATAATTTGAAACCATAAGTCACTGTCCTGAGCATGGATGGGGTCTATATTTGTACCATCTGGTTGTCAGGGAATCTCTCGGGAGAAATTAACATAAAAACAGTCCAAGAAAATTAAAACTCCTGTAACACCAGCAAAGCTTTATACGGTTCCCTTGACAATGAAGGCCACATCGTCCTATCACTCTCACAGAAGAAGAGCTCCCAATACAAAAGTATAAATCATAAAAAATAAACCACCCTGAAGGGGAGCAGAGGAAAGGAAAGAATGTTTACTCTCCACCTACAGAGTTCTGAAAGAGCCACCAGGACTTCTAGATATTACAAAACATACACCCCCCGAAATGAAAAAACTTAATGGACTCGTTATGCAACAGATTAAACATAACTGAAATGAAATTAATGAACTGGAATACAGATTAAAACAAAGTGGGCACAATATAGCACAGAGAGATGAGCTAGAAATAAACATTAAAAGGTACATAAGATAAAATAAGAAAGTCCCATACACATAGAAGACATTCTAAGAGGTAAGAATACAAGAAAGGTATTTTCTATGAATATGGTTAAGAATTTGTTCAGACTTAAAAACATCATTCCTCAAAGCAAATAAGTACAACCAGTCAGGAGCAGGGTAAACAAAAATAAATCCCCCCACACATAAATCATGGTGAAAATGCAAGATGTGCATCCAAGCAATCAGGGCAAAAAGACAGATTTCCTGCATAACAGCACATGTTGGATTGTATCCAGAATTAATACCACTAACATAGAGGCTGAAGAAAATGTATTATTGTTTTTAAAGATGGAAGAAAAAAGCAATTTAAATTTTTAGCTGAACAACTATCTATGTGACGGCCAGACAAACAACTGCGGTAGTTTATCAGCCACAGACATTCACCGAGGTGACATGGGAGGAGCCTGAACCAGGAAGAGGTCAATGCCGCTGTCCACGGTGAGCAAAGAAGGGACTAAATATACAGGTCAAGCAAAAGAGGCTGTGGAAATAATCACTGATGATTACTCTGGCGCCTGGAGGAGGGTTAAACAAGGTGCATTGAACACGAGACAGCAATAACGTGAAGTGGGTGCAGGGGTGACAGGAGAGAAGCAGCAACAAAGAAGGCTGTCAATCCTAAAAAATGCAATACAGGGAAATGAGGAAGACAAAGAAAAAGCATGGTGTGTAGAAAAAACAAAATATGATTTTAGGAATCGTCAACATTTATCAGTAGTATAGTAACTGAGCTGGTGAACAGTCTTAGAGCCCTATTTGAATAGTCAGTCAGAAATTCATCATTGTTATGAAACTTGGTCATGTAGCAGACCTACAAAGTCTCATGTGTACTCCTAAAATGCATCTCAAGCAGAATACACTCTGTGTTGCAGTAAATTAGGAGCCGATTACAAAAAGCTAAGGGTAAAAAAAGGCATATGTTTGGAAGCTAAATAATATATGAGTAGAAAATTATAACATAAAATATGAACTATTTAGAACAGAATGGCAATAAAACAATCCATATCAAGATTTGTGATGCCTCTAAAATAATAGAGGGAAATTCATACCTATTCTCTCATAAAAAGAGAGAAGACTGAAATTTAGTGCTAAGATTTCATCTCAAAAAATTTTTAAGTAAATGCAAAGACAGTGCAAAGAAGGAAAGAGTACAGTAAGAGTGGAAATTAATGGGAGGGAAAACAAAGATGAAAAGAGAAAATAAAAACCTCTGAAAATAATACGAATATGCAAAATTATGTCAAAATCAACTAGGATCAAAAAAGAAAAGGGATGAACAATATTAGTACTGAAACACAAGGCATAACTACATTAGAAAAATGTCAGATGAAAAGATATGAAGAACTTTATTATAATAATTTTGAAAACTTAAATGTAATTGATGATTTTCTAAACAAATATTAGAATTGACTCAGGAAAAATATACCTGAATAGAACTGCAACCATTAAAGGAACTGAAATACTAGTTGAAAAGGAATTAGTGGGGCTTCCCTGGTGGCGCAGTGGTTGAGAGTCCGCCTGCCGATGCAGGGGACACGGGTTCGTGCCCCGGTCCGGGAGGATCCCACATGCCGCGGAGCGGCTGGGCCCGTGAGCCATGGCCGCTAAGCCTGCACGTCCGGAGCCTGTGCTCCACAACGGGAGAGGCCATGGAAGTGAGGGGCCCGCGTACCGCAAAAAAAAAAAAAAAAAAAGGCAGAGATTGTCAAATTGAAAACAAACAAACAAAAAAAACAAAAGCAAAAAAAAAGACCTAACTATATGTTATCTACAAGAAACACACTTTAAATGTAAAGATACAGAAGAGTTAAATGTAAAGGATGGCAAAAGTCACATGATGCAAATGCTAATTGAAAGAAAGCTGCATTGGCTATATTAATATATTAATATCAAGCAAAATAGACTGCAGAACAAGGAATATTAACAAAGATAAGGGAATACTACCAGGAGGGATGTTTCGTAATGATGAAAGGGTCAGCTCATCAAGAAGACATAAAAATCCTAAATCTTATTACGTATCCTAATAAGAGTGCATCGATACTAATTAAGCCAAACCCGACAGACTTGAAAAGAGAACTAGACAAACCTAAACACAGTTAGAGATTTCAATCCTCCTCACTCTAATTGGCTGAAAAGGTAGACTGAACACATCAGAAATTAAATAGAAGCCTTGAACCATGATACCAACTAACTGAACCTAATTGGCATATTTTAAACAGGCCACGAACAGCATCAGATCACATCTTTTCAAACAGCCCAGGTACAGCCACCAAGAGAGACCATCTTTGTTGAATCTGAGCGTTCTGGATGTGGGTATCTATCAATAATGCTGTCTGTGCTTTTCTGTACCTTTGAAATATTTCATGATTATACAACAACAAACCAAATGTTTTATTACCTTCAAAAAAGTACAAGCTTTGAAAATGAATAGACCCGGGTCTGTGACTTGGTTTCCCGAACGAACAGCCGAGCACCTGAATGTTGCACTGACTTTCTCTTACCTTGCTTCCCTCATCTCGAAAAGGGGATACCTTGTATGGGCTACCATGTAGGTTTCTTGTGAAGATTAAATTAGATCATGTCCATAAAGTTTTAACATGGTGCCTGGCACACACTAAGCACTTCAAAGCACTAATTATTATTATTTTATGAAACTGTCTTTGGGACAGGATAAGAAAATTAACCAAAAGGGAATATGATTCACAAAAGTTCACATTTCCCCCAAAAGAGGTGGCAGATTGGAGTAGGTCGTGAGTGGCAGGACAGCTTTAGTTGAGTCGAGAGCTCATCCATGACAGTTTTGCAAAGAAAATGGTTCACCCTGTAGAGGAAAGCAGGATGGAAATGATGTCACAGTGAGGGACGGGAGGGAGCATTGCTGAGACCAGGGTCAATCCTATTACTCTGGATGGATGTGCCCTGATGAAGGAAGTGCTGGGATCTAGTAGAGGTCCCCGCTCGAGGGGAGAGAACGGCTGGAAGTGAAGGCAACGACTCTCGCCCCACCGCTGCGAGTGCTCACTTAACCATGGAGCGCCTCCCTCCCCACCCCTCCCTCCCTCCCTGTCTCCTTCCCCTTTTCTTTCAGAAATAGACTTACTTTAGTTTTTACAGCAGTTACAGGTTCACAGCAAAACTGAGTGGAAGGCATAGATATTCCCCACATACCACCTGCCTCTGCACACGCACAGCTACCGTTTATCAGCACCCCTCCCCATCACTGGTGCATCTGTTACGATGGATGAACCTACACTGACACGTTATAATCACCCAGAGACTGTAGTTTACATTAGGACTCACTCACACATTCTACGCATTTGGACAGATTTATAATGACTTGTATCCACCATTACAGGATCATGAAGGGTGGTGTCACTGCCCTGAAAATCCTCTGTGCTCTGCCTGTTCATCCCTCCCTCCCCTCTGCCCCGGGCAACCACTGATCCTTTTACTGCCTCCATTGTTTTGCCTTTTTCAGAGTGTCAGACAATTGGAATCATACAGCATGTAGACTTTTCAGACTAGCTTCTTTCGCTTAAATTCATTTAAGGTTCCTCCGTGTCTTCTCATGGCTTAATATAGCTCATTTCTTTTTAAGGTTCAATATCATTCCATTGTCTGGATGTACCCACATTCTCTTCATATATAAAGCGAGGATAGTATCTTTAACCCTCTCAACTTCATGTGAGTATTTTGTGAAATAAAAGAGGTAAACGATATGGATATGAGAGTACTTCATAACTTCCAAACAGAATGACAGTCCTTAGAGAGACTTGCCATCTGTGCACACCGTGGGGCCTTCACTGCCCCTGTTTTTACAGCGCAGAGCGTGCAGACAGCTGAGTTCTCTACAAGGCATCACTGTGCTCTCTCACTGACTTCAGCTGCACCTATTTGCAAGTTTGCATCCAACAGCGAAGACATCAGCAGCAAAGTGAACCCTGGGCGCATTGCCGGTGCTTTTGTCATGACCTGCAGGATAAGGTGCAGCTACGCCCGGCCCTGCCTCCCAGGAGCCCAAGCCACTGCCGGGGGTTCTCCTCTAAAGGAGAATGGTTGCCAGGGCATCTACACCATGGACTCCTCTATTCCAGGGTCCACGGTGATACTAATCATTAGCACCAAGGCGGTGGATTCATGGTGAGGTGACTGAAGATTGATGTGCCAAACGGCACTTGATACAATTAAGACGAACAGGGACACGCAGCACTGTAAAAAGAAAGACTATGGAATTCTCCGAGCATCCGTGTCCCTGAGAGATGCACATGGACTGTGCCAGCCTATTCTTAGTTACAGCACGGAGTCGAGTTCCAGCACGTAAAAAAGGAACTGACCTGTTGTCAGGTTCCTTCCCTGAGTGACAAAGAGGGATCTGGCAAGGCTTTACTGGAATTGTGTTCGATTGTTTCCAGGGGATAATGGCAGCCTTTTGTCTGTCAGAGCTGCTATAATCTATTTATAATGCTGTTAATTTCATGCACCAGTGTTTCACTCTTGGAATCAGTGACACCAAAAATGCACTGTCTTAACTCGGGTGGCCAGTCGGAAACTAACTGGGTGATGATTTGGGTGTTTGTGTCACCGTGTCCAGGATCTGTGCCGTGGCTGAAAAGGGTGTGAATGAATACCATCAGCTGAAAAAAATGTTTGCTCTGCATAGTTTACATCTAGAAGTTCAATGTTAGCCTGTTTCAATCAGTACATTTCTTTTTTTTTAATCTCATAAAGAGGTTTTCACCTTATGAAGTGCTGACTAAGCTATGTTTCTTGGTATAAAATTCAGAACTTAAAATTTAGGGCTTCCCTGGTGGCGCAGTGGTTAAGAGTCCGCCTGCTGATTCAGGGGATACAGGTTCGTGCCCCGGTCTCGAAGATCCCACATGCCGTGGAGCAGCTGGGCCCGTGAGCCATGGCCGCTGAGCCTGTGTGTCTGGACCCTGTGCTCTGCAACGGGAGAGACCACAACAGTGAGAGGCCCACGTACTGCAAAAAAAAAAAAAAAATTTAAGTGTACTTGTGAAATTGCCTAGTAAACAGATAATGTTAGCCTGTAATTTGGTCCTGATTTGGGTAAACAAACATCTCACGGTTTTAGTAGAAGTCTGAACAGAAGACAATGACCAATTCCATTGTTTTTCCTTCACTATGGGTTATGGGTTGAATTGTGTCCTCCCAAAAAAAATGTGTGTCAAAGTCCTAACCCCCAGCACCTCAGAATGTGACTTCATTTGGAGACAAGAGCTTTACAGAAGTAATCGAGCTAAAGTGAGGTCATTAAGGAGGCACCTGAAACAGTATGAGTGGTGTCCTTGTGAAAAGGACAGGGACCTGGGACATCGCGAAAAGGTCATGTAGAGGAAGGCAGAGATGAGGGTGATGCTTCCAGAGGCCAAAGATGCCCAACCGACCACCAGAACTAGGGAGAGGCCGGGGTCAGACTCTCCTTCACAGTCCTCTGCAGGAACCACCCCTGCCGACCCCCTGACCGCCTTGGACGTCCAGCCTCCAGAGCTGTGGGACAGTCAGTTTCTGCTGTTTGGACCACCCGGTCTGTGGCACTTGGTCACAGCAGCCCTGGCAAACGAATGCGCCGTCCAGGTGGCAGCTCATCACTGGCGAGCCGTGCGGCAGCTGCAGTCACACGCCAATGCACCTCCTCCTCTCTCACCTCTCAGGTCACACGAGCTTTCAACGCCTTCAGCAGGCCCGGCTGTCCTGCTTCATGGCCTTTACACATACTCTTCCCGCCACTCTGAAGTAGGAAGAAGCTCTCGGCTGCCTCTTCACTACTTTTAGAATTTAATAGTAGTGAGCAGTTCATTGGGTCATCACCTTCTAGAGACATCAGCCAACTCTTAGCTAAGAACATCACAAATACTTTATTCATAGCTTTTTTCTACCTCACACTTTTAGTTAACCTAAAATAAAACAGATGGACCAATAGAAATAATGTCTTGTGCTTTCAAAAATCTGAAGAAATGGATTTTATCTTAAGTAAAGTCGGATGCTATTAGTTTCCTAAAGTTGTTCAGATTGGCCTCACTTGTCTAACTGTGAAGGTTCACCGGTCGGCACTCTTAGGTTCTTTCTACAAAACTGCAAATTCCTAAGTGTGGATGCCGTTTCTCCAATGTTCTCCACTTGGGCCTTTGTCTCCTCAACTCTTCCTTCAAGGGGCACATCGATATGCATTTTCCTTCTAGAAGTTTCTCCCATATTAATCTACACCATGCCAGGCTCTCTCCTGCTTTCCTCAACCGCTTCATAGACAGTGGCTATAAAGACACCATGAACATCCTTCAAGGGGCTTCCCCGGTGGCGCAGTGGTTAAGAATCCGCCTGCCAATGCAGGAGACACGGGTTCAAGCCCTGGTCCGGGAAGATCCCATATGCCGCGGAGCAACTAAGCCCGTGCGCCACAACTACTGAGCCTGCGCTCTAGAGCCCGTGAGACACAACTACTGAAGCCCGCGAGCCTAGAGCCTGTACTCCGCAACAAGAGAAGCCACTGCAATGAGAAGCCCGTGCACTGCAATGAAGAGTAGCCCCTGCTCGCTGCAACTAGAGAAAGCCCACGCACAGCAACAAAGACCCAACACAGCCAAAAATAAATTAAAAAAAAAAAAAGAACATCCTTTGAGGTTTTCTCAAGAGTGGTGCTTGCATATCGTTAAAATCGCCAGTCGCAATGCAGCCAGGAGCTGACGAGGCTCCATGCCACCGGCTGGAATGCAAATTCTCTGCATGCAGAATTAAGCCCTTCTCCTTCTCCTCTCCTCAGAGCACCCAGCTCAGCACTCAGTAAGTAGGAGACCCGCAGGCATTTTTCACTGACAGCATGAAGAAAAAATGGAACAGTTTTACTCCAATGGTTTTTGCAATTTGGGTCAAATGCCCTTCTCTTTTTCATGACTAAAATGAATACCTGATCCTGGGAAAAGTCCTGCCTCATTCTAAATGGGAGATAAGGGTTTTTATGTACAAAGAAAAATGCTCCAAAGTGCAAACTCCACTCGGATGTCAGAACATATTACGCATAATAAGGTAAAGAGAAGTGCAGCGCAGCCTCCTTTGCAAATAAAGCCCACTCTCCTCTCTTCTGCCTTCCCTCCTCCTCTGCTGAAGGGACTGAGAGAATACGAGAGCTTTTTTACTTAGCAAATGAGTGGTACAGTTACCCAGCTCTTCTGCACTATTATGGAAAGTGCCACCTGGGAGAGATGTCTTTTAGCTCACTATAACAGTGGAAAAAATATATCTTTAGCCAGCCCCACAGCCATTATGATTCACTTTTGTAAAAATCATATATAGTTGATAACCCTAGAATGAATGGCCGCTAATAAATGATCTAATTCACTCTCTTTACAGGTGAATCAGGGTGGGAGGGTTGCAGTAATTTCTCAAAGTCAAACTAGACAGTAGCAGCATGGAGGGGACAACCGGTTTTGGGTCCAGGACTCTGTTCCTATAGCACAGTTGGGTTCAGGAGTGCCAGGTAGGAAGCAAAACAGAAGGGCAGGGTGGAGTGTAGGAGAAGGAAAAAAGAGACAGCAGGGGCAGGACAGCAACAGTGAGAGAAAGCAGGCTGGGGAGAGTGAGGGAGCGGGCAGGGGCGAGAGAGCCGGGAGCAGAATGAAGTCAGCCAACACCCTGCGCTCACATTTAGGATGTTGTTATAACACCCTAAATCACACGGCTGTTTTAGAATTCATCAACATCAAGTAAAACTTGAACATCCATACCGCAAGGAATCAGTTACACAGCTGGGGGTTAAAACACACAAAGCTCACCAAAGTACAAATGCTACTCCCTTACCAGCGCACCCTGCCCAGGACTGGGTCTGGAGCCCAGTCTGGGTAATCCACGGGGGTTTGGGTCTCTATTCATGCTGCCTTCCAGAGCCTGGGGAGAGATCTGATGTCCAGGCAGGGTCTTGATCTGGTCTAGGTCAGACGTAGAATCCCAGTCTGACACCGACTGTTGACAGTTTCCTGTATGTTCAGTACTGTGGTAGGTGCTACGGCGGAGGGCAGAGGGGGTAGCAAAGACGATACTTTCTATTCCTTTCTGATACTTCAGGTTGGGGATCAGATGTGCATATTAAGGAAGTCAAACAAAATGCAAGAGGGGGAGTGTTTACATGTCAATGAATCAGAGGCAGCAGACACTCTAGGGATTCCGTGTCATGAACAGCACGGACCAGAGAAGACCGGGGGTGAGAAGAACAATCATTGCTACCTAAGGGGAAAGTAACTAACTTCTATTCCTTCATTCCTTCATTCAGTATTCACTTAGCTTACACTGTGGGGCAAGATACCAAGGATGCAACAATGAAGAAGATATATTGCCTACCTTCAAGCCTGAGTCTAGCAAGGGATACAGACAGTCATATGCACAGAGTAATCAGTCATGCAGTCCTGGAAACAGCATTAGCAGGCGGGCATATTACAGAATGGCTGAGCTGTGGTGGAGTGATTTTACAACATGAAAATTTCCATCCGTAATCCCCTGAGCTGTCCTTCCCGATGCTTGATTTTGCATCCAAAAGGACCACCTAGACCAGGGAACCCAAGGGAGTAATGTGACCCCTGGAGTCATCCTTTGGTTAAAATAAGAATCAGAGTCTGCTGCCTTGGAAAGTTGGGGGGGGGTCTGTCATCACTCCTGTGTCTCCTCCCAGGTGCCAGACCAAGGGGCACATGTTCTTGCTGCCAGCCCCTTGGTTCTCCTGCCTGCATGGAGGCTGCACACATATCATACAATTAGGATGTTATTAGCTACTAAACTGTTCTCAACACAATTCTAGCATAGGATATAGCTGTGAACAATGCAGCCTAACCCACCAGCTCAATGACTGTATGGAGACTTGGGTCCATGATTAAAGGGCAGGGGGGTTTGCTTTTCCCCTGTTGGAGGCTCCCAGCCCCCCAGTACCTAGAACGAAGCTGCACACGCTGACGGAGCTCGGGTTCTGGTGGACTGATTCCTCAGATGCAGCCAGGAGCATCCCTCCACTCCAGAGCTGGCGTGAAGACTGGGGCCCAGAGGCAAAAGGCCATTCTTCTGCGCTAGGGGGTCCATTTTTTTTGTTCTCCATTTAGACACATATCAGTGGCCACCAGGGTCCAAGAAGGGATATGTGACTTTTTTTTAATGATCATGCCCTCAGACTCTGAACAAATAGCCTGCTAGAGCTGAAGATCACCCATCCAACCTCTAAATGAGATCAGTTCAAAATGCTAACAGCACGGTGAATGAGCACAATCTAATTTTTAAAGTATTTTAAGATCTCATGTATTTCTTTCCTCAAGGATTCATAGAAAAGAAAGTACACCCTGTGGTCTCAGGAAGGTAGCTTTCACACACCAAGCATTAGTAACAAGGCAACCACCTCATTATTCAGTCAAGATCTGTGCTAATCTACCAAGGAGACCAGAACCGAGCAGGACGGGAGCTGCTCATGGGACGCTGACAGCGCCTGTACCACACTCACGCCTGGAGCAGACACAGCCACAGGCAGACGGACAGGGATCAACCTGCAGTGTCTGTAACACCTGTCAGGCGCCCCGCAGTCATCGCCCTGCTGACAGAGCATCACGCCATCAGCGAAGAGGACCTAGAAAGCTAACTGCCTCTGCGGCGCCCTCCCCCGTGGCTCTTTTCCAGTCTCACTTCTCCCCAACCTGCTTTCTGCTGGAGCCTGCAGAACATCCATAAGGATGAGAGAGATGCCTTTCTTCTCTTATTTCAGCACCCGCCCCGCCGGTCAGCTTGTCAAAGGGGTCAATGACCCGGCATCTCCCAGCCCCCGGAGAGTGAATGGTTTCCCCTCCTCTTGCTCATTTCGTGAAGCTGGGTTTAGGGTAGTTTGTGGGGTAAAGATTGGCTGGCGAGGCAGTCTTGTGCGTCACTGGACCTGTGTTTCTTTTCTTTTTAACTTTTTATTTTATATTGGAGTCGAGTTGATTAACAGAGTTGTGTTTGTTTCAGGTGTTCAGCAAAGTGATTCAGTTAGACATATACGTGTATCTATTCTCCTTCAAATTCTTTTCCCATTTAGGTTATTACAGAGTATTGAGCAGAGTTCCCTGTGCTGTACAGTAGGTCCTTGTTGGTTATCCTTTTAAAATACAGCCGTGTGTACACATCAGTCCCAGGACTCCCGAACTATCCCTTCTCCCCACTGGTAACTGGTAACTTCTCCCCCCTGGTAACCGTAAGTTTGTTCTCTAAGTCTGTGAGTCTGTTTCTGCTTCGTAAATAAGTTCATTTGTATCATTTCTTTTTAGAGTCCACATAGAAGCAATATCACACGATATTTCTGTTTCTCTGTCTGACTTATTTCACTCAATATGACAATCTCTAGGTCCATCCATGTTGCTGCAAATGGCATTATTTCATTCTTTTTAATGGCTGAGTAATATTCCATTGTATACATGTACCACATCTTCTTTATCCATTCATCTGTCGATGGACATTTAGGTTGCTTCCATGTCTTGGCTGTTGTAAGCAGCACTGCAATGAACATAGGGGTGCATGTATCCTTTTGGACCATGTTTTTCTCCAGATATATGCCCAGGAGTGGGATTGCAGGATCATATGGTAGCTCTATTTTTAGTTTTTTAAGGAACCTGATACATGCACACCTATGTTCACAGCAGCACTATTCACAATAGCCAAGACACGGAAACATCCTAAATGTCCATCAACAGATGAATGGATAAAGAAGATGTGGTATACATACAATGGAATATTGCTCAGCCATAAAAAATGAAATGGTGGCTGTGTTTTTAAAGATGGAGAGCTCACATACCATTCAGTGTGCTCCATCTGGAATACGATGCCCTGAGGCCACATATTCCTTGCCCGTCCCTCCTGCCCGTCCCTCCAAGGAGCAGCACTGATGCCACGTTGGGGTCTGGGCACTGGCTTCCTTCTGCCTCAGGGGCCTCAGATCACCCGGCCCATGCCCACGTCCTCTGTCTCTGCTCCACATGACCTCCTCAGAAGGCCCACCCTGTCCGTCCCCTCTCCGGAGCCCCACTTCTGCCCCTTTTACCTTACTTCATTTTCCTTTAGAGCACTGGTCCCCACCTGACATCTTATAAACATAGCTATTAATGGGGCACCTCTTCCCATAGGATGTAAGACTCATGGGAACAGGGACTTGATCTGTTTTGTTCACGGCTGTATTCCCAGTGCCTAAAAGAGTGCCTGGTACATATTCTGGGCTTCATCAATGGTACCTGAATAAATGAATGGGTGCTGACCAGGATCAGGAGTAAAGCAAACGCACTAGCGGATTATTTTGCGCCGTGTTATCTTTGGTAACGTTGTACATCATTCTTTTTTTTTTTTTTTTTAACTGCTTCTTCCATTCTCCGCCTCCTCCTCTCCAAGTCAAAGCAACAGTGTTTCCAAGCAGAATGGAATGAACATGTTTCTCGGGTCTCTACGCCATCTCTGCTGCATCTCTGCCTTCTGGTGGGGAGCACAGACTGTGTCGTCTGCCCTGTGGAGGCTGTTGACTGGGGCTCCCCTGATCCAAAGATGGTGCAATAGTAGCGGATCCTGTTCTCAGGTCTGTGGGTCAGTCTGCAGGTGGGACTTCGGGGCCACACAGCCAGGCCCCTCAGGAGAACGGGGAGCCAACATCAGTCCATCTCTGCCAGAATCCCAGTCTTTCTTGGCACACAGCTGCCACCATCTGCAATCTTGTCAGGACCTTCCCACACCAGCAAACAGCAACAATGTGGAGTCAGGGCGCCATGTTTTCACTGGACTCCTTCAGACCCACTCTGTGACTCAGAACACCAAGGGCTGCTCTCACCTTCCTTGCACCTAGGATTCCATCCTCAGGCTCACACCTTTTGGAATCTCTTCACCGCAGGATGGCCTTTTTCCCCCCTAAAGAAGCCCAGCCGGGGTCTGCAGCTGGTGATGGATGTGGTCTGCAGCTGTGACCTCCTCCACGGGATCGGGGCCAGAGGCTGTTTATATTTAGAAATGCTGTTGAAACAGCAAAGCCCGTAATCCTGGCAGTTTTGCTCCCAGCATGCAGCAGGGGAGACAGTGTGACTTGCACACTCCTGCTGCTGCTGCGTGCCCTCTGTTCCCTGCCTTCTTCCAGGCTTTTCATTACCTCCACCCTCTTCCCAAAAAAGGGCCCCTGAGGAGTGATGACACCAGTCATCCTCTGATCGCTATCATTATCGCCGCCATAACTGCCTCTGACGTTGGCAACACTGTAATAGCAGAGTTGTCACCACCGTTCTTGTTCATGCTGTCTTTGTCATCATCCTCACCATCACCACCACTGCCACAACTGTCACAGTGTCATCAGCTGCCACCATTACGGCTATACCCATGATCCCACTCTAAGTCTTAACCTTCATCTCCAGCAATACCTCCTGTCTGGCAAGTTAAGAACTCATCCTGGGCATAAGTGATGGTGAATTAGCATCAGAGGGAGACTGTGGCCGCCCTTCCAGGCTCTGCTCGTTGCCTCTACTCTCCTTCCCCACTGGTCTTTCTGGTACTGGGATCTTTGCACCTCTGGGCTATCACATCAATGCCAATAAACGCCAAGATGCTCGGTGGAAGGCACAACGAAGCACATTTTAATTCTGCTTCCTCATCTAAGCTCACTTCCCTCCCTGCCGTATCCCAGGGCCCAGCACATTCCTTGTGCCCATTTCCTGGGTCACCACGCCCATCACTGTTGTCTAATGAGTGACACTGATATGGTTATCTTCCTCCTTGTGGGGACCGTCATGATGGCCTGGAACATGACAGGTAGTCAATAAATGCTTATTAACAGAATGGATTTTTTGGTTTGAGTGAAAAAAATAGCGTCTGCCTCATTAGTAAATACAGGCATATTTGCCAAACTTGGCTTTTCCATTTCAAATGAAAGCATATCATGGAATACGCTCTTTGCTCACCATAAATGTGAATGCTGTGATACCAGTAGGTTCTAAAAAGACACTAGAAAATGATGTTCAAGCTTGCATGGGATGTGAAAACAGAGACAAAAAAAGCTTTGGAAAATGACAACGGTGTAACTTTTTATCCATAAAAATAAAATCAAACCTGGAATTCCCAGGCTCGCACTTTCGGGAAGCTGCTTAGTGCAGGACCATTTGTTTCGTGTTGGATTTGTTACCTCTCTACCCTTGTGCTTTCTCGGGAGAGGAATGGTTAGAGGGACCCCACTGCCCAATAGGGACCGTTTTGCCAAGCGATCGACAGTCCCAGCTATCACTGCAGGACCGTCTGCGTTGCTTTGCACGTCTTATTTCCCTAAGCCCATGATACCTGAGAGCTAAAAAGGCTGTGTTTTGCCCAGATGTGGGGGAGAGGGAGCTGAAGGAAACATGACCCTCCCCCATCCTCTCTCCCCCCCACCACGCCCCCGCCGCCCCCGAACCCATGGCCATGAAACCAGAAACCTCAGTTATATAAGAAGACACAACGACTAATCAGGACGAGATTTACATGCAGAAAGAAACCCCACCTATTTGTTCACTAATTTACTCAATTACTGTCATCATTAATTTGGGTATTTAACAAGAGGAATCAAGGATGACTAAGCTGTTAGGAGTCTGGGGACTTGTTCAGCAAAGACGAAGGATGTAAGACAGCTGCCTTCACATGCTGGAAGGTCATCAAGTGACAATGGAGAAGAAGTTGTATCCAGTGTTTCTCTGAAACTGGACTATCTAATGGGAGCACCTGATCACATGTGGCTAAAGGAGGTTAATTACAGTCAAATAAAATCATGAATAGAGCCCTCAGTCACACCAGCCACACTTCACATGCTCCACGGCCACGTGTGGGCAGTGGCTACCGTCTTGGACAGCGCGGATATAGAGCATTTCCATCAATGGGGAAAGTCCCACTGGCCACTGCTGCGTCAAAGGTGGGGCAAGTTTCAGCAGGCGGGAAATTGTACAAAGTAGACTTAATCCAGCCTATAGAAGACCTTGGCAAAAATCACAGCTGTCCAGTCTGGGGAGAGGGTATCTACAAGGAAAGAACTAAGTCATGAGAGAGAAGGAAGCTCCCGTCCAGAGAAGTTATTCCGCTGGAAAGTAACCTGACAACAGCCCTTCAGTCTCAAAATCCTATGATTCTGTGAACCACAGATTCTGTTCCATCAGCACAAGAAGTTCACATTCATGTTGAGAAAAAGGTAAAGGAAGGGAGAGGTGGAAGGGCACCTGCTTAACAGGCACCAGTAGATGATCCTAATCCAAGTAGAGGAGATTCTGGGACTAATCAAAATTCTTCAGTGATATTCCAAACAGGAACCAAAGCTGACACCTCCGCCCCAGCCAACCCCCAGCAGTCAATGAGCATAAAATAAAAATTAAACAAAAATAACCAATACACCCAGGAACAAGTGCCATCAGGTGACAGCTAAAAGGAAAGATCTGAGTAAACCGATGCATGTGGGCAGAGGTTTTCACCAGATCCAGCTTCCGTTTTCCCCTGATAAATGGCTTTGTGAGACCAGACTAATCCATCACAGTTTAACAAGCCTCTTGCTCCTTAATGGAGAAAACGTTTGTCCACTAAGCTTCCAAGTAACTGAGCGTGTGTCAGGGTCCCCAGGACAATAAATGAGGGGTGATTACCAGCTGTAGACACAAAGATGAAGTCCATATGATTATTTTAAAGAATTACAATTTGATTTAATTTATAAAACCACTTTTTAGGAATACATACATCACTAATTCCGTGAGGCCCATGGCTATTTCGTTTCAACAGAAATGTTAGCTCTTTTATTTAGCTCAAGGTTATTAAAAATTCCTGAGTCTAAGGTAGACAATTAAGTGTAACCTGTTGGGATGAGGTCCTAGAATAAGTCACAAGCTAATAAAAAGGCAAGAAGAGTCTCAGTAATGAGAAACCTAGGGTGACAATTATTCTCACTGTAATAGTGAGGAAAAAAGTTAATTTGAGGGCAGTTGAGACCTCAGGTGTATATTACATTCTGAAGGAAGACACACTAAAGTGACATCACCTGCCCCTCAGAGGAATCATGAAGGAATCTAGCTGAACCAGTCTCTGTCCTGTGATTAGGGATGAAAATATTCACAGGAACTCCACTGCCAGCAGCTTTTAGAGAAGAGCCATTTTTTATTTTATTAATTTATTTTTTAAATTAATTTATTTTTTTTTTGTGGTACACGGGCCTCTGACTGTTGTGGCCTCTCCCGTTGCAGAGCACAGGCTCCGGACGCACAGGCTCAGCGGCCATGGCTCACGGGCCCAGCCACTCTGCGGCATGTGGGATCTTCCCAGACTGGGGCACAAACCTGCGTCCCCTGCATTGGCAGGTGGACTCTCAACCACTGCGCCACCAGGGAAGCCCTAGAGAAGAGCTATTTTTTAATTTTATTTTTAAAAAACTTTATGGCAGTATAGTTGATTTACTATGTTGTATTAATTTCTGCTGTACAGCAAAGTGATTCAGTTATACATATGTATATTCTTTTTCATATGCTTTTCCATTACGGTTTATCCCAGGATAGTGAATATATTTCCCTGTGCTTTACAGTAGGACCGCTTTGTCTATCCATCCTATATACGATAGATTGCATCTGCGAATCCCAAACTCCCAGTCCATCCCTCCCCCACCCCCCTCCCCCTTGGCAACAATAAGTCTGTTCTCTAGGTCTGTGAGCCTGTTTCTGTTTCATAGACATGTTTGTGTCATATTTTAGATTCCACATGTAAGTGATATCATATGGCATTTGTCTTTAGAGAAGAACCAATTTAACCAGTGAAAGATGCCTCCCTCCTTGGTGGGAGCCTTCTGGGGACACCAGTGACCAGGGGCGGGTGAAGAGAAGCAGCACCTCCGAGCTCGATGAGGGCACGTCTCTCCTCCAACGGTGTTTAAAGATTGAAGCAGAAGCAGAGCTGACAGGGCTCTGGCTCTGGGCTTCCCTGGCCTGAGATCTGCCTGCAGCTGCTCTGCATTATCATCTGGGGAGCAGATGGGACTGGGGAGAAAATTACTGACCGAAGCCTTGTCCCTAGTGCACACACATCACACCAATGAGGGCTGCCCAGGCCGGCAGCTGTGCACCTGCGATCCTGCCTCCTTGCATTCTGCTTCAGGCCTCTGGCCAGTTCCCAGCACGGGGTACTGAAGCAGATGGGCTTGTGTATATGCAAGCGGCCACCTCTGTCGGCTGCTGAGACGGGGCACACAAAGCAGTGAAGTGGGAGAGACAGTGATGGATGGAAAAGATGGCCCGGGGCAGGAAGATGGGCCCCTGCCCGACTTCACCACGCTGACCGCCCCCGGCACGTGGGACCAGGCAGCTCCAGGCCTGCAGATGGCACGCTCCTCTTCTGTGAGGTGGGAGGCTGGTGGGACCGCCCTGGAAAGGTCCACATCAGCTCCATGGCTCTATGACGCTCTTTTGGCTGAGGGGATGGGACGCTGGGGATGCAGACATAAAACCAGCCCCCTCCGCATGGCCGCGCATCACCTCCCAGCTGGGCTGTAGGCACAGGTATGCTCTTCTGCATGGAGGAGGGCAGGGATTAGAGCCAGGTACCCGTGCAGGTGCATGGGGGGTGGGGGTCGGGAGGGAGATGTAGCACTGGCCTCGGCAGGTGGTAACGAGAATCCAAACGGGCAGCAGCAGTGGAAATGGAGGGAGAGGAACAGGGGTCCAAGTCCGTGGGGCCAGTCATGCAATTCAGTTCGATTCAGGTATGACGCGGCCACACGATAACCCTAGCCAGACAGGACGGTATAAGCCGATGGCCTGTGACTTACAGGGAGAGGCCATCTGGACGCGGCAGAACTGACGTCAGGATGGGACGTGGGCTCCCAGGGTCAGTTGTGATGCCCCGATGATAAACACAAGAATTACCACCCTGGTTGTCAGAGTCAAACCCTCAACCATCGTGCTGCCTTCTGTGGTGGAATACAGGCCATGATTTAGCAAGGACTCATAGGACCATCCGTTTCCCATCTTTCCCTTTCTTGAGCTGTGGCACTGGTTCATTCATCTGTCCATTTATTCAACTAATACTTGCAGATCATTCATTATCTGCCAGGTGCAAAGGGAACCAGGCCACCTTTCACGTCCAGGGGGACTCGCAGCTCAGGGACGGGGAGACAGGTGTGTTTAACAGTTTACCGAGTTCCATGTGATGCCGGGGCATCTGTGGAAGCGTCCATAAAGAAGTTAAATTTCTGAATACAAGAGGTCCCAGCTGGACAAGGTCGAGAAGGAGATCCAGAAGCAGGAAATAGCACGTGCAGCCAATGGGAGTTCATTTACCTGCAAGTAAGAAAATCCCTGCGGGCAGTGGCTCAGACAACCAGGAGTTAACTTCTCTGGCTTAAGGAGTCCAGAGGACAGTGGTCGGCGGCATCAGATGGACGGAGCCATCCAGGGCCTGGGCTCTGCATCTGCTCTGACCTCTTCCCATGGGCTTTGGTCCTGGCTTATCCTCAGGCCTGACATCTCAGCTTCCCTGAAGGCGGGGACTCCCGGTCGAGAGGGAGTCTGTCTCTCCTTCAAGAGAGCCGAGCTTTCTCAGGGGTCCTCCCGCCAACATCTCCCTTGGTCTGTTAGGCCACACGGTGGCTGGGTCCCTGTCACTTCCCTGTCCTCCCACTCAGCGGCCACGTGGTTCTCTCTCCAAGAAGGCAGCACAAAGGATCAACCCGAACACGTCAGTCTGGCCACAACCCGCCTTCTTGCCAACATGAGCTCCACAGACTCGCCCTCACGCGCTGGCTGCTCCGGTGGACGGTGAGGATAAATCTCACTGCCCACGATCACCAGGCACATCCCCCCCTGAGCATGTGCTCGTGGGGTTCTCCCATCTGGAGTGCCTCTCCCCCTCTCGTTTCTTCACTTGACCACTGAAGTCGGACCGCTGCTGCAGCCCCCGTGCCCCCCTCAGTTCCCCGCAGAATGCCCTGGAGTCACTGCTCAGAGACGTGGTCGTCTCTCCCTGCTCAGCCTGGTCTTGGCCCCCCGTGGGTTCCTCTTTGCACTCTCATCGGACACTCAACAGGCAGAGACCCCACCCCATGCAGAGGGTACAGCCACTAAAGCCCTGTTGGATTTTCAACATTGAAATTAAGGACACGGTCACCACATCTTCTACGGCTCAACTTGGTGTCACGTGCTTCACCAAAACAGCCAATAAGTTCTTCCAGCAAAAACAGCGCAGGTAATAATATTCCAAAGAAGCCTTAGATTTTCTCCATATTTGGACATCAAAAGGTACTCTCCTCTTTAAAGGTACTCTGGAAAGGTTACATGCTGTTTGTTGCCATTTATATGACACTCTAGAAAAGGTCAAACCATAGGGACAGAAAACAGGTCACTAGTTGCCAGGGGCCGGGGTGGAGGAGGGCCTGAAGGCAAAGGGGCAGCATGAGGGGGTTTTCCAGGGGGATGGAGCCGTTTAGGATCCTGATTTGCGGTGATGGTTACACAAGTCTACACAGGTTTTGAAACTCATAGAACTGTACACCCCCCCAAAAGATATAAACATTAAAAAATGAGGAAGAAAAAATTCAATTTTTCGTCATGTTATATATAAACTGAAATCCAGGGAGATACTTCAGATGGGTCAAGAAGCATCGTAACCAGAGTCCACCAAAGGCAGCAGTTCTGTGTGCATTCTGAGTTGAATAATTACAGAGATCAGCCACGAAGTGTTCTTAAATATTTATGACATTAAAAGCCTCCTCAGTATGAGAGGCTTTAAAAGATATTTCAGCAAAACACCTCTTGTACACGCGCAGCTTAACAAAAGTGCATTTGAGTCAGGGAATTGGAATCATGGGAGCTGACACTGTTCGTTGCCACGATGGGCTTCCTGGGCATTGCAGTCCATCCTCACCTGTGCTCACAGCCCAGGAGGCTTGAGTGGTCACGAGCCACCACATGGAGGTGGGGCTGGGGTCTTTCATTTGCGAACTGAAGACCAGTGGGGGATCCATTATGGGACTGCCAGCATGCAAGGCCATCTTTGAGGATCTTCAAGTCCAGTGGGGGTGGAGACCAATCAGCCCACGACTGGAAAACTGTAAAGTGCTCTGAACCCTGTGGTCTGTACAGGGGGCACTGGTGCCCTCTTGCACACTCTTCCTACGGGAGGGATTTGCAGGAGCTCTGGGGTGACAGAGGTGGGGGTGGCAGTGTTCCTGGCAGAGAGAACTGCAGGGGTGAAGGCGAAGGCCAGAGGGAGGTCTGGTCACGCAGGGGCTGAAACAGGTCTGGACGTCACAGATGGAGACGTGTCAAAGCCAAAAGGACCCCTTCCTGAAAGCGATACCGAGGATGTGGGCAGGAAGATGTGAGGGGAAACCAAGGGATGGAAACTGGGGACTGGGATAATCTGACTGGCGCATTGGAGGTCACCCTGAAGGCAGGTTGGAGAACAGGTTAAATCTGTGGGCTCTGGGGAGGGAGGCCTAAGGCAAAGAGGCCCTTTGGGAGGCGAACGTAGTTCTTAGGCAACAAATGAAGGTGGGCTTCCCGGGGCAGCAGCACTGGGGGAAGATGCAAGTGGGCATATTCAAAGGCAAGGGCGCAGTGACGATGCCAGGTGGTGGAGGGGGAGGACGCAGGCGCAAGGCCTATGCCCAGGGCCCTGGAACTAGGGGCTGGTGGTGCTTATCCCAACGCACTAACATGCGGGACACAGAAAGTGAGGCCAATTTGGGGTGTAGTTGATGAGTTCACTCTGCACATGAGGGGTCTGAGGTCTCTAGGGGCCCCCAGGAGACAGCAGAATATACGACCTGGAGGCCGGTGAGAGACCAGGACCAGAACGTGGTTGGGAGTCACTGTTGTATAGAAAAGCACGTCTCAAACTTCAATGCACATACGAGTCTCATCCAGATCTACTTAAAGTGCAGGTTCTGATCCATTAAGCGTTTTTTGTTTGTTTTATTTATTTTATTATTATTATTCTTTTTTACCTTTTGGCCATACCCTGTAGCATGTGGGATCTTAGTGCCCCGACCAGGGATTGAACCCACGCCCTCTGCATTGTAAGAGCGTAGTCTTAACTACTGGACCACCAGGGAAGTCCCTGGTTCATGAAGGTTTGAGCAGGGGCCTGAGACTCAGGATTTCTAACAAGCTTCCTGGTGACACTTTTGCTGCCAGTTAGTGGACCACATTTTGGGGGGTGGCAACAGCCTGCACAGTAATTGCAGTTTTAGATAAAGTTGCCCAGGGCGAGTATGTCGCATGAGAAGGAAGACCAACCTAGGCCAAGACTCAGAGGAAAACCAGTTAAGTCTGTGCACTGGGTGAACCCTAACTGGGCAGGCAGAGGAGGAGCACCAACGGAGCCTCTGGGGATTCGGGACCAGGGAGGTCAACGCAGGAAGGACTGGTGAGTAATCTCTGGTTCTGTCAAGAGTACCAGCCAGGGGAGGCTGGAGGAGGGTTGTGTTTTGGACTGAATGTTTGTATCCCCGACATATTCATATACCGAAGTCCTAACCCCAATGTGACTGTATTTAGAGATGGGCCTATAAGGATGTAATTAAGGTTAAATGAGGTCACAAGGGTGGCCCCTGATTTGACAGAACTGGTGCTCTCATAAGAAAAGGCACCAGAGAGTCTGCACACACACACACCCAGGAAAGGCCCGTGAGGGCACAGCAAGACGGACGCCACCTACAAGCCAGGAAGAGGGCCCTCACCAGAAATCGAATCTGCTGGCACCCTGACCTTCCAGCCTCCAAAACTGTGAGAAAATGAACTTCTGTTGTTTGATGCACCCAGTCTGTGGTGTTTTGTCCCAGCAGCCACCTTTTGGGTGCCAGGAAATGGGTGCTGCTGTAGCCAATCCCTAACAACGTGGAGACAGCTTTGGAACTCGGTGATGCACAGGGGCTAGAGGAGTTCTGAGGTGCCTGCCAGGAGAAGCCTGGGTTGCAGAGAAGGCACTGTTGGTAGAAGCGTGGACTGAAAGGCCGTTCTGATGAGGTCTCAGATGCTACTGGAAAACAGGAAGAAAAGCAACTCCTGTTGTAAAGTGGCAAATAATTTTGGCTGCACTGTGTTCCAGTCTTCTGTGGAAGACAGAGCTCGTGAGCCATGAAATTGGACATTCAGCTGAGGAGGTTTCTAAGCAGAATGTCGACAGTGCAGCCTGGATCCTCCTGGTGCTCTTAGCAAAATGTGAAAGGAGCAAGATGAACTGAAGAAGGAATGGCTGAGAAAAAAGGAACCAGAACTGAAAGATCTGGAAAGTTCTCAACCTGTGCACATTGTGAAAAGTGAGAAGGCTTGTTCTGAAGCGAATGCTCCGGAGGTCCTGAAGAACCACTGATAAAGAGGCTGGCGTGGGTGTGAACCACGGATGTCATCAGCCACTCAGCAGCAGGCAGGAACAGAGATGCAGTTAAACCAGCAGAAACACTGCCCTCTAGGACTAAGGGCACAGAAAAGACGGGGCAGAATGAGAGGCAATGCCAGACCTCTCGATTCTACAGGAAGGGACCGCAGAGCTATCTGGCTGCAGACACGCTCCAACCTTCGAGAAAAGGGATGAGACCCTGAAGGCAATTCAGAGATCTTCAGGGCTGGGGTTACCTCTCCAGTTTGGGGGGCCAGGATGCCCCGCCTAGGGTCTCAGGGGCAGTGCCCCCCTGCTGAGAGCCGTGAAGGTGACGCTGCCACCCCACCAGGCCCAGGAGGAGGAGCATGGACCTGAAAAGGATTATTCTCGGAACTTAAGATATAAAGGAACTTGCCTTGCTAGGTTCTGGGCATTCGTGGAGCCAGTGACCCCTTTCTTGTTTCTGATTTCTCTCATTTGGAATGGGAATGTCTAGCCTATGTCTGTCCTACTGCTGTATTTTGAAAACACATAACTTGTCTGGTTTCACAAGTTCACAGCTGGAGAGGAATTCTGCCTCAGGGTGAATCATACTTGGAGTCTCACCCACACCTGATTTAGATGATGTTTACATGAGACTTTGGACCGAGACGTACAGCTGAGGTTGGGATGAGTTAAGACTTTCCCGGCCGTTTGGATGGGATGAATGCACGTGAGAAGAACATGAATTTGGGGGGACTGGGGGTGGAAAGCTATGGAAGCTGTGCTCCCTCAAAATCCATATGCTGAAGTCCCAATCCAATGTGACTCTACTGGAGATGGGCCCATAAGGAAGTACTACTAACTTGAGAAACTCAGGATCTGGCAATGGGGCTCCTCCCTGGGAAAGTGTTCTCTCGTCTAAGCATTTTGTTCCAGGATATACACGGAGCTTATCCTCCTTTTCCCCAGGGTGTCCCTAGGGTCCTGTTGATAACTCGCTCTCCTCACTGTGTCTGCCTCTCTCCTCTCTCGCTGCTGTGCTCAGAGGGATACTTATGATGTGAAGCAGCTCTCATGCTCTTGCTTTCCTAACCCTTCCTAGGTTTTCACTCAAGATCCTCTTTTCGCTCAGGGGTTCAGAGGGAATGTGCATTTAAGTACATGTGGATGGACTGGCCCCAGGACCTGTTTGCTCCCTTCCTGTCTGCTCCTGTCTGGGCCTCCTCTCATGCCGGACCCACATGCTTCATCCTCTTGGGCTGCCTGGTGACCCTCAGCAGCAGATGTGACTGGTACTTAAGTCACATCACCTTGGAAGGCAAGTTTGCCAACAGCATCCTCCTACCTGGCTTTTTAAGAATACCCGGAGGCTGTCAAAATTATTGGTTAATTCAGGACAGGGGCAATTAAGTAAAAATGACTGTTGTGACATTATACAGACTAAACTATTGGATGATTTCACTAATTCTTTCTTATCTTCTCATCCAAGGGATCATGTAATCAGAGCTAACTAGCAACCAAATTCCACTCGTGAACTTCAGTCCTTTCACCTTTCCTCATTCCAGTGTCAAGGAAAGAAAGGGATTTCCTTCTCTCGATGATTAATTATCTTTGGTAGCTTTTTGGAAGCCAAAACAATTTCAGAACCTCTCAAAGCTGTGGTGCGTAGGTCAGGTAGAGAGCTGGATTATGGAGTGGTGAAGACTGGCTCACTCTCCTTCCGCGTAAAAGGATGACTAACTTTCCAGTGTATAACTTCTTGATTATACAACAGCTGGCGGTGCTGTTGGAAGAATAACACCATACACTCCCCCTCTCCTCTCTCCCCTTTAGTGGAAATTATGTACTACCCCTTCACACGCATGTACACACAGGCGCACACACATCAACACACAAATCCTGCAAACACCAACACTTGGTCTGTTAAGCTGGCACCACCATCCGGTGGAGGCAAGTCACTGAAAGGCCCAGGGTGGCACCCAAGTTAGGAATGCTTCAAGCAATGCACCGCTTCTGCTCATTAATTTCTACAGATTCCAAAACTGTGGTTACTGGCTTGGCCGCAAGTCCCACCATAGCAGGTGCCTCAGTAAAACCCGCCAAGTCTGGATATTCGTGTGCGTTATCACACGACAGAGCAACACTGAAGACTTCCCTCTCTTGCTTTCAGGCTTTTTGCTACAATAACACTCAGGAGTAAAGAAACCCAGTAAGATGGAAAAAGACTACAGAAAATTAAAATATATTGTTTAATAAAATTCCAAATTCCCAAGGTACTTGCTGTACCATGCACAGAGTGTATCATGGGGTTTTCCCAATTACACAGCTTACGTACTGTGGGAAACACGAAGAAAGAAGTGGGAACCCAATAAACTCTTGAAAATGACATTCAAGAAAGTCTACCTGTTATTATAAAAATTACAAGTTTAGCTGCCTAGAGAAAAAGCAAAAGCATGTCCTAACCTGCTTCTAGAAATGGGTTGTCTCATTTTTACCCCTGAACTAAAATGGCGATGTGTGTGCTATTGGTAATACTCAGAATGGCATCTTCATAACATTCTGTTAAATCATTTTCTTTGATGGCAGCTGGAGCTGAAAATCACAAATGGAATTGGTCCTAAGTTAAAACAATGATTAATTCGTTCAAGTTTTAAGTAACATAAAAATGCTCTAACCACCAAGGAGAGAGAATGAGCCCCGTAAGAGTCTCTGAGCCCTAATTGTTGTTTGGAGGCCCAGCAGCTCGGGTCCATATTAATTAGCTCTGAGTCTCTGCCTATAATTGTTGTGAATGAGCTCACCCACGATAATGGACTGCTGAACCGGAAAGAAGAGATCTTTCCCAAGAATTTGAGTCATTCTTTTCCCCCTCACTACATCACAATGATGGCCATTCATAATAAAAGCAATTAAGGGTTCTCTCTTTCCTACCTCCCCGTGCCCCTCCGAAAACCCACTCTTCTCATTTCCATTTCTTTGTTTCTTTTATTACTCATTACACAACTTCACTGGTTAACTGGGACTGCTCAGAGACCCTCCTCCAGCTGGTGGTCTTTGGGAACGACCAGCACAACATCATCGCTGCCGCCCAGACGCTGCAGCAGCCACCTCCTCAATACCCTCTCTTCACAGAGCTCAGCATCCGCTGCCAGGACCATCCTCTGCTTCTCAAACCCTCCGCCATGCCCTCCGAGACACCCGCCCTTTGACTAGTGGCCTCTTCCTGAATGCTGTCCCTTCCTCCCCGTGCCTTCGCTGATGCCAGGCTCTCGGCGGGTCACAGCGCCCTCTCTTCAATGGAGCATCTCTTTCACCTCACCCCCGCCTTCCCACGTACCAAGGGCTGGAACATGTAGGAGAAATGTCCTCCCCCGCCCATCCCTGAATCCTCCCTCCTCTCCCAGGTCACACCCCCCAACTTCCAGTACGTGTGTCCTATACCGTTAGCACCCTGACCCCTCACCTGTCTTTCTTTCTTCCATTGACCTTGTCATCACGAGGCACGACCTGCAGCTTCTCACACGCACTTTCTGATAACGACACTTCTGCTGCCTTTGCTCACCCTTCCTCCCCTCCAGGTTTCTGACCCGACCAAAGACCCCCCCACTTTCTACCTATGGCCCCTCCTGGCTTTACTTCCCTCCATGGGCAGGTGAGTTTCCATGGTCCATCACGATAATCACTCCTTTGAAAACACCCTTAACTCCCAATTTCACTCACCTGACAAATTCCAGCCCCAGATGACACCAGGGGACTGAGGATTGGGCAGGTAAGTGCTCCTGGGGAAAAGCACGTACCTGGCGGTCTGCCTTCATGGCATCCTCATCGGTACAAACCCCACAAGCCTGCTAATCCCCCAGCTGTTAAAGGTGAGGCTTTCTTCCAGCGGGCTGAGACGCCAGCTCGTCCTTTTTGGCTCTTCAGACCCCCCACTCCTCTGTCATGGCACTTACGCATTATTGGGAAAAATAAAAGGATGCATCAAAGGAAACTCAATGATCCTGCTGCCACTTTGCCTACAGACAAACAAGCCTCTTCCTCCACTGGGAAGTGTCCCTTTCCTGTGGTCAGAAGGCCCCAGAGAGGGTGGGAGGGGGCACAGTGAGTTCAAAGGTCCTGAGGTCAGGAGGGGCGTGGCATGGTGGAACCACAGAGGAGGCGACATGGCTGTGAAGAGCAGGCGGAGGCGTGTGTGGGGTGGGGCCTGGGGCCTCCGTGAATTGGAGCAGGCCACCAGTCTCAGGTGAGAGCCAGGGGGACAGAGACCCACGTGATCCTATTTATGGATGTCTTAAGGTTATCTGGCCACACTGGAGAGATCGGCTGGAGAGGCGCCCGAGGAGAAGCACAGAGGTCAAGTAAGGGGCTACTCTTAATTGCCGGGTGTGCAAGGTCAGAGGGCACAGGCTACCAGTTGTTACAACCACTCAAACTGCACGCCCAGTCCTGCACGCACGGCCGCATTAGGACTCCCTGCTGCCTGTAGCTATGCCAAGACAGCCTCTTTATACGACACTCCAGGGTAGAAACAAGTATTTCCAGCACCTACAGACACTCTCCGCCAATATTGATCACTACACTTCTGCACCCATGGAGTGCTTCAGGTCAGTTCAACACTCTTTCTCCCCTCCAGCCAGAGTGACACAACACACACACACACACACACAACTACCTTAACAATGTTTGCATTCTGTTGAGAAAAGAACCATCGTTTGGGTCGCATTTTTCCTATGTCTAATTTTGTGCTTTTAAATTTAGCTCTAAAACTTGAATAGAAAGACGTATAAAAATAAACAACAAAACAAAAAACCAAAATTCTGTGTGCATGCATCTTCAACCAGTTTTGTGTTAACACAATGACAACAACAAACAAACCAAAATCAGGCTAAGAGGCTTCAATTTCAAAAACAAACAAAAATCATCAACCACGACCAAACTTCTGGCAAAGGAAGAACGTACTGTCCTCTGAGACAGCGAGCAGAACTGTGACATCGCCTCAGAGTCCCCCAAGCACTCTGACCGACCGTTGGACTTTCACAACCTGGTGCGACCACGTGCAGCGCTTCACGAGCTATGTGAACACATACTCGAAAAGTCATACGACAGTTTTCAGTGGTCTAACAGAGGAAGAACCACAGACAACTGGGCCTTCAGTAGTTAAAGAGCAAAATACCAAGGTGCCAACAAATCAAGGCGAGCAATTTCTCTTATAAATTCTGCTGCTGGAGGGAAGATGGTTGGAACGGAGACCCTGCATTTAATCACAGAACAAAGGGGCTTCTGAGAAATGCTGGTGGGGGTCTGAGGTGCTCTTCCAGGCGGTTCTGGGACAGCATCTGCCCGGAGGCAATGTGTCCCACCTCCTGGCATCCCCGAGGCTGCAGAAATGCTGGTGACCCAGACCCTGCCCCTCAGAGTTAGACCTGTGGGCAGCTGCAGAGGGAGATGGAGACCTCCTTGCAATGCTGACCTCAGCCTTGACACATGGAAATGTGCAAGGGATTCATCCAGCAAGAACACTGGGATCAGCTGGTTCTCAGAGACGGGCCCAGAAAAGGCTCGGCAGACAACGCAGAAAAGATCAACAGCAGAAGAATTAAGAAACTCATTTCCCTTAGTCAGGACGGGGCAAAGATTTCATCAGTTCTTCTAATGAGGAAGGGCTGTATGGTGGTAAACATCAGAAGCACACAACAATAACTACATTCGTTGCAATATAGGAACTCATATACTCAGAATTACATGACTTGATTTGTTATAGAGTTATGTCAGTCCATAAGTATGGGTTCAATAATTTATAGCCAATCCCTTGTGGTTATAAAGCCTCAAGTTATTTTAAAAAATTAACTCTCATAGATATAGGTAAATGGGTACCTCCCCCTGACAGCTGCGTTGGAGTTTCTGGAATTCAGCTGAGGTTCACCTTAAAACAAACAGCCTCGATCAGGCTTGTCCGTGTTTGGCTTCTTTTCAAGCTCCATGTGAATTATAAAGTTCATGGTCCCTTAGATGGCAAAATGAGCTACATCAACTCACCACAAGGGCAGGAAAAGGGTAACAATTTCTCATATGTGAAAACAGCTTCAAATTCCTGCAGTGAGAAGCTCCAGCATCAAATCAGCTTTTCTCAGGTCTGAGTGGGATGCCTGTTGGTAGGGGTGGGGTGGGGTGGGGAATTGAGCACCTAGGGGCTGTACACCCCTCCCCCCTCCACTGAGGAGGAAAGATGCTGGAAGCCAAGGGACCACAAACTTGTCTGTGTCACCAGCACCTACCATCGATCTCTGAGAAAAGCAAAGAGAGAGCAGGTCTGTGACTTGGTTCAAAGTTTTAAGTGCTAGAGACCCAAGGAAAATGCCACTTTCTGCCTCTGTAGGAAGGAAAAATGCCCAAGGCTGATTAAGCCCCACACGTGGATTTCCAGAGCCTCTGTGCCATGGCCCACAGGCAGGGGTTACTAGGGATGGCTGAGAGACACAAAACTTAACAAAAGGGGGGTGGGCGAGGGAGGAACTGGGAGTTTGGGATTAGCGGGTACAAACTGTTATACGTCGGATGGATAAACAACAAGGTCCTACCGTAGAGCACCAGGAACTACATTCAATATCCTGTGATACACCACAGTGGAGAGGAATACACACACACACACATACACACACACACGCGCGTAACTGAATCACTTTGCTGTACACCTGAAACTAAACTAACACAACATTGTAAGTTAGCTATACTTCAATAAAATAAATTTTTTAAAAACTTGACAATAGCGACACCTGGGTATGGATGTGAATGCCACCTCCAGGAGCCTGTATTTAGAATAACAAATGATTTGATTAACTTCCCCAACTAGTAAGCCGTGTCATCACTAACCACTAATATGCAATCCTTAGAAGACAGAAAGAACATAATAATATTTCTTTGTACACTCTCCTTTTTCAGCACAAAACTTTAAAAAACTCTTTAAAATATGTACCAGTAATCCAAGAGAAATGTATCCACATTTAATGGCCTAATGATTTCTCACTGTATTCTAATTTTATTGCTAAATTTGAGACTCCAGAAGCAGTTAGCATTAAAAAAAAGAGTATGTTTTCATTTGGGTTCCCAAGAGAATCATAGGAATACTGCACTTCCCTGGATTTATGTAGCATTCCACCAAGCTTGAAAATATAACAATAAAAAACTAAAATAATAACAAGAAATTACATGGATAGAACCCCACTGTATTCAAGGTCTGGGTTAGGCATCTTCTTATATCATGAATTTAATTTACACAGTAACCCAGATAGCTAAGTGATCCTCCATGTCGGTTTCATAATATCCCTAAGTCACTAATGAACACGACAGCATCTCCATTTCTCTGATGGAAGAACCACAGAAGTCTGGGCCACCTTAGGTCATTAGCAAGTCACTTGCAGAGGACCGATGAGAACTTGGTTTTCCTGCCCCAAGCAGAGCTCTCTCTAGAGGCTATAATCACACCTCCTGGCTTCTCTAACTTCTTGGAACTTTGGGAGCCATGTAAGGAAGGAAGGAACTCATTATACTCTTCAAGCAGATATATCATGTCCTTTCAGCAGATTGTAGGCTCACTTAGTGCAATATAAGTATGAGCAGCTCTACTTTCTTAGGCTCTGATGGTATCATAGGAAGCTCCTGGAAAGGCTCTCAACCATCCCCCCTCCTGGTGTTCACTCTCTTGTGAATCTCCTCCCCCAGAGGGCTGGACATAGGGACTCATTTCTCACAAATGGACTCTGGTGACAGTGAGGGTACATGAGGTCGCAAACACTGTGACCTCCATCCTACTGACACTGTCTGGGCTCCTCTTCCCTGCTGCTCTGTCCCATGGTGAGCCCTGTGGTGCAAGGACCTGGGGACAGTCTCTGGGCCAATGAGAAACCCAATGGCCATGAAAAACGGAACCCTGTCAAGAATCACACAGGTAAACTCGGAAGCGAGTCCTTCCCCAGTCGAGCCTTGAGGTGAGCCTGCAGCTCAGATGATACCTGGATTCCAGCCCATGAAAGACCTGGCATCCAGCTAATGAAAGACCTGGCATCCAAGGATCCAGCTAACCTGAGTCCAGATTTCTGATCCACAGGAACCATGAAATTGTTAATGTTGTTTACCTTAAGCCACTACGTTTTGGGGTAGTTTGTTATGTAGCAACAGGTAGCTAAAAGAGATAAACTGATATACACAAACTCACTTTGCTAATTCCATGACTGTGTGACTGGGATTTTATTTAGATCAGATGTTGGGCAAGATTTTATTGGGATCAGAACAATGTTCCACAGGTTTTGAGAACAGTCACCCTGATTATCTCTTTTAAACAATGCAACAAAAATTGTCACAAATATTCACTGGCTCTTTCAGAAAATAATCTCTAAGGAAGAACATTTTCCAGATATGATTTCTCTTTCCTCTTTGAAAGTCACAAAATGTATTAATATTTGTTCATGCTCTAAGATACCACAGTTTAAATTTTTTTCCTCCTTCCCAAAGAGTTTTAGAAACTTTTAACATTTGCCAAATATACTTCGATATGAAAGAACATGGCTGCTCTAATTAGATAACTTTGTTTTAAGGAAATTTACCCCTATTAGTACAGTTTAGTAAGTATAGTTAATATAGTTTTCAAATTAAAAGTAAAAAATTACTATACTCCCCAGTGTCTAGCTTGGTTTCAAGAGAACCCTTCATAAGCTATACATTGAGAAATGCTATGAAGTCCTATACATAAAAAAACAAAGTAACACTCAGTTAGGAAACACTGGCTCTTTGGGGCAGGCATGATCTTTCCAGCAGAAATGAGATAATGTAAATAAACACATTTTGCAAACTACAGGACTGGTATCACATAAATAAAACATGATATTGTTTATTATTTTCCAATTCCAGAGACATTAATGAATCTATAGGTATCTAATGCCTGGATAAATGGAAAACTGTGCTTGGGTTTACTCTTTCTCCAATCTAATTGATAACTTTTTACATAAAAAAGCATAGGGTTGACATAGTTAAAATTAGCTGATTTTAGATGTTCAGATCTATAACTAAGTTATAGATTTAATAAAATTAGAAGAGTTTAGTAGGAAAAAAGGTATGCTAATTACCATGATCTCCCATTTCCAGAATAAACATGGGCTGTTACTAAGATGTTTCACAAATAAGGTCTCTTCCTTTCATGACATAATTTTATCTTTTTGTGTATTTGATAAAATTTCAAGGACTTAAGAGTACATAAAATCACTTTGAATCCTAATCCAGAGCCAAAAAGTTCAGAGAGAGGATAATGCCACAAACATATCAGTTCAGCACCAAATATACACACATGGTCCTGGGCCAGGTCCTGAGGGCCACGTGGAGACAGGAGACAAAAAGACCTCCCTGCTCTCTGAACAGCTGACAACGTAAAAATGGGCAAATAAAACTAGTTTATGTCAAACTGCTGGGAACTGATGCAACATAGCAATTAGTCTAAATAACTGAAGGAAGAAATACACAATACAGACTACTTGCCTGCATAGTCATATGTACAGTAACTGCTCAGTACTTGAAAACTATTAAGGGTTACTTCTTTGATTCACATTAAAAGTTATCCATTTCTATAGATTTTTTTACATAGCACACATTTTCAATACTTTAATCATTTTTATAGTTTAAAATATAGCTGAATCCACTCCAAATTTTTTACATTTTCCCTCAGTTGAGAAAACAAACTGAACACAGTTCTACCGCAAAGACCAAGGGACGGTGCACAGGGAGAAAGGGTTAGTCAAGGTTCTTGTTTACAGCCAGTGCTCAGCATGGTGAAGACTCAGATTTAGCAGAATGTTCTTTCCCTAAATGGTTATCGGTGGCAATGGGATCCCAGGGCACAGTTTCCAGAGGAGCACTGGGAGAAAGGAGGAGGATGGTAGAGAATTCTATGATGGACAGAACATAGGGTCCTAGGCTAGATCAACGTATTCCAAGTGAGCAGATAGGAGAACCTCTTCTAAAAGATTCTGAAGAACAAATATAAAACTTTGTTTTCAAGTCTTGAGGAGCAGGAAGCTCATTACCAAACAAGGTAACTCATCCCACTGTTGGGATCCTCTCATCATTAAAAGATTCTCTGGTAAGATGACCCGAAATCTGTCTTTTTGTGCCTTTCTCACTCAGGTGTTGGTTTTGTCTCCCTGGAGCAACTCAGAACAAATTCATTACCCCATTCCTATGAAAGTCCTTCAAATATCTACTGGGATTTTTCTCTTATTCAGGGGTGGAGGTTACATTTTTGCTAGCTAACATGGGTGGCGAAAGGAACTGGAATACTCTGAGCCGTGGACATCACGCTTAGAGGTATGTAGGGCTGGGTGTAGGATGTGCAGAGTCCCAAGGCTAAAAGTTGGTTTTCAGTACATTAAGTTCACTGACTTCCCTGATCAAACATAAAGCTGACCAGTTGTTCCAAAGGATTCAGATGGATAAAAAGAAAACTTTTACATAACGGACATTAAAAAAACTAGTAAATGGAAAATTTAAGATAGAGAATTAAAAAAAGATCTACTTTTGGAGGAATAACTCTCCAATTGAAATTTTAATTGAGACTGAAATCTCCAAGAAATAATCCAGTTGTCAACAAGTAACTTTTAGAAGAAATTCTAAAATTTCTAGAATTAGAGTTGCATCTCTATGCAAACCCCAGCTTCCTCGTTCGCATGTAACTTGACAAACTGGGCTGTCTCATGCCAGGGGAAGAAGATTCTCTCAAACTCACCAAGGAGCTACTCAGCCCTGAATGATGACACAGGTACCATTACATCTCACAGAAGCTTCATCAAACTCTAATTAGAACAGTCTCAAGAGAACTAGAAAGGCAGTGGAATTCTACATTTTATTTGCCAGAGAATAAAGTTCCACTGATGCACATTTCTAAAGCTGCTATCTCTTACATGCTGAACATCTGTTTCACTTACACAAATACATTTCACCTTCTTGCTCATTTAAAGAGCCAAAATGAACTCAAAAATATTAGTATGTTAAAAAAAAAAAAAAAAGCCTGAGTTTTAGGCTGCCACTAAAGACCAGGGTGAGATTTTATACAAAATTCTGGCGAAATTTAATGGGAGACTCACATAGAAAGTGCTTAAAACAGGGGTTTATATAATGAAAGTGACAGTTCAAGTCTTCTCTAGAATACTGTGATGGCTAGGAGATCAATAACAGCTGATTTTAATTTAGGGAGAACCTGGCATTCACTTTTTGTTCTTAGGATAGAATGTATGGCGTGACTGAGAAAAATGGCAAGAAAAATAATTGCATGAAAGGGTAAAATAAATCTCTACAAAAAGACAACTTCTCTTGGGCTTCCCTGGTGGCGCAGTGGTTGAGAGTCTGCCTGTCGATGCAGGGGACATGGGTTCGTGCCCCGGTCCGGGAAGATCCCACGTGCCCCGGAGCAGCTGGGCCCGTGAGCCATGGCCGCTGGGCCTGCGCGTCCGGAGCCTGTGCTCCGTGGCGGGAGAGGCCACAGCGGTGAGAGGCCCACCTACTGCAAAAAAAAAAAAAAAAAAGACAACTTCTCACCATCTCACCAAGAAAATCCTATGAAATAGGTCCTAAAAGTAGTGATTTTTTTTTTCTCTGCCAAAAAGATTTTCATACCTTTCCTCTCTCCTAGGTGGCAGTGTGGCATAAAAAGAGACTAACCCAGGACCCACCAACTACTACAGGATTCAAAGATCACTAAGAATAGAGATTCAAGGAAAAATACTTAATAAGGTATTAGCATAAAGAAACATTTTTTTTTTTATAAATAGAAAAGAGTAGTACTCACTGGTTCCACGTTATATGAAAAAAGAGCATACTCTCTATCTGGAGATATTTCATATCTGACAGCTCTTAACGATTCCTAAAAGAAAAAAACAAAGAACAAAGAATTTTAAAGTATTACGTACAACATAACTCAAAATCTTGTAGTGAAACTGTGCCTGTGGTGCCATTTTCAAAATTTGCTAATAAAATTAGTATGGAGCCAACTTGCTAAAGTCTATTAAAAATGGCTATATCCTTTTTTGTTAACCGAACAGTGTTCAGTTAATTAATGCTATTTTACATTTTATTTGTACTTTTTTTCAAATTTCAACCAAGCATATTGTATCTGCTGAAAGAAATCAGTAGAAATAAACATAAAAACAAATAACCTTTTCACACAAGACTCCCAATCTCTCTGTATCTTTAAACACACGTTCCTTTGCTCATTCTTATACTTAGAAGCTTCTATTAAGCAGACTTGTTCCTAAAATAGAATCACATTCCACACATGATTTGGCAACATGCCTCTTCACCTTCATGGATTCTGACCCATAAGTCAGTGGATAGAGGGCTATCATTTTTTCTTTCAAATTTCTTCAGAGCACACAGGGAATTTTACATAAATGAAATCACATTGAAAATGCTGTGTTTCCCTTCAACTTGCCCGTCTTCTCTGATGCACTCCCACTGCTGTACAGACCCTCATACCCACTAGAAAGAGCCTTATATTGTCAACTTGGCGTGTATCACTCTACAAATGATCATAGGACCACATGCAAGCATTAGATGTATAACCACAGCTAAAAGTGACGTCACCTTACACAACACTCACCTTAGTTTTCTCACATAACAGTAAGTTAAGGTTTAGCCTGAATTAGTGCTCTTTAAAGCTTGCATACTATTCTATGGTGTGGCTATATCTTCATTCACTCAGTCCTTACTCAAGGGCAGTTATAGGAGGTTCTTGTTATTCATGGTAGTTACATTCTAGAAAGTCTCCACAAATCCTGTTCCTAGGGGAATGCAGAGTTAGGTTCCTGTGAGCCTCTGGTCACAGTGTTTTTGTCAACCAGTCAGTACCTAACCTTGTCTTAGGTGTGTTTCTGTTTGAAGACGTCTTACTGAGTATATATTTGCTTTCATCAACACAGAACTCATGGCTAACAACACGATAGCCTGTGCCTGAATGAAGCTCATTAATACGTCTTTTCTCTGTAAGAAAAACAGCATCACAGCCTTCTTGAACTTAGGAACACAAGACAGGCCTTCAGCGTTATTCTTGGGAGCCATTTTAAACAGCATAATCACCAATAAAAAGCACAAAAATGTGAAAAACTTGGCACTACATAGACCACAAAAAGAACACTTGTTTATAGTATGAGGTTTGACACCAGAAGACAACGGACAGCTTCAATATTCTGCCACTATGCACGTGTACAAGAATGACTGCAGAAGCACCCTGAGTATTAACTTGGGGGTCACAAATAAACTTTAGCACAAGGCGAATCTGCAAATATGGAAGCCGTGAATGATGAGGGTCAACTGTGACGTGTTTCCAGTCTGCTGTTATTATACACGATGTTGTAATAAGGGTCCTTATCCATATATCTTTACTGGTGTGTGTATTATTATTTTAATTATTTTACAGGGTAGAGTTCTAAGGGGAGAATTGATGATGTATAAGTTTTTAAAAAATTTAAATAGATATTGCCAAATTTCTTTTCAAAATTGTTCTTGAAATGAACATTCTCGCTACGGATGTAGGAATGCACCCTTTCTTCCCTTCCTTGGCAGAAACAAGTCACTGTATTTTCTTCCATTTTGACCCTCTGATGGGTGTGAAGTGGTGCCTCACTCATAGCTTAGTTTATTTCTCTGCTTACATTCAATCCCCACTGGAGATGTTTTAGGCAATGTGGATTTTATCTTCAGAGAACTGTCTATCCATATCTCCTTGAAAGTATTTCCTACACTGAGTTTTCTCCCATTCTCTCTTAAGCTCGCTCCTATCATGTTTTCACCCCACCTTGACCAAGATCTCTCTTCTCAAGGTTACCAGAGGCTCAGTCGCTAAATGTCGTGCTAATTCCTCAGCTCTCACCGTATTTGGTGCTACTGACCACTGTCTCCTCCCAAACCCCGTCTTCACCTGGCAGCCAGGGTACACCTGGTTTCTCTCTTACTTCCCTTGCCACTTGTTTTCAAATGCCCCTTTGCAGGTTCCCTTGGTTCCTCTGACCTCTGAATCCCAGAGTATCCAACACTCATTATTTGGACCTCTTTACTCTTCCATAAGAAATCACCTCCCAGGTGATATCATCCAGCCTGGTAGCTAAAAATCCATGTATCTGCTGAGGATTCCAACAGTCAAGTCTCTGTCCAGATCTCCCAACCTGGTCTGGACTTGACCTCGACCTTCAGACTCGTCTATCTAACTGCCTCCCTGACATCTTTCCACTTGGATATCAAACGGGCATGTCAACGTGCACAAAACCAAGCCCCTCACATCCTCTCCCCTCCCCCTGCAGCTCCTGGCAGCTCCTTGCTCATGTCAGATGTAGCAACCCCACTCACTCAGCTGCTCAGGCCAAACTCTTAGCCATCTTTTCTCTTTCTCTCTGTCTTACACACCTGAGATCCAGTTGATCAGAGAACCCTGCTGGTCTACCACCAAAGGACACTCAGAACCCTTCCCTCCCTGCCGCCACCACCCCAGTCTAAGGCATGGGCCTTGTTTTTCTGAGCTATTGCAGTGACCTTCCAGCTGCATCCCCAGGTTCTGTCTTTGCCCCACTGCAGCCTCTGCTAGCCACAGGGGCCGGGGCCAGGCCCAGCTTTTAAATACGTAAATCATGATACTGCGCCTTGCCTGAAGCCCACCCACACAGCCTCCCATCACACTCACAGTATAAGTCAAAGTTCTGACTGAGCAGTAGCCCTGCCTGGCCAGGGTCCCCATCAGCTCTCTCTCCCACCTCACCAGTGTCCACACCTTCTCAGAGCAAGCCAGGCACTGCTGTCTCAAGGACGCTGTGTTTGCTCTTCTCTCTGCCTGAAACTCTAGATTCTCACTTCTTTCATCTTTTTTCTCAAAAGTCACCTTTTGCGCGACGACTTCCACATCCTTGAATAGCCATTATATCTACAAACTTTAACAGGCTGGCCTCTAATTTTTTATAACTCTCTTTCCTTATTTCCCTAAAATAATAATTATCTAAAACAAAATATATGTTACATTTATTTATTTATTTCCTGTCTCCTTCATTAGAATGTAAGCTCCTTGAAAGGAGGGTTTTCTCCAAAAAAAATGTTTAATTTCTCTTGGCCATGTTTTGTAGTTTACAGCACGCAGATCTTATCCCTAAGTATTTAGTATTATTGATATTTTACACACACATATATATAAATAAAATACACATGTATGTCTTAATTTCAATATCCAGTTGTTTATTGCTTACAGAAATATAACAGACTTTGGTACCCTGACCTTATGCTCTGCAACCTTGCTAAATTACATTAATTGTGGGTATTTTTTGGTAGATTCCTTAGAAGTTTCTACATAATCATTCTTCTCCCCTGTGGAGAGTTTTCTCCTTTCTTTCCTAACTAACTGGATGCTTTTTGCTTCTTTTTATAGCCAGTTACACTCTAGGGAAGTGCCAGTATGATGCCGCATAGAAGTCATGAGAGTGGACACCTCACCTTTTCCCGATCTTATGAAGAAGGCATTCACTCTTCACTATTCAGTGTGATATTAGTGGTGCATTTTTTTTTGTAGATGCCTTTAATCAGGTTGAAGATGTTCTTATCTATTTCCAGTTTCCTCAGAGTTTTTATAATAAATGTTGAGTGTTATAATGAATGTTGCATTTTCTCAGTTGCTTTTTCTACATTATTGAGCGATGATTAGGTTGTAGCTTTTTAAAATCTGTCAATATGGTAAATTACATTGTTTGATTTTTAAACGGTAAACCAAACTTGCATTCCTGGGATAAACTCTTTGGCCATGTTGTGTCACCCCTTCTATATATTGCTAGATGTGATTTGCTAATATTCTGTTGAGGATTTTTGAACCTGTGTTCACGAGGAAAATTGTGGTTTTCTTTTCTGGCAATATCTTTGTTTGGTTTTTATTTCAGAGTAGTGCTGCTCCAAGAAATAATTTGGAAAATTATTCCTCCTCTTCTTGTATTTGTTTTATGAGTTTGTGTAGAATCAGTATTATGTTTTCCTTAAATGTTTGCTAGAATTCACCAGTGAAAACATTTGGGCTTTGAATTTTCTATATGTGGAGGTTTTAAACTATTAATCAGATTTTTTTTTTTTTTTTTTTTTGCGGTACGCGGGCCTCTCACTGCTGCGGCCTCTCCCGTTGTGAAGCACAGGCTCCAGACGCACAGGCCCAGCGGCCATGGCTCATGGGCCCAGCCGCTCTGCAGCATGTGGGATCCTCCCAGACCAGGGCACGAACCGTGTCCCCTGCATTGGCAGGCGGACTCTCAACCACTGCGCCACCAGGGAAGCCCTTAATTAGATTTTTTATGTCAACATAGGACTATTCAGATTGCCAGCTGCATCTTCAGTGAACTGTGATAATTTGTGTCTTTCAAGCATTTATTTGTTTCATTTGTGTTGTCAAATTTATTGATAGAAAGCTGTTCAAAATATTTTCTATTATCCTTGTAACATCTGTAGTGATGGTCTCGCCTCTGTTCCTGATATTGGTTGTTTTGTCCTTTGTCTTTGTCCTTCATCAATTTTATTAATCTTTTCCAAAAAACAGCTCTGAGTATTCTTGAATTTTTCTATTTTTTCTGTTTTCTATATGGTTGATTTCTTCTCTTTATTACCTTCCTTTTGTGTACTTAGGTTTACTTTTTCTTCTTTTTTCCCTAGTTTCTTATGGTGAAAGCTTAGATATAAGCACTTAAAGCTATAAATTTCCCTTTAAGTATACTGCCTAGCTGCATACTGTATATTTTGATATTATGTATTTTTATTTTCATTCATTTCAAACTATTCTCTAATTTCCATTTGATTTCTTCTTTGGCCAATTTTTTATTCAGAAGTATGGTGTTTAATTTCTAATCATTAGGATATTTTCCAGATTTTTTTTTTGCTATTGGTTTCTAGTTTAATTTTGTATTTGTTAGAGAACATACTTTGTATAATTTCCAAGCTTTGAAATATATTGAGGCTATGTTAATGGCCCGGACTATGGTCTATCATGGTAAATATCCCATGTGCACTCAGAAAGAATATGTACTCTGCTGTTGAGTGGTGGGATCTACAAATGTCAGGTCAGTTGGTTAATTGTGTTTTCAAGAATTTCTGTATGCTTACTAAGCTTTTTTCTACATGTTCTATCAATTACTAAGAGCGGATTGTTTGAATCACCAACTACAATTGTGAATTTGTCCATTTCTGCTTTTGGTTCAAGCAATTGTTGCTTCAAGTACTGTAGCTCTATTGCTAGTTGAATACACCTTCAGGATTCTCATGTCTTCTTAATGAACTGACTCCTTTATCATTATGAAATCTTTCTTTTTATTTCTGGTTATCTTTGGTTAGTGTTTGCATGGTATATCTTTTTACAACCATTTAATTTTAACCTATGTCTTTATATTTAAGGTAGATATCATAGATAGCTTATAATTGGGTCTTGCTTTTTAAAACTAATCTTAAAATCCTCTGGGAGTAATAAGGGGAGCTTGTGTACATAATAAACATGGGGATATGAGGAATATCTGTCCTTTATACTGCAGTTACTTTCCATTCTATATTGGATCAGCTTTCTGCCCCTGCATGACATGCTTGAGAAAGTTACAACATGTTCCAAAGATTTTAGGTGTGTATGTTGGTGTTTCTTATGTCAATTTTTAGAGTAGGAGAAAAGGTTCAGAAATCTTACATAAGGTTACATAACATTAAGAGGAACTGGATATATTTCACATTTAAAGAAACCTTTTATAAAAAGATAGATGTATTTTTTTTCAGGACTAGGTAATTCATTTCACCTAAACTTCCATCAAAAGCCTAGCCACACATTGACCATATTTATCATTCCTGGCACTTGTCACTCTATTATGTAGACCCAACTTTTCATCTGGTAAAACCTTTCTTACTCCAAAGAATGTCCTTTAAATTTCTCAGTGTGCAGGTACATGGCCAATTAATTATCTTAGATTTTATCTCTGAATACTTTATCTTTATTTTTGAAAGGTACTTTTGCTGCACATAGAATTCTAGATTAACAGTTTTATTTTTCTCCCAGTACCTTAAAGGTGTCATTCCACTTTCTTCTGGCTTGCATAGCATCTTCTGGTGAAGAGTCGGTTGTCACACTTATGTTTGTTCTTCTGTACAAATGTCTCTTTGCTTTGGCTGCCGTTAAGGTGTTCTATTTTTCACTGGTTTTCAAAACTTGATTATCATAGTGTAACTTGCTTTGGTGTGGTTTTCTTTATATTTCTTATGGTCAGGGTTTATTGAGTTTTTATACCACATGTGGTAAAAATTCAGTCACTATTTCTTCAAAAGCGTGTTTTGTCTTTTCTCTCTTCTCTTTCTGGGGCATTAATAACAAGTATCTTACTTCACTTTATATTGTTCAACAAGTCATTGTGACTCTGTTCATGTTTTTTTAGGTCTTTTTTCCTCTCTGTTCTTCATTTTGGATAGTTTGTATTGCTATTAGTTAAAGTTTAACTTATTTTTTCCTTCCGTGGTGCCTAATCGGCTATTAATCTGGAGTTTTAAATTTTTATATTTTTCATCTCTGGAAATTTTATTTGGGTATTTTACAGTCTTCAATTTCTCTTCACTGTACTCATGGTTTTCTTCATATTCTTGAGCATTTGAAACATATTTATCTTAGCAGTTTTAATGTGTTTTTCTGCTAATCCCATTATCTGTTATTTGTGGGTCTGTTTCTATTGACTGATTTTTCTCCTTATGATGGGTCACATTTTTCTGCCTCTCTGTATATATAGTAATTTAAGAAATAACACCAGATATTTTGAATTTTCTCTTGTTGAATCTTGAATTTTTTTTGTGTGTTCCTTCAAAGCATGTTGGACTTTTTATGACAGGCAGTTAATTACTTGCAGACTAATTTAATTCTTTCAGTTTTGTTTTGAAGATGTTCTAAAGGCTGTTTCTACAATAACCATGATTTTGGGGGTTAGGTGAGCCTCATTCTTAAGGGGTTGCTCTTCTGGAGTCTCTGCTTAATATCTCATGGCCAGGAGACACTTAAATGATCCCTGGTGATGTATGAGCTCTGGGAATTTTTCCTCTTAAAGTGTCCTATAATTTTGCTCTTTACTTGAAACTTTATTTTGTCCTGCCTTGTGGTGTTTCACGTTTTATAAATAAAGATCAACAATTAACCAAAATCTCAAAGGGAACACTATGCAGATTTCTCAAGTATCCTCTAGTTAGCTTCCTCCTCTTGGGTTGTCTGTTTCATAAATTGCAGCCATCTTTTTTCCACATGAACTCTGATCTTCTCCTTAACTCAGCAAGACTGAAGGACTTCCATCTTCCTCCTTGTGCTGAAGTTCAGCAAGAACATTCATGCAGAAGATCAGCTGGCTGTTTGGTTCATTTAATTTGTTTTCCTTTTCTCAGTGGTCACAGGTGTGAGCTGCCTGTTTTCCAATATATGAAAATTGTATTTTTACCCTATATTTTACCCTGTTCTACAGTTGTGTTAGGAGAGTATAAGAATGATCATCTTATACTCTCATAGCCAGGACCAAATGTCAAGAAGAGAATTTTAGTTTGTTTTGTCATATTGTATTCCCAGTGCCTAACAGTGACTGGCACTTAATAGAATCTCTGTAAATATTTGCTGAATAAATGAATGACTATATCCTCAGTTGTTATAAGAGTGGCAATAATGTTACTGGTACAAAGATAACACCAAGAGAAACAAGCAAAGAGTGCGACTTTCTACACTTGAAAACCATCATAGGTCACATCTCTTGATGGAGGGTCAGCTGCCAGTGATACTACTTGAGACAGGCAGAATTTCATTAGGCTGTTTGAGAAGCTCATCACTGCCATTCTTAGGTAGAGTTTCACTCATTTTTGACAATCTCAGTCCCCATGCCCCCTGGGTGTGAAAATTATAGGCTGTATGTCCACCTTTTCACCAGGTGCAAGTAATGGATGCAAAACTCAACTTAGCACATTTCCTAAACATTTGCACCAAGACTATGAATCAAAGATACATTTTCCCAAGCAAAGTAGGCTTTGGTTTCAGGTTTGTCTGAGGGATGTTCCTGCAATGTTTTGTCTATTTTAGATTATTTGTCTTTTTCTGATCAATTTGAAAGAGCTCCTTGTAGACTGTAGATATTAGCCTTTTATTTGTTACCTGGATTGCAAATATTGTCCATTATTTTTCCACCAATTCTGCCTTTTTAAATTTTGAAACTTAAAGCTCTTTTATGGTAAGTTAAATATGGCTCTCTTTTTTATAGCTTCTGGATTTCCCATTTAAAAAATTTTCTCTCTTTTGTACTAAACCAAATGATAGATTCTTTTCAACATTTATATCTTTAATACAATTGGAAATTAATTTTGTATGCCTGTGAAATGAGACATTATTTCCTTGTAGATAAAGAATTAAGTTATGCTCATATTGTTTTCTAATTATGTGATCATCTCCCCCAATGATTTTTATATATCAAATACCCTTTATATTGAAACCCACTTCTGAATTATTGGGTCTTTTACTGCTCTCTAGGCTATTCCTATGCAAAATTTTATGGTTTTAAGCTTATACTTTGGGGTCAAAGAGCCTGTGAGTCACACTCTGCTCGGAACATTTACTATGTGAAATTTAGAACATTTCTTAGCTTCTCTGTGCCTCTATAAAATGGAGATAATATCATGGTTGATGTGAAATTCAATGACATAATTACAATGCCTGGTGCTATCAGCTATTATTAGTAGTATTAGTTATTAATGTGATTGAGTTGAGTACAATGTGTTTGTTATGTGTTTTAATATCAGGTAAAGGAGTACATGTTACCATATATTTTGAAACTTTCTGTGGCTAAATTCAGATGTTTATTCTCATATATGTCAATTAAAATATTTTATCAAATGTTCAACACTAATTTTTTTCAAAGTTCTAATTAGGATTATGTCAAAGTTTTATATCAATCTTAAGAGAATTAACATTTTAAATACTATATTATCACCTAACATTACATTGCATCTTTCATTTTTTTTCCAAATTGTCAACAAGATTTTATAGTTTGCTTATTCTTTATGCTGTTCTTAGATTTATTCTAGGTCCTTTCATAGTTTTTGTTCTTATTGTGAATGGAGTATTTTCTCCATTTCTACTTCTAGATACTTATGTTAATGAAGAGAGAAGGCATTGATTTATTTATGTATTTTTGTATTTAGCCATATTAATAAATTTTCTTATTAACTGCAGTAGTTTTTAAAAACTAATCTCTGTTAGGTTTTCTAAGATAGAATTATGTTATCAGAAAAAGGGATACAATTTTTTCCCAGTTCCTATTCCAATCATGTAGTTTGCTTGTATACTGCATTTCCCATGATCTCTAAGAACATATTAAATATTAATGATGATGTTGACTATTCCTTCCTGACTGTAATTGAAATGGTTTTATTGTTTGCCATTTAGAAATGTTTTCACTGCTAGTTGGTTCGTGATAAATAGTCTTCACCATATTTAAGCAGTTTTTATTCTTTTCTTACCTGGAATTTTTATTAGGAGTGGTTGATAAATTTTACCAGATGGCCTTTCAGCATCTTGTGATATAATCGTAAGTATTTTTCTGTTATTTTGCAGTTGTAATTAATTTTGTTGATTGATTTCATGACATCATTGTCATGATTAGACCTTACTTGTTCAGAGCACATTACGATTTTGATACATGACTGAATTCTACTTGCCAATATTTTATTTACAATTTTTGCATTTATGCTCACTAGTGAGATTGGTGTATAGTTTACATTTTGCATTATTTAGGGCTATTTAGTTATCAATAACACAATTTTTTAATAACATTATTCTGACTTTAAAAAGTATTGGTCTACATATATGAGGATTCCATATATATATATAAAACTATAGGCCTGTTTCTGGTGAGATGCATATCTAAATGGTTGTGTCTTGTTTTCTTGTACTACATAAATATGTATGTGATTAGGAATGCAGAGAAAGAAAGGTGGCCATTGGTGGGAGAGAGAGAGATAGAATGCTCCAAATTATCAAGTAATAGAAGGTAAATGAAGAGTACAAAGCATCAATATATCCATAGGCTGTTTTGTGAAAACAATCTCCTCATAAAGGAAAAAAAAAACCTAAATACACAAGATTAGTAATGATAAAACAAAAGCCAAACACTGACAATATTAAATGATTTCTAAGAGGACTCTTTGTGCAACTCTAGGGGAACACGTATTAAACAAAATAAATGGACAACTGTAATCTCACCCTCCCTAGTCAATAAGGAAGAGGGGAACTCGTGGATGAGGTAGCACAGCCTGCACCTGGGCCCCTAATTCGCCTAAAAATCATTTCATTTGGAATCAGACAGCCCCAGGTGCCACTCCCAGCACTGCTTGTGAGAGCCAGAGAAAACCTGAACATGCAGTCGCTATAGAACAGGAGGAAGGAGGATGAAAGCTCAACCACTGAGAAAAGCCTCCAGACGGTTTCACAAGCTGAATTCTCTCTAACCTTGAAAATGGATCATTCTGTGCACTCAGGTGCATCAGCATTTTTGCATTAGGCTGACACACTATTTTGCATCTGTAATCTTTATTTTAGGCAACATGCAGCAGCCTCCAGGAGCAATCTTGTGGTATGCGACAGTGGACCACAGGTATGAACACACCTCTGAAGCTGGGCACCGTTCTCAGTCGTGGGATGCTGGCCTCAGTTCCCTCTGGAGCCCTGTGGGCACAAAGGCTGCAGCTGGATACTTTACGCAATTTAGAAATAATTTTGTTTGGAATTAGACAAAGCTGAGCTCAGTTCTCAGGACTCCCAGCTCCCAGCTACGAGAAAAAGTTATTTTAACCTCCATAAACTTCAGCTTTCTCATCTACAAAGCAAGAGTAATGAAGTACTGCTGCTCACAGGATTCCTAAGGATTTCAATTAAATAAGATGATACATGTACAGTGTTCAGGATAATTCTGCTTGCATTGTAAGCACTCAAATATCAATTATTAGTTGATTTATCCTGCATAAACCTTGCAGCATCCTCTTCCTCAAAGTATCCCTGGTTTTCCACTCCACCACGCCTTACTTCTCCTGACTTCGTGTCTCTGAGATTGCCATTCTTCCCATTAACAAGGGTCAAAACCCCCAGACAACACAGACCACGGCTGCAGCCTCACTCACCTGCGCACAAAATGTCGCCATTTGTTCTCAATTCTACCTCCACACTCAGACTTACACCCACTCCACTCCCCGCTTTCCTGCCTTCATTCAGGGCCTCATGCCTCTTCACCTGGACCTGAAGCAGCCCCTGGGGGCTCTTTGCCTAGACTCATTCTCTTCTCCAAATACCCTTTCATACTGGTCTGGAGTTACTTTCCTAAAACACACACTTGTCCTCGAGAAACCTGTCCACTCCAATTTCCTACAGAGTAAAGACGAGCCCGCTAAGAACAGTACTTGATGACTTGCTCTTTTTCCTGGGCCTTTAAGCCCCAGCCTTCCGAGCCCCTCCCCGTAGAGCTACACCAGGTCAAGACAACTTGCTACGTGGTCTGCCCACGAACCTTTGTTACTCCGCCTGTTCACGCTGCCAGGGTGCCATTTCCCACTTCTCTCCAGGCTGCAGTCGCCTTTCAGGGGCAGCTGGAACGCTCCCTCTTCACACCCTCATCTACTGTCGACACCAATACCCTTCTCTCCTTCCTCACCTTGTTCCCGTCCCACACGGGACCTCAACTCAGAATATATTTCATTCATTAAGATCTTCTGACTTCCTTTAGATCTGGGCTGAAAGCTTCCCAGGAGTAAACACTGTGGTTTACAAATCCTATATCCACCCACCCACCCATCTTGTGCAGCCCAGGGCCTTGCTCAGAGAAGACTCTCCCTTAATGTCAAATGATGAGATGAAGGTGTGACAGCACAGCGGCATCAGGCCACCCCTCACGTAAAGAGAACAGCATGTTTGGGGCCAGAAAGATCAAGCTGCTACTTTATTTCTTTTCAGGTCTTTTAAAGACACAAGTATGAGATATGCTACTCATGTACTTTAAAAATTAAAAACATGGGGGAGGGAAGGATTGGGAGTTTGGGATGAGCAGATGCAAACCAGTATATATAGGATGGATAAACAACAGGGTCCTACTGTGTAGCACAGGGAACTATAGTCAACATCCTGTGATAAGCTATGATGGAAAAGAATATGAAAAAGAATATATATATCTGTAACTAAATCACTATGCTGTACAGCAGAAACTGACACAACATTGTAAATCAACTATACTTTGATAAAATTTTTTTAAATAGAAAAAAAGAAAATAATCATTTGAAAATGATTTGTCCTACTTACAACTTAAAAAATTAAAAGCAATAGCCTATGAAATGAAAATGAGAACTAAAATAAGTCAAAGGTACTTTTGTTTTTTGTTCTGTCTTGTCATATGAGAAGTAGACAAAGAGAGGGGAAAAGAGTAAAAGAAAAAAATCAGGAATAAAATGAAAGTGATCATCTGAGACACCAGAGGAAAACAGAAAAACACAGAGGGACACAGAGGATGGGCAGAACCATGCAGACACAGAAACAAATACAGAATACAGAGAGACAGTCTGTACCAAGGCTTTCTACAACATTCTCGCAAAAGACATTGACTTTTTAGGCCACGCTTTTGTTCCTGGACTAAGGGGGTTTGAAACCCTGAGGCCAGTCTGGTCAGAGGCCAGTGCTCGTGGTCAACTATGGGGACAGCCCAGCTGCTACCTGCCCCACCAGCCAGATTTGGATCTGTGAGAGAATTAGGTCTCGCTGTTGCCAGATCTTCCAGTTTTTCAAGAGAAGCCAGAAATCTGGATGTTAAGTTTGTAAAAAACTACTCTGTGGGCCAAATAAAACATTTCAATGGGCACCATTGGTGCCAGAGTTTACCCTCTGAATTATGGACAAAAACAAGGCTATTCCTCCTTCCTCGCTGTAACCTGGGTGCCAAGTGCAGTCAGCCTGGGGTGGAAATGCTCCCTGGGCACGGCTGGCGCCACCACAGAGGTTGTTCTAGCTGTGGGTCTGGCAGCATCTGTTTGGGGAAGAATATGGTTGAGATTAGAAGCACATCTTCCAGAGGTCCTCTGTTGTTTCTCTCCTGGATTCTGGAATGGCTCTAATCATACTAGTAATTATGTCCCTCCCTGTGAGGAGTCAGAATTCATTAATTTTTAGAGAGAGATAAAAATTCAAATTCCACAGGCTAATGATTGTATAAAATCAGAGAGAGAAATTAGAGAAACAAAAAGGCTTTTTATTTAAATGTTAATCTAGTAATTTAAATAAGTAATTAAAACAAGTAGATTAGTAATTAAACTAGTAAAGACATAAAAAGTGAGAAAACCTGACATAAGCATAATGACAGGATGCTTTTTTTAAATTTACTTGTTTTCTCTTCCAAGTGTTTCCAGGAACCATCTACAGCTCCTACATATTTATCAATGGAAGAAGTCTAATGTCTTTGAAATGTAAGGCTGAATTTTAAAAAATCTGATTAAAATTATTGAGTAAACAGCATTGAAACAGTAATTATGGAAATCATCACACTGGAAAATAATACACAAAATTTCACCACCTAACATGACAAGCTACTGCCAGAGTTCAATGTTCACTTCCCAGCCTTTTCAATGAACATAGATGATGTTGACAGCTGTTAACTGAAGTGTATTAATATTGTATTCTTCTGTGTCTATTTAGTATAACATCATAAATATTTTTCATATTATTTTATAGCCTTCCTAACTATTATTTTAATGGCTACATCATATTTTATTTATTTTTATTTACTTATTTCTTTAGTTTCAGGTATTTTTCACTGTTTTTAAAAACTTTCTAGATAATTTACTTATGAAAAATTCCCTGGAATGAGTCAAAAGACATAAATATTTTTATTAATCTTGAATATATTGCCAAGTTGCTTTCCCAAACACCTGGAACAATTTAAATAATACAGTGAATGACTGTATCCATTGTCCCACTCCTTGTTACCGCTGGTATTTTCGGTGAAGAGGGTGTAAAAAGGATGAACATCACAGGTAACACAGAGGCTATACTGAATGGACCTGCTGGGTCAACAGCTCGTGAAGTGGAGGTCAAGCCACTGCTGTCTGTGGACCGTCTTGGTTTCCTCATCAAAGAAAAGAAGGGTTTGAATTACATAATCTGCAAAGACTATTTCAGCTTTAAAAACGTGAATCTCAAGCAAAGGCTAACACTTCATCCTCCAGAGAATTTTTGGTGTATTATGTTTTAGATGGATTGGAGAGATAACACTAAGTTTCTGTATGAATTACAGCCCCTGAGAAATCAATGTCCTTAAGTCCACTGTAAATGCACTCCTGGGGGCAGGCGGGGAGAGGGAGAGGGAGGGGGAGGGAGGGAGGGAAGGAGGGAAGGAGAGAGAGGGAGGGAGAGAAGAGGAAGAAATCAGTGGGGTGGGGTGGCAGTTTCTTAAAATAAGACAGCAGTGAAGTTTGCCACATTGACTCTTCCTTTCACGAACAATTTCTCAAGCGTGCAATGCTGTTTGAAAGCATTTTTCCCACAGTAGAACTTCTTTCAAAATTGGAGTCTATCCTCTCAAATCCTGCAGCTGCTTTATCAACTAAGTTCATGTAATATTCTAAATCCTTTGTTGTCATTTCAATAATCTTCACAGCATCTTCACCAGGAATAGATTCCATCTCAAGAAACCACTTTCTTTGCTCATCAATAAGAAGCAACTCCTTACCTGCTCAAATTTTATCACGAGATTGCAGCATTTTAGTAACGTCTTCAGGCTCTACTTCTGATTCTAGTTCTCTTGCTGTTTCCACCACATTTGCAGTTACTTCCCCCACTGAAGTCCTAAACTCCTCAAAGTTACCCATGAGGGCTGGAATCAACTTCTTCCAAACTCCTGTTAATGCTGAGATATTGACCTCTTCCCAGGAATCATGAATAGTCTTAATGGCATCTAGAATGGTGAGTCCTTTCCAGAAGGTCTTCAAGTGACTTTGCCCAGATCCATCAGAGGAATCACCATCTCTGGCAGCCACAGCCTTAAGAAATGTATTTTCTTAAATAATAAGACTTGAAAGTCAGAATTACTCTTTGATCCATGAGCTGCAGAATGGATGTGTTCACAGGCATGAAAACAACATAAATCTCATTGTACGTCTCCATCAGAGCTCTTGGGTGACCAGGTGCACTGCCTATGAGCAGTAGTATTTTGAAGGGAATCTTGTTTTCTGAGCAGTAGATGTCAACAGTGGGTTTAAAATATTCAGTAAACCATGTTGTAAACAGATGTGCTGTCATCCAGGCTTTGTTGTTCCATTTATAGAGTACAGGCAGAGAAGACTTAGCATAATTCTTAAGGGCCCTAGGATTTTTGGAATGGTAAATGAGCACTGGCTTCAGCTTAAAGTCACCAGTTGCATTAGCCCCTAACAAGAGAGTCAGCCTGTGCTTTGAAGCTTTGAAGCCAGGCATTGACTTCTCCTCTCTAGTATGAAAGTCCTAGATGGCATCTTCTTCCAACATGAGGCTGTTTCATCTGCACTGAAAATCTGTTGTTTAGTGCAGCCACCTTCATTCATTATCTTAGCTAGACCTGCTGGATGACCCACAGCTTCTACATCAGCACTTGCTGCTTCGTCTTGCACTTTCATATCATGGAGATGGCTTCTTTCCTCAAACCTCGTGAAACATCGTCTGCTAGCTTCAAGGTGTTTATCTGCAGCTTCACCATCTCTCTCAGCCTTTATAGACTTGAAGAGAGTTAGGGCTTTGCTCTGGATTAGGCCATGTTGACTTCAGGCCATGTTGTGGCTGGTTTGATCTTCTATCCAGAACACTAAAAGTTTCTCCATACCAGCAATAAGGTTGTTTCGCTTTCTTATCATTCGCGTGTTCACTGGAGGAGCACTTTTAATTTCCTTCAAGAACATCTCCTTTCCATTCACAACTTGGCTAACTGTTTGGAGCGCGAGGCCCAGCCTTCAGCCTGTCAGCTTTCCACACGCCTTCCTCACTCAGCTTCAGCATTTCCAGATTTTGATTTGAAGTGAGAGACATGCGACTCTTCCTTTCACTTGAACACTTAGAAGAACTTGTAGGGTTATTACTTGCCCTAATTTCAATATTGTTGTGTCTCAGGGGACAGAGAGGCCTGAGGAGAGGGAGAGACAGGGGCACAGCCAGTTGGTGGAGCAGTCAGAACACACACAACATTTTCAGTTAAGTTCTCCGTCTTGTATGGATGTGCTCCATGGTGCCCCCAAATCATTACAATAGTGACATTAAAAATCACTGATTACAGTTCCCATAACAAATATAATAGTCATGAAAAAGTTTGAAATATTGTGAGAATTGCCAAAAGGTGACACAGAGACACACACTGAACAAATGCTGTTGGAAAAATGGCGCCAAAAGACTTACTTGATGTAGGGTTGCCACAAACCTTCAATATGCAAAACAACGCAGCATCTGCAAAGCTCAATAAAATGAGGTCTGCCTGTATGTAATCCACGTGAAAGTTAGTTTAGGTTTTACTTTTAGAAATCGGAGAGAATGCCCCTGCCTCACCCTGGGAGGCAGCCCAGACACACCTCCTGCAGGGAAGGAGCTCGAAGTCAAGGGAGGCCCGTTCCCCCTCCCTGCTGCTGACCGGGTCACCCCGTGTGCCTGAGCCCTGAGCTGCCCGGGTCCTCCAGTCCACCTGACCATCCTGAGCCACACTGACTTGCACCCACATTCTACGCCTGTCCTCTCACGTCATCCAGACAATGCTCCTGAGGGGCAGGACGGGGTACACGGAGCTTGCACAGCTGCCTGAGGACCTGTCACTGTGGAGCAGAGAGCAGTGCCCGCGGGGAGGAGGGAGGTCAGGGACCACCCCAAACCTCTCACCACACTGACGCTCGGGGAAGCCGCTCACCTCGGTTTTGTGTCTTTTCTATCCGTTCACAGAATACACAGTTACAGAACACCCGCTACGCGCAGGTCACAGTGCCAAGCTCCGTGGAAGAGACCAAATTAAATCAGCTAGAACCTGCCTCCAACGAGCCTGACTACTGAGCAGCAGATGTCCGAGCTCATTCAGAGACGATGTGCTTGTGATTTCCTTCCCTGTAGAAATCTAACGGAGCACCTCAAAAATCTGTGGAGACGTGGATGGACCTCGAGACTGTCATAGAGTGAAGTACGTCACAAAGAGATAAACTAATGTCATATGCTAACGCATATGTGTGGAATCTACAAAAATGGTACAGATGAACCTATCTGCAAAGCAGAAACAGAGACACAAGTAGAGAACAGACGTATGGACACCAAAGGGGGAGGGGGGAGGCGATGAATTGGGAGATTGGGATTGACACATACACACTACTGATACTATGTATAAATAGATAACTAGTGAGAGCCTGCTGTAGAGCACAGGGAACTCCACTCCATGCTCTGTGGGGACTTAGACGTGAGGGAAATCCAGAAGGGGGGGGATATGTGTATACGTATGGCTGGTTCACTTTGCTCTACAGCAGAAACTAGCACAGCACTGTGAAGCAACTCTACCCCAATAAATAAAAAATAAAAACCAAAAACACAGAAGTTGGAAAAGGGACCAAGATATTTTGATAAATGCTTCCTAAAATCAATTACGATGTCACATCAAATATGAGATGCTACCAGATAATAAGGATCTGAGAATATCTCACCATCAAAAAATTAATATAAAAACCAAAAGAATGCAAATAACAGTGTGAACCAGGATGGAATTGCCTTAGAAGGTTAAATGTCTATGTGAACTCACAATTTAAAGTGTTCCTGGTATTCTGAAATATTTCGTGATCTGATTTCTACCATTTGGAGGTGTGAGAAGGGATGACTGAATTCCTTTCGGTCAAAGGAAGCTGTCTGGGGGGCAGGTGAGACCCCTCCAGGTGAGCCCAGCCCAGCACAAGCTCTCATTTGCATAATTATCAACGAGGTAAAAGGCCCTTCTGCTGGAGTGCCTAGTGTTTGCACTCATTTGCCTCCCCTTCCATTGATCCATCCCGGGAAAGAGCCAGTCACGGAAGCCAAGGAGCCAGGAGGATGCTCAAGGCCAGCAGGCTGGAGTACCCTGGTGTGACCCTGTGTGTGAGGGTCCTTCTCAGTGGCTGGGGAAAGAGGACGAGGTCAGAGGTCAGATTGTAGGTTAATATTTTAAACTTCTGCTGACCTGGGCATTCACTGCTTCATGTTCATGTCTCCACTAGTTTCAGGTTGTTTTAAGATCAACCTAAAGATTACAGGTGGCTTCACAGGTAGCACAGCTCTCTTCCTCAGCTTACTTTTACCATTTAAACAATCTCAAAGCTTTCAGGTTTCAAATAAGGAGAGACCACACCACCTAGGGAACCAGCATCGGAAAGGCAGGCGGGCAGAACCGGGCAAGAGCCACTGCCCTGTGTGCCCGCTCTCTCCAGCCCACTCATCCTCCCGGGAGCAGAGGGTCTGCCGACTCTGATCCCTTCAGAACATCATGCTTCCCCTTCTTAATACTTGCTCATGAAAATACAGAGAGCTGGATCATGCCATCAGCTTTAACTTGCAGATGGAGTAACTGAAGCACAAGTTTAACTGGCTCAAGAGAACTTAAATCCAGAGCTTCTGTGTTCTAAATGATGATGCAGGCCCCCAATGACTTTTCCTCTCTTTCCTTCGTCTGAGGTCTGTTAACCGGAGCCTTTACATGTAGCTTTGAGCCAAGAATAAACTGGTATGATCACGAATAGTATCAATCAGGCTGTACACATTTGGTGCTCAACAAATGTTTCTGAGGTGAGTGAATCAATGACATTTTAAGAAGCAATTTCATCATATAAAATAAACCTTCCAATTTTCAAGATGAGCTCTTCCTTTTTTCTTTACCTAAGGAGGTTTCTGAAGTCACCTTATTACTTGGCTAAAACAACTTCAGTTAAAATACACGATCTGTCACAAGTTATTGATCGGAGAAAGAGAAGGCTGTTCCTTGTCTTGTATTTCCTTACTAAGTGCAGCTGTACCGACTACCCTGCTTTCAGCAAACTGACATCCTCACAGGAGATATCCATAACATCCTGGCATTAACATGTACTTACCCTCAGCAATGGTCTGGTCATTTTCTCCTTTCGATTAATATGAGAAAACCATTTCTGCAACTTCAGTATTTTTGAGTTGAATCAGCTTTTCTTATGGGAGTCATTCTACCAAAGATGATTTTTTAATGCAAAAATGCAGGCACATTCATTCTTTCCAGGTCGGGTCCTACTCTGCAAACTACTACTGAATTCAATACCTGTTGTTTTGGGAATTACACCATCATACAACCTTGCTAGGCCTCTCTTACACCAGCAAACAGTCTCTGTAAAGGGCAGGATCCAGCCCATGCTAAACCTCAATAAAATGTTTATTCTTAAAGAAAAAGGTATCGCTACACCAAAAAGAAAGGAAGAGTATTTAAACAGCAGTGTCATGTTCTTGAGAAGGTAGGGCAGCATTTGTGTGGGACAGGGGATAGGGCAGCACAAAGATGGAATCATCCTTTCATCCCTTCTTGTCCCTGGGACGAGGCTCAGGGCCCTGCCTGAATCCTCACCCAAGGACTCCGGAAAGCTTACTCACTAACCGGGCTCGGGACCCTTATCTGTAAAATCAGGCAGCTAATTTTTTCTATGGTCTCTAATCCCCAGATCACAGGATTCTAGGATTCCTGTGTTTCTGATTCTCATCAGAGGCTTCTTATGATGGTTCTGATTGAGAATTCGTGGCCTGTTTTAATTCTTGCTTTTAACACAGACTTGGCCTTAGTTTCTTCCTTTGATTTCCTCCATGTATTGGACAAGAAAATGATCAACTCCCTAAAGCTGAAGATTTATTCCTTCTAAAAATAAGCATGAACATATATGAAAAAAAGAGTTAATTCTCTTTAAATTGATTTCTGGTACATAACTTCAGTCAATTCTTTAATAAATATCATTAACTGTTACATGAACTCCGAATCTTAACGCCATTATCTTTGGGGAAATAGGTTTTCCCAGATGATGAAGCAGTGGCATTCATATTGACTCAGTACTTGTTCTAAAGCATAAACATCACTTAATGTCATTAGAGTATAGTCAGTGCCTAAATTAATATTCCCTGTGCACATGAAGATGAATTTTTAAAAAAAAACGAGATGGAGCAAGCAGTCCTGAAGTATTCTCTGAATTACTGCAATTGTTCTGTAAATGTGCAAAAGCCTTAGGACTTATCTTTGAATTATATATGATATGCAACACTTGTTTCCAATACCTGCAGAGAAATTTCCCGTATACTCAGAAAAATGGTGATTTCATCTTATTAAATTAGTGTGGTTTCAATTTCACATTATCTGTAGCTGCTCAGCCTGTAGTATTACAAGTTTATTGCTTCTGCTTGGCTATACGAAAAGGTGAAACCTAAAGTCATTTTCTGCTTTACTGACTTGAAGGTGGGAAAACTGAAATTATCTTTGTCATTAAAGAGAGTACTTACAATTTTTTTGCCTTCTATTAACACCGTAGAAGTATTTGTTTCAACGTTCTGCAGTATCACACTTCCTTTCTGCTCTCTGTAGATGAATTCTTTATCTACAAGAGAGGAAATAAAACAGAAACATGAAACATCAAGGAACTCAGTAGCTTTTGATGGACGCAGGTAAATGAATTGACTAGTTCCAACAAAAGTATATCCTGCATTTCATCAAAGGGTCCTTAAATATGGTGAAATGGGTCCTTTAAATATGCTCCTCTCCATATAACTGCATGTGAAGTTTCTCTCTGAATCATTTCTCATAGTCTGCACACTGACATATAAAGCACAAGCATATACACACATAAAATCTTTAGAACATTCTAGACTTTTCTTGGGTGGGACACATAGAGTGGACACAACAGAGCAGATTAAGAAACCCACTACTGGGGCTTCCCTGGTGGCACAGTGGTTGAGAGTCCGCCTGCCGATGCAGGGGACGCGGGTTCGTGCCCTGGTCCAGGAGGATCCCACATGCCGCAGAGCGGCTGGGCCCGTGAGCCATGGCTGCTGAGCCTGCGCGTCCGGAGCCTGTGCTCCACAATGGGAGAGGCCACGACAGTGAGAGGCCCGCGTACTGCAAAAAAAAATTTTTTAAAAAGGAACCCGCTACCGTAAGGGGCGGAGATAGTTGGTACTAAGGGGACTGATTTCCTATACTGGAAACTCTGGGGGAAAATCTGGATACATACACATGCACACCATATCCTGCAAACTTATTTTCATTTGGTCCACAGCTTCCTTTGCTATTCCTGGAGGAATTGGCAGTTTCACCGTCATGAATATCTTTGGCTCTATACATTGTATCCTCAGTGACACTGGTCCTTTGTAACTCAACCGAGATTTCAAATATCCCCTTAGAAAATTACTGGAGCAATCCCCCTGACTAGTATGCATGTAGGGGTATATATGTAGGCATGTAGGTGTGTAGGTGTGTAGGTGTGTGTGTGTGTGTGGTGTGTATACATACTACAAATGAAAGGGTAAACTTTCTGAAAGGATTGCAGGTGGAGAGACAGGGCACACAATTGGAAGAAGAAATGATAAACTGGGAGATTGGGATTGACAAATATACACTACTACATATACAAGAGATAACTAACAAGGACCTACTGTATAGCACAGGGAACTCTGCTCAATACTCTGTAATGACCTATATGGGAAAAAAACGTAAAAAAGAGTGGATATATGTGTATGTATAACTGATTCACTTTGCTGTACACCTGAAACTAACACAACATTGTAAAGCAACTGTACTCCAATAGAAATTTTTAAAAAAGAAAATAATACTATCTTTCTGAGTGAAGGGGATGACACTGAGCCAGTCTGAAGGTAAAGAAATTTCACATGATAATCAGTTGATGAATGAAAAACACTGTGCAGACTGGATTAATTCCAATGGTATTATCATTTCTATGCTTTTTAAATTCTACTCCACAGAATTACATTCTTTTCTTTCTTATTCCTTTTTTTTTTTTTTCCCTGCGGTACGCGGGCCTCTCACTGTCGTGGCCTCTCCCGTTGCGGAGCACGGGCTCCGGACGCGCAGGCTCAGCGGCCATGGCTCATGGGCCCGGCCGCTCCGCGGCACGTGGGATCTTCCCGGACCGGGGCACGAACCAGCGTCCCCTGCATCGGCAGGCGGACTCTCAACCACTGCGCCACCAGGGAAGCCTCTTATTCTTTTATTCTACTTGCTTTGCCTTTAATATTCTCTTCCTTTTTCTAGTCTGTTAAGATGGAAGTTTAGATCTTTGGTTTGATTTTCCATCCTTTTAATAAGACTATTAATTTTTCCTCTATGCATGGTATTAACTACATCTCACAAATTTTGATATGCTGAATTCAGTATTATTCAGTTCAAATTATTCCTAATTTTTCCTGAAAAGTCTGCTTGGCCCAATGATTATTTAGAAACATGTTTAATTTTCAAATATGTAAAGTTATTCTGGTCCTCTTATTTTTATAGATTTTTAATTTAAATTCACTAGATCAAAGAATATTCTGTACATGATTTTAGTCTTTTAAAACTCATTAAGACATTTTTGTGGCCCAAAATATGGTCTATCCTGGTAAATGTACCATATTCACATTTAATGAAATTATTGATACGGCTGAGTTTGGTCTCTAATTTTTTTTGCGGGGGTTTGTTTTCTACTTTTCTCCTCTACTTCTTGTTTCCCTCTTTCTTGTTTCCTGACATTCACTTTATTTTTTGAATATTTTTTACAGTTCTAATTTCCCTATTTTTAGCTGTATTTCTTTGCCTTTTTTTAGTGGTTGTCCTAGGGATTATAATATGTACTCAACTTTTCAGCATCTACAAAGAGTTAATAATGTATCACTTCTCATGAAATATAGAAATCTGTCCAGTTTTCAGGTCCACATCCAGTCCCATGCTGTGATAATTGTTATGTGTATTACATCGACATACATTATACATTCCACAAGACAATGTTATAATTATTGTTTATAACAATATTATGGTTTATAAAGAAATTAAGAAGAAAAAGTAAAAAAGAAAAATTTGTTCTTTGCATTTACCCACTATTTACCATTACTGATGCTTTTTGTTCTTTATCAAAAATATGAGTTTCCATCAGATATCATTTTCCTACTTCATAAAGAACTTTCTTTAGGATTTCTTACTATATGAATCTGCTGGCAACCAATACTTTTAACTTTGTTTTATCTGAAAGTCTTTTCCTTTAACTTTCATTCTTAAAGGATATTTCTCTTAATATAGATTTCTAGGTTAATGGGGTTTTTTTTCCTTTTAGCATTTTGAAATTCTGTTCCACTGTCTTCTGGTCACCATGGTTTCTAATGAGAAGTCAGCTATTAGTTGAATTATTTCCCTGCATATCATTTCCGTGCACTTTTGCTGCTATCAAGATTTATTTGTTGTCTTTGGTTTTCAGCAGTTTGACTCCAATGCACTTTTAGATGGGGCCTTCTTCGTGTTTGTTTGATGTTTAATGAGCGTCTTGTATCTGAAAATTTATGTCTTCATCAAATCTTGAGCCATTAATTTGCAAGATAATTCTTCTACTCCTTTATCTGCCTCCTCTACTTCTGGTATTCCAATTTCCCATATATTGGGCACCTTGATATTATCTACAGTCTCTGATGCTCTGTTCATTAAAGAATTTTTTTCTCTCTGTTCACCTTGAATCATTTCTTTTCATCTATCATCAAAGTCACTTTGTCTTTTCTTTGTCATGATTATTTGACTATCAAATCCACACAATGAATTTTAAAATTTCAGAATCTGTATTCTTCTGTTTAGGAATTTCCATTTGGTTCTTTTTATTGTTTCTATTTTTTTGCTGAGATTTCCCATTTCTCTGATGAGATTTTCATTTACTGAAAACATGCTCACGTTAACTCGCTGACGATAATTACAATAGTTCTTTTAAAATCCTTATCTCTCAGTTCCAAAATCGCTTTCATTTCAGGGTCAGACTCAATTACTTTTATCTTGAGTGTATTCCATTCTTTTTTGGTTCTTTGTAGTAAGGTAATTTTGCACTATATCCTAGACATCATGGATTAACTTCTGGACATTCTGGGTTTTGTTAGCATTCTCCAATGAGTGTTGTTTCCTTTGCTATAGCAGGTAATTTTCTTTGCTAGGCCTGGATAGCCAACTTTGTCTTTCCGGGCAGCAGCTTCACTCTCCATTCAGATATTTCATCTTAAGCTGAACTACTGGGACTCTCTGCATGCACGTGTGGTCCACGGGTCAGACGGAGATAATACTGTACCTTTCCTTTCAGTTTTATCAATTCCTGTTCTATCTTATCTCATTATCCCCCTTTTCTTAACTTTTAAGTTTGATACTTAGCTTATTAATTTCAGCATTTCTTCTTTTCTAATATAATCACAATGGTGCTATAAATGTTCTTAATTACTTCTTTGAGTCCATAAGTTTTTAATGGGTAGTATTTTCACTACTGCTTAGTTCTATGCATTTTTAGTTTCTGTCATGATTTCTTCTTCAACCTGTGAGTTCTTCAGAATTTCCAATTTGCAAATGTATGTGAAACACTCTTATATACTATCATTTTGTTATTGACTTGTGATTTGCCTACATGTGGTCAGAAAAAATCTAGATTATTAATTATTTGAAGTTTGTTGAGAGTAGTTTATGGCCTGATGCATGGTCCATTTCTGTAAGTTTCTTGAGAGAAGGTATATTCTCCAATTGTAAATGCAGAGTTCTATATGTGGTCATTAAATTAACCATATTACTTGTCTCATCAAATTGTCTCTCACTTAGCTAATTTTTTGTGTGCCTGACCTTTCCTTAATATTGAAATTTTCTAGTGTAATGATGTTTTGAATAATTCTGTCCTGTAGATCCTCCAAATTGTGTTTCATATATTTTGTGACTATTTTATTAGATTAGTGCAAGTGTAGAATTCTATCTTCCTGGAGATTTGCAAATCTTTTTTTAAAACTACATGTTCTCGGGCTTCCCTGATGGCGCAGTGGTTGAACGTCTGCCTGCGATGCAGGGGACGCGGGTTCGTGCCCCGGTCCGGGAGGATCCCACATGCCGCGGAGCGGCTTGGCCCGTGAGTCATGGCCGCTGGGCCTGCGCGTCCAGAGCCTGTGTTCCGCAGCGGGAGAGGCCCCAGCGGTGAGAGGCCCGCATACCGCAAAAAAAAAAAAAAAAAAAAAAAAAACTACATGTTCTCTCCCTAATAATGCTTTTTAAAGATGACTTCTCTTTTGTAGAGTAGGTAAAATAATAGTATACACCTTCTATTGTTCATGTGGAGAGTCAATGAGATAATACACGTCATACTTATAATGTGTTTAAAATCACGCCGCACTCCCGGTAGGCTCTCAGTGTTGTCAGCTGCCAATATTATCTCAGCAGAGGATTTGGCTCACTTTTGTCTCCTTCTTTTTCCCTGAAAGAACTGTTTACTTTCCATTAATAAATGTTTTTATTGGAATTTTAAAATTTTATTATTTAAAAAAATTTTTAACTTTCATACAATTTTTAAAGGTTACTTTCCATTTACAGTTATTACAAAATACTGGCTCTGTTCCCTATGTTACAGGATAAACCCCTGTAACCTTACACCCAATAGTTTGTACCTCCCACTCCCCCCCGCCCCCCCCGCCAGCCGTATTGCCCCTCCCCTACCTGGGTTTCCTTTTCCTGTCTCACCCCCAGTATTCTATCCCTCTCCTGCTCATCCTTCCTCTTTTTTTTTTTTTTTTAATCGCGGTGCGCGGGCCTCTCACTATCGCGGCCTCTCTTGTTGCGGAGCACAGGCTCCAGACGCGCAGGCTCAGTAGTTGTGGCTCACGGGCCTAGTTGCTCCGCGGCATGTGGGATCCTCCCAGACCAGGGCTCGAACCCATGTCCCCTGCATTAGCAGGCAGATTCTCAACCACTGCGCCACCAGGGAAGGCCCTCGTCCTTCCTCTTGAAGGCTCTCCCACTCTTCACTTCCGGTGGCCCTGTCCCGGGTTGGATGGCTGTCACCTTCACCCTGGACTACTCCAGGGCCTCCCAGTGGGACCCTCTGTCCCTTTCTCTATCGGGACAAGGCCACACTTCTTTTTCAAAACTTTTTTTTTCTGGCTCCTTGGCAAAGGCTACTTTGGCCGAACTCCTTAGTCTGACGTTCGAAGCCCTTAGTCTTCTGGCCTGTCTTCTCTTCCCATGTTAATTTCCCACCACCCCCCACTAACTAAGCATCCTAACAAGTCCTGCCTTCCAAGCCTCTCTGATGCCTGTGCCGCTGCCTTGGCTGCAGTGCCCTTCTCCCGCCCCCGCCAGGCACAATCTTCCTGGGCTCGGTGTAAAGGTCTCTCCTCCAGGCAGTTTTTCATGCCTCTGCCATGCAGAATCCATCTCTCTCTGCTGACCCCTGACGTGTCATTCACCTGTTTTATGCTCATCACAGCACGTTGCTTATCTGCTACTACAGCTCTCTCCCACTAGAGTCATGATTCTCACGGGAAGAGGCCATACCTGTTTGGTTTCCTAACTCTTAGCATAATAACTGATATGAAAGTTGGTGCTAAAAAATATGCGAAGCATTTAACAAATGCATCCTATCACAAGTCTGAGTCACCAAATACCCAACCTACTTGTGGAACAACAGGCAGAACTCCTTGTAGAAGAGGGAGTGCTCTGGGCCAAAGTAAAAGGAAGGAGAGATGGACATGGTGGTTTTCTCAAATTTCACCTTATGTGTCTCTTTGTGAGATTCTGTTACAGCTACTTTACTCCTGTCCCTGCAGGGCAAAACGATGTTACAAAAGGAGTGCATCTGAATGCTGTGAGGATAGGAAGGTAAAACTGAAAAGCCACGCTCAACAGGGAGGTCCCTAGGAAAAGACTTCCCAAGGGAAATCTCGCACAGGACCGCCCACTGGCTATTTATTCTTCGTGTGCCAACTATCCAGTGCTTTGCATTTAAAATACATCATTAATTTAATTGTTCTGTGTACTTGAGCAACTCTTCAAAGCTAAAAAGTTAAAGAAATAGAGTAAGTTGCACTGGTAGCTAGCACAATTATTTAAAAACTGGTAAAGCATCAAGAAAATTTCCCTTCTTTCCTATCCAAACCGTTATCATTGGGTAACCAAATTACAGATAAGGGGAAGTTTCATTTTATTTTGCTTCCCCAAATTGTGATACAAAAATATACAGCAATGCCACAAATTATTTTATGTACTCTTCCAAAAATAAGATAAAATTCCAGTCATTTCCTCTGAGTCTATTCCTCTGATATTAGCTATAAAGCTGGCTAATATCATATATTAGCTATCTTTATGTTTTGTTTACTTTTGCTTAACAACAATGTATTATTAACAACTTTCAAAAGCCTTACCCATGGTGAAAATTTTGAAAATGTAATGCATTTATGGTACAATAGATTTCTTTTTTTTTTTTTTTTTTTTTTTTTTTTTTTTTTTTTTTTTTGCGGTACGCGGGCCTCTCACCGCTGCGGCTTCTCCCGCTGCGGAGCACAGGCTCCGGACGCGCAGGCCCAGCGGCCATGCCTCACGGGCCCAGCCCTCCGCGGCATGTGGGACCCTCCCGGACCAGGGCACGAACCCACGTCCCCTACATCGGCAGGCGGACTCCCAACCACTGCGCCACCAGGGAAGCCCTACAATAGATTTCTTAAAAACTGAGATAATTTAGTTCTCATTGCCAAGTATAAGTTGTATATGCTGGTTGGTTTTGAGGAGCATATTAATCCTTGATTATACAAATATCACAAAGAATCGATGCATAGAAATAGATTTTAACTACTGAAACAAATAGTGCACATAACAAATGGAGTAGATTTGATTTTTCTCATGATTATCTTCTTTTAATTTTAAACAATGCTGACAGAAACACTGTTCTTTCCATTTATCATATTTTTCTCAGATATAATTTATTTCTGTTTATGTACGTTCTAATAACACATAGCATATATTTCCTAAAAAATATATAAGCATATTTTTCCTACAACAGTCAATATCCATATGATGGTCATAAAATATAAATCCCTAACAGCCACACTGTCGTCTAGAAATACCATTTCCCACCAAAGGAAAGCAGGACTCCTGTAAACAGCTGATTCCAGGTCTGGGACAGAAACTATCCTAGAGACCAGCAAAGCTATCAAATTCTATTACCATGTCAAATGATTCAGAAACCAACCTGAAAAGGCTCCCACCAGCCAAGGACCAGCCATTTAGAGCTTTAGTAAGAATAACTGGAACGGACTGAAGCTCTTTAAATAAGTTCATGAATTTAGAATGATACTTCAAAAAGAAACAACTAATTCAATTGATTATTATTAGAGGATACTTATAAACCAACATATTATTTTAAAACTGGTAAAGAAAAAGGAAAGCATCAAGAAGGTTTCCTTCTTTCCTATACAAACTGTATCATTGGGTAACCAAATTACAGATAAGGGGAAATTTCATCTTATGGAAGTATTCCAGTTATCAAGTGGAAAAGGTTGATGGAATTAGCATATCACCATTTTACAGCTCCTAATAAGTTAAGGTGCCCATCAGCCAGGGCTGCTACAGCACAGAAGGGGAGCAATCAGCATGAACTGCCTCCTTAAGGAAGAATATAGCACTACTGATGAAGTGCTAGCACAACCAAAGCCAAAACCCTCAAACCCAGTCAGGCTATTAGACCAACTAGAACTTGCAGGAAATAGAGGACAGAGGACCATTCTAACCAATGCCATAAAGATACAAGTAGGAGACTCTGAGAAACTACAGGGAAAATGGCCTGGCTTCTTCAAATAAATAATGACATTTATATGACAATTAGAAATTTAAGCACAAATAAGATAATTAATGCTATGAATAGGATTAATAGGATTATTAATGCTATTAAGAAACTGTTGTTTTTCATTTGGGGGTTATTTCTTCTTTTAGTGTGATATGGTGGTTATGCTTTTCTGTTTAACAAGATAAACCAAGTCCTTATCTTTTAGAGATGTACACAGTGAAACAAAGAGGATAAAACGATATGGTATCTGGGGTCTGCTTCTAAATAGCATGGGTGGAGGAGAAAAAGGTCAGCATACAGACACAATACGATTGGCCAACAGGAAATAATGGCTGAAGGTGGGTTATGGACAAATAGGAGTTTACTTACTATTCTTTCTACTTTTGTTTAAGCTTAAAATTTTCTATAATAAAAAGTTAAAATTGATTTTAAAGTTCAAGTAGTTAAAAAAGATCATGCAGCTATAACGAGAATAAAGCTATGTTGGTTCATTCTTACATTTTATCCTTTGTTAGGCTTTTGCAGTAATTTGCATGTATTTGGGTTGCAGGCAGGTAGGGCTTGTGTTTTCATCGTATTTCTCCAATAACCACTAGGTCATAAAATAAAAATTCTGAAATCTCTCCCTCCAAGGTCAGAAGCCAGGGGCGAAAATTTGCAGCAACCAATGACAGTCTTCAATCCAGATGTAGATACATGGCCTACAGCTAAGAGTGATTTTTCCTTTGGTTTGCAAATATTAAGCCTTGTATGGAGAGTTATAGGAAGAAACAACTATAATTAGAAAGCTGATGTTAGAATTAACACATTTCAGGAAATATAAGCCAAATGAAAATTTTAGGTGGACCATATTTATAATCTAGAACTGTGGTGCTAATATGTAGCCACTAGCCACATGTTCTTACTAATATTAAAAATTAATTAAAATTACATAAAATTTAAAATTTAGTTCCTTCTTTGTACAAGGCACATTTTAAGCACTCAAAGCCACACATGGCTACTGGGTAGTGTACTGGACGCAGCAGAGACAGAACATCTCCATCACTGCAGAAAGTTCTTCTGAACAGCAATATTTTGAAGTTATAATAAGTGACAGCATTTTATTCCCAAAGAATGCCTTAGTTTACACCATAGTCTATCATTGATCTGGAAAAAAAATCACTCTTCTTAAGCCATGGCTATCAAAGAGAAAATCAAAGGATGTCCTTAAAAGGTGGTCAGCAGACCTTCTGATACCTCTTGCCATTTATGTGTCTCCACTCTTATGGGCAATGAAGGCAACAGCTGTGGGAGAAAAAGATTTTTAAATGAAGTATTTCCAGATTATCCCAAATGTCACAACACCTTAAAAAAGAACATGAAGTTATATGGTAACCAGAGTCCCAGTAATCATCATCAGAATCAACAGATTAAAAATAGGAGTCAGGGGCTTCCCTGGTGGCGCAGTGGTTGAGAGTCCGCTTGCCGATGCAGGGGACACAGGTTCGTGCCCCGGTCCAGGAGGATCCCACATGCCGCGGAGCGGCTGGACCTGTGAGCCACAGCCGCTGAGCCTGCACGTCCAGAGCCTGTGCTCCGCAACGGGAGAGGCCACAGCAGTGAGAGGCCCACACACCGCAAAAAAAAAAAAAAAAAAAAAAAATAGGAGTCAGGTGTGGGACTTCTCTGGTGGCGCGGTGGTTAAGAATCTGCCTGCCAATGCGGGGGACACGGGTTCGAGCCCTGGTCGGGGAAGATCCCACATGCACCAGAGCAACTAAGCCCATGAGACACAACTACTGAGCCTGCTCTCTAGAGCCTGCGAGCCACAACTACCGAGCCCACGTGCCACAACTACTGAAGCCTACATGCCTAGAGCCCGTGCTCCACAACAAGAGAAGCCACAGCAATGAGAAGACAGCACACCACAACGAAGAGTAGCCCCTTCTCTCTACAGCTAGAGAAAGCCCACGCACAGCAATGAAGATCCAACGCAGCCAAAAATAAAATAAATAAATTTACAAAAAAAAAAAAAAGGAGTCAAGTGGAAAGAAAATGCCAAAGTTTTTTTTTTCTGTTTTTTTTAGGTTGGGTTGAAACTCGTGATTTTTTTTTTTAAGTACCCACCATGATAACTACAGCCTTTTATTTGAAATTATAAGAACTACACACAATCCTCCAACACACCAGGGAAACATCAGTACAAACAGAGATAGTGAGAAAATGTAAAATAAATGATGTGCATTTTACTAAGAGTGGATAAGTAACTTATTTTCATGAGAATGTGCTTAGAAAAGGTAGGAGTTTCCAAGGAGAGAAATGGTGGGTGTAAGAAGCGAAACTCAGAGAAAAGAGTCTAACCAGTGGACATTTCATTTATTTAAAAGAACATTTACAATGTGAGGGATACTCTGCTAGACACACTATGAATTAGCCATGTTCCCTGACTTAAGGACGCTTACAATTAAAATGGTCAGTCAGATGGCAATTATTGATGCTGGCTATCGAAAAGTTCCATGTTAATCACAGCACTGTACTATAAGACATGATTCCAAGCAAATAAATAATTCTACTAATGTTATGAGAAAGTAGGATTTTCTGTATAAGAGAAAATAAATCCACATTTAAAATCATAAATTTCAGTAAAAGTTAAAATCCTGTAGTGTTATATATGGAATCTAAATAAAAGGTACTGATGAACCTAGTGGCAGGGCAGGAATAGAGGTGCAGATGTAGAGAACGGACTTGAGGACACAGGGGGGAAGGGGAAGATGGAACGAAGTGAGAGAGTGGCATGGACATATATATACACTACCAAACGTAAAGTGGATGGCTAGTGGGAAGCAGCCGCATAGCACAGGGAGATCAGCTCAGTGCTTTGTGATGACTTAGAGGGGTGGGATAGGGAGGGTGGGAGGGAGATGCAAGAGGGAGGGGATATAGGGATACATGTGTGTATATGGCTGATTCACTTTGTTGTACAACAGAAACTAACACAGCATTGTGAAGCAACTATACTCCAATAAAGATATATCTATATATATATATATATATAGATATATATATAGATATATATATATGTGGGCCCTGTAGTGTTAAATTTGTGTCAGAAATATCAACAGGAACACATTTGCTTATTTTTTTAAGTATCTATTTGCTAGTCTTGTCCATAGAAATATTAGATACATGATTTCCTAAACACTCAGATTTTGGTTCCTAAGTACCATTCTCACTAAAAAGAACAAGGAGTCTTTGAAGAAACAGGTATTTCTAGATCTGAGGCACAGGAAGTACAGTATGAACCTGGGACACCTTGTTGGCCAGAAGGCAAAGAAGTGTTCAGTGAATGATGGGTCTTGGCCCCCATTCTTGCCCCATCCTGTCTCAGCCTTCACATCTCACTCTGACTGGTCCTTTCTCTTGGCTCTGGGCTCAGACACAGGACTTGAACTGGCCGATGGAATACAAGCAAGCAGACACATGACATGCACTCGCACGGTTGACTTGCCCCCTCCTGGCTCTGCCATTGCCATGAGACAAACACAAACATCTCTCGCCTCGTCTTCTGGCACCAGGAGGAGAAACAAGTGTGAATCACAGCCGGGTTGTCACGGTCACCCGAGAAGAGGCTATTCCAGATCAGCCAACAGCCTGCTGGGGGTCCAGCCACACGAGCAAATCACCCAACAGATAAGCGGAGTTGCCTGACCAACCACCAGCTGACAAGCAGATGTGTGAAAAATACACAAGTGTGTGTGTGTCCCTGAAGGTGTGTGCTTGTTTATTACACAGCACTCTTGTGGCACCGGGCAACACACACATGCACAGGAGAACCACCTGGGAGGGCCCTCAGAAGTCAAAGTTGGGAAAATCAGAACATGAAAAGAACAATGCTGTAGCTGATTAAAACACATCAAATATATAAAACAACTCATGAGTCCATAATGGTACCCACATAATGGTTCTCATTTTCCACAGCTGAAGGCAACTATTACAGCAACTCCTTTCTCTGAAAATTGGTAATTAAAAATTCATAATTAAGGATTCATCTTGCTTTTTCAGTAGTATGGGGACACCAAATAGCCTGTTTCTGAGGGAGAGCCCCTCCTTTCAGAAAACTGCCCACTCATAAATGAAGAAGGAATGATGAATTTAGAAAACCACCACTTTTAGAAGGAATGATGAATTTATTAGCAAAGCACCATTTTTAGAAGGAGTGATGAATTTAGAAAATCACCATTTTTCAGTCCCTGTTGAAATACTCATTTCAGGTGAGGCTCATCGATGGAAAAGTTGATGGGATATTTTCCTGGTGCCAAAATATTACCCCAGAGAAAACATGCCAGTGTCAATGGGGAAACACACGTTCCTCATGGAGGAGTCTGGTGGCCACCCCTTAAGAGTCCCTAACAGTGGGACAACCAGCAGTGGACACAAACATGAGAAATCATTCTATGAGGAAAGAACCAGACAAATCCAGGATGTGGGAAATTCCACTACACACTGGCCTAATATGGGGAAATAACACACTGTAGAAAAAAGAGGAGCTGCTTTCCATTAACAGAAACGTAAGAGACATAATCAAGTATAATTATGACCCTTAATTTGATCCAAATGGTAGAAAAAAGCCACAGAAGATATTCTGAGAAGGAATGAGGAAAACTGAATATGGCCTGGGACTCCTATGATATTACGAAATTATCCTCATTTTTTTGTTAGATCTGATAATACAGATAAATGGGAGGATATACTCTTGGAGATACATGTGTTAATATTCAAGGATGAAAGAAAATGATGTTATAATTTAAGTTTAAATATTTTCAGCTAAAAAATTGATAGAGGACACAAACATGATAAAAGTGTTGATTTTAACTGATAGTTATGTGGGTGTTCACAGTACTCTCCTGTATACTTTTCTGTAAGTTAAAAATTTTTCATAAAAAAGGAAGCAGACCATATGACCCAACAATTCCACTCCTGGGTATATACCCATCCCCCAAATGAAAACACTAATTAGAAAAGATACATGCACCTCAATGTTCACAGCAGCATTATTTACAATTGCCAAGACAAGGAAGCAACCTAAGTGTCCATCAACAAATGAACAGATAAAGGAGATGTGGTATATATGTACAATAGAATATTACTCAGCCGTAAGAAAGAATGAAACATTGACATTTGCAGCAACATACCTGGACCTAGAGATTATCATACTAAGTGAAGTACGCCAGACAAAGATAAATATCAAATGATATCACTTATATGTGGAATCTAAAAAACAAACTATTGAATGTAATAAAAAAGAAACAGACTCGCAGATACAGAGAACAAGTGGGGAGGGGGAGGGGAGAGGGGCCAGTTAGGAGTAGGGGATTAGGAGGCACAAAGCACTACGTATAAAATAAATGAGCACAGCACAGGGAACATAGCCAATATCTTACAATAACTATAAATGGAGTATAACCTGTAAAAATTGTGACTCACTATTCTGCATACCTTTAACTTACGTAATATTGTACATCCACTATACGGCAATAAAAAAATCAAAGAAAAAAGGAAGCAGAAAATAAAGCAACATAGCCCCTGATTTCTAGGGACACACAACAGAGTTGGGTGGACACAGGAGCTCTTTTCTACAGACCATGAACTGAGATGCTTTGAGGCAGAAAGTCGGGGGTGAGCTGAGGCTCTGAGTAACAGCCCTGGTGTGTGGGTAAAACAAGTGCAGGAAACAGAGGTGCAGAAGTGGGAGGCCAGATGTGCACAGTCCTCCTGACACTGGTTTTGAAGATGAGGGTGCTTGGGTGAGTTTTGGAGCCCTAAACCTAACCCATTTGTCCAGAAACTCTGGAGCAGGGCTGCAGTGTAACATGTGTGTTTAGGTCTGAAGTAGCCAAAGGGCTCAAAATTTTTTTTTAAATTTTGTTTGTACTCTGGGTTTTCTTTTTTCTGGTTTACATCACAAACATGTCAGAGGGAGGCAATGTTGGCTCAAAAATGTCTTTCAAAAGAGCAAGCTTTTCTAATTACACTCCCTAAATGCTAACAGCACTCACTGAACCCACAGCAAGCACTTAACCAAGAGAGGACAACGCTGAGATTCTGAGACTCGATCCTGAGACCTGAGGGACTCCCAGCTTCACCCAACCGTGAAGTGAGACACAGACGTGAGAACCGCTGGCTGGTTAATTTGCTCCCTCTGGCTCAAGGGCCTCACGCAGCCATCTTGATTCAAACTTGCAGCTCTACATCTGTGGCAGGACAGCCTGACATTTTCCTGCAGGATCTTGAGAATAAGAATAAACTGGAAGGACTGCAAGTGATGCTTCCCTTCCCCCTTTCAAGAATGCAACCAGGGTACTGTGTGCTTTACATCTGAGGGTAGTAAGAGGCATCTGCTTTGGAAAATCGAAATTCTTGGAAACAAAGAGCTGAGTTGTCTGGGGCTGGGATGGGTAAGCAGACAGATGGAGGGCAATGGGTGATTAATTTCTGTGGGCTTCAAATTATGATAAAATGAAGCCACAATACCCACTTTTACAACTTGGGTAATTACATCAACAAGTACCTTCCAACAAATAATGGTCTCAGTTTGGAAATTACTTGGAAAGTATCTACATTTCAAAGATGACATGAGTGGCTTCAAATTTCACTGAGTTTTCATCACAGGATCTGAGATTGCCCAATTTTGTCTTTGATTAATGGACTGCCCAAATAGCTTTTAAAATATTTTAAATTTTCATTCTTCTTATGGGGAACAATTTTTATGTGACTCTACAGAGTCATGTTTATACTTTTAAACAGCTTATTGTATGGAAACCCCACCAAAAAGCAACAAAGCACTTGTTTCTGTATCTAACATTTTCAAACATATGCTTATGTGGCTAAGGAAAAAAGAAACCAATATTTGTAGAACTAGGATTTGTTTTTTTGCAATTTATTTTTTTCACCTGATTCTATCACGAAAGAAAATATATAGGTTAGGAGGCTTTCAAATAAAAAGGTTTAGGTGGGTGAAGAAAAAAGAAAGATCGGGAAAGAAGTCCTTTGCTCATAACATATTTTTAAGAATATTTATGATTAGTTGTTGTAAAAATCTAAGATTCCTTGAAGGGACTTTAAAGTGATTATTGCATAACTGTTCTACTATTTAAGAAATCTGACTTAGAACAAATCAATAACAAATATTATTGAAGGTGTCAAAAAGCCTTAAAAAGACTTTGAGGGCTTCCCTGGTGGTGCAGTGGTTGAGAGTCCACCTGCCGATGCAGGGGACATGGGTTCGTGCCCCGGTCCAGGAGGATCCCACATGCTGCGGAGCAGCTGGGCCCGTGAGCCATGGCCGCTGAGCCTGCGCATCCGGAGCCTGTGCTCTGCAAAGGGAGAGGCCACAACAGTGAGAGGCCTGCGTACCGCAAAAAAAAAAAAAAAAAAAAGACTTTGAAATGGGCAAAAAAGACCACTGGGTAACTGTTAGATGCTCACTGTCATTGTCTTTGAGCTTTTTTATAGCCTGAAAGTTGTAGAAAACTGATAGTAATGCAAAGGATTCTTGCCAGAGAGATGCAGATGAATTTTGTCTGGTGGAGATGCAACTGACCCCCTAAAGCCAATTTCCCAGCAAATTCATTTCAGCATTGTTGATCACCTACGTATGTATTTGTTTTTCTACCCTTCTCTTCAGATCTTACTGGTTCTCTCCTTAATTTGTGGCTAAATAAAATCTTTGGCAGATGTTTATTTTATATTAACAAAATCATAAGCCTCATGATTTTTACCTTTAAAATATTCTTCTTCAATAAAAGTTCATTATTTGCAAGATATGGACAAAATTTCACAGATGGGCTATGAAAAGAAAATCACTGAACCACTTGAAATGCAATTTTGGGTACAAACTTGTTTAGAAATGAACCAACTTACAGACTAAATATAACTATCTTTTAGAATACCAAATTGTATCAAAATCAGATATTCTTCAAAAGTCCTGAACTATTAGTGGACTATGAAATTCACTGGTCAGTGAAAGATGTTGCTTATGTCATTCCAATGCCATAGCTTATTAGTAAATCAGCAATTACTTCTCAAAAAAGCAACATTATTCATGGTTCTGTGGGCTATCATTTTAATCACAATGCTAAGAGCTGAATCAATGTTAAACTGTCTACATACTTTCATCAACAGGATTTGATGACAATACCTATTTTCCAGTACAAGTGTAGAAGATATATTTTTTTGAATAATCTAATTGTCAGCAGGCATTATGTTAAGGCAGAAGACTACTGCAGAAAGTAAACTCAGGTTTTATGTCAATACTGTTAACCATAAATGACCATTATGGAGCAAATTAGCAAATAAAAGTACCTAGAGGTAAAATTGAAATGACCACCTTACTTTATCTAGGCTTTCATGAGAAAAATCACCTACTATGGACAAAGACTAATGAATGGGCTAAAAGACAGAAATTTGAGTGTCTTCCTTCAAAAAAAAAAAAAAAAAAAAAACTCTGATGAAAAATGCCAAGAGTAGCAGACAGATTGTTGGGAAAAGCTTGGAATAGGAGTCTGGAAACCTGGCTTCTATTTCAGGCTTTGCCACAGACTAGATATGCCAAAATTATGCTGTGAAACTTGTGAAGCAGTGTCCTTAAAGAGATACAGCATGCTGCTCTCCTCTCCTTTTTTCATTCCTGCTAGCAGGAATGCTTTTATGATGGCTGGAGCTACAGCAGCCATCTTGGACCTTTCAGTGATCTTGGAAATGGAATATAAGAGCAAAACAGACAAAGCACAGATCCTACCTCTTGACCTTGATGTGAGAGAGAAGTAAATTTAACAGAAAAATAAATTTCTCTCTTGTTTAAACCAGTATTGTTTTCATTTTTCTGTTGCTCAGTGATGAATCTAATCCTAATAAAGAGATCAGATCTAATTTCCGGGTTTGCAGTCAGGAGACTGGTTCTAGTCCCACGGTAGTGTTCTCCTGAGTCAGGTTACTTTATATCCTAGTCTTTCATTTTCAATACTAAAATGCCTTATTTTTCAGAAAGAGTAATTGCTGATTAATTGAGATCAACCATATGAAGGCATTTTGAAATTAAGAAAAAAAGAAAGAGTAATTTGTATAAATATAAGATGCTATCTACACCTGCAACACTCATTTGAAAAGGAGAAATGTTTATGTCTTCCTACTAAACATTCACCTGTTATTTTATTTGTAAAGTAAAGAAATGTTATGAATCACATTCCAGGAGAACTAGGGGTAGAATCTTTAAAAAAAAAAAAAAAAAGATTGCCTCTGCACAGCTCTCCTCCTTCTGACTTAAAAGCAAACAAAATAATTCAAAATGTAAGGAGCAACAGGCTGATATCCTATACAGAATGAAGAAAAGCATTACACGAAGCCATTCTGTCTATTCATTGGGGTGGAAAAGCAGGGAAACAAATGATTAGAGGTTCTTTCACTCTCCCAGGGAAAGTAGGCAGGTACCTTTGAAGGAATCATTCACTCCTTCAGACCTGCTCATTTACAACTGTCAAGTCTCAAAGTGCCTGATTATATGGTGGATACTGGTGGGCCGTTTCCTTCAGAGCGGATCTGGCATGTGTGACAAATATGAGCTGTCAATGGCAGACCTCTCCCCAGGCTGAGTGGCTGCCTGGGTCTGTCAGCTTAGGTAGCCGGTGAAGCCTAATTGGACGCTCTAGGGCCTGTCGTGTCAAGGAGGCACAGCCCCCCTGCCCAGGCTCCTCCTCCAGGTGAGGGGCTTTGGAAGATTACCAAATGACATCATTATTATAAATCCAACTCTGTCTTCAACTCTGCTCTGACCAGAGAATCTCTCTCTTCTGGCTCTGAACTGCAGAGACTTTGCTGGGATGGTTGGAGAAAATCAAGCCAATTAGAGAGCTGGCAGAACCAATCCATCCGAAAGCTGGGGACGACTGGGTTATGACTCTGAGGTTGCGAGGGGGAGTGCCTGTCACGCACTAGTCATTAACATAACAGTGTAATTACAGGCAAGGAAGTCCCTGCATTTACTGCAGTGAAGTGAGAACCCATCTCTGATGGTAAACTGTTAACCTGAAGTACTAGAAAATTCCCACCTTTACTAGCAATTAACTGTACAACCTTAGACAGAATATCTGACTCTTTTGTGCTTCAACATTCCCAACTGAAAAAAATGGGGATATGAATAACACCTACCTTATATGACATTAGAATAATGTCCAGGTTCAACTGTTAAGTACTACTAAGTTCTACTAACACTATTAGCAGCAAACAACTGACATCTGGGTAGGCCCATGAAAGATCATAGGAATGCTTTACATGTGGGACCTGATATAATTGTAACCTGAAGGTCAAGGATTGCTACAGCCCTTCTATTTCACATATTCCCAATATAACTGTGTATTTTATCATCTATACCAGGACACTTGAAGATGCAAGGGGAGCAGCGCTTTAATAATCACATCAGGGCAAGTGACATAACCTGGGTATATGAACGCTGGTTTATCCCAACTTCAAGAGAGTTCAGGTGTTCATGAATTAATAAGGCTGACGTTGGCAGAAACAAATTTTCATATTTACCCAAAGTTTTTAAAATTAACAATCCTGACTTAATTTAATGGATATAAGTTTCACTCTGATGTATTTGAAATAAGAGGATAACTAAACTTGAATTGTCAAGATTGTAAATCTGACAATTATATTCCATGGATGCCATCAATAAAGACTCTAGTTTAAGAAGCAACAAATCAACTTGCTCAAAAAAATTGACTGCTCTGTAATTTTACAAACTTAGAATAAGGCTCAGCTAATCTTTAGGTTGTAGTATCACAGCCATCAACAAAATCAGTGAATGGTGTTTCAAGCCTTCTGTGGTGAAAGACATTGTTTTTATGAGTGGTGAGTAGCATTCATTTTAAGGGTACACATCTCAGTCAAAGGCAACGTAGCAATCTTTGGTCAGTAATGAGTTCTGTCCTCTTAGCGACGGGAACGTTCAGCTCAATTTACAGCTATGGGTAGAGCAGAAAAAAGTCATCACTGCATCTCATTTATTAGAGCTGCCATTCTGAAGAGGGGAAGTACGGGGTAAATGATATTGAGGACTATAACTTGCAGTAGAATATCTGTTTACTTTATGAGGGAATGGATTTTTTTAAGTGCCCAAGTTCTATTGCTTTCCCGTTTTCCTGTGTTTGTTTGCATTTGCTGTTAGCAATGCAGCTGCTGTGATTTACATGTGTACACTATCGGATACTAAACAGGTATGGGGGCTTCCCTGGTGGCATAGTGGTTAAGAATCCACCTGCCAATGCAGGGGACACGGGTTCAAGCCCTGGTCTGGGGAGATCCCACATGCCGCGGAGCAACTAAGCCCATGCACCACAACTACTGAGCCCGTGTGCCACAACTACTGAGGTCTGCGTGCCTAGAGCCCATGCGCCACAACAAGAGAAGCCACTGAAATGAGAAGCCCGAGCACTGTAATGAAGAGTAGCCCCACTCACCACAACTACAGAAAGCCCATGTGCAGCAAGGAAGACCCCATGCAGTCAAAAATAAATAAATTAAATAAACAAACAGGTATGGTACAGCGATCAGCTAGGTGCGACTAAAAAAGGCAAAGCTTTCTTCCTCTACTCTCAACACCATTGAATTATAAAGTAAAACTTCCTCCCCTGAACAATATTTTTATACCCTGTTTATTCTACAGAATGAAATAATGTCAACTAGATCAACTTTCATGGGAGATGCACACAAACACACACACGCCTACCGGAGTACCAAAGTTATCTGATTTCATGAACAATGGACTAGCTTTCCAAACCCTGTCCTGGGTTCACTTATTCAATTCGATTCATTCACCAAATATTTCTAAGGTACTCAATGTGCTAGACCCTGCGCAAGTGCTAATCTCTTATTGTTTGCTTGCTGTTCCCCTAACCCCTCCCCCAAGCAGCATGGTTGAACTTGTAATTCCAACTTAGAACATCAAATAATTGTTGACTATGGGTGAGCTTCCTTGCATTAGGCATTGCTAAAAACAGGCGATGACCTTGGTCCACACTCAACACTTTCTCCACCACCCACCTCCCTTGGTTCATGTTTTTCCTTCCACAATGGCATCATTCTCCTCTGAAGGGAGAGGCCACTTTACGTTATGTTTTGATGTGTTTTCTTATAGCCAAAGCATAATGGATATTTCAAAAGGAAAACAACAAAAAAATTGTGATAAAAGACTGAAAGCACGTGAGTGAAACTGGAAAATTAGGTGACAACTTGGTGCTCTGGAACAATCAAAGACATACTGTCATAACCAAAAAACCACCTAAGTGCTAAAATGAGCTACACCACAGAGACATCTGAGCCCTGTGTCCTTTTAGAAATGCCACCAATTACTGCTGAAACGGGAGAGTAGATTTTCTAAGTTTGACAATTTTTTTTTTTTTTTGCGGTATGTGGGCCTCCCACTGCCGTGGCCTCTCCCCTTGCAGAACACAGGCTCCGGACACGCAGGCTCAGTGGCCATGGCTCACGGGCCTAGCCGCTCCGCAGCACGTGGGATCTTCCCGGACCGGGGCATGAACCCATGTCCCCTGCATCGGCAGGCGGACTCTCAACCACTGTGCCACCAGGGAAGCCCTAAGTTTGACAATTTGATTTCTGCTTACGTTTCTATTTTATTTTGCATCTACTTAAACCATTGGCAAATAAATATTTCAATTTTATTTTTATTTTTGAATTTCATGCATGTTATACTTCTTATAACAGTCCTGGTTTTAATCATCACTCCATGTGCTACATCAGAGTATAGGATCTTGTCAAGTGAATAAATAATTGTTCTTCCCCAAATAGATTTGCCTGGTTGCTTCTCCCTCTTACAGGAATCAGCCATAGTATTCATGACATATGCCCTTAATGACCGTAAGTCATATTTTCTTGAATCGGTTTACATGGTACATCTCTCCTAGGAGACCATCAAAGCCTTCCCTGGCTCTTTACTCTAATTCACTGTTCTCCTCTCGGTACAATTTTCTCAGTGCCTTCTCAGGCTCATAAACACAGTCTTATCTTAAGTCTTTTCAATTCCAAGCATCTTGGATGCTTTCATGTTTCTGTTTGAACCAGCCACCGCCAGAACTTTGGGTAGGTGTTGAAGAAGTACCTTTGGAAAAGTCTTATGAAGTAAAATTAAGTAAAACTGGTGTCACAAGAGATTTCAATGGAATATCACCAGCCCTGAGAAAGAGTCACTATTTCTATAGAAAAGAGAGAAAGGAAAATGGAAAAGCTGGTAGGTTTAATGTGTATCATGGACCAACTTTGGTAAAATTCCCTGAACACCAATGACGGTGTGGGGAAATTTGCATCGCTGAATTTTAGAGCCAGAAGAAACGTTGGTGCCATCATCACATGTTCAGCTTTTTAACTAATAAACTCAGACTCAGAAAGACTAAATGCCTACGCACGGCAAAGGGTTAGGACCTGGTCCTACCGTTACTGCTTCACCTTGTCTCTCAGGGTCCTGGTGTGGTCTGATGGCTGTGGAATTTGACTAAGGACAAGACAGAATTATCCAGTGAGGAAACAGAACACAAATCTTCAATCATACGGTATTCCAGGGAATAGTAGTTAACCTCTTAAAGTGCCACACAAGATTTCCTAAAAGTAAATTTTATGTCAAACCAGTCTAAAAAGACTTTCTAAATCAGATAATCTCTCCAGCCACTTTTGCATAATGTAGTAACAGAATAACAAAGAGAAACAATTCTGTTTTAATCGAAGAAAGATAATTGTGTGTGATTTGTTGTTTGGCACATAAAGATATTTTTTCTTTAGGTTTAATTTCCTGGGTGGTGGTGTCAAAATGGCATTAAAATAGCACTGTCTCCTTTGGTCATCCACTATTTTGAGCGATTTCTGGGAACATTAAGAATTCCTGAGACACACATGGCAATACCTTAAAACACTAAACACAGAATTACCACTCTTTCTGGCAATTCTACTTCTGGGCATACAAAAGAAGTGAAAGAGGGGACTCAAACACATTTGTACACTCATGTTCACAGCAGCACGGCCAATACACTCACAGTAGCCAAAAGGTAGAAGCAACCCAAGTGTCTGTGGACAGATGAGTGGATAAACAAAACTGGAGACACATACATGCACACACAATGGAATATTATTCAGCCTTACAAAGGAAGGAAATTCGACATATGTGACCACATGGATGAAACTTGAGGACATCATGCTAAGTAAAACAAGTCAGATACAAAAGGAAAAATATAGTATGGTTCCACTTATATGTGGTACCTAGAGGGATCAAATTCATAGAGACAGAAAGTACGATGGTGGGCGGCAGGGGCTGAGGGGAAGGAGGAATGGGGAGTTAGGGATTAACGGGGACAGAGCTTCAGGCTGGGGAGATGAAAAAGCCCTAGAGATGGGTGGTGGTGATGGTTGCACAACACTGTGAATGTACTGAATGCCTCTCAACTGTACACTTAAAAATGGTTAAAATGGTAAATTTTATATTATATGTATTTTCCAACGATTGAAAAAAAAAGAATCCCTGGGACAGAAAAATGGGTTTGATGTAGAGTATACACAAAAGAAAGAGGGGTTGAAAAAGTATATAGCTGTATATTTAATCTCCTCTTACTTTCATTCAGTCCCAGGTTTATGGCTTTGGAAATCATGGGTTCTGAAAAAAAATTCAGTATGAAATTACTTATGCTAACTTCAGAAAGATCAATGGGTCAGGCAAGTATTTATTTGACCCATACACCACCTCTCTCCAGCCTTTTACTCTGAATCACTGCTGGATCAATCACTTGTTCTTGGATGCCCTGAGGCACAGATAGAAAGGAAACTGTCCAGGACCGACCAAGATGGCGGAGTAAGAGAATGCAGAGCTCACCTCCCAGCACGAACGCATCAAAAATACACCTACAGGTGGAACAATTCTCACGGAAAACCACCTGTAAACCGGCAGGAGAACTCTTTACAACCAAGGCTATAAGAAAGATCCACACGTAATCAGGTAGGAAGGGAAGAGAAGATTTCAGGCTGGGACCTGTGACCCCAGGAGGGGAGTCAGAGGAAAAGAGAACTTATATGGGTGGAGATCTGTCCTGGGGAGTGAGCGGTTCAAGCCACAGATTGGGCACCCCAATTCTGGGATCCTCTGCGGGGGAGACAAGCCCCCTTGGCTGGTTGGAGGGCCACTGGGAGTAAGAGGAGGGCAGTGGGAAGCCTGAACCCTGCTCGCGGAGAGCACGCATGTGCTGACTTGCCCAGAGGTGAAGGGCGCAGAGAGGGCTGCTTTAGGGGCTGATGGGTTTCCTGCACCCACCCGGCTGTGCACCCAGCCCAAGCCAAGCAAATGCCCCAGCCCGACTCACTCCACCGCACAGCGTGGCGCTGGGCTGGGGGCCACCACCAGGGGGAGACTCCACGGTGGGGCGCTGAGTTAACTCTGGGCATCCATTATTAACAAAGAGCAGAAGTGTGAATTACAAGTTCAGCGGCACGGAAGAGAAGACAGGAAATCATTCTATTTACAGCAGACGTGGTTTTAGAGGACACTTAAAGGAACTCTGTCACTGGATGGATTTAGGTCAGTCTGAAGAGAAAGAAAAAATGATGAATGATCATTTCTGCATGATCAATTGCAGGCGGGTCAACACAGTTAGAGCTGGAAGGACACTTTTAGGATACTTTTCATAAAACATGATATTTTTGTATTAGCTGTTTAGGTATAGTCACCCCCAAAATGCAGAGCAGATGACAGTTTTTCCTATTCCTACAGGCTATGAATTCATCACCTATTCTATAGTCTCACACAGCCACTAACATATGTCTCCTCGGGTAAAATCTAATGACCGACATCTCAGTCGACATCTGTTTGTTTTCACAAAGTTTATCAACCAAGAGATGAGTCTGTGTTCAATCAACAGTCGGCAAACCACAAGCATTCAGCATGAGTCATTCATTCTCAGTAAGAATCTGTCATTGCCAAAGAAGATGATCTCACTCCCTTCCCAATACACATGATTTCTGTTTTGTAATACAGGAGTGGAGATTTTATCTGTAAGACAGGCTGACTGGACACTCAAGGTCCGAGGGTGATCATCTTCTGTAGAAAGAACCATCCTCATCTCTATCATCTTCTCCACAAAGAAGTTCCTCTTCCACAAGTGGGAATAACTCATGGTGATGGAAATGAGAAGAGGGTTAAAATGCTATTTTTTAGCTTATAATTCTCTTTTCTTCACCTGAAGGCAAGGAGCTTTAACATTCAAAGCTTTAAGTGATATGCCATCACGCTTGGCAAGTTTGAAGGAAAAATTACTATTAGAATCACCAATGATTCTATCATGAAAAATAATATAACATCTTTAAAAGTACTTTATATAACATTACACCTAGAAATACATGGGGATACTTTGGTTACCAAGAATAGAGAGAAAAAAAGTCATTTCTGTGATAGGATTATCTGTAAGCTAATAGAGATTTCACAATGCTGTTCTAAAGAATCTGTCTCACAGATTTAAAACTCTTTCCTCTAAATGGGCAATCAAAGTGAAAACACAATTATGTTTAAAAGTATACACAATGTAGAGAAAAAAATGTGTAATATTTATGAATTGGGTACCATAATTTGAGACAAAAAAAAAACAAACAGCTTTCTGTCAATGACTTCAATGACTTTTATCATTAATCACTGGACGAATTTTGTGTAAGTAGATTCCAGTTCTATGAGGAATCGTGGAACTGATTATGTGATGGTTTATGGCAAGCATTAGTCTGGCATATATCTAGAGGACTGTGTTGCATTAATAATTTAAATGTTTTAACAAATTCTGTTAGGATCATTTACAGCATGAGGAAAATTATATTACCAATTAATGTTTGAATAAATCAACTTCATTTGAAAATATAAAAGCTGTTAAAACAACACTACTGTAGGATCCTAATAGATTCTCTATAAAAAGTTAGGAAAATGGAATATTCGTATGGCCTACAATTCAGTTACATCAGGATACAATATACTTTACTTTTATTTATTTATTTATTTATTTATTTATTTATTTACTTTTGGCTGCATTGGGTCTTCATTGCTGCACGCGGGCTTTCTCTGGTTGAGGCAAGCAGGGGCTACTCTTCATTACGGTGCGTGGGCTTCTCGTTGCGGTGGCTTCTCTTGTGGAGCACGGGCTCTAGGCGCATGGGCTCAGTAGTTGTGGCACGTGGGCTCAGCAGCTGTGGTTCGTGAGCTCTAGGTGCGCAGGCTCAGTAGTTGTGGTGCATGGGCTTTGTTGCTCCGCGGCATGTGGGATCTTCCTGGACCAGGGCTTGAACGCATGTCCCCTGCATTGGCAGGTGGATTCTTAATCACTGTGCCACCAGGGAAGTCCCAGGATACAATATACTTTATTGGATACACCATATGCTTACTAATCTGCTCTAGAATTTTGCTAAATTTTACCTTCTCTTGACAATTAATACAATAATTTCTGGTTTTCTCCCCAGGCTTTGGCTCCTCTCTCATTTGCCCACACATTCTTATAGGTTATTTACAATGATTCTGTAATTTCCTTGACAAGCTGGTTGATGTGGGTTAGGAAAAGCTTTTTGACAACTGAACAAAACATCAGCACTGCAAACCTGAGGTTCCTTTACCTGCTTGGAATCCTCAGACACATGGTATGGCCTTTCTACTCGGCCTCCAGGTCCAGAAAGAGGTGTGCTCAAACTGGCTTTGAACCTGACTATATGTATGATATTGAATAAGTTAATTAACCTCTCTGAATGGGTGATAATAATATTACCTACTTCACTGGGCCGTTACAACAGTTCTTATATACTCTGGAGACAAGTTCATTACCAAATGTGTGATTTGAAAAAATTTTCTCTCATTCTTTGGGTTGCCTTTCACTTTCCTGATGGTGTACTTCGGAGCACAAAAACTTTCAATTTTGATGAAATCCAATTTATCTTTTTTTTTTTCTTTTGTTGCTCATACTCTGGTGCCATATTTAAGAATCGTTTGCCAAAGCCTATGTCATGAAGACCTACTCCTTTGTTTTCTCCTGAGTTTAATAGTTTTACATTCAGGTTTTTGATCCATTTTGATATGATTTTTGTATATGGTGTGAGGTAAGGGTCCAACATCATTCTTGTGTATATGGCTGTCTCATCCTAGAACCATTTGTTAAAGAGATATTGCCACTCATTTTCATGCTGCTTTACCATATTTTAAGCATTTTCACAGATGTGATATTCTGCAATTTTTCTCTGTAACACAGAAGATTAATGCAATTACCTACCTCTAAGGTTGATAGGCTTGGAAAGTGTAATTACTGCCTTTTCCTCTGAGCCTTCAACCAGCCTACGTTTCCCAGAGTCCTTTGAAATCAGGTGGGGCTAGGTGCCTGAATTCTAGCACAAGCTGAGGCAGAAGTGATACACACGATTTCTAGGTTTGGCCTTGTTCTTCCCAGTCACCCAAGTAGACTAAATTTCTCAGCCTCTTTGGCAGTTAGATGGGGGTCACATGACTGACTCCCAACCAATTAGAAACGTAGGTAGAAGAGATGTACACCTCTTGCAGGCCCAGCCCCTAAAAACCTCCTGTAAGAAACTATCCATTCTCTTCCTGAGTCTGTCACCAAGTTACAGAGTATCCAGTGGAGGAATCGGAGCTCTCACAGATACGGCAGCCACTAGAGGAAGGAACCTCAGTCCCTGAAAGATCACACGGAGTAACCCACAGGCCAGCCCAACCCACATTAGCTGCACTGTGAGGAAGAAATAAAACTCTGCAAATTATCAAAGTGCCCAGGCAGAGATGGGGAATTCAGGTACAAGACAACAAGAGGGAGCTGGACTCCTGAGACACAAGTGAGTCACACAGCGGGTGGTCATGGAAAAACATCCCAAGCTGGGGAGCAGGAATCTGAGTTGCTTTTCACAGATCCAAGTCCCGGGCAGGGAGGGAGCAGAGACAGATGGACACTTATCACAGAGAGCGGCAGCTCAGAGGGCCTAACTGTCCTTTGCTTACAAAGCTAGCAGACTTGGAATCTAAGGCTCCTTCAATTAAGCTGAGTAGGTGTGTGTGTAGAGGGGAGACAACAGCTCTGTTCTCCAGGATTTGAAGAACTGTCAAAAATTAGATTGATTCTGAGTCGCCTCAGAAGAAATAATGAGACCCAAGGATCAACAATTCTAGGGATAAATTTTAGATTAATAATATAAGGAACTATCTACCAATCACTGCTGGCTTCCTCAGTAAGAGCAATGAACTACACTGAATGGATGGTTTGGACACAGCTTGGTTGAGCATAGTCCAGGGGTGGCAGAGATATTGCTTTATTGCCTTTATTGTTGAGGACATGAAATTAAACCTCTTCCAGTCCTGCTTCTGTGTGCTGTCCCCACACATGGTTGACTAATGTCTACAGCAGAGTCTTAGTCCAGAATGCCCAAAGATGCTAAATATACGCCCATAAATTCCTTTAAGATCTCACTTAAGAATCACCTCCTCTACGAAGACTTTGAAGACTAACACTTCTCTGTATGTGCCATCTTCACTTTGAGTTTAAATGTATTTTTCTTCTGAACTTCTTCATCTGATTATACTTTCTAAATATTCTCCAGATGTACAAAGTTTCATTTTTTTAAAACTTCCCTGTCATTCCGTAAGTACCAAGGGCCTTTAATAACTCAACCCAAAGAGCTTTTTATTATGAAGGGCATACAGTTGGTACTTAATACACTGAATGGTCATCCAAAAAAAAGCACCTTAGGAAATTAGATAGTATATTTTGTCCACTTAGAAGCCAATTTCTGTATCTGCTGGAGACTCTGGCAAACTTGACGTGGTCCAGGCCTAGAATTTTACACCATTTTATGGTGTAAAATTTCCAGGCTGTCAGAGCAACTTTCTAGGGAAATTGTCTCCATCCCTGTTAACCAATTACTATTAAAAAGGGAAAATGGAGCTTCTCTGGTGGTGCAGTGGTTAAGAACCCGCCTGCCAATGCAGGGGACACGGGCTCGAGCCCTGGTCCGGGAAGATCCCACATGCCACGGAGCAACTAAGCCCGTGCGCCACAACTACTGAGCCTGCGCTCTAGAGCCCACGAGCCACAACTACTGAGTCCACGTGCCACAACTACTGAAGCCCGTGCTCCTAGAGCCCGTGCTCTGCAACAAGAGAAGCCACCGCAATAAGAATACTGCGTACCACAATGAAGACTAGCCCCCGCTGACCGCAAGTAGAGAAAGCCCACGCGCAGCAACAAAGACCCAGTGCAGCCAAAAATAAATAAATAAAATTTAAAAATAAATAAAAAGGGAAAATGTATGAGTACACAGTAATTCTGTCCCTAACTGAAAGTACAGAAAGGAATTTTTGATAATACTTCTCCATGTTAATGCCATGACTACACCAAGCAGTGTCTGGGTCGAGGGTCACTAAGTTCTTTTATCCTAAATATGGATCCTAATTTCAAGAGAGAAAGAGAAACATTTTTCTCTTTCAGGTACTATGGGTTATCATCTGTTATATGCTCTCAGCATTCTATAGAGAGAAGAATGAAAGAAAAATTGCTTTTAAATATGTTATTTGGAAGAATTTAGCTAAATACTGAGTGCCACATTAAATGAGAAAACAAGACCGCATGCATTTTATTATTCAAAGGATAGTCTCAAAGCATTAGCCGTTTCAGCACTGCAGAGTAAATGTGCCAATGTGATTCTTTTTCAGATAATTGTACTGTTATGAAAAAATATATTCTTAAACACTAAAAATGTCAGAAATATTGGTTTCAATCTGCTCAACCCTCACCCCCACAGAAACACACTGCTCCTAGTAGCACAGAAAATTGTGAATATTTTAAAGTCTTTCCTGAAAACTCTTGAAAGCATTGATGGGGAACAAGCATCCTTTTGAGTATCATCCAATATTACATGTATCAAAGATGAGAATCAGGTCATTGTGAATACAAAGAAGAAAAGGATTACAAGCAAAATCCCTTGGAAGGAGGAGCCACTTCCAGAATGGCAGAGTAAGGACCTCTGAAAATCTGCTCCTTTATAAAAGCAATGAGATTGCAAAAATTGTCAAAATCAATTTCCCAAAACTTTGGCAATTAACCAGTGGCTTCCAACAATTCTAGATGCATTTATTCAAGAAAACTGGTTGAATTTTGGTCAGAATACTGAGCTTTGTAGTCTTTTAACTTGCTCTATTCCCATCTTCCTCTCCCCATCTACATGGTAGTCTTGAAAACCAACACCCTCGTGATCAGAGTTGCCATTAAAATCATCACCTCAGAGGCTACTGGAGGGGGAACAACAGCTTTATAGCTCTCCAAAAGCCCCATTTCTAGAAGATTGTCATTATTTCATCTGTCTGGCTATTTCTTAGAAACCTGCACTCACAGGGTTTGTCTTTACTTGATCTGACTCAGAGCTTGCTCACTGCAAAGGACTTTCCCTTGGGGCATTTGTCAAAAACAATCAGTGACAATTGTTTAACATAGCAGCTGCCTGAGGTGATGATACCAGCTGGAGTAAGTGAGAAGTTGACCAAAAAACCTAAAAGGAAAAGCTAGGGAATGAGATGTCCATGAGGGCTTTGAAAAACTCAAACATATGGCTGGGAATCTAGAAGGCTATTTTTATGTGCAGGACTAGATGCATACCTAGGAAATATCTAAGAATGCCCTAAGCTCTCACCTCTGGCTGACCTTGAGACTCTGAGAAGGCAAGAAATAAAGACTATGGCAGCGCTGTAAATTGCCTGAGTATTGATCTTGTGTCCTAACACACACACAGAGCTTGATGGTAAAAACTGGGAGATTTATTGGTTAATGGTGTTTAAGGAATCTCTGTTCAATCATTATCTGAACACTAAGCTAACCAAGCAGAGACTTTAGTAGCTACACATGAAAAGAATGCAGACTTTACTGAATTAATTGAGGAAGGCCATTAAACATATGAACATCAAAAACAACAACAAATATCAATAAGACCTGGGAAAAAGGGTAACTTGATTTCCAGAGCTGCCACATTATATAATTTTAAATGTCCACTATATAACAAAAAAATCACAAGACACACAAAGAAACAGGAAAGTATGGCCCATACACAGGGAAAAACAGCAGTCAATAAAAACTATTCCAGAGGAAGACCAGACATTAGACATATTTAAAAAAAAAAACTTTGGGGCTTCCCTGGTGGCGCAGTGGTTGAGAGTCTGCCTGCCGATGCAGGGGACACGGGTTCGTGCCCCAGTCCGGGAAGATCCCGCATGCCGCGGAGCGGCTGGGCCCGTGAGCCATGGCTGCTGAGCCTGCGCGTCTGGAGCCTGTGTTCCACAATGGGAGAGGCCACAACAGTGAGAGGCCCGCGTATCGCAAAAAAAAAAAAACAAAAAAAACTTTGAATTAGCTATTATAAATATGTTCAAAGAACTGAAGGAAATCATGTCTAAAGAACTATAGAAAAGAATGAGAACTATTTCTCATCAATAGAGAATGTCAATAAGGAGATAGAAATTATCTAAAATAAACCAAATAGAAATTCTGGAATTGAAAAGTATAATACCTGAAATAGAAAAACTCACTAGAACAGTGTAAAATAATATTTAATCTGACAGAAGAAAGAAGCAGTGAACTTGATGACAATTGAGATTATCCAGTCAGAGAAACAGAAAGAAAAAAGAATGAAGAAAAACCAACAGAGTTTCAGGGACTTGTGGGACATCATCAAATGTATCAACATATGCATAATGGGAGTCTAAAAGGAGATGTGAAAGAGAAAAGAGCAGAAATAGTATTTGAAGAAATAACAGCAAAAATAGAAGAAAACCCTTTTCAGCTCATTCTATGAGGCCACTAATTCCTTGAAACAAAAAAAACAATGACATCACAAGAAAACTACAGACCAATATCTCTTATAAATATTGATGCAAAACCCTCAACAAATATTAGCAAACCAAATCTAGCAACGTAAAGAGAATTATACACCATGATGAAGTGGAATTTATCCCAAAAATACAAGGCTGGTTCAACACAGGAAACCAACCAATGTAATGCACCATATTAACAGAAAGAAAAACAGAAGCTGCATGATCATTTCAATAGGTACAGAAATAGTATTTGACAAAATCCATCACCCTTACCTGATAAAAAGACTGAACACACTAGGAACAAAAGGGAACTTCCTCAACATCATAAAGGGCATCTACGAAAAACGTACAACTAGCATCATAAATAATGGTGAAGCACTGGTAACTTTCCCCTTAAGATCAGGAGGAAGACAGGGATGTCCACTCTCACTCCTTCTGTTCAACACTGTACTGGAGGTACTAACCAGGGCAATGAGACAAGAAAAGAAATAAAAGGAAGCCAGACTGGAAAGGAACTGCTTCTTGTAGAAGATACAAATATACTAAAATCCGCTGATTCATATATTTAAAAAAATATTACTCAAACATATGCTTGTACACCAGTGCTCATAGCAGGATTATTCACAATAGCCAACATGTGGAAACCACCAAAATATCCATCAACTGAGAGTGGATAAACAAAACGTGATATACACACAGTGAAATAATACTCAGCCATAAAAGGAATGAAATTCTGATATGTGCTACAAGATGGATGAACCTTGAAAATATTATGCTAAGTTAAATAAGCCAGGCACACAAGGACAAATATTGTTCAATTCCACTTATATAAGGCACCTAAAAGAGTCAAAGAACAGAGAGTGGAAAAGAGATGGCCAGCGGCCACAGGGGGTTAGTATTTGAATGGGAACAGAATTTCTGTTCGGGAGGATAAAAAGTGATGGCTGCACGACATTTTGAATACACTTAATACCATCGAACTATACAGCAAAAGAACTAAAATGGTAAACTTATGTATATCTTACCACAATACAAAAGTGTCTTGTAAAGAAAACAACAACAAACTTTTAAAAGGGCAAAAACATTAGGGAGAAATTTAAAAATACGAGTTTTTAAAAATTAAAAAATGAAAATTAGAGGGAAGGCTAATGCAAAAGAAACTGTACATAAACACTATACTCAGATGGGGAAATTTGTTTCTCATTGGGGTGCAGCTTAACGGTTCTGAAACTTCTGTACATATATGCTGGGGTTGAACAAATCAGTTCATGGATGGCAGACGGTGGAAGTCAAGTTTTTTACTGTGAATGAGGGAAATTACCGATAAGCAACAAGTGACAAGTAGAACATTCCATGTAGACACCTCAGTATGAACTCATGTTTAGCTTAATATAGACACAGGCAGAGAGGAGAGAGGGAGAGCTATAGAGACGTGTGGATGGATAGACACAGGTTTGTATGCACACACGCATTTCCTCACTCTGTCAGCGCTGAGGGCTTAGAAGCAATGATGTCATTCCTGGTACCGATGACCACAGATCTTGTTTCTAACATGATTCCTCAACAGAAGGAACCAGAGCTCCTTGGAGAAATGGTTACTTCTAGGGCTGGGAAGGGAAAATATAAGTCTGGAGCATCTTGTAGTATGAGAAAGTAAGAAAGAAAGAAAAAAAAAAGGAAGAAAGGAAGGAAGGAAAAGAAAGGAAAAGAAAAAACCCACAGTAATGAAATGGCACACGAGTCGACTTGAAAGGGCACCCAATGGACAAAGCTGGACCACTTGAGAAAAAAAAAAAAGCAGTATTGAATTACAACACAAAGTATAAAATGAATATCTATGAGTTGATATTCAGATAAATAAATGATCCAACAAATAAATAAATGGAATGGCAGAGAACAGACAAATCTGTCATGCAGAAGGATTCTAAATAATTGATACAGATATTCTGCCGTCAGCAAGTTAGGACATGACCTTCCACTCCTGTGCATAGTCATCTCCTTCCAAAAAGCACAGGATGAAAAGAGGGAGAAAAGAGGAACTTTACAGATGCCCAACAAACACCGCCTCAATCAGGTGATCAAGTGTACCTGGTCATCAGTCGTGTCCACAGCATATACCCTTAATATAACGTGGTGAAGATGGCACTTTACTCCCATGGTCTTCCCCCTCAAAACCCTGTAACCCCAGTCTAATGATGAAAAAACCAGAAACTTTGCCATTTAAGAACATTCTACAAGAGACTTGATAAATATTCCTCAAAATACCTGACTTTGACCTTTAGACTTTTCAGATGCTACAATCCAGAATGTAGTGAAAAGAATCCGTTCCTGGTAGGCCAGAAAAAATCCTCCAGTTCTAATTCAGCAAAGACAAAGTGGAACAGTTTTTCTCAGTTCAATTCACCAAATATTTATGGCCCTTAATTTCCCAAACCACCGAGTCTCTTTCAATTCGGTAATTTTGCAGGTCCCAGATATGCATGTCCTATGCCCCAGGGAATGCATGATTGAGAATTGAAAGCCACAAACTACAAGTTTCAGAAACTCATCTGATTTTAATCAAGTTCCATAGCAAAAGAAGAAATTGATATTATATATTTTCCATTTACTGTTTTGTCTTTTTAACCAGAAGCTGCCTACATTTTTAAAAGATAAACTTGGATATTTTTAGTGAAGAAAGGCTATTTTTAGAGGCAGTATTTAATTTTCATTCTCAGAAATATGGTATTGAGGTACGGGGTTGTAATGATCTGTTGGACAGAGAAAGAAGGATGAAACAAGATTAATATTTCACAAAAATCAGGTCCCATAAGTTGACCCTTTGACTTATCTATTCCTGGACCCATACCTCTTCCAAATCATACCTAACTACATTTAAGAAAATAATTATTGGGGCTCTTGGCTTTGGCATAGAGCAGCGCTGTCGCTCAAATGATCATCTGTCACATGGCTAATATTATAAACGACAGGCAGCTAAATTTATACTCAAGGTAACATTATATATTAATAAGAATTAATAGGTCAGTGATCAAGAAATCATACAACCAGTTAACATGCCAGATAGCATCTGTCTTCATGCTTATTTGCTACACATATGCAATACATACATCTGCAGGGCAATCATAAATCTCTTTAAATGCCAGCCTTACAATCAATCCTCTAGCTAGACTAAAAATAGCGCCCTTACAGTGATTTTCACGTGTGTCCTCAGCCACTGGGGGGCACTGTTTCATAAAATGCTCTAAGCACTGGCTTTCAGAACTGATTAAATAGAACAGGGAGAATGAAGACATTTCTGAATTCATCAATATTGGTAAGCAGGGATGATTCAGAAAAATTAATGTTATTGTTCATGTTATTTATCCATAGCTATCATGAACACTGGGTTTTAATCCCAGTCCACCTGTAAACTCAGCATGTCTCAAAAATCTGCAAGCCTCAGTTTTCTTATCCCAAAATCAGACATTTGCTGGAAGTTTTCATAACATATTTGGAATGTTTTCACAAAATATGTAACTCTGATTTTTTTTTTTTTTTTTTTTTTTGGCGGTACGCTGGCCTCTCACTGTTGTGGCCTCTCCCGCTGCAGAGCACAGGCTCCAGATGCGCAGGATCAGCGGCCATGGCTCACGGGCCCAGCCGCCCCGCGGCATGTGGGATACTCCCGGACCGGGGCACGAACCCGCGTCACCTGGATCGGCAGGTGGACTCTCAACCACTGCGCCACCAGGGAAGCCCCTGTAACTCTGATCTTAAGTGTTGTGGCTATGAGTCTCACTGGGTTCTTGAAATGCTCCTCTATTGAGAAGTTTTTGTTGTTGGATTTGACCAATTTAGCTGAAGTTGAACAGTCATATCTGATTTGAAAGCAAGAGCCGAGTTCTTTTATCATCATTTATAACAGCCAAGGCTGTGTCTTCACAAAGTGCTCTCAGACAAGCAGTCTCACCTTGCCTCAAACAATCACCTGAGAAAAGCATTATTACAGGTACATTTAATAGATGAAGAAACTGACGATGGAAAAAGCTGGGGTGGTATGGACCCACGAGTTTCCTGACTTCAAAGCAGGTACTCGCTCTATTTCACTGTGATGCTGTTTCCTCATCACCACAGGACCTGAAGGGGCTCAGTGAATATCTGCTGAATAAATAAACACATACACAGCAAACACACAAAGGGATAAGCTTCTTACTTTGCCTGCTTGGCCGAAGGAATGCTACAGTGACAGGCGGTATTGAGAAAGGTCCTTTCAGCTCACTGATGGATTCTCAATTTTCTGTGTTAGAGGAGAAGCAGAGAAAGCAAGAATAAATGGAATTCTCAGGGCATCTGGAATCACGCAGGGGCGGAATAACCATGGTAACAACAGCCGACCAGGCAGAAACCTTGAAAGACAAGTTCAGGTTTCCTGTTATGAGCACTGAAGCCTTGTGACTCTCGAACTTGGAAAGACGCATGACAATGTTACACAAGCCTGTGCCTTAGTTTGCGTGTTGTCCTTTTCCGTCTCCTGCTGCAAAGTCATAGTCCTCAACCGTGGTCCTGATCCCACGGTTCCCATGCTCAGGTGGCCTGGAGCGCCCCCAAGTGCTCACAGAATGACACTGCAGGTCCCGAGGGCCTACTTTCTCTGCCTACTTTCTCCGGTCTCTCACTCAAGCTCCAGTCCAAATGCGGAACGTTCCCAGATCTTCTTTAGTCCAAACAACCTCCGAGCCCCTTGGCCGTGCACTGCGGTCAGGCCCGCGCCCACACCAGGGCACACTCAGGGTCCAGCGCCCTCCCAGAGAGGGCACAATTTCATGCTGGAAGTCATCACGTAACTTTTTACAAGAGAGCTTGACCTATTTAAATACATCTGAGTTTATTGCTAGGTTTTGGGGTTTTTTTTTTTTTTTTTTTAAGTAACATGACTTTCAGAATGATTGAAGAGTTGTGTGAAGCATCCCCAAAGGACACCCCTGCAGCCATGTGGCCTGCAGACAGACATTGGCACTATTCTTTGCTTGGTTTTTTATCTGTTTTTACTATTCCATACATTTCAAGCTTGGAGAGTCAAAAGATTAAGGATGCTATGGGTGTGTGGTTTTCCATCATTGGAAGAAAAATCCCCAGGGAGCACAGGCTGGGAAGAGAATGGCTCCATCTCCAGGCACTGCCCCCACCCCCCAATCCAGCTCTCCTCCACCGGGGGTAGAAGCGCTCCTTTCCTAACCCTTGTTTCATGGGGTGGGAGGGGGAGCATAAAGCGGTGTTCCCGCGAAGCTTGTCACATCTCAGGAAAACCCTGAGTGTCGTGGGGGTGTGTGGCTACAGCTGGGTTGCCCTCGTCCGTGATGCTGGGGAAACAAGGCCGTCATCAGCTACCCAGCGGGTCCCCTGGGGAGGCTCTCAAGTCCGGCTTGTGCTCCTAGGAAAGCTCCTGATCCTTGCCCTTCCGCACCATCTACATCCTATTTCAGGGCCCTCAGCTTCCCCTCAGCAAAATCTTCCTAGGATGGTCTTCCTAGGAGCTACAAAATAGAATTCAGTCGCCTGACCTGACATTCAACATCATACAACCGGGTCCCCAAATCAACTCATAAATTTTATCTCCCTCACTCCTCTTTATAGAAATGGTGCCAGGTCGGATCTTTTCAAAGATAAAATTCATGTAATGAAAGTCACCAATGCAACCGTTTTCAAGTACACAATTCAGTGTTTCGGGGGCATATTCACACAGTTGTGCGGCCATCACCACTGTCTACATCCAGAGCATCTTCATCCAAACTGATGAGAGGGCTGTCTGTGCCTAACCGCTGTACAGTGTGGCTTCTGCTGAACCCCCGCTGTCCCTCTGGAGTCTAGGATTTGGGGATGTGCTGGGCACCTGCCCCCCATACCTCGTGTGACCAGCCCAGACAGAGCCCGTGAGCACAGAGACCGTGAGCACTGAGCCTCTAACGATGCTCCTGGGACATGATATTTCACCCGTGTTGCCACAGTCTGTTTTGGGGGAATTAAACGTGTCCTGCATGACTCCACTGGGTGAGGATTCTTGGAAGCTGGTGCCCGGTGTCCCCCGGACTTGGCCCCGTGTGCCTTTCCCCCTGATGATTCTGCATTGTATCCTTTTGCTGTAAGACGTCACAGCTGTGACCAACTCTGTGCTGAGTCCTGGGAGCCCTCCTAGAGAGGATCACCAAACCCCAGGGTGGTCTTGGGGGCCCCGGACACGTGCAGGTAAAAAGATAGAGTGTATGGGATTTCTTTCCAAATAGTTGTGTGTGTTTGTAGGGTAAAGCTGAAACAAGGATGGGCTTGTTAATCATTGAATTTAAGGTGGGGGGACGTGGGGTTGACCACTCTCTAACTGTATACGGGATTGACATTTTTTGTTAAAAAAGTAAAAATAAATGAAAGGGTCTGGCGTTCTAAAGGATGAAGGACACATTCTAAAACTAATTTTCTAGCTAATAAAATGAAAATGAATGAGGAGACTTAAGTGATGGCCAGTTATGTTGCTCCACGCCAGCGCCCAGCTGCTGGCTCCACACCACGACGTGGAGTTGGTGACAACTGTGACGTGAACACGAATGGACCCACGACTCTCCCCCCGGTGGTCAGGTTAAACTGGGTGCTAAATATAAACAAGAGCCTGGTTTCTTCGGGAATGGACTGCTGCGGGGGTCACAGACACACTGTGGTCCTAGAGGGCGGGGACGTGGAGCTCCAGAGAGCGTACAGCACCGCAAGGGCCCTTGTGGGTTCGCGCACTTGTTTACCCTTCCCCTCTGACCTCCTGTGGTCCACACTGCCAGATGCCCGCCCAGGGTCCACCCTGCTTCCTCCTCTTTACTACAGGAATCTCAGTTTTGTCCCGGGATTCAGTATGTCCAGCTAAAAATACTCCCCTCCTATGGGGGTGGGGGGTGGGGGAGGGATGGAGTGGGAGTTTGGGGTTAGTAGACGCAAACTATTGTATGTTGGATGGATAAACAACAAGGTTCTACTGTACAGCACAGGGAACTAGATTCACTATCCTGTGATAAACCATAGTGGAAAAGAATATGAAAAAGAATATATATGTGCATAACTGAGTTACTTTGCTGTACAGCAGAAACTAACACAACCTGTAAATCAACTGTACATCAATAAATCAAAAAAAAAATACCCCCCTCCTGCACTTCCATGTAAGAAGACAGCGCAGTCACACAGCCAAGCCCAGGGCAGGAGGCTACCACGTCTTCTGTAAAGTGGTTACTCTCCAACAAACTTAACCGCTGCTTTTCTTTTATAAAGCATCTGAAGATAAAAGCCACGTGTTATGGATGGCAGATCAGGGATCTACATTAGTGGTTCTCAAAGGGGGGTGAGTGGGGTGCCTTTACACCCCAGGGGACTTGAGGCAATGTCTGGAGGCATTTTTGATGGGGCGCTGCTGGCATCTTAGTGGATGGAAGCCAGGGATGCTGCTAGATAACCTACAGCACGTGGGACAGCCCCACACAAAGAATTACATGGTCCAGATGTCAACAGTACCAAGGCTGAGAAACCCTGCTCTGAAAGAACCTGGCACTCTCGATGACACTTTTTGGGCAGTGACACCAGCCACAAACCATCTATCTCTGGTGTCCTGCATGTGAGGAAAATTCATTTTTTAGTTGGTTCAGCCAAAATCAGTCTGAGTAATTCACTCTCCTTCCATTTTTTTTGAGTTCTCAACTCCTTCTGAACTTGGAAGTTTTCAGAGGGCTCTCTTCTGATCTCTATCTCACTTAAGTCACATGTCAGGTCTGACGTCTTCTGTAACTACATAGAGAGAGGCTGACACTGTTCTCTGAGACTATTCTCTTCCATGCTTCTGTTTCACACCTTTCCTTGAACACAGCTCCTTCCAGACTGCGTCTTCTCCACCCTCTCCCCATCGCCCAGCTGAGCAGGAAGACCCAGGTGACCTTGGGGGGTGAGCTGGCTGGGTTTTGGTGTAAAGTAAGATTGGGGGGGGGCGTCCAGTGGTCAGGGGTGGGATATGGAGGTAAGTAACAGAAAGGAGAAAAGCACCCATAAGCCTGATTCCAGGAGATCTGAGCTGCTGACACTGTTTTACTCTCTTTCAGATTTTTTCCTCTTAAGTATATGTAGGAAATATAGATTCTTTTTAAGAAAAATGGGTATATTTTATGCTATTTTCATTTTTTTTCCAACTTAATCCCATACTGTGAACGTCTTTCTGTGGATGACGATCTTAGGCAGACAGTTCTGTTCCCTTTCCTGTCCTTGAGGACAGGTCTCCCCACCTGCCCTTCGTCCCTCAGTCTCAGCTCCAGGTTAAAAATTCTCTCAGCAGATACAGTTCAAATTAGAAGACGTGCTGCCTGGACTGGCTATCCTAGTGTTCTTAGTTGTTTAATCTGTAAAAGGAGAGGCCGGGCTACAAGATCATGAAGGTTCTTCTCCGCGCTCCCAGGCTTCGAGCTCTGAGAAACACCATCCTCCCAACTATAAAGTAAGCTCCCTGAGAGAGGGAGCTGGCTTCACCTTATCCTTGGTGTCCAGAACAGTGCCTGACACATAGTAGGTCCTCCGCACAGTGTTGGTTGAGTGAATAAGTGCCCGAATGAACCAGAATGCGACTTCCTTGAAGATGGGGGACACATTTTCTTTCAAAGTAGTACAGGCTTTAACAATGAAAAACAAATCCAAAATTCCTTAGCTACCATCACGCAGGGGTGATCTACACTGGACATTTAAAGAATATTGGGTGGTGGGTGGACACTTCTAGTTTTTGATGTGACATAGAGGCAGACTTGTAGCTTCTTCCCGGCTGGCACTCCGAGCGCCTGTCGGACCACAAGGGAGGCTGGTCCAGCTCAGCAGCACTGCCTGGATGCTGTTGCTGGATCAGATCTAAGGGACCCTTTCCCCTTCCTGTTAGGCCCCTACAAAGCATACAACAGAGTCAAAGCTCCATTCCTGCCATGGACAGAAGGGAGCCCAACTCTCCTTCCGGTCTCTCCACGTGTGCGATGCCTTCTCAGTGCTCAGGGGACATTTCCCAGTAGAAATGTTGGAAATTATGGGATAAATAGATGATACCTGGTAATGGGATATTCTCATCTAGTAAAAGCCTTAAATCCCTGGGCTCCCAGATTCCCCTTTTGGGTCAAGTTAATTACATTAAGTGAATTCTCATAGCTTTAATGTTCGTAACATCTTCATGCTGCTTTTCAGAAATTAATTCATTCCTTCTAGACAGGAAACTTGCAGGCCCCGACGCTGAGAAAAAGGATTATGTTTAATGCATTTAAGAGGTCCACTTACATTTGTATTTTTACTGAAATAAATTGTTTGCCAGTGTTTATTTTAGAGAGAAAAAAACCCTTAAAAACATACCGTGGGCACATCGTTAAAAATTAAGGTATATACTATTTGTGAAATCCTCAAATCTTCAGAGATTCTTCCTTAAGGAAATGTAAGACTCTGCCCAGTAAACTGTCTATTAAAATATGTGCCCTGGCCTGGGTGTTCCCTAGTGTTGAATCAAGGTGGAGGAGATATACCCTACTCCAGCAGTAATCTAGTTAACGCTCATTAACAAGGGCCTGCAGAAATCAGCTCCAATGAGCCCTTGCTAGATGTGCTGTTGGCCCAATGCTCAGGGCTTTTTTCCTCCTCTTCCCCTCTCTGCATTCAGGTACCTACACGGCCGTTTGTGTGTATGACTCACCATCCCTGTTGGCTTCAGAGCTTATTAAAGGAGGCAGACTTTGCTTAAGCCATCCTCCTGTCCCCACTGCGCCCTGCGAAGGACTCTGAATGAAGAAAGTGATTCATAAAAATATATATACGCGTCCTTTTCCCAGCCTACATCTACTCTCCGCCCTTGTGATCCAGGCAGTAAAACAGGGCAGGTGTCACCATCCAGAGGCCACCATGGGTCCCCCTGCTCAGAGGAGCAGCCTGCAGAGAGGCCCTCGCGGTCTGACCCCCACCCACTTGCCCCTCGACTCCCACCAGACCTCCAGTGTTCCCAGATCAGCTCTCCACAAGCCACGTCTCTTTTCCTGCAATATTAACAAAATTCCCTCCTCTCACCTTACACCACCAAGCATTTTTCCTTGACAAAGTCCTGGTAATGCTGAAATGTCCCTTTGGTCCAAGTGTCACCCCAAGAGACTCTCTGAGCCCCTACGGCAAGAAGTCTGTATATCCTCTCCATGTCCTTTCTATGCACCTCACTGCACTCTGTCTGTGTCTTGGGGAAGCACTGTGGTTCCTTACATCATTTAACTATTTCTCTCAATTTCCCCCAAATCTTCCTGAGGGCACAACTAGGTCTTTATTTTTCTTCATACTATTTTTTCCGTTTCTGACCGAATGAATGGAGTGAAATTGATTGTTTTAGAGGAGTGATGGGAAAACCCTGGACTGGGAACCACAAGGCCTGATGTATAAACTGGAGAAATCGTCCAGATTCCATGGCTTCATGCTTTCCATAGAAGGGAGTTAGGAAGTCTGTCAGATGGTGCTCCTGGCTCTTGTCTCATCCCACATTCCACGGTGTCTTGGAGACGCCCAGCAGCTCCACATCGGGAGGGACGGACGAATGCTGCGTGGTTCTTACTGATCCACGATGTATCCCCTGGCACAGAAAACAACTCTGTGCTTGCATCTCTATACAGAGGCTTAGCAATCACAGTATATGACATATGTGAATTGCCAGAAATAGCACTTCTCGTATGGAATTCTTTTAAAAATTAAAAATTAAAAATAATTACACGGGGCTTCCCTGGTGGCACAGTGGTTAAGAGTCTGCCTGCCAATGCAGGGGACGCGGGTTCGTGCCCCAGTCTGGGAAGATCCCACATGCCGCGGAGCGGCTGGGCCCGTGAGCCATGGCCGCTGAGCCTGCGCGTCCGGAGCCTGTGCTCCGCAACGGGAGAGGCCACAGCAGTGAGAGGCCCGCGTACCGCAAAAAAAAAAATAATAATTACACAGTTCAAGAAAGCCAATTTAGTGTAAATGAACTACTCCAGGCATTTTTATTTCTTAAAACTAGCAAGATTTCACATCATCAAATGGCATTTTCATTTATGTAAGATGACTGTCATCATATTATAACTATTTTAATCTCTCTAGGCATTCAAAAGATAAAGAAAGTCAATTTCAGAGCAAAGTCAATCCAAATATTTCAGTCCCGTCTTCTACATCTTTAAACAAAACGATGGGCCAGCAAGCCTCAACTGTTTCATGTCAAACTGAAGAGAATTTCCCCAGAGACCTTGGATGGTGTGTCTGTCCCGGGTGCCCAGTTCCCTGAAGCGTGGAAAGTCCCGTGTCTGTGCTTACAGATGACACAAGTTCTGACTGAGATTTGGATTCATGTCATCATTTTGTCCTCTTGTAAAATGACTCTCACCCAGCTATATTTCATTCACTAAAATCTCACTTGTCCCAAAAGCACCATGAAGGCCTGAGAAAGGATTGAAGCTGAGCCTCAAAAAGATCTGATTCTACCTCAGATGTGGCCCCTGCAACAGCCCTGGGGGTCACTGTCCTCAGGTCGGATGACTTCTCTGAAAGATCCCATATTGAACTGCAGTGATTGCTCCTGTGAACCCTAGCTATATAAGAAGCACTATCTTCCAGAGGAATCTCAGGTTAGCCTGCAAACTGGGGTCACTGGGCCTTGGGTAAAAGACAGATACAGGAGCTGCATGGATTTTAACTGGCTGGTGAAAGGCCATTTCCTGACTCTGGGCCACATCTTATGGGATAGTCTCAAATAAGTCTCATCCCTAAGAGGGTTTTACAGCTGATCTTCTGACAAAGCCTCAGATGCAAAAGGAAAGGGGAAAATGAGAACAAGATCCTCATCCTGCTTAGAGGACCAGCCCCCTGTAGCAGGTGTAGGGTCCACATAACAGGTTTTGGAGAGTGACAAACCTGAAGTCATCTGCTCTGCTGTGACACTGGCCATAGGACTCAGATGATTCATTAACGTCTCTAAGCCTCAGTTTCCTCATATGTAAAATGGAGACACCGGCAGCCACAAGGAATTGCTGTGAATATCAAATGAGCTAATGTACACGCAACATCGGGTGCAGTGTCTAGCCAGGTGGAGGAGGACAAGGACAAGACCGAGGGCAGAGTGGAGGCAAGAAGGAGGGGCCCCTCTGGCTATCTCACTCCACAGAGAATGTTTATTCCTTTGAAATTCCTAAAAAATCAACATATACTTATCTCAACTCTCCCAGCATTTCCCTTTTGTGGTGTTGGGCTCTTATATACATATATCTACCTGATGTTTGCATGAACCTGCTCCCAATCTTTTCTGGAACAAAACGGTGTGAATTCATTTATTTCACTCTATGCATTCATTTAACTAATACTTCCTGGGCACTGGACGAGGTGCGGGGATACAGCCCTGGAATAATCAAGCAAATAAAAGTAACTGATGCCTTATAAGTTAACATTTACAACATGCCTTATGTTCTACATACAAGGTACAAAACAACGCCTTCTATCTATCTCTTTATGACCCTGAGTCATCTAACTAACCAGAGCTCCAGGCATCTGGCAGACACTTAATAATATTTATAAAGTGAATGGGTGATGCTCCAAGGATGCTGCTTTGTTGTTTTTTTTATTGGAGTATAGTTGCTTTACAATGTTTTGTCAGTTTCTGCTGTACAGCGAAGTGAATCAGTTATATGTATACATACATCCCCTCTTTTTTGGAATTCCTTCCCATTTAGGTCACCACAGAGCACTGAGTAGAGTCCCCTGTGCTCTACAGTAGCTTCTCATTAGTTATCTATTTTATACATAGTATCAATAGTGTATACATGTCAATTCCAATCTCCCAATTCATCCCACCTCCCCTTTCCCCCTTGGTATCCATACATTTGTTCTTGACGTCTGCGTTTCTATTTGTGCTTTGCACATAGGTTCATCTGTACCATTTTTCTACATTCCACATATATGTGTTAATAAACGACATTTGTTTATCTCTTTCTGACTTACTTCACTCTGTATGACAGTCTCTAGGTCCATCCACATCTCTGCAAATGGCACAATTTCATTCCTTTTTATGGCTGAGTAATATTCAAGGAAGCTGCTTTACCTGTTTACATTGTTTTATGTAGTTTGATCCCTGGAGACTTAGTCTTGTTTGGTGCCATGATGGAATGAATCCTTGAGCTAGTGAGGTTGGAAATAAATCACTTCAAGAGATTAAGTTACTATCCAGAAGGAAAGTCATGAAAAGACACATGAGTAGAAGATTTGCTAAGGCCATAAACAACCAGAGAAAGGGAGACTGCCATATTTCGCTTGGGAGCCCCAGATCAGAATACCCCTGCTTATGTCTGGGGCGTTCCACAGTGCCTAGAATAAACATCCAACACGCACAGTCAGCAGTGTTCATTTAAAACTCAAGCTCCCAAATAAAAATTAGAGCATGACCTTGTTCCCTGGTCCTATTCATTTTCCCTGTTCATCAAGGACACGCATCAGATGGAGGGGGGATGAGGTAAGGTGGAGGAGTCTTTATTCTTCTTCTAAACCCTGCTGTTGAGTGCTGATTCAAAAGAGGGAGAGGCAACGATCCTGGGCGAATCTGAGGCTCTAAAGGCCAAGGAAGATGATGGGAAGGGTAAAGGAGAGCACGGGTTTACCTGAGAGTCAAGTGAAATGGAAAGTGCTCTTTAGCCTTTAATACACTGCATCTCCTCTTAGGCCCTTAATGACTTATTCTAGTCCTGTCCATGGGATTCGGGCATCAGGAAGAAAGGCTTTTCTTCGCTTAAAGAAGAACTGAGTGGTGCTGATGTGGTCATTGTTTCTCATGTCCATCATCTGGTAAATGAGCAGACTCTTATTTGCAATCCATTTGTTTATTTAACCTCACTTACTTCGGGCTCTTAACACCAAATTAAGTTTTAAAGACCTAACAATTTGGTTTAAGGATGAGCACCAACCTAGGCATTTTATGTTCAGTAAAAACCTATTTTCATGTGAGGAGTCACTGAGAAGGAAGTCGGAAAAGAAAACATCCCCAGAAAGGTTGGTATTACACTATGTTGCCATTTACCCCTCTGGTTTCAGCCAGAAAGCTGCCTTGCCACTAGCTGCCCACAGCACACCCTGTGCCTACTGCTGGTGTATATTCACAGGCAGATTGCACAGGCCTCATTTCCGAGGCAATATGATCAAGGTATCAAATAGCTACAATGACTTCTAAGATGCATTCCTGATCTCTGGCTATTGCTCTACAATCCCTGTTACCAGAGGTGAGAACAAGACAGCAAATGGGCAGGATCTGTATACATCTGTCCTTTAGAATTCCTGATGTGGAACTTATCAACCCCCAAGTAACTAGCCTGGATTTACTGAAAATCTCCTAGCAAAATGTCAGATTGGAAACAAAAACACAAAAGTCAGTCCTAAAAATAATTATCTAGCAACATTATTCTTGTGAGGTTTATCTGTTTGTTTCTTAGGCATTTGTCCTTGCAGATCACAACTGTCTTAAGGAAAGTATCTGGTGCCTGGAGGTGTTTGAGTGGAGGCTGAGAAGCTAACAGAGAAAACAAGTCAAACAGAAAAAGGAAGCAAATAACCTGGTGGAGGAAGCAGAGCTCACACTCCACCTAGCTGCCCTGCGGAGCATGGGTCGGGGGGAGAGCTGCTGATAACCCAGTCCCCCCATACCCGGCACTTCTGCTGTGACCCCCCAGGATGCCAGGCTCACGAGACCAGCAGCAAGGGGGGTGCTGCATGCACTGGACGAGGCCACGGGCCACCTAGTGAACTGGGTGATCCTGAGAGAGCCCAAGGGGAAAAGAAACTGCCCAGAGGACACTGTCTTGTGCTTCACAGACACATCCAGACTCCCACTGTACATAAGGATTCAACCTCACAATGACTCTAACAATGCTCTTGTATGTAGTAAACAGACTTTCCACTGAACTCTGGGCAAGTTCTCAGAACCCTCAGAAGGTATTTTCAGTGTAAGTCAGACAGAACCCTTAAAAAGACTAGTTCTGCTACTCGCGAGCTGTGTGACCTAGGGCAAGTGACTGAACCTCTCTGATCCTAGAGGTTACAGATCCTTATCTGTAACACTAGTGTTACTAGGAAGCATTCTGCTACATTGTCATTTCTGAGGTTTGTTCTATTTCTCCCTTACTTTTGGTGGGGATGAAAGCCCTTCTAAGGGTCTGACCTGGGAGAAATTAACAAAATGAAGTCACTTTTCGGTTCCTTCCTTTGCAAAGCGTAGAAGTCCCAGAACTCTGTCTTTACTTTGGAAAAACTCCTTAATTTGGCTTTTTGGCTGTTATTGAGAAAGGCTGACTGGCAACCGAGGCAGGAGCTCAGAGGGAGGATTGCTGAGCACAGCTAAGTCATCTGCATAATGATGCTGCATAAACAAGTTGTTTGCTGTTTTCTCTGGGGCTGGAGATTTTGGAGGAGCCCAGGATATTCAGAGAAGTAAAGCATCTGAACACAGAAGAGAAGACTGTGACCCAAGAGACAGTCCCCGCTGGGACTGCAGGGTGTTGGGTCTGAAGCAGCAGATGTGAGGTTGGCCCTTAGGTTGGAAATCTGGACCTTTATAGAAGCCCCAAACCTGCTAAGCATTAAAAAAAAAAAAATCCAGATGCCATATCTGGACAAAACTCTAATTCAAAAAGATGCACCCCTATGTTCATAGCAGCACTATTCACAATAGCCAAGACATAGAAACAACCTACATGTCCATCGACAGATGAATGGATAAAGATGTGGTATATATACACAATAGAATATTAGCTATAAAAAAGAATGAAAAATGCCATTTGCAGCAACGTGGATGGACCTAGAGATTATCATACGAAGTGAAGTCAGACAGAGAAAGACAAATACCATATGATATCACTTACATGTGGAATCTAAAATATGACACAAATGAACTTATCTACGAAACAGAAATGGACTCACGGACATAGAGAACAGACTTGTGGTTGCCAAGGGTGGGGGCACTGGGGTGGGATGGATTGGGAGTTTAGGATTAGCAGATGCAAAATATTACATATAGAATGGATAAACAACAAGATCCTACTGTATAGCACAGGGAACTATATTCAATATCCTGGGATAAACTATAATGGAAAATAATATAAAAAAAGAATGTATATATGTGTATAACTGAGTCACTTTGCTGTATAACAGAAACTAACATAATACTGTAAATCAGCTATACTTAAAAAAAAAATCCAGCTGTCAACATGTTTATTCCTGTAAACTCCCACTCCCCCTATTTCTGCTCCAATAAGATATAAGAAGAGACAAGAAAAAAGGTGAATTCCATATCAACCACTTGTAAGCCACCAGATATTAGAAGGATCTACCCCGGCACTCAGAACACCTCCTTCTGGAAGATCCCCAGCTTGCAAAGACAGCACAGGACACTGGCCATTTGGTTTGCCCAGGAGGCCCCCAAAACATTTAAACTTGGAACAGGAGATTCATGCTAACTTTGCAGGCAACTCTGATTCATGTGCGCAGCCCCTGCCGGAACCCTGTCGCTGTGGGCATCTGTGCAGGGCAGTGAGGATGAGTTCACAGGTTCTGTGACGGAAGCGGCAGCAGCAAAGCAAGGCCACTGGGTTTGGGGAAGACCTCTAAGCAAGCGGAAAAAAGGAGGCACTGAAAAGTCTCCGAGGCAGGGATGCCAAGGGGCCTTCAGGAGAGGGAGGGGCAACAGTCACCTCTAAGCTGCTCCATCTTCTGGGGTGTGTCAGTGTTCTCTTCCCTGACCCCCAACCCTGCCTAAAAGTCTGCCATTAAGCAGTTTTGTGTCCTTCAGTTTGGGAGAACAGAGGAGTGAGTGTCCATGCAGGGGACAAAGTAGAGACGAGAGAGGCTCATTAGCATGGGAGCCACAGCAGAGCACAGGACGGACAGTGAGGTGGGGGTCAGTCTGCGAAGAAGCCAGAAAACATAACAAAGTATTGAAAAGGCCACCAGACCAATGAACTTATCTACAAAACAGAAGTAGAGGTACAGATGTAGAAAACAAGCTTATGGTCACCAGGGGGTAAGGGAGGGGAGGGACGAATTGGGAGACTGGGATTAACACGTACACATTACTACATGTAAAACAGATAACCAACGAGGACCTACTGTACAGCACAGGGAACCCTACCCAACCCTCTGTAATGACCCATATGGGAAAAGAATCTAAAAAAGAGTGGATATATGTATACGTATAACTGATTCACTTTGCTGTATACCTGAAACTAACACAACATCGTAAATCAACTATACTCCAATAAAAATTTTTAAAAATAAAAAAATAATAAAAGAAAAGAAAAGGCCACCACTTTCTGTAGGACCTGGGTTCAAACAGTGCATGGAAAGGGCTTAGCACAGCTTCCAGCACATTTTGAATATAATCAATAAACAGTAAGGACAAAAGTTATGAGGGGTGAACACCTCTGGTATCAGGAGCTGTCTCTACCATCCATGAGAGTCTCCCCACTAAAGCAGGAAAATAGAACTGGATCCATCTTTATCATTACCCACGGATGTGTGATTTCTTACAGTGCCAGGAGTCACCACAAATAAAGAACCTGGCTGTCCTTCAGCCAACCAGAAAGTCATTTACCCGGAGTCCTTGTCCATGAATACCCGATCTGCCCGACCCCGAGCCATTCATTCAGCCAAGTAATATTTACAGAAACTTTATCACATGCCAGACACTCTGCCCTATGAGGGAAATAGGACAGTCACAACAACATGCTTACGGCCTTAAGAAGCTTGCTGTCAAGGGCAAGGCAGAGATGTAATCAAACACCTGAACACAGAATTAGACATGCCACGGGTACAGGATTGATGGGTCGTCAGGGATTACACTCATTTATGGAACAGATCAAGTGATTCATTTTTTATTAATTAAGAAGGTGATCAATGTTTGAAAAGGTGTCAGTGATAATTAATTAGCCTCTGGTAGGCTGATGTGGTTAAGGACTTGGTGGGATAATTTAATTGAAACAATAAATGAAAATGTCAGTGCTTGTGTGAGGGTCACTGCATTCAAGGATGCAGAGTCTCTAATTAATAGAACTTCCCGATTTGCTTTTAAAACAGCACAAAGGAATCTCACCCCTGGGCTCAACAGCTGCAGAAAAATTAGGACTTATGTAACTTCACAGGCTCCCTTAATCTGGATGAAAGTAAAATAAAACAAAACTTGTGAGTCCTGGGCTGTGCGCAGCGGGGCTGAAAGTACCCTTGTCATTCCACTGTTGGGAGGACAACCTGCCCTGCCCTCTGACCTAGTCTTGAAGGCGGATCTCCTGCAGTGGCATGAGGTACCTCAGGGCACACCCTGAGTGACGCGGGGCCGGATGCTCAGGAAAAGCCCTGACCAGCCTTGAAGCCCTGGAATAGCCACAGAACATTTTGAAAACTGTCTCTCCACCTCACTGAGGATGAAACACAACATGTCAATCTCACTTGAGATCTCTTTTCTCAAGAAAAAAAATATATGGGTGCATGTGTGAGTGTGTGAGTGTGTGTGTGTTTTTTCCTAGATCCAAAAAAAAAAAAAAAAAAACCCTGTCCCTTTGAAATGCAAACAAAGTTGAAATGGGATTTCACTCTTCGCTCCTGCCAAGGGTCTGCATTCAATTCAACAAAGACAGAGGTTGTATCTAAATTCCCACAGAAGCGGCACTTGCCAGCTGTGAAGTGATGAAAAGATTCAGAACACGCCTCTCTTTGCTGGGAGAGTGTTGGCCCAGCTCAGTCTGCAGAGATGCAACTCCTCAAACCAGGAATTACTACAAGCAGCAGGGCCTGGGTCCTGCAGTCATTTAAGAGACTGAAGGGCCCCCCTCAGACAGAGGACCAAAAACGATGAGTGTGATGTTCACATAGTGTCCATGCCCCTCGGAAAGGGAAGAACCAGGCTGGCCCCGCCTCTGCCCCAAACGCTCCTTTATCTGCTGGTGAAGCAGGTCCAGCCTTGCAGAGTGGGCTGCGTCACCAAGGCTGGGGACCCTAAGACGATGCTCCAGGTGTTGCTCTGATGGAAGTTTTACAGAGTTCTACCACAACCTGGCGGAGCGAGCAATTACTTCTCCTTGGGAAAAGCCAGAGAGAATTTATTTTGGATCAAGCCATAAAGAGCGAATGGGAGTTTCTGAAGCACAGAATTGTTGAATAAAAGCACTCTCTCAGGGCTTCCCTGGTGGCGCCGTGGTTGAGAGTCCGCCTGCCGATGCAGGAGACACGGGTTCGTGCCCCGGTCCAGGAAGATCCCACATGCCGCGGAGCGGCTGGGCCCGTGAGCCATGGCTGCTGAGCCTGCACGTCCGGAGCCTGTGCTCCGCAACGGGAGAGGCCACAACAGTGAGAGGCCCGTGTACCGCAAAAAAAAAAAAAAAAAGCACTCTCTCTCTCACACACACACACACACACACACACACACAGAGAACAGACAAAGGCACTAAGTTACTGAACGTAGCTACTGTTTTCATTTGTGACACTGCTATTATTGCTTCTACTGCCCCGGGCACTAAATGCTACCCTCTTTTGACTGTTTCCTGCCAGTAACTCCAATAGAAAACCTCGCAGGACAGTTAGCAGATAATCGTTTTAGCTCAGATACTGGAAATACGGGAGATGCACGAGGAAGAAGGACGCAGAGAGGCAGCTGGGGAACCGCCTTGGTCTGCGGATACGGGAGCCGTGGTGGGGGTGGGCTTTACTGCACTAAGATAGTCTGAGGCGTAACTGGCCTCACGCCAGACGACTGGGTTTCTCTCCTCCCGAGGAAACGGAGAAACCTCGAAAACTACAACAAAAGCGAGAGGAAGTATTCAATAAACTGGTGCTTGACCCAAACATGTACTCTAATTACATTTCATCTGTTTCTCAGGGGCTTTAATAAGACACGGTGATGCCCTTCGATGTGCATTTTATGTAATGACTTCAAACGATTACTATCATTATCTCCTTCCACACACTGAGCCATGGAAGAACATTTTCACTCTTTGAAACCTGTCCTTTCTGGGCATTCCTTTCCAGTGACTGCTGACCGATTGGTACAGGTGGTGCCGAATAATCCCCAGGGAACTTTTTGACTCTCTGCAATTCTAAGACTTAATGGTTTTCATTGAAAAAATGTGGCCTTCAAAAACAGCAGAAATACCCAAACCATTTAAAACTCGAATTCCACCTCCATCTAACCCCCTGAGCTTTAGGAAAAAAAAAAATCTATCTGGTTTATCAGAATAACAACAGAGAAGAAGAGAAAGCAAATATGGAAATCAAGCTGCTTTGAGCCCTGTGCACTATCTCCAATTTTATCTTCTAAAACATATACTTTTCCAGGATCAACCAGCCAGCTGTTATTTTCCTACATTCAAAGGAAGCAATTTTCTCCAATTTTACAGTCTCTCTCACATAGCGTCCGAGAGACAGAAAGGGCTCTTTGCTCACAAGTGCCTGGATTAATGGACGTGAGCATCAGCAGACAGAGTCGAGAGATGCAGGAGCCGGAGGCCACCGTGGGCTTTCACCATGTGCCAGTGAAGTTGAGGAGAGAGCAGGCTGGGAGGCCAGGCCTTGCCTGGAGCTTGCAGACAAGCTAATCCAGCCCCGGGAGCAGATTCTGCTAACCAGCCCCGGGCCTGCCTGCATCCTGAAGATACTGGGCAGGGGAAAGCGGGTCCCGGAAGGGGGCAGGTGGCCTCGCCTTGCCCAGAGCACAGGGCATGGGGCTCATCAACCCGTTGCCAAATTTCAGTCTAGGCTGACTTCCCAAGAGAGAACCTGCAAAAGCAAATACACTTCTTGAGAACGTGTGTTGCCCAGGAGTCTCCCCAGGTGCTACGGCATCAGACCACCTGTGCAGAGTGACTGATGCCATAGATACAGAAGAGACCATTTTTCTGTTGTTGGCAAGTGTGATGAAGGGAAAGCGAAAGGCCGTTTATACACAAATATCACGCCCGCTTTCTGGAATTCGCCTTCCCCCCATTATAGTCTGAAACAGGGTTAGTAAGAGGGCAGTTGCCGTATAAACTAGTCTGATTAGGGGAAACAAAACCCAAATGTGGGTTAGACTGTACAAGAGACTTGCAGAAAACATGCTCCTGGCGCAGGTAGGGGTTTGCAGCCGCCGAGGGGCCACTTCCCATTGCCGTGTCCTCCGCCGGCCATCACAAAGTCAGCCGAGCACTAGCTCTCCTGCATTGCCCTCTTGCAGGTCTTCTCTGAGGCCACCTCCTCAGCCCACTGCCCCTCCCCCAAGTGTCAGCAGCTCCTCAGCCATGCACGCTTTCCACGTCTCCAAGTGGCTCCCACCCCTGACCGAGCGTCCCGCCCAGTTCTCAATACTTAAAGGATGTTCCACTGGTGACCTTTCATTGACCTCTGCTCTGAACTCTGCATCTAATCACAGAAGCTGACTCGCAGCACTGCAGCGGGGGTCCTGGCTCACCCGGCTACCACCTCCGCGGCAGCCTTGCTGCCCGTCTTCCCACCCCCTCCCCTTCTACGCCGCCAGCACATCCAGCACATCCTGTTCATTTACCCTTGTTCACGGTGCCTTTTCACACCTGTCACTTTGTTTCCACTCACAGCCAAAACTTTCAGTCTCTGAAGACTGACCAAATTAAGGCACGTTTACGTACTGAGAGCCTCTGAAGACATTAAAATGATCAAGGAATTATGTTTATGATATGTGTTATAAACCTTTCCCCATGTAATAAATATAGTTAGCATTGTCCCACATATGATGTTACCTAAAAGGATAAATATGAAAATGTAATGGTGGTGATTTCTAGTTGATGGAATTACAGGGGATTTATTTTCATCCTTTAAAATAGCCTTCATCTCTTTTCTAATTTACTACAGTAAATACGTAATTCAGATATAAGAAACATATTTGATATGACAGTTAAGCCTAAGCTCTCACTGTGCCATTCCACTATTCTAAAACCCTCAGTTCCAACTCAACCCCTATTTCTCTGAATTCTATCCCTTTCTCACTGGCTACCCTCCTCTCCCAAGAACCTGCCTAACCTGGTCCCACTTTCCCCTCTGGGCTCATCGATGGCTCTTCTCTCTAGCTGGACATTGTTCACGGATAGTCCACGTGGGCTCCTGCCCCAGGGCCTCTGTGGCTGCTGTTCCATGCAGCCTGGAACGCCCTCTCCCAGAGAGCTTATCTGCACGATTCTCACATCAGGTCTCTGCTTAAATCAACGTCATCAGAAAGGGTTTCCAACCATTCTGTGTAAAACAGCATGTCTGTAAGTTTCCTTCTCTTTAAAAGTGGATTTTGGTTTTTCTCCTGCGGGCAGGAGAGGGGCACGCCACGTGGCTTGTGGGATCTTAGTTCCCCGACCAGGGATTGAACCCGGACCTTTGGCAGTGAAAGCACGGAGTCCTAACCGCTGGACTGCCAGGGAAGCCTCCAAAACTAGGTTAAGTAGCAAATGAGAAAATGTTCAAGAAGCGCCAGCAGATGGCCACAGACCGGGTACTTTGCTAGGTGCTGCGAACAACAGAGGCAAATCCTATTCTTGTGGCGTTTACATGGAAGGAAAGACAGGCGTTGAGTAAATAATTATATTTAATGTGTGTGACAAAAGGTAAAGTCCAGGATGCATCAGAGCCTGAATCTAGAAGAGCTAGGCAGCAGAGAAAAGCCGGCGGCGGGAGTGAGAATTAGGGAGAGACCAAAGGAAAATGATAAACTGTAGGGGTGGTGCTGAGGAGGGGTGAGGATGGAGTAGAGAAGAGGGGTGTCCTGGGCAGAAAGCACAGCCTGTGAGAACCACCCTGAGGGAAAAGGAGACGGACCTCAGAAGCCATCAAAGAAGCTCAAGTCGGTCCAGAGCAAGAGAAAACTGGGGACACACGAGGGACAAGGCAGGAAAAGTAAGGGGACTGATCTCAGAGAGTCTGAGAAACAGAGGGTGCCCAGGGCTGGGGCTGCACGCCTCTCCCGAGAGCAGTGGAAAGCCAGGGAAAGTTCTATGACAGGAGATCAGAGGTGGGGAGATGAGTCCTGGACACGTGAACTCGAAGTGTCCAGAAGACATCCTCGTGGACACGTAAGTCAGTCAGTGAGACACACACACACAACATACTCAGAAGAGCGTTTGAGCTGGAGCTGCAGAACTGAAACTCAGTGGCATGTAGATAGTAACTAGAGTCATGGGACTGAATGAAGCCTGGGGATTTCAGACATCTAAAGGTGGAAGCATAAAAACTCTACCCATGTGAGTGACCCCTTCTGCTGGCACCAGAGCCATTACCCGAGGGTCCACTGAGGAGCATGGCTCCTGGTCCTGTGTGCTGCCACGCCTGTCTCCAGTCCTGTATCCTTCAGATGAACCAGCTGACAAATAGGCCAATGGCAGTCAGGAGTGTCTGACTGAATCTAAGATGGGCTCTGAGTATTCTGAAGGCGGAGCTGGCAGAAGTTCTTGGTGGATTAGATATGAAGTACAAGAAAAAGAGCAAAGTAAACGATGACTCCAAGTCTTTCAGCCTGTTCTGCCAGAAGAACAAATTTCTCCTCAGCTGGATTGGAAGAGGCTGTGCATAGAGCAGGTGGGTTTGTTTTTTTGTTTGTTTGTTTGTTTTGGGTGGGGAGGCAGATCAAGAACTCAGATTTGGCGACACTAAAGTTAGGGCTGTGATGTCTACGAGACATCTGAGAACTTCAGGAGAGAGGTCTGGTCTGGAGAACAAGTTAGGAGTCATTGGTAGGTGAATATTTTAAGCCATGAGACTAGATGAAAGCACAGAGGGAATGAGTGTAGAAACCAAAAGGGGAGGATGAAGACTGAGTCCCGGGCCCACCAACATCAAAAGTCGGAGAGAAGAGCGAGAACCAGCACCGGAGTCTGAGAAGGAGCTGCCCACGAGGCAGAAATAAAACCAAGAGAATGTGATGACCTGTAGGTCAAGTGAGGAAGCTGGTGCAGGTAGAGGGAGTCATCAATTGTGTCAAATGCTGCTGATGATTAGATTAAGATGAGGTCTGAGACCTGACCATGCAATTGAGCAACCTGGAGGTTACTGGTGACCTTGACAAGAGGAGAGTCAGGGAGGGCTGGGGGTGAAAGCCTAGCTAGAGTGGGCTTAGCAAGAACTGGAGAAGAGTAATCTGAGATGTCACAGAGCGACAACTGTTTCGAGCTGCAGAGGAGAACAAGAAATCGGGCAGTGATCAGTGGGGAAGGTGGAGTCACGCTAAGCTTTGTGTGTGTGTTTCGGTGAGACAAATCAGAGCGTATCTGCCTGACGATGGGAACAATCTGACACAGAGATTAAAAAAATGAACATTTAGAGAAGAAAGGAGGCATTCGCTACAATTATTCCTCAAGTAAGTGAAGCAAGTGCACCTCTGATTTTTGTAGATGGAGTGCAGACAGGTCATCTGTGGTTACAGGCTGGGGGAGGGGCAGAGTGCATGGCAGGTGCAGATGGTGCTGGGTAAGGAGATGTGATGGTGAGAGTATTTTTTTTTTTTTTTTTTTTTGCAGTACGCGGGCCTCTCACTGCTGTGACCTCTCCCGTTGCGGAGCACAGGCTCCGGACGCGCAGGCTCAGCGGCCATGGCTCACGGGCCCAGCCGCTCTGCAGCATGTGGGATCTTCCCGGACCGGGGCACGAACCTGCATCGGCAGGCGGACCCTCAACCACTGCGCCACCAAGGAAGCCCCTGAGAGTATTCTTAAGCTTTCTTCTGGTAGTTTTAAATGAGAATTAGGATGGGAAGAAGGTTGCAGAAAATTAAGGAGAGAGGAGAAGGTTTGAAATGATCCATCATCTAGGAGTTGCAAAGAGGGAACTAGACAGCCCAGGAAGACTGGTCCATGGACATAAATGGACTTAAGTGTCTGAAGTAACCAGAAGACCTCATCACAGTGGCTACTTCATATCACAGAATCCCAGCACAGCACATTAAAGGATCCAAAAGGTTGAGAAGTCCAATGTGGTCACTTATGAAAGAGAAGAATTTATTCAACTAAGCAAATATGCAGTGAGACTACACCCTGGGCAATTTCAGGAAGTGTATGCCTCTTCCTTTGTAGGAGGGAGTTCAGAGTGAGCTCTGAGTGAGTTCAGATGTTGTCAGTTCTACTGCTCTACACACCTCATCTGACTTGACCCAGGGGTTGCAACAAATATGTGAGGGAAGTCTACAAGAGCTTTTGGACGTTAGAGAATTTGAAGACTGTTACACCAATCATTTTCAGAAAAGGTAGATCAAAAAATTGTCTCTAGTATAAAAATGGGTGAGGAGAAATTTAACTCCAACCCAATCCATTTTCTCCTGATAAATAAAGCATATTAGTTCTAGACTATTAACTCCAATATTAAACCCAAGATACATTTGTTAATGTTAGTGGTTAATGTGCACTAAAAAAGCCAAGTCTCTTTCTCTGTGGGGAATTACCCCATTTTTCTTGATCACTTGGGTATTTTGTTAGTTCAACATAGGCACCATGAGAATAAGGGATACTAGAATAGAAAATTTAAGGAATGGCAACAATTCTGAAATACAACCTACAGCCTTGCTTAAAACACACAATGTAACCAGTGAGGTTGTGAGAGAAATTGGCTAGAGACAGGGGGCTTCGATTCTATACAATGTAGCAGTTTACAGAAACCAGAGAGACATAGGTTCAAGTCTGAATTTTGCTACTTATTAACTGTGTGATGTTGATCAAGTCATTTAAACACCCTTGGCTCAGTTTCCTCATCCATAAAGTGTGAATAATGGTAGTTGTAAGAATTAAATGACTTAATGTGTGCAAAGCACTTAGTAGAGAGCTTAAGATATGGGAAACCCTCAGTAGTTGATGGTGATGGTGATGGTGATGGTGATGATGATAATGATGTGATGATGATGGTGGTGATGGTGATGATGATGTGATGATAGTGATTGTGATGATGATGATGGTGGTGGTGACAGTGATGATGATGGTGGTGGTGGTGATAGTGACAGTAAAGAAGAAGAAGGGGAGGAGGCACAGACAGAGGAGCAAGGAGGAAGAAGAGGAGAAGAAGGAGGTTGCCGTAGTGATGATGGTGGTAGTTGGTGGTGGGTGGTGACTCCAAGTCTACCACAGTGAAACTGTTCCAGAGGCAAAAAAAATGCTTGCATTTTGGGGGTCCGTGGGCAATTTGCCTGCTACATTGTAGATACTCAATAATCACTAATGGAATGAATTAATGTTCTGATAATTTCTAAAGCTCATCGCAGCTCCACAACATTTGATAATCCTATGAATGTATAGTAGTCTTTCTGTGGATCTTCACATTTAGACTTGTAATGTAAAAAATGAATGAATTCTTTGTGGTATTTGTAAAAATCCATTATGAAGGCACAGTAAACCACCACAGTTATTTCGTCCACTTTAAGCTATTACATCTTCAGGGAGCAGGAAGAAAGGGACTGATCAGGAAGAGGAATAAGTGAAAGAAAAGTTGGAGGGGGGCAGCTAAAAGGGTAGGGGGAAAACAGTTATGGCCCCTCACACTCTTGACAGTGCCTGGTCTCTGGGGAGACTTGACCACCTGGTTAATTTGCAATAAAACTTCACACTGTGCTTACATTTACAAAGGAACAATCCACTTAAGAAAGCTCCTGGACACCAAAGTCATGTTTATTTGAAACACAGGTGGTCTTATGAGTAGACTTAACCTGCTAAAACAGAGAGGCTGGGCATTTTCTGCTGGGCACAAGGCCACTTCTCAACTGCTTGTATTAACACCCAACTTTGTGGATATAACAAAATCTTGGCTGGCTTCCTCTGGCCAGAAAGCCAGCACATCTCAGAACCAGCGCTATGCATCTGCAGCATAAATTAGCTCATGAGATACAAACACCTTTCAACAGTAACCAACATGGGTTCCTGCAGAAACTTAGGTGCCCCTGGGCCTCCAGATCTCTGCTTACACTTTTTAAATTTTTTGCACAGGGAAAGCTGGTTTAGGCCAAGTCTGAAACCATGGGCGCCCTAATATAAAGATTTCCCTATATTATTTTAGCACCTCATGGAGTCTTTGCAGGGCCCCCTCTGACCTGCTCTGACCCTATACCTTTGAGACCAAGTTTATGCACCATCTTTGAAACTCCTTCTCAGGAAGAATGAGGAAATCACATCCTTCCTGTGCCTTGTTTCCCGACTGCCTTTGGTCACTCCCTGTTTTGTCTCCAGATGACTCTGTGCTCCTTAAGAAGAGAGCAATCATCTTTTATTCCCAAGATCAGGCCCAGAGCACACAATCCATGCTTACCTCCTTCTTCCACAATGGGTAAATGCAAACAGGAAGCAGAGGCTAAATCCCCCTCAAAACCAAAGGTGAAATTACTTCCTCAGTCAAATAACAAAGGCCTTGGCTCTATCTATGTTTTGGATTTCCATGTGCCCCCCGACTGGCATTCACAATACGCTGCTCTCATTTCTCCCCAATTCCGTCTTGTCAAATATATTCCCTCTGAGATTCAGCTACTTCTTTAATTTTTAAATAAGTGAATCTAAGGATCAGAAATTAATACCTAAGCCATAGTGGAGGACAAAGGAGAAGCTATTGCCCTAGTGGGAGACTAAAGGCAAAAAGTCAATGCTGGTTGACTTTCAAGAGTTTGTGAAGCATAAGAAGTATTTCAGAGGCGTCTGACAGCAAGAAAACGTAATCACATGGTGTCACTCAACAAAACAGTAGTGGAAAGAGCACAAAAGGGGAAGTGAGGAGACAGGCTTCCAGCCACAGCTGTGTCACTAACTAGCTCTGTGACCTCAGAAAATTCACTTAACCTCTCTGGGCCTCATTTACTATAGAAGCCAGGATGTGAACTAGACCTCTAGCATTCCACTACAAAGGTCCTTTGACCTGAGGATTAATTTTCAAGTGCATCCCACTGAGGCTAAGACTAAATGCAAACAATATCCATGGAGATAGCAGCAGAGGTTCTAGGACCAGACTACACGAGAGGGATGCAGCAAAGCCTGCAGAAGATGGGGAGCAGTCATTTACATCTTTCCTCCCAGGACTGCACTCTAAAAATTGTTTCAGACCCAACTACAGGAAATAGACTGTTTTGAACGAAAACATGCATTATAAACATACTGCCTTTTGCCACCAGTTCTATTTTGCTTTATTGTTTAAAAAAATCAGCCCAAAGAAGATTTCATCCAGATTAAAGTTCAAGAGGAAAATTAATTTATCTGCATCTATGCACGAGGCTCCGCTGTTTCCTTCATTAGACAGCATTCTAGAAGAAACCTTTTAGTTCCTTTTGGCCCTTATCTAGTTGGAGTGAAAGCAAGAGGAGTACAAAAGGGAATAAAGAACATGGAGAAAGGAGGAAGGCTCAGCTGTGTCTCTCCCTGTCTTGTTGCTTAGCAACACCTCACATCTCCGTCTGAGAAATTATGATTCAGGGAGGCGACATGGAGGACCCATTTCTCATGAAGGCGCAGCCTGATTTTACCAGATACACATCTTCTTAGACTGATAATAAGATGGTCATCACAGCAAGAGCTCTGAGGATCCACTTCCTCAGCCAGAGAGAGAAGGTGAAAGGCAAACTACAAAACCCAAACTCTCAAAAAGTGGCAGGGAGTGGGAAAGTGCTTTCTCACAGGCACTCAGGACTCAGGACTCACCACTTATCCACTTAGCCTCGGGATCATGAATTTTGAAATCTTCACTGAAGAGATCTTCCACAGTCACCTTCTTCTTTTGAGACAGACTGTTATCTTCCGCTAGAAAAGAATGAGGCAAATGGTCAAAAATTTTACTTTTTGGTAAAAAAAAAAAAAGAGGACTATAAAACATTCTGATTGCCATTCAGAAATAGTATATACGGTAAAACATAATTTCTTTAAGTAAGTGCTGAACAAAAGCATGCTTTCTGTTTTTAGCTAAGCTATCAAAAACTATGGTAAGGGGAATCACGGTTCAGTAAAATGGCATCATTACGCCCCCTGACTGCAAAACATGAATGATCGTATTTCTTAGATATGAAGGTAAACAGTTGTTTCAAAACTGACTGATGAGCAATAAGGTGGGAATAGTCAACAAAGGAAAGGATCTCAACTTTTTATGTAACCAGTCATTCATTAAGCATTTATAACGCCAACTGCAGATAACATGTTGGATGCTGAAAATTCAAAGACAACTAACACATTCCTTAGGTATTTATTCTCCATGTGCCTCACTTGTCCCTGGCTGCCTTTAGCTTGGGGATTAGTTCTTCAGATAGAATCACGCCCCAAATTCTGTGTGCAAACTACCAGATTTTGCCCTCCCTTACCTGGATCACCATGCTTGGGAGTAAGCACCTGGGATAAGACTTGAACATCCATCCCAAGAGGCAATGTTTAGCTAAGGGCCCCAGCGGGGAGACTTTAGGAACCTGGCAGCTTTTATCCTGTTTCCTGAGGTTGAAGTGTCTGGAGTTTTAGATCTGCCTCAGAAAACGTTCTCTCCAGTGGCACAAAAATCCATTCATCTACTTTGAAAAGACAAAGGGCTGTCTGGGCATCTGACCTGTGAGACCAAGCAGATTAAACCCACAGAACAGGACACCAAACCACCTTCACTTCTTTTATAACTCTTTACCTTAACCATTTCTGATGTACATCATTTACCTAGAATGTTTATTTATGATCCCGCCCTCTTAAATAAAAGACACCAGCTGTTGTGGTACTTTTCCTGAAGATTCAGGTCCTTGTTTCTTCCGTTCTGTGTTGGGCTGCTGTGTGGGGTATCCTCAGTGCTAATTAAGGTGTGGGGGTCTGTGTGCATCCTACGTGCGGTGGTTTCAGATCAGTATGTTTTTACATTTTGATGTTTGGTTGTTATGTCTGTTTCTCTCCTCAGTTTCTGGCTGTTGAGCCACCTTCACTTCTTGGGCTGTCACAATGCTTGCCCTCAACAGTACCCTTTGCCTCTTTCAGCTTTCTGTTTCAAAATCTGTGGCAGGTTGGGAAAACAAAAAGAATTTTTGTTATAGTACATAATGAAATAAGAATATAGAATCTCTGAATGAAATCTCCAAAGCTGCTTCTAGGATTCTAGTGTGTAGATTTTGTTACATCTCCTATGGTTTCTTTCTTTTGGCCTCCCTGGATGTGACAGGTTACTGAAATTCTCAGAAACATTGCACACTGACTGATTTCTTGCATATCAAATAGGATTAATGTGTGTAAAAGTCTTTTGAAATTAACAGAATCATAAGGTTCAAGGTGGCCTTCTTGTTAGACCTGATTATATGTGGAGCTCTCCCAGGGGCTGATCAAAACATGTTAAAACCAAACCAAGTTCTTCCCTCTAGGACCTTCCTATCTGCAATTGAAGCAGCCCCGAAAAAAGACACACCGCTTCAAACACAATGCATTTCAGTATGGAAGACAGACAATAAATGAAAACTTTAAAGATTACTAGACAACGGTCTAATAAAAGTTATACAGTGATCTAGTAATTAAGAAGTATACTTGCAACTAGTCGATAAGTAAGTGCACAGTACAGTGATTATAGACAACAATACTATATTATAAACATCAAACTTGTTAAGAGACTAGATCTTAATTATTCCTACTGAAAAAAAAGATAATTATGTGACCTTATAGAGGGTGTTAGATAACCCTACAAAGGCAATCATATTGTAATATATAAATCAAATCAACATGTTGTACATCTTAAACTTACACAATGTTATATGTCAAATATATTTCAATTAAAATACAATAAATAAAATTTAAAAAGAACAAAGAATAAAAATTTCAGAGACACTCAAGTATATGGTCAGAAAATAATCATATTAAAACTTAAATTTTGGGTTTCCCTGGTGGTGCAGTGGTTGAGAGTCCGCCTGCTGATGCAGGGGACACGGGTTCGTGCCCTGGTCCGGGAAGATGCCACATGCCGTGGAGCGGCTGGGCCCGTGAGCCATGGCCGCTGAGCCTGCGCGTCCGGAGCCTGTGCTCCGCAACGGGAGAGGCCACAACAGTGAGAGGCCCACGTACCGCAAAAAAACCCACAACACTTAAATTTTATCTAAGTAAACACCATTATTCAGGGATGATTCTAGCTCCACATTTTGGTTATCCACATGTCTAATAAGAAAAGAATGAAAGACTGCCATTTCTACAAACTTTGGGTAAACTATGAAAAGCCAATGTATTCACTTTATAAAAAATTTTCTTTTCACAAATGACTAGGAATTCATCCAAAAAAAATATTTTTGTTTTTTTTTTTGGCTGCGCCACGTGGCATTCAGGACGTCCCCGACCAGGGATCGAATCCGTGCCCCCTGCATTGGAAGTGTGGCTTCTTAACCGCTGCGGCACCAGGGAAGTCCAAAAATGTGTTTTATTTAAAAAAAACTATTACTTGCTCTGTTTTTAAAACATACTTTAAAATCTTACACGACTTAAATAGGGACAGCTTGTGACGGCGGCATTATGATATACACTATACAAAGTGCTCCGCCCACGCCAGGACACTTGACCGTGTCAGTATCAGCTCTGCCTCCTCAAAACCATCACCGCTGGCCTCTCTGGACCTTGAAGGCTTGCTCACATGGTCAAGTGCTATCTGAGTGACTGACTTACAGCCTGATGCATTCCAAAAGCCCTTTGAGGTGGTGACAAGCACGAGTGACTGCCATGTTCAGGAGTCATGCTGAGCCCTGAAGAATCACAAATGAAAGACCTTACAGCTGACCTTAAGAATCTCAGAGCAATGGAACCAAGGCTGAAAGAATGACCACACTGCAGCAGTGACAGGGCTGAGGGCATCAGGACCTGGCGTGCTAATATTTAAGGAGACTGCAGAATAAAAAGTAGGGGGAATTCCAGAAAGAATTCTTTGAGAAAAGAACCCCCTAGCCAAGATAAAAGAGATAAAAGAACATTCAAGCTAGGAGGATTGCAAGGGCATGAAGGCATTGGTGAATGCAGTATTTTCAGGAAACTGTGAGCATGTTGACATTGGTGCAGAAGAAAGTGTGAGTTGAAAATGTCTCGAGATGAAGGTAGATTCTCTCATTATATCTGATATTCTGAAATTCCATTAGAAAATGTCTGCTTGTGGATCTTCTTTAAACACCCTGCTTCCCAGTCAGTACTATTTTCAGTCTAAGAACTACTTTCTCTGGATCAGGAATATTACCGGTAACTGTCTCAGTCAACATTACCGCTCCATCCTTCCAGACCCCACTGGACCTGCACAGGAGCTTTTAGGTCCAGCCTCCACACTCCTAGCTTTTTCTTTCACGTCTTTGGCATTTTTATGTCTTTGGGAGCATTTGCATGATTTCTTCAGCTCCATCTTCCACTTTATGAATCAGCATGATTTCTTCAGCTCCGTCTTCCATTTTATCTACTTGCATGATTTCTTCAGCTCCATTTTCCACTTTATTTTTTCTCTAGTGTGTCTAACTCTTTCATTTCATTACTGAGTTTTAAAATTTTAAATAATTATATTTTAATTTCTAATATTCCTAATTAGCTCTTTCTCAAGATCATCGACTCTTACAGTTGCAAGCCCTTTTATCCATCGATCGTTAAAAAAAAAACAACCCTAAAGTGTCATTTTCTGATTTCCCTAGCTGATTTATATTTCTTTGGAGTTAAGTTCTTACATGTGTTAAGCTGGTGTGCTGCTTTTAGGGGATGGTTTCTGTGGGTCCTTTGATCTTGGTTGTGAGGTTCTCTCCTGCAAGTGTCCTGGGTCATGAGAGACTCCTGGTGGTGTGGTCACAAGAATGTCCTGGGCAGTCAGAGGGTCCATCCGGTAATGGCTCTCACCAGGCCTGTGTGGCCATTTGGGCTGGAGCCCTTTCAGAGATTCAAGAACCTCTGAACATAAATGCCATTTTAAGGCAGGGGGCACTTGTCCAGCCTCTGGCCTCCACAGACACCAGTATCCTATCCCCTCCCGTTGGGCCTGACTTCAGCCTCTGTTCCTTTAGGGCAGCAGGGATTTGGCCTTACTTGCTGCTGTAGGTTTTTACCTGGTCCTTCTTCTAAGAATACATTTCCATTCTAGGTATAGGAAGAACTCCCTTTCTGGTTTTTGACTGCAGCTATGTTTTTACTATATACCTTTTCTCATTTCTAAATGCTTGAAATGAAAAGGAAAAACTTCTGTGCTCAACCTGTCATCTTTAAATGAAAATCAACATACATATGGAGATATAAGAAGTGGCCAGTGGCTCTCAGAGTTTGGACTTTATTCTGAAAAAAATTTGGGGATGACTGAAAAGTGAAGTTTCCTTCATCCTATAGTTAGATAACCACACGGCACTTGTAATTAACTTGGCATCTTGGTTGCTCACTGGCGTGCAAAGGTCCGTTATAATCTGTAGTGATGTAGTTGTTCTTTGTGTAGGTCAGTATATAATGCAAGGCTCCTTTCCATTCCTGATGCTTGTTAAATAGTTACGTTGTTAAATAGTACAATTATTGGACAACATTTTGGAACCTCTTCTCCAGAGATTTTTTTTTTTTTTTTTTTTTTTTTTTGTGGTATGTGGGCCTCTCACTGTTGTGGTCTTTCCCGTTGCGGAGCGCAGGCTCAGCGGCCATAGCTCACGGGCCCAGCCGCTCCGCGGCACGTGGGATCCTCCCAGACCGGGGCACGAACCCGCGTCCCCTGCATCGGCAGGCGGACTCTCAACCTCTGCGCCACCAGGGAAGCCCTCCAGAGATTTTTAATATTAGAAACAAATCCTTTGACCCTAAAGCAGGTTAATCTGATGCATAATCTTCCCAGGTGTTTTCAATCGCTGCTAGTAGGGGGTTAGCTACTGACAAACCCAACATGATAACAGAGAAAACCTACCCAGATTAGTGAGGAGTCTCTTGTAAACTCTGTTTTTGTTAGAAATTGGAATAACTGACAACTCTAAAATGTTTTGCAGTCTTTGGAGGATTCTGACAGTTATTACCTCTCGATCCTACAAGGAGGACGAAGGAAAGCCATTTTATGGAAGGTAAACCTGAGCTCAGAGAGGCTGAGTGGCTTCTCCAAAGGTTCACGGTAAGGCAGTAAAGCTAACATTAACCACATCTGCAGAACTTAAATACTGACATTATTCACAGAATCTGGCTTGTTCACAACCTATTCCAGAACTGGGATGCTAATAAAATCACAAAATGCAGGTAATGTTAATGATGATCCTGATAAAACACTATGTTCTCCAGGTAAAAAAGTTTTCTGTAAATAAAGAAGAGGCTGGAAAAAAAACATTTTAAGGCATACATTTCCTTAATTAGAAAAAACTTAGCCACCAAATCAGATTAACAAGGAACTCATACTATCAATATAACGACTGGCACATAGCAAGTGGTCACCCTGCTACGAGTAGTTTGGCTGATGTCAAGTGCTAGGTGCTTTCAAAACTCGAAGGGGACAAGGACAGTGTGGGTGAGTCAGATGTAGCTCCACAGAGAGACAGACCCCAACCTGAGACTCAGAGTAAAACTACTCTTACATTTAGAATAAGTCACTGGGAAACTTGCATGTTATTTCTATAGAAGTTGATAATATTTGTATGTTTCCATACAAACACCTACAGAAGAACACGTGGAAATCAATTTTTCATTTTTCAGTGTTTGCACTGTTAATTCACAAGTTCCAATGACAAAGCATTTGCTGAAAAGCAAATCACTGCAGCCTGTTCCATTGACGACTATCCTAACACAGAGAGCTGCGCAGTAAAAGGAAAACACAGAGCAACATTTGTGAAAACACAGGAAACATTTCCCTTCACTCTGCCCGCATGTGAGCTGAATGAGTGCACTATGTCAGATATGGTTAGAGGCTGGGCCCGATACTTCCAATTAGATTTCTTTTTTCTTTCTTTCCTTCTTAAATAAAAGAAGTTCAGTCAATAATAATGTCTGCTATAGATACTACTCATATTTCCTTGGTAGGTAGATTCTTATCATAACGAAAGAATAAATTTAGTTACGTTTCACTACCAACAGCTTAGGAACAATGACATTTAAACCAGGTAACATGCCTACAAATCATGATATGAATTTGGGAATTTTTCACCTAATCCTGTTCAGATCATTTACCACGTGAATCCTTAGGTCAGGACTGAGAAGGAAACATCTCATAGACTGAAATCCTAGAGACAGTAGGAAGCAGCAGCCACTGAGTCAAGGGAGCACTCTCTCCCTTTACAAAGAGTGAGATTTACTCCAAATTACAGCAAAATACAATTCTCTGGAGAAATCTCTCTGGAAAAGTCCACTCCCGAATGTAAGAAACTAAGTATCTATGGTTGGGTTAAGAACTGTATTAAAAACAGAGTTGCCATATGATCCAGCAATCCCACTCCTGGACATATACCCAGATAAAACTCTAATTTGTAAAAATAGGTGCACGTCAATGTTCATTGCTGCACTCCTTACAATAGCCGAGACATGGAAACAACCTAAATGTCCACCGACAGATGAATGGATAAAGAAGATGTCATACATATATACAGTGGAGTACTACTCAGCCATAAAAAGAAATGAAATAATACCATTTGCAGCAATATGGATGGACCTAGAGATTATCATATTGAGTGAAGTCAGACAGAGAAAGAAAAATACCATATGATATCACTTACATGTGGAATCTAAAAAAAAGATACAAATGAACTTATTTACAAAACAGAAACAGACTCACAAACACAGAGAACAGACTTGTGGTTGCCAAGGGGGAGGGGAGTGAGGGAGGGATGGATTGGAAGTTTTGGATTAGCAGATGCAAACTATTATATATAGAATGGATAAACAACAAGGTGCTACTGTATAGCACAGGGAACTATCGATATATTCAATATCCTGTGATAAACCATAGTGGAAAAGAATATGAAAAAGAATGTATATATATGTAAATTGAGTCACTTTGCTGTACAGCAGAAATTAACACAACACTGTAACTCAACTAGACATCAATAAAATTTAAAAAAAAGAATTACATTAAACCACATTGTCAGGAGTGATGGTGGAGGAGCTACAAGAAAATCCACAGTCAAGGCTGCTTTTAGGATGTATTTCTTCTTGACGCATCCAAACAAAGTTGATCATGCTTTCCCTTCTACTCCCAGGAGTCAGCATGGAACTGATTATTTCTTTTCAAGTCTATTTTCCATACTAGCTTGATTGTTCCCCTTTTCTTTTTAAGACAAAAATTGTGTCTTCTTCATCCCTGTAAGGAGCCTGGCACATACACACGTTCAGCTAATTTCTGTCAAATGAGCATTTTTAAAATCTACATCTTTGCTTTCACTTTTTGCTTATTTTTTGTAATAAAGTCTTTTCATTACTGAAATATATTATTTATGGTTATAACCCAAATTTATAACTACAAAGAGTCCCACAAATATCGATTTATCTTAAAGGCTTTTTCTTACAAGTTCACATACCTTCTGAAGCATCTAAGGCAGCTCATAGCATAATACCGAAATTAGTCATATTGTACATTTTACTCAAATGCTGGAAACCAAGTTATCAGCATTATTCAACACACCCTATAAATTAAAAAGTTCTAGATGTCGTGCTTTTTTTTTAGCTTCTCAATCAAAAACATCAAAGATATTCATCTCTTCTTTATGCCCTTACCGTATTCTTTTAGATCTAGGAAATAAATTAAAACCTTAAAATATATTTATCTGCCTGTTTCCTTTAGTGAGCTATAACCATTGGACTTCACATAATAAAATGCACAAAGGTTGATATGTTGACCTAATCTTCTCCTTCTTTTGGACATTTTTATTAAGATAAAATTTACACACTATAAAATTCACCCATCAGAAGTGTACAACTCAATGGTTTCAGTATGTTCAACAGAGTTGTGCAACTACCACTGTGATCTAAGTTTAGAACATTTTCAGTATTCCCCCTCCCGAAGACTCCATAATCATTAGCAGTCACTCTCCATTCCCACCCCTTTCTTCCCAGGCCTAAGCAATGAAAAATTTATTTTCTGTATCTATACATTTGGCTAGTATGGGTAACTCATATAGAATCATACAATATCTTGATCTTTTGTGATTGGCATATTTCACTTATCATAATATTTTCAAGTTTCATCCATGTAATAGTATGTAATAATATGTATCAGCACTTCACTCCTTTTTATAGATGAATAATACTCCAAAGCTAATGGCGTTGAGCATCTTTTCATGTGCTTATTGGCTATTTCTCTATCTTCTTTGTCTCCCCTTATCCAGATTGTAAAAGATGCAAAAGTTGAGAAATTCACTATTAGGAGAGGAAAAGCAGTAGATGTGGCACAACAAACTTTTGCCAATATGTCTGAAAGACCAAAAGCTCAGGGTATGCAGACACACGAAAAGCTCTTTGAAACCTAAGTGTGTAACTCATAGGTCTCCTCAGCCATCTCAGCAGAAGCCAGACATAGAGAAGGGAGTATCTAGGAAAACCCTGTGGAGGAGTCTTGTCTAATGGAATGAATCCCCATGACATACACAGGAGACCCACAGGTTCTTAAGAATTCTGTATCTGAAGAAGCACTGCCAGCTCAGACTGAAAAGGACAGAGAGACTATGAAATAAAAGGTGTCAGACTTCCGACATCCTCAGATGGGAAATATGCCGATAAAATTACTCAGCTACAAACTCATGCTACCTTTCATGAAGAAGAAGAATGATCTCCAGAGGGCAGAGCTGAAAGCTACAGAGCATTATTCCCAGGCCTTTAAAACTAAAGGAGTTTGCCCAATTGGATTTAGAAATGGTTTGGAACTGGTTACCCCTTTTTTCCTTCAATTTTCCCCTTTTTTGAACAGAAATGCCTATAACTGTTATCCTATGCCTGTCTCACCACTGTATTCAGAAGGAGACACTTATTTCTTTCATTTCACAGATTCACAATAGTGATGAATTTTGCCCCAGGATGGAGCACACCCAGTCTTACCTATAACTCATCTAGATGATTTACATGATGATACTTGGGACTGCTGAGCTGATGAGATTTTGGGCTTTGAACCGATGCTGTAATAGTTTGAGGCTTCTGGGGGCCTTAGGATGGAGTGAATGTACTTTGTATGTGGGATGGATGTAAATCTTTGAGGTCAGACTGTGTAGACAAGGTAATGCCAAGCAAAGATGTCCTTATGTACTGGTGTTATGGACTGAATTGTTTCTTCTCTCCCCAGTTCATATGTTGAAGCCTTAAATCCCAATGTGACTGTACTTGGAGACAGAACCTTAAAGGCTGCAGTTAAATGAGATCATAAAGGTGGGGCCCTAATCCAACAGGACTGATATCCTTGTAAAAAGAGAGGAATAGAGATGGAGCTCTCTCTTTCTTTCTCTCTCTCTGTGCATTCAAGCAGAGAAAAAGCAATGTGAGACACAGTGACAAGATGCCATCTGCCAGACAGGAAGAGAGGTCTCACTAGGAACCAACCCTGCTGGCCCTTAACCTTGGGCTTAAAGATTCGAGAACTGTGAGAAAATAAATTTCTGTTGTTTGAATGCAGTCTGTGGCTTTGTTATGCCAGCCCAAGCAGAATAATACAACTGGTATTTTCAAAATTTCAATTTGCAAACATTTTTTGTTAGTACATGGAAACACAATTAATATTTGAATATAGACGTGTATTCGGTAACCTTTCTAAACCTACTTATACATTTTATTAGCATTATCTATATGGGTGTTCATTTTGTCTGCAATAAAGACAGTTTTACTTCATTTCAAGTAGAAACAATCCATTAGAATTGCTAAGAAAACGGGTTTAAGAAAGGCAAGGTCCAAATAAGAATAAACTAGTTGCAGCTATTGATGGATTTTAAGAAATGAGAGTCTATTTGACCTGAAGGCCTCCAGACAAACTGTTTAGTGATACAGAACTACAATTTCTCTCTCCCTATGGCTTTATCTGCATTGTCAGGTTTTACAAGAGAAATATATGTCTAAGCAAAAAATTCTGACTGTTTTAAATAAATTTTCCTATTTATTTAGAATAACTTCTTGTTTTTATTTTTTATAGGTTCTTTAGGTGGTTATCCATAGACTTTGTAGTAAATGGTAAAGCTGTAATCTATTCTTGATACTTAGAGAAATTTCTTTTTTTTTTTTAATATAAAAGCAAAATGCTGGGCTTTCCTGGTGGCGCAGTGGTTGAGAGTCCGCCTGCCGATGCAGGGGACATGGGTTCGTGCCCCGGTCTGGGAATATCCCACGTGCCGCGGAGCGGCTGGGCCCGTGAGCCATGGCCACTGAGCCTGCGCATCCCGAGCCTGTGCTCCGCAACGGGAGAGGCCACAAAGTGAGAGGCCTGCGTACCACAAAAAAAAAAAAAAAAAAAAAAGCAAAATGCTTTTGCACTTGTTTTAAAGATGTTTTTTTTTTTTTTAGTTGGAGGACAGTTGATTTACAACGTTGTGTTAGAATTTTCCATTTTAAAATCAACTGATTGTTTCGGGGGAGATTTTATTAAGTGGAAAGTTGTAAATGTCACCCAGAGCTGAGAGAAAGAGCTGGAGCCACCGTGTTGGGATAGAGGAGAAGACGTGTAGGCACCAGCTTCTCCCTCTTGTCTGGTGAGAAGCCAGGAGGCTCCATTTAAGATCAGCAGAACAAGAAATGTATGTTTAAAGAAAGTCTCACGTGAACTTATGAAAGAGATCTCCAGAGGAACGAAAAATAACCTGATAGGTTCTACAACCCAGAGTGAAGAAAAGGAAGTGGGAGGAAATGTAAGTGAACTAAATGTTCTACTTTGATGGGAAGCAGTCTGTGAATACTGATATACGAGCATAACGTTAAGGATGACAGGAATAAACACCAGAAGAACCAAACTCAGAAATGGTCAAAAGTAAAGATATGTAGGGACTGGCTGTAGAACGGATAATATGAGAAAAGTATTACTATAATTTTATTTAGATTGTTAATATCTTTTTCACTGTTTATTCTTCTGTTTATATATATTATTTGGGCAATAAATATTTATAAAGTTGTATTCTGATCATAAGCATACACTCGCACCCAAATTTATTGTCTGAGTGAGCATGTGTCTTCATGATGCACCAGTGCCAAGGTCAGCTAACTTAGCCTTCCCTAAGCACAGTGCGCTACACGAACAACGTGTGCAGATCCCAACAGAGAAGTGGGCGGGGCAACTCTTCACCTGGTGCCTGCAAGAGTAGGCATGTCCATCCCAAAATATTGGTGTCACAATAGCAAATACCCTACACACATTTAATGGATGATTTAGTTTCGAGAACCATTATCATTTGTCATACAAAATGTCCATTTTTTAATTTGAATTTTATTAGCTTTGTTGATTGATCTGTATTTAACTTGGCTCTTGCTGTTAAGTTTATATGAATTGTAAGTGGAGCTGTATCTGCTTAATGCCTATAAGTAAAATAATAAAAAGAAGTCAATGTGGGAGATAGATACTGTCTTTTTCTCTCAAATTTTTAAAAACACAAGTATACACCTTAATGTGAATGAATTTCGGTCCCTTTTCTGGTGGTAGAGATGCTAAAGAATCACAGTTTGAAACTGAGAGGACTCCCCCAGGGAGGAGGGAGGAGCAGATGTGGGTCCTCACGGGGAGTGGGCAGAGGAAGCAGAAAGGTGAGGCACGGAGCACGGCCATCACCTTGTCCATGGTCCCCAAAGTGTCCAGCACATCTCTCTCTAGTTCTGATCGCTCCACGAGTCCACGTTCATGCCTGTCTTCAAGATGCGGCCACTGTGAAATTGCTGAAGGCATTTATTTCCCTTTGTACTGTTTCCTGGGGCTGCTGTAACACATTGCCACAAATTTGGTCGCTTAAAACACAAGTTTATTCTCTCATGGTTCTGGAGGCCAGAAGTCTAAACTCAGTTTCAGTGGGTCAAAATCAAGGTGTCAGAGGGCTCCTTGGAAGCTTTAAGGGAGAATACCTTCTTTGCCTCTTTCAGCTTCTGGGGCTCTGGGTGCTCCTTGCCTTGTGGCTGTATCACTCCAATCTCTGCCTCCTGGTCACGTGGCCTCTCCCCTCCCTCTCTGTCACATCTCCCTCTGCCTCCTTCCTACAGAGATGAATGTAATTTCATTTAGGACCCACTGGATAATCCAAGAAAACCCCACATCTCAAGATGCTTAATGGAACCCCATCTGTGAGGACCGCCCCCCCCGGGATGACAGGTCCCAGGGATCAGGACAAGCACATCATCTGGGGAGCCGTTTTTTTGCCTACCACATCCCTCAACACCTTTTGTCCCGTTTCCGACTAACCCACCACTTTAGAAGGCATCCTCTGAAAATGTAATAATCACATACTTACTGAACTTTTAAAAAAGACATAAAAAAAGGATCTGAACAAGGGAAAAGTGATGGAGAAAAAAGACTGGTTAAATCTGACGTTCTGTAGATTATCATTTAACCTAATTTCTGGTGATTTTAAATACCTCACATAAAAGCACAGAGTTAAGGGCTTCCCTGGTGGCGCCAGTGGTTGAGGGTCTGCCTGCTGATGCGGGGGACGCGGGTTCGTGCCCCGGTCCGGGAGGATCCCGCATGCCGCGGAGCGGCTGGGCCCTTGAGCCGTGGCCGCTGGGCCTGCGCGTCCGGAGCCTGTGCTCCGTAACGGCAGGGGCCGCAACAGTGAGAGGCCCGCGTACCGCAAAAAAAAAAAAAAAAAAAAGCACAGAGTTAAGTTAGCAATAATCTGGGATTTGGGGAATATGCAATAGCAATCTGAGAAAGTGCATATACATGTTGTTTCTTCATTTATCACTTCAGTGATAAATGGTTGTTGAACCAGGGTTTCAGGTGAGAGTTCTGTCTCACTCAGGCAGGTGATTTAACTTCAACTTCTTCAGTCCCCTGAGCTGCCTAGTTCATTGTGGACAACTTCTCTCTATTTCTCTGACTTTATTATATCGTCCATTTCTGTGTTCTGACCTAGACCCAGAAACTCAGCTTAGACCTGAATTGCTGCCTTTGAGTCCTGACTGGCCAGAGTCTTCCCTAAAATAGCATCTACTAGATCAGCCAGCCCCTTGTAACACATGGTCCCTAAGGATCCCAAAATTCACTTGAAATTTACCAACAGGCTCTCATCTAAAAGAAGCAATAGACTCAGAGAAAACCAGAGTGCCAGGATAAGATGTACTCCTTTTCACAGTTTATATGCAACTATGCCTTTAAAATAGGATGCATAATGTAGCAACGCTTTGAAAAGTATCCCTTTATGGATAAATATGTAGGCACATTTGCCTTAACTTAGAGTCTTCATGCAAGCACGAATAGTAAGCATCTATCGCCATCTTGTTGATAAATGGCTCTTTAGTGTAAGGTTTCAATAAATAAGCAAGATGCACCTAACAATCCTTCTAGAACTAATGATGAAAAGTCAGAAGAGAGATTATTAAGATTCTCCTAGGGACACACTTCTCAGGACTTTGGAAGTTTGCAACTAACTATAAGGTTAGTAGCAGTGTAAATTAATTCTTTCTTTTATGAGAATCTGTCAGAACTCCCTCTTTTCAAATTTGTTTTAATTTAAAGAATGGTGCAAACTCACTGTTCAAGTTCAAGGAATGTAGACCTCGTCCCTCCACTCTTTCGTAAGTCAAGGGGTCTTACTGATTGTGGCAGATACTACACTGCCTCCCCAGGAGCCACGGCCCTCTGCCAACTCAGCAGAGGCAGACTCCTGTGAAATACTTGTTCTCTCAACCCTTTCAGCTAAGGGTAGCCATGCAATATAGTTATATGAATAAGCTGCCTCCTGGCTAGTTTCGGGGAAAGAAAGAAATACATGAGGAAAGTTCTGATTTTCCCTTCCTTCTTGTGAGGGTGCAACATGAGATATGTGGCACCGTTGCAGCTACTTTGCTGACATGAAGATGATGGCAGCAGAGAAAGATGGTCTTTGAGCCATTGAATCATCCTGGGACTGAGTGGGTCTAGACTTCTTGTTTTGGGAAACATGATAAACACCTACAGTTTGAAGTATTTTAGTTAGGTATTTTGTTCCTTATGGACAAAAGTACTCTAATGGATACATCATAACATCTGGGCTTGGAAAAATACTCAAGCTGATCCCTAAGATGGTGAACAGATAGGCTGACCAGGTCCATGAACTTCCTGAAACGTATTCACGTACTTATGAGCACATATATGCCCTTTTCCCCCTTCCAATGATAAGTTCACTCATGGGGTTAACACATGCTAAAAGCAGTTATGACATATAAATTGTTATAGACAGCAGGAGCCATAAGAGTACAATCTCGAATTCAGTGCCTGGCCTTCCAGACTCTCCCAATCAGCCTTAACTCCTGGCACTCGTCACGTCCCTCAGTGCTGGCAGGCCAGGCATCTCCTGTCCAGCAAGCACACCAGGCCCATTCTGGCTCATGGTGACCCTCCTTCTTTTCCTTCCATTAACATTGGATCTGTCTTTCAAATTCCTCATCCTCCAAAATACCTTCCACAAATGCTTCCTGTCGTCACCGATCTCTCCCATATCCTGGATTGTCCTAACAAATATTATCCACACCACCCATTTACAGCACTTAGTCTCAATTAGCATTGACACATTAACTTTAATCAGAAACAACAGTAAGAAGAGTAGCAAAACAAATACCTATTTCAAGACTAGAGAGACACGACACACCCAATTCATCGGCTGGCAGGTGGGTGTGAAAAGAGCCTACAAACGCAACCACAGATGCCCAAGTGCAAATGAACAATACTAGAGACCCATCAAGTAACCTATGTGTCCCATGACAGGACACCTGGTCATAGTCACTGATAATAGATGGACTATGACAAGACTGGATTTGGGGGATGAGTTTAATGTAGGAAGGAGAACAGAGAGAAAAATGCCTAGAAAAAATGGGCAAACCACCTATTTCTACAAGAAATAATAAGAAACAGTAAGGTATTCATTACTTGTTATGATATACACAAAAGTTATTAAATTACTGTTAAGCCACTGTGCAATTTTCATAAGGATTATATGAGACCTCATGAAAAGACAATCCATCACCGATTAAAACATTGAGCATAAATACAACTTAAAGTATAACAATGAATCTCACAAACATTATGTTGAACAAAAGAACCAGCTGTAAAATAATAGATATTACATGATTACATTAATAACGTAAGTGCAAAAAGTATAAAAGTATGCAAAATTATTTTATGATGTTAGAAATTAGGTTACCCTTAGGGAGATTAATGATGAGAAAGCGTATGGGGCAGCTTCGGGATGCTGGCTACATTCTGGTTTTTTAATCTGGGTGCAGGCTATGTAGTCTGTTCAGTTTGAACATTCATCAAACAATATAGTATTTTATATATTTATAAATTTACATATGTGTATATATAAAAATATATATATCATATTTTATATATATAATGTTTTTAAATTGTTTGTTCCAGAATTTTTTTCTCCTTTTTAAAAAATTTTTATTTGAGTAGAGTTGATTTACAATGTTGTGTTAGTTTCAGGTGTACAGCAAAGTGAATCAGTTATACACATACATATATCCACTCTTTTTTAGATTCTTTTCTTATATAGGCTATTACAGAGTATTGAGTAGAGCTCCCTGTGCTATATAGCAGGTCCTTATTAGTTATCTGTTTTACATATTGTAGTGTGTATACGTCAATCCCAATCTCCCAATTTATGCCTCTCCCCCCTTACCCCCACCCTGGTAACCATAAGCTTGTTTTGTTTGTTTTCTAAAACATTATATATATATTTTATATATATATATATTATATATATATAATATATATATATATAATATATATATATAATATATATATATAATGTTTTTAAATTGTTTGTACCATAATCTTAAAAAGATAAACTTAAAACACTGAGTTACCACTTCACAACTATTAGAATGACCAATGAGAAAATCTGAATCACTGACAACACCAAATGCTGGGAAGGATGTGGAGCAACAGGAACTCTCATCACTGCTGGTGGGAACACAAAACGGTGCAGCCACTCTGGAAGACAGTTTGGTGGTTTCTTACAAAAGTAAACATACTCATCATATGACCCAGCAATCATTCTCCTTGGTATTTACCAAAGGAATTGAAAATGCATGTCTCACAGAAGCCTTCACACAAATGTTTACAGCAGCTTTATTCGTAACTGCCAAAACTTGGAAGCAACCAAGATGTCCTTTAGTAGGTGAACGGAGCAATAAATTGTGGTACATCCAGACAATGGAATATTATTTAGTGTTAAAACGAAATAAACTATTAAACAATGATAGTTCCTCCATGGAGGAACCTTACATGTATATTGCTAAGTGAAAGAAGCCAATCTGAAAAGGCTACATAATGTATGATTCCAACTATATGACATTCTGGAAAGGACAAAACTATGGAGACAGTAAAAAAAATCAGTGGCTTCCAGGCATTATAGTGGAAGGGAGAATGAACAGACAGAGCATGGAGGATTTTTAGGTCAGCGAGACTACTCTGTATGATACATGCCATCATAAATGTAAAGGTAGATACGCACCATTATACATTTGTCCCAGTCCATAGACTGTACAACACCCAGGATGAACCCTAATGTAAACTATGGACTTTGAGTGATAATGACATATCAATGTCGGTTCATAAACTGTCACAAAGGTACCGTCTGGTGAGGGATGTTGATGGTAGGAATGCCTTGCATTTCTGGGGGGAGGGGTGAATGGGAAAACTCTGTAGCTTCCTCTCAATTTTGCTGGAACCTAAGACTGCTCTAAAAAATAAAGTCTATTTTAAAAATCCATGGAAGTTTTATTACAGAACTTCCTTTGTTAACTAGCAGTAACAACTCAAGTAGAGGGGTTCTCTCAGATGTATCAATAATTCTAATATGTAGCGTTTTCCCACATAAACCCATTTCACGTTATTTTGACTGGTGTAAATTCAGAACACTTGACTAAGTTTCTGACTTGGATGCACTTACACCCGCTTGTAAGAGAATCCAATTTATGAACTGTAACTGCCAATTTGCTAGATTTCTCTCCCTCTCAATAAAGCCTATTGAGTCCAAGTGAAAATTAAAAAAAAAAAAGATGAGCTGGGCATTAGCAATGCAGTTATAAACATTAGATATAAATCAAACAGTTATGAAATTTCAATTCCATAACAATAGCCTCTCTGTTATGCTCCCACCCAAAAGATTGAGTCTTATATCCTGGTAACCTCTGCTTGGCCTTAACCCTAAGTCTACCTTCAACATGACTTTCAAATATCCAAGGCTTTTCCTTTTTATACCACCTGAAAGTGTTCTAGTATTTTCCATCACAAACAACTGTCCATCTTCTCTACAGTGAAAATCCAGAAAAGTCAAATGTCAGGGATGTTTTAATGCAAATATGATCCTGGTGGACTTTTCAGCTCCCACAACCATAACTGTGGCATTAAAGATTATCAGAGTCCTTTTCATCAGAATGCAAGAGCTGTAGCTGCCCAAAAAAAGGCATACGCTGAGTGTGACCTATTGCAGACACATATTTAGTATCTGAAAATAAAAAAGGTAACTTTGAGTCTATTATTCCAAAGAGAAATTTAGAAAAGGGCACAGAGTAGCAAGGGAGAAATGAATGACAAAATTGAAAAGGACACATTCTCATCTGGCTAATCCCTTTGGAACTAAGATTGCCTTAAACACTTTTAATCTGATTTTTAAAACATAAATTGTGCATAACTGGTGATAATTAGGCTGCACTATAGAACAAAGGTACTTGTTGCTCAGAAATATTACCACTAGGCCCTTCGAGATCCTGGGGCACCAAAGTGGCATTCCATCACAATCCTTCCCAAGTTGGAAAGGGGACCCACACATACTCAGAAACGTTTTCACCAAAAGACTGAATCCAAGGAGTTCGTAATGGATTGGGGGGTTAAGTAGAAAGCAGATACTTTAATCTGAGTTTTAACAAAGCAGAATACAAGACTGGAAAGAGGTAGCACATGAAAAGATAATTTTTTAAAAAGTACATGCTATGAATTTCAAGTCAGTCTATGAAAGGGAAGCAAGGCTGGTAGGGATGCACCCAAACTGTGCACATATGTCCAGGGTGTTATTACTACTAGGACTCTCTACTCTTCAAAACTTAACTTCCTCCCTCGTACAGTGGAAGCCACTGCTGCCGTGAACTCATGGAGAGATCAGTACTAGAGAGAGATGTGCTGGACACTTTGGGGGCCATGGATGAGGTGATGGCCATGCCGTATGTTACGTCAAAGATTCCGTTATTCACACCTCAATAGGTCTTTAACCAGCCCCGCCTGTGACTTCTGTTTTATTTTTGCTTAATGATTACACCACTGTGAAATTCTCACTGTGCACGTTCTGTCTTTTCCAGTGGATCTAAGCTCTCATGGAGAACATGTGCATCTTCTTTGCCCACACTTCACCCAGCACTTAACTCAGTGCCCTCAGCCCCTTGCAGGGATCATTCACGTTTGATCAATGGATAGGCACTATTGGTCGATGTGAGGATGCTCTGCACGTCAGTGAATTCAAGATGGCTCTGAATGACCTGATATCCTCCTGTGCATGGAAGAATTCTGAAACAAAAGCCACTGCTGCATCTGGGAGAGGGATGAGCCGGTGATGGGAGGCACTCACCACTGAACAGGCCTGTCTGACTGTCCTAATCCTAGGACACACAGCCCCTGAGCAGCACAGCTGAGAAAGAAGCACTAGCTATGAAAGTCCAACAAAGCCAAAGGGTCAGGTAGGCTCAGCCACATTTCTATTTTAACAGAAGAATAAAAGAAATTCTGCTCAAAGCGTTTTCTGGAACACAGGGATTCACTAGAGCCTCACCTCATTGCTGCCCCTGACAACTGGCCATCAGCATTCAAAAAGATAACGGTTTACCATGACTGTGTTCTCTATTTATTGCAGAAGGGATGCTGCTGTGATGGCTCCGGCTGCACAAGGACTGAATGTAAAACACTTTCAGGATTAGCAGCTGCATTTGAGAGAATAGGAGTTTCCCTGTACAGCTGGGAAGACCCAGGGACAGCTCTCTGCCTGGCATTGGGCTGGCCACGTGGAAGGCAAGGTCACAGAACTGGCTCTTAGCCTTAAGTTACTCAGTCCAGATGTTTCCCACCCAGCGTGGTTGCTCTGAACCGCTGGTGTGAGAGCCCCCCAGCAGCTCTTCTACCTTCCTCTGAAGCGATGGCTGCAGGAGCCCTTGGATTCTGGGTGACATGAATGCTCAGGTACCTTGGCAGGCATGGGAATGACTGCAAACTACCGAAACCATCATTGCTTCCTAACTTTCAAAGTGAGTGCTGGACAGTCACAGTATCAAATCTTCCATAATCATGTTCTCACATAAAGCACACTTATGTTCAAAGAAAAGCAAAGGTAGGAACGCATGCTCCACAAATTTTGAGGGAGACCTGATTTCCTTTCTATTAATTAAAAATATGTAGTTGCTAAAGTCCCCAGCTTGCACGAATTAACTGTTAATTAATATAAAACACCAGCAAAATTATAAAAGAGAAGAGAATTTGTCTTTACCACTCTCCTGCCCCAATCCCTCTCGAATCTACTCATTTAGATTTTGAGAGTTGAATGGATTTTTTTCCTGTTCAGTAAGATGTTCTGTGCTTAATCATGAGTCCAAGTGTTCCAGGAACTCTTGGCTCTTCATAAAACTCACGGAGAGAGCAACTCTCTTTTCATAACTGCCACTGAAACCTCTTCACCATTAGGCAAGTGTTGTTGGCACTTTAGTATATAAAGGGCCAGAATCACTTTTTTTTAAACATCTTTATTGGAGCATAATTGCTTTACATGGTTGTGTTAGTTTCTGCTGTATAACAAAGTGAATCAACTATACGAATACATATATCCTCATATTCCCTGCCTCTTGCATCTCCTTCCCACCCTCCCTATCCCACCCCTCTAGGTGGACAGAAAGCACCGAGCTGATCTGCCTGTGCTATGCGGCTGCTTCCCACTAGCTATCTATTTTACATTTGGTAGTGTATATATGTCCATGCCACTCTATCACTTGGTCTCACCTTACCCTTCTCCCTCCCCATTTCCTCAAGTACATTCTCTATGTCTGTGTCTTTATTCCTGTCCTGCCCCTAAGTTCTTCAGAACTTTTTTTTTTTTAGATTCCATATATATGTGTTAGCATACGGTATTTGTTTTTCTCTTTCTGACTTACTTCACTCTGTATGGCAGACTCTAGGCCCATCTGCCGCACTACAAATAACTCAATTCCGTTCCTTTTTATGGCTGAGTAATATTCCATTGTATATATGTGCCACATCTTCTTTATCCACTCCTTTGTCGATGGACACTTAGGTTGCTTCCATGTCCTGGCTATTGTAAATAGGGCTTCTATGAACATTGTGGTACATGACTCTTTTTGAATTATGGTTTTCTCAGGGTATATGCCCACTACTGGGATTGCTGGGTCGTATGGTAGTTCTACTTTTAGTTTTCTAAGGAACCTCCATACTGTTCTCCATAGTGGCTGTATCAGTTTACATTCGCATCAACAGTGCAACAGGGTTCACTTTTCTCCACACCCTCTCCAGCATTTATTGTTTGTAGGTTTTTTGATGATGGCCATTCTGACTGGTGTGAGGTGACACCTCATTGTAGTTTTGATTTGCATTTCTCTAATGATTAGTGATGCTGAGCATCCTTTCATGTGTTTGTTGGCAATCTGTATATTTTCTTTGGAGAAATGTCTATTTAGGTCTTCTGCCCACTTTTGGATTGGGTTCTTTGTTTTTTGATATTGAGCTGCATGAGCTGCTTGTATATTTTGGAGATTAATTCTTTGTCAGTTGCTTCATTTGCAAATATTTTCTCCCATTCTGAGGGTTGTCTTTTTGTCTTATGGTTTCCTTTGCTATGCAAAAGCTTTTAACTTTCATTAGGTCCCATTCATTTATTTTTGTTTTTATTTGCATTTCTCTAGGAGGTGGGCCAAAAACGATCTTGCTGTGATTTATGTCATAGAGTGTTCTGCCTATGTTTTCCTCTAAGTTTTATAGTGTCTGGCCTTACATTTAGGTCTTAAATCCATTTTGAGTTTATTTTTGTGTATGGTGTTAGGGAGTGTTCTTATTTCATTCTTTTACATGTAGCTGTCCAGTTTTCCCAGCACCACTTATTGAAGAGGTTGACTTTTCTCCGCTGTATATTCTTGCCTCCTTTACCAAAAATAAGGTAACCATATGTGCATTGGTTTAACTCTGGGCTTTGTATCCTGTTCTACTGATCTATATTTCTGTTTTGTACCAGTACCATACTGTCTTGATTACTGTAGCTTTGTAGTATAGTCTGAAGTCAGGGAGTCTGATTCCTCCAGGGCTGTTTTTCTTTCTCAAGATTGTTTTGGCTATTTGAGGTCTTTTGTATTTCCACACAAATTGTGAACTTTTTTGTTCTAGTTCTTTGAAAAATGCCATTGGTACTTTGATAGGGATTGCATTGAATCTGTAGATTGCTTTGGGTAGTAGAGTCATTTTCACAACGTTGATTCTTCCAATCCAAGAACATAGTATATCTCTCCATCTGTATGTATCATCTTTAATTTCTTTCATCAGTGTGTTATAGTTTTCTGCATACAGGTCTTTTGTCTCCTTAGGTAGGTTTATTCCTAAATATTTTATTCTTTTTGTTGCAATAGTAAATGGGAGTGTTTCCTTAATTTCTCTTTCAGATTTTTCATCACTAGTGTATAGGAATGCAAGAGACTTCTGTGCATTAATTTTGTATCCTGTTACTTTACCAAATTCATTGATTAGCTCTAGTAGTTTTCTGGTAGCACCTTTAGCATTCTCTATGTATAGTATCATGTCATCTGCAAACAGTGACAATTTTACTTCTTCTTTGCCAATCTGGATTCCTTTTATTTCTTTTTCTTCCCTGATTGCTTGGCTAAAACTTCCAAAACGATGTTGAATAATAGTGGTGAGAGTGGGCAACCTTGTCTTGTTCTTGAGCTTAGTGGAAATGGTTTCAGTTTTTCACCATTGAGAAGGATGTTGGCTGTTGGTTTGTTATATATGGCCTTTATTATGTTGAGGTAAGTTCCCTTTATGTCTACTTTCTGGAGAGTTTTTATCATAAATGGGTGTTAAATTTTGTCAAAAGCTTTTTCTGCATCTATTGAGATGATCATATGGTTTTTACCATTCAGTCTGTTAATATGTTGTATCACATTGATGGATTTGCATATGCATCTCTGGGAAAACCCCACTTGATCATGGTATATGATCCTTTTAATGTGCTGCTGGATTCTGTTTGCTAGTATTTTGTTGAGGATTTTTGCATCTATGTTCATCACAGATATTGGCCTGCAGTTTTCTTTTTGTGTAACATCTTTGTCTGGTTTTGGTATCAGGGTGATGGTGGCCTCGTAGAATGAGTTTGGGAGTGTTCCTCCCTCTGCTATATTTTGGAAGAGTTTGAGAAGGATAGGTGTTAGCTCTTCTCTAAATGTTTGATAGAGTTCGCCTGTGAAGCCATCTGGTCCTGGACTTTTGTTTGTTGGAAGATTTTTAATCACTGTTTCAATTTCAGTGCTTGTGATTGGTCTGTTTATATTTTCCATTTCTTCCTGGTTCAGTCTCGGAAGGTTGTGCTTTTCTGAGAATTTGTCCATTTCTTCCGGGTTGTCCATTTTATTGGCATAGAGTTGCTTGTAGTAATCTCTCACGATCCTTTGTATTTCTGCAGTGTCAGTTGTTACTTCTCCTTTTTCATTTCTAATTCTATTGATTTGAGTCTTCTCGCTTTTGTTCTTGATGAGTCTGGCTAATGGTTTATCAATTTTGTTTATCTTCTCAAAGAACCAGCTTTTAGTTTTATTGATCTTTGCTATCGTTTCCTTCATTTCTTTTTCATTTACTTCTGATTGATCTTTATGATTTTTTTCCTTCTACTAAGTTTGGGGTTTTTTTGTTCTTCTTTCTCTAATTGCTTTAGGTGTAAGGTTAGGTTGTTTATTTGAGATGTTTCTTGTTTCTTGAGGGTAGGATTGTGTTGCTATAAACTTCCCTCTTAGAATTGCTTTTGCTGCATCTCATAGGCTTTGGGACGTTGTGTTTTCATTGTCATTTGTTTCTAGGTATTTTTTTTATTTCCTCTTTGATTTCTTCAGTGATCTCTTGGTTATTTAGTAGTGTTTTGTTTAGCCTCCATGTGTTTGTATTTTCTACAGTTTTTTTTTCCTGTAATTGATATCTAGTCTCATAGCGTTGTGGTCGGAAAAGATACTTGATATGATTTCAGTTTTCTTAAATTCACCGAGGCTTGATTTATGGCCCAAGATATGATCTATCCTGGAGAATGTTCCATGAGCACCTGAGAAAAAAGTGTATTGTTGTTTTTGGATGGAATGTCCTATAAATATCAATTAAGTGCATCTTGTTAATGTGTCATTTAAAGCTTGTGTTTCCTTATTTATATTCATTTTGGATGATCTGTCCATTGGTGAAAGTGGGGTGTTAAAGTCCCCTACTATGATTGTGTTACTGTTGATTTCCCCTTTTATGGCTGTTAGTATTTGCCTTATGTATTGAGGTGCTCCTATGTTGGGTGCATAAATATTTACAATTGTCATATCTTTTTCTTGGATTGATCCCTTTATCATTATGTAGTGTCCTTCTTTGTCTCTTCTAATAGTCTTTATTTTAAAGTCTAGTTTGTCCGATATGAGAATTGCTACTCTAGCTTTCTTTTGATTTCCATTTGCACAGAATATCTTTTTCCATCCCCTCACTTTCAGTCTGTATGTGTCCTTAGGTCTGAAGTGGGCCTCTTGTAGACACCATATATACAGGTCTTGTTTCTGTATCCATTCAGCCAGTCTACGTCTTTTGGTTGGAGAATTTAATCCATGTAGATTTAAGGTAATTATTGATATGTATGTTCCTATTACCATTTTCTTACTCGTTTTAGGTTTGTTATTGTAGGTCTTTTCCTTCTCTCTGTTTCCTGCCTAGAGAAGTTCCTTTAGCATTTGTTGTAAAGCTGGTTTGGTGGTGCTGCATTCTCTTAGCTTTTGCTTCTCTGTAAAGCTTTTAATTTCTTCATCAAATCTGAATGAGACCCTTGCTGGGTAGAGTAATCTTGGTTGTAGGTTTTTCCCTTTCATCACTTTAAATATGTCATGCCGCTCCCTTCTGGCTTGCAGAGTTTCTGCTGAAAGATCAGCTGTTAACCTTTTGGAGATTCCCTTGTATTTGTTGCTTTTCCCTTGCTTTTAATATGTTTTCTTTGTATTTAATTTTTGATAGTTTGATTAATATGTGTCTTGGCATGTTTCTCCTTGGATTTATCCTGTATGCGACTCTCTGCGCTTCCTGGACTTGATTGACTTTTTCCTTTCCCATATCAGGGAAGTTTTCAACTATAATCTCTTCAAGTGTTTTCTCAGTCCCTTTCTTTTTCTCTTCTTCTTCTGGGACCCCTATAATTCAAATGTTGGTTCTGCATGTAATGTTGTCCCAGAGGTCTCTGAGACTGTCCTCAATTCTTTTCATTCTTTTTTCTTTATTCTGCTCTGTGGTAGTTATTTCCACTATTTTATCTTCCAGGTCACTTATCCTTTCTTCTGCCTCAGTTATTCTGCTATTGATTGCTTCTAGAGAATTTTTAATTTCATTTATTGTGTTGTTCATCATTGTTTGTTTGCTCTTTAGTTCTTCTAGTTCCTTGTTAAACGTTTCTTGTATTTCCTCCATTCTATTTCCAAGATTTTGGATCATCTTTACTATCATTACTCTGAATTCTTTTTTAGGTAGATTGCCTATTTCCTCTTCATTTGTTTGGTCTGGTGGGTTTTTACCTTGCTCCTTCATCTGCTGTGTATTTCTCTGTCTTCTCATTTTGCTTAACTTAGTGTGTCTGGGGTCTCCTTCTCACAGGCTGCAGGTTTGTAGCTCCCAATTTTTTTGGTGTCTGTCCCCAGTGGGTAAGGTTGGTTTAGTGGCTTGTGTAAGCTTCCTGGTGAAGGGGACTCATGCCTCTCTGCTAATGGGTGGGGTTGTGTTCCTGTCTTGCTAGTTGTTTGACATGGGGTGTCCAGCTCTGAAGCTTGCTGGTCGTTGAGTGGAGTTGGGTCTTAGCATTGAGACAGAGATCTCTGGGAGAGATCTTGCTGACTGATATTACAGGGGGCCAGGAGGTCTCTGGTGGTCCAATGTCCTGAACTTGCCTTTCCCACCTCAGAGGTTCAGGCCTGACACCTGGCCAGAGCACCAAGACCCTGTCAGCCTCACGGCTCAGAAGAAAACAGAGGCAAAAAGAAAGAAAGAAAAATAATAAATAAAATAAAGTTATTAAAATCAATTTTTTTTAAAATAGAAGAATTTTTAAAGTAATAAAAAAGAGAGCAACTAAACCAATAAACAAATCCACCAATGATAATAAGCACTAAAAACTAAACTAAGATAGACATATAAATCAGAAACTAGTCAGTCGCATAGAGCAAACGCCAAGTCTACAGTTGCTCCCAAAGTCTACCGCCTTAATTTTGAGATGATTCATTGTCTCTTCAGGTATTCCACAGATGCAGAGTACATCAACTTGACTGTGGAGATTTAATCTGCTGCTCCTGAGGCTGCACGGAGAAATTTCCCTTTCTTTTCTTTGTTCACGCAGCTCCTGCAGTTCAGGTTTGGGTTTGGCCCTGCCTCTGCATGTAGGTCACCTTCTGGCATCTGTTCTTCGCCCAGACAGGAGGGGGTTAAAGCAGAGACTGATTTGGGGGCTCTGGCTCACTCAGGCCAGGAGGAGAGAGAGGTACAGAATGCGGGGCGAGCCTAGAGGCCAGAGTGACGTTGCAACAGCCTGAGGCGTGCTATATGTTCTCCCAGGGAAGTTGTCCCTGGATCACAGGACCCTGGCAGTGGTGGGCTGCACAGGCTCCCAGGAGGGGTGGTGTGGATAGTGACCTGTGCCTGCACACAGGCTTCTTGGTGGCTGCAGCAGCAGCCTTAGCATTTCATGCCCGTCTCTGGTGTCCACGATGATAGCTGCAGCTTGCACCCATCTCTGAAGCTCGTTTAAGCAGTGTTCTGAATCTCCTCTCCTCACACACCCCAAAACAATGGTCTCTTGCCTCTTAGGCAGATCCAGACTTTTTCCTGGACCCCCTCCCAGGTAGCTGTGGCACACTAGCCCCCTTCAGGGTGTGTTCACGCAATCAACCCCAGTCCTCTCCCTGGGATCTGAACTCCAAAGCCCGAGCCTCAGCTCCCAGCCCCAACCCGTCCCGGCGGGTAAGCAGACAAGCCTCTTGGGCTGGTGAGTGCTGGTCGGCACCCATTCTCTGTGTGGGAATCTCTCCGCTTTGCCCTCTGCACCCCTGTTGCTGTGCTCTCCTCCGCGGCTCTGAAACGTCCCACCCAACCACCCCCAGTCTCCTCCAGTGAAGGGGCTTCCTAGTGTGTGGGAACTTTTCCTCCTTCACAGCTCCCTCCCAGAGGGGCATGTCCTGTCCCTATTCTTTTGTCTCTGTTTTACTTTTTTCCTTTTGCCCTACCCAGGTATGTGGGGAGTTTCTTGCCTTTTGGGAGGTCTGAGGTCTGCTACCAGCATTCAGCAGGTGTTCTATAGGACTTGTTCCACATGTAGATGTATTTTTGATGTATTTGTGGGGAGGAAGGTGATCTCCACGTCTTACTCCTCCACCATCTTGAAGGTTCTCCCTGAATCACTTTTTAAAACAACTTTCCCACCATTGTTTATGCTAACATCTTAATTGAGATAAAATTCACATATCATAAAGTTTACCTTTTTAATGTATACAACTCAGTAGTTTTATATGTGTTAAAGAATTGTGCATTCATCACTACTATCGAATTCCAGAATATCTGCATCACCCCAAAAGAGGTCTCATTATGATGTGTTGAGGTAGGTTCATCAGTTGTATCAGATGTACCACTCAGGTGGGGATGTAGATAATGAGTGGAACCATGTATGTGGGGGGGCAGTGCATATGTAGGAAATCTCTGTACCTTCCTCTCAATTTTGCTATGAATTTAAAACTGCCCTAAATCTATAATGTCTTTATAAAAGAAGAAATCTCATGCCTATTAGCAGACATTTCTTACTCTCCCCACTTCCAGTCCCTGGAAACCACTAATCTACTTTTTATCTCTATGGATTTGTCTACTGTGGAATCATATAATATGTGGCCTTTTTGTCTAACTTCGTGCACGTAGCATAATGTTTTCAAGTTGTATGTATGCTGTAGTATGTATCTGTATTTCATTTTTTATAGCTGAATAATATTCCATTATATGGATATACCACAATTGTTTATCTATTCACCAGGTGAGGGACATTTGGGTTGTTTCTACTTTTTGGCTGTTATGAATGTTTCTATGGATATCTGTATACAAATTTCTGTATGAACATATATTTTCAATTTCCTTGGATATATACCTAGGAGTAGAATGACTGGGTCATATGGTAATTCTGTGTTTCATTTTTTGAGGAACTACCAGAATGTTTTCAACAGAGGCTACACACTTTTACATTCCTACTAGTACTGAATGAAGGTTCCAATTTTTCCACAGCCTCACAAATACTTGCTATTTTGCTTAAAAAAATATATATATATTTTTTTGAATTTGACTTGGAGGGTATTATGCTAAGTGAAATGTCAGACAGAGAAAGACAAATACTGTATGATATCACTTATGTGTGGAATCCAAAAAGTACAACAAACTAGTGAATATAACAAAAAAGAATCAGACTCACAGATACAGTGAACAAACTAGTGGTTACCAGAGGGGAGAGGGAGGGGAGGGGCAGTATAGGGGTGGGGGAGTGGGACGTGCAGACTACTGAGTGTAAGACAGGTTACAAGGATTTTTAGTGTAACACAGGGAACAGAGCCAATATTTTGTAATAACTGTAAATGGAGTGTAACCTTTACAAATTGTATAAAAAATAAATGCACAAAAAATAATATGTATATATAGGCATCTAACTGTGATTTTGATTTGCATTTTCCTGATGACTAATGCTGTAGAGCGTTTTTCTTGTGCTTCCTGGCCATTGGTATTTCTTTGGAGAAATGTTCAAATCCTTTACCCAGTTTTAAATTAAATTGTTCGTCTCTTGTTTTGAGTTGTAAGAATTCTTTAAATAACCTGGATGTTAGATGTTTATTGAAGATATGATTTGCAAATATGCTTCTCCCATTCTGTGGGTTGTCTTTTCAGTTTCTTCATAGTGTCCTTTGACACACAGAATGTTTTATGCTTGCTGACGTCTAATTTATCTATTTCTTCTTGAGTTGTTTGTGCTTTTGGTGTCATATATAAAAAACAGTTGCCGAATCCAAGGTCACAAAGATTTACTCCTATGTTTTCTTCTAGGAGTGCTATAGTTTTAGCTCTTATTTTTTGGTTGTTGAGCCACACTGAGTTAATTTCTGTATAAGCTATGAGGTAGGAGTTCAGTTTCATTCTTTGCATGTAGATACCCAGTTGTACCAGTACCATTTGTTGAAAAGACTACTTTTCCCCCATCAAATGGTCTTAGCACCCTTGTCAAAAATGAATGGAAAATAACTGTATGGGTCTATTTTTGAACGCTACATTCTATTCCATTGACCTATATATCTATACTTAGGATAGTACCACAATGCTTTGATTACTGTAGCTTTAGAGGAAGTTTAATATCAGAGATGTAAGTCCTTCAACTGTTTTTTTTTTTCCCAAGATTGTTTTGGCTGGTCTGAGTACCTTGTATTTTCATATGAAGTTTAGAATTGGCTTGTCAATTTCTGCAATAAAACTAATTGGGATTTTGATAGGGATTGGGTTGAATCTGTAGATAAATTTGTGAAGTATTGCCATGTTAACACTATTACATCTTCTAATCCAGGAACATGGGGATAGTTTTCCACTTACTTAGGTCTTCTTTAATTTCTTTCAATTATCTTTGGTGATTTTCAGTGTACAAGTCTTATACTTCTTTGTTGAATTCTAAGTAACTTATTCCAGGGGTCCCCAACTCCTGGTCCACGGACCGCTACCAGTCCATGGCCTGTTAGGAACTGGGCTGCACAGCAGGAGGTGAGCGGCAGGCAAGTGAGTGAATCTCCATCTGTATTTACAGCCACACCCCATAGCTTGCATTACTGCCTGAGCTCCACCTCCTGTCGGATCAGCAGCAGCATTAGGTTCTCATAGGAGCGCGAACCCTACTGTGAACTGCGCATGAGAGGGATCTAGCTTGCTCGCTCCTTATGATGATCTGAGGTGGAGCCAAGGCGGTGTTGCTAGCGCTGGGGAGTCGCTGCAAATACAGATTATCATTAGCAGAGAGGTTTGACTGCACAGAGGTAATAAATCAATCACTTGCAGACTCATATCAAAACCCTATCAGTGAGTGGCAAGTGAAAACAAGCTCAGGGCTCCCAATGATTCTGCATTATGGTGAGTTGTATAATTATTTCATTATATATTACAATTTAATAATAATAGAAATAAAGTGTACAATAAATGTAATGTGCTTGAATCATCCTGAAACCATCCCTCCCCACCCCAATCCATGGAAAAATTGTCTTCCACGAAACTGGTCCCTGGTGCCAAAAAGGTTGCAGACCATTGACTTATTCCCTTTGAAACTAATGTAAGTGGAATCATTTCTAAATTTCATTTTTGAATTGTTCATTACTAGTATATAGAAATATAAATAATTTTTGTATAATGGTCTTGTATCTTCCAGTGTTGCTGTACTTTATTAGTTATGTTTTATTTTTTGTGTTTGTGGATTCTTTAAGATTTTCTATACATGAGATCATACCATCTATGAATAGAGATAGTTTTACTTCTTTTTTACCTGGGTGTCTTTTTTCTCCCTTGCCTAATTGTTAGAATCTCCAATACAATGTTAAACAGAAATAGTGAGAATGTCATCATCAGAGAATCTACAAACAACAAATGCTGGAGAGGGTGTGGAGAAAAGGGAACCCTCTTGCACTGTTGGTGGGAATGTAAATTGATACAGCCACTATGGAGAACAGTATGGAGGTTCCTTAAAACACTAAAAACAGAATTACCATATGATCCAGCAATCCCACTACTGGGCATATACCCTGAGAAAACCATAATTCAAAAAGACACATGCACCCCAATGTTCACTGCAGCACTATTTACAATAGCCAGGACATAGAAGCAACCTAAATGCCCGTTGACAGACGAATGGATAAAAAAGATGTTGCACATATACACAATGGAATATTACTCAGCCATAAAAAGGAATGAAATTGGGTCATTTGTTGAGATGTGCATGGATCTAGAGACTGTCATACAGAGTGAAGTAAGTCAGAAAGAGAAAAACAAATATCATATATTAACATATATATATGGAACCTAGAAAAATGGTACAGATGAACTGGTTTGCAGGGCAGAAACTGAGACACAGATGTAGAGAACAAACGTATGGACACCAAGGGGGAAGTGGCGGTGGGGGTGGGGGGGTTGGGATGAATTGGGCGATTGGGATTGACATGTATACACTGATGTGTATAAAACTGATGACTAATAAGAACCTGCTGTATGAAAAAATAAATAAAATAAAATTCAAAATTTCAAAAAAATATATTGTATAATATGGGAAATATAGCCAACATTTTATAATAACTATAAGTGGGGTACAACCTTTAAAAATTGTGAATCACTATATTGTACACCAGTACCTTATATAGTATTGTACATCAACTATACTTCAATTAAACAATGCAAAAAAAATTAAAAAAAAAAAGAAATAGTGAGAGTGAATATCCTTGTCTTATTTCTGATCTTAGCAGGAATACTTTCAGTATTTCACTGTTAAGTATATTAGCTGTGGGCTCTTTATAGATGTTCTGTATAAGGTTGGGAAAGTTTCTTTCTTTGCTCGTTGAACGTTTTATCATGAAAGGATTCTGAACTTTGTCAAATGCTTATTCTGCATCTATTGAGATGACCATGTTTTTTTCTCCCTTTATCCTATTAATATGGGTGTATTACATTGATCTTTCATATGTTAAACCAAATTTTTTTCCTGGGATAAATCCCATTTGATCATGGTGTATAATCCTTTTTATATGTTGCTGGTAATTTGGTTCTATTGGCTAGTATTTTGCTGAGGTTTTTGCATCTATATTCATAAGAGATACTGGTCTGTAGTTTTCTTGTGATACCTTTCTTGAGTTTTGGTTTCAGGGTTCAAACTACTCTTTTTCCATTTAAGTTTTGTGATTATAGTTTAAACATACCTCAAAATTTGCCTGCACTTTTTGTACGTATCAAAAATTTTTTTACATTGCATTTTTTCCCTCTTAAAGTCTAATACCCGTGTAGTCTATTTATTGAGGATTGGAACATTTTTTTTTTTTTGTCCACACAAATTGACACCTAATACGACAAGGGGAATGGATAGTTACACACTGTTTATATATGGTATGATGTTTTCCTATCATGACCCCCACATGTTTATCTTATGGGCAAAGGCTTTCTTCTTGCCCTAATCTCACCACTCTCTTGCTACTAAATTCTTACCACTCCATTAAAGCCCACTTCACATATTACTTTCTCCATGAACTTTATCATAAAGGGTCTCTCTCTCTCTCTCTTTCCTCTCAGCTTCTATACAACTTATGTTTGAAACTTTCAATAATCCATCTCTACATACGTTTTTTTCTGTAGACTTTTGCGGACAATTTTTGTGTATTTTTCTTCCCTGAGAGACTTCTGATTCTGTTTTATACTTCCTTTATTTCATCAGTAGTATCTAATATTTAGTTTATCCTTAGTTCACATTCAATATATGTTGGTTTCATAGTTTTCTTAATTCATCCTCGATAAAACACCCAGGAATGCCATTAGAGATATAAAATTATATTTATAATGACACCATCTTTAAGCTCATCAAGCATAAATAAATACTTGTGAATTTTAATATATGCCAAGAATTTCCACCCAGTCAACAATTATCTAAACAAATTCAAAGCATGTAAAATAGATCTTTTTTATTGAAAGTGTATTATATCATTTTAACGTATGGCACAATAAGAATTAGAACCTGGGAAAAATAAATTATATAATAGGTAGTTACTTAGAAAAAATCTCAAAGTAAACTTATGCCCTTTCTCCCTTACAGCAGCTTGCTTTTCTAAGAATAAATTTGAGTACCTGGTGTCAGCAGCACCACTGAGGTGACAATCAGGGAGCAGATTACCAGGATGACAAGCAGTGCGATCGCTATGCCTTTCCAGTTTCTTTGTGGAGGATTACTCCCCACCAGCTCCTAAAGCAACAGCAGGAAAGAGAAACTCTGTGAGTAAAAGAAGGAACTAAAATAAGCCAGTGGATACACTTCATTCAAATCAAGAGCTCAGGCATATTCTCATCCTTGAAGCTATGATCAACTCCTTTCTCTGCCCTCTGCCTCAGTGTCCAAAGGCCCCAGGTTCCCTTCTCTATCCCACGGCAAAGCCTTATCTCAAGAAGAATTGGATATTATGTTTACAGCTTTTGTGTAACTTAATGCTTCTCCACCCAATAAACTAGATTCCACAGCATAGGGTGATTGTGGTGTTTCTTACTACAGCCAACCTATTAACCCCCATCGAATCAAACCCAAGTATGATGAATTTTCCAGCCCTAAGACCTCTCTCATCTTTCTCTTCATTGACATCCACATTGTTAAGTCCTATTTCAGGCTACCAAATTGAAACATTTATTTAGCACATACTATGTGCCAATTTTAATCAACATTTGCCTACTTCTCACCATCCTGGGTCTTTTCTTCCTTCTATAGCTCCTCAAACAAAGCTTTAAGACTTCCCAGGTCTTGCTTCACTGGGTAACCCACCTACCCCTTTTCTAGGTTTTAGACCCCTCCAGGGACCGCATTATAGCAGGTGTTGGGGGTATGAGGAGGATCTGGAGACATTGCTAAAGAATGCTAAAGGTTGAAAAGATCTAGGAAATTAATCAGGCATATTGGCTGCTGAGACCAAACTTTCAGTTCCTTTCAAATTAGGATGATTATATAATTTACAGTCCAAACTAGGATCATTTGAGAGACAAAGGGGGTAATATTAATAATCAATAATAAATATAATAGTTACATACCAATAATAATTATTATTAATTATACAAGAGCAACTGGGACTCTCCAGGGCAAATTAAGTCATATGGTCACACTGCAAATGAACTACTGCCCCTTCTGCCTATACACAGATCACAAAATATTCTCTCTTATAGTGCCCACTATTGCGACTCACATTAACTGCGAGTCAAAATGCAACAGGATGGAGATGGCCTCAAAAAGTAGGCAACGTGATATATATAAATACACCCTTATCCAAGGCTGAAAGTTCATTAGAATGTATCGGATTTCTGTAAATCAAAATATAGATAATATTCAACCATGGGATAGTAAATAATATTTGACATCTAAATATTTAATATTGGCTACCTAGGTTATAGAATCAAGAAAAATTTGACTCCAAACAATTAATATTGGCTATCTAGGTTATCCAATTAAGAAAAATTCTGAGGACCATTAAAACCTTAGCAGGAAAGTGTTCTACAGTTTTTAGAAATTTCTACCAGTATGCTTATTTGCCATTGAGAACTGAATTTGCCTACTAAAAAGTGGCTTTTCAGCACTTAAAAATAAGACTAAACATGAGTATGAAATTATGACGAAAGGTTATACTGAGTCAACCTCATTTCCTGTTGGATAGGGTTTTCTATGGGAGGAAGTCGCTGGCCAGTGACAAGAAGTGATCAGATCTCACTGATTCAGCAGCTTTTCATTTCATTTACAGAGGAAATAAGCCATCCTCACCAAAGCTGTGAATAGCATAAATCTTGCAGTAGTACTATTCCTAAGACCACGATAGTGTACATGATCTCCCACAGACCCGAAGTGGACATTTCTCAAACACTGTTCAGATTAAATCCCAGGGTAACAATCAAAACCATAATGATTTCATACTCAAGACTGAATCTTATCAAGATGAAGAATGATGAAATTAGTGGTACTGTCTTCATCAGCTCAAACAATGGATATCTTTCAAATCTTGTTTCTAATAAGAATAATCTAGGATTCTAAAATGTGTTTTAAATACATCTATTAGATGCACTGATAAAAGTTTATATGAAAAAAAAAACCCTAAGACTTCTGCTTTGCATCAACTTCTTGAGCAGCCAGTAACGTAACTAATTTCCTTGCAAAAGTGTACTTGAATGATGTTACAGTGATGTTCCCAGTAGGTCCCTCCCTGGCCCAAGTACGCTCACAATATGGTGTCCAGGTCTAGGTTGGATATTGTTAGAGATAATGATGGACAGAGTGTTTCTACAAAGAGGACCCGAAGACAGAGACACTGCAAAATATGTCATATGAAGTAAGGCTGAAGGAAGGGTTCAGACTCAAAAACCAAATACTTAGTCTCTGTCTATTTGAATTATCACATGCCAGACAGAGGACTTCTTCTGCATAGTCCAGATGCCAGAGTTAGAACCAAAAGGAAATTTTACAGAGACAGAATTATGTATCAAAAAACCTTCAGAATTTCTAACCACTAGTATTGCTTCATGACAGAATGGGCTGCTTCACCAGGAAGTGAGCAGGGCGGATGAACAGCTCCCAGGGATCCAGGAGGGCGAGCCCACGGAGGAAGGTGGATATAAGAGATCTTAAAAATGTCTAACACAGTGTACATTCTATGGACACATAGGGCAGGGGAAAGAAAGATGAAGAACCATGAGGTGGCTCCAGGAAGTGGGAAATTGAATGAAAGTCAAGACAGTTCAGAAAGAGGACAAAGACTCTTCTCCCTGCATGCTCACTGGGCTAAGAAAAGATTTTGCACAGAAAACCAATTCAGTGTATATTACTGGATGGACGAATGCACAACAGGATAACCAAACAGGCATTGATAGCAGAGCCCACTTAAGGAAAGTGATTCTGGATCACTGATGCCATTTTTTAAGTACAGATGAACCACACTTCTTTCAGGTAACATTCTTACTTTTAAAAAGCAGGGTAATTTTACCCACAGGAATGCAGACAGTCTTGAGCCAAATTTCATTTTCAGAGTGCAGGTAATTTTTTTTTAACTACATAAACAATATTACTACAATAATAATAGAAAACAAAGAGGAGAAAAAAAAAAAACAACCATGAACCATCTAGCTAATGGTTCCAAGAAAACAAAAGTTTTCATTTTTCCATCTTCCTCTCCAGTCTTGGTCGATATGCATATTTAATTTTTACACAGGTGAAACCAGAACATAGATCTGGTTTTTGAGTTAGAATGCAGGTTAACAGTGAAAATCTAACTTGAACATCTAATTTGGCATTCCAAATTCAGACTTCCTCATCTTAACTTGCAGGAGTTGAATTATGGAAAATGAGTAGAACTGTTCCTGCTTCCCATGAAGGGCAAGAGAAGTTAATAAATTATCCCCTGAAATGTTGAGCTTCAGTAGTGCATCCCTCAACAGAATTACATATTTTTGCCTAGAATGATGAGATTGAGGCTGTAATATATTCTCCGTCCTGTTTGGTAATCATGCATATCTTACAGATGCAATAAAATGAAAAAGTATGTTTACAATTAAACACTGGCCTAAGAAGGTGAACAAATCTCCCATCCATCCATCCATCCATCCATCTATCCATCCATCCATTGATGTTTCATCCAGGCTTACTCTGGCAAGCCCTGTTCTGAGAACCTGTTATGGCACTGTTATCAATCCGACAAGTCCAAAAGCTTTCATTAGTTCCATATTCCTTTCTTGTATTCTAGTGCAGGGATGGGGGACAAACAATAAACAGATAAACACACTAAGAGAAGAAGAAAAAAACAGGACTGAGGGGGTCTTGTCACCTCATTGTATATAAAGAGGTCAGATAGATTTCCTAATAAAGAAACATTTGAACAGAAACTGAAAGAAGTGCAGCTGGGAAGAAACACATCAGACTGCTGTGGACTGAACTGTGTTCCCCCTTAAATTCATATGCTGATGCCTTAAACCTCAGTGTGATGGTACATGAAGATGGAACCTTTGGGAGGTAATTGCGGTTAGGTGAGGTCATGAGGGTGGGGTCCTCGTGATAGGGTTAGTGCCCTTATAAAAAGAGACACCAGAAAGCTTGCCTCCCTTCTCTCCACCTGTACACGTGGAGCAAAGGCCGTGTGAGGACACAGAGAGAAGGTGGCCATCTTCAACCCAAGGAGAGAGCCCTCACCAGATACCACAGCCGGCATCATGATCTTGGACTTCCAGTCTCCAGAACTGTGAAAGATAAATCTCTGTGTTTAAGCTGCCTGGTCTATGGTGTTGTGTTATAGCAGCCCCAGACAGAGTAAGACCCAGGCTGACATCTGAGGGCAAACAATCCAGGTAGAGGGAGAGGCAGGAATACAGTCTGTAAGATAGTGTGTGCTCTGGTGTGCAGGACAGCAAAGAGACAGGGGCCAGGGTGGCCATAGTGATGTGAGTGAGATGACCACACTGAGCAGGGAGGGTGGGAGTCTGGATGCCATAGTGCAGGAGAGTAGGGTCTGGATGCCACAGTGTGGGTTGGTTTTTCCTCTGAGTGCAAGGCATATGAGACAGCAGTGCATGAACCAGACTCAAACAAAAAGATCCCCAGGGGAGCTGCTTCATGGAGAGCAAAGAATATGGAAGCAAGGGTGGGCCCAGCAGGGACCCACTAGGAGGCCAGGGTGATGGAGGTGTGTCCCAGGTGGTAGTGGTGCAGGTGGTGAGAAGTGGTTGATCCTGGGCACGTAATAGAAAACGTCAGTCAACCATGCTTTTGGGAGCAGAGAATACACACCTAGGTGTCAGGACACATTTATGTAACCCTTTTGCATTTAGAGACCTCTCTGAAGCTACTGTCTTCTGTGCTCAAGTAAAAAGCCCTTTGCACATCACTTCAAAGAAAGTCTCCCCTCCTTCCCTCTACCTCTGAGCCAAGCCTAAGCACTCCCCACTCTCTGCTCCAGGAACCATTTCCTCCTGTGTCCCAACCCCCACCGCCAGCTTCGCACATACCATTGACTTCTGTCTCCTGACATTCCTCTCTGGCAAACCCCTTCGCATTCTTTAGTTGTCAGCTAAAATATCATCTCTCTCTGACATTTTAGGAAGCTGTGCCTGGTTTCACAGGCAGAGTTTATTATTCTTTTCAATTGGAAGCAATTGCAACACTTTGTAAATGCTTTTCTGTAACGTTATTGCGCTATGAAATGATGTATTGAATGCCTGTGTCATTGGCAGACTGGAAGCTACTTAAAGAAGTGGGCTGGATGTTCATGTTCCCAATGCCTGGTACAAAGCCTAGGACACCACAGTGCCCAGGGACTGTGGGCTGAATGGATGAATGAATCCACAGATGCCTTTATGAGAAGGAACGTTGTTGTTTGCTGGCACACCTGTCAGAGATGCAATTGCTGGTTGATGCAGAAAGTAAAGTGTTAATACAACCCCAATTGCATTAACTATGCCATAAATAGCAATCGGTCCTAAAAGACGTAATGCAAACTGACATCTAAGGCTGGCAATCCCCTTGTCCCTAGTGACATAACTGTTGCTCATACTTATTTTTAACTCAGGCAAAAAGAAAACAAACAAGGAAGTAAAACCAAACTAAATGCTTTCCTAGGTCGTTTGGTTGTTTTAAATATAAAATTCATCTTTCCAGAATGCTATTATCTTAGCAATTCATGATTAGAGCTTGATATTTTTGTGCCAATTTTACAACAGAAATGGAAGAAATACAGATTAAAACAATGCTTACAGACTCCACCATATCCCGTGAACTGATTCGAGAATAACTCCACTGCATTCTGCCTCCCTAAAATCGATGCATCTTATCTCATCCTGAGCTCCATCTGTCTCACAGAATTTCCCTGCTACCTTTATCAGACTTCATGCCTTCTGATGAGGAGCAGAGATCCAAATGAAAACTCAGGGGTGATTATTTCAATAGTAGAAACCGAGACTACAAAGGTGGAGAAAAGAAAGGAAGGGGTGGGAAACAAGAGGAATCTAGAGCGTGGTTGTCACAGGGTAAATGCAAACGTGTCTGAAAGCCCATTATAATTTATGAAAATTGGGCTTCCCTGGTGGCGCAGTGGTTGAGAGTCCGCCTGCAGATGCAGAGGACATGGGTTCGTGCCCCGGTCTGGGAAGATCCCACGTGCCGCGGAGCGGCTGGGCCCGTGAGCCATGGCCGCTGAGCCTGCGTGTCCGGAGCCTGTGCTCCGCAATGGGAGAGGCCACAACAGTGAGAGGCCTGCGTACCGCAAAAAAAAAAATAAATAAATAATAATAATAATCTATGAAAATTATAGAAACCTGAATAAACATTGCTTTACTATTTATTGCGCTCACTACCAATGTCCCAGCAACATCTGACATACAATATGAGGAAAAGTCAAAAGCACATTAAATTTCCTGTACTTGATAAAGAAAGTAAAGGATACAGAGATCACATTCCTTTCATCCACTCTCTTTGCACCCCAAGCTCTAATGAGGAGAAATCAGCATTTTAACTTTTGTTGGGTCCCCAAAGTAGGGTGACACAGGTTGCAGCTGTGAGACTCCACCACAAAGCAGTGCATTCCTCAAGCAGCAATAACCGACTTGCATGTTTCCACGCATCATAGGCACTTTGTTTAATGCACTGTGGGTATAGCCTCACGTGGCTAAAGGGACAAAGGAGCCACGGCCAGCAGAAGTGAGACTGGAGGATGATTTCTGCATGATACTGAGGCCTCTCCTAAAGAAGCCCCCCGTCCTAGGAGGTCAGAGCACGGGAAGCTGCAAGTACAGGAGCGCTGGACGTGGCAAAAGGAGAGCAGGGCCCGCAGCGGCAGCCGAGGTCCAGGCCTTGCCAGCCGTGATGGGAACAGCTGGCGATTTTGCATTTTATTTCCCGTTGCTGAAGGCAGAGGGGTCAATCAGATGGCCCACTCACCACGGAAGGAGGAAGTGAATTCAGTTGTTTTTCTCACAATAATCCATCTTTGAGCCAATCAATCTCCTCTTCTATCAAGCAGCTTTCAGAAGAATATTAAGATTAGAAGACTGTTTCTGGCTCTCAAAATGGAAAGAGACCTTCTCTGGGATATCACTAGATCCAAGTTAGGTCACTGATAGTTTAAAATATTCCCAGAGAATATATGTGAATCAGCAGCTCAACAGAGACCGGGAATCCTTCGCAGGGAGAGTTCTCTCCTTGAAATTCTCCCCTCCCGTGACTGTTGTTTTGCGTCTTCTAAGTACTTTGGGTGCTTTTGCTGGTCGTGAGCGTGAGGAATGGATGACGGCTGTGGCCACAAGATACTAATTAACGCTGATTCCATGTCAGTGACTCTGTAACTGACTATAGGGCTGGGGTGGGCTGGGCAGCCAATCCTGAAAGATGGAAGGAACCAATGCTGTGTGAGAGGGAGATAGTGCTCATGGTGGAGGGTGGAGCCTTACCCTTCAAAAAGCTTCCGTTGATTTCACTAATTAGAAATTAAATTTGGGGACTTCCCTGGCAGTCCAGTGGTTAGGACCTCGCCTTCCAATGCAGGGGGTGTGGGTTCGATCCCTGGATGGGGAGCTAAGATCCCACATGCCTCACGGCCAAAAAGCCGAAAAACATAAAACAGAAGCAATATTGTAAAAAATTCAATAAAGACTTTAAAAATGGTCCGCATCAAAAAAGTATCTTAAAAAAAAAAGAAATTAAATTTGGTTGACAGGCCCTTCTCTCGAGGTCTGGCAGTTAATTACGAATCATCACCGCCTTGGCGACAGAGAGGAGCTGACACGCCCAAGCTATCAGACCCACGCTCAGGTGACCCCTCTTCCCCTGGGCACCCTCTCTCCATCATCTTCCTCTGGGTTATATGGATGCCCCACTCCTTAGGTTGTCCTGGGCTCTCACCACCTGTTCTCTGTCAGCCTTACAGACTGATCTGGGATCCAGTCTCCTTTTCTCCTATGAATTTGGAAACTTCCGAGGTTGACTTACATAACATGAATTTAACTAACATTACCGCCTGAGGGCACAGCACTTTGAAATCAAATCCACCACTATTACTAAGGCAGCTGTCAACCTCTACCTGCAACTCAACAAAACTGTTGGAGGAGTAATCTCCTGTTCTACCAGTTCCTCTAGAAAAGGAAGAAGAAGACCAAACAGGCAAAATATTGAGTGTAATTATCTTTCTCTTAAAACTTCTTCATTATTTTTTACCTGCAAACTCATCACCAGAAGTGAAATTATTTTAGGCTCTTCAGTTTAACTGACTGTGTCTGATAGTTTCTTTATGAAATTAATTCAAAATGTTAAGTCATTCTTCCCTTCACAGCTCAGGCTAACTTGGACCTATTTTGATAGAATGTTTTAAAGGTATCATGTTGTTCCATAAATCACAAAAGCAAGGGCACTACGACCCGATCACCGTCAGAAGAAATTTCACAATATATCATGCCCAAGAGAAACCCCTTTCAGTAAAAATATGGCTATGAAAGTAAGTGGCAGCATTTAAAATCGAGCATTTGAATCTCACATTGCTGTGTACGATAACGATGCCTTCAAAGCGTCTTTAGATACTGTCTGTCTTTGCCTTGACTCACTGAAACCCACAGGCAATTGTGAGACAAGTTTCCTATACCAGGGCAGCTTTTTAGCAAGCTCAACACGTCATTTCCCGATGTCACAAATCCCTGCAGGCACTCAATAAATATTAAGTAACTAACAAACAAGACTCAAAGGCAAGAACCACCAGCAATTTAATGACAGAGTCTAAAATAATTTAACTCATTTTTTCAAAACGGCTCGCCACCCTGATGCAACCGTCTGTCGAAGTACTAGATGCCTCTTGACAGATGATCCTAACTGCCCTCCTCCCCGACCCATGGAGGCCAGAGCTATGTTTCCACACTGTGAGCGCCCCCCTCACTGCCTCAGCCTCAAGTAACTGGCCCAAACTGGGTCAGAAGTCTGCTCCAGGATTTTAGGGGTGGGGTTAAAATACTGTAACAGGGAAGAGCCCCTGTACTCTCTTACAAGTTAATCACTAAAGAGATGTTGCCTATAAGCTTCAATTATACATAATGGCCCATCTCTGGGAACCCTGCTTCCCAGGCAATAAGTGTTAAGCTAAAATACCTTTGTCCAGCTCACAGGAAACATCCTGACTGGGCCCACCTGTGAACGACTGCAGGGAGGAAGAAATTATCACATCCCCTTGGAGGCTGATGGAAACCAGTACGTGTTTGATTTTACCCACTCCCCTTGCAGTATAAAAAGAAGCCTGAATTCTAACTCAGGCAAGATGGTTCTCTGGGGAAGGAGTCCACCATCTTTTCGGTCTGCCGGATTTCCAAATAAAAATGCTATTCCTTTCCCCAACAACTGGGTTCAGATTTATTGGCCTGTCGTGCAGCAAGCAGTATGAGCTTGGACGCGGTAACACTATTCCAATTTATTCTTGCCTTTGTCACGCAACACGAGGACGGAACCGGAGGGGGGTGGCGGGAGGTGTCTACTCCCATATGGCTTCAGAAGGAAAGAGAGCAGGCTTACAGAATATGAAGAATGAATTACACCAACACACAAACAGACAAGAAGTAAAGAGAGAGAAGAGTCCCTATTGGTTTGAATTCCTTGACCTAATTTTTCTCCTGAGGCCTAAATAAATTTTTCCCTTAGATTTAACAGCACACTCCCATTTCTTTATGAAATATTTTATTTCCCATTTTACTTAAACTAGTTTGAGCTGATTTCTGACACTTGAGAACAAAGAATCTGACACATGTCACGAAGGACATCCAGCCCAGCAGCCCGGGATCCGGTCGGCGCTCCGTTTCCAGAAGGCATCTGTGCTCCTTACTGAGGTCACACGCTCCACTGTGCGCAGCATCTTATGGCCAAATCCACACTTGAAAATGAGGTGAAATTTTAACTACATGCTTGGTTTATAATATCAAAATAAAGAATTTGCTAATTGGACATACAGTTTTCTTTGAAAAGACCAGCTTTTCCGTAAGTACGTATAGTTACTTTTCCCAGGGAAACGCTGAGTGAAATTTAGCAATTACCTTCACAGATCCCCAAGGATCCACACTTGTCATTACCCATCAGTGTTGGAGTGTAGCCCCCTCTGTGACAGGAGGGGGCTAATTCAAGTTAAAGCAAATGCCAGCCAAGACAGCTGGCACAACCAAGTGTTCATGAGCATCTTGAGAGGGTGGACTGTTCCTGAGGTATTCGCTATTTTAGGTCCCAATTCCTCAAAGGAAGAGCTCCAGAATTTTAAAATGATAGCTGGCCTAGAGTGGCTCTGTTCAGTAGATCCATATGTAACAGCTATTTTTATAATCAAGAATGGTCTATAAGTTACAGATGTAGAAAGCAAACTTATGATTTCCAGGGGGAAGTGAGGGGAGGGATAAATTGGGAGAATGGGATTGACATACACACACGACTACATATAAAATAGAGAACTAACAAGGACCTACTGTATAGCACAGGGAACTCTGCTCAGTACTCTGTAATATGGGAACACAATCTAAAAAAGAGTGGATATATGTATAACAGATTCACTTCCCTGTACACCTGAAACTAACATTGTAAATCAACTATACTCCAATTAAAAAAAAAATGGTCTATACCAGAATTTTCATATAATTCAGTCTAATAGAAAGACATACAGCATCAGAGAAATTATGAGCCACAGGGATACAACTGATAAACCATCTTGATTCCATCTGCAACCTAATCCCCTTTGCCCTGTAAACTAACATGTCCACAGGTTTGTGAGTTGGGGAGGTGGACATCTTCGGGGTGGGGGGGAGGTCATTATTTTGCCAACCACAGGGTGTATTCCATGTAATGAAATGTTATACCTCAATGGAAACACCAACCTTCTACTACATGCACAGCCAGAGGAAGATCACAAGTATAACGGTAAGTGAATTGGGTTAGACACTAAAGAATAGACACTGCATAATTCCATTTATGTAAAGTTCAACACTGAGCAACACTGCACCCCAAATATAGGGTGCACCCTTGAGTCTATAAGGACAAACAAGAAAGGCATTTTTATAAAATTCAGGATGTTGTATAATTTACGGGGGAAAGAGGAGTCCCAGCTGGAGAGGGGGAGGCAAGACGCAGGAGTTTTAGAGGTGCTGGCAGGACTCTCTCCTGACCTGGAGGGACGTTATAGGGCTGTGTCAGGCCACACTCATCTGTTCCGCTATGTGCTTGCATGTTATCTAGTTTTTCTCTTGTAGTATTTCACAGTGCGAAGGTTAACCATGCACCATGTATAGCAGCTTTGGGACGGAGCACTGGCCAAGAGCGGTGACATAAGGAGATACTTCCTGGCACTCACACCCAGGAGGAGACAACATCAGGCCAAGGAAATGACACCACGAGACACGTATGATGGACAGAAAGACAAGGTGCTGAGAGAAAGTCTAATGATGGGGGGGCGGTGGGCAGGGCGGGACCAAGGCAGCAGGCAAGGCTCTCTGAGGAGGTGAAATTTAATTTGAGCATTGCAGGATGTGCAGGAACTAGTCAGGTGAGTAACTGGGAGGGTTTTCCACGTGGAGTGCAGAGGGCATGAGCCTGGTACTCAGTGTAGCTCAGTGCACCTCTGGCGTGCGGTGTCCAGGATGAAGCTGGAGGGAAGGCACAGATAAAACCTGGCCGGTTTTGTAGATGATGCCACGTATTTTGTGTTGAATCCAAAATGCAACTGGAAGTCAGTGAAGGATTCTATAAGCCACTTGTAATAACTTCTAGAAGAAGGCAGGCATTAATTATTCAATTTATTTATTGACATCAGAAAAAGTACACTGAGAAGGACCAGGATTGGTTACTTCTCCCATCGTGCCTAAAATATGTCAAGTATCAGGCCAAGGTGGAATCAAATACCCCCAAAAGGAAAACATTTACATAGCAACTATTAAAATTATTGAGAGAAAATAAACCACACAAACTGAACCACAGGATCTCCCATTACAGGGCTCTAGTCTATTGTCTAACTGTATTTTCTTTCTAATATTTATTCACCATGAACAGCACTGACATAAATTTCTTTTATGTATCATGGACCATTTACCGTAAGTAGAAAGTCGCAACAAATTACAAAATCAACAGTGCGTGTATCTCAGGATGGTAAAAGAGCTTTCTAATCATTGTATTTCCATATCCAGAGGACGACAAATGACTTTAAGACTGCAAGAACAAGTTTCAAATAACATTTAGCAACTGACACACGTCCATCAATATCTGTCACTGTCAGCCCGTTGGATGCACACACCCATTTCTGTTCTACTGGCTCATTTACTTAATCTTCCTTATCGGTGGCTCTTATCTTTCATAAAGGGCACAACAAAGATAATAGTTGGCCAATAATTGCCCAAGGAACCTAAGAGTGGACCAAAGCAGAAAGCATGACTCTGAGTGGTCCCCTCGTCACTGAGATGGCAATGGGGCTGTGGTGAGGAATCCTCACGGGTAAAGTCAGTGGGACACGGGCCGCCCTGCACAGCCCTTGGGAGGGAGTCATAGGACCACTGGGGATGGTGTGATTCCTCCTCTTTCTGCCTCTGCTGCTCCCTCAAGGTCCCTCCACCGCCTTGCTCACGCAGTTGATGCCCCCTGAATCCAGGATTAATTGACCGATTGATTTTCTTTTTTTAAATTGAAGTATAATTGATTTAAAATGTTGTGTTAGTTTCAGGTGTACAGCAAAGTGACTTCGTCATACATACATATATATCCATTCTTTTTCAGATTCTTTTCCTATATAAGTCATTACAGTGTATTGAGTAGAGTTCCCTGTGCTGTACAGCAGGTCCTTGTTTATTTTATATACAGTAGTGTGTATATGTTAATCCAAACCTCCTAATTTATCCCTTCCTGCTTCCCCCTTTGGTAATCATGAATTTGTTCTCTATGTCTGTGAGTGTCTTTCTGTTTTGTAAATAAGTTCATTTGTATTGAATCCAGGATTTCAATGAAATTCCCTGCCCTCTGGCACAGCCAGGAGCACAAAAGCAACAAAGAAGTTTCAGAGTCCAAGAAGCACTGTTCAAACAGGCTGAAGAGAAGCAAATACCCAGAGAGGAATTCACTCTGCTCTGCAAACCAAAAGATAAAGCGCCCTGATTAGAAAATGCTAATGATCTCAATAACACACAGCACAGCGCAGGGAGCAGCTCAGAACAAAAGGTGGAGAGAAGAAGAAATATGAATAAAAGAATTTAAAATGCACTGAGGGGGAAAAATGGAAGAGAATATCAGACACAGGACAGGACAAGTGAGAAGCACCTGGTGACACTAAAGACAGAAGAACCAGCTGGAAGAGGCCAGTCTGGATCCCTGGGTGGGGCAAACAGCAGGCACATCCAAAGACCTGCAGCTCCTACTGCATCTGTGTGCAAAATCATGACACTGCATTAGTAACAAAAGGGAAAATGCAGTTTACGGTGTTGGGTTTTTTTTTTTAACAGCAGCTATTTACATGGCACATTCTTAAATAATTTCTACCTGAAAATATTAAAACAAAGTCCGCACTTGAAGTGGCAAAATTTTAGATACCTGGAAGTTACATACATCAAGAACAAGCCAGGTAAGTATATATTTTAAACCAAATTCATATTGTTAATTTTTTATTTTAATTTGATCAATCCAGTTTAAGTCATTACCTTATGATCCAATGTCTTTAAATATTGCACTTAAACTTAAGGATATCATTACTGTTGTGACAGGTAAAACTGTTTTTTTTTTAAAAAAAAATAACCACAATTTTTGATGTATTCAGGAGACCCACGGCATGGGTTTAACCATGATGTGTAGAATATGAAAGGAAAAACAGAAATATTTGTTTTACTTTGGATATTATGTAACACATGAAGAGACCTTGTGGGGAGCTTAAACGGAAGAAAACAGTGACTATCTTGTTGGAAAATTGGATCTACAAGGAAATGTCAAGGTAATTAGTCTACTTATCTGAAGAAAAATGGCCCAGACCAGAACTTAATTACCATCTCCAAATATAGCCATCCAAAGATTTTTGGACAAAAGAAATAATTATCTAGTCCCTAGGAAAGAAACAAATTAACACGGCAAGAAAGATTACTTGAAATGTGTATTTCTCAAAATGCTGCTAGAGAATTTCTGAGAACCCCTGGTTGTGATGTTAAATGCAGATTCCTGCGGCCTCTGAACCCTCCTGAACTGAAGTCTCTGGGGGTTGGAGCAGAGACCATCATGTTTTACAGTCCGCACAGGTGATGTTTATAATGACGAAGGTATGAGAACCAGTATCCACAGGAACGTCTCACCACATACCTGTGCCCAGGTAAATCAGTTCAGCAAATTCCCTCAACATTGGTTTAAGAATGGCAGGTTCAGGCTGCCGTCTTGAGACCCAGTTCAGAGCTCAACGTTCAGCTCGGGGTCGCCAATCCCACCGGACGCAAAGCCCAGCCCACCTTCTCCAATATGCTTTACCCTCCTCATCTTCCAAAGGCAGAGTTCAAGGGCACCTGCGCTGGGGCTTCTCCCTTTGCCCCTTCCCAACGTCACTCTGCCGCCTTCTCCCCGCCAGCTCTGTGTCCTGGAAGGCTGGCCTCTGACACTACAAGCCGCCCCCCTGCACATCTTTGCTGATGGCTTCAGACTGGCCAAGAGATTAAAAAAGAACGAAATAATGCCGTTTGCATCAACATAGATGGACCTAGAGATTATCATACTAAGTGAAGTCAGACAAAGACAAATACTGCATGATATCACTTATATGCGGAATCTAAAAAAAAACGGATAAAGATGAACTTATTTGCAAAACAGAAGTATACTCAGACACAGAAGAAAACCTTATTGTTACAAAAGGGAAGGGGGGGGAGTGGGATAAACTAGGAGGTTGGGACTGACATATACACACGACTGTATATAAAATAGATAATCAACAAGGACCTACTGTATAGCACGGGGAACTCTACTCAATATTCTGCAATAACCTATAAGGGAAAAGAATCTGAAAAAGAATATGTATACTTTATACATATAAAACTGAATCCCTTGGCTGTACACCTGAAACTAACACAACACTTTAAATCAACTATACTTCAAACAATAAATGAAGGAAACAGGTTGGCCCACAGGAGGTCCGGGGAGGAGACATCCGGGAAGGAGGGGAGGGCCAGGGACTCCCTGCTCCGCCCAGGTTGCCTGGTCTGGGCGGCTTCCTCTCAGGAGTACATCCCCTGGAGGTCCGCTCTTTGCCCCTTCAGGCTTAGTTTAGGGCAGGTGTCAGTTTCAGGGGGCTGCTATTCCCTGGGGCTCACATCTCTGATTGCTCCCTTAACCCTCCTCATACCTCTGTAAACAGTCCTGAACCATGTGAGCTGGATTAGGTTTCCTGCCGTGACCCTGAATGCCCTAAAGTTGAACCGTACCCGCCATGAGAGGAGGAAGCATATATTATTTGTTACACTCAACTAGCTCTCAGCCTCAGCCTAGACTGACTGGTCTCCTTCCCATTAAGTGTGAAGTTCCTCTAGGGAACCTCCTGTCACAGTGCCACATACAGTGTTTTCTAAGATCCTAAATAAATTATTTGCTTTCCAGATTGATCAGAATGTATAAAGTACACAGCCAGGAGGAGGTCTTGTTTGAACTGCAGTTGCCTTGTCCATGCAAGGGGATAAATAGTTCACATCTAACATTCATACGGTTTCTCAAGTCTACACCACTGAGGGTTCACTGCTGCACGTGCTTAGGGACACCCTCAGAAGTTGAAGACACTGCTTTGCTTGAAACTCGTAAGAGGCTTTCTATTTTCCTTACTGGTATTTCTCTCTAGCTGATGGGAAACCTTAATTTTCTTTTTTGACAATGTTAATTGAAGAGGTCTTGAGGAAAGCCAATTTTCTTCTCAGAATATTAGAATAAGAGGCACAAAAGGTTTCTACCTATTAAACATATCAGTGGCACTGTCCACCTGTGACTGCTACCCAAATCACAAATCCACATTCTCCACAACACTTAACAATTACATGAAAGTAAGGGTTTGTGAGGACAATTTTTCAAATGCAAAATTCCACTCACTGGCATGGAATAGAATAGTTTGGAAACATGCCCATGTGGGAACAAGATTCTGGCTGGCATCTTCCAGCACCAGTGCCCACCCCGCCGCTGGGCTGGCTTCACTGACTGCAGTCTTAGCGCACCCCTCATCAGAGACCACTCGCTGCCTGCGATTTCCCCTCACCTCACCAGAAGCAGTGTGGGTGACCGGTCACATGGTCACCAGAGAACTCACGATGTTTTATGCCCACTCCTGTGTCTTACATGTTTCAGTAAAACTCAATTTAAAAATGAAGCTCAGGGCTTCGCTGGTGGCGCAGTGGTTGAGAATCTGCCTGCTAATGCAGGGGACATGGGTTCGAGCCCTGGTCTGGGAGGATCCCACATGCCGTGGAGCAACTAGGCCCGTGAGCCACAACTACTGAGCCTGCGCGTCTGGAGCCTGTGCTCCGCAACAAGGGAGGCCGCAATAGTGAGAGGCCCGCGCACCGCGATGAAGAGTGGCCCCCGCTTGCCACAACTAGAGAAAGCCCTCGCAAAGAAACAAAGACCCAACACAGCCAAAATAAATAAATTAATTAATAAACTCCTACCCCCAACATCTTCTTTAAAAAAAAAAAAAGGGGGGGCTTCCCTGGTGGTGCAGTGGTTGGGAGTCCACCTGCTGATGCAGGGGACACGGGTTCGTGCCCCGATCTGGGAAGATCCCACATGCCGCGGAGCAGCTGGGCCCGTGAGCCATGGCCGCTGAGCCTACGTAAGCTTTTAGCTAGCACCTACTGGTAAGTAAACAAGTAAGTAAATAGATGAATAAATAAATAACAACAACAACGAAAACTCAAATGGATTATAAAATTCATTACAGCTGCTCAAAGGCTGTCCTAAACATGATCGTGGGGTACAAACAACAGCACTTTCTTTCCTGATTGCAGAGGGGATATATGTACATATTTCCTACCTGAAGGTCGGTATTGAGAAAGGAGTATACTCCTATTAAAGGACCATCTCATTTTACCATGTTACCCCCATTTTCCCCCAAATGTTGAGAAATCTATCAAACAACGAATTTCAAGTTACTCAGGGCCGTAAATATTTGAGTAATAAACTGTGACTATGGTTACTAAGTGATGGCAACACTGACATTCAGCACCAGAACGTACGAATATTGTAAATATTCTTGTAAAACAGCAGTTACCTATAAGCAATTTTCAGGAGAATCATAAAAATAACACACAAAATATCACAAAACCCAGCCAGCTTGGTACGTGGGGTTCACTAGAACCTAACTACTTAAAACTAGCCTTATTTAACATAACTGCAGGTTAACCGAATTGAAGATAAAGGACTTTGACTATTATTTCTACTACTCACTTCTTTTGAGTGATTTGGACAACAGAAGCTACTTTATGGAGATGACCTTCCTATTCTCACCTCCCTCTTCTGTCCAGGGAAGTGGGAGGTGGTGAAGCCAAGGGTCAGGACCGGACGAGATCCAGTTTCCAGCCCTGAGATTGGGCCATGGAACGATGGGCCCAGGCTGCACCTGCAGGGCACAGGGCTGAGGGTGTCGGAGTCTGTCCTGGACCACTGGGCAGGCTCTGGGAGAAGTGGAGGGTCCTGCCCTCACGGGACGTGTCTCTTCACCTCCCCTGTGGTCGCTGTGGCATGTGTCTCGTCCTTCCTACTGAGCGCTCCTGGAATAAGCACCTTGGGGACAGGACCTCATTATGAGCCATCACTGTAGGATCAGGGCTTAGTAGTGGTGACGTTCGACACACAATGCTTGTTTCCTGAATGGAAAAGACTTAACTCCACTTGGGGAAAGAAGCATTCAAATGACCCTGGGCCTTAGAAATCCAGACACAGCTGGACTTGCCTCCACCTTTGCTAGCTAAGTGACTGTCTTTAGTCAGTTTGGGCCGCTGTAACAAAAAAGCACAGATTGGGCAGCTTAAACAACAGAAATTTATTCCTCACAGTTTTAGGCTGGAAGTCCCATACCAACTAAAAATTGGCACTTGCCATCTGCCTCTACAAGGATTAAATCATGAACTGTTGTAGCCGCTGACCTTCAACATCCCCTAAAAGGGGCTCAGGGTGGAGAGCAGGAAGGAGGCCCTCTGTGCTCTGGGAAAAACTGGCAGAACAGGCCTTCAGATAGTTGGATATTCTCAGGAGAAGATTTTATGAGCCCAATTCTTGCATCTCCTTGTATCCAGAAAAGCACTAAAATCATTAACAGAGACGTCTGCTCCTCGTGACGAGCAGCCACCTTCAGCCAAAATGTGTGTTTGACTGCAGGTACCCCCTTCACTAAAATCACATCTATACTGACCTCCCCCTGCCTCCTGGGAGCAGTTTCTCAGAGCTATCTGAGAGGCTGTCTCCTGGGCTATAGTCCTCATTTTGCCCCAAATAAAACTTAACTCACGAATCTCATGTTGTGCATTTTTTTTCAGTCAACACCCAGAACAGGGTGCCATATGGTCGGGTTCTAGGTCAAGGCTCCCTTCCTGTTCAGAGACAGTCATCTTCTGGCCGTGTCCTTGCATGGTGGGAAGGGAGCTGACCAGCACTCTGGCCTCTTCTTACAAGGGCACTAATTCCCCCTGAAGGCCCCACCTCCACATGCCTTCACTTGGGGTTAGATTTCAATATCCCCAAACATCCCATCCCTGACACAGACCATGCATTGAACTGATGCTCAGTATAATCAGCGGTAAGTTGGGGACAAAGACACCTTGTGACACTGAAGTGAGGGTGACAGTGACATGTCCGGGACAAGGCCTAGCGTGGAGCAGGCCCAGTGAGCAGCGCTTGTTACCATGTGAAAATAATACTAACACCCCTCTGTGGTATCATCCTGGAAGTGAAAGCAACCGTTCAGAGGACATTTCTACAGCCCTGGCGCCTCCTGGGTGACCTGCAGTGCCAAGCCAGCCCTGGGCCAGAGAGCTGTCTGCTCCCAAGACACACATCGCTCCCGAGACAGAGGCAGCAGCCAGTTTGAGAGTCCAGGGTTGTTGGCAGAGCCTGGCCTGAAGGAGGGGGAAGCAGCTCAGAGCCCTGAGCCTGACAGCGGCCCCAGAAAAAGAAACTTCCAGCATCCGAACAGCTAGGAAGGTGGATGGACACTTGCGTCTGAGTCTTTGGTGATGGGCAGCGGCTGAAAGTGCCTCCACTTTGGAACTGTCAGAAAGGACGGCCTGTGTTCCAGAAACCAGACAGACAGCACCGTGCCAGTGTTCCTTCTGAGCTGGCAGGGACAGTGATAAATGCCAGGTCGGCTGTCACAACACACAGCTGAACTGTTTACAGCAGGTCCTGACCCAGGCGCTGCTTTCCCTCATCTGAAAGACACATATACCTTCTCCAAAGAGCAGGAGCCTTGCCATACTGATGTCACTGCCCCCTGCACTCCAGGGGGTCGGGTGCTAGCCCTAGCTGCCCCCTCCAGAGCAATCTAGCTAGATTCCCAGAGAAGGCCTCAATTTGTTCATGTTTGAATTCTGCTGACCAGCTCAAATGGATTTCACAAAACTCATTTCATTTGATCAAAACAAGGGGTAAGACAAATGATCCTTATTTTACAGATTAAGAACCTGAAGCTCAGAGAGGTTAAGTGACTTGCCCAAGGTCACACAGATGTGAAGTAGCAGAATGGGACCGGAGGCCATTCTAAAGCAGACACTTTCTGACTACATCATCTGGGGAAATAGGCTAGATACCCTTGAGAATGATTTCTAGCTTTAAAATGCAATGCTCCTCTGAATATTCACTCACTGTGTATTAAGTAAAATGTCTCATTTGTTTTAGGAGGGCAATGCTAAAAACGGGACATTCAGAAAAAGTAAAAACAGAGGCTGATTTTTCTCTCTCCAATAGTTGCAGCTGATTTCTGACTTTTCAAAGTTTCTTTACAATAATATTGAAGTATTTTATGAAATTCTATAAAGAAATCATACTTCCCATCTTACAGAAAAAATCTCTCAATAGAAGTTATACCAAATTCTTAACTGCCTCTTCCATCTGCCAGATCATTCATATCTTATTCAGACTCTGAAACACAGAGCCGTACGTTTATCTAGGTTTCTTTACATGGAGTTACTCGCCTGTAGTATTAATATGAACCACAAAATGCTGATAATTTTGATTAAAAGGTACAGCCACTGACTTAGAGCTTCGGTACCATTCACACCTAAGGGTTGCTTCCTAAATAAATATTCTGGTTTGATCTTGGGCAAGGCAATGAAATCAACGCTTTAGGAGTTAACTTCGAAACAAAGGAACAAATATAACAAAACAGAAACAGACTCAGATACAGGAAACAAACTAGAGGTTGCTAGAGGGGAAGGGGGTGGGGGATGGGCAAATAGGCGAAGGGGAGTACGAGGGATGTTATAACATACAATAGGTCACAGGGATGCAACGTACAGCTCAGGGAGTAGTGTCAACAATCCTTTAGTAACTGTGTATACCGCGTAAAGTAGAAAGATACTGATCACCATTTTATGCATCTGAAACGAATCCTTGAATGAAAAAACTAAGCTGCCCCTGGTTATCCCGTTTATTCAACACTGAATGAAAGCCTGGTGCCTGAAGGCTGCTGGGTCAGGTCCTGCATGGCTCCAGAAGCAACAGACACGTGGTTTCCTTCCTGGAACAGCTCATAACTGAAGACACAAGACATGCATATACAGAATCACCCAGAAGAAACAAAAGATAAATTAACACTGATGTCAATGTGAGCGAAAGAAGAAGAATAGACTTTACGTCTATTCTGTTACTGATGAAAAGCAATGTCTAAATCCCAAGCTAAAATATTTAGATGTTTGTAACACTTCTGCTAAGATTAACGTGCAGCCTCGGGTTAGCACGTGCAGCCTGCTTCAGCCAAGTTTAGTCTCTTCTGAAGGCTGAGGGTTGTTTTTCAGTCACTGGACTTTTGAACACAATATTATTCAACTCCTGAATAATATTTATTTCTAAGAAAGGCAAAAAAAACACATAGAATAAAGAGGATACCTATGACTGTCTCAACTATACACCAAGCTAAGAGATAAAGCTTAAATTTATCTCCCAAAAACTATTGTCAAAAGCATGTGAATTTCACTTAATCTCAAGCTTTTTCAAAACTACTTCATGAATACAAAACAATGCAGAATGCACTTATCCCTAATTTTAGGACATTAATACTGAAGACAATAATGCATGTGTCTATCTCTACACACTCACTCCATTTGGGGAAGGGAGGTAGAGAAAAAACAAGTGAAAATGGGATTATAAAATAAATTGCCTACAACATTAAAATAGTAATGATCTTGGTTGCTATTTTTATGTGCACAGAGACCTTTACCAAAATAACTTGATTAAAATAAGCCATTTCTTGTTGAACCATGTATAAAAAGCATTACCAGAGGAAGTGGTAATTTTTTTGGTCAGAAAATCTTATATATTACTCTCAAATATATTCAACTCCTAGTGTAGTAAACAAATGATTCTCTTGGAATTTTGTATTCAATGATCTATTCATACAAACTTTTCTGGAGTATTTATGGCTCTATCTTTTAAAAAAGTATATTGAATAACCCACTTGGCTGATGTTTTTCCAAAGTCATCATCTCTCAGTGGTTTTATAGGTCATTCCAACACTTCCTCTTTGTGACTTGGAAGCCAGAGCAGCAAGTCCTCAATCCTGTGACACGCTTCCTTTGTCTGCGGTGAGGCTGTCAGCAACCCTACACTGCAGAAACCTTCCAACCATACCTCCTAACCATGACCTTCCAAAGGGCTGAGATATGCCCCCATCAAGCATTGTGGCCAACATGGAATAAGCCTAGTGCAGGGTTTTCTACATATCTATCTCTACCGCAGAGCTGTGAATGCCTCTGAGGTCATATTATGTCATCACCATGACTCACCAAATTCCCCCAAAAAACTTTTGCATTGAGTAGGCCCTCAACCAAATAAGTAACCAAAGGTTTGTGTTGTAAACGTTCTCTTTTGAATGTAGACCCCAGCAGTACTATAACTGGCTGATTTTCCATCCCCTACTCAATACTACAATAAAAAACACAAAATGTTCAATTCTTAAATATACTCTATTGTTCCAAGGTGTTTGGCCAAACCTCTGGCTTGAATACTCTTGTCCTGGTGAATTCAATGTGGGATCAAGAGGGGAAGTGACAGGACAACTCCGGTGACCATCTTGGAACGATGATTCAGAAAATCCAACCTCTAATGTTCTCTGCTGGCAAAGGAAATTGAATCTAATTCTAAAATAACACCTAAGTTTGTTTGTAGCAACATGGCATCTTGTGCTTTGGCTCGGTAACATCCAAACTTACTGTCAATCGGTGCCTATAAATACACACAATTGTCTTCAAGCAAACCTTAAATAAAGAGTTGGAAGAGGTTCCAGCCACCCTGAGGCCACACTCCTGCATGTGTCAATGGCACAGCAAACCCACATCAGGACAAAGCTAACGTTTCCCCAACATACAAGAGACACACCCTTGGGTCCAGACCACAGCAGTGTTCAGAGGTGTGTGACTGAACTTCACAGGGGATGTTCATGGCTGCACCAACTGCCTACACGCAGAAGACACAACCCTTGAAATGGTTATTCTTCAACTTTTACAGCTATTTTTATCACTTCAAATCCACTTAGGAGTTTCTAATTTCTGTTCAGTGTTGTCTGCAAGGGGTTTAAAATATGAAAAATAAAAACTGTTTTTAATCTATTTCTGGAAGGCACCCAAGGTGTCTTAATGTAATCTGTTAAAACCCATACCTGATCCTTTGGGAAGACCATGCATCGACCCTAGGACAACTCAATGACTGGTTTCCAGAGGGACCAAGAAAGTTGCTACTGGGTTAGTCTGTTCATCTTCTTAAAAAAGAATAAATTATTTATCTGACACTTTGAGCTGGGTTGATCTACATTAATTACACAATGAGGAAATAACTAACTTTAAATGTGCATAAACTTTATGAGCATCTAAGATAATAATAAATCGGCAAGAACACAATAACCACATCAAAGCAACTTATTCTTCACGCCCTTCACCTCAGACCAGAAGGATTTCTCAGACTTGGAGGGCTTTGGCAGAGCTTATGGCGATAGTCTAACACAGAACCTTCATTTTACAAATGAGAAGACTGAAGGGAAAATTTTTTGTTTAAGGGTCAGGAGGTTTACCTGAGGTCACACAGTTGTCAAGTGGCAACTGATAGATCTGTCATCTCTCCTAACCCCTAATCCAGTTCCGTGTTCCCTGATAAGCATTTCACTATCACGTATCATGATTACAGAGCAGAACACAGTGTGCAACGGGCACCTGCACAGGCCAATGTGGAACTGCACTGGATGAAACTTATTTCATTGTGATAAACATTTTCACCTTCAGTAGGCAGAATGCTGGCCTCCCAAAGTTGTCTACCTCCTAATTCCCAGAACCTACAAATATGTTACACTATATCACAAAGGGGAATTAGGGCAGCAGATGGAATTAATGTTCCTAATCCACTGGCCTTAAAATGGGGCATTATCCTGGATTATACCCGTGGGCCCAATGTAATCACAAGGGCCCTTAACTGGACGAGGGAAGGAGAAGAGTCAGTGTCAGGGTGATGGGTTGTTGTTAGAAAGACTCTGCGCCTCGGCTGTTGTTGGTTGTGAGGACGGAAGGGGCCACGAGCCCAGGAATGCGGCAGCCTAGCCTCTAGACGCTGAAGAAGGCAAGAAGACAGATTCCTGGAGTCACCCAAGGGAGAAACACCCTGCCCACACCTCGATTTGAGCCAACAGAAACCCATGTCAGACTTCTGAGCTTCAGAATGTAAGATCATAAATTTGTATTATTTTAAGTCACTAAATTTGTGGTAACTGGCTACAGTAGCAATAGGAAACGAATGCACCATCTATCATGTTTCCTTTGGATGATTACCTGTTCTAATGGACCACAACTCTGCCCTGGGGACGGGACCTGAGAGTGTTGAGATAAACACCACGCCTCAAGAGTGGAGAGGTTTCCAGGCCAGTGGTACACCTGCATCCCATCTTTCCAGCAGTGTGCAAAGACGAGAGATCATGGTAGAAAATATCATTATTTTTACAGTCTGGTTGGGAGAGGTCTAAAAATATTTATATATGTGTCCACATCGGTGGGAAAAGTAGTGATCGTTTTCTCTCCATAAAAAGTACACTGAAAACAAAAGACCATAAAACAAACTCCATAAAGAGTCTATGGCAGCAGGGTAAGAGATCATTCTCTACATTTCTTTGACTCTGTTATTTCCTGGATATGACTTTTTTTTTTCTATCACTGAAGGTATTTGTGTGAAATTTGGAAACTTTCATCAGCACCTTTGAATAACCTGACTAATGTGCTTCCTGGATTTTTGAAGAGGAAATAAACTCACACTCAATAGTTCTTTCCATTCTTGGCTCTAAACAATATAATCAAAAGCTTCAGCTGTGCTGCAAAATGCAGTTAATTTCTAAGAGTGATTAAGGGAGGCATCTCACAATTTTCCATTTCATTAATCATCACTGAGATGCCTTTTGCCATAAAACTGTTCTTTGACAACAGAGTTTTGTCGTATTCATTTTTCCTATATTCTTTTATTTAGGTATCCAGAGAAAGCTATGTGCTCTACCAATAAAGAATGACAACAGGTGACAAAGACCTCTCCTCAACCAATCACTAGCCAGGACCCTCTCCTCCCCTAGGCCTCAACCTCGGTCTCTGAGGGCTTGAACAAACACCAACAGAGTTTCTGACAGCTCAAGGCCTCATCACTAGGCTGACCTCCGCCCCCCCATAAAGGGCCTGCCTGAGAAAACTCGAGGCCGCCACTCTGGGGGTAGGAGCCAAAATCCCACAACTGCCAGCCTGCAGACACAGCTGGCCTGCTGGCCCCTGCACTGACCGACCCTCACAATCTATCACCTCCCTGACTACACGAAGCCTCCACACACAACTCCCTCCATCTCCTTCCAAAACTTCCAGTCTCCTCAGCACAAATCAAAGCTGAGTCCAGTCCACACTGACCCCTTTTCCTGCGGCAGGAATTATTACTGATGCGAACCTGCCCTGACCACTTTATCTACTGTCTAGTGTTGTTTATTTCTGACACAAGTTAGTAAAGAGGAAACAGATGTAACCATACCAATGACAACTATGCAGTCGTAGGAGGTGATCTCTGAATAGGCTGAGAAACAGTAGCAGGTAGTGCCTCCCTATGAGATGCTGGGATTAAAGAAAAGCTAAATCTCTCCTGGTCATTAAAACCAAAGCACCTTGACAGTTTGGACACACCCGTGACGTAGCTGGGTCCTCACTGCAAGCCCATCAGGGACTCTGCTCTGGACCGGTCCTCGCTGGCTGAATGTTACTGCCTGGCCAATCAATACTCTGGTCTTATGGTTGCTATGCTCCTCTGGTTGCCAATCCCAACTTAGCCGAAGCCCATGCCTCCACCACCCACCCCCACCCATCCTGGACGTCATCCGCATCCAATCCACCCATACACCAAAGTCTACTGATTAGGGTTTCCCTGGTGGCGCAGTGCTTGAGAGTCCGCCTGCCGATGCAGGGGACACAGGTTCGTGCCCCGGTCTGGGAAGATCCCATATGCCGCAGAGTGGCTGGGCCCGTGAGCCATGGCCGCTGAGCCTGTGCTCCGCAACGGGAGAGGCCACAACAGTGAGAGGCCTGCGTACCGCAAAAAAAAAAAAAAAAAAAAAAATCTACTGGTTAGCGACTTCCCTGGAGGTCCAGTGGTTAGGACTCAGCACTCTCACTGCCGTGGGCCAGTTTTGATCCCTGGTCCGGGAACTAAGATCTTGCAAGACGTGCAGTGCAACCAAAAAAAAAAGACCTAAAACCAAAAAAACTAAAACGTCCTGATTAAACCTGGCATTGACTAATGAATCTTTGTTTTTTGAAGTTAATCACTGCCTTTATTACTTAACCCTATTAATTTCATTGGTGGAAAAGACAAACCTCTTAGAACAAAATAGGTAGTTATTTCTGTGCCTGTACTAAAAGGGTCCCAAAACAAATAAAGTATTTTAGTCCACCCACCTTCCCTCCCTCCCTGCAACACACACACACACACGCGCACACACACACGCACACACACACACACGCACACACTGACATGGGCAGCTACTCAGGTGTGCTACGTATTCTCCCTTGGCCCCTTACAATTCACTTGACGCCCTTCTCTACCTGCTCTTTGCCCCAGAGGGCAGACCTCGAGGGCCAGCCTCAACCTAGTTTCCTTGTACTCTGGGTTTTAGTTGGGTTTGGCCCGTGGGAAGCTCTACCAGGAGATCAGAAACTCAGGGAGAGAGGTCAGATTATCTATGGGCACAGTTCCTGCCCAGTGGCCTTCCTCTATGGCCAACCAACTTGCTGGGTCCAGCAACTGCTCCCTGGGCCATGGGGTGATGGTGTCCTCCCGCTGTTCCAGTCTCAGCATGTTTCCATCTTTCACTGCTTTCTCCTAGTCCTTCCCGTTCCTTTCTAAATTGTCACATCATTTATCTCTTCAAACACTCCTTTTGAATGTGCCATCTATTTCCTGGGGCTGTGACTCATATGATGTTATTTCAATCATTAAACAAATGTTTCCTGGGTGTCTACTACACGCTGGGCACTGGGGCCATTGTAATAAACACGATGCACACCAGTACTGTAATTAAATGGCTGGTTTAATTTCCCTGCTAATGATCTGTTTGACTAAACCCACTGGATTGGCCCAAAGATTTGGGCACCATTTGAATGTGTTAGTTTACAGCCCATATAGTACAAAGTCTTTAGACAACCTGACAAGTAGATAATCCAGTCCAATTCCCTCTTTTTCACAAGGGTAGAAACTGACATTCAAAGATGAGAAATGACATGTGAAGCCAGGTGACATACAAAGGCCAGAGCGATATCAGCCACATAAGCTGTAAGGTTCTATTCCTGCAGTGAACTAGCCCCGAGGCAGGGTCTGTAATTCTTCCAACCACGCTGAAAATTAGACCTTGTTATGTCCACCTACAGATGTGGAAACTGAGGGTGACAGCTGGTATAAGTAAGGTGTCTGACATCACATACTAGTAACTGGAAGAATCATTCTTCAAATCCTAGTTCCAGAGCCCATGAACTTTTACACAAACTGCTTCAGAATTCTAAGGCTCTTCTCTCTATACTAGAACAACACTTGCCCATTTTACAGACTGTAGTTGCCCTTTGGCTTCTGGTTCTAACCACTTCCAAGAGAAGAAAAGAAAAGGAAGACAAGCCCAGAGCAGGACCAGGGGTGTGGGAGGGGTGCCCACCAGCAACCCCTCCATCTGAGACCCTACATGCAACTCTGAGAGCAGCAAGAACATTCTCTGCCAGGACTTGGTTTTATCCAAGGCCACCTGGCTATCAAGTCACCAAGAGAGGTGTGAAAAATGCAAACCCATCAGAACTAAGCTGGGAGCTATACTTTTTTTTTTTTTTAAAGTGAATCAACCATGAATGTAACTCCTGGAAGGATAACTATCTGTAAATAAAGGACATCCACGGTGTCTGAAATATAAACCTCAGCTCTTCATTTAATACCAACGCACAGTCATTCTCACACAAACAATGAGCAGGCATTTTACAAAGGTTAACCTTCCAATTTATTGATATAGACAAGCCCAACATCCCTTTAAGGCAACAGTGACATGGCACTGCATTTCAATTGTTTTTCTTTCATACTCTCAGGACAAAAGTCTGTGGATGAAGCCATTAGCTTTTCTGAAGATGATTTTTTAATTCTTTGAAACTCATATTCCATTCCAGCAGTCACTGCTACAACTACGTTAAAGATTGGTAAATGTTAGTTGTTGCCTGCAACTACTGATATAATTTTCATTAACTTGCAACAATATGCCTAAAACACAGCAGAGGACCAGACCTCAAAGAGCTGACATTCACAGGCTCCGCCACAGTGGACTCCTGGTCGGAGGTGTTTGGACTACCTGGCCTCAAACATTAGACCTCACTTCTCTAGTGCTTGCTCGTTAATAAATTGAGAGCAGAGTTGTGTGCCTTACTGATTCTCAACCTCGTGTTCCTGTGGGAGCTGTCTCTCACAGTTATAAAGGGAATGAAAAATTACAGGAAAATAATCTTTAATATAAAATTCCCCAAGAGGGGTGGAAGAGATATAACCAGGTGGTAAAAAGCATGAGAAGTGAAGAGCAGGGAGAGGTGTGGTTTCCCTACGATGTCACGGTTGTTTCTTAAATGTCATCTACAGCTCCAGGATAAATCTGTGTTTCAGGGACATTTGACACCATCTCTCCCAGCCTTCCCTCTCTGCACCATTTATTATTTCATTATGTAGTGTCCTTTAATCTTTTCCACTCTCCTTTCACAAAATCTACTCTCAAGAAAAGAATCCAAGAAACCCATTCATTGAATTGATAAATTATTAAGCACCTCTTGTAAACAGGTTCCTGCACTAGCTGATTAAGGAGACAAAAAGATTAATAAAACACAGTCTCTGTCATCGCAAATTTACAATCCAGTAACAAGAACTAAACGAACAATACTAACAGAAGTAAAAGACCCTCCAAATGCTAGATGCTCTGGCGGGCGAGCTGGGGCTGCCTATCCTGACCTGGACCTCCACTGGTGGTGGAGCTGGGGAAGCCTTCGTGCAGAAGGTGGGGATTTAGGCAGAGCTTTTCAAGGTGAGCAGATTTCTGCAGGCTCTGCCATGGCATCGTGGAGGGGAGATTGTTACTGGCAAAGGCATGCCCTGTTCAGGACAGGGTGCATGTCCCAGTGTGACTGTGATGTGGCCATAACTGGTAACCAAATGGACCACATGAGCAAGGCTTTTGGCCATGGGAACCACTGAAAGTGTCTAAAGAGGAGAATCGATACTATTCCATCAGTGCATTAGTAACGGCCCCCAGGCAGAGGGTGAAGAGTGAAGAAGAACAGAGGTGGCTTTTGCGCTGGTTGCAAAGGCTCAGGCAAGAGGGGCTGAGGGTGGAGGTGAGGACGGAAGGAGGAAGTGCAGGGGGACACCTTGCAGCCGTCATCACAGGACCAGGGGTGAGGGATGGGAAGGAGAGGAGATGAACATACCTGCTAACTCGGAGGGTGCAGAGGTGGCTGGTGGGGCTGTGGCCCAGACCAGACAGCAAGGGAGGTGAAACCCACCTTTTCCCTCTCTGTGGCAGCTGTTGGGGTTTTTTGTTTGTTTGTTTGTTTGTTTTGGGTGGGGGGGGAGGGGTAGGGACAAACCAGAGGGAACATCATCGATTCAGGTCAGAGCACACGAGACTTCAGGTGCTTGGGGCACTTCCATGGTTGGAGCCTGGGCGAGTGTCTGTACTGCACGTGTGATTTCCAATTAGCAAAGGGTCGGGTGTTATTTTTCTAGAGGTTTATGCATTCTAATACCTCCATGTATGGTATGGACTAGCAGTACATAGAGCCTTCACCCCAGACCTACTGAAACAAAATCTACATTTTAACAAGATCCCTGGGTGAATTCTATGCAGACAAATTTGGAAAAGCATTATAACCACAAAGACAGAAAAATATTCTAATTAAGGAATTTCAGGTGTCACTGAGCCCATCTGGAAGGTGACTGGTGGGGAGAAGCTCTCTGAGATCATCCTAAAATCAAACAGGCTGGTCACCTGGGCCTTGCTTCATTCACATCCTTGGCGAGAGGCCATGCGTTCTGAAGACACATACTGAAAATGATCATGTAGGTCAGTTACCCATGATCTGAATGCATCATAACTTGACCTGGGTCATCAGGTAGACTGTAGACTTTTAATCTACAGCTAAAAAGGCCTTGGCAAGCAAGCTGATACTATATAAACATGATTTTAAGGAACCTGCTTAACCCACTTGAGAAATGAATTGCTTAAGAGATTTGGCATATTAATTGTTTGCATGTAGAAAGAAAGGGGGGAACCATACACTTCCCAGAGCCTCTATTTGGAAATGTTTCCTCGTGTCCATGGAGGTTACTGCTCGCATTTGAAAGCAAGAAAACTGCATTTCTATCATCCAGTTTGACCCTTATTTGTTCAAATTAGTAAGACTAACTACACGGAGAGGCTAGAATTTAGTAGGAGTATAACCATGGGGATGTTTCTCCCAAAAGAGTTATGAAACTCCAAAACGAGGGCAGAGAGGCTCGGGGAGGGGTATATGTTCCATTTCAAGCCCATCCAACACACTTCCGGCCTTGCTTCGTCCAAAATCACCGTGGTGTTTGAACACTGTGGAGGAGCTGTCAAACTCAACCTAAAAGACGAGTATCTCTAATAGGAAAAATGGCTCATCATCTCCAGTCCTGAGAACGTGCTTCTCTGGCCCAGCCAAGGAAAGGAACGTTCTAGATGACAGAAGGTTGCCCAATACCACCACTATTGGATTTATAATTCTAAAAGGGTTCAACTACTAGGTTGAAACTTAACACTAAAATCATTCTGAATTTAATTTAATCTCCTTTACTTATTCACAAGGGAATCAAGATTAGCACCTTGCGGTCAGGATCTTAATGCCACATTAAGATATGCATTTGTGCCTCAGATCTCACAACCTAGAGAATTTGCAATATCAGACCAGTTTTCCAGAAAACTCAGCAATGTTGCATACACTTTCCATTCACACCAAATTTGAGCATGTTTGAGGCATGCAAATTAACTTCAGCCAAAGACAAAGATCGTTGGGGGTTTTGAATATATTCTACGCAGCAGATTTACCTTCTTAATTCTGAGTAATGAACATTAAGAAATCTACCACATGAAGTGTGTTCTAAGAGTTAGAACCTTGTCCTTGAATGATTTACGTGGGTATAACTTCTACGTGGCAAAGACAGCATACACTGCCTGATTGGTAAAGGTAATAATACGTGCTAAGGGGTTTCATTCCATCTAGGGTGGGTCAGGAAGGTCCACAGGGGCAGCGGGGTTTTCCTGTGCATGGGAGGAAGAGTGGAGAGGTGGGATGGGATGAGCACTGCTGGTGTGAGAAAAGGCTCTGAGGCAGCCAGCCTCCAAGACAGCCCTTGCAATCCACACTCTTGTTATTCGCTCCGTGGTAGGTTCCCCCTTCCAAATTAAATCTGCACTGGCTACGTGTGGCCTATAGAAAATGGTGGAAATGACAGCATTTAGCTTCTGAGGTTGGATTATAAAAGCCATCACAGCGTCCACCTTGGCCTTTTAGATCGTTTCGTATGGAAGAGGCCACCCTGCCATGAGACTCCCAAGCAGCCCTGTAGAGAGAGGAACTGAGGCTTCCAGACAACAGCCAGTACTAACTTGCCAGCCATGAGAGTGAGCCAAGAGTGGGTCCTCCAGCCCCAGCCCAGCCCAGTCCAGCCCTGGCGAACATCTGCCTGCAACCTCAGAAGAGTCAGATCAGACCAAGTAGCCAAGCTAATGTCACATTAGTCTCCCATCGACATTTGTGCCTCAGATCTCACAATCGAGAGAATTTGCAATATCAAACAAGTTTCCCAGAAAACTTAGCAACATTGCATACACTTTCCATTCATACCAAATTTCCTGACCCATAGAAAATACAAGCAATAATAAAGGACTAATGTTGTGTTAAGCCATCAAGTTTAGGGGTGATTTGTTTTGCAGCAATAGATAACTAACTAATCCAGGCTCTGAGGAATGACTGAGTCAGGCCTGGTATATACCTCGTAGGTTATTTGCAGCAGGGTATTTGTAAAGAGCAGAGAGAGACGATGGAAAGAAGTGTTAGGGGAGACGGAGTTCAGCTGAAGATGCTCTGAATTTCAAGATGGGAAATTTCTATTTTATCTTACAGGAAACTGAGAACCATTGAAGGGTTTATAAAGATGATTAAGTAAAGGGAGGCTTTGAGAAGACTGATCCAAACTATGTATCTTACAAAGAAAAGTTTCCTTTTTATTTTTAATTAAATTATACCACATAACCAGCATGGGAGAGGAAACTCAAAGGTTGAAAAGCATTACTTTCTGACAGAAAAGCTCTTCATTCTACTTCTTTCAGGTGTATCTGAATTTTGGTAGTCTGAGCAGTAACAGTCCTGAGCAAAGTTCATATTAGCCGAAATTACAGACTTAAAAAATAGAAGCCAATATTAATGGTGGCAAATCAAAAGGTAGAGTTTTAAAGTGGATCTTTGGCAAAAGTCACGAGACGCTATAACACTATGCAGTCTGAAGATGTCAGGTACCAGAACCGTTTTCCTCTCAATGGAAATGATGGGCACAATGGCTTCAAAACTCCAGGCAATTTACAAATTGTAAGCTTCATTTATTCTCATTGGTGTCTTTCAAAAAATTCTATACAGCACTAATGCTGAAAGAACATGCTCTGCAAAGCATTTTGTGATTGTTAGATCATTACATTTTATGAGAAAGCAGGCAATTTTTATCTGGGGGAATAAAGATGAGCATGCATTATTGGTGGGGGAAAAAACTTTATACTCATTTTGATTTTCACCTAATTTTCAATTATTCTAAAAAATTGGTTATTGAATTTTTCAAGCAGTTGCAAGGAAAGCATTTGACTCACATCACCTTATTCATACATCTAAAACCCAATGATAAACAATGAAAAAAAACTAAACAGAGAAGGGATTACTATCTGAAACGCATATTTATAAAACCCTTTGTGTATTTAATACAAAATAAATATCCAGAACTAAAATTACTTAAATTGTGGCTTCAGGTGAATGGATTCAAATACTATCCCCTATTTTTTTCTGTAGAAAATCAAAATGGTATATGAATAAAAGGTGGTGACGGTGAACAAAAATTTCCCAAACCAATGACTATTAGCTACCTTGCTATCTTTGTATTTCAACCTTGTGATTCAACAGAGATTACCTTACTATCAAAAAGATTCCTGCAATATGCAACAGGTTGCATAGAAACAGATCTGTCATCTCTGAATAACTGAATAATTCTGCAAGTAGGTACAGAAACATCAGATACACTATTTAGGGAAATTAGTTCCCTGAGGAAAAGTTGGGGTGACTAGGTTTACTTAAGCAAAGTACAAGAGAGTGAAGGGGAATTTAACTATAGCTCAAGTGGCTGGAAGTTGGGGTGGGTAGCTGGCTTTTTTTTGTTTGTTTCTTAGAAATTTTTATTCAACGTGTTGACTCATTATAGTGAAACAATGCTTTGGCTTTGGACAGCCTTTTCTTTTTTTTTTTATGTCTTTTATGTCTCTTTATACCATCATGATTTCCCTCTTTTTTTTAACATCTTTATTGGAGTATAATTGCTTTACAATGGTGTGTTAGTTTCTGCTTTATAACAAAGTGAATCAGTTATACATATACATATGTTCCCATATCTCTTTCCTCTTGCATTTCCCTCCCTCCCACCCTCCCTATCCCACCCCTCTAGGTGGTCACAAAGCACCGAGCTGATCTCCCTGTGCTATGCGGCTGTGCGTAGCCATTTTTAATTCATATCAAGGACCAATCTAGAGCAGTGTTTCTCAAACTTTAATATTCATGAGGAATATTAATACTCATGAGGATTCATTACATTAATATTAATGAGGAATGTTAATATTCGGGAGGTATGGGTGAGGCTGGAGAGTCTGCATTTCTAATAAACTTTTGGGTGATGCTGCTGTTTCTCAGACTCCACTTGGAACATTCTAAAATGGCAACCAGAGGACTCAGATAAGGAAGGTGTTTATAATGAGGATCTGGAGACACTGGACCAAGTTAACCTAAGGTTTTAGGGCAGAGAGCACATCAGGAGCACCGAGCAGGCTACCCCTGTGAGCATGTGGGATGCTTCATCTGCTCAGACAAGCCCCCTTGGCAGGGCAGAAATCAGGAGAAAATCAAGTAAAGCCAACAAGTGGGGAAATAAAGTCATCCTGATTAGGCAGCACTGAGGCAGTGGAGTACAGAAATGCAGAGCTCCAAAAGATTTCTTATGTAAAAAAATGTTGCTTCTCTTTCTCTGGAGCTGCTGGAAATTGGGGGATAAAGCTTTTACTGAGGAAACTGAAAATCCATGATTATGGACTGAACTGTGTCCCCCCCAAATTCATGTTGAAGCCCTAACCCCCAGTGTGACTGTCTTCAAAGACAGGGACTTGAAGAATGTTATCACAGGTCCATCTCTGTGACAATTCTGCTGAACATCAACGAGTGTTCTCTTTACAAAGGTTACCTAGGAGTGGTTTCACTAAAGGTAGAGGACCATTCAAGGATCTATCCAGTCCTAAAAGTGTATTTGATGGGAATTTTTCACAGGACTGGGGCAGAAGATATTCTCAGGTCAAAACTACTTCAGGCAATTCTTGTGGACACATATTTCTTCATTCCTAAGAGTTAACTATAAAAGTTCATATTTTCTCAGGGAACCAAATGTGCACTTACTTCTTTATAAAAAGATAGAATTGTGACAGTGTGTTTTCCCATATGTTAAACAATGTTTTTAAATGCTTTTTAGTCTAGCAAATGAATCAGGCTCTATGGAAAAACACCAAACTTAATTTTTTAAAAGGAAAGAAACAAACTATCTCACACTAAGGGACTTTAATGCTTATTACCAGTAAAAATAAAAAAATCCACTGCAGTAATAATGCAGAATCCATTTTGCTCTTAACATCCATTGATTAAAGATCCTTAAGTGAAAAATAATGTCTGGTTATTTAATTCCAACCAGCACTGCCTCTTACCTCTCTCTCCAGAGATCAACATACTAGGAAGACATAGTATATCACAATACTGGTTAACCAAAGATATGTACCATCAAACATATGTGCACAGAACAAGAAGAATTTTAGGATCTTGTATGCTTCAGTGATGGGGAGAGGGAAAGCATTTATATCCAATGAAGTACTGAATCTGAATCATTTAATCCAAGTAGACATTTAAGCCAGCCTGCACCTGTTTATTAGTAGAGTTAGCAGAAAATTCTGTAAACCTCATTACTGCTTTCTCCGGAATCCACTAATCTTACCTGTCAGGAAATGCACCCATCTCAACTCAACCTTTCAAGCCACAGCTTAAGCACATTTCCTCCTGAACTGTCATCACTAAGACATGGTGTTAGGCAAATCTGAAATTGTGTGATCTTTGTTCACATAACATTTTGGACAGTGCCTCATCATATTTTCTCTTTAAAGAGGCTCTCTTGTCCTCTTCAAGGGATGGATTTGCAAAGATGCAGGTACTACTCATTAAACTCTAAGATTTTGAATTTATTTCATCTAAGTGATATAGCTTCTTTATTAGCTTCACAAATGTGAACAGAGAATGACTGTAACTGTGCTGAAATGTGATATTCTTACATGTTTTTCTCTCTTCCCCAGCACAAGTAGAGCCTTTCATGATCAGTACCTTGGAGAGTGACATGTGTCCCATATAGAGAAATGGTTTGTCAGGCATGACTCCGGGCTTTAGATAGTATTGCTCCAGAACCAGAACCAGCTGCTGCCACAGGTCAAGAATCAAAACCTGGTACCACAGATCTTGGTTTCTAGATGCCACTTTAAAATAAAAGGAAACTGCATTCTTTGGGGGAAATGGCTGCTTCTAGGGCCAGGGTAAGGAAAATACATGATGAGCCTGGCTTATCTCGTGGTACCAGAACAGAAGTGCTCAAATATCAAAAGTATGGGACATGTCAAAGAAACACAGGGACCAACCTGAAAGAGCTCCCAGTGGCCAAGGCTGGGACAATCTGCGCAATGATATAACAGAGAATTGAATTTTAACAAAAAGTGTAAAATAAGCTTATATGAGTCCATACTCATAGTAGTTCCCTAGTGTCGCTGTAACAAACACCACAGACTGAGTGACGTGAACAACAGATATTCACTTCCTCAAGGTTCTGGAGACTGGAAGTCAAAGGTCAAGGTGCGGGCTTCCCTGGTGGCGCAGTGGTTGAGAGTCCGCCTGCCGATGCAGGGGACACGGGTCCGTGCCCCGGTCCGGGAGGATCCCGCATGCCGCGGAGCGGCTGGGCCCGTGAGCCGTGGCCGCTGAGCCTGCACGTCCGGAGCCTGTGCTCTGCAACGGGAGAGGCCACTGCAGTGAGAGGCCCGCTTACCGCAAAAAACAAAAAACAAAAAACAAACAAACAAAAAAAGGTCAAGGTGCCAGCAGGGCTGATTCCTTCTGAGGCCTCTCTCCCTGGGTTAGAGATGGCTGTCTTCTCCCTTTGTCTTCACACAGTTATCAATCTGTGCATATCTGTGTCCCAACTTCTTCTTATAAGGACACCAGTTAGATTAGATTAGGCTCCCCCGACCCACCACCTGAGCTTATGTTAACTGAATTACCCCTTGAAAGATGCTGTCTCCAAACACAGTCACATTTTGAGGTCCAGGGGGTTAGGATCCCAGCATATAAATCTGGGGAGGCATGATTTAGCCTATAACGGTACTGATATAAATAAATGACTCAAGGTCAGGAAAAACAAGGGAAAAGTGAGAAACAGTCACAGATCAGAGAACACCGGGGAGACATCACAGCCAAATACAATGTGGTTCAGGACTGGATCCTGGAACAAAAAAGAGGGCATCAGGGGAAAAGCTGGTGAAATCCAAGTGAAGTCTGGGGTTTAATTAATGTAACTCACCAATCTCAGTTTCTCGGTTTCGACTAATGTGCATGGAAAAGTAAGCTGTTACCAATGTGGACACTGGGGGAGGGGTATACAAGAACTCTCTGTACCATCATTGCCAACTTTCTGAAAACCTAAAATTATCCCCAGATTTAAAAAAAAGATTAATTAAGAAAGATCAAACAAACAAACCCAGGGCTGGCTCTAGCTCAGCAGTTCCTTCGACTGAATCATGGTTCAACCACCTTTTCGAGAGTGGTTCAAGACCAGTGAGCACTCTCCAGTCCTTCAAAAAAAAGAAACAACAACAACAAAAAAAAAACCAAACCACACAAACCGAATACGTGCATTTGGCTCAAGGAAAGAAGAAACCAACCTGCTTTTCCAGCTTTGATCTAACAAAGACCAAAGCAGGTAACTGGTGAAATTGGCTTTTAGCCCCCTTCACACCGAATACTGTACCTCACATTAAATGTACAGGAAAATCCTTTACTTTTAAAAAGAAATGTGCTTGTCTCATTTTTATTGAAAGATGGGACAAAGAACATGACTTTCATGACCCATCTTTTGTTTTCCTACTTAGAAGAGAAACACTGGTAAATATCATTACTATTACTGCTGTCAATACTGGCCCTAAGAACAATGACAGGAATATCAAGCAAACACTCCTTGAGTGCTCAGTGTGTGCCGGGCTTGTTGGAAGTATTTTAAATATATTAACGCGTTGAATCCTCACAGCCTATGAGTTAGGTACCACGACTATCCCCAATTCACAGAAGGGAAGCAGAGACAGAGGTTAACTATCTTGTGCCAGGTTGCTGAGATACAGCTGGTAAGGTGCAGGGCCAACAGGACAAGCCAGGCACTCTTACAGAGAACAGTCTCCAACCTAAGAAAGTCACTGGTGCACCTGTGATGACTAACACGTACTCAGTTCCCATACTGCACACAGTACAGGAAGTACTGGGGACTCTGAAACCCTGGAATGCACACCCTCCTCAGAGGGGCGTAACCAGTAATCAACTCCTGTGGGAATGAAGATGTAGGCTTTACATCTTCTTTTATCTCAAAGGAAGCCATACGTTTTACTTTGTGCATGAAGTTTCCCAATGTTTAAATGGAGGTTCAAAAGGAAAACCAACCATGAAGGCACCAAAGCAAACACACCTCCCATGAGCCACCCAACTGTGGCCTCTTGTTAGAGAAGCAGTGCCAAGGAAATGCAGAGAGCAGAGAGGGACCAAGGATGAATATACTTAATTACATCCTGGAAAAATCATGGTGAGGAAAAGTTATATTTACTTCAAGGGCATCAAAATAAACACCATAAATGATTACTTGTAGGCACCTGGCTGGACACTGAAATGATACAAAGACATGTTAGATGTGAGTCTTCCTCTTTGAAACTTTTATCAATCAGACTGAGGCAGTCAAGATGTAACACACATAAAATTATTTTTTAAAGAACGACAAGTGATGGACCAAATAAATGCAGTAGAAAAGAAGAGTTATATGCCATTTGGAAAAGGGAACCCTTGGAGAAATCTCAAAGGATCTTAACTTAAATTGGAAATTTAAATGTGGGTAGGAATTCTAGTTGGAGGAGAAGGTTGGCAGCAGAGGCCCGAGATGGTGCCTGTTACACAGAGTTTGTCATCTGCGTGGAGTGAGTAGAGAAAACTAATGGGACGTATGACACCAGATAAAGACTCAGGATTTGAGTTCATCTCAAAGATGAAGGGCTAGGATAAGAATGGCTGATTTGTGCACAGACAGGAAAGGTGATGTTAGCCCGAGACTTTCGTAGACGGGCATGTGACACTGATGAGGAGTGCACAGATGCATTGCGTTTGCACAATTCCTTCTTTTTCCCAGGAACAGACATGTCCTCATGGCCTGAAGAAACCCTATCAGGTGTTCTATGCTCTCGATCCCGACATCCATCTTGCTCTTTCTCTGACTGCCCTGAGCTCAAACAGAACCATGTTGTGAAAAGGCACTCGGGGATGACAATCCCCTAATTGACCCAGTAGGTCTGGGACAGGACCTGAGAACTCACTTTTCTAACGAGATCCCAAGTGATGCTGATGGTGCTGGTCTGAAGCCCACACTTTGGGAACCACTGGCCTAGAGGTCTAAGGCTGATCTGTGACCCTCAGGGGGCTGTCTGGTTGAACAGCTAGTGTTCAGTGTCAAGCCAAAGTGTGTGTGTGAGTGCGTGTGTCTGTGGAGCCTATGTGTGTGTGCATGTCTATGTGTGTGTCTATGTGTGTGTCTGTGTCTGTGTGTCTGTGTCTATGTGTGTGTCTATGTGTGTGTCTATATGTGTATGTCTATGTGTGTGTGTCTATGTGTGTGTGTGTCTATGTGTGTGTGTGTCTGTGTCTATGTGTGTGTGTCTATGTGTGTCTGTGTCTATGTGTGTGTGTCTGTGTGTGTGTGTCTATGTGTGTGTGTGTCTATGTGTGTCTGTGTATTTCTGTGTGTGTCTATGTGTGTGTGTGTCTGTGTGTATCTATGTGTGTCTGTGTCTATGTGTATTTCTATGTGTGTGTGTCTATGTGTGTGTGTGTCTGTGTGTGTGTCTATGTGTATCTGTGTCTGTGTGTCTATGTGTGTCTGTGTCTATGTGTGTGTGTATGTGTGTCTATGTGTGTCTGTGTCTATGCATGTCTATGTGTGTGTCTGTGTCTATGTGTCTATGTGTGTATGTCTGTGTGTGTGTGTCTATGTATGTCTATGTGTGTGTGTCTATGTGTGTGTCTGTCTGTGTCTATGTGTGTGTCTGTGTCTATGTGTGTGTGTGTACATGTGTGTCTGTGTCTATGTGTGTCTGTATGTCTGTGTGTGTCTGTGTCTATGTGTGTCTATGTGTGCCTGTGTCTATGTCTATGTGTGTGTCTGTGTCTATGTGTGTATGTCTGTGTGTGTGTCTATGTGTGTGTGTCTATGTGTGTCTGTGTCTATGTGTCTGTGTCTATGTGTGTGTGTGTCTACGTGTGTGTCTGTGTCTATGTGTGTCTGTGTCTGTGTGTGTGTCTATGTGTGTGTGTCTATGTGTGTCTATGTGTGTGTCTGTGTCTATGTGTGTCTGTGTCTATGTGTGTGTCTGTGTCTATGTGTGTGTCTATGTGTGCCTGTGTCTGTGTGTATGTCTATGTGTGTGTCTGTGTCTATGTGTGTGTGTGTCTACTGTCCACCCTTCCTCATCCCCACAGGTTCATTGATAGAGCCAGCTCTCAGAGTTGTGAAACTGTGAAATAACTGAAGAAAAGACTGGCCTGCAAATAACAACAAACCTGTGAAATGCGTTTAATAAAAGAAAATGCTTATCTGCCTTTAAGACCTTATGGAAATGACACTGTAGACTTATCTTTTCAAAATGTAAATATAATGGTTGACTGGCAAGCTTCTAGTTTCCTTTTTCAGAAGTGTGAGAATACGTAGTCTAACAACATGTGACGTTCAGCCAGAATCTTCTCCATGGGCTTCCATGTACTGTGCAGACTTCACCGCAGGCCTCTGGTTTTCCTCTACTCAGTATTAATATAAGATTTATTTGCACTTATTTCTTAGAAAACCCAGTAGCTAAGTTAACTTCACATTATGCATCATATTTCAAATATTTCTTCCTTCTGTGTAGCAGTCTTCACCAAAGGCTTCCTTAATCTACTGAGTTCCTTTGTGTGCAGGAATATGAGATCATTCACCAAGCACAAATCTTCACATTACCTTCCAGAAGTTCTCCAGTAGGTAAAGGGAAACGTTTTCATGTTCATTTTGACAAGCAGGAAAGGTGATGCAAAGCCAGCGTGTGGATCCCAGGGTCACTGTGTGTCCCCCACGTCCTGCTGCCCAGAGCCCGTTCAGGCTCCCTGCTCCATCCACCCTCGTGAGCCCTGCTGCTCACGCCCTCAGTCTGCCAGCTCCGCTCAGACGTCGCACAATTAAACCAAGCCTGCAAAACCCGCGTGGGGACCACTTCTGCCTCACATCACCTAACTCCCACATTGCAATGTGCATTTAATATATTCCTTTCTCAGCTTAGAGAACATTGCTGTTTTTTTAAGGGATGGCAAACAAGAGGGAAAGGTACCTCCTAAAGGAATTCATAATACTTTTATATTAACAAAGAAAATATTTTTATTTTCATCTGTAGCTAGAAGCAAAAGCAAGCAAGAACCTGTCACATACGCTTCACAAAGTGTTATTTAAAACTGAACATCTTGACTTCCGGGGAAGATGGCGGAAGAGTAAGACACGGAGATCACCTTCCTCCCCACGGATACACCAGAAATACAGCTACACATGGAACAACTCCTACAGAACACCTACTGAACGCTGGCAGAAGACCTCAGACCTCCCAAAAGGCAAGAAACTCCCCACATACCTGGGTAGGGCAAAGCGGAGAGATTCCCGCACAGAGGATCGGTGCCGACCTGCACTCACCAGCCCGAGAGGCTTGTCTGCTCACCCGCCGGGGCGGGCGGCACTGGAAGCTGAGGCTCGGGCTTCGGTCAGAGCGCAGGGAGAGGACTGGGGCTGGCGGCGAGAACTCAGCCTGAAGGGGGCTAATGCACCACAGCTAGCCAGGAGGGAGTCTGGGAAAACTCTGGAGCTTCCGAAGAGGCAAGAGACTTTTTCTTCCCTCTTGGTTTCCTGGTGCACGAGGAGAGGGGATTAAGAGCGCTGCTTAAAGGAGCTCCACAGACGGGCGCGAGCCGCGGCTGAAAGCGCGGAGCCCAGAGACAGGCGTGGGACGCTGGGGCTGCTGCTGCCGCCGCCAAGAGGCCTGTGTGCGAGTGCAGGTAACTGTCCACGCCGCCCTTCTGGGAGCCTGTGCAGCTCGTCACTGCCGGGGTCCCGGGATCGAGGGACGGCTTCCCTGGGAGAACGCACGGCGTGCCTCGGGCTGGTGCAACGTCACGCCAGCCTCTGCCGCTGCAGGCTCGCCCCGCACTCCGTGCCCCTCCCTCCCGCCCGGCCTGAGTGAGCCAGAGTCCCCGAAGAGGCTGCTCCTTTAACCCTGTCCTGTCGGAGCGAAGAACAGACGCCCTCCAGCGACCTACATGCAGAGGCGGGGCCAAATCCAAAGCTGAGATCCGGGAGCTGTGAGAACAAAGAAGAGAAAGGGAAATCTCTCCCAGCAGCCTCAGAAGCAGCGGATTAAAGCTCCACAATCAACTTGATGTACCCTGCATCTGTGGGATACATGAATAGACAACAAATCATCCCAAATTAAGGAGCCAGGAGTCAGTGCTGTGCCTCTGAGGTGGGAGAGCCAACTTCAGGACACTGGTCCACAAGAGACCTCCCAGCTCCACATAATATCAAATGGCGAAAATCTTCCAGATATCTCCATCTCAACACCAGCACCCAGCTTCACTCAACGACCAGCAAGCTACATTGCTGGACACCCTATGCCAAACAACTAGCAAGACAGGAACACAACACCACCCATTAGGAGAGAGGCTGCCTCAAATCATAAAAAGTCCACAGACACCCCAAAACACACCACCAGACATGGACCTGCCCACCAGAAAGACAAGATCCAGCCTCATCCACCAGAACACAGGCACTAGTCCCCTCCACCAGGAAGCCTACACAACCCACTAAACCAACCTTAGCCACTGGGGACAGACACCAAAAACAACGGGAACTACAAACCTGCAGACTGCAAAAAGGAGACCACAAACACAGTAACATAAGCAAAATGAGAAGACAGAAAAACACACAGCAGGAGAAGGAGCAAGATAAAAACCCACCAGACCTAACAAATGAAGAGGTAATAGGCAGTCTACCTGAAAAAGAATTCAGAATAATGATAACAAAGATGATCCAAGATTCTATTTCCAAGATCCAAAATCTTGGAATTAGAATAGACAAAATGCAAGAAACAGTTAACAAGGACCTAGAAGAACTAAAGACGAATCAAGCATCGATTAAAAACACAAAAAATGAAATGAAAAATACTCTAGATGGGATCAATAGCAGAATAACTGAGGCAGAAGAACGGATAAGTGAGGTGGAAGATAAAATAGTAGAAATAACTGATGCAGAGCAAAATAAAGAAAAAAGAATGAAAAGAACAGAGGACAGTCTCAGAGACCTCTGGGACAACATTAAACGCACCAACATTCGAATTATAGGGGTTCCAGAAGAAGAAGAGAAAAAGAAAGGGACTGAGAAAATATTTGAAGAGATTATAGTTGAAAACTTCCCTAATATGGGAAAGGAAACAGTCAGTCAAGTCCAGGAAGCACAGAGAGTCCCATACAGGATAAATCCAAGGAGAAATACGCAAAGACACATATTAATCAAACTGTCAAAAATTAAACACAAAGAAATCATATTAAAAGCAGCAAGGGAAAAACAACAAATAACACACAAGGGAATCCCCATCAGGATAACAGCTGATCTCTCAGCAGAAACTCTACAAGCCAGAAGGGAGTGGCAGGACATAATTAAAGTGATGAAGGAGAAAAACCTGCAACCAAGATTACTCTACCCAGCAAGGATCTCATTCAGATTTGATGGAGAAATTAAAACGTTTACAGACAAGCAAAAGCTGAGAGAGTTCAGCACCACCAAACCAGCTTTACAACAAATGCTAAAGGAACTTCTCTAGGCAAGAAACACAACAGAAGGAAAAGACCTACAATAACGAACCCAAAACAATTAAGAAAATGGGAATAGGAACATACATATCGATAATTACCTTAAATGGAAATGGACTAAATGCTCCCACCAAGACACAGATTGGCTGAATGGATACAAAAACAAGACCCATATATATGCTGTCTACAAGAGACCCACTTCAGACCTAGAGACACATACAGACTGAAAGTAAGGGGATGGAAAAAGATATTCCATGCAAATGGAAACCAAAAGAAAGCTGGAGTAGCAATTCTCATATCAGACAAAATAGACTTTAAAATAAAGACTACTAGAAGAGACAAAGAAGGACACTACATAATGATCAAGGGATCAATCCAAGAAGAAGATATAACAATTGTAAATATTTATGCACCAAACATAGGAGCACCTCAATACATAAGGCAAATACTAACAGCCATAAAAGGAGAAATCGACAGTAACACAATCATAGTAGGGGACTTTAACACCCCACTTTCACCAATGGACAGATCATCCAAAATGAAAATAAATAAGGAAACACAAGCTTTAAATGATACATTAAACAAGATGGACTTAATTGATATTTATAGGACATTCCATCCAAAAACAACAGAATACACATTTTTCTCAAGTGCTCATGGAACATTCTCCAGGATAGATCATATCTTGGGTCACAAATCAAGCCTTGTTAAATTTAAGAAAATTGAAATTGTATCAAGTATCTTTTCCGACCACAACGCTATGAGACTAGATATCAATTACAGGAAAAGATCTGTAAAAAATACAAACACCTGGAGGCTAAACGATACACTACTTAATAACGAAGTGATCACTGAAGAAATCAAAGAGGAAATCAAAAAATACCTAGAAACAAATGACAATGAAGACACGACGACCCAAAACCTATGGGATGCAGCAAAAGCAGTTCTAAGACGGAAGTTTATAGCAATACAATCCCACCTTAAGAAACAGGAAACATCTCGACTAAACAACCTAACCTTGCACCTAAAGCAATTAGAGAAAGAAGAACAAAAACATCCCAAAGTTAGCAGAAGGAAAGAAATCATAAAGATCAGATCAGAAATAAATGAAAAAGAAATGAAGGAAATGATAGCAAAGATCAATAAAACTAAAAGCTGGTTCTTTGAGAAGATAAACAAAATTGATAAACCATTAGCCAGACTCATCAAGAAAAAAAGGGAGAAGACTCAAATCAATAGAATTAGAAATGAAAAAGGAGAAGTAACAACTGACACTGCAGAAATACAAAAGATCATGAGAGATTACTACAAGGAACTCTATGCCAATAAAATGGACAACCTAGAAGAAATGGACAAATTCTTAGAAAGGCACAACCTGCCAAGACTGAATCAGGAAAAAATAGAAAATATGAACAGACCAATCACAAGCACTGAAATTGAAACTGTGATCAAAAATCTTCCAACAAACAAAAGCCCAGGACCAGATGGCTTCACAGGCGAATTCTATCAAGCATTTAGAGAAGAGCTAACACCTATCCTTCTCAAACTCTTCCAAAATATAGCAGAGGGAGGAACACTCCCAAACTCATTCTACGAGGCCACCATCACCTTGATACCAAAACCAGACAAGGATGTCACAAAGAAAGAACACTACAGGCTAATATCACTGATGAACATAGATGCAAAAATCCTCAACGAAATACTAGCAAACAGAATCCAACAGCACATTGAAAGGATCATACACCATGATCAAGTGGGGTTTATTCCAGGAATGCAAGGATTCTTCAATATACGCAAATCAATCAACGTGATACACCATATTAACAAACTGAAGGAGAAAAACCATATGATCATCTCAATAGATGCAGAGAAAGCTTTGAACAAAATTCAACACCCATTTATGATAAAAACCCTGCAGAAAGTAGGCATAGAGGGAACTTTCCTCAACATAATAAAGGCCATATATGACAAACCCACAGCCAGCATCGTCCTCAATGGTGAAAAACTGAAACCATTTCCACTAAGATCAGGAACAAGAGAAGGTTGCCCACTCTCACCACTCTTATTCAACCTAGTTTTGGAAGTTTTAGCCACAGCAATCAGAGAAGAAAAGGAAATAAAAGGAATCCAAATTGGAAAAGAAGAAGTAAAGCTGTCACTGTTTGCAGATGACATGATACTATACATAGAGAATCCTAAAGATGCTACCAGAAAACTACTAGAGCTAATCAATGAATTTGGTAAAGTAGCAGGATACAAAATTAATGCACAGAAATCTCTGGCATTCCTATATACTAATGATGAAGAATCTGAAAGTGAAATCAAGGAAACACTCCCATTTACCATTGCAACAAAAAGAATAAAATATCTAGGAATAAACCTACCTAAGGAGACAAAAGACCTGTATGCAGAAAATTATAAGACACTGATGAAAGAAATTAAAGATGATACAAATAGATGGAGAGATGTACCATGTTCTTGGATTGGAAAATCAACATTGTGAAAATGACTCTACTACCCAAAGCAATCTACAGATTCAATGCAATCCCTATCAAACTACCACTGGCATTTTTCACAGAACTAGAACAAAAACTTTCACAATTTGTATGGAAACACAAAAGACCCCGAAGAGCCAAAGCAACCACAGAACGAAAAATGGAGCTAGAGGAATCAGGCTCCCTGACTTCAGACTATACTACAAAGCTACAGTAATCAAGACAGTATGGTACTGGCACAAAAACAGGAAGATAGATCAATGGAACAGGATAGAAAGCCCAGAGATAAACCCATGCACATGGTTTATGGTCACCTTATCTTTGATAAAGGAGGCAGGAATGTACAGTGGAGAAAGGACAGTCTCTTCAATAAGTGGTGCTGGGAAAAATGGACAGGGACATGTAAAAGTATGAGATTAGATCACTCCCTAACACCATACACAAAAATAAGCTCAATGAAGACCTAAATGTAAGGCCAGAAACTATCAAACTCTTAGAGGAAAACATAGGCAGAACACTCTATGACATAAATCACAGCAAGATCCTTTTTGACCCACCTCCTAGAGAAATGGAAATAAAGACAAAAATAAACACATGGGATCTAATGAAACTTCAAAGCTTTTGCACAGCAAAGGAAACCATAAACAAGACCAAAAGACAACCCTCAGAATGGGAGAAAATATTTGCAAATGAAGCAACTGACAAAGGATTAATCTCCAAAATTTATAAGCAGCTCATGCAGCTCAATAACAAAAAAACAAACAACCCAATCCAAAAATGGGCAGAAGACCTAAATAGACATTTCTCCACAGAAGATATACAGACTGCCAACAAACACATGAAAGGATGCTCAACATCTTTACTCATTAGAGAAATGTAAATCAAAACTACAATGAGATATCATCTCACACCAGTCAGAATGGCCATCATCAAAAAATCTAGAAACAATAAATGCTGGAGAGGGTGTGGAGAAAAGGGAACAGTCTTGCACTGCTGGTGGGAATGTGAATTGGTACAGCCACTATGGAGAACGGTATGGAGGTTCCTTAAAAAACTACCTTAAAAATAGAACTACCATATGACCCAGCAATCCCACTACTGGGCATATGCCCTGAGAAAACCATAATTCAAAAAGAGTCATATACCAAGATGTTCATAGTGGCCCTATTTACAATAGCCCGGAGATGGAAACAACCTAAGTGTCCATCATCGGATGAATGGATAAAGAAGATGTGGCACATATATACGATGGAATATTACTCAGCCATAAAAAGAAACGAAATTGAGCTATTTGTAATGAGGTGGATGGACCTAGAGTCTGTCATACAGAGTGAAGTCAGAAAGAGAAAGACAAATACTGTATGCTGACACATATATATGGAATTTAAGAAAAAAAAAGTCATGAAGAACATAGGGGTAAGACAGGAATACAGACACAGACCTACTAGAGAATGGACTTGAGGATATGGGGAGGGGGAAGGGTAAGCTGTGACAAAGCGAGAGAGCGGCATGGACATATATACACTACCAAACATATGGTAGATAGCTAGTGGGAAGCAGCCGCATAGCACAGGGAGATCAGCTTGGTGCTTTGTGACCGCCTGGAGGGGTGGGATAGGGAGGGTGGGAGTGAGGGAGATGCAAGAGGGAAGGGATATGGGAATATATGTATATGTATAACTGATTAAATTTGCTATAAAGGAGAAACTAAATAAATAAATAAATAAATAAATAAAATAAAATAGGAATCCTAAAAAAAAAAAAAAACTGAACATCTTTACTGAGCTGGGGCAACACTTATCCAAAAGCAAGCTATGGGGCTTCTACTTAACACTGTCTGCTTTTTCAATGGAGCTGGGGTAAGAGCTATGTAATTCAATGGGTACGTGACCTTGGGTGAACTACTGAGTTCTCCAATTCAGTCTCCACATCTATAAACTGGAGAACAATGGCTCCTACTTTATCAGGTTGGTTCTGAAAATTAAATGAGAACACGTATGAACACACACAGATGAATACAGCTGACCCTTGAAGAATGCAGGGGGTGGGGTCGCCAACCTTCCCCTCAGGCAGTTGACAATCAGAATGTAACTATGAGTCAGTTCTCCGTGTCCGTGAGCTCAACCAAGCTCGGATCACGTAGTGCTGCTAGACATATGTAGTGGAAAAATCCATGTGAGTGGACCCACGCAGTTTAAATGAGAGTTGTTCAAGGGTCCACTTACAAATACATGCATACGTGTACATATATAAACAGACATGTGCATGTATGTATACATACATGCATATATAAACACACACAAGCAGAGTACCTGGCACATAAGTGCAAAATAAATGTCTGCCATTACTAGTAAACTTATTTTTAAATACAATTTTTAATGGACTTCCCTTTGAGTTGTTATCTAAAAAATGCTACCATGAACATACTGGTGCATATTTTTGCACATCAGCTCCCTACATGATATTATTTACTTGGGATAAATTTCTAGAAGTGAAATTTCTGGGTCAAGGCACCTGAGCCTTTTTAAGGCAGTTTCCTCTCTGGAACACGTCCATCCAATTCGCAGCCTCACCAAGGGTTAAGAGAGGGTGCCTATTTTATTGTGTCACTACTAGATTTGGAAATGATCTATTTTTAAAACATTTACTAATTTTATAAGCAAAATATTTCCTTTCAGTCTTCATTTGAATTTCCTTGATTACTGGGGAGCTGACAATCTCACTAACCAGCAGTTCATGTTTTCTCTTTTGTCCGTTCATCTGTTCGTGTCCAAGGCTCTTTATATATTTGGCCTTTGTAATTTTCTGTTTATTGATTCTTCTTCTTCCGAGCACTCCTGTAGCTCAAAGACATGATCCTTTTTCCTATTTGTTGTTAACATTTCCCAGAGCCTCTTTTTTTCTTTTCTGATTGCCTGTGTGGAACTTTGCAAAGTCTATGTTTTTGCCTTTGTTCAACATGGATGGTCTTTGCTTTACGATTCCTTCCCTTGATTTGAGCACAGGAAGTCCCCACATGGCTTGCATGGCTTCTGACCATTACAGTCATTTACGTGATACGTGCCGTTACTATCACCCGTTATTATCTCTTTGAATTCCTGCCTTCAGCTGCCGCTGCAGGGGAGGAATGGAGCTATGATTGGGAGTGACTTTGGTTCCAGTTTCTATCTGCATCCAATGAGAGGGATCACCCATGAGCTCCAAGTCCAATGAACTACGTTATGGATGAACATTGTTACGACAACAAAGAAAAGGGAAGGTGGTCATTTTTATGATGCTCTTAATGCACGGATAGTACAAGGCGTTTGCAGGTGTGTATATGACTCAACCCTGTAAACCCTGATAGTTCGTTATTAGTACCACTGTTTTAGACATAATACCACTCCAGAATCCTGCAACCGTGGGCAATGCCTCAACCCCCGGAGCCGAAGAACAAGTTGTTATTTGAACAAGACTTACGTGTCTTTAACATTTCTCCTCTTTCCACTTACATCACATCTAAATCTCTCCTACTGTTCCTGATGGCTCTTTCCTCTCATCCAGCCTGCTCCCTTCCCGATAATGGTATTGGTAAACTATCTTTGAGTCTGACTCTTTAATCCCAGATTTTAGAAGGCAAGTGTGGGTTCAGCAGAAAGGACCTCGTGGAGAGGGTAAAGATCCTGCCTCTGGAGCGTCTCAAGAGCAAAAGGACGCATTAGTCGATAGTGCTGGGTTGCACTGAATGAAGTTAAACAATGAAATCCTGGATATTAGTTTCCAAAATTGTAATTATTTTAAAATGTCTCCTTTTCTTCTTTAAGGCATCCTCGATTTTTTCCTCTCCTTAGAATCATGCCCAGTATAATTTGGTGTATTGTTTTCAAAGAGGGTGACCGGTACCACCTTTGAATTCACTTTGCAATACATTTTACATAATAGTCACTGCTTAATGAATACTTTTTAACTAGGACAATAACGGTAAGGTGAGGAAAGGACTGAATTAGCAGCAAGAGAAACTCATGGTTCTTTCCTACCATAAAATGTCATACGATTAATAACTAAATATTTACAAAATACATAGGAAGTTTTTATTTCAAAACAATTACCTGCAACTGTATCTCTCTCTCTGAAGATGTATTTTGCATAGGTACATGTGATTCCTTGCTTGCCCATGTGGCTGATAGTTGGTTTTTTATTCTAAATCAGACCCATATCATATACAATGGAAAACTTAAATTGGATTAAAGGGTTCATTGGATGGCTCCAAAGAAAGGAGTAATGTAGTTGGACAAGGAGTATGATGAGCAGCTTCTAAGATGTCCCCAGTTCCCTCACCTACTGGAATTCGCACCTGTGATGGTCTCCCCACATTGTACGTGGCTTGTGTGAGCAACAGAATACCAACAAAAGATGGTATACTAATTTCAAGATTAAATTATAAAAGACACTGTGGCTTCTGTTTTACTTAGATACTGTTGGATCACTCGCTCTGGGGGAAGCCAACCTTGTGAGTGAGCCTGGACTCATGACCCTCAGAACCTGGGAGACACAACACGTCTCTCCTTTCAAGTTGCTTGCTAAGCTTTGGGATAATTTGTTAGGCAGCAATGGATAACAAATATTGATACGTGGGGGAAACCATTTTCAGAATCTGACCAGAAACTTCCAGTTTAGGATGGTATTTTAGATTTCAAATCATCAGTCAGGGACAATTAGGGATTAAGTGCCTTGTGAAGACCTCCAGACTCAACTGGCTATTTTTTAATTTAATTTTGTTTTGTTTTATTTATTTATTTATTTATTTCATTTTCTTTCCCTTCCTTTGCTCGAGAGGAGCCATGGAGTGTGTGGGAAATAGCAGTGTGATGTGTGCATCTGTGGCGCCTGCATATTTCCCTTGGAGGTCGTGACCCTTTCTTCCTAACCCTTCTCTCACTGCACACTGTGTCCTAGGAACTCAGAAAGAGACATATCTCCTAAATGCTTGGAGGGCTTTTAAGACGATATTCCTAGCGACATGGTATGTGAGAAAGTTCACAGAATTCTTACTACTCACTTCTTCACAAAATTTAGCAATTAATATTATGATAATATGTAAATATTATCCCATTTACAGCCATTTATAATCAATATGCATTGGCGCACTACGTTACTAAATGCAGAGGCTGTTATAAATACTTGCTCAAGGAAGTCATCAACTGGCTACTTTCATCAACCAAATTTACAAAGTTCAGTCGTGACAAAGTCTCACTACACATGGACACGAATTGCCCAATACTAATTTCTAGTCTCATAATATTAGGGGTTTGTTTTGGTTTTTTTGGTTTGGTGTTTTTTTGTTTTGTGAGTGGTTGTTGTTAGGAATTAGTTGTGCATTTCTTCAGCATTCCAGTTTAATCAGCCTCCTTGTCTGTGAATACTAACCAGGAATAGTGATTACCAGGCTGCTTATATAGTATCCTTGGGATGTTGGCAGGTAATTATCATTAAACATACATTAAGACTCTCAGAATATTAAAAAAAAAAGAATGTATGTATATGTATAGCTGATTCACTTTGCTGTACAGGAGAAATTAACACAACACTGTAAATCAACTATACTTCAATAAAAAATACTGATAAATTAAGACTCTCAGACTGTGCTAGGAGCTTATGTTTTGGGCACCTGAGAGCTTTATCCTTTGTCACCTTCCCTAACCCAGGGGGCTTTGTGCCCTCACCTGAGCACATATGTCTCAAGTTGACGGGAAACGCAGGGCTGGCTGGCAGTCACTCCCCTCTCTAAGCTTGCTTCCTGATCTTTAAATTGAACAAGTGTGCCAGACGACATCTAAAATCCTTTCCAGCTCCAACAGCCTACGAGTCGATGAAACCTGCTTTCTGCAAATACTTGTAATTAAGGCATCCCCATCCTTCTGTGGAATTTAGTGAAGGGGAGAAATTCTCCTAGTGATGTGATCTTGGAAGACTTACAGACAAACCTGCACGAAGTGAGTTCCTTTAGAGAAGCCTCTCTTTTCCACTTTGATTTTGTAAAACAGAGTCCACAGGAGACCAAATGAATATTTATTTGGCCACTCAGATAAATCAATAAACACAAAGTAAAACCCCTTTTTCTTCTATCACTTATCCAGCGCTGGCCTAGCTTCCCTTGCACCGGGCCTGCTGGGGCCCCCAAGACGTGCTGCAGCTCCAGCGGGGACATGCTGACCCCAAGCTCTCCCCCCCACCCCACATCCTCAAGCACGCGGCACTGGACACCTGGCTGCTCATCAACTCGGGAGGGCATCTCTTTCCAGCAGAGTTCTATCAATTATGTAGGAGCCAAGAGTTAAGGGAGCTCTTTGCCATGAAGAAAGAAATGCTCAGGAGGGTACAGAAGGAAATAAATCAAGCTCGATGAAATGGAGGTATCGAAATTGAACCTCAAATCTGGAGCATCACACCTCACTGCAAGTGCATCTCGATCAAACAGAAGCCCAAAGCTCCTACCTGTGAAATCTGAGCAGCTTTTCCCTTCTGACTCTCCTTGGCCACCTTGTGGCTGAAACTCTCACCTGCCCTGGGAGTGGGATGGCCGGACCACCTCCCCTTCCTTTGCTGGCTCTGACTGTCTGTTTTCTGCCCTCTTCTATTTCAAAGTTCTTTTCCTACGTGATCTCATTCAGGCCCGTAATTTCAGCAATTACAAGAATCTTTGGTTCAGCACACTCCAAATTCATTCCACACACACTCCCAAGGCTAGAATTTACTCTTCATCATCCATTCCACGTGGCTGCCTTGCCTCCACTTAGAACACTGCTCAGTCATGCCCTCTTTCAAGACACCTCCACTCCACCTCCGGGAAGGGACGTCCACCTGTGCCTCTGATACTTCTCTTCATCAAACCTCCCTCACTTTGCCTTGGCCGGGGAGAACCAGGGAGAACCAGATGGCATTTTCCCGAATGAGGGCACTGGGCTTTGATTTTTCCAGGGCAAGTACAGCACGATCGGAAGTACTCCCCACACAACCATGCCACTCGCTGGCCTCCTTTACTCCCGATCACTTCCAGATAAGTTTCAGCAACATTCTCCGCCCCCTGCAAGCCCCCCGGATGTCTTTTTCTAGCAAAACTCTACACTACTCCTGTATACACTCTACACTCTCCCCAGGCTGCACCCCTCAGCCTTATCCAAACATGCCCACGCTTCTTTGTGTGTTTGGCCTTGGCATTCTCTCTTTCTTGAAGGCGCTTTCATTTGTATTCTATTATATTATTATACTATATTATATATTATGTCGGCCAAAAAGTTTGTTTGGGGTTTTCCGTGAGATGGAAAAACTGGAACGAACTTTCAGGCCAGCCCAGGATTATGTTATACTGACAGTATATTTCTATTGGAACACATGCACGTAGTGACTTACTAACTTATGTCTAGCATCCCAGGCCCAGTTAGAACCCAACCTCGTCCGCAAGGCACCCCAACTCCCCACCTGGACAGAAGCCCCGCCCTTCTTTATGCCCCTTGAAGTGCTCACCCCAGAGCCGGGCAGAACAGAAGGCCGTCGGCATCTGATGGCTTCCACCCCTCCATCCTGAGCCTCCCAGAGCATCGACCCACCCCTCAGCGCATATCACCTGCTACTGGGCTGTTTGTGTGCAAAGACAGACTCGCTGTTTCATTTTCTGCGACGAGACGAGCACACTCGTTTGCTCAGAGTAAGCCCTCAAGAGAAACGCTCAGAACGATCCCTTAGTATTTTGTCCGCAGCCAAAGTATAAACAAACTGACACCAAAGTATAAACAAACTGACACCTGGTGCTGAGTTTGGGCAGTGCCAAGTTCTGATACCCGAACAGTTTCATTTCATCTTTCCAACAATTCTAGGAAGTTAATAGGGAAGACCTGATTATCCCCATTTCACAGAAATGACAGTGGAGCCTTGAAAAATTACAGGACTTAATCAGCAGAACTGTAACCAAATGAGGAAACTGTTAGAGAAATAATTGAGATGTCTGATTCAGGGACCATTTCACCACACGGTTGCATTTGAACATGAGCACTATGCTGAAACAAAATCAATGACACAAAGAATGCCACAAGGGGCGTTAGTGCCTGGGAAGTAAACTTTCCTTAGGAGAGAGGATCCCTCCTCTTCCTCCTACGAAAAAGAAAGGTTGACAACTGCAGAAATAGTATGGCTTCTCTTCAGTTTCCGGAATCCAAAGATTCATTATCACTGGTGCCTTGTTCCCACCCACTTAGTACGTGTCTGAAAGGACTGCCATTTACATGAATTGGTTGCAATTTAAATATTCTGTTCACTGTTAATTACTGAAGCAGCTACTATTGATTAACAAAGCCCCACTGCACAGCTCACATCAATGCAGGGCTGTTGAGAGACAAGAGCTCTCCAGGATTGGGTTGAAAAATTTTTACTCTGGAGAAACAATATCTTTCCTTCTAAAGAGCACTTTTAAACTTGTTTTCCTACGCAATCAAGTGTGCCATGTAAAAATGACCTTCAGTGTACCCAAGTCTTTCTGTGTTTAGGAAGGGAACTTAGGAGACAGAAGTGGTAAATGAACAAGGTCTGCAAGATGTAATTTACCCCCAAGAAAATTATGCCTCTGTGACACCAGAATTTGATACCCCGGTAGATGAGTGACATTCAGATGCACTGATGCACCTAATTTTCTGCCTATTGTGGGCGTTTCACTTTGCAAAATGAAAGCAGCATAACCAGAATCAGGAGAGAATGAGAGAAATGCAGGCTGCCCATTCACTTGAGATGGAGAAAAAATTATGATCATAAAGTGGAAAGGACCAAGAAATATGAAGAGAGATTAATATCTTCTTCACAGGATCATTTTGGTGCCTAAATACAAGGGTGAGCAGACGGGTCACGAAGGCACTTTGAAGTACAAATCAAAGAAGGAGACGCCATGCCAGCATCAACGTACAAATGCATCTCTAAGAGCAGGCGGGCAGCGTGACGGTCCAGCATGCCAATTCTGGAGTCGAATTCACCTGGGACTGGATCCAGGCTCTGTTACTAATTAGCTGAGAGATCTTAGGCAAGCTAGTTAAATGATGTGCACCTCAGTTTCCTAAGTTTTTAAACTGGGGTTAAAAACTTCATGGTGGTATTGGGAAGATTGAGAAGTTACACATATAAAGTGTCTGGTGCCCTCCTGGCGGATCACAGGTGTGCAACGTAGCATCTCAACACACAGCCGTTATCACCCTCAATTCTCACCCTCACACATTACACACGCCCACGGAGAGGGCACTGGTGGTACTAACAGTGTTGCCATGCCCAGAATTACCATATGTTTTATAGCACTGCAATTGTTGTATATAAATCTAGAAATGTACATTCAGGGAAAGATTAAGTTGACATGAATACTGCCCACCCCCCAATCTGTTCTATTTCAAAGACTGTCCAAAGGCACTGAGACCCAGAAAGATCTGGGGACCTAGCAGGAGGAAGACGGGTGTTTCTTAGAAAAGATGCCTATGCTGCTCTCCTCCCCGCACAGACGGCACAAAGCGAATGAACATATTGTACACCTGCTGGCCAGACTTTTTCATCTGCATCTCAGGAGTGTTGAAAAGTAAACAAATATATTAGAACTCATCCCAAACCCGGCAACATCAACATTTCCATCAGAATGTGTGCAGCCTCCCCATCAGAAAAGAATTAATCTTGATATTAGCAGCTGGCAGCCATGGCATGTGATTTATTATGGGTCATTCACTGATCATTTCTCCCACGGAAATAACATGGCACACAACTTGGGTAATATTTTATTCAATAATGCAGGTGCAGCTTCATGACAAAGACATTACTTTTCAGGGGAAGAAAACGTCATTTCCCATCAGTTTGCAGATTCTAGATTCTCTCTCCTTTTCTAATGAAGTTTATGAATGAGGAATAAAACTGAAACGTGGTTCTTTTATTCCTTTCTTAGCAGATTGTCCTCTCCATCACCATTTCCATAAGATGCAGGCTACACTTGCCAGCATGCACATTTCTCATCCTTCTGGGGACCACTGTACCACTGCTCAGCTGATGCCCACTGCTAGACAGTCAAGGAAGAAGTCATCAGAAGTGGCTTCATTTTGTTCTAAAATAATTAGATGATTCTAAAAGTAGGTCCCATCTCACCCCTATTTCCTGCACATTTAGTCATTTATTATAACGTCCTGCCTCTCCTGACAAGTGGAAACTGTGTCATGAACATCTAGGAAATCAAGGTTATTTATGCTCCAGGCTCTGTGGTATACATTATGTCAGTTATTTGTCACTACAATCCGTCAAGGGCTGCATTTGTATCCCTGCTCCAACATGAGCATCAGACAGCAGCCCTTTGTGCCCGGGAAGGTGCGAGCTGGTCAGTTTTTCTCCCAGAAGTTACAGGGAAAAGAGGAACATTTTCTTTCCTTCCCTCCGTCTGTCTCTTCCTTCCTTGCCCCAAAGCAGAAGAACCTCCCTGGAGTGTCTGGGGACAAGGGTCTCTTCCACGGTCCTAGCACTGCGGTCACCAGTACAGGCTGGGGGTTAGATGATAGAGTTTGAATCCCAATTCTGACCTTGCTGGCTTGTCACCTTGAGCATGTTACTGAACATCTCTGAGCCTCAGTTCTTCACCTTGGGATACCGATAACTCCTGCACAGAAGGTGTTCTGAGTATTAAGAATATAATGCATATGGATTGTTTAGCAGGGCGCCAAGCATATAGTAAGTACACACAATCATAGCCATTACTACTTTCATTTGTGCTATTATTTCAGTGCCTGGAGAATCAAATCAGGTCAATTTTTAAAAATTCAGCAGAGTATATTCTCACCTAAAGGTTATGAGAACTTTTTAAAGAGTAATGAATATAAAACCTAGAGTTATTGGGTCCAAAAGGAGAAACAAAAATGCAAGAGTTTCCTGTGTGCTGGCCAATTCCAGAGCTTTCCCACAGCCTGCTCTCCCCAGTCCCAGCCCCAAGTCCCATGGACAAAAATGGAAAAGACTAGATGACAATTATAAGCAACTCTTTACTGACAAAACACTCCCCCTGAGTAAGCTGTAAGTGTTTTTACTGTCATAAATAGTACTTGGTCCACAAACCAGAGTCAGTTTGCACTAGAACCTTCCAAGGCAAGGGCTATAATACAAACTCTAATTGTTTCCATGATAAGCTTTAAGCCCCAGTGTGGATCATTCAGATTGTAATTTGTTTCCCGGTGGAGGTTCTCCCATTGGGACAGTTAAAACTTTATCTTAAGACTGAAAAAGTCCCGCCTAAATCCCTCAGCCATTTAGACTTTTGGCCCCTCAAGAGTCTAGACTAGTTCTCCACATTGTGTATTTCTAAATAAGTCCAGTCCACATGGTCTTCTATAGGAGACGATAGAAGAGTGCAGATATTTGAGAGAAGAAAAACGTTTACGTTTTAAATGTAAATTAAAATCATCAAAATGACTCTAATTTAGGGTTTATGCTTTAGATTTATTTTCTTCTGATGAAGAGTGGAAGGCAACACTTTCACCTCCTGAGTTCTCCTTTAAATAGCTCTTGACCCACAGCTGGCGTGCCCTGAGCACTCAGACTCTGGCCCTGAATTCTCACAAAGCAATGCCTTCGCCATGGAACTTGCCGCCTTGGAACTCTGCAAACTGTCTGCGGTTCCTTCCTCCCTCCATCCTCTAATTCTACACAATTATAACCCTGTGCCTCCTGGGGTCTTCTCTAACCCGAATACAGCAACACATCAATTAACCAGAAAGCTCTGGGAATGAGGCTTGTGGTTAATTTAATTTTCTAATTAACTGAGGACTAACAAGATACACTGTTTAATTTCAGTTTTCCATTGAAAGTTTCCCTATGATATATTGGTCCAGCATTTACCTTAGTGACGTCAAACAAACAGAATCCATCTAAGACCTCACTGCCTCCCTGGAGCCCAACACCCGTCACCGAATGGGAGTCTAGCCAGAGAGAATGTGAGGAAGGTCAGCAAATCCACTCTCCACCCGCACAAAATAGCTCACATGGGTTGCTTTATTGTCACTTGCTTCTTAGAAGTGGAGTTAACAAAGGAAAGAAAAGTTAATCAATGGAGGGTTTTGCTCAGCTAAATTACAGGTGTCTACTTCTTAGCTGAATACCTATTGACAGAGTTCCTTTCTCGATATGGCATCTCAAGTGCTTTAACAAACAACCAGGCTTCCTTCTCCTGTGAATATAATGTTACTGTAACAGGGAAGAACTAATCTGACTCCGTATTAGATCTGTTCCTTTTCCTGTGCTTAGTCATGCTGGCTCTGCAACTTCTGTAAAATAATGTTGCCTACAGCCTGAAATATACATGATAGCCTATTCTCAGGGCTCTGACCTTTAAGAGTCCATTCATACAGAGATAAGAAGTTGCAGAACAGAGAATAACATTTGTTTTATTGGAGGTTAACAGAAATATGTGACCTGACCTATGTGGACAAGAACAAAGGATTCTGACACCAAGAAGTTTGCAACAACTAACCAGGGCCCTCCCTCACCTTGCCTTTAAAAGTGCTTTGCTGAAACCCTTCAGGGAGTTTGGGGTTTTTGGGGCATGAGTCACCCATCTCCGTGCATGGCCCGAAACGCCAATGTTTCGGTTTGTCTGGCCTCACTGTGCATCGGGCACAGGAACCTGTGTTCAGTAACAATACCGAGAGGACCACTGTCATGAAGGGGGGACACTGCTGGCTCCTCTGGCCACTGAGACCCTGGTCACGCCAAGGTGGCCTCTATGTGTGCTTCACTCAGAGAACCCACTGAAATCAAGTCACCAACGTGCCCTCTGCAGCACCCACCCTTCACCCTCACCAATTTTAAGAACTGACGTCTTTGTTTATAAATATTCCCAGGCTGAGGCATGCAAGGGGGGGTGAGTACCTGGGGGTGGGTAGGTCAGGGGGGTGGTGAGTTTCTCCAGATGGGATACAAGGAAAGTCTGAGGGAAGGGGAAGAATTACAGAGGTTTCTTGCCTGACTGACACAGATTAATGGAGGTCGTGCTCCCTGAAAGATGAATTCAGGAGAAATAGGCAGTGAGAGGAGGAAGGTTTGAGACGCACTAAATTTGAGTCTCTGGGAAGACATGCATCCAGAGAAGTGTCTGCAGATAATGAGAAATACCCAGTAGGGGACTGGAAGAGTCTGAAACAGGGGCCATCATTCAGCAGGCATGAGTCTGGAGGTGATGCTGAGGCCGTGCAGGCTGGAGGGACCAGAAAGAGAAGGCACAGGGGGCCAGGGTAGAGATGGCAGGTACACAGCAGCTGACCAGCCAGCGGAAAACTGAGGGCTCCACCTCCCGCCCAGTGCTCTGTGTGAAATACAGGAATTCTAAGCCCCAGCTCCTGCTCTTGAGAATTTTATGGTAGAACAGAACCGATACACATCATATTGCATACAAAACAACAGCACACATACAAAATCAGGTGCAAACACAGAAGCAGGACGGCGGTATCAACATTCACAGAGCATCCCACAGTCAGCACACACCAACAGCTTTACAGCATATTCTCACTTGATCTGTCCATCTGAGGTGGGCGGGCCTCTTGCCCCCATTTTACAGATGATGACACTGAAGTTTGAGGCATAAAGCAACCTGTTGAAAGTCATGTACTTAGAAAGCGCAGAATCGATCTTTGGTTGCACGAAGATCAATGACAGACTGTGTGTTTGCCTCCAGGCCCTGCAGGTGAGGAGCTGAGAGGAAGGCCGGCCAGGGAAGGAGGAGTCACGGGGGGCCGTGTGTACGGCAGTTAGCAGGTCAAAAATAGGAGGCTCTAGGGGGAAAGCAGAGGGGGTGGTCGGCAGCCCAGAGAGGATGGGGGCCAAGGACAGAGGAAGCCGTTCCCTGATTCCCGCTTCTCCCAGCCCCACACCTGCAGGGTATTTGCTCCTGGGACTTCTGAGGCTCCATCCCGCCTTGGACATGATTCCCTCTTATGTTGCCTAGAGTTTTACAATTTATTGAGCACAGGCAGATCTTGTGGCTTCTCTGATCCAATGCCTCCCAGCTTCACTCAAAATAAAACACAAAGCCTTACACTGGTGAGCATGCTCTGGACCCAAGTGATCTCAGGGCCACCCTCCCCTAATTTAAGTAAGAGACCCACACTGATCTCCCATGGATGTCACGCTTTAACCCCCTACCCTATTTTTCTTTATATCTCTACTTGATATTACATATTCACTCATTTATTATCTTCCCAACTTGGATCAAAGTAACTGTAGAGTAACTGGTAAATAGTAGATGCTCAATAAATTGTCTGCTGAATTAATAAATAGATGAATAAAGGAATGAAAGCCTCCAACATCATCTGATTAAAGATAAAAGTTCTCACTGAAGGCATGCATTTGAACATACCTTCGGGGATACAGTAAAAAAAAAAAAAAAAAGACTATTTTAGAGTCATACATTGTAAACATATATATTTTCAATAAAAACCATTCTTACCAGACTACTTATAATGTCACTGTCACTGTCTAGAAATTCGGTCAAATTGTATTAATCTGGCTTTTGTGATAATCACCCATCCAGCTTCAAAGCTTAGATATTTAATCCCTTCAGAGAAAATTCATTTGCTACATATGAAAATTACCATGAGAATTTTAATTAAATGGATTTTGTCTAAGAATGAACTTGCCAATTATATTTTGGGAATGCCAGAATGCAAGGAAAATCAATATATTATGTCCTATATCTTCAAAATATTATCTACCTCAAAATTTTGAAAATAAAAATCCCCCCTAATTCTTTTAGTTTTCTAAATATTTAGGTGCTGAAATAAATCAACATACAAATAGTATAAAATACATTATTGTTTGACACTAATTTCAGGACACAAAAGGCTTATTGCCAAGTGCAAAGAGACAATGAAATGAAAGCTACTTTATGAAATTATTAGAACACTGATCTCTGCAGTGAAAGAGAATTTAAGTAAAACATTTTAGAAATCATAAGCCCATGCTGGGTAGATGAAGTCATCTCAACTTTATTAATTTCTAACCGATTGTTTTCACCCTAAAATGAAACCTCTAAATTTCAAGGTATGATCACCGTGGAAGCAGTAACACATCTATTTAACCCCCTTATCTTATCCCTGTATGAGGTTCCTGGGTGAGTAGCCAGCATTGCCCATGACTTTAGAAGTCCTCCCTCTGTTTTCCCCCAGTTGCTCTGGAATTGCTGAAATCAGCAAGAATGCCCTCCTAAATAATTTATCGACGTTCCTACATAAATTAGATACTTCAGGTGAGGGTGCTGTGAACTCCATAGAGGTTGCGTGCTCACTATGGGGACAATAATCTGTCAACACGAAGGACAGTTTTCAAAGCAGCTCACAGGCTGGCAGGCCCACCGCCTGGAGAGAAGGCAAGTGCTCGGGACTGACAAGGGCTCTCGGGACGTCGCTGGGTCGCTGGCAGTAGGGAGCATGTTTGAGCAGCAAACACATCACCAAGAAATAGGACAAAAGCCTTTGACAAATGGAAAACTATATTAAACTATCCAGGTCCTATGATCTTAACTCTACTTAAATGGCACCAGATGTATGTTTTCTTCACCTGGAATCAACTTTCCATTATCATTACTAGTCATAAACCTACATTTCCCTCAAGAGCCTACTCAAAACTCCATCCCCACTCACCTGTTGGGGGGACGACTCTCTCCAGGCTCGTGTTAGATGTGGACCAGGTTGCAGAGAAGGGTACTGGCTGCTGTGAGGGAAGGTGTTTTCTGTCTCTGAGCCAACTCTCTCCCTTGTCAAAGAGGGAAGATAGACTCAAACCGTGGTTCCCAAGCCTGGATTGTCATCTGAATCAAAAATAAAACCCCCGGATCCCACCCCCAGAAGTAATAACTCCCAGCGTCTTGGGGGAGACCTGGACATTTTTAAGGGCTCCCGGGAATTTGGATGATCATCTTAATTCAGAAACTACTGAATCCCAAGATTACCATTGTCTTCAAAGGCTGAAAAGAACTATCCTGAGAATATAAATATAGTAGGACAAGGCGCAGGCAATAATTGAGCATTACAATTCATCCATTCAGTGAATATTCTTTGCGTGCCTGCTGCCTGCCATGCCCTCTTTTAGGTACTGAGTATATAACAGTGGATACAAAAGTAAGCAATTCCTGCCCTGATGGAGCTTACCTACCAGTGTCAGATGGTGCTAAGGGTAATGAAAAAATAGTGACAAAGAAAGATAGGAAAAGTGTGGTGCCCTAGGGGACAGGTGGTTAGTGCTGGGCTGCTGACCCATGTAAAAGGGTGTAAAGAGCAGAGCCCGGAACATCCCAACGCCAAGGGCAGTCTCCCGAACGCTGGGGGCTGTGAGAGCTGGGATGGGAGAGGCAGGAAAGGACCTGAAGGAGCACATTCTGCCCTCCTGCCGTGACAATGAGGGGGCTGCCTCAGCTCTTACAAGATAAGCGGTAGGAACCGACGTGCTACAAACAAGCGGAAGCCTTGAGTTCCGGTTGGACCACACATCCTCCCGAGACGCTGTTTCCATGGCCACTTGGAGCGGGCCAGAGACGGTCACCACGGGCCTGGCCGTGCTCACCTGCTAATCCTCTTTTGAGCCTTGGCTTAGATGTTCACACCTCTAGGAAGCCGTCCCAAACCCTCTCAAGATTCGGTTAGAAAGCCTTCCCTAGATGCTCGCAGCGTCCGTCCTCACCTTATAGCTGTTGTGGAGTCAGAAATCGGTGGCCTCCACTCCCTTCCCTCCTGGTCTCGCAGCTCCTTGAGGGCAGAGCTGTGTTCCTGCAGGTGGCCTGGAACCCAGTGTAACAGAGGTGGGGCGGGCGCGCGGCCATTAGCGCTGGACGCTCAGCTCGAGACAGTTAACGCGAGACACACCCTCAGCTCGAGACAGTTAACGCGAGACAGACTGTCAGCTCGAGACAGTTAACGCGAGACACGCCCTCAGCTCGAGACAGTTAACGCGAGACAGACTGTCAGCTCGAGACAGTTAACGCGAGACACACCCTCAGCTCGAGACAGTTAACGCGAGACAGACCCTCAGCTCGAGACAGTTAACGCGAGACAGGCCCTCAGCTCGAGACAGTTAACGCGAGACACGCCCTCAGCTCGAGACAGTTAACGCGAGACAGACTGTCAGCTCGAGACAGTTAACGCGAGACACACCCTCAGCTCGAGACAGTTAACGCGAGACAGGCCCTCAGCTCGAGACAGTTAACGCGAGACACACCCTCAGCTAGAGACAGTTAACGCGAGACAGACCCTCAGCTCGAGACAGTTAACGCGAGACAGGCCCTCAGCTCGAGACAGTTAACGCGAGACACACCCTCAGTTCCAGACAGTTAGCGCGAGACAGACGCTTAGCTTGAGAGCGCTGGCGCGAAACCTGGATCTGGGCAGTTGGAGGTCGCGCTCTGCCGAGGGTCGGCGTTGCAGCGGTCCTTGGGCGGAGAGTGTAGTGAGAGGCGTATCGCGCCTTCTTCCCGGGCCCCTCGGGGCCCTCCAGGCCCTCCGGCCTTGGGCCGGTGGGTGGGCTGGGGGCCCAGGGACAGCCTGTGTCCTGCAGGGGCCGAGAGCCCTGGCCAAGGGCTCGAGGCGGCGGCGAACCTCTCTGCATCCCCAGCTCTGAGACCTGATGGCGGTGGCGGCAGTCTGCATGGGTCTGCAACGCCAGGTCCACCGGACCCGCCCCTACCGTTTGGGCAGCCTGAGAAGATGAATCGTGGATGCCTGGCTCCCTCAGTGATGATGGCTGGGCAGGGCCTGGGGACCTGGCCCTGAGGGCGCTGCCAACTGAGAGCTAGCTCTTCAGCAGAGCCTGGGCACTGGCGGCAGGACGCAGCCTGGGTGCTGGATGCACGTTCCCAGGCAGGGTGACTGGCCCACGCAGGGACCCCCTCCTCTTAGCCAGGACGTGGACCTCGGAGGGTGAAAGTTGAGCCTTGGGACCTTGCCCTTTCTCGTCAGAACAGAGATAACATTTGTTTTAGTGGAGATTTACAGGAACATGATGGACTGTGACCTGACCTCAAGAACAAAGGATCTGACACCAAGAAGTCTGCCACAACTAACCGCGCCCCTCCCTCACCTTTCCTGTAAAAGGGCTTTGCTGAAAGCTTTGGGGAGAGTTCAGGGTCTTTAAGGCATGAGCCACCCGTCTCCTTGCAGGGCCCGGCCATAAACCTTTCTCTGCTCCGAATTCCGACGTTTTGGTACCGTTTGGCCTCACTGTGCGTCGGGCACACGGACTGGCATTAAGGTAACACCAGCACACACCAAGCGACCCACAGATGTTTGCTGAAATGAATGACTGCCTTCTTCTGCCTCTTGGTGAATGATGTACGTCACTTTCAGAAGTTGCCTGCGGTTCAAAGACCAAGAAAGACCTAATTCTAGAGCTGAGATGATGCGCTCGAAGTTTTTACAGGTTAGTTTTTTCTTTTCTTCTCACTCTTTCCTCCTCTGACCAGGTCCTCTCCCATGTCCACATCCTGGCCCCTGTAACATGGCCATCTCTCACCACTCTGGCTTCTACATTCTGAATACTTGCTCACTCCACCCAGAACCCCATTCTTAAGTCTTCCTGTCTTTGGTCATCTGCTCGGTCCTCTGCACTGTAATTACACAGGGAAGGTGCTGCTGCTTTTCTGTTAGGGTCGGCTTCCTTCAGTCCTGTCCCAGCTCCATGGAGGCGCCAATAAGTGTCATATATTTGGAACCACTGCCACTTCGATTCTCCTCTGCTTTCTCTAATTAGGCGAGGTTTTTGCGTCTCTTCTCCTGAGTTAACCTACCTCTTATGCATTAAACAGAATGGTCTGGTGAAAATCTGGAGCCCCCTTTGTTTTATAAAAGTTGCCTACTCCTTGACCTTGGTTGTCAAGGGGGGTTTATGTAACTTCCACACTCATCTATGCGAAGTCTGAAGGCTGAAGCAATGCCAGTACTGCCATAACGTCCAGTGAGATCTGGATCTGGTGGAGCTGATGGGCAAGTATTCCATGGAGGAGACAGACGGAGACAACCACGAACTTATCCTGGGATGAAGATGCTCCCAGGCAACGTGGGGCATCAGAAACACCAAGGTATCCTGGATTGTTGCAATGAAAGAAATGTTACATATATAAATACAGACTCTCGGAATATCTACTGTAGAGTTTAGAAAGGTGATGTGATCCTGTTTGCCACATCAGGGAAAACAGGGCAGAGACAGCAATAGAATCCACCAAGATTCGGTGCTTCAATCCAGTCCATCTCTTTAAAAATACCTCAGTAGGCCACAGAGACTGAAAAAGGCACTAGTAACACTTTTCAAAAATATACCCTGTAATTCTGCTAGAAAGGATTGGCTTTCTGGAAGAATGATATCATGAAGACCAGCCCACAATCAGGGAAAATAAAAAATGTGATTCTGCGGTACTTCCTGCTTTCTATCTAAAAGTATCTGGTGAGCTCATCAAAGCTGTTGCTGTTCAAAGGCTGAGAGAGACCACCCTCCTGCCTGCCTACCCCACCCCCCCAGGGCCCTGTTTATTGGGTAATCAAACACCATCCTTTTAGCTTTCTCCATGAATGCTCCCTGACACCAGTTTCTGTGTAAGATTCTGTCACTGTTCCGAAGAATTCCTCTGTACACAGGTGCCATCCACAGAGAGCGAACCTCTACTGATGAATCTCAGCTGGGCAGAGCCGTAATTCTGGGCGTGTCATAGCCTGTGCCCACCAGGATCTCATCTGAACCTCACAACAGCCCAATGACATAATATTTAGCATGTCAACTGACACAGGAGGGAACTTTGCCTCGCAAAGATTAAATGACTTTCTCAGCAACTGGGGGAAGAATCTGATCTGGAATCCCACTCCCATCAGCTTTGCCTCCTTTCCCTGCAGAAACTGATAAACATGGACCGATGGATGAGGTGGACGGGGGGAGCAGAGTGATGCCAGACCACTCATCCTGCGGGGAGTAGGCATGGAGCTAAGTGTTTGATGGAAAATGTCTAGTTTAAAAAGTAGCAATTTTATTTCTTGGAAATAAAACTCAGTTAATACGCTCATCTGATTCTCAGTGGTTTTCCCTAAAAAATGGATAATTTAGCAAGAGAGTGAGCCGACGTGATGTACAGTTGACCCTTGAACAACTTGGGAGGCTTAATCCGTGTATAATTTAGAGCCGACCCTCTGTATCTGCAGTTCCTCAAATTTAACCAATCGTGGACCATGCAGTCCTGAAGTATTTCCTTTTTTTTTTTTTTAATAAATTTTTTAAAATTTATTTATTTATTTTTGGCTGCGTTGGGTCTTTGTTGCTGCGGGTATGTTTTCTCTAGTTGGGACGAGCGGGGGCTTCTCGTTGCAGTGAGCGGGCTTCTCATTGCGGTAGTCCTGAAGTATTTACTGTTGAAAAATATCCACTTGTAAGTGGACCCGCACAGTTCAAACCCGCTTTGTTCAAGGGTCAACCATAGTGTGAGAAGGTTTTTCGTCATGTTCTCAGCAGCCCTGCGAGCTGGTCTTCCAGCCTCCTCCAGGCACTGCCCTCCCCTTGTCCGTATGTTCCCCCCTCCCAAATCCTCTCCAGCATTCAGGTGTCTGCCCAAGTTCAGGCTCCTCTGCAAGTCTTCCCTGAATGCTTCTGGACCCCAGGGACCTCCTTCTCCCAGAGGCACACATCTGCAGTTGGTGCCGTTTCTCGTAAGGATGCCTTAAATTGTCCTCTGCTGTTGATGCCTTTATGCCTCGTTTCCTGACATCAATTATAACTTTCCTGAAGGCCAGGGGATGCCACTCTCTCCATTCTTAGAAGGCACAGTCTTTGCCTTTACAAAGCCCTGCATTTGAGTCCTAGCAACACATACCAATGCCCTTGTTCAGCTCTCTGACCTCAACTGTCAAATGAAGACAACCACACAATACATGCGAGGGTTCAACGAGATCCATGTACAAAGCTCCCAGCTGAACATCTTTGTAAAACAGCTGCTCAACGCTCGTGGATTGAGAGTGACTGTAAGCCTGTCACCCGGGGGTGCTGGGTGGTCCTAGGCCCTCGCCAAGGAGGTTTAAGAATCCTTTCACAGCTCTAAGAGACAGTGATTATTTTAAATAATTCACTAACATTTTTTAAACTGTTGAGTCATAAGTCAGCTGGAGACAAAAAGCTCCACTGTATTTTTTCATATAATTATCAACAGTGCATATAACTTCCATATATTAAAATACTTTGCATGTAGGAATAATCAGCATGCCCTGGAAGGCAATCCACAGGAAACACTTAAGTATCAAATAATGTTTAAAAATAGGCACAAAAATGTGAGTGTTTCTATTAATGGGAGGATCCAAAAGGCAAATGGAGAGTGCGGGGCTACAAAGTGAGGGGTAGGGGCTTCCCTGATGGCACAGTGGTTAAGAGTCCGCCTGCCGATGCAGGGGACACGGGTTCGTGTCCCGGTCCAGGAAGACCCCACATGCCGCTGAGCAGCTGGGCCCATGAGCCATGGCCGCTGAGCCTGCGCGTCCGGAGCCTGTGCTCCACAACGGGAGAGACCACAACAGTGAGAGGCCCGCGTACAGCAAAAAAAAAAAAAAGGGGGGTAGGAAATGAGGATATTTTGTGAGTCTGTAAGTATTCAGTTCAGAAAGGCATAATATAGGAATTCCTAGTATATGCTCATTTACCTTCCAACTTCAGCCTGAGAATGGATTAATAGTTTTCTGATTATTCACTCTGCCAGAAATAGTCACATGTGTGACTACACCAGGTGTAGTCTGTGAATTATGTTCCATTTTATCACCAAGTTCATTGTGATATACTGAATCTGATCGGCTAATAATTCTCCCTCTGATATGGTTTGGCAGGTTTGAGTTTTTCAAGATGAATATTGAAATATATGCCACCAACCACATGTGGAAAAGAAGGGAAATGATGAAAGCGTGTAACTACTGAGTTTACTCTCTACTAACAAATAAAGGAGAAAAATGCACAAAAGCACTTTGCACTGAGTTGAGCTCATAGTAAGAGTTTGTTGTTATTATTATTACCACTATTACTATTGCCATTGTTATTCTGTTGATTGGAAAATTATACAGGACAAACCCTTGAACTTGGGAAAATGAAAATTCCTACCAAAGCAGGCATATCTGCTAGGCTGCCTCAATAGCTAATTAAAGTTCTGATGACACCTTGACAAGGACACCATCGGGCAGTGATCGTCCTTTCAAAAGTAAGAAACTTGGAACACAAGTTGGCTATCCTTTGCCCAAGGACACTCTGCACCACCAGACCCAGACCCAGACTCAGAGCATCCCTGGCCGCAGGCCACGCTCTACGGAGAGAGCCACTGGGGAGCACGCCTGCAGTCCCGGCACACCGTAAATGTGCACACGCTGCTGCTGCTTCAGCAAGATTAGTGCATGACAAATGGGCTCCCCAAAGCAGAGAGCCCCTCTCCCGGACATAAAAACCCAGTTTGCTTGTAATTTCACTGGGATGCAGTCTGTCCTCCAGATTCCCTTCCTGGTGCATCACATAGCCACCCCGTCCCGGATGAAGCACGGGGCCTCTCTGTGTCATCACGTTACACTTAGGGAGAAATAAAGCAGAAGCTCAGGCACCAAGGACAAATTCACCCACAGCTTTGATGGGGCCTCACCCCAAAGAAGGAGAGAAACATGGACCAAGGGCAGCAGGCTAAGGGCTACACTGCATTCACTGCAAATACAAATGTAACTCTATACACAGGCCGGCACATACACACACGCACGAGCATACACACAAACACATGCAAATACATATAAATACACTTATCTAATGAAACACACACACTATACAGAATCGGTTTCACACCCCTGTTCTACTATTTATTAGATTTTTTTATGTTATCCGTGTTACTTAATCCATTTTTCAATCTGTAAATTGTGAAATCAACTTAGGAGGTCTCAACCAGCAACATCTCTTTAAAAAAGGAAGCATATTAATAAACATCAAAGAATAAGTGTTAGGCTTGTTTGATAAAACTTTTGTATCATATACTTAAAAATACATACACACACACTGATACATACACAGCTATAGATCCCCCTGCACGCAGATATATATACAGATACATATATATACACACAAACCCACATACATGCATGGTTGTTATACAAAGTTTTTTTTTAATGTGGGTTCACTGTCAAAATTTTGAGATACTGACAACACTACCTGTTAGCTCCCTCCCTTCCTTTAAAATATTTATGCCTGCAAAGGAAGTGAAGGCACAGGAGGAAAGGCAGGCAGGGGACAGGATGCTGGATGCCTCTGAGTGGCAACGGTTCTCGGGTTTGCTCAGTGGCATTTGAGACTCAGAGTATGGAAGCATTGTGCTGTGAAAGTAAGATGCAAAGCCCGCTAGAAACGTTCATGTTTGTGTCCAAGCCCACCTTTCCGACATCGCCTGTGACACACCCACAGCATCAGTGTTCCTCTCCCACACTCCTCTCAGGCAGACAGGTTTGGGTTAGGCTGGACACAGATGAGTGTATGGACACTACTCTGCTGTGGACCCTGCACAGTGTGTGATTTCTGGGTGCCTTCACCCTCTCTGTCCACCTCCACCTCTGAAAGGTGTTGACCACAGTAGCTATCCCATCTGCTCACCTGGGAAAGAAGCTAAGATAAAACATGCTTCCCTAGAAAACATAGGGCCAGGTGTACCCAGAAGTCAGAGATGCTGGCACCAGGCAGGGACTGACCCGGGGCCTGTGCCCCACACAGGACACAACTCGAGAAGAAGCTTCACAAATAGCCCACCACCCCTGCCAAACCCGTCCTCTGACCACTGGAGATTCACAGCTCAGAGGAAAGAAAAATCACAAACGGATGCTCCCTCCGCACCCCCAAAGCAATGAAACACATCCATCACCCAAGAAGAGGGTGTTTTAGAGGAGGCAGGTGATCCTACCAGGACCCAGCCTGACATTTTCTCACCAGCAGCCTCATCTGCTCTGCACAGACATCACCTCCTGCCACCTGCCCCAACCCTTTTTCTTTTGAAGAATCATGAAGCTAGGGAAAAGGAGAATAAACAGTGCAATGAACACCTGTATAGACTTCACGGAGACGTCACAGTTGTTAACATTTTACTGCATTTATGCTTGTGCACTCTCTCTATAAATGCACATACATCTATCTGCAACATACATATGTAGGTACATACATACACACAGACTTTCCCTGCTAATTTGAAAGTCACTTACAAACACGACCCACAAACAGTTCAGCATGAATTTCTTAACGAGGGCATTCTCCTACACTATCACAGCCGATACCATCATCCCTACGTTATAACACTTAAAATATTTAGCAATAATATAGAGCCCTATTCAGATTCCCTAATTTTTTCAAAATGTCTTTTATATCTATTTCTTTTTATCAAGCAACCAATCACAGTTAACGTTTTTCCCTTGTTGTTTTTTCTATTTTATCTCTTTTAACTTAATATATCCTCCCTCTCCCCACCTCAGCACTTTTTAGTTTGTTTATTTTGTTTTTCATGATGACATTGTTTTTTGTTTTGTTTAGTTTTGTTTTTATGGATCCAGGCTTGTCATCTTTCAGAAAGTCCCACAATCTGGATTCATCCGATTATTTTCTCATGGTTAGATTCACTTGAACATTCTTTGTTTTTTAAACGTCTTTATTGGAGTATAATTGCTTTACAATGGTGTGTTAGTTTCTGCTGTATAACAAAGTGAATCAGCTATACGTATACTTATAATCCCCATATCTCCTCCCTCTTGCGTCTCCCTTCCACCCTCCCTATCCCACCCCTCTAGGTGGTCACAAAGCACAGAGCTGATCTCCTTGTGCTATGCGGCTGCTTCCCACTAGCTATCTATTTCACATTTGGTAGTGTATATATGTCCATGCCACTCTCTCACTTTGTCCCAGCTTACCCTTCCCCCTCCCCGTGTCCTCAAGTCCATTCTCTACGTCTGCGTCTTCATTCCTGTCCTCCCCCTAGGATCTTCAGAACCATTTTTTTTTTTTTTTTAGATTCCATATATATGTGTTAGCGTACGGTATCTGTTTTTCTCTTTCTGGCTTACTTCACTCTGTATGACAGTCTCTAGGTCCACCCACCTCATTACAAATAACTCAGTTTCGTTTCTTTTTATGGCTAATATTCCATTGTATATATGTGCCACATCTTCTTTATCCATCACCTGAACATTCTTGGCAATAATATTACATAAGAAATGCTGTGGGTTGTTGACTGCATCACACCAAGAAGCACATATTTTGTTCCAACATTGGCAATACTGAGTTTGACCATTTGGTTAAGAGATATTCATTAGATCTCTCCATTAAAAAGGCAATTTCATTTTCCCATTTTTAATTAGTAAGAATCTATGGAATGATACTTCAAGAGTTTGTGGCTACCTTATTCCCCAACCTGTCACTTAATGATTTTTGCATTTACTGATGATTTTTGCCTGGATCACTTATGGTATTGGGAACTACAAAATCAGAATTTTCTAAATCCATAATGCTTTCTGTATTTATTAGAGAACATTCTTCTGAAAAATAGAGTTTTCATCCTCTTTACACTACTCACATTTTTTAAGGTAAAGTCTTAAAGCAAAATTTTAGATCTAAAATTCACTGTTGCAACCCAGGGAGCTCTCTGTTCTGGGAGTCTGTGTGACCTTTGACTAGGGCACTGCTTGGTGCTACGTTGTCACATCAACATGTTTTTCTCTAGGGCCTTAAATCCATCTCTCACTTTTTGATGGTAATTTGATAGTACATCTATTTTTACATAACTACTTCCAATTTCTTTACTTCTCCCTCTGAAAAGATACATCAGCTGATTCTACTTTGCTGTTTCCACATGCTGAATAAAATATCAGTACTTGGAGAAAAATGTCTGGCAATAGGTAGAAAGTGTTGAATAAAATCCTGCAGCTTTGAAAAATGGCTAACATTCACTCAAAAACATTTGAGTGGCCTCATCATTTTGCTGGGTCCTGGGAAGGAAAGAGTAAAGTAGACACAGCTTCTACCCTCAAAAAGGCCTCACCATACCCCATTTCTATACACTAATAAGAAGTTTATTTAAAACTATTAAGAGGTACTTCTATTACGTCCAGAAGATACACCCTAAGATCCCAACCTAGAATTAAGATGAAGTTCCCCTTTTACAACAACGAGCGACGGGGTTGAGCTCTGCACCCAGATTTTCATAGCTGCTCGGCTCACCTGGAAATCCAATGCAGGTGCCCCAGTGGCTCAAGTGGTCAGGTCTACAAGGAATTCATTCAAATGCATGTTCTAGAAGCTAGATTGAATAATGATTGAGTGTCTGGACTGGCTTTTGTCTCAGCTCTGCCACTAACTGCTCAAATGAAACACAATCACTCAGGGCCTCAGTTCTTCAAATGCAAAATGTGGGTAAGAATACCTGTCCCCTATGGTTGTTATGAGAATTGTGAGTTTACACAATAAAACTGCTTATAACTCTCCTTAGCACATAATACGTATTCAATAGCTATTAGTTGTTATTATGATGGTTATGATTATTCTTATTTATTTGACTTCTTTGTCACAAAAAAGGTTTGCTATAAGACACAGTAAGACTCCCAATACAACTGAGGAGTCCTCCCCGCATCCCCTGCCAGGTGAGGAATATAATATAGAATTACTGACTTTCTCAAAAAGCAAAATGCAGGAAAACTGTATACTATTCCAACCGTGCCACACAATAAGAGGAGAAAATCCTCCAGTTAGGGGCCAAATTACAACATACTAATATAGGGGATTAGAGCCTATTGTATGGGCTTGAGTTCTCTGAATTCATGAGGCCCAAGCTGCAAGCTCTTAACCAGAGAGATTAGCTTTATGGGCCGGTGGTCAGACAGAATGACACCAGCAAGAGCGGCTCCAGCTGTTGGAAGCAGGTGGACCACTGCATGCAAACCTGAAGCTACCTGTTGTAAGTCAGTTAACCCCGAGGGCTCACTGTATGCAAACAGAGCTGACTGAAGTTTCTTCTACAGGATGCACAAGTATTTTTTACATGCTTCACATATTCATGGGCATTGCTACATGCAATTTTAGCAGAGCTGCAAAATTTTAAGTCTCATAATGTTTAGTGTTTATCCACTGAGAAGGATAACCCATCTCACTTTTAACCACATGATGATTAATCAGAGATGATGTATTTCTAAGTATTAGAAATAGTTGTTGAAACACAGGGGTGGGGCTTCCCTGGTGGCGCAGTGGTTGAGAGTCCGCCTGCCAATGCAGGGGACACGGGTTCGTGCCCAGGTTCGGGAAGATCCCACATGCCGCGGAGCGGCTGGGCCCGTGAGCCATGGCTGCTGAGCCTGTGTGTCCGGAGCCTGTGCTCTGCAATGGGAGAGGCCAGAACAGTGAGAGGCCCTCGTACCGCAAAAACCAAAAAAACACAGGGATGGTGAAACTGTCAGCATTTACTTACTGACAGTGTGATATTTTATAGGCTAGTGCTGCCTCGTATATTGAATCATTTTCCAGTAAAAGTATTTTTTAAGTAGGGCCTAAGGACAGAACAAGCATCAACGGCCTCAGCCCTTCCAGCGCAGTTAAGCTTGGTCACACGTTGGCACCGGTAATGACCACCATCTGCTCAAGTCCACGGCCCAGCAGCCCTTCCCGCACATGGAAATCTCCACGTGTCCACCAAATTGCCCGATGCTGGCAGAGGCCCGAAAGCACCAGATGAGCAAGAAAGCTGCCCAGCATGAGTCTATGGTTGAGTGCAAATGCACACACCTCAGGAGGCTGGGGAGCCGAGCAGCTCTGGTCTGCGGGCTGGGGGAGGGGGCCAGTCACACCTGAGACTGACCTGGTTTCTCCTCAAGTGGGCAGGCAGGTGAGTGTATCTGTCCAGAAGTGGGAAGGTATTTGACTCTTCCTCACTTTAACACAGTGTCCACTTATCAAAAGGCAGGTATTTGTTTAAAAAGTTGGTGGGAATCATAGAGAAAGTGTGGGCCTCGGGACGTGATCTGAATCATTCAGAGAACAAAAGGCTTGTCCTAGTCAGCTCAGGCAGCCATAACAAAACACCAGAGGCTGGGGGGCTTAAACATCAGACGTTTACTTCTCATAGCTCTGGAGGCTGGAAGTCTAAGGTCAAGATGCTGGCAGATTCGGTTCCTGGTGAGAACTTTCCTCCTGGCTTGCAGATGGTGCCCAGAGAGAGAGCTCTCATCTAAGGACACTAATCCCATGCTGGGGCCCCACCCTCGTGACCTCACCTAACCTTAATTACCACCCAAAGGTCCATCTCCAAATCACTACATGGGGATTAGGGCTTCAACATGTGAATTTTGGGGGGGACACGAACATGCAGTCTATAACAAGGCTCATAATAAAATGGGGTAAATGAAGGTCAATGGATAGAAATCCATGGCCCATAAAGCCTTCCTGTGTCTGCCTAACTCCATTTGCTACACTCTGCCCAGTTCTTTATGGCCCAGCCATGTCATCTCCTTCCTATCCTGGGGAAGAGCCAAACCTACAGCCACCCAGGGGCTCTTGAGTTTGCTCTCCCCTCTGCTCAGAGCCCGTCCCCCAGGGCTCTTCACAATCTACCCCCTAATTTCATGCCAGTCCTTGCTCAAATGTCACCTCCTCAAAGCAGCATTTCTTGCACATCCGTCTGACTGTTCACTCTCTTATTCCTGGTACTCTTATTGTGCTTTATTTTTCTTTAAAGTAACCCCCCCACCTAAACACAGGTATACTGTTTGCAAGTTCATTGCCTTCAGGGCCAGGTCCCTATTGGTCATTGCTGTGTCTACAGGGCCTTCAGAGTATCTGGCAGGTAATAATTATTTAATATATGCTTGTGGAGAGAATTAATTCAAACTATAATTCTGGCCCCTCTCTCACAATGGGAAGTGAAAAGACAAAGGACCAGTTAACCCTGTTCCCTGTTTAGAACAGGGGATGCAAAGTCCTTGCATGGTCTGCATGTATCGATGCATTTGCGTAGCAGTTGTCATAAAAATATAATAAGGAACATGCCCTTTTTTCTTAAAATGACTCCCAGTGGCAAGGATGACCCTCACACCACAAGGACAGCCAGTACTTTGCAAGCCAAGCTAAGTGTTTTATGAACCTCTGCTCACGTGGGCCATGTGACACTATAAGGTATTTACTAATATTATCCTGATTTTATAAACGTGAAACTAAAAGAGATCAAACAACTTCTCCAAGGTCACACAGCTAGTGGTCATGGGGCCAGGGATCCAACTCATCTGTCCGACTCCAAAACCTGTGGTTTCTTCACCTGCACTCATTAGGACAGATTCGGTCATACTTCTGGAAGCTCAAAGAATCTCCTGCATGAAAATAGGCTGGTTTCCAGAATTTCTGTTTACAAGTCAACCAGTTAAAAATAAGCCCTTACAGCTTTAAAAAGGAAGGAGATTCTGACACCTGCTACAGCATGGATGAACCCTGAAGACACTATGAAATAACCAGTCACAAAAGGAGGAACACTGTATGGTCCCACGTATATGAGGGACCAGGAGGACTCAAATTCATAGAGACAGAAAGTAGATGGTGGGGGCCAGGGGCTGGGGGAGGGGATGGGCAATTAGTGTTCAATGGGACAGAGTTTCACTTTTGCAGGGTGAAGGAGCTCTGGCTTTGGATGGCGGGGATGGTTGCACAACAACGTGACTGTACTTCTAGCCACAGAACTGTACATTTAAACATGGTTACAGTGGTACCTTTTATGTTATGTACGTTTTACCACAATGAACTTTTTTTAAAAAAAATGAGCACATACAGAAATATGGTTTGAAAAATTTACGATCCACCTGCTGATTCCACATGGCTCCCAGTGAAGCACAAGCTGTGTCCCTTGACAGTGAGAAGCAGTTGACGAGGGAGGAGACGGCATCTGTGAAATGCACGTGTTCGATCAGGTGCCCATCGTCGCGTGACAGACCCCTCGGAGCAGCCTAAACATCGTGACCTCCCCTTCCTTTTGGAGACGCAGGGACCTGTCCTAGTAATTATCCATCAAATAAAAACAATCAAATCGAATTAGTTATTTCACGTTTTCTTGAAGGCTGGTCCTACTGAGGGAGAGGCAGTGTACAGATACTGAATCTTCTGGTTGTGGCTCTCTGTTTTCTAAGTTTCCTCCCTTCAGGTGCACAACGAATACTATCGTTAATTTTATTAATCCCATGAAAGGTCATTTTTCTGCTCATCCTTGGAAGACAACAAGGTGAAAGAATGAGGAGAAAGAAAAGGACAGAGTGAAGGGATGGTGCAGGAAAAGGATGACAGGACTTTGCTGAGGGTGAGCAGAAGGTGGCCAGATGTGACCATGGCCAGCATCAGCCTAAGCAGCCCTGCTGATTTGGTGAGTCTGGTCCTGTCTGGAGCAGCTCAGCCTGGGAGGCAGGGGAGGAGGTTTGTCACCATGTGTGGAACGCCCTGTAAGAAATCCATCTATAAATGCCTCCGCCTCACGTGTGCCTGACCTCCACATCCCACGGTCACCTAGCAACACCTTCACCTAACAGGATCTGCACCGTGGACCACCAGCTGTTCACAGTCCTCTCCTTCCTACTATAATTACCCCCTTTCTAGGTTTAGCCATCTCCTTTGGCTTTTCTTTGGAAATTAAATTTGGACCACTTCAACTAATGCATGAATAACAACTCCTTTTTCTTCCCAGGAAGTAATTTCTTAAAAAGCACCTTTGGACCTCCACAGCATCTTGGCTCCATGGCCCAACAGGTAAATCAGCAATGTCAGCACTGTCTCTGCCACCAGTCAGGGAAATGGGCTGGAAATCGAATGCATGACCACTGCCATGCTCAGGTCAGGCCAGTAATTTCAGTGCCACAACCTGGGGGACGGCTGATGCGTGTGTGGTCCGTGGTGGGGAGCAGCCAGAGCTGGACAAGTGACCTGGCGCTCACCTTCCCTTTCAGGAAGCTGTTCTCAGACTTCCCTGGTGGCACAGGGGTTAAGAATCCACCTGCCAATGCAGGGGACACGGGTTCGAGCCCTGGTCCGGGAAGATCCCACCTGCCGTGGAGCAACTAAGCCCGCATGCCACAATTACTGAGCCTGCACTCTAGAGCCCGTGAGCCACAGCTACTGAGCCCACGTGCCACAACTACCAAAGCCCACGTGCCTAGAGCCCATGCTCCGCAACAAGAGAAGTCACCGCAAGGAGAAGCCTGCGCACCGCAACAAAGAGTAGCCCCCGCTTGCTGCAACTAGAGAAAGTCCGTGCGCAGCAACGAAGACCCAACGCAGCCAAAAATAAATAAATTAACTAATTAATTTTTTTTTAAAAAGGAAGCTGTTCTCTATGATGACCTCACTCCCAGTAAGACATCCTGTGGTCCCTTTTCAAATCACCCAGGAAGACGGCTCTAATCGGCCTGCGTTATGCTTGCACACACATCTATGGTGGGGGAGTGCCAGCCTTCAAAGTCCAGGTTACTTGAAATGATTTCTGCCTGAAGAACGTGATCCAACAACATAAAAGCAAACAGAGGTCTCCACACGGGCTGACCCCGGGCCAGTCTCCGGTAAGAGGCTTTCTCTCTGACTCACCCCAAACCCTCCCCGACAGCCCTCCCTCCCTGGCACGTGGGTTCTCATCTGGGCTGAAGCATCCATCGCTCTGGGGTGTGCTCTTCTTCCTCCCCTCTACATCCTGCCCGACACAATGTCCAATTAAAGCCTGTTTTCCGGAAGAGCTCGATAAGCGCATCCCCACCGCAACTCAGCCAGGAGGGCCTGGCACCTCCGGCTTCTGGCAGGTCACATGCCTTCTCCGCGAACCACTGCGATTCACAGCCAAGGATGAGCCTGCAACCAGTAGGGCCTCAGCTGGTCCGTGGGAGAGGTCTTGATTTGCAGATTTGTTTTGGCTCCTTTGTTTTTCTGTCACCCCTGCAGTCACGTGGTGTAGGTGTCTGCCCAGGTCCACACCTGGCTGTCTCCTCCCTGCCCTCCTTTAGGGATGGGCAACCGTCCCTAAATCCCACTCAGGCCCCCTTCTCAGGGACCCCCGGAGGGAATGCGTCCACGGGGCCTCTTCTAACTCACAGGCCTGCCGACCCCGGAGGCCAGGACAGCCTGCCCGCACCTCGGCCGTCACAGGTCAGGACCATCAACTCCTCATCTGTTCCCACCTTCTCTTCAGAAGCCTGAGCCTACTCGGAGAACCACCATTCCCCAAACAGGATAAGGTGACCTTTTTTCATTTCAGCATATCATTTGAAGTTGAAAGAGGGTTTCTTTTGTCAGACAGTTGAAATCTCCCCTGAATCGGGAGCAGACCTTTGGCTCCGACAAGCAGAAAATCTGAAGGTGTACAGGGAGAGCTTCGGCCCGCTCAGGTGAGCTCATGCAAGCTGCTCCATTATTCAAGTTTGAAAGACGCTTCGGTCCTTGGTAGGAGAAGAAACTACTTGTGCTGAAGTAATCAGATTTCTGCACTCAATTTCTTGAAGAACAACTTCTAGTGGGATGTGTTTACCAACATTAAGAATAGATGAAGCACTGTCAGAAAAATTCTGCCAGTACTTCATCTGGTTCTGAGGTAAGAGCACTTGAAAGAATTGATGTCTAATATTTCTGCAAAGAAACAGGTGAGTTCGAAGTGAGTCACATGCAAACGTTCAAATGCTTTTGCTGAAGTTGCTGTGCCAACATTTTTCAAAAGAGATGGGGGATGCGGGAACAGGATATCATACAGATGCAGATGGACAAAGGGTTTGAATTCAGCAAAGGACTGTAATGTCTTATGTGACCACTCAAGACTTGACTGCCGGCTCTATGGTGTCACAAAAGCTGACCCAGCCTGAGACCCAGCAGAGAAAGCAATTATCCACCTGGGTTGATTGGACAAGCGTGAGAGCATCCTGCACTTCCCTCCAGCTCCCCACTGTGCCCCCCACCCGACAAAGAAAACAAAATCCTTCCCAAGAGCCCACCCGTGTGTCTAAGATCGCTGGCATCTACCTTCAGGCATGACACATTCAGACTGACTGCATGTACCTGCTTCATTATGAATACCCTACCTGGGTGGACGGATTGGATGACAGCAGTTGGGCCCCTGGCTGCGTACTTGGGCATTTTCCAGAGGAGTCAGGGAGGCTGGGAGGCACGGACTGTGAAGTGAGGCCAGAAAAGCCAGGCAGAGTCTGTGAGAAGCAGAGGGGCTCTGGAGGCCCAGGGCTGGGCTGAGAGCACAGAGGCCGACGGGCAAACAGGAGGACCAGGGAGACAGCAGCTCAGGACGTCCAAATGTTGCTGAGGGCTGATGCAAGTAACCACGGGCACAACATCAATGACAAAATTTAGCTACAAAAATGAAAAGAAAAAAAACCCCACTCCTCCAATAGATTAATTTGTAGACTTAAGTGCCTATGGAGCTCATTGATGTTGTATAGCTATGGGTCTTCTGTAAGGGGTTAATGGACCATCCGCACACCTTGGTGGGCCAGGTGTTCCCACTGCAGCCACTTATCAGAAGAGCATCACCTGGACGGATGTGAAAACATACTTTGCTGAGCCCCACACCCAGAGCTTCTGATGCAGTATATTTGGGATAGGACCCCTGAGAACTGGCTTTTCTGCGTTTCCAAGTGATGCTGATGCTGCTGGTCTGGGGACTGAACCTTGAAAACCACTGGTCCAGCCACTCATCACGGAGTCAGATGGAAGTCAGGCTGCTCCTGTGTCAGTCAGAACATACGAGAGACTTTACTGACCTAGTGTCTGGTTTGGGCAAGGAGGTTACCAGAACTAATACAATGATCCAACAGCTTTCCAGATTCTTTTTATGTACCACATTATAAAATAAACTTTACATGGCGGCCTAATTACATACACACACAATTGAAGTAAAGGTTTCAGGGGGCAATATTTACCCTTACTCCTGTTATGTCCTCTGATGTTTTCTATTTTTTCCCTCTTCTACTCAATTTCATTAAAAGAAAATGCTGAATGTGCTCCTCTTTGACTTTCTTTTTTTTTTTTTTTTTTTTGTGGTACACGGGCCTCTCACCGCTGTGGCCTCTCCCGTTGCGGAGCACAGCCCCCCGACGCACAGGCTCAGCGGCCATGGCTCACGGGCCCAGCCGCTCCGCGGCATGTGGGATCTTCCCGGACCGGGGCATGAACCTGTGTCCCCTGCATCGGCAGGTGGACTCTCAACCACTGCGCCACCAGAGAAGCCCTGACTTTCTTTTAAATGGAATGCTAGCAATAATTGGGGGAAAAAGTCAAGAAAACAAAACTACATCATAAAAATAGACTTGTAGCTTTTAGATTCAATGAGAAATTAATATTTAAGAAGCACATAAGCATGCAACAGCCATTGGTACTGATTTTTACAAGTTCATGGCTTTTCAAATTGTTAGAAGCAATGAAATTAGAAATGCCAGGAATATGAATGCAGAAATAATTTGTCAGAGTCAGTTGAGAAAGCCTGACTATCAGACTTGAAATACGAAAGGAATTTTCCAACTTGGTAAATTACGCACTCCCACGTTACATTAATGACGGACACAATATGTTTTTTCTTTCCATCATGCTGTGGCTCAATGTTACGGCAATAAAGACTGAGTGACAGTGGAGCCTTGGCTGACGCTGGGATCATGCGACATGCTGGGTCCCCTTTCAGGAAGGAGCCCAGGTCCCTGTCCACCTCTGTCACTGTCAGCCACCTTGGCAGTAACCCTGGGAAATCACTGCTGGGCTCCATGATGTGATTCTGTATGTTCTTATCTCTCAGTTACTTCCATGGACCTAGGGAAACCTTTTCCTCTCAGGTGATGTGTCCTCCCCAGGAAAGGAAGAGCCCTCTCTTGTAACAGGACAGTATTGATAACACCCGACCTCCTATTACACAGAAGCATGTCTCAAAGGCAAAACAATAAAATCAGCAAGTTTTCCACTCATGACCACACTCCTTCTAGTCAATCTGACAATCTCATCAGACAACTCTGTTACTAAAGATAGTTCTGAGACATTTTTAAGGTTTCACAGGGGGTAAATTTTACTAAGACTTGGCAAAACTGCGTATCTTGACGATTAGGAAGTAATACCTGTCTTCAGTTCTTTCAATGTTGTTTTTTTTACCTTTTAAATTATTTTTAGTGGGTTCTGCCCCATCCAATTCCTCAATCTTATACTCATGAAACCTGCTGATTTAAAAAATTCTGATGAAGATATATGTATATGTTTAGCTGATTCACTTTGTTATAAAGCAGAAACTAACACACCATTGTAAACCAATTATACTCCAATAAAGATGTTAAAAAAGAAAAATTCTGGGGAGGAAGCAAGATGGCAGAGTAGAAGGATGTGCTCTCACTCCCTCTTATGAGAACACCAGAATCACAACTAGCTGCTGGACAGTCATCGACAGGAAGACACTGGAGCTCACCAAAAAAGATACTCCACATCCAAAGACAAAGGAGAAGTCACAATGAGACAGCAGGAGGGGCGTAATCACAGTAAAATAAAATCCCATAACTGCTGGGTGGGTGACTCACAGACTGGAGAACACTTAGACCACAGAAGTCCACCCACTGGAGTGAAGGTTCTGAGTCCCACATCAGGCTTCCCAACCTGGGGGTCTGGCAATGGGAGGAGGAATTCCTAGAGAATCAGACTTTGAAGCCTAGTGGGAATTGATTCCAGGACTTCGACAGGACTGGGGGAAACAGAGACTCCATTCTTGGGGGGCACACACAAAGCAGTGTGCACATCGCAACCCAGGGGAAGGAGCAGTGACCCCGGGGGAGAATGAACCAGACCTATCTGTGGAGGTTGGGGAGGGGGGGCTGTGGCTCACCGTGGGGATGAGGACACTGACAGCAGAAGTTCTGGGCGGTGCTCCTTGGCGTGAGCCCTCCCAGAGTCTGTCATTAGCCCCACCAAGGAGCCCAGGTAGGCTCCAGTGTTGGGTTGCCTCAGGCCAAACAACCAACAGGGAGGGAACCCAGCCCCACCCATCAACAGTCAAGTGGATTAAAGTTTTACTGAGCTCTGCCCACCAGAGCAACAGTCAGCTCTACCCCCCACCAGTCCCGCCCATCAAGCCTCTTAGATAGTCTCATCCACCACAGGGCAGAGAGCAGAAGCAAAAATAACTACAGTCCTGCAGCCTGTGGAACAAAAACCACATTCACAGAAAGACAGACAAGATGAAAAGGCAGAGGGCTATGTACCAGATGAAGGAACAAGATAAAACCCCAGAAAAACAACTAAATGAAGTGGAGATAGGCAACCTTCCAGGAAAAGAATTCAGAATAATGATAGTGAAGATGATCCAGGACCTCAGAAAAACAATGGAGGCAAAGATCGAGAAGATGCAAGAAATGTTTAACAAAGACCTAGAAGAATTAAAGAACAAACAAACAGAGATGAACAATACAATAACTGAAATGAAAACTACACTAGAAGGAATCAATAGCAGAATAACTGAGGCAGAAGAATGGATAAGTGACCTGGAAGACACAATGGTGGGATTCACTGCTGCGGAACAGAATAAAGAAAAAAGAATGAAAAGAAATGAAGACAGCCTAAGAGAACTCTGGGACAACATTAAATGCAACAACATTTGCATTATAGGGGGTCCCAGAAGGAGAAGAGAGAGAGAAAGGACCAGAGAAAATATTTGAAGAGATTATAGTTGAAAACTTCCCTAACATGGGAAAGAAAATAGCCACTGAAGTCCAGGAAGCGCAACGAGTCCCATACAGGATAAACCCAAGGAGAAACACACCGAGACACATAGTAATCAAACTGGCAAAAATTAAAAACAAAGAAAAATTATTGAAAGCAGCAAGGGAAAAATGAAAAATAACATACAAGGGAACTCCCATAAGGATAACAGCTGATTTCTCAGCAGAAACTCTACAAGCCAGAAGAGGGTGGCATGATATACTTAAAGTGATGAAAGGGAAGAACCTACAACCAAGATTACTCTACCCTGCAAGGATCTCATTCAGATTCGAAGGAGAAATCAAAAGCTTTACAGACAAGCAAAGGCTAAGAGAATTCTGCACCACCAAACCAGCTCTACAACAAATGCTAAGGGAACTTCTCTAAGTGGGAAACACAAGAGAAGAAAAGGATCTACAAAAACAAACCCAAAACAATTAAGAAAATGGTCATAGGAACATACATATTGATAATTACCTTAAACGTGAATGGATTAAATGCTCCAACCAAAAGACACAGGCTTGCTGAATGGATACAAAAACAAGATCCATACATATGCTGTCTACAAGAGACCCACTTCAGACCTAGGGACACATACAGACTGAAAGTGAGGGGATGGAAAAAGATATTCCATGCAAATGGAAATCAAAAGAAAGCTGGAGTAGCTATACTCATATCAGAAAAAATAGACTTTAAAATAAAGAATGTTACAAGAGACAAGGAAGGACACTACATAATGATCAAGGGATCAATCCGAGAAGAAGATATAACAATTATAAATATATATGCACCCAACATAGGAGCGCCTCAATATATAAGGCAACTGCTAACAGCTATAAAAGCGGAAATCGACAGTAACACAATAATAGTGGGAGACTTCAACACCTCACTTACACCAATGGACAGATCATCCAAAATGAAAATAAATAAGGAAACAGAAGCTTTAAATGACACAATAGACCAGATAGATTTAATTGATATTTATAGGACATTCCACCCAAAAACAGCAGATTACACTTTCTTCTCAAGTGCGCATGGAACATTCTCCAGGATAGATCACATTTTGGGTCACAAATCAAGCCTCAGTAAATTTAAGAAAATTGAAATCATATCAAGCATCTTTTCTGACCACAACGATATGAGATTAGAAATGAATTACAGGGAAAAAAAACGTAAAAAACACAAACACATGGAGGCTAAACAATACGTTACTACATAACCAAGAGATCACTGAAGAAATCAAAGGGGAAATCAAAAAATACCTAGAGACAAATGACAAAGAAAACACGACGATCCAAAACCTATGGGATGCGGCAAAAGCAGTTCTAAGAGGGAGGTTTATAGCTATACAAGCCTACCTTAAGAAGCAAGAAAAATCTCAAGTAAACAATCTAACCTTACACCTAAAGGAACTAGAGAAAGAAGAACAAACAAAACCCAAAGTTAGCAGAAGAAAAGAAATCATAAAGATCAGAGCAGAAATAAATGAAATAGAAACAAAGAAAACAAGAGCAAAGATCAATAAAACTAAAAGCTGGTTCTTTGAGAAGATAAACAAAATTGATAAACCATTAGCCAGACACATCAAGAAAAAGAGGGAGAGGATTCAAATCAAAATCAGAAATGAAAAAGGAGAAGTTACAACAGACACCGCAGAAATACAAAGCATCCTAAGAGAATACTACAAGCAACTCTATGCCAATAAAATGGACAACCTGTAAGAAATATACAAATTCTTAGAAACGTATAACCTTCCAAGACTGAACCAGGAAGAAACAGAAAATATGAACAGAGCAATCACAAGTAATGAAATTGAAACTGTGATTAAAAATCTTCCAACAAACAAAAGTCCAGGACCAGATGGCTTCACAGGTGAATTCTATCAAACATTTAGAGAAGAGCTAACACCCATCCTTCTCAAACTCTTCCAAAAAATTGCAGAGGAAGGAACACTCCCAAACTCATTCTATGAGGCCACCATCACCCTGATACCAAAACCAGACAAAGATACTACAAAAAAAGAAAATTACAGACCAATATTACTGACAAATATAGATGCAAAAATCCTCAACAAAATACTAGCAAACAAAATCCAACAACACATTAAAAGAATCATACACCATGATCAAGTGGGATTTATCCCAGAGATGCAAGGATTCTTCAATATATGCAAAACAATCAATGTGATACACTAGATTAACAAATTGAAGAATAAAAACCATATGATCATCTCAGTAGATGCAGAAAAAGCTTCTGACAAAATTCAACACCCATTTATGATAAAAAAAACTCTCCAGAAAGTGGGCATAGAGGGAACCCACCTCAACATAATAAAGGCCATATATGACAAACCCACAGGAAACATCATTCTCAATGGTGAAAAACTGAAAGCATTTCCTCTAAGATCAGGAACGAGACAAGGATGTCCACTCTCACCGCTATTATTCAACATAGTTTTGGAAGTCCTAGCCACGGCAATCAGAGAAGAAAAAGAAATAAAAGGAATACAAATTGGAAAAGAAGAATTAAAACTGTCACTGTTTGCAGAAGACATGATACTATACATAAAGAATCCTAAAAATGCCACCAGAAATCTACTAGAGCTAATTAATGAATTTGGTAAAGTTGCAGGATACAAAATTAATGCACAGAAATCTCTTGTATTCCTATACACTAATGATGAAAAATCTGAAAGAGAAATTATGGAAATACTCCCATTTACCATTGCAACAAAAAGAATAAAATACCTAGGAATAAACCTACCTAGGGAAACAAAAGACCTGTATGCAGAAAACTATAAGACACTGATGAAAGAAATTAAAAATGATACCAACAGATGGAGAGATATACCATGTCCTATGGATTGGAAGAATCAATATTGTGAAAACGAGTACACTACCCAAAGCAATCTACAGATTCAATGCAATCCCTATCAAATTACCAATGGCATTTTTTAAGGTACTGGAAAAAATCATCTCAAAATTTGTATGGAGACACAAATGACCCCAAATAGCCAAAGCAGTCTTGAGGGGAAAAAACGGAGCTAGAGGAATCAGACTCCCTGACTTCAGACTATACTACAAAGCTACAGTAATCAAGACAATATGGTACTGGCACAAAAACAGAAACACAGATCAATGGAACAAGATAGAAAGCCCAGAGATACACCCATGCACCTATGGTCAACTAATCTATGACAAAGGAGGCAAAGATATATAATGGAGAAAAGAGTCTCTTCAATAAGTGGTGCTGGGAAAACTGGACAGCTTACATGTAAAAGAATGAAATTAGAACACTCCCTAACACCATACACAAAAATAAACTCAAAATGGATTCGAGACCTAAATGTAAGACCAGACACTATAAAACTCTTAGAGGAAAACATAGGAAGAACACTGTTTGACATAAATCACGGAAAGATCTTTTTTGATCCACCACCTAGAGTAATGGAAATAAAAACAAAAAATAAACAAATGGGACCTAATGAAACTTCAAACCTTTTGCACAGCAAAGGAAACCATAAACAAGACAAAAAGACAACCCTTAAAATGGGAGAAAATATTCGCAAACGAATCAACGGACAAAGGATTAATCTCCAAAATATATAAACAGCTCATGCAGCTCAATATTAAAGAAACAAACAACCCAATCCAAAAATGGGCAGAAGACCTAAATAGACATTTCTCCAAAGAAGACATACAGATGGCCAAGAAGCACATGAAAAGCTGCTCAACATCACTAATTGTTAGAGAAATGCAAATCAAAACTACAATGAGGTATCACCTCACACCAGTTAGAATGGGCATCATCAGAAAATCTAAAAACAACAAATGCTGGAGAGGGTGTGGAGAAAAGGGAACCCTCTTGCACTGTTGGTGGGAATGTAAATTGATACAGCCACTGTGGAGAACAGTATGGAGGTTCGTTAAAAACCTAAAAATAGAATTACCATATGATCCAGCAATCCCACTACTGGGCATATACCCAGAGAAAACCATAATTCAAAAAGACACATGCAAAAAAAAAAAAAGACACATGCACCCCATGTTCGTTGCAGCACTATTTACAATAGCCAGGTCATGGAAGCAACCTAAATGCCCATCGATAGACGAATGGATAAAGAAGATGTGGTACATATATACGATGGAATATTACTCAGCCATAAAATGGAACGAAATTGAGTCATGTGTTGAGACGTGGATGGATCTAGAGACTGTCATACAGAGTGAAGTAAGTCAGAAAGAGAAAAACAAATATCGTATATTAATGCATGTATGTGGAACCTAGAAAAATGGTACAGATGAACCGATTTGCACGGCAGAAGTTGAGACACAGATGTAAAGAACAAACGTATGGACACCAAGGGGGGAAAACCGGGGTGGGGTGGGGATGGTGGTGTGCTGAATTGGGCGATTGGGATTGACATGTGTATACTGATGTGTATTAAATTGATGACTAATAAGAACCTGCAGTATAAAAAAACAAAAAGCAAAGCAAAACAATGAATACTAAACTTTCTTTGAGTTATTTGTATGGAAATATGTTAATATAAATGTTTCAGACATTACATGAAATTTCTAAAAATCTTATATATTCTGGTATAATGTTATGTCATAATTCTAGTTATTACTTTAAATTTATTTTTATTTATTTATTGGCTGTGTTGGGTCTTCATTTGTGTGCGAGGGCTTTCTCCAGTTGCAGCGAGCGGGGCCCACTCTTCATCGCGGTGCGCGGGCCTCTCACTGTCGCGGCCTCTCCTGTTGCGGAGCACAGGCTCCAGATGCGCAGGCTCAGTAGTTGTGGCTCACGGACTTAGTTGCTCCGCGGCATGTGGGATTTTCCCAGACCAGGGCTCGAACCTGTGTCCCCTGCATTGGCAGGCAGATTCTTAACCACTGCGCCACCAGGGAAGCCCCTAGTTATTACTTTAAAATGTATATCTCAGAAATAACTAAATTTCCTTGTCAATTGCATTATTATGAAGTTTCATCAAATCTTTAACCGTGGTCATTTTTAAGTCTTTTGTCATTTACAGACAGTTCTGGATGTACTCTGATGCTTTTGCAAAAATGTTACTATAAACAGGTTTCATCTTCAAGGAATTCATGGAAAAGACTCTGACAAGTACAGGTTTCTGGTAACTGACTATACTGCTGAACTGAATGAATAAGTATTTTCAGAACTCGAATGGAAAACTGATGAATTCATAAAAGTGCTAACAAAAGCTCAAGAAGAAAAAAACAATTAATTACATGGGACTGAGTGAACTGATGAGGATGATTATAATTTTTGTGACTTTCTGTTTGAATTAAAAAAAAATCCCACAAGGACTCAGAGTCAAAAAAATATACAAATCAATTTTCATTGCAAAGTAAAGGAGCTGTTACAGTGGAGGATTGCTGGACTGAATGTCAATATTATGACATAGTGTGAGTGTGTTTCGTGTTTGGTAATTGCAATCATTGTTGCTTTTGTTGTGGCCATCCATTTACAGTGCTTGGTGTTGTCAGTTTACTTATCTCTTGTAAAAATAAAATACAGTGTATGTGTGTGAGTTGTGAAAAAAAAAATTTCTGATGAGGTCCTTCACCCTCATCAGACAAATACATAAGATATCGCTTATATGTGGAATCTAAAAAAAAATGGTACAAATGAACTTGTACACAAAACAGAAACAGACCCACAGACATAGAAAACAAACTTACGGTTACTAGGGGGGGGAAGGGATAAATTAGGAGTTTGGGATTAACGTATACACACTACTATATATAAAATAAACAAAAAGGGCCTACTGTATAGCACAGGGAACTATACTCAATATTTTGTAAAAACCTATAAGGGAAAAGAATCTGAAAAAGATAGATACATATGCATGTGTAACTAAATTACTATGCTGTACACCTGAAACTAACACAACATTGTAAATCAACTGTACTTTAATAAAAAAAATTCTGGTGAGGTCGTTCCCAATAAGACGTGGCTCCTATCTTGGCTGCATAGTAAAACCACCTGGGGGAGTTTATGAATGACCAGTGCACGAATCCTGCCCCAGATCAACCGAATGCCAATCTCTGACGATGGGAACCGGTACCTGCATTTTTCGAGGCTCTTTCCATGATTCTACCGTGTATGCAAAGTTAACAACCATCGCTCTGTCCACGATGTAATCCCCGGCCCCTGGTGGAAGAGATTCTAACAAAAAAGTGAAGGTGGAGTCGACCTCCAGTTGTAGAAGGAGTTTTCCCATCAGGAAAGAGAAGGCAGAGGTGTATGGCTAGAGGTGCAGGGGATCCTTTCCAGCATTCCCCAGTCCTGTTCATTTGCGCAGCTGCGTCATTAGACGGCCAACAGCTCTTGCCCACCTTGCCCTTCTCCACTCTCTTCCTCCTTGGTGGTCCCCTCGGTGGGGACACAGTCACACCTGTAGCTGCACCACCATTCTCCTCCTGTCTCAGCAGCATTGCTCAGAGCCAGGCTCCAGTTCAGCACCTGTCCTGTCACAGCCCCAGGTGCTGGAACAGGGTCTGTGACACCTGTCGGGGGCCCAGCAGTGCAGGCTCCCCCGGAAGACAGAGAAAAGGCTCTCACTTCAAGAGGGGCAGTGAGATGAACAGTGGGCCCGGGCCCAGCAATTAGGGGATCTGTGCTGTGAATTCTACATGAGTCGGAGACTCCGAGTGTAAGTGGGCCACGCTCTGCTGCTGTTTGATTTGAACCTCACAGTTATATGTGCTCCCATTCTGTCAGACCCAGTTACACACAAAGGGGATTTATCTCCCCAAAAAATACGACACAGTAGAGGGCTCCCTCGGGGTTCTTTGTTTCTTAGCTTCCATCAAACGCATGTGGATCACACTTTACCCTGTGAATTTTACATTCTCTGCTAAATCTATGAGTCATGATTCCCTTCTCTTTTTTTTTTGCCATGCCATGCGGTATGTGGGATCTTAGTTCCCCGACCAGGGGTCAAACCCCCGCCCCCTACAGTGGAAGCACGGAACCCTAACCACTGGACCACCAGGGAAGTCCCACGATCCCGTTCTTTAACATCGGTTCTGGTTCTACAAAGTTTATTTTTGTTTTTTTCCTATTTTCCTTCTGTGGGGCAGCCTGACTGTCTAACTTGGCAAAATCCAATAATGCTCTGGCATTGGCATGCCCTCTAATTCCTTGTCACTGGACAGGAGTCTAGGGTGTCACTAGTTCCTGGATTAACCCATTTCTTGAAAGGATGGTGAGTCAGGCTTCTTTCTCCCACTTGTGCCGAGTGGACTGGCCGGTCACTTAGCCCAGGCAAAGCAGCTGTTTGGGACTGCAAACCCAGTGTAATTCATTGACAGACATCCCTGTTTCCGTCCTTGGGAGTGCATTGCACAAGCGTCGGGCTCCTGAGTGAGGACCCCATACTGGGGTGAAAACGTAATAGACGAAGGCCTGTCCTGTCACCTCATCCATCCTTTCAGAAGCGGGGAATGACCGCTGACCTTCCACTGCGACCACACTCGGGGGAAGGAGGACAGGAGGTCCATGGAGGAGGCTTCCAGAAGGGACTCTCCCGCCCACACACTGCCTGGCAGGGGTCCAGCAGCTTTACGGAGTACAGACCACAAAGTTCAGATCTTGTTTCTCTTGTGCTCACAGATAAATTGGGTAACTAAAGAAAGAATGCGATGACGCTGGGCTGGCAGGTCAGTGTCTACACTTAAGCTGAATTACTGTTTCTCCACAAGGGCATAAGTATGTCCTGTGCCCTAAGTGTGTCTCTGCCTATGTGGCCCTGTCCCTAAGAAACTGACAGAGAGAAAGACCAAATATGGAGATGGGGACATCATAAATGTGAGTAGGGTGAATTTCAAATTATGCTCTGGATCACTGTTTTTTTTTTAAGGTTTAACACAATAAACTTTGCTGAAAGTTTGTACTTCTGACTAGACTGATTAGTTTGTACTTACTGGTTACGTTTATACTTAGTCTTTAAGGTAAGAAGGTGACATTGAAGCAAGAACAGGTGCCTGAGGAGCCCCCAGACCACTCATTTCCCAAGCAACGGGGTTAGCTGATACAGCAGCCTCCGTTTTTGTCCAAACTCCCTGCTTGCCAGCTGTTAAAGCAGGGTTTTTTTAAAACAAGTAAATAGCTATTAATTAATAACATTTAAAAATATTAAAATCAAGCAGATAAAATGATTAAAAGAAGGCACAACATAGCTACAATTTAAAATATGTAATGAGCAGACTGAAATAAACATGATAATTTATAGGAAGTCAATGGTAAAACCAGGTTAAATAAAAATAAGAGTTGCATGTTAGCTAAAGAAAATGGTCAAACGTTAAAGTGAAAGTGTTTATATGAGAGAATTCGGCTAAAATGTAATCTTAAAAATAGACGGTTATTTTAAGAATATACAGAGCACAGGTTCACGGGCGCATGCTCAAACAGGGATGGGCAATCCAGGGAGTCACAGACAAGGGCTGCTCTCCTTCCCCTCCCTGGAGACTCCCAAGCCTGCCACTTAGAGGACCGGGAACTCTACTCGATACATTGTAACGGCCTATATGGGAAAAGATTCAAAAAAAAAAAGAGTGGATATATGTATATGTATAACGATGCACTTTTGCTGTACACCTGAAACTAACACAACATTGTAAATCAACTGTACCCCAATAAAAATTAAAAAGAAAAACACGGGCTTCCCTGGTGGCATAGTGGTTGAGAGTCCACCTGCCAATGCAGGGGACACGGGTTCGTGCCCCGGTCCGGGAAGATCCCACATGCCGCGGAGCGGCTGGGCCCGTGAGCCATGGCCGCTGAGCCTGCACGTCGAGAGCCTGTGCTCCACAACGGGAGAGGCCACAACAGTGAGAGGCCCGCATAACACCAAAAAAAAAAAAAAAAAAAAAAGAAAAAGAAAAACACATAAAGTGGAAACCTGTGACTCTTCTTGAACACTGAGTATGTTTCCTAACAACTGTCTTTCTTCTTAACCTAAACAATGTGCAAGAGGCCAAACGGAGCCCCGAGTATGAGCTCACGGTCCCCCCTCAGAAGGGTTGGGTGCTGTGGCCAGCTTCTATGGCCTTCGGCCAGGCTTCTCAAACTTGGCCGCATGACAGAACCACCTGGAAAGCTCTGAAAACCCTCGACGCTGAGGGCTCACCCCAGAGCAGTGTGGGAGGAGGAGGACCCAGACCTCAGTCTTCTGAAAGCTCCCTGGGGACCCTGATGTGCAGCCATGTCTGGGCATCCTGGTCCAAGGCTGTGGTCTCTAACATGGGCATGCGAACCATCTGAGGCCTCGGAGACATGCAGCGCTAACCAGGGGTCCATCTGCCTTTGGAAGGGGCTCCAATTACTGCTACTGTTGCTGCTGAGCGGGCTGCCCTCTGAGCAGCCAGACCTCCACTGTGGTGGCTTTGACCCTGGTGTCTGGGGAGAGTGGGATTGGCTCAGGGCGTCCTGTCCACCCGTTCTGTAAGAAGGAGTCAAAACTCTATCAGTCTGGAGGCAGTGGCACCTTCTTCCCATCTAATACCAAATAATCTCAGGGTTTTCCTGGTGCAGGAAGCACCCCTGCCCCAGGGCTCCTGCGAGGTGCTGCCTGGCTTCTTCCTGAGCTGAGCCTCAGATGCTATTTGGAAGGCTGGCAGCCCACGTCTCTCAAACTGAGATCGGTTTGCTTGGGACCAGCTAATACGTCAGTTCTTCCCACTGAGGCAAGAAAGGACAATGCTGAGTCAGTTTACATGCTTTGCAAAGGTCATCACAGCACCTCCGTGACTCTGCTGGCCATCCTCTTTGACCACAGTTGTAGGACCCTCTGTGGACCCAATGGCTTCTAGGTGTTCAGGGCTCCCCACCAAATAACATGCTACTGAGGCTGACCCTACACTCCAGAGGTTGGGCAGTGACTGCGGAGGACAGCAAGGTGGGGAACCCTGGAGACGAACTGGGTTCAAAACCCAACACTGCAGGACAGGGCAAGTTACCTAATGCCTCTCACTGAGTTTTCTCATCTGTGATGCAGGGTTAACAACAGCATCTACGTCACAGGACATGTGTGTGAATTCAGTGAGTCAGTACACGTAAGCACACGTCTGGGACCTGCCACATAATGGCCAATTAATCAGCAATAATTTAACAAGAGTTAATTGAGCAAATAATTCATATAATATTATTACTTTGAGTTAATTAAGCAGAATATCTCAAGATGGGGCCCATATGAAGCATGAGGTCAACTTGGACTCCAGGTGTTTTGTTTTGTTCTGTTTTGTTTTGCTAGCAAGTACTCTCACGATCCCTCTGCTCAGGTGTTCTCCAAATTGCTTTCGTTTTTTTTTTGTTTTTTTTTTTTGCGGTACGCAGGCCTCTCACTGTTGTGGCCTCTCCTGTTGCGGAGCGCAGGCTCCGGATGCGCGGGCTCAGTGGCCATGGCTCACGGGCCCAGCCGCTCTGCGGCACGTGGGATCCTCCCGGACCGGGGCACGAACCTGCGTCCCCTGCATCAGCAGGCGGACTCGCCATGAGGGAAGCCCAAAATTGCTTTTTTTAAGCAATTTTTTTAACCGACATGAAAGATTACATTTATCCCTGGTAGATTTTACCTTGCTGATTTTGATTTCCATCCCATATGCACGTTGTAACACAAAAAAGGCAACATGGTTTCATAATGCCCTTACAAACACAGGCAAGAAGAAACCTAAAAAGCCCTTTCAGCTCACCCTGACCTTCAGGGTGAGCCATTCCAGAAACAGTGAGGAACAAATACAAGTCATGTGGTGTCTTGAAGCACACAGCATGGCAGTGCACTGTGACTCAGCTGGTTATTATTAAAACTAAATATTAGATCCTCAGTGGCAACTTGCATCCCATCAGATAACAGCTGGACTAGAGGCACAGTCAGAGGTTCTCAATCAGCTGCCAGCCCATGTGTCCAGCATCCCATACACACGAATTCTCATCATGCTCAATAAGGGTTCCACACAGAACAGAAGGCAGACCCAGCCCAGGTCATCAGTGATGGATTCCTGGGGGGAGAGGACAATAATTATACTGCTTCCTGTTATTTTGAAGCTCCATGCCAACTCTCTAGTTATTTATGTCATATAATTTAATTTTTCTGGAATACAGTCATAAATCACACAGGCTGGTCACTTAGCAAACAGCTCACTGTATGCCTAGTGAACTTTAAACAAGGCAATCATTCTCTACTGTGCTTTCAGCTTCTTTTTATAGAGCTGAACCAAGTGACATGTCACGTAAAGACTTTTGCAGCAAAGCACTGAATCCAGGCGTTTTCAGAGGAATCAACACTTTTGCCTGCGATGTTCTATTCAGGTCCATTTTAGGTTACTTTTCTGGTCTTAAGAGTCTCTGTCTTTGAAAGATCATCTTATACTGGTTTTGGGCAGCTGGTCGCAGAAACAGAGAAACCCTGGGCCTGAAATTGGTGATGTGAAAAGAAGAAACAAAGGGAAGTCACTTAGGATCTTGGATCAAAGTCTGGAGACTTGAGAGACGAACGGGGTGTGGTATTAGGGGTCTGGAGATGGCCTCAGTTTCCCGAAAACCCCATGGTTAGCGGCCCCTGGAAAGCTCCCTATCCAGGGCACCCAGGTAAGATTTCAAGAATAAGTAAGTTAACACACTACACTGCTCCAACTGCTAAATGGCACCTTGAAATCAGACTCATGCCAGCTTCAATTCGTAAAGAAATAGGAAAAAAGAGGACCATTACTGGCATAGGAAAATGAGCCAGGAAGTGTCTCACGTCAAAATCTTCCATGTCAAAGCCAGGCGACATTCAGAAAAAAAAAAAAAAAATTCCTCTGCGCGGAGGCCATCTGTATCCAGCCGCTATGTCATTTCTACCTGCCCATGGAAAACCCTCCTACCCTCTGTACCTCCCTGCAGCTTTCCAGACATTCTAGGTTCAAGGCCAACATTTATGTTCTTTAGGAAGGCTTCCTTGATTAACCAGAACGTTTAGCTGCCATGGTGCTTGAGCGCCTATTTTTTTGGGTTACATCTGGGTGGACTCATTTGTCAAGGTGGGCATGCAGGCTCTGAAGTCAGATTCCCTAGGGTCAGGCCCGGGCTCTACCACTTACTAGTTACTGGCTAATATCTCTAGGTTACCCTTCTGTAAGACAGTTCCTAAAAAGAAGTGTTCACTAAATGGTACCTGCCATTATTATGGTCAATAACCAAAGTAGTAGAGTCTATGTAAGAAAAATATTTTTTATTGATTTCAAGAACTAGTCCATGGTTGTAAGAATGTGGGGTGTAAACGTGCAGAATGTACATATGTCCTTGGTAATGAATTCCACGCAGGAAAAGGCACTATTTGTACTATGTTTTATTCATCTGAGTCTATCACGATTATTTTAGGAAACTTTTAGGAAACCATTTTGAGGAAACTTTCTTTGAATTTCTCCCAGACTACCTCTCAGGAATGCCCGTGTTTGAGGAAAGTTTAGCTTATACCTATATACTGCATGTATTTATCTATTCATGAATTCATTCATTCCCTCAACAAACACTTTGGAGGCTTACTTTCCAGGCACTGTTCTAGGTGCTTGAAATACCTCAGAGGAAACAGGCGACAGAAAAGGACAAAACTCCCTGCTCTTAGGAGCTTGTGGGTCAGTGAGGGGGACAGACAGGGCACAACACAATCAAATGGAAGTCAGAAGGCAGGGAGGGCTCTGAAGAGTGAGGCGGGGGGGGAGGGGGAGGAGGAAGGCAGGACACAGTAGTGAGTCCTTGCCCCACGTGGCTTCCCCCATCTGCCACCCTCACTAGGCTGTGAGCCCTCAGGGCACCAACAATGGCCTTCCTCTGCGTCTCCAGCACGGAGTGCAGTGCCAACGGCCTCAGCAAACAGGACGTGCTAACTGGACGAATGCCAGTTAAGGTTGACACTGTCTGTGCCATGCGCTGAGGTGAACCCTCCAAAACCCAGCACTGCTGCAGGGCTCGTCCAGGGAAGCACCAGCGTTCCCATCTGCCACCCTCCCTGCCCGCCTGCTGTGTAGTCCACGGTCCCTCTGGTCAAGTCTACTGGGGTGGGGAGCACACTTCCTGAGTTCACTGGCTACCAAAGGTCTTTCTGCTCAAAAACATAGTTTCTTGAACTGTAGCATCAATACTTCAGTAAGTCAAACATACTGTAATAGTAATTGTGGCCTTATGTGGAGGCAAAGAATAGCAAAAGTCAGTGTCATTCTTCACCGAGTCCCAGGTACCCGCCCGGCACATCTGGTCCCACTCTGGTGCCACCCCTCTGCCCCCGCCCTCACTCCCGCTCCATCGGCCTCTTTCACTTGTCTTCATTGTTTCCTGGTTTTCCTTGCTGTGTGCCTCGTGTAACATGTATGCCGTTTCACACACACGTGCACGTGCACACACACACACACGGTGTTGGTTTACAAACTGAGATGGTGAGAAAAATATGCACATTCAGGGATAAAACTTACTGAAGATTCAGTCAAGTCCTAAGAACTATGTCAGGTCTTCAGAATTCATGAGACCCCTGCGAGGTCCTGATCCCTGGAGGCATCCAGGGCCCCTTCCCTTTATCACGTGGCCCAGGTTGCCTGGCTCACCAAAGCAGCCAGCTTTTACACCTCACACTGCATAGAGAGTGGAATTGACTTGCAAACATTTACTGTTTGTGGCAAAGGAAGTTAAGGGAAAAGGGGTGACATGGTCCAGACTGATTATCACTAGAAGAAGTCAAAGTCCATCATCTATATCGAGGTGTCCATCTGAGGGACACCACTGACATAAGAGTAACAAGTAGAACGTGTGAAGAAAGCGTCCGTTCTAAAGCTGCTTTGGTAATTCCCATCCCCCCAACCATTCTTTGAAAATGGAACACTTTCAAATCAGGTAATGAAAATCCTGATCCAGTAACAGTTCTCCTGCTACGAGTTGCCCAAGCCTGAATTCATGACAGAGAAAAGGAGTTTATTTTCTGCCATTTTCAAGAGAGGATATAAAAAGGCAACATTTATTGACCTCAACTAAGCCTTCGATGCAATTAGCAGCAATTTGGCTAGAATAAAACTGCATGCCATTGACCTGAGTTCATTAGTTTGAAGATTATTTTACAAATGGAGAGCAAAGTGCTGTGATTTAACAGATGAACTACGATAGCTGATTAAATGAAACTTACTTCAATTCCGACAAACTTGGACTATTTTCTAAAGATAATGCATTAATGAAAGAGGCACTGTGCTTGTTTGGTATAAGATCAAAGAGAATTAATGTGGTTTTAAAATTTTAATTTTAGATGAATTTCTTTTTACTTTAACCTCATGCTTTACATATTAAGGTCAGATATTCATTGTTCACTGTTCACTTAAAATATATCATATGAGGATGGCACAGTGCAATATTAGGATTCTTTCATTTTAACAATGATTTTTCCATTAAATGATAGGTTTGAAAGGAACTTTTGTCCAACAGACTTTTATTTTTTTAATTTTTAAAATACAAGGTAATATTGTCTAGATGGTGAAACCTGGAGCTTCATGAAATTTAGCCGCTAAAGTAGTAGCATCACAAATTTCAACAAAATTTGCTAATCACCTTCCAATTTTTTACTCTTTATGTTTTTTCTTATTTTATTCTTTTTGTTCTTTATTTTATGCACTCTCAATTTTACATTAATTCAACGAAAATTGAAACGGAGTACGACTCCATGGTTCTTCCCCCCTCCCAAGTCCTCCGCCTGCCTTTTGTCTGTAGAAAAACTTTAGCCAAAGAATACGTTTAATTAGAGAAGTGAGAAAATGCAGAAGCAAAGGAAAGGCAGTCGAACAGGACAAAATAACAATAGTTGAGTCATTAAACAAAGTCAAGGACCTTCAGTTCCTCCTCAAGGGCTGTAGATAATATTCTGAGCCATGTCCTGGGAGCTGTTTTGTAGATACTGAAATCCCTACCAGGTGGAAGAAGTTAACTACATGATGACCAGCCTGTAGCCATGACATAAGCTGCCACAATCCCAATAACTGGCCTCAAGGAAATGGGAACAAACTGACCCTGGAACTGAAGATTACTTGAACTTAAGACAATCAAGATGATGCTGATTAGACCATGACATGACCAACTGCAAGATGACTGTCAGAGCTGCCTGGGCTGTTTCTGCGTGTAGCCCTCTCCCTCCCTCTGTACACCCCTGAAACTCCCCTATCAAAGCTCTTGCTCCCTGATCAACTGGGGGGAGTTGGCCTTTGGACATGAGTCCACGCTCCTGCCATTGCCAGCCTCTGAAATAAAGCAAACTCTGTTTTCCACCAACCTTGCCTCTCGAGTATTGGCTTTTGAGCAGCAAGCAGCCAGACCCCACTTTTGGTAACAAATGACCTTTAGCAAGATGACATGCAGTACAGAAACACTGTAGGAATATGTGCATATCTGACATAAGAGGAGGTTATTTGTTTTAAAAATTGTAATTTACAAGATGAATGGAATCTAGTTACATTTAACTTCTTAGATTTAGCTAAAATGGTGTGACCATTGAAGAACTGGTTTAATAAGTTATCTTTTTTTGATATTGAGGAGCTCAATATCAAATAAACAAACAATCCAGTTAAAAAATGGGCAGGAGACCTAAATAGACATTTCACCAAGGAAGGCATACAGATGGCCAAGAGGCACATGAAAAGATGCTCAACATCACTAATTATTAAAGAAATGCAAATCAAAACTACAATGAGGTATCACCTCACACCGGTCAGAATGGCCATGATCAAAAAATCTCCAAACAATAAATACTGGAGATGGTGTGGAGAAAAGGGAACCCTCTTGCACTATTGGTGGGAATGTAAATTGATACAGCCACTGTGGAGAACAGTATGGAGGTTCCTTAAAAAACTAAAAATAGAACTACCATATGACACAGCAATCCCGCTACTGGGCACATACCCTGAGAAAACCATAATTCAAAAAGAGTCACGTACCACAATGTTCATTGCAGCTCTATTTACAGTAGCCAGGACATGGAAGCAACCTAAGTGTCCATCGACAGAGGAGTGGATAAAGAAGATGTGGCACATATATACAATGGAATGTTACTCGGCCATGAAAAGAAACGAAACAGAGTTATTTGTAGTGAGGTGGATGGACCTAGAGTCTGTCATACAGAGTCAAGTAAGTCAGAAAGAGAAAAACAAATACCGCATGCTAACGCATATATATGGAATCTAACAACAACAACAAAAATGGTACTGATGAACCTAGTTGTAGGGCAGGAATAAAGATGTAGACATAGAAAATGGACTTGAGGACATGGGGTAGGAGAGTGAAGCTGGGGCGAAGTGAGAGAACCATCGACATATATACACTACCAAATGCAAAATAGTTGCCTAGTGGGAAGCAGCCGCATAGCACAGGGAGATCAGCTCGGTGCTTTGCGATGACCTAGAGGGGTGGGATAGGGAGGGTGGGAGGGAGGCTCAAGAGGGAGGGGATATGGGGACATAAGTATGCATATGGCTGATTCACTTTGTTGTACAACAGAAACTAACACAGTATGGTGAAGCACTTATACTCCAATAAAGAGCTATTAAAAATAAATAAATAAAATACTTGATAATAACTATAAATGGAGTATAACCTTCAAAAATTATGAATCACTATTGTACACCAGTAACTTATACAATATTGTACATCAACTATGCTTCAATAAAAATAAATAAAAAGAAAAAAATTAAGTTATCACTTTTAGAGTAACCAGAAAAGACTAAAGTTCCTTCACAAATCATCAGTCGACAAGTCAACAAGTAGTGAAATATTTATTTGGTCGATATTCAGCTAAGCACTGTGAGGATAAGAAATAAAAAATCCAAAACGTTTTCTTACCATAATGAAAATTAAGATTACAAAACTGTAGAAAACAAATCATTGTTTTAAGTGAGGACTAAGAAATGCAAAGTCAATATAAAATTAGTCTTATTTGTATTCCCATTTTACTAATATAAACAAATAGAAAGTGAGTATAATAGAAATGAAATAGAAAAAATAGAAAAGAATAAAAGGATTTATATTAGATCAACAAGCCCCAAATACTTAGGAATCAATCTCATAAAAGTGTGCAAGACCTTGACACAGAAAACTTGAAGATGTTATTAAGAGAAATTAAAGGTCTAAATAAACAGAGGGGTATATCACATTCATGGTTTAGAAATTTTCATATTGTAAATATGTAAATTCTCATCAATTTCATCTTCTATAGATTGAAAGCAATCTCAACCCAAAATCCCGACTGCTGTGTGTGTGTGTGCCCATCTGCACATGTCCGTGTGTATAATTTGACAAGCTTATTCTAAAATTTTTATGAAAATGTAAAGGGCAAAGAATAGTAAAGACAATCTAGTAAAGATAATCTCGATATCTGAAGCACAACCATCAGTTAATCAGACTTATTTAAAGGTACAGTAACTTAAACAATGTGATTTCAGTCTAAGGATAAACAAATAAACCAAGAGAACAGACAGATTGTCCAGAAATAGATCCACATGTCACCTAATTTTTAGTAAAGGTGTAATAGCTTTACTATGGAGAAAGGATGGTGTTTTTACAAAATGGTGATGAAGTAATTCAATATCCACATGGAAATAACGAATTATGACCCCTACCTCACACAATATTCAAAAATACATTGTGGAGCAATCATAGACTTAAATGTTGAAGGTAAAATAATAAAGCTTCTAGACGATGACAAAGGAAAACATTTCATGTCCTTGAACAGGGCAAAACTTTCATTAGATGATAACAAAAGGAAAACATGAAACAAAAAGCAAAGATTAACAAATCAGGCTTCACTAAAAATTTAAAATACTGTTTCTCAAAAGACACTATTGTGAAAATCACTGTGTGAGAAGGCAAGCTACGAACAGAGAGAGGATATCTGTCATAATCCATGTGATGGTCTCATATCCAGAATATATAAATAGCTTTTACAAATCAACAAGTGGGGGGGGGGAGTCAGGTAACCCAATGCAATAAAAAATAGACCAAAAAACTTGAATAGGCACTTAAGGAAAGCTATCCAAAATGGACTACAAGCACATGGAAAGGTGCTCGAGCTAATTAGCCATCAGAGAAATGGAAATTAAAACCAAAATGAGATCCCATCACACACCCACAGATATGTCAGAAACAACCATGACTACAACCTAGCACAGCCTGAGCTATTCCGAGGGTTGGCGAGGAGAGATGGTGGTCTCTGCACTGCTGATGGGAGTATAAATTAGAAGGTCTACTTCGGAAAACTCTGGCAGAATCATACCCATAGTTTGCAATCCTCGGTATGAACGCATGCATTCATGCACTGAAATAACATGCGATGACCACTGTGCAGAAGAGCCAGGTCAGGGAACAACATGCATGTCCGTGAACAGAAGAAGGAGTAAAGTGGTGTCGTGTTCATACAATGAAATACTTTACAGAAATGCAAGCGGGGACTTCAGCTGTGGCCCAGAGGACCCTCTTGGACATGATTTGGAGCAAATTAAATGTGGCGCAAAAGAATACGTGTTACACGATTCCATTCACATCAAGTTCAAAAGGAAGAAAAAGAAAAGGATCGTGAGACGTGTCAGAATGGTGTTTGGCTGTGGAAGGACCCTGATTTAGGGATATTCCAGGGAGGAGATGGGCAGGGGGCGCTGGGAAGGGGCATCTTGGGATTAGGAGGGAAAGTTCACAAGCCACTGCAGTGGCCCAGGGTGAGGAGTGTCTGGATGGGGGTGAGGACAGTGCCGTGGATTAAACATCACAGGGCTGCGGTATTAAACGGCAAAGTGCACATAAAACACCTACAGTGCCTGTCACGTGACACAGTCAAGAAATGTCAGCTGTTATTATTATCATTATTATTATTATACTGATGAGAACTGTGGAAATGGAAAGGAAATGCCAACTACAAATTGGCACTTGCCATCTACCTCTACGAGGATTAAATCATGAACTGTTGCAGCTGTTTATCTTCAACACCTCCTGAAAGGAGCTCAGGGTGGTGAGCAGGAAGGAGGCCCTCTGTGCTCTGGGAAAAACTGGCAGAACAGGTCTTCAGATAGATATTTCCAGGACAAGATTTTATGAGCCCAATTCTTGCATCTCCTCGTATCCAGAAAAGCACTAAAATCATTAACAGAGATGTCTGCTCCTTGTGACCAGCAGCCACCTTCTGCCAAAATGCGTGTTTGACTGCATGTACCCCCCGCCTTCACTAAAATCACATCTATACTGACCTGCCCCTGCCTCTCCGGAGCAGTTTCTCAGAGCTATCTAAGAGGCTGTCTCCCGGGCTGTAGTCCTCATTTTGCCCCAAATAAAACTCAACTCACAAGTCTCACGTTGTGCATTTTTTTCAGTCGATAAAAAGAACAACCTGGGAAGAGGTTCTGATAGAAAAGCAGATGTGTGAGTGACTGGATATGGAAGATGGTTGGGGTGTTGGCAGCCAGGACAAGTGGGGGAGGAAATTCCACAGACACGAACTTGGCAGTTGATTTGCTCCTGCTTTAGTGATTCCACCGAGCCAGGGGTGGTGCACAGGACACACGACCATGACTCACTTCTAATCTCCTGTGTCCCCGCAGTGCTGGACACAGGGCTAAGGCTTAATAAATACATGATGAGTGAGATAATTCCCATTCCCTTGGACACTAGCGGGCAGAATAGAATGTGAAAGAAAACTTGACAAAGGAATTCATTTTCTTAAAAAGTGTTCTCTTTGGGAAAGCCTTGCAACAGAAGTATATCATGTTTGTTCTGTGAACCCCAGAGATTTGCCTGTCATTTTCATATAAAGCTGGCCGTCCTCCAGCTTAATTTTAACTGCAGGCTTCCTGCCCCTAAATCAGTGTTAGGTCAGAGATGGCCTCCGTTTGCAGATTTACTGTATTTGCAGCAGAGAACCATCGCTTATTTGACCAGAGCTCAATTCTAATAGGTTAGATGTCTGGTGTGTTTTCGTCTTTACATTAAAGACCCTGTAATCAGGGCTCATTACAAGGCCTGTCCACTTTGCCAAAAGCAACGTAGGGGGACAAGTTTAAAACTCCCCCATCACTCAATTGTCACGGAGAATTCCCAGATCATTTTAGAATTCTGGGCTGCATCCTCCTGATGCAGGAGATAAACTCAGCGTGTTCACCCCTCCACATGCCCTACGTTTCCCAGAGGGGTGTTATTCTGGCTCTTGATTCACTGGCACACCTACTTGAATGCAGGTGTATCTTTCCTTCTACAGCAATCCAAAAATTTCATTAAAAATCTAGTCCAAACTCTTGTTACAAGAAGAGCAATGCAGGTCAACCAGAAAGAAAAAAGAAACTTTACTAAAAGTTTCACCAAATATACTATTAGGCTAATCCGCTCCTGTTTTCTTTAAACAGTGCTCCTCAAGGTGTATCCAGACCACCTGGGATCCTGTTAAAATGCAGATCCTGATTCAGTAGGTTCGAGCAGGGGGAGGGGGCCGAGAGTCTGCAGGTCTGAGGTCCCCTGGGTTGATGCTTCTGGTCCAGGGACCAGGGCAAAGGGCACACATCGAGCACCTCTGTCGGGGCGTCGTGTTGCTGACAGATCTTTGTAGTTTCTACTTCTAAGGAGGAAATCAGTGGAGGCAGAAGGAGGCTGTTCAGTCCTCTGGTTCTTGAAACACAAACAAACAAACAAAAGCACCGCTGGTAGTTAAATCCCTTCCTCAGCCCATAAACATCCAGATTTTTAAGGACAAACGAAGGTAGCTCTCAGCAGCTGCTTTGTAAATGTTTATTTCTCCTCCGCTTGAGGTCCGACGGGTCAGACTCTGAGGGCAGCTCCACGGGGCCAGCGGGCAGCGCATCCGCCCGGGGTGACCGGGCAGCAGGTGGGGTCAGCAGGCGCACCACGTGCTGATGTGTCACTGACACTCCCTGCGTCCAGCAGGCGTGGCCCACACCACGTGGGCCCCCGGTGAGGCGAGGGGCCACCCAGCATCCTCTGTGCCCGAGACAACGGTGCTCAGCGTTAGCAGAGACGGGGCACCCTGTGGGAAAGCAAACTCCGAATCTGCGGTCTCACTGGCTTTACGTGCCAGCACGGCCACTTCACCTCTGTGTGGGGCAAGGGAGCCTCTTAACTTTCCCATCCTTTTTGTGGCCCCATTCACGTGGTCACCCCACAGGCCGGCTGAGCACAGGCCCAGGGCTCAGCTGTCCAGACGCTGCTCCTGTCCTGGGGGAGGCAGGTGCCTCCAGGTGCAAGCAGGGGGCCGGCCCGGGAGGGGGAGGGCCTGCCGGTCATCATCACTGTTCCAACCCTCTGATCTCCTGCTGGCAGCAGGGATCTGCTGATGAACATTCATACCCAGGGGCTGATCTACAGGGGTTTCTCCTGGAGGCCAGGTCTCCCCAGAGGTGAGAGGGTGGCAATGAACCCCACCTCTCCGTGAAAGCACTTGCTAATAACTTTAGTCCCCCTCCTAAATGCAGGGCCAGCCCCGGAGAAGACTTCCCCAGTGAGGGTCCTGGGAGTGGCAGCAGACAGGGCCGTGGGGATGCAGATGTGCGAAGGGGGTCCCCCTCCTGCAGGGCCTCAGCTACCTGACCCCACTGCCGACCACAAACTGGCACCTGCCATCTCCCTCCACAAGGACTAAGCCACAAGCCGCTGTGACCCCTTCCCTTCAACACCCCCCGAAAGGAGCTCAGGGTGGAGAGCAGGAAGGAGGCCCTCTGTGCTCTGGGAAAAACCAGCAGAACAGGCCTTCAGATAGTTAGATATTCTCGGGAGAAGATTTTATGAGCCCAATTCTTGCATCTCCTCGTATCTAGAAAAGCACTAAAATCATCACTACCTCTTTGTAGCAGTTTCTCAGAGCTATCCGAAATGCTGTCTCCCGGGCTATAGTCCTCATTTTGCCCCAAATAAAAGTTAACTCACAACTCTCACGTTGTGCATCTTTTCCTTCAGCTGACACCACCCTCTGCAGCCAGATGCACACCAGTTCGCGCCTGCTCAGGCCTGGCCCCCTGAACTGAAGAGCACTGACCCCCACTCTGAATGACTGGGGAAGCCTGCTCTGTACTCACTGGGGGGAACCACCAGGGTCTCCTCTGGAGCCCTGGTTGCTAGTTTCGTCGCAGGGTTCATCCGTTTGCCTCACATTTTACCTTCTACTTGCCCGCCAGGCCTGCCGAGGGCAGAGATGACGTCTTGCTCACCCTGGCATCCTTAGCACAGTACTCTTATTTCTGGCAGGTATTCAGTACCTGCTTGTCAAGTGGAAATGAATGCAACTCTTGCCAGTTTCCTGACTCCAAGGTCTGTCCTCATAAAAAATCCATAAGTAAGTCTTTAAACATTTCTTTTTTTACTCTACTTCAGGGTAAATGGCCGAAATTCTAATTTTGACCTTTCCTCATGCACGTTTTTTTCAGCACTTGTGTTGTGAGGGAGGCCCCTTAGCAGAGGCCTCCCAAGCGTTAAAGCCTTGTAAGGTATCATTCCGATGGGCACTCTGGCTGTAACCCACACGGCTGTAAGTCGCACATGCTGAACATGTTATGAGAAGTTTATTATTTCCTAAAATCTGTATCTTTCACAACAATCTCCTGGGGACAACCAGAAACACAATTCCATTTTTACTACGGCACTGACAATTCACGGCTCAGCATACTAAGCCCTTATAAGGCAAGTGTGCCTTGAATCAAGGGTCTGTGGATTTAACTGAAAACGTCAACATCTCCTTCCTTGACATCAAAAAAGGAGCAAACATAAACCCCACAAGTCATCCCCTTGCTCATGGCCTGGGTTTCACGGCATGTTTTCCAGATGCTTCCACTGATTGCTCTCGAATCCTCTGCCGACTTAGAGGACAGTATTAATGAGGTATGTCCTCTTGTAGTGGATACCTGATCAAAACAACTAACACTCTTAACACCGTGGAGACAGGCTGGGACCTGGCATCCTTGGCTGCAGAGCCTGCACCTGGACACACGTCTCCTCCAGCAACAAGATAAAAAGAAACGACAAGGGACTAAAAATAACTGTGTGCATGCGCAGTTGGGCCAAATTACGGACAACAAGATAAAGACCAAAAAACCCAACTGCCATTTCTGAAGAGCCGGGAGCAAAAGCGGGGCACCGCGCATGCACTCTGCACACAGCACCACCCAGGGGGTGGGCAGACCACCTAAGCCACGCCTCTGGCGCGACCCCTGGACACACCCCTCCCCTCACGCGATGTAAGGAACCAGCTCGCCCCCCACCTCAGCGAGCGAGCAAGGGAACCTACTACTTGATCTCACTCCCCCCTGCTGCAGCAGGAGCCCCAGTAAAGCTTTGCCTGAATTTCTTGTCTGGCCTCTTATCAATATCTACTGATTAAGGAGGCTAAGAAGCCCGGTCGGTAGCACCATAACCTAACTATCATTCACTAGACAATGACATTTTCCTAAAATCCTGAAAAAATATGGCAGAGAACAGGTCACCTGTGCTGTCAATGGCATCCTAAGTACTAGCTGTATTTGCTAACTTTATCATAATCCCTTTACTCTGGGCAACCATAGGGCCATCCAGTCCAGTGGCAAAATAAACAAGAGAGAGGATTCCAGAGAATGACCACTTAACTCCTAGAAAAGAGAAAAGGGAGCTGACTGGGCCACAGGCAAAGGGGAATGCTTCCAGAAACTGCTAGTGCAATCTTTAACAAATCATGAAGAATCTCTCTCCTCTTCAAATCTCCCCTCCACAGTTTTTAGAAATATTGTCAGAAGTAGTTATTTTGGAGAACATCCAATTATGCCAGACAATGCTGCATCAGAGAAGAGTGAGGACAACAAAATGAAGAGGTCCTGGCGCCAAAGTCTTCGTGAAAGGAGGGCTCTGTAAGCCTCTTTCATCTTCTACGTTCTGTGAGTCTAAAGTGATTTTTCCTTTGCTTTGGGTTTGTTTCAATGATACTATCCTTTAAGTAATTGGCTATTTCACCGCTTATATCCTGCTTTCATCATAGAGGATGTCCGGTGAGAATGAAAATCAGATTAGGAACCTCAGGCCCAGGAAGGCGCGTCTCAGGTTTAATGAAGACTTTCATTTCTTGAGGACTTTGATTAAAGCCTGCAGTGCTTTTTAAAAGTAATACTTTAGTCCAATTATTTATACGCATAGAATTGAACTATTGGGAGGTCTGCCACTTAAATAAGGAAAACCTCTAGTTCGAGAACAGCATCCCATGACTTTCCGATCACTTTAAAAAATTAATACGAACTTCTTTCACTTTCAGCAGCTCACAAAGGAAGATGATTGCATTACACTGCTTCGGGTGTGTTACATATGCCTCCTGTTTAAAGAACCTCTGCCAGGAGAACTCGGAGGCAACAGAACATGTGGGTGAGAATTAAGAGATACCTCCTCTGCCTTGGGCTATAATTACTGCACGGTTGGTTCTTCAAACCCTAAAAAGGCAACACCCCCAAATACCACGCCTAACAAAGAGCAAGTGATGCTGAAGCTCTCAAAGGAACCTCAGAGGCTATCAGCGCGCATTTGCTGCAGGGGCTTAGCTATACCTATACATCTCCACCACCTGGCCAGGATTTATTGGCTGGGGTGATTCACCCACAAGTTGGCTCTCCTCTGGCTGACAACTGAAGGTCGAGCCAGTGGGAAAAAAAAGAAAACAACTTCGTCATAAACACCCTATTCTGCTGCTAACAGGCACTTCTCTATCAGGCTCATAATCTACAAGCCATTGTTAGTAAAATGCCCGTTCTTCTCCTGTGGTTTTCTGTTTGGCAACATTTGAATGGGACAAAATAAAAATGGTAATTTATTTCTAGCAATGTTCCTGTAGAAGAGGAGATGGGCATATTTACATGTATACAGAGGAAACACCAAAACACTAATTAAGTAAATTTCATTTTCCCTTTAATCAGACTTCCAGGTAATTAGCTGTCAGAGAAGATAAATTACAGTTTATTCCATTTTTAGACCATGCTTTGGTCAAATAAAGATTATGCTTTAATGGCCAGATTTAGTTGCTAATTTTTCATGCCAATGAAAGGATTTGCAAATATTATCACTGGACTCTTTTAATGTTCTGAAAACTAATTTCTACCTAAAACATCACTCTTTAAACAAACAGTTTTATCCAAGACTAGGGATTATCTGTTGGATCTTTTTGATTTCACACACAACGATTAAGATTTTTTAAACCCCAGATCACAAGTTTATTGTCTCTGTGAATACGTCCTCAACACAAGTCAAGTCTGGAAGGATAACGTTAAATATCTTTTAAACGTTAAATATCTTTTAAAACGTTAAATATCCATCGTCTGTTCTCCATGACTTGAACAGGAGGTGTAATTCAAATGCATTGGGTTTGGTCGAAGGCAACAATCTGACACGGAGTAACGTTACAAGAGTTCCTATATGTATAAATGATGCATATGGTGGTTTAAATGGGCTTTGCTTAACTGAAGGTGCTTCTTGCATTATCTCTGTATCAATCTCAAGAAGAGCTACAGGGAAGGAGAAATGCGTGGAAAACCTTTTACTGGAGGTGGAAGTTCAGAGGTTACTAGATTTTCAGTTACTGGAAACCCAGAGTCGATACTGAATATGCCATTGCTTTAAGGTATGCCCAACACACGTGTTGTTTTGCGTTAAAAGAAAAATGACCACAAGGCACAGTAGTACATTTAAAGCCTTACTAGCGACATGGCTGCAAACCTGAGCGTGAACTCAGTGCTCCCAACAGGGTGATTCATGACAAAGCAGCTGAGCTGTAACGTCACTCAGGGCCCCTCAGGACACAGGGGGTTTCCCATTAGAAGTGAGTGAGAAGGTTTGACATACTTGAAAAGTCCTTTTCTTGGTCTTCACTCAGTGTGTGAAGACGCAATTTCCTTTACCCTGGGAACCTGAGCCGATGTCTGGGAAGGAGTGAGGTATGCTTCCCTTGCAAATAATTTCACCTTTAGGAAATTCAGAGGAGCTGGCAAATAGGATGTGATTGGAATCCCGATCCTCAAGTGTGGTGCACCTTCCAGTGTATTGGACAGTGGGGAGGAAGGCTTTTATCTCTCTGAGAAGACGTCCTTGGTGGCAGACAATGGAAAGCGGCTCTGCTCGCTATTTGGTCAGAGTATTTCTATCACAAGCAAAAAGTATGTCTACTTTAAGGGCTTAATTACCAAAAGAGACAAACAGCTCATACAACTCAATATCAGAAAAACAAACTCAACCAAAAAATGGGCAGAAAATCTAAATAATGTCTAATTTTTTCTGCCAATGTCTTCTTTGAAGAAGAAGACATACAGATGGCCAACAGCCATATGAAAAGATGCTCAACATCACAAATTATTAGAGAAATGCAGATCGAAAGCACAATGAGATACCACCTCTCACAGGTCAGAATGGCCATCATTAAAAAAGTCTACAAATAATAAATGCTGGAGAGGGTGTGGAGCAAAGGGAACCCTCTTACACTGTTGGTGGGAATGTAAATTGGTGCAGCCACTATGGAGAGCAGTATGGAGGTTCCTTAAAAAACTGAAAATAGTGTTACCATACGATCCAGCAATCCCACTCCTGGGCATATATCTAGAGAAAACCATAATTCAAAAAGATACATGCATCCCAGTGTTCATAGCAGCACTATTTATTGATACAATAGCCAGGTCATAGAAGCAACCTAAACGTCCATTGACAGATGAATGGATAAAGAAGATGTGGTACATATATACAATGGAATATTACTCAGCCATAAAAAAGAATGAAATAACGCCATTTGCAGCAACATGGATGGACCTACAGATTATCATAGTAAGTGAAGTAAGTCAGAGAAAGACACATATCATATGATATCGCTTATTTGTGGAATCTAAAAAAATGATACTTACATGAACCTATTTACAAAGCAGAAACAGACTCACAGACATAGAAAACAATCTTATGGTTACCAAAGGGGAAAGGAGGGAGGGATAAATTAAGAGTTTGGGATGAACAGATACACACGACTATATATAAAAAAACAGATAACTAAGAAGGACCTACTGTATAGCACAGGGAACTATATTCAATATCTTGTAATAACCTATAACAGAAAAGAATCTGAAAAAGATATAAATAACACTGACTCACTTCGCTGTACACCAGAAACCAACACAACGTAGTAAATCAAGTATACTACAACAAAAAATTTTTTCGAAAGAAGTATGTCTATTTTAACTCACAGAAATGGTGACCTTGAGAAGGTACTCTGCGTACAAAAAAATGACGTACAGAAACAGGGGCAAGAGGACTTGTCCTGATGACCAGAGCGTCCTTTCTCCCTCAGCAGTTAGAAACCATAGGAAAAGGGAGCAGAGACAGGACACGTGACCCCTGACTGACCGACGGATGGAGTTCCGTGGATGCACACTGCGGGGTCCACACGGGTCGGAAGGGACAGCTGGTGACAAGAAACACCTCCGTGGGGACGAAGAAAGAACAGCAAAGCCCAAGCAGGTGGGGAAATGGTGATGACTCCCAGGAGATGTCTGGGGAAATCCAGCCCTATCAGCACCACTCAAGTGACATAATCCACAACATACCATTTGCCCAGTGGCTACTTCACAGATTTCTCATTTATGTTTCTGTAGGTGCCAAGTATTAAACACTTGAACCACAGTCTCTACTTTAGTCCCTACAATAGCCCTTTGGGGTTATTATTCACCTTTTACAAATGAGGGCAAAGTGACACAGAGGCGCTGATAATCAGCTAGAGGTGAGTAGCTACTGAGTCACAAAGGTGGGTTTGACCTCAGATCGTTCTTATGTGACCCCGAGTCCTTTATCCATATTCATGCTGGTCTAGCTGGCAGCAGGGCTCATTTCAAAACCTTCCACTCATAGGAGGTTAACCTGAGGCATTAACAAACTCCGTGTGTTATTGAGAGAAAGCAGGTCAAAGGTGGGCGTTAGAACACGGATGTGGGGACGAGCTCGAGAAAAGACAATTGTGGGCATGGGGTTTGCCAGGGAAGTCGCCTTAATACGAATGACTGGTCTTAAGGAAGAAGAGAAGATGGGCCCAAGGACAGAGGAGCGGTCCTCCCACCCACCCTCCATCAGTCTCATCTCCTCCCACGCCATGTTGCTTTTAGAAAGACGTTAGAAAAGGGAAGCCGAGTGACTTACTTATCAAACCCTTCCCCGCGGGGGCAGGAGAGAAGAGCCTCACATGAACAGTGGTGTGACTTCAGACCTGAGGCTGAGTTACAGGGCTGGTTGAGACCTGCATTGTCTCAAGATCAAGACACCATCAGCTGCCCATTTCAGAGCCGAGGACGGAAGATGCCTGTGCTTGGAGACACATAGCCTTTGTTTGGAACTTGGCTCCACTACTTACCAGCTACGTTCCCTTGGGGAATGTGCATCCTCCGACGGACACTACCAAGTGCATGGTGTTGTAGTGATCTAACGAAGCGATGACACACGGCCTTGCACTCAGGCAATACTGAAGCAGTAGCTCTCTTCCTCTTTTCAGGGCATTCAAACCTGTATCATTTTAACAACTGACATTCCCTTTGCTCGATGCAAATATACCTTAAGTCACTTTCAGGGATGCCCCACAATCCAGCTGGCTCTCCGTGAGCAGCAAGGTGAGTTCTGAACACTCCAAGTAAAACCCCTCCGATATGTCCATTCGATGCCCTCCGCCCCATTACTGTCTACCCTATTAGAAGCACATCGATCATTTCAACGCCCAGCTTACCCTAAGACTCCGACAGGGGTTAGTTTGCCATTGCCGCACCAGTAACATCACTAGAGTCTACTGCCCTCAATGTTTAAGAAGTGGATGTTAATTCTGCTGTCAGCTGGGTCTGCCATGTGGAAGGAAAGAAGTGGTCTAATTCATTTATGTCTCCCTTAAATCAAAATGGTCCCCATGTGGTTTCTGATTGAAAGGTACAGAGGCCGTCAGGTTCACATCAATTTCTGGATAAGCAACACTGACCATTCTGTCCACTACCAGGGGGACTGGTTTGCCTCCAGGAAAACCGTACTTAGTGTGATGAATCTTTGAGCTACTCCCAAAGCCCCTCCCGCGAGGGGCATACACCAGGGGTCAGGGCCCACTTCGTCCCCACCTCAGTACAGACACGGGGAAGCTTCAGGAAGCCACTCGGATGCTGCTCTTGCATCCTGGTTACTCTGCAAAGGGCAGAGCCTGGAGAACAGGTAGGCCAGCCAGAGCCCACGGGCTCCACGCCCTCCTTCATGGTCCCCCGAATGTGCGGAGCCTCAGCTCTGCCCTCCATCCAGTCACATCCCGGCCCCCGGCTCTAACCTTGGTGCACATCCCCCGCTTCGGCATCACAGGGCTCGTGTGGTCATGGACTCAGCTGCCACCCACTCCACACCTTCTCTTTATACCGTCCACATGCTTCAGATCATCTGGGGTTGCCAACCCAACCTGCCTATCAGACTGCAGGCCAATCCTCGGGCCCTGGTGCTTGATCGACAGCCTCGCCATTCTCCACCTGAAGAACCCCACCTCCAGCCATCCCAGCTGTGATGTCTTTTCTTCATCAGTTTTAACGATTAGCCAACAATTAACGATAAGTTTCTAGAGGATAACAAGAAAAGAACTACCGAGGATTCAGGTTCTGAGATGATTCCAACCCCAAAGGACCCAAGCACTGCCTCCAGTTCATACCCCTAATGTAGGTCAGCAGCCCCCGCTGTCCATGCAACACCCCCTGCTACCGTGGACTCTAGTTAAGTGCCGTGCCCTGCACTGAAAGGTTTTCTATAACCAGTTCTAAAGTTACTGCCTTTTTAATTCAAAAATTGTTCTCATATATCTATAACATAGGAGAAGGCAACTGAGGAATAGCCAGTCACTCTGGCAAGACCTACGATGACTGGAATATGGACACGCATGCAATTACATGTCATCAAGGGGAAAACGTTAAACATACACACCTCAAGACCAAACATAAGGGACAAGAAATGGAATAGGAAACAGGACGGTTTGCTACTTCAAAGGGATAATGCTGCTTCCAGGAAAGGATAAAGATCTCACGTCGGTCCTATTTTATTCGGCAGGAGGTACGAAGGCAAGAAATGGATCCTGACCCTGGGGTGAGTGGTTTCTTTCTATTCCGCGTGCCTCTGGCTTTTTCCATCAGATCCTTGAAAGAGAGAATGTTAGAAAGGCACCTACAATCGTGGGTTTCATTTCCAAAAACTGAAGGAATGGAAACTCAAAATGATCCATTTCCCCAAGGCCTGTCTAATTCCTCCCTCTTTCTGGACCACAGCCACCTGCAAGGTGAGAGGACAGAGCCGGGGAACATCCCCTGAACTCACGTGGGCTTCCTGCCTCCAAAGGAAAGCTGTACAGACTTGCCGCTACCTCTAACACCTTCACTGTTTAATCCCATCCTTTAAAAACTCTATTTGAGGGCTTCCCTGGCGGCACAGTGGTTGAGAGTCCGCCTGCCGATGCAGGGGACACAGGTTCGTGCCCCGGTCTGGGAAGATCCCACATGCCGCGGAGCGGCTGGGCCCGTAAGCCATGGCCGCTGAGCCTGTGCGTCTGGAGCCTGTGCTCCGCAATGGGAGAGGCCACAACAGTGAGAGGCCCGTGTACCACAAAAAAAAAAAAAAACTCTATTTGACATAGTTTATAAACATGTTTTTGTGTGTTTTCTAAATGCCAAAAGGGAGATGGAGTCACTTGTTACTCTTAGATTGAATGATATTTAAGTGTGATCTATTACTCGTAACAAAATCGCTTAAAACTCTGGTGTCTACACTAACAGCCATAAATTCGTTCATTAGAGAGTGCTATCTACATGTTTATGCAACAAGAAATTGAAAGAAGTCCAAATATCAGAAGGAAAGGAGGCCCCAAGAAAAGTGTGCTTTGAAAAGTTATGCACATACCCTCAGACAGCAAGAGCAGAACCACATCCCCACAGCGGAGACGGGCTTTGCAGTCAGATTGCAGGCCCACGTCCGCCACCTCGAACAAGAACATAAACTGCTTAAGCATCATGTTTCTCAATGGTGAAGTCAGTATACAATAATGACGTAGACAAATCCTGTATTAAATGAGATAATACAGGTAAAATACTTTGTGAGCTAACTGGCACCTACTGTGTGATAAATACATGTCAGCTCTTGCTGCTATGACCAATACTTCTCCATTCAATTCCTAGAAAAGTAAAGGAAATATTTTTTAAAACACAGGTTTAAACAAAGAGATCATGTGACCTGCAGTCTGGGTCTCCAATTTTTAAAAACACAAGAAAATATACTGAATTAAAGCCAGAGGGATAAATTATTCACCACAGCCTGTGAACCAGGAAACCTGGATGAAGGTCAAGAGAACTGACGACATTTCTGCAAACTGGCTCTGTGACAGCACGTCAAAAGCTGGGAAAAGGAGAGAACGGAAGAGACCAAACAGGCATTTGTGGGCTGAGCTGACAGAGAAGTGTTTTGGGGATTCTTGATCCATGTCATTGTTAAACAGCTCACTCATTACAATCGTTCACAGAGTATAAATAGCATTAGTGATTACAGACTATCAATTGTTGTCCTGCCAAGGCATTAAGACTTTCTTGAAACTCTGTGTCTAAAACAGATTAATGAAATATTCACATTTACAGCAACATGGATGGACCTACAGATGATCATACTAAGTGAAGAAAGTCAGACAAAGACAAATATCAGATGATATCACTTATACGTGGAATCTAAAAAATTGTGCAAATGAACTTACTTACAAAACGGAAACAGACACACACATAGAAAACAAACTTATGGTTATCAAAGGGAAAAGGGAGGAGGAATAAATTAGGAGATTGGGATGAACAGACACAAGCTACTATGTATAAAATAGATAAACAACAAGGACCTACTGTATAGCACAGGGAGCTATATTCAGTATCCTATAATAATCTATAAGGAGAAGAATCTGAAATATATATATATATAAAATATATTAAAAGAATGTATATATATAACTGAATTGCTGTGCTGCACACCTAAAACTAACACCTGGTAAATCAATTATACTTCAATAAAAAATAAAAATAAATTTTAAAAATAAATCAAATCTATAGTGCATCCTCTTATAAGTGTCAAACCTAGCATTTGATCTTCGTGTATCAATCCTGATCAACTAAGATGGCTCTAAATTAACTCGATGTTGTGCTTATAATGGTCCACCAATTGCTGACCGCCTAACTGTAGGGCAGATGTAACAGGTGCATTCCAAGGCATTTAAACCATTCCTTCTTTGTACAAAAGCCTGGCTACTTCTATTGTACTTTACCAGATGCACATTTCCTAGTCTACCACAGTGAAGAATACACACAAAGAATGGTGTGTCAAAGCAACCATTCATTGGACGGGGACTGAATTTTAGACGATCTATTCATATTAATTGCTCAACAAATTATTGCTGAATTCAAAGGGACTGTTATGTAGAACATGCCCAACGACTGCAAGAAGCTTCTTGGGAACTTGTAGGAAGTGAAGTTTTTCTATCCTGTGGGCTCTTTATGAAAAGCCACTTAGGAAACCTCAGTTCCACCAAGGGAGCTGCAAAGCCCCCTCCCCACTGGACAGGCAGCCGGCCATCAGCTCTTCCGCACTCCACATCCCCACTAACCAAACGACTGTATTAAAAATAAACCAGCCCGAACCCCCGCTCTACTGCCCTGTGAACCCGTCGTCTGTGTTGCTCTGCCCTCCTTCCTTTCCCTGTCAATTCCGAATGAGTAGCATTTTCAATGCTTAACACGTGCTGCTAACACCTCTCAAAGAAGAAAAGGCAGCAGAATGTTGGATGAAATCACATTTTCGTACACAGCCTATGCACGCGTATTACACTGGCAGTGACCACCAAGGACCGACCCGCAGCCCAACAAGCAAGCACTTTATTTAAAGGAAACACATCACCTGGCCTGTTCACATCCAGTCTGGGGCAAGTTTAGAAATCTGGAGTTTAAACAACAACTTTGGAGGTTTAATACCCTCGAGGAGGCACGCTGGTACCGGCCCTTCACTGCACCAGTTCCGCCAGGCTCAGGAAGAAAGAGAAATGGATGCATGCTGAAACGGAGGAGGGCAGGGCTGTGCCACTGCAGCAAAAGAGGCCCCCGACGTTTGCTTTCAGGTCAGGTTCAGAAGAAGAAAGAAAACAAGGCAAGCGGGAGGGAGGGCGATGAGCAGCCTTAGAGAGTGTGAAAGAGGACATTGTGTCGTGCACAGTGGTTTCAGGAGATTCAATGGGGGTCTGTTCCTTAAAGGGCGCAGACATTTGGAAAGATGGGATGCTGATGCAGGAGTACCACAGCCCCACTTTCTGATGCTAAAGGAAGAAGTAACGCGATGAAACCAAGCACACTCACTCAAAAAGGTGTCCTTAAACAGACATCAGCACCGACCCTGAGTTAAACACCCTGACTCTGAGAGTTAATCGGTTCTTCTTACTCCTTTTCTTTTTTTGCTCTTGGCTTGAACCTTTCAGATGCTGTAAGGGTCGGCCATTTTCAGTTCACTGTGTATGTTCAGATGTTAAATTTCTCAGAATCCTGGCTTTTCTGAGTTCATTTCTTTTTTTCTTGATGCTTTACAAAACTGTTACCCCACAGATATTTGTCTTCATAAGAAGCCTCTCAGAACACGGCATCCTTCACATGTTCAAAAAAGGCCTTTCAGGGACTTCCCTCGTGGTCCATTGGCTAAGACTCCGCACTCCCAATGCAGGGGGCCCGGGTTCGATCCCTGGTCAGGGAACTAGATTCCACATGCTGCAACTAAAGAGTCTGCATGCTGCAACTAAAAGATCCCACATGCCACAACTAAGACCCGGTGCAGCCAAATAAATAAATAAATAAATAAAATATTTTTAAAAAAGAAAGAGAAAAAGGCCTTTCGGGTAAATATCAGAGAGGCTCTGGGGCATCAAGACACTCAGAAGCAGGCTTCTCAGGCTAGATGGAGAGTCAGGTTTGGGACGATGGTTCCATCAGAATAAAACTATGCTTCTAGAGCCCTTTGAAAAAAAATGTAAGTGACTTCTAACTTTGTCATCCACCTTTCTCTGTGACATCTTGGCAAACAATCTCATCTTCTGAAGGAAACGATCTGAATCCAGGGTAAAAATAAGCAAAATGCCACATGGAAAATATCTGCCAGAAGGCAAGACAAATACGTGCTTCATTAGAAATGTCAGAGGGAGCCGCCCAGACTCGCCCACCGCGGCCAGCCTGACACCCGGGGTCCAGCACAGAGAGGTCGGTGTTCAGTGTGGCACCATCTCAGGGGCACCAGAGCAGGGTCCCCAAACAGCAAATCCTTCCAGGGCTCCAAAAAAGTCACCCTACAGCTGGTGCTTTGCGGTGCACCCTGTCTTCTTCCTCCCTGGGCATGTCACCTTTGTCGCCTCTCACATGCAAGTGACTTTCTCCATCTTTTACCTCTGGGGGGTGGCTTTACTGGATCGCTTCGTGAGCACAGGGCTTGATGAGAACTGCCTGGGAAGAAATCTGGCAGGTCCTGGGTATATGCCTGGGTGGGAGGTACAGATAGGGCACCCTTAAGCCCTATCAAGGCTCAGGAATGCTGGGCTCCTTCGGACCCCAGCCTATTTCATAATTAGCCACTGAGCCTGGCAGGGGTGTGTCTGCTGTGTGGACAGCACCCTGCCAATGAGTCTAGATTTTAGAAGATGTTTTCTGAAAGCTCAGATCCTGGGCATAGGCCATTATCATTCAAGAATTGACCCTTTTTTTTCTCTTTTTACAATAGTGAAAACTACTCTATGGTTTGACATGAAAACTTCTCGGTTTCTTTTAACTTTACGTTTGCAAAGAGAAAAAGGCATCTGTGGGAGCGGATGGAGGAACTGACGTTCAGATATGGGAATATGATCTGTATGAACTAGGATCCTATTTACAGGAGACGGTAGAGCGAGGGACCCAGCCACCCAGTGTGACGTCACGTGCAGCCCATGTTTCCTCCTCTGCCCCTGCAAGGGTTCCCGTAGGGTCAACTTTGAAATGAGGAGCACTGATGAACTATATACCAGGAGTGATTTAACTTCTCATACCTGGGATATTTCAAAAAGAGGTCTGAGGCACCCGGACACTTAAACGCTTCTTCTTTTCTAGCCCAGCTCCTCCGGCCCTCAATCCACAGTTAGCACTGTCAGGCACCCATGGGAACTCCCAGCCTTCCGATGCCCCTTCCGGCTGGTGGCTTCCCCTGCAGAGGAAGCTACAAAGCGCCCATCGGTTCAAGTGGGCAGAGCGTGTCTGGCCCTCCATTGGGTGGTCCTGGCCTCATGCATCCACGCTACCTGCCTCCTGCAGCTTTAGTCACGGTCCTCCCCACAACCTTCCCATCTATCAGAAGCCTACAAGGGCTCTCAGATGCCACACTCCGCTGACTCATCTGGCCCACGAGGTTGATCTTGGTATGTCAGTGAGAGATACTGATCTAGAGCGTGGGAAGAGGAGCTGGCAATCTCATCCTCATCAGGAAGACGGCACAGTTCCATGATCTGGGCTGTGCCACAGGCGTCCAAGTACAAAGCAGGGACTGAGACCACGAGCCTCTCCAATGGAGGATCCTGCAGTTGGTTTGCGTCACATACATATTGGAATTAACTACACACTCTATCTTGAATTGTACTCCAAAGCGTGGGGTGGGCGCTGTGTTCAACAGCCCTTGGAGGTCCCTGTCACCCACACAAGCCTGTGTTCGGTGGGCAGCATGACTCCAACACTGAGCTTGCGAAGCCTGGACTGTCAGCGTCCTCTCTGCCAGAAGCAGTGTCCTCAGCCGCCTCCTGCTTCCTGGGGGGCCCTGGAACTTGTCACTTTCCCACTCTCCCCACACTTGTCACCAAAGCAACAAAGACAAGAGCCCTTCAGGCAGAATTGAAAAGGCATCCAGTCCCAGCTGTGCCATTTTGTCATCTTAGACCAGACACTGCACATCCTCCAGATGCAATTCCTACTCCTATCAGGGCTGGGATACAGGTCATTTTGAGCTCCTATATTACTGCAGAATTTTATAACGTTAGCTCTATTTTATTTGGACACGCAGGTATGGGTTCTCCATCTAAGCCAGTTGAGAAAAGAAAATCCCACATTCTGTTTTACTACATTCCGCAGAACACCTAACTAAAAGCCGTCAACGTTGTAAACTGCATACATTTTATTAACATATTGATTGGTACTTTTCCACAAATAACTGTAGAATTGCAAATTAGAATATAAAACAGGAACCCGCCTTCAGGAAGGCTGCATCCAGAATAGCGTACAACCTTTCAAAGGCAGTGTGGCAAAAGCACTGGGACTGTTGCAATTATCTGTACGCTGTACTTGGATTATGGTATCTAATTCCAATTTAGCAGCCTCCTGGATTGATTTTGTATTCTCAATCTACTACAGTCATTGTCTACTAAAGATGTGGAATTGGGGCTTCCCTGGTGGCGCAGTGGTTGAGAGTCCGCCTGCCGATGCAGGGGACATGGGTTCGTGCCCCAGTCCGGGAAGATCCCACATGCTGCGGAGTGGCTGGGCCCGTGAGCCATGGCCGCTGAGCCTGCGCGTCAGGAGCCTGTGCTCCACAGCGGGAGAGGCCACAACAGTGAGAGGCCCGTGTACCGAAAAAAAAAAAAAAAAAAAAAGATGTGGAACATTTCCCACCATGGGTATGGCTTGGATTCTGAGTGTCACGGTTTACAGCCTGTATCTGCACATTGTTTGTAGGTTAACAATGTGTGCTGTGTCCTACAAATCACCCTGATGGTCATTTATACAACCCATAAGTGGCAAAGTATTGAGAGCTCTTAGGTGAAATGATAGCTACTCACAATTCAGGTGTGTGGCACTGGGAGATTTTTTTTCTAAGAAATACTCCCATTGGATACGCTGAGCCAACAGTGAGGAGAAGCACCTGTCTTGCACCAGCGTCCAAGGGAAAAGCTGTTACAGAAGAGTGATAACTCACACCTATTGCTTCTTACCCATGCGAGGAAACGTGGCCGTGCGACCCAGCCAGTGCATGGAGTCATCACTCATCTTCAGCAACTTCCCTTCGGACGGTTCTCACTCTCCCCTTACACGTCACAGATGTTTACCCATTTTCTATGTTTGTCTTGAGAAAAAAATGAAATAATCATTCAACCTCAAGAACAGGATTTCCTGACCAGAAACCTGAAGTAACAAATACAAGTTTAAAGAAACACTTTGGGGCAGAAATAAGCTTGGGGCTGAAAGCAAGGACCATGGATAACTATACTTGTGATTCTGCAGGATGTTGCTGAATTGCGAGAACTATTCCCACGGGCATTTATTGAGTAGCTGCTACACTCCAGACATCTTGGCTTTTTCCCTTAGCCAGTGAGCATCTGAGCTGGGATTCAAATTCTGGTCAGAATCTAATGTCTACAAACGTTCCATTATACCCTCTGATGAGAGCTGTATATTTCAGGTGACAGATATGAGGCTTCGGTCTGAAATCTAGGGGCCTGAATTAGTATCCACGCCCCCCCCAAAAGCTGCAGAAGGGGTAACTTCATAAACAACGAGGTCCTACTGTAGAGCACAGAGAACTATATTCAGTATCCTATGATAAACCATATGGAAAAGAATATTTTAAAAAAGAACGTCTACCTATGTATAACTGAATCACTTTGCTGTACAGCAGAAATCAACACAACGTTGTAAATCAACTATACTTCAATCAAAAAAGTCATTTTAAAAAGCTGAAAATCATTGTTTAAAAAAAAAAAGAAGAGGTAACTTCACTCTCCACCAGACCTCAACATCAGCTCCTAAATCTCGCCTCCCCCAAGGTCAAAGGGGCAGAGAACGACCTGTGGCTTCTGTCTCCACGCTCCTCCTCCTCTCTCCCCGACCCCATCACAGGCACAAGTTTCTCAAGTTTACAGGAAAATAAAACGTTCTTTACTGAGTTACTTATTCCTCCTTCAACGCACGCTGATGGGCTTCCTTCTGTGAACCGCTGTGAGAGGTTCTATGAAATGCAGACGGGCAGGCTCCCGTCCCCCATGTCACTTACGGTCCAGCAGGAAAAACGTGGAGCAGACAAGTGAGGAGAACAGACAGGGATGCGTGTGTGGATGCAGGAAGCCCGGACACCTTGGGAACCAGAGCAGTTTAAAGCTTCTGCCCACCCGGAGCCCCGTGAGGTTGTAGGAATAACGTCTTCTGGCTGGTTCCTTGGCATCTTGTTCAAACACACGTTGAGCAAATGTTTGTGATCCTTTCTGATGGATGGTTTCTTCTCCCTAGACACCGACCAGCAGCTCATTCTTTTTTATTTCAAGATGTCAACCTACTTCCTTAGATCTTCAGTCTTTAAACTAAGGAAACTGTCTGTTTGAGCTGTGGTTTGCAAAGTGACATTGGAGTTATTCTATTCCTCCTTGAAACTCCAAGGATCAATTCCACCTTCGTTTGGTAGCAGTTATAAGGTGTAGCTTGTTCCTCCATCCCAGGCTCCAGGGAGGATCCAGGAAGGACGTTGGAGGAACATCTAACACAACCGCTGCCCTCCTGTCTGTGCTCGTAGCTCCAAGTTTCCACTGAATTGTGACAAGGCCAACCTGGGTCTGAGGATGCTGTAGGACACTGTGTATGTTGCCAAGTGTAAACTGAGGCTTTGCAAATTTGTAAGATCCTGTCTGCAAACATTCTGTCCAAGTTTATGAACCCAGAAACAGTAGCAGTCTGCATGAAAAAGCAGCATCTAGTCAAAGCCTCTGCCACCTGGAGAAAGATCCCTTAGTTGTCCCCTCCCCTCATTTCAAAAATAACAGGAGCCACTGTAAAGTATTTGGAAAGGACGGAAAAGCACAAAGGAAAAAATTAGATAAACACCATTTAATACCTGGAGACAAACTCCGATAAAAATGGATATATCTCTCCAGTCTTTTTTTCTAGCTGCTGTGTTATGCTAATTTAGCTCCCTTAAATATTAGGTGAGGCCACCCTCCCTCTTCAGATTTAAAGTCAAGCTGGAGTTCGCCACCTGGGCCAACGACACTGCCATCTCCTCAGCTTTTCGTGATCCCTTCTGGCTCAAAGCTCCATGTCACCACAAGCCCATGGACCATGGATGGTCACTTCCCCAACATAAGGTAGAATGTTGCCTTTTCTTTGGTTCCCCTCAAAATTACTCAACAAGGCTAATGGGGAGATAACACGTTTCCCTGAAGGCTCGGTCCTTAGAGAGGTTTATCCTGAAGACACAAACTTAAAATTTCACATCAGTCAGCCCCTTGCTTAAAAGGTTTTGGTTCTCAGCTCACCAGGAATTTCCCCTGGATTATCTGTCCTGCTTCTCATTGTTGTTGTTTCTCATAAACTCAATAACTTAGTCACATGTCTTCGCGGCTCTCATCTTCGGGCTCGTCCTTTTGGATGTTCAAAGAAACTCGACTCACTTCACCTTATTGTCGAGAGAAATCTAGCTCCCAGAACTCTCCGGGTCCTGGCCCACAAGGCATTTCCATTCTTCGGAGCTTGCCTTTAACCAGCTCAGGCCCCCTCCCGGTAAGTGGGGGGCAACAACAGAAGAACTGGGAACATGAGAATCATGCCATTGAACTCCTTTCTCCGCTTCACCCCGCAAACCTAACCCCCAGCCGATGTAGGAACAATTAGTTTAATTTTTAACATGATTTTCAGCTCATTATACACACACACACACACACACACACACACACACAATTTGCACAATACTGTCTATATCCTGTTTGTAGTATTTTCTTAATATAGAAGAAGCATTTCCATATATCCCTAAGTACTTTTTTTTTTGGACATAATTTTTCATGGCTACACAGGAAATGCTACCCTCTATTTTAACCATGTCTAATTCTTAAACTTTATGTAACATCCACCATGGATATTCACTTCCCTCAAACATAAGTAGAATGTTGCCCTTTCTAAGTGTTCTTTACCTTTATACATATAAATGATGCTGTGATGAATACCTTTGCTTGTGCATAAAAATCTGGCACACGTGTGATTACTTCCACAGCTTACATAACTAGAAATGGAATTGCTGGTCAATGGAATCTTAATGTTAACATGGTCAATAAGAAGTCTAGGGCTTCCCTGGTGGCGCAGTGGTTGAGAGTCCGCCTGCCGATGCAGGGGACACGGGTTCGTGCCCCGGTCCGGGAAGATCCCACATGCCGTGGAGCGGCTGGGCCTGTGAACCATGGCCGCTGAGCCTGTGCATCCGGAGCCTGTGCTCCGCAGCGGGAGAGGCCACAGCAGTGAGAGGCCCACGTACCGCAAAAAACAAAACAAAACAAAACAAAAAAAAGTCTATTGGTGCACAGCTAGGTTCTGGATCGAGTTTATTGGACTTCTTTTGAAGGTACACAGCCCCCCAGCCCCCAGCAAGGCCTGCCATTACCATTAGAGAAGAAGAGTTGTGATAAAGATTCAAAAAAGACTCCCCAGTTTAGTAATATTTTACTCCAGGCTTAAGAAGATAGGTTGGAAATCATTTGTTAGCTACTTAACAACTACAGAAATGAAACTACAATCAAAGCCTTTATCAAAAACCAAATCATCCTTCAAAATTTTTGTGACTTCCAAATTACGGGTGAAAAGACCAAGTGAAATAGCAAAGATACAATCTCTGTTGTCATTAATAAATAACACAGTATCTGGATTTGAATACAGTTATTTTGATAATGCCCTGAATTATTTGTACATGGTTTGAAAAGATTTCTCCATTTTCCATTTAGCCTTAATGCAGATCTGCCCTCTAAGGGTGTGTCTACAGTCTGGGGACCCCTCAAACACGTCAGGGGTCCCCTCATCCTCCTCACATCTGTGACGAGGGCACCCACTCTCACCTCTACCAGGTCCTGTTTCTCTCACTCACCAACAATGCCCCCACCTCACTGACCACCTGCCCAAAGAGAAGCCTGGCATTTGCCCTCAGCTCCTGGGATATGATCTCCAAGCCCTTGGAATGCCCTACCTGATAAGAACATCTTTGTTTACCTGGTGAGCTTGGGCTGCCAGATAGTATATGCTAACACCATTCAGGATGGGCCTTTGGGTCATGCAGTATCAGCCTGACCTCTGGAGGGGCTGGAGACCAAGGTCAGCATGTGGACGGTCAACCATGTCTACACGACCACGTCCCAACAAAAACTCTGACACCAAGGCTCGGGTGAGGTTCCCTGGCTGGCAACGCTCTGTGTGTATTGTTGCTTGGAGCAGTTGGCATTGTCCACAACCCCACGGGGAGAGGTCAGCTGGCAGCCCCACACCTAGAACTTTCCTGGACTCGGCACGTGAGTCTCTTTCTTTGGCTGAGTTTAATCTACATCTTCTCGCTGTAATAAACCACAACCACGAGTATAAAGCTTTCTCAGTTCTGTGAGTCCTTCTAATGAATTATGGATCCTAAGGGGACCCCGGAACTTGCAGCTGATGGCAGAAGGGAGGGTGGTCTTGGGAACTTCCAAACGTTGCAGTCTGGCATCAGGTGTGTTTGTTCCTGCACCACAAAGACAGGAACTGGTGACAGTTCCTATTATGGGCTCTGACATCACACCTCCTTTCAACTTTGCATCCCACTACTTCCCTCCCAAACTATCCGTTCTAGAGGGCGTGGTATGAGGGAAACATCCCTGGAAGAAGAATCAGGATACCAAGGTGTGGGAAAAACTAGCACACAGAAGAGAATTTGTGATAAAGTTTTTCTTTCTCTCCACCCCCCTTTTGAAAATAAGTAACAAAGTGCAAACTCTACACCAATTCAGTCAGTGCGTGTGTAAAATCCTCTCTGAAGATGAAGTATTGATATTATGCCCGTGACCAGAATAATGTAAATAAGCACATAATAGAATGACAAGCTGAAATTCCTCCTCCTCACTAAAGTTAGTTCATACTTATTTCATTAAGTTATAAAAATGATTTGGGACTATATTATGGAAACAGTCTACTAAAAACCTTATTTCTAACTACAAAGGATGATATTAAGGAATTTGAATTCAGTTACTTCCTCTTGCATTCTCTGACAGTTTGCCCCCAAGAGTAAACATTTTTAAAAGGTTTGACAGAAATCATTACAGAATATAATCTAACCCTAATGACTGACCTTACTAATTAAAATTATATAAAATCAGATGTTGAATAAACAGCCAAATATCAAACTGAATGTTGTTTTGGATCCTACATTCTTGACCTTAATGAGGAAGTTTTGTTTTTCTAATTTTAACAATGATTTAAAGCACTCTTCATATCCCAGGTGCATTTATAATAAAGAAAAACTGTATGTTTCACCAATATTCTCCACTGCAAGCAACATGTGAGCTACAGAGATTAACCAACCTTCCTACATTTTTTGGGCATCCGATATCCTAAGAGTTGTCAGAGAGAAACCAATGCTTTAAAGCATCTAACTGCAGCATGGGAGCTCAGCTTTGAAACTGTATACAGTAGTAATCTATATTACTAGCTGCTCATGATTCAAGTACTAGAATTACGCAACAGTAACTGTCACTACATTGCTGTACGGGCAAGGCCAGTCTAGAGGTTTTACAATCAGGAACATTTTCCAGGAAGTGGTAGAAAATAAATGTGTTTGTCTTTCACACTAAAGACGGCCTAGAAATCAAAGTCTCAATTTAAAAAAATTAACCTGAGAAATGTGCATATTTCCTCACAGAATCAAACGTGTCATGTCTCTCCAAATGGGGTTATACAGTATAAGACAGATTTTTCTCAAAGACACTAGAAAATAAGGGAAAACAAATATGTTGAAGCAGAAGTATTAAAAACAGACAAAAAGGAACATGTGCGATCATCCTACGGGGGCCAGAGCTCTCTAACGAGACAGGGTTTGGTCACAACGGCATCCCTCATAGGCTTTCCGACTCAGGCCTTCCCCCCTGCAGGAGCAAGGCAGCTGTTCCAGGGACACAGCCAGCCTCCAGTCGCTCCTGCAATTCTCCAGTGCCCAAGGCCCAGACAAGCATCTAACTTCCAAGGCCAGAGTTTTCTACTGTTTCCAATTACGGTGCTGCCAGCGTGCTGTCAGGGACACTGGGAGGGCAGTTTGGGTGAGAATGGACCAAACGCACACTCTCAAAACTGTATTTGCGATGAACAAATTATTCACAGAACTTGACAACGGAAGACTTCATTTTGCTTCTCTTTGGAAGAACCCCAGAATCCCAAAATGTTTGCACACTCTCTAAACCTGGATCCGTGGATAAATAACTCCACTTATTTACTTCTCAGAGTCCACTGGTCCTAGAGCTTCAAACGCTAAGAGATTCCTATCTAAGTTCAGACAATTTCTTCACAGCAGACACACATATGAAGACCCAAACACTTATCTATGGGCCAGCAGCAACCTCATCACAGGGGAGTTTGTTAGAAACACAGACTCTCAGGACTTGTGCCAAACCACTGAATCAGAATCTGCATTTTGACAACATCTCCAGGTGATGTGCATGCACATGAAAGTTTGAAGATCACCATATGAAGACATAATGGAAAAATAGAGCTACCATATGATCCAGCCATCCCACTCCTGAGCATATATCTGGAGAAAACTATAATTCAAAAGGATACATGCACCCCAATGTTCACAGCAGCACTATTCACAATAGCCAAGGCATGGAAGCAACCTAAGTGTCCATCGACAGATGAATGGATAAAGATGTGGTACATATATACAACGGAATATTACTCAGCCATAAAAAGAATGATCTACCATTTGCAGCAACATGGATGGACCTAGAGATTGTCATACTAAGTGAAGTAAGCCAGATAGAGAAACACAAATATCATATGATATCACTTATATGTGGAATCTGAAAAAATGATACAAATGAACTTATTTCCAAAACAGAAACAGACTCACAGACATAGAAAACAAACTTATGGTTATCAGAGGGGAAAGGTATGGGGGAGAGATAAATAAGAAAGTTGGGATTAACATATACACATGACTATATATAAAATAGATAATCAAACAAGGGCCTACAGTATAGCACAGGGAACTCTACTCAATACTCTGTAATAACCTATATGAGAAAAGAATCTAATAAAGGATAGATATAGGTATATGTATGACTGAATCACTTTGCTGTACACCTGAAACTAACAGCATTGTAAATCAACTATATTCCAACATAAAATAAAAATTAAAATAATTTTAAAATAACTGAAAAAATTTTGAAAAGACATAATGGAGAATAGAGTTGTTTTCTTTTTGCGGTACGCGGGCCTCTCACTGTTGTGGCCTCTCCCGTTGTGGAGCACAGGCTCCGGATGCGCAGGGTCAGCGGCCATGGCTCACGGGCCCAGCTGCTCCGCGGCATGTGGGATCTTCCCGGACTGGGGCACGAACCCGTGTCCCCTGCATCGGCAGGCGGACTCTCAACCACTGCGCCACCAGGGAAGCCCGAGAATAGAGTTTTGATCCCTTCATGGGTTACTTTCCGTGATCCTTGGCCACAAACCCCATGATACAAATAGGTGAAAATAGGAAAGATATAGTATGTTCAGCCCATTCCCAGATAAACATATATGCCAGTGTAGTTATTTAGATATGCAAGCCATCCTAAAGAATCCTGGACTTTACTAGGCACATGTATAGTAAGCCTATTGGGGGAAACTCAAAGAGTGTGTTTTTATGGACCCTGAGAACGTGGCTCTATTTTCAGTAGGCGGTTAATTTCACATCAGAGCTCCATATTTAACTACACCTGCTGAGTTAAGGATCATATCGCGTGTGATACTCTGTCCACCTTTCGAGATGACAGGTACAAAACTCTCTGGGTGTGCTGCTGATGGGGAGGGCACACAGGAATGGCAAATCGATGGATATTCTCCCCGACGGGTATCTTTCAAAGCTGGGTCCTCCTCACCTGCCAGCAACACCCACCTGCTCCATTTGTCGTAAAATCCGCTTCCCTGCAGATCAGTGCAACCATCGCTGATGAAGAGAGAATTCAAGGGCCTCAGATCAAAAGCCTGAGAGGTTCATTTACAAAAGTGAGTTCTTTCTTCTCAGCGATGCTCTTTTGGTCGACCAGTTATCCGTCTGCCTATTAGTACAGCTCAAGCGAGATCCCTCAGGGCTTGGGAGAGGCTTTTTGTACCTTGCCAGCAGGTAGGTCATGGAAAAAAGTAAATCTTTTGTTCTTCTCAGAAGCAGCCACACCGACAGCCCCTGTGTACTGAGTACTGTCAGTTGAGGTAAGGATAGAGGAGTGACCCCCCAAATCACACCTCTGCCTGCCTGTTCCAAATACCATTCATGCAGTCTTTACGTGGGCTCCAGAGAGAGCATTTATCTTTGGGATCGAATACCTGAAGGGGAGGAAATAATGCAGCTACAAAACATGCATTCCAAGCATGAAAATGTTACGTTAGCTGGAAGAGATCAACCAGCATCCACAACTGGGGCAATCTGTTCAACTTTGAGGCATCTCTGGGAATCCTTAGTTAAATACCACGCAGCATCAAAGATGACACCAAGCACGTTTTCATAGTCTTGAGGGAAGGTCATCACAGGATCTTGTGCAGGCAGGGGCGGCTGAGGGCCAACCATAGTGAAGCTAATACCTGCTAGAGGTGGGAAGCAGTCACCCAACTGCTCCATCCCTGCCTCTGGCTTTGAGTTGTAACCCCTCATTTCCACAAGAGGAGTCCGAAGTCCAAAGAGCAGATTGATTTGTCTGAGGTCACACTGCGACACTGCGTGTCATGGTAAAACAGGGGCTGAAATGTGCAGAATACTCTAGGGTGAGTTCTTTCCAGAACCATCTGCTAGTTCACCTCCCCAAAGGAGGAGGGGATATTTTATATATATATATATATACATATATATATATATAGAGAGAGAGAGAGAGAGAGGAAGACAGAGAAGGAATTTCCAACAACGGGAAAATGAGTATAATTTAGTGGTAATGTGAGAGGAGAGAAGAGTCCAGAATTACAAGATTCACTCTGGGTCCCGCTGCTCTTGAACCACTGTGAGTTTGTACACGTTGTCCCCAGTGTTGAAAATTCCTTCCTCTTTCCATGCATCTCTGATGTCTGCCGTAGACTCGCCTTAACCATCAAGGGTCAAGTATCAGTTCTTTGCTGAAATTTCCCTGACGCTCCCCACCCTAAGGCAGAGTCCTGCTCTTTTTTCTGTGCTCCCACAGGACCTCATTCAAACTTGTAACAGAACACTGATCCCCTCTCTGGTGATGACTGTGTACCCATCTCTCCCCTCCCCCACCCCTAGAGGCTGCAAGTGCCTTGTAGTCAAGGTGGTGATGCATCTTTTATCCCCCCACCCAATACCGGCACCTAGAACTGTGCTGTACAATATGACAGCCACTAGCCGCATGTGGCTATTTAAATTTTATATAATTAGAACTAACTAAAATTAAAACTTCCATTTCTCAGTCACACTGACCACATTTTAAGAACTCAACAGTAACACACGCCAGTGGCTACCATGTTGGACAAGGCAGGTACAGAACAATTCTACCTCAGTTCCAATGAACCATGCTGTTCTAGAAAATACTGTCTGGTGCACAGGAAAGATGTGTTGGAATCAGGAAGAAAGCAAAAGTGTACACCAAAGCTTTAATGGGGAACATCTAAGTAAATTCAGAAACAAATCATCAGTGTCCTCCTATCTATACTTGCCTAAGAGATATCCAAGTTCAAAACCAGTGGTTTCAACTCCTCACTCAAAATTGTTACAAGAAAAAAAAATTGTAAGTAAGTCTTAGGAAGATGCACGTTCAGACTCACAGGGCTTTCTACATTTGGAAATATTTATTTTCAGGGTTTCTAAACAACACTGGCTGTGCTACCACAGGAAGTTAGAAAAATTTCTTGATGAGAATTAGGAAAAATAACCTAATGATAAATAACCTTTATCAATGTCTGTGAAACTCCTTCCCAAGGTTTTGGGTCTGGCCTTGCAGATACTGTGTCTCTGTCACAGGGTGACCGCGGGGCCCCCTTCTGCTCTCTAGAAAACTGGGGCTGATATCAGGGAGGGGGAGGGTGCATTGTAAACGTGGTTCCTGCCACTAATCAGCCTGTACACTCGGGAGTTAGGTAAACCCCTTCCTTCTATGGGCTTGACTGTTTCTCATTTCACAATGAGCAAGGCTCCTTTCTACTTTAATACTTTATGATTTCTTGATTCTAAACAGAAATCAATAGGACTCCCAAGCCTTGCCTGGCTATTTTAGACTCCACAGGCGGATCAGCAGAGAAGTTTCAGGGCCACATCCATATCAAATTGATTGTTTCCTGTCCTTGTTCTCCCTTCATTCTACATCACCAATTAAATCCATCTTCAGAAAAGCACTTCAGTGAATGGTCCGCTAATTAAGAATCTCCGCCATGCCCTGCACTGCCGGGTGAGTTTACTTTCGCTTTGGGATGGAACATCATGATGGTTCCAGGTCCCAGAGCTCCATGTGCCTTTTACTGTGTGGTTCCTGCCTCTTGTCCCCTCATCTGGCCTCATCAGCTCCCGTGGACTCTTTCTCCAAGAGCTCACATCCACCCAAAGCAACACCTGATCTGCAGACGGCTTTCTGACCTTGAGCATATGTAATACTCTGACTGAGGCAAAGGGACATGGAGATTGGAGGAAATGATCTTTCGCTTTTCTTTCAGTCTCTGATGACAGGCACTCTATCGTTCTGAGACTGCCACCTCCCTGAGCTCATGGACCTCATGAAGATTGTTCCAGCAAATATGAATAATAATCACCTCCTCAGAGGGGTCCCAGGAAACAAACAGCACTTCAAAAGCATTCGTGGTGGGCATTACTCATAGAAATACACATTCCCAGTGAAGGCAGAACAGAAATGGTGGAACCTGGGCAAATGATCACAAGGCTTATAATATCTGTGTTTCTTCTTTGCTGTCCTGGAAAACCAAATCACATAACCAGTGTAAATGGTGACAGTGAAGGGACACGCTCATAACAGAGGAAAGAAATGCATACATTTCATACCCTATTATTTCTTTACCTTTTTCCATTTCCCCCAGGATATTGGGGTGGAAATTAGTACAGGCAATGAAGTGTTTGAGTTCTGAATTCCAGTCCCAACTTAGAAAGAAAATTTCACAACACCCTGAGCAAAGTTTTTTTTTTTTTTAAACCTTCACTTTTCCTCTAAGAAATATGGTCAATACTACTCCTCAAATAAAAATAGAAATTGACACAAATATCAGATGGTGGTGTAGTAAAAGGGGACCTCAAAATCAATTTCACCAAAATCTTCATCTCCAATCTGTTGCTATTTTCAAACACTAATTCCTCATCAATACATATGTTGACCATGTAACTTATTGCCCAAACAAGGACACCACTGAGAAGAAAAGGGAATGATATTAAAACTCAAGCCAGGACATTGGCATAAACCAGGATTGTCCTAAGCAAACTGGAATATATGGTCACCCTACCTATAAAGCACTTTTTTAAAACCCATAAACTGCTTTTTATTCTCATAATGCTAATAACTACTGATTCTCCTATTTTCTCCTGATACTTATCATCCCATGTTTCTGCTTTTAATTCCCCACATTGCCTAGAAGCTTAATTTTTTTTTCCAGAAGCATTCATCTTCACACAGGCTTTAACAATGATATGCAGTAACCAAACCTCAAGCAAAATATTAAGACTGAACCAAAGACCCAGATCTATGTATTTCTTATCTCTCTAAAAATACGTGAACTTTTTTAAAAATTTAATTTATTTTTTATACAACAGGTTTTTATTAGTTATCTATTTTAAACATATCAGTGTATACATGTCAATCCCGATCCCCCAATTCATCACACACACACACCCACGGCTTTCCCCCCTTGGTGTCCATACGTTTGTTCTCTACATCTGTGTCTCTATTTCTGCCTTGCAAACTGGTTCATCTGTACCATTTTTCTAGATTCCATATATATGCGTTAATATATGATATTTGTTTTTCTCTTTCTGACTTACTTCACTCTATATGACAGTCTCTAGAACCATCCATGTCTCTACAAATGACCCAATTTCATTCCATTTTATGGCTGAGTAATATTCCATTGTATATTTGTACCACATCTTCTTTATCCATTCGTCTGTTGATGGGCATTTAGGTTGCTTCCATGACCTGGCTATTGTAAATAGTGCTGCAGTGAACACTGGGGTGCATGTGTCTTTTTGAACTGTGGTTTTCTCTGGGTATATGCCCAGTAGTGAGCTTCTTGAGAACAGGAACTCTGGCACAAGTGCCTTCCTGCATCCTTAGCTATACCAACCCTCCGAGGACTCACTGGATACTGTTTGCAGACCAAGAAGTCCAATCACCTCCCTTTCTTCATTCCTTCCTCATGGGAAATCAGATGATTTTATTTGTCATCTACCTCAGGAAAAGATATGCATCAGTGCTGAACAGCTAGCTCTCTAGAGAAAATCATGACGGGAAAACAAAGTGGTATTCTTTCTATGCAGCAACTACACAAATTATATGATGATGATTATAGCAGCCTGCAAATGCTGTAGAGTATTTCTATACCTACAGGCTAAAATTAACAATAGAATATAATGCCAGAATTATGCATTCTTGATAAACATGTAACACTGAGCAAGCATGAGACTCTCTAGATCTGGACAAATACTACTAGGACAGCAAGAGATGCCACTGGTATCCACTGGTATCAGGGAGAGTTTTCAGACTTTTGAAATTATGTTTCTAGGGTCATAGGTTCAAATTTAATCATAATTATATCTGCATCCTTGTTTCATCAAAATGTAGGTTTTGAGCTCTGACTTTTATCCTCCAGGGATGACTGAGGACTATGAAAGAGTAGTCTCCCATGAATTAGGAGCCACCAAAAGATATGACCACATCATGTTTCCAAATAGGGACCAGAGCCACACAAGGGTTACATCACCATGAATAGAACCCACAGCTCGAATGCCACAGAACATGGCTGATCCAGAGATGATAGTTTGATGAGCTGAACTAGACGCGATTCAGTTTCTTTCATTCCCTACAGCCATTTCATGATAGATCTTTGGAGAGTTAACTGATCATTTTTTGTCAAATCTCAAGGATATGAGATACGAGGTTTTATTTTTTCCTTGAAACGTGGAGATAAGGTCATCCACATCTGAGAGAGACTTCACCAATGAAGCATAGATTTAGCAGCCTTTATGTATGAAAAACAACTTGAAATCCATTTTTTTCAATAAAAGTGTCAGGCTTAAGGTTCAACTAAACTGATGCATGCAAGTAATTTGGCAGTTCCTGAAAATAAAACCTCCCAACAGGTAAGATATTCAGGTAACAGAGAGGCACAATTTATATTTTGTTATTTGAATCCATTAAAAATGTGCCTCTGGCCTAAACATTTAGAGATGTGTGTATGACAGAAAATATAAGTGTCTTTCCTCTGATTCTTAATAAAATTTATTGAATTCCAACAATCTCGCTGCAGTTCTGAATAAGTCATGAAAGCACTATCCAAATCTTTAGTTTATAATGAAAATAAAGCAAAGGGACAAAAGGACTCTCTTTCTGAATCATTACAATAAATATCTAATTAAGAAATACTGCTCTATTTCTTTGGGAATGGAATTCCCATCATGGACGAGAGACTCCAGCTTTGTGGCCTCTCCCGTTGTGGAGCACAGGCTCCGGATGTGCAGGCTCAGTGGTCATGGCTCACGGGCCCAGCCGCTCCGTGGCATGTGGGATCTTCCCGGACCGGGGCACGAACCCGTGTCCCCTGCATTGGCAGGCAGACTCTCAACCACTGCACCACCAGGGGAGCCCTGTTTTATTCTTTTAGACTCTACATATAAGTGATAACATATGGTATTTGTCTTGTCTGATTTATTTCGCTCAGCATAATACCCTCCAGGTCTATACACATTCTTATAAAGGCTAAATTTCATTCTTTTTTATGGCTGAGTAGTATTCCATGAAATAGAGTATTTTATCACACCATACACAAAAATTAACTCAAAATGGATTAAAGACCTAAATGTAAGACCAGAAACCATAAAACTCCTGGAAAAACACACAGGCAGAACACTCTTTGATGTAAATTGTAGCAATATTTTTTTTTTTTTTTTTTTTTTTTTTTTTTTTTTTTTTTTTTTTTTTTGGCGGTACGCGGGCCTCTCACTGTTGTGGCCTCTCCCGTTGCGGAGCACAGGCTCCGGACGCGCAGGCTCAGCGGCCATGGCTCACGGGCCCAGCCGCTCCGCGGCATATGGGATCCTCCCAGACCGGGGCACGAACCCGTATCCCCTGCATCAGCAGGCGGACTCTCAACCACTGCGCCACCAGGGAGGCCCTGTAGCAATATTTTTTGGATCTGTCTCCTAAGGCAAAGGAAACAAAAGCAAAGATAAACAAATGGAACCTAATTAAACTTAAAAGCTTTTGCACAGCAAAGTAAACCATAAACAAAATGGAAAGACAACCTAGTGACTGGGAGAAAATGTTTGTGAATGATATGACTGATATAGGGGTTAATATTCAAAATATACAAACAGCACATACAACTCAATATCAAAAAACAAACGACCCTATTACAAAATGGACAGAAAATCTAAATAGACATTTTTCCAAAGAAGACATACAGGTGGTCAACAGGCAGATGAAAAGATGCTCAACATCGCTAATCACCAGAGAAATGCACGTCAAAACCACAATGAGATACCACCTCACACCTGTCACTATCATCAAAAAGACTTCAAACAACAAATGTTGGTGAGGATGTGGAGAAAAGGGAGCCCTGTGCACTGCTGGTGGGAATGTAAATGGATGCAGCCACTTTGGAAAACTGTATGGAGGTTCGTCAAAAAACTAAAAATAGAACCACTGTATGATCCAGCAATTCCACTCTTAGGTATATATCTGAAGAAAACGAAAACACTAATTTGAAAAGACACATGCACCCCAATGTTCATAGCAGCGCTATTTACAGTTCCAAAGATATGGAAGCAACCTAAGTGTCTGTCAACAGATGAATGGATAAAGAAGAGGTGGTATACGTATATTATATATACACACACACACACAATAGCAAACAAGTTTTTATAAAGTATTTGAAACATAGTTAAACCAAGTAAAGAGGGACTGGGACCTTTAGGATAGGACTAGGTAGCTTCCCAAGTAACTTGCTGCACAAGTGGAAGGTAATTGTGACTGGGAAATTAAGCAGGAGTTGTTACAGTAAGCCTAACTTAATCCCTAGGATATCTACAAATAAGAAAGAATATGTCCCATTTCTTTCATGGAACCCCACCCACTTAACCCTCCATTCAAGACTCTGTCCTGATTGAAGAAATCACACACTGTACTTAGTTTTTTCTCCTGTCCTCACTCTCCTCTTTACTGTAAAAGGAAAATATGAGGACATATATATAAATGATGCACGCTTGTTTTACTAGAGTTTCTGTAAACTTTTCACCTGTAATTATCTCACTTGTACCTCTCAGCAGCCTTCACTGATAGCAAACCCATCAAACTTTTGATCTAATGATCTCACGTTGGTTTTATCTGTTTCAAACCTTAACTAGCTCAGATCCAAATATTACTCACTCAGTTATCAGCTAAAAAGGAAACTTTAGAACTGTTAAGGAAATTCTACCAAAACTAAAGACAGCATGCCTCATGCCCTCCTCCCAATGGCCTATGGTTCACAGAAAAAGAAGAAAGGAGCTAACACTGAAATCTGTAATCAGGCTCAAATGCTCGGAGACAAGTGTACTATTCCTCTTGGAGTTTTCCCATCAGGAAAGATAATTCTATCCACTTATATGAGAGATGGCAAATGGGTCAATAAAACTTCAAGGTTGGGGGACCAAAAGCAGCAAGTGCCAGAGAGAAGTTAGTTGATGATAGAAATGGACATGTACCTTTTGTGTAGAGCTTGACAAAACCCTCCATCACCAAGATCAGAGCTTGCCCCCAACGCGGGCCAAATGGCAAATGGCAGCTGGAACCCATACATGTGCAATCATCCAAACAAACGCTCTTTCCATGGAGCCCTCATTTCCTACAGCCTTCAAACTACAGAGTTTTTGCTTTAGGCCAACTGTGCCGATTTAAAGAACTATACACAAATTCCAAGAGAGTCTTTAACATTAGAACCATCTTGGAAAAGTGAGTCTCAGAAAGGAAGCAATATCCTTGGAGTTTATTGCCGTGCTTACAATAACCCTCCATGGTTAAACTACTTTATAAACTTTTTCAAGATGTGTATGGAATGGCATTTTATTTGGCTTTGAATTTCTTCATTATTCCATTTATTTTTCCCAGAACAGGGCCAATGGGCCCATTCTTCTCTGCAAGCAGGCTGGCTTCCACAATGAACTGTAAACCAGAAGGTATGATCACAGTAATACCATCTCGGTTTATATGGTATGAACTTTTATACACATCACCTGATTTTATTTTTGCATGGCTATTGAAACCAGGTTGGTAACTTCACAGTTATGTGACACAGTACAGACATTTGAAGTAAGCTTATTTAGCTAATGTGAGCATGTTTTATGTTTCAAACATCTTGAAGACAAAGGCTTTAATGTTTACTGCCTATGAAAACCTGTCTCAGCATTTGGTAATTTTTTCTTCATAGTAGGTATCCAATAAATGCTGCTATCTTCCTGAGTACACGTGGAATTAGGAAGTTTGTTAGAGTCTAGGATCTGTTCTATCCTATACTGCTATGGTTTCCTGAATCTAATTCCCCTGCCACAGAAACCTGAAGGTGGAGGTTAGGGTTCCTGGTGTTTGCAACCTTCCATGTTGCCTAACGCAGCTGAAAAATGAATTACTAAGCATGATGCTCTTCACGACACAGAATATCGCAGGTACAACCGTTTAGAACAAATGAAAATTGTCTTCCTTCTGTTGTTGACCTTTTTGCTGCGATAGTTTATTGTTAAAGTGTCAGAGCACATGCGGGTGTGTGTAAGAAATGCAGATTTGGTCAGACCGTGTTGCTTCTGCCTGAAGAAGAAGAGCTGAGGGGAAAACCAGCTGCTGTGCTCTCCACAACTCCAATGCTTTTCCCTCCATAAACACATGCAATGCACGGTGTCATCATATCCAGGAGCATTTGAAGTCTACTTCCTAACAGCTACGTAACCCGACTCAGTATGTGGAATCCTAGTACCTCTGTCCCAAGACAAGGTGACAGATCTGTAGATGGACATGTGACTTTGGCCAGACCAGGCAGAGACCTACCATGAACTTTTCCAGGCTGGGGATGGAGGGGGTGGGAGTGCTCTCTTAGGGACGGAGCTAGGAGGTGTGGTGGTGGAAACTGCTGGCAGCCAGCCTCTCTGTATGAGGGGGAAGAGGCTTGATTTCTCAGTCCTCTGCAATTCCGTATCTTCAATCCTGGTATCTTTACAATTAACACCCCTTTTGCTTAAAACAAACAAAAGTCCACAGACCACTATCTGCAGGGAAGGGAAGAACAATGATTGAACCTCCTGTACGTGGCCATCTCCCACTTATAATCTCCAACAAGCCCCAGTGAGCAGCGATAATGAAGTAACTGGGGAAAAACAAACAAACAAAAATCCCTTTACTGCTTCAAAGCCCTCTCCCAACCGCCTTCTCAGCTAGCTGAGGCTGCTGCCTTATCCTAGAGCCAGGATTCATCTTAAGGAGGGTAGAAAGGGACATAAGAAAAGCAAGTTTTGTAAAATCGTAACACATTTTCTTTGGTGAAAGCTAATCCAGGCTACAAGTGTACATTCTATCAATACAGAGAACAATGCCTAGCATATAATCAAAACTTGCTGTATTTAATATGCTTATATTTCCTCTGGATCCGTTGTGTCCAGCAGTGTGCTTGACACCTAGTAGATGCCCAGTAAATACACCTATTGAATGAATCCTACCTTTTTCTCAGTTAGTTCTCAGTAAATATTTATAGAGGAAGAAGACTACCTTTTCTGAAACTTTAGAAAATTACTACATTTGCCAATGTAAGTTCAAACAGAAACACAACAGTCTAATTTTCCTCTTCATGATAGAGACCTTAGATACAGTTTCTATTACCTGGGGATGAATCCTTCATTTAATTGTAGAATTGAAGATATTAGAGGATATGGGATAATTTCTATGAAACCAAATACAGTATACAGCTGCTATCCGAAAGCTAAACACTAGACACACAAGAAAATTTGGCACTTAAAGGTGGCTAGTCTGACTTGAGATGTGCTGTGTACGTAAACTACACACCCAACTTCAAAGACTTAGTATTCCGACAAAAAAGAATGAAAAGATTTTGCTAATATTATTTTATATCAGTTTCATGTTGGAATAATAAAACTTGGGGTTAAATAAAACATTATAAAGTTAATTCCATCTATTCCTTTTTAAGTTTTTAATGTGACTACCAAAAATTTTTAAATTGTATATGTGGCTTCTGCTACATTTTTATCAGCACTGGTGTTCAAATGTCATACAAATATACAACAGCATTATTACTCTATTCTAGATATTAAAATTATACAGAGAGAAATCAGGGGTTTTATCTTTGTCTTTGGAAATAAAAATTTCAACTGATCTAGAGCAAAACCAATTTGAGGGCAAAAAAGTGATTGCTCTATTTTAATCCTTACATGAAAACAGTCTTTGGAATTTTACATGAAATAGATAATCATCAGGTACAATTTCTGTTTCAAAAAATCAGTGAGACTGTTGAGGAAATTCACGATGACAAGTGCTCTAGAGAGACTGCATTTGGACGATCCTTGGGAGTTTCTACTATATTATTTCCTCGGACATGACAGCCTCCTTCCCTAGCTGCAAGACTTGGGAACCAAGTAAACGTCAGCTGAGGGCACCAAACTGATGCCCATCCAAGCCAGAGGGGCAGGGGAGGACAGCTGGCTGGCAGGACAGACGTGCATGCGTATGCTCCCATCTCCCACATCAGTGGCTGTAACTGCCAACAGAGAGGTAAGAAAGAACATATCTCTGAAATGATCAACTTCACTCAAGCCATTTCTTGTTTCTCTAACATATATGCCCCTGCATATGGCTGGGAACAAGTGGTACTGGATTGTTACTTAATCAGCCCGAGAAGAAATAAAATAATACCTCCTGATGAACAAGGGGACAGAAACACATCTCTCCATCCTCACCTTGCAGGAACAACTTATCTGCCAGTGAGTTCTAGTTTTGCTGCAATGGGCCTCAACTGGGGCCACTTCAACCTGCTCAACAAAAATCAGTCAAGGGATTTATCTTTCCAAGAAGTTTTATCAGTGTACAAATCATGTCCAAGGGCCTTCAGTGAGGCAATCCCTTGCTTTCTGGTCCAGTGGTCAGGAGATCAGGGTGGGCGGGGGTGCTGGCAGAGATGTAAGGAGCACAGGACAGAGTGTGCTTGACACGCATGTAATTGGTTTGGGGCCTAAGAATCCCCCCAGGTCTCTCTCATTATCTTTAAATTCATTACCCCTCTTTACAGGATAATATTAGAAAATAACTGACATTCCCAAACATGGAAAGGGAGGATAAATATCGAGTCCTACATCATTTAAAATCTCTCACACTTTTCTAAATAAAACTATGTAATACACAGTCTCTGTGAATATTTTCAAATCCAACAGACATGTGATTTGAGGCTACAACTGAGGATTCTCCAACAAAGGCACATTCATAGAATTTTTCTCTGTGTATTCCTAAAATTCAAGACATTGAATCAGCTCAGAAGCTTCTACAGAATTAAAAGGTATTATAAGTTTTTTTCACGTAATTAAGATGAGTGAAAAATGCACATAAATTTAGTGTTTCCTTTCCTCGGTATTCCTTTGATGAGAACATTTTCTTCAAGATTCACAAAAGGCACAAGCCAGCCTTTCGGTGCACAGCGATCTTTATTTTCTTTAGTGTTTTTCTTGAATTCAATTACTCTCTGTTACTTTAAGTATGATTTCCTCATTCAAGCAATGACAACACAATTACATAAATCTAAAATTTTCAACAGGGATATTACAGCATAGAAGTAAACTAATAAAAAATTCTAATCTTATACCCATTCATTACAAGGACCCATAATTCTTCAGAAACCAAGTCCAGTACTCTTAAAACCTGGCTACACTGTAAGATTTTAATAACTTTAAAATACAGAGTCGATTTTGCAGGCAAAGTTGCGTACATTAGCTGCTAACATCTCTATGTTCATAGCAGGATCACTACGGAACCAAATTGGATAAACAACTAAGTTGCAAATACATTGCTGACAAGAAAAAACCACAACTAAGTTTCAAGTACCTTAACATAACTATTCAAGCCACACCCACACACCTAAGTGAATTTAATAGAGCCCAAAACTGCAGATTAACTGCTTCAAGGGCAACTTACTATCTATGCAATTTCAAGCACAAGAGCAGTTAAGGAAAAGTAGACTACTTCATTCAATGCAGCAAACACATTTATGTGAAGTAAACCTTTGCATCCATTTGGTTACTTCTTCCTACAGCCAGACTGTTTGGGCCGTGGAGACAGTAAAAACCTGGACCCAGATCACATTACGCCATCGTGTTTCTACTCCTTTACATGGTGTGATAACGTAACCACCACACTGACAGTAAATGCAGCTATTATCTGTCTAGCATTTGCTCAACAAGGAAACTGAGGTCACCCAAAGAGTCCAATGCCACTGAGCTGGTGACAGAACTGGAATTTAAACTCAAACCCAAAGCTGGTACCCCTTCTCCTAGACCACCCCTGCCTCGCCACCTTGGCTCTGTAAACCACAGCCTCACTGTTTCATTTCTTTCTTCTTAAGAAAGCATCGCATCCTGTTACCCATGCCGGAAATCACTCTTTTTTTTTTTTTTTTTTTGTCCGGTACGCGGGCCTCTCACCGTTGTGGCCTCTCCCGTTGCGGAGCACAGGCTCCGGACACGCAGGCTCAGCGGCCATGGCTCACGGGCCCAGCCGCTCCGCAGCATGTGGGATCCTCCTGGACCGGGGCACGAACCCGTGTCCCCTGCATCGGCAGGCGGACTCCCAACCACTGCGCCACCTGGGAAGCCCGGAAATCACTCTTGCACCTCTACTGCCTCGTGAAAAAGTTAAACAAATTGGCAGTCACACCTCGCAGAGGGCAAATAGGGCGAACGCTCCAGACCTTCTCTTCTTGTTCATCTTGATCCACTTCCTTTCTTTCTTTTTCCCTGAAAGCCCTTTTCCCAGCTGGTTTCAGAGGACCAGCTCACATGTCCAAGTCAACTCTCTCTGCATCTGGGGGAAGATGGTTCAGTTTGGATCTTATCATCCTTTCATTTCAGCAAATCGCTTCCATGGAGGAAAAAGACTTCGAGCTTCTGCTTCCACAACAGCAAAGGGCTTTGGGGATGCACACTTTCCATTTTTCCACCAGTCGCCTTTTCTCACCAGTTGGTTTTCTTGTTTATCAACCCGGTTGGTAAATGAGAGAACATTTACTTACGTTACAGATGTGAGTCATGCAAGACTGAATGTCCATGCCTGGCCTGTAACCGTGGCAAAGAGTTGATGCTTCTGTGGTGGAGAAACGGTTTCAGGCAGGTCTAGTGGAGGTGGGATTTGGGGAAAGGAAACGTGGCAGTGACACTTCAAACATCAGGAACAGCAAGGTGAGCTGGTCATTCAGGGGGCTGGATTTTATTTTGCCCTAGGGCTCCAACATTTTAATCTATTTGTTGAATGAATCAAACCACAGACCTCTGAACTCTGTGAGCCATTCACTGCAGGGGCTTTAGAGAGGGCGGTACCCTTCACTCCTTCACTGATTTCTTTTGCACACACATTCACAGGACGGGCATGGTGCGTGGTGCTGGAGATACGTAAGGAACAGGGCATGTTTTGTGTCTGTCAGAGGCTCATAGCTGTGTGTCAGGGAAGGTATAATAGGTTTCACATTAGAGTCCTGAGACCTTCATGTAGAAGGGCCCTTCGTCAAACTTGCCCCTATTGGAGGCCGATGGGCATCGTGTTTGTCCTGGTGATGAGAAGACGGCCAGCAAGTCACCCGTGACCTGCAGAGCACGGTCTGACCCTCAGCTAAAGCTGCCGTCCAGGGATCCATAGATCCCATAGTTTTGCCTTTTAGAGTAACCCAGAAAATAAAAAGATCAAATCATATCACTTCTTCTAACAGTTCTTCTATTTAACAGTTCCTCAAATATGAATTAAAGACATACTTTAGGTCTTCAGCTATACAATTGCCTTTCTTTAAACTTTCATCACCCACATGGCTCACAGGTCCTTCATCGACCACTTTCAGGGTGTCATAGCCACTTCTTCCTGACTCCTCGGCCTAGCCCCACTCCCTCCTACGTGCAGTGAGGGTCTCCACTGTGCCCAGCACAGCACCCAGATGTGACAGTCACCTAGTCAATATCTGCACAAGGTTTGGGCAGTGAGCACATTTCTATCCATATATCTTAAGAAGATGCTAGGAGGAAATACAGCTCAGAGAGGTTACGTAAATCACCAAAATCACACAGCTGACAAATTCAGGACACAAACCACATTAAGGGAACAGAGATACTCAACTTGGAGTCTACAGACAGACATGAGGGCTTCTGCAAGCCTCAGGTAATCAAGAGATTATGGGACTTTTTCTGGTGAGCAGATCTATGGCTTTCATCAGACCCTCAAAGGGGATCTGTAATCCAAGGGTCGTGATCAACGCACTGTTGGTTCAGTTCAAGCTTGCGAACTGATAAAATTTCCAGATGTTTCAACATCAGAACTCCTGCTCTGCCGAGTCCCCGGTGTAACCAGGTGCTTTGCTGGGAATCCTCTTTCTTTGACTTTCATCTCCCCACACCTGTTGTATAACTACTACCTTCAAAGCTATTCAAGTGTAAGGTGAGATTGAAAATTACGTACTGCCTACTTTCAAAGCAAGCAGAATTTATTAGTTGTTGCTTACTTTTAAAAGTTGGGGAGGAAAATATTTGTTATATCCTCATTTTTTCCCTAGTTTCAAAAGCAACTCATTAAATAACTAATTAAAAATGAAAAGTTGCCATGAAAAACCTAATGCCTCCAGGGACGGCGCAATAAAAAGAAGAAACAACTCCGTCTCTCACAGGACGTGAAGACAAAGAATTGCAGTAAACCCCCTGCTGCCCTAAGTGCATACCTTTTCTCAACTGATCTGCAGACAAGGATTTTTTAATGCATCTATAATACTAAATTCTTTCATTTCCTTTGCAGTTTCCAGCCAATATCAGTTTTTGTGTTAATTTTTATTATATATATATTTTTTACCATGTCTCACCCGGAATTGCTTGATTTGGAGCAAAAAATAAGGATTTGTGTCCTGAATCTGCAACTTGTTGGCTGTGTGATTTCGGTAATTTGCTTAACCTCTCTGAGCCTTATTTCCCCCTGTGTAAAATCCTACTGCTGAATAAGGTATCTGGTTTGTAAGCTGCACTCCAGGTTGCTCTGGAGCTCTGATGACGTGTCCCAGGGTCACTAGGGCAGTGCTTTCACCTCTTTTACATGTTGGATTTGGCTTATTTTCTTTGGGGAATAGGTTTCTGTTACTAAAACAAAAGTCCAAAAATCACTGGGCAAGATGGTCTATAAAATGCCTTAAAAGTCAAAATTCTATTTCACAGAACAACCCCTCTTGGAATGGACACACAAGCCCTCACCAAATGCTGAAAATCAGGGCTTCCCTGGTGGCGCAGTGGTTGACAGTCTGCCTGCCGATGCAGGGGACACGTGTTCGTGCCCCAGTCCGGGAAGATCCCACATGCCGCGGAGCGGCTGGGCCCGTGAGCCATGGCCGCTGAGCCTGCGCATCCGGAGCCTGTGCTCCGCAACGAGAGAGGCCACAACAGTGAGAGGCCCGCGTACGGAAAAAAAAAAAAAAATGCTGAAAACCAGAAGATCCATTCAAATAGCATTGTTATGCCAACAAAGTAAGTACTCATTAAACAGCACATTGAAATATCAGGGCTAAGAACAGTATTCTGTGCTTAACAAATGTTTTCCTCACAGAAAGGGTGTGACGGGCATTATCTCCAGATGAGGAATCAGACCAGATTTGCCCGAGGTCCCTCAGCTAGGAGGGGGAAGAGCTGGGCTCAGAAGTCAGAGATTTCCATGCCAAGGCACACGTCTTCTCCCAACTCCTGGAAAACAGGGATACTGGCAAGGTCATGGTGAAAGGGCACCCCCATCCCCCCATCCCGTCCTTGTAACGAGCAGGTAAAATTAACGAAGTGCATTAAGGGAGTTTTGAGGCATTAAGGCTTTATGATTTTTGATGGCACAACAGTCTTTACCTGCTGAAGTTCTCTCTGACTGTGCACCACATGACTTGGTACTGGAAGAATGGAGGGTTTATTTTGCTTTTCAAAATCAGAGCGAGAAATTCTAATTGTCCTGAGTCCTAAAAATGTCTCAGTCTACTTTAAGAAATATGACATCTACCTATCTATCCATCTAGACACACACACATATGTGTGTGTGTGTGTGTGTGTGTGTGTGTGTACCATAAGGCCTTAAAACACCTTGTTGCTCCTAAGTGAACTTGAATTTTATTGGGACGTCACACACCCCTTTAGCTCTGAAAACCAGAATCTTGCAGCGCCCTTTCCAGTCTATCAAGACACGCCAAGATGACATGACCCCCCCACACCAACCAAGTATAATTTTATGTCCAGGTCACCCTTCCAGTTTCATATATTCCCCCCAAATCTGGTTTTTAAAGCAGGGTTCTATCGTGTTAAGTTCACGTTTCTTCCCTCTCTTCCAGAACCTGACTAACCCTTCACTGCTTCCCGTCCTTTCCAGACCACTGTGGCTTTAAAACCACCTCACGTAAGCGTGTCCTGTCTCCCCAAACCACCTCCATGCCCCACAGAACATTCCACCTCCCCAGGTGGACTGCTCAGCCGCCCCTCAGGCTCCGACGGCACAGCCAAAAATCCCTCTGCTCTCCTGACCTCCAGCTGCTGCGTCCAGGTGCCCTTTCCCCCCGCCTCTGCCTCTCCTCCAACTGTGCAGGCTATCACACTAAGTGAAGTCAGGAAGAGAAAGACAAATACCCTATGATATCACTTATATGTAGAAGCTCAACTGTGATGCAAATGAACGTATCTAAGAAGCAGGCTCACAGACGTAGAGAACAGACTTGTGGCTGCCAAGAGGGAGGGGGGTGGGAGAGGGATGGAGTGGGAGCTTGGGGTTATCAGATGTAAGCTACTAGATACACAACGGATAAACAACAAGCTCCTACTGTAGAGCACAGGGAACTATATTCAGTATCCTATGATAAACCACAATGGAAAAGAATATGAAAAAAGAACGTATACATATGTATAACTGAATCACTTTGCCGTACAGCAGAAATTAACACAACATTGTAAATCAACTACACTTCGATTTAAAAAAATTAAAAAATAAAAATCTTCCTCTGATCCAATAGTTGTCTAATAAGTGGATGGGGTATCAGGCAGCTATTAAAATTTAAAAAGATGTTCACTTGCCTCTCCCATCCAGGGATCCAATTTAAGAGACAGTTAGTGTCATCATTTTAGAATTCCCTGCATGAACACCGTCACAACCTCAAATACTCTAACAAGAAAAATACAAATCTCCTCTTCAAAATAGAGAAGTAAAATTCTTTCATTAATTTTAACACATACATCACCACCATTCAAGGACACCTCTGTTGTATATTTCTAAGAGAAATTAAATGGGGATACACTTCAGATTCTTCGGGTTGATGACCATCTTGCACTGGGTAAACTTACTTAAAGGGTGGACTCTATCCTTCCGAGGACATGGATGCCCATTATCTTCAAGAGGAATCACAGGAGTGTGTCAGAGACAGATTCTGACCTCTGAAAATGTTTTGAAAGAGCTCCCCCGCCCCAGACCATGCTGGTGCCTTCGGGTCCCTCATCTCCACCTCTACGTGGGCGCACACACACATTTTTGAAAAGCCTGTGTTCCAAACTAACAGCTTGAGGAGATGCTCAGCATCTTGTGCAGTTTCTGAGGGGGAAAGCAGTTTTTCCTGAGATCTAGCAGGAGGAGATAAATCTCTAAAAATTGATCAGATACTAGTAACGGAATAATATATACACTGTCATAGAAAATTCTATTATCAAGACTTTATTCTATCACTGATGCGTTTTGTAAAGTTGCTGGTGGAGGGCTGCATTCCAGATTCTAGCCACCACTGCTAAAAAGAGACAGGCACCACTATGGATGCGGGCCAATGGCACTGACTCAATGTCTGTGCTTATGGCCATTCTTCCCAAGAAGCGATTGTTGCAAATTTCAATTCTATTACCATAAAATCCTCCTGGAATTGGAAGCTGAACACAGCAACAGTATCTGCTATCTGGTCCTTGCCTGATGATGCAGGACTACTCCAGAATAAATGCAGAATTCACAGCACTGATAAGATGCACACAACCCATCAGTGGTCTAAGGGGTGCCAAGACGGTCCTCACCGTGACCTGTCCTTAATTTTCCATGAATGATTGGGACTAAACACCATACTTTTTCTTGCATCAACTCTGCCATAACTTTGTGCCAGAAATTTCAACCCTTAATAATTCAATTCAGTTTAACCACCAACAGCTATTGTTAATTTATTTTTATTTTTATTTTATTTGGAGTATAGTTGACTAACAAGGTTGTGTTAGTTTGGGGTGTATAGCAAAGTGATTCAGTTATACATATACATGTATCTATTCTTTTTCAAATTCTTTTCCCATTTAGGTTATTACGGAATAACGAACAGAGTTCCCTGTGCTATATAGTAGGTCTCCGTTGGTTACCTGTTTTAAATATACACACTGCTATTGTGAAAATTACCAACTTTATGCGTTTTTCGGTGATTGCATTTGTCTCAGTCATTTAGCGAGGTCAGGTGGAATACAGCACATGTGCAGGTTTGATAAAAAGAGTCGACTATATTGGTACTTTATAGGTATGAGAAGCGATTAAAGGGCCTATCGGGGGCACGACAGTGAAGAATTCTGAAAAGGAAATGGCAGATGGGGGAGGAGGACAGAGAAGAAGCTTCCTGGACTTAATCACTTTCTCTGGGCTAATTTTTAACATCTTTTCCGCCCGCTCATCCCCTCCTCTCTTTCATTTATTTCCCCACTTTGAGAAACACAGGGCACCAGGTCAGGAAGGACCTGGGAATGTCAGTCTCATGAAGAATTACAATAAATGGGAGTTAGGCTGAAATTCCACCCAGTCCCATGGTTATCTCCTCCCATGCTTGCTTTTAAGGCCACAAGGTTTCCAAACCCAAATTTGAAATAAAAACATTTTAGTACATTCCGGGTTTCCAAACAATGCCTGAAACAAGAATATACACCTTCCACTTGTCTGATATTTTTAAAGCAAGGACTTCAAACCACCCTTGATCTTTAAAAGCTTCTAGAGATTTGCTTCTTCCCCCCATTATATTCTTTTTTTTTTTTTTTTTTTTTTTGCGGTATGTGGGCCTCTCACTGTTGTGGCCTCTCCCGTTGCGGAGCACAGGCTCCGGACGCGCAGGCTCAACGGCCATGGCTCACGGGCCCAGCTGCTCCACAGCATGTGGGATCTTCCCGGACTGGGGCACGAACCCGTGTCCCCTGCATTGGCAGGCGGACTCTCAACCACTGCGCCACCAGGGAAGCCCCCCCCCCATTATATTCTTGTCCTCAATTTTCAGGACTCGATCATCAGACTCATTCTGTCTTCTCTTTCTCAATGAGAGAGGGTGAAAGATGTCTACTGCAAAACCAAAACCGAATCAGTGAAGGCCGAACACAGGCATGGCTCATTTGCCTAAAAGATAATGAAGCCACAATTCCCAACGAGCCGGAAACGTGGTGACTGTTCTTTCCTGTAAGAGGTTAGCGTCTTGGCATTTTTCACAGGCATGCTGGAGCTGAAGCTGTTTTGCTGAAGGTCAATGGAAAGCATTCTCCAACCCTCTAAGTCCCCCAGGTTTTCTCTGTGGAGCACTGGCAGGTCCTGGCGAAGCTTTCCGTGGCAACTCCAGGACGGAAGATGACGGGCAGGACCAGGTTCAGTGGAATGTCAGTACGACACAATGAAATGTGCTCCACGCACAGAGGACGCATTTTTTCAGAAAGAAAAGTCAGCTGCTTTCCATTTGTGTTGAATCTGAGCTCTGGATACGGCCCGTCTGGGATTGCTGGGGCTTTCGTTTAGTCCCTTAAGTGACCAGAACACTCCTAGAGCTCATCCATGAATCTGGTAAGGTCGCAGGCTACAAAACTAACGCACAGAGATCTGTTGCATTTCTGTACGCTGACAATGAAAGATCAGAAAAAGGAATTGAGGGAACACTCCCATTTACCATCGCATCAAAGAGAATAAAATACCTTAGGAATAAACCTACCTAAGGAGGCAAAAGACCTGTACCCCAAAAACTATAAGACACTGATGAAAGAAATCAAAGATGACACAAACAGATGGAGAGATGTACCACGTTCTCGGATTGGAAGAATCAATATTGTTAAGATAACTATACAACCCGTGGCAATCTACAGATTCGGTGCAATCCCTATCAAATTACCAATGGCATTTTTCACAGAACTAGAACAAAAAAAAACTTACATTTGTATGCAAACACAAAAGACCCCGAATAGCCAAAGCAATCTTGAGAAAGAAAAACACAGCTGGTGGAATCAGGCTCCCTGACTTCGGACTACACTACAAGCCGACAGTAATCCAAACAGTATGGTACTGGCAGGAAAACAGAAATATAGATCAATGGAACAGGATAGAAAGTCCAGAAGTAAACCTACGCACCTGTGGTCGATTAATCTATGACAAAGGAGGCCAGATTATACATTGGAGAAAAGACAGTCTCTTCAATAAGTGGTGCTGAAAAATCTGGACAGCTACATGTAAAAGAATGAAATTAGAACATTCTCTAACACCATTTACAAAAATAAACTCAAAGTGGATTAAAGACCTAAATGTAAGATCAGATACTATAAAACTCCTAGAGAGAAACATAGGCAAGAACACTCTTTGACATAAATTGCAGCAATATCTTTTAGAGCTTCTTTTAATATAGCATGTGACTTGCATCCTAGAATACTGGGGACTACCTGTAGACACCAGAGCACACAGATTATGGCTTCAGGCTAGTGTCTGCCTCACTGCTACATTCTTCTCTCTGGTGATGAGACTAAACATCCCTCCTCTGAGAAAAGCACCACACCAGCCCGCCTTTCCTCTCCTCAGAGACGCCACACTGCTTTTGCCTTGGTCCCTCAGCTCCAGGAGCCACCCTGGCAAACCCAGGCACTAAGCTTTTGTTCTGAACCTGCTCTTGCTAGGATACCCAGGGCTTCTGAGTTCTCCCCCCACATCCTTCACACATCAACCCATTTTGCAGCCAAAGTGCTTCTCTCTTTCTCCCTGCTCTGGAAGTTCACAAGCCCTAGAGGTATTTTGAGACAATCTTAAGAACCTGGCATCCCTATTCTTTGCCCAGTTCCTTCAAGTTCCCTTTTCATCCAGAGAGTCTTAGGTAAGTCAGTTCATGGGCAGAACAGAATTTGATGTACACTAGTACAATGACTGCAGCCACTGCCACTTTTTGAGTCATAAAAGGACCACCTCTCCTACGGAGAAGCTGATTTGTAAGTCATGCTGGCACTTCCTCTTACTGAATCTTGTTTCTCTGGTTCTTCTTCTCTTCCTCTTCCTCCTCCTCCCCTCCCCCTTTCCTCCTCCTCTTCGCCTTCCCCTTTTCCTGCTTTTGGTAAGAGTCCCTTACCAGAGTTACATAAAAAATTTAACTCTCATGACTGTCAAAGCCAGATCCTCTGTTTCCGTATCTAATTTTACTACCGAAAGAAGCAACAGGATCTCATGCAAAGAGCACCGGACAAGGAATGTCAGAAGTCATCACCTATGTACCCTTGGGGGAGGCCTACCCTCTTTCAGAAGTCTCGGCTCCATGCATCTTAATGTTCACTTTAGAGCTGTTTGCAAAATTCTCTTCACGTCAGAAAACTCTTCCGTAATGGCATTATCATTATGAAGTTAATTATCAGATTAATAACTATCAGATAAATAATTTAACATATCAATCAACACTAGGTCCTGAGGCCCATCATTTAATAGGAGAAGAGACACATTGGGGCTATATATTAGGACTTGTGCAGATCAGAGAAAACTGAGAAGCAACAAAAAATAATCGTTACATCTAGTAGGACTATCAGACCCACCGGTTTTCAGATTGAGGGAAGTTACAGAGGTGACTGAACTCAACATACAGCAAAAGATACAAGTTAGCCCACAGAACACAGAATATTTCTACATGAAAAGAGACGTTCCTGAAGACCTTTAAAGAAAAGGCATACTCTCATTTATTTGTGAGACTCCTGAGCGAAAGAGGGTAGAACAGATCACGTGATGCACTTTGCCAACTCTGTGATTTTGTGATGCATGAGGCCTGCCTCTGTGTGTGTGTGTGTGTGTATGTGTATACATATCCACATACATACAGATACAGAATCTGCCACTCATCCCTGCTCAATATTTGAGAAACAATGTGTCATGGCTGACTGGAAACATGGAGAATGAAGCCTTCTTTCTCCTCTGCCTCTTAACAGCAACACTGACGACCACTTTTCAATCTTAAGTCATTTGAAATGAGTACAGTATAGTTTAAAATACATTTGTGCTTTCACTTATTTTTAAGGGGCAAAAAATCCCTTAATTTTGCTCTCTAAGGAAGGATCTAGTTTGTTTGCAAGAATACACTAAATTTAAACCGAATTAGCCTCAGCTTTTTCTACTTCACCTCCGAGGTTGACCTCTGGGCACGTGGTGCAGCGAGGTGCCGGTCAGGGCAGATTCTGTTTTCACCGACAAGCCTCTGTAACATCTGATTGGCTTCAGAGCCAAAGGACGGATTTAATTCCTTCAGCTTAAAAAATAAATTGTTTCCAAACATCTCTGGGTTTTCATACTTCATTTAAAAATAATTTTTAGCATCTCCAAAGAGAAGAAAAATAGTCTTCTAGAAGTCTATTCTCCACTTTATTCCAACATGTTCATACAGTACCCTTAAAAAAAAAACAACTTTCCACATATTCATCTATTCTTAGTACATTTTTAGAAAACAAGTTGGAAAAACTCAGCAATCTCTAATTAATAGGTAAAATCAATTGGTTTTATGTCATTTTCCTAGATTTTTTTCAGTAATCTGCAGTAATCCTCGGCGTACAAAAGTTATTTCCAGCTGCCACCCACGTGCCTTGGCTCCCAACTACCAAGGCAGATAAGAAACTGTACTGTGCCTCTGTTAGCCTGCTAAGAACTAAGTGGTCGTCTACTGCAACAACCCAAAAAATTTTAAGATTGCTGGGAATACGTATCATGCTACATTAAATCCAAGTCCTTGGTAATGCTAAGGGTTTCAACCAAGAAATGAGGCTTGGTGATTTGAAGGCAGCCACGAAGTTGGTTAGTACAACCAAATGATCCCCAACCTAACAACCAAACCACACCACAAACCAGCATCTACCTCTTTCTCCTACAAAAAATTGGAGCACATTCCTCCCAGCCTGGGTAAGGGGCCATCCCCTTCATTAATAACAAGGAAAAAACTGATATGAAGAATTAAAAGACTCATTAAGAGCTTTGTAGTCTAAGCACATAAACAGTTTAAATATCTTTTGAAAACTGACAATGGAAGAAGAAAGTCTTCATGAACTAAATACTTCATTTCCCTCTTTGTGTTTAGAGCAGTTAAAATTTTAGCCAATGTCCCTCTAAAGGTATATTTATGTTCGATGTGAGATCTCTGCCCTCCATCCCATTTTGCTTCTCCTCCTCTAGCCCTGCTGTTGACCTTCTCTTTATTGGACTGTGGGCTGCTCTGTGCATTCCTCAGGGTCAAGGTGATGTCACTCTGAGAAGAGAGGAAAGGGCCCTCCCAAGAGCCTGGGAGGGGACTGCTTCTTCTGGACGTCCTCCCTGCTACCCGAATCCACAGCCACCTCTGGTTTTCAGGTTATGCCAGCTGAAGTCTTCCATGATTCCAGCACGTTCAAGTATAAGGGATTTCCCATGATCAAAAAGTATAAAATCAAACAAGAGCTTATACCTCCTCCAAAACCCACACCCTAATTAACTATTTCCAGTATTCTGGCATGTGAGGGTATCAGGCAACATCAGAGCAAAACTGAACAGAAGCCATGGACCTTCTTTTACATAACATAGCCTGGGCTTCTGAGTGCCCGCCCTTGGGTTTAGACCTATGAACAGCAAAGTCTTCTCTCCATAATTATTGTCCCATGGTCCGAGATGCTACCTAAGTCCTTGCTGGAGCCTGTAAGCCCAGGGCATATTTATTTTATAGCTAGTGAGGAGGAGATCTGTAACAAAAGGAAGCCCAGTCAGTCACAGGATGTTAATTCAGGGTGGACCTATTTCTTTACTGAACAAATATCCTGGAAGAGAAGGGCCTGGCATGCCTCTTGTGAACCTCTGTGTTCATGCTACACTGAGCATTAACCCTCACACGAGCTCGCCCACTGTATACAAGAATTCCTAGATTTCCATATTTACAAAATCTCCTTCGCGGAAGAAATCAAACTGTACTTAAGTTCTTTAGACGATGAGGATGATGATGAGGATGATGCAACTAATAAGATGGTCTCACTTTTAATGAAAAATGGGATTTGAGGAAATGACCACAAGTATGCAGCTTGCACTACATACAGATCCAAAGTTGTCTTCATAAGGTCTCTGAATAGTTGATGACGGGCTGGTCGCAGTGTCCCCAGAGAGGCTCTTTGCTTTCCTGAACTTTAGAGGGATCCCCTTTCTTTGCCCCAATCCTAGCAAGTGAAAGCTAACAACACCCCTAAAATAAATAGGGAAAATCAGCTCATGCTGTTGATTTACCAAGCCTGAGCGAGCTGCTTTGATAATCTACTGGTGTCTCCCAGGATCTATTTTAACGATCTGCCAGAGGAGGACTAAGCAGTGATTAAAAGATAAGAACCTTCAAGATCTTTTGAGAAGGGAATTACAATACAACAGATTGCTGGTTCCCCTTTACTTCCTGAGCCTCTGCAGATGCTGGGTCTCTTCAGGGCAGGGTGAGCCGTGGGGGTCCGCTGCTCTATGGGGACACCAGTGCAGTCCGGAACACCTGTGTCAGCCCTTTAAGACCTGCTACTTCTCAGCTGGGGGCCCCTCTTGATCCTAACTGTGCCTCCTCTGGCTTTTCTAGCTGGGAGAGTCTGAATTCTCTAAATGCCAGGATGCACAGCAGAGATTTGTTAGTACCTTCAGAGATACTGGGAAAAACGCAGGAAAAAGAGACACAGGTATCCAGAAAAAGTCCTTTAAACAGAGCTCATATGTCTTCTTTTGACTTGTGTTAGAACCAAAGCAAAGTCCTGCTGGAGAGTCAGAATAAGCTGAATTATTTGGGGGGAGGGGCGTCGGCACTAGCCACTTCCTCCATCACCCCCTCCCCACCCCCAGATTACAAAGTATTATAGTTGGAAACCTTCACAACTGACATGCTAAATTTGGCAACTCTGAGAGTGGCCTTTGTCCTCAGGTCCCTATACATCAAGTTTACCTCTCCAGATGTTCCCTGGGCACATGCATTATGGATGGACCAGGGATCGCTCAAAAATAAGAGTGGGGGAGAGGACAAAGGCAGACCCCAGCGCACACGCTCGGCACTTTATCTCAGGGGCCGCCGGCTCCGTGGCTCAGGGGGCTACAGTGGTGCAAATACAAAATCATTCAAGAGGCACAACCCCCCTCCCCCGACTCCCTCACACGCACACGCACACCGAGACGCGGGCACCCTCCGGAAAGCAGCATTACCTGCTCCTGCTGTTGCATGGATTTCCCTGAAGCATTTGGCTCCTTGGCTGTAGTCATGATTTCCTGTTCAGGGTGCACACAGGCACAGGGGCAGGTGCGATCTGCCGGGGAGTTTGGGGCCACCGGAGTCCACTGGGCGGGAGGACCGGGATTTAGTCCATGCTTCCCAAATCGCACGGCTACTGGGGCAGGGTGGGGGAGGACCAGTGGGCAGAGCAGCCTAGTTTTCTTTTTAAATGCAAAGAGCAGAGAGCGGCTCCGAAAGGGGAGATGCTGCGGCTTAGCGGGGCTTCTCCAGTTAGCAACAGCCTCTGCAATCGCCACAGAAACAACGACAACTGCTTAGCAACCGGCAAGTGGCGGCGCGGTGCAGGAAGGGGACCCGAGTGATGCGCGCCGCTCCCACCCGCCTGCCGTGGCGCACGGCGCATGCTCGGGCCGTGGCCGCGGGGAGGGGAGGGGGCTGGGCAGGGGGCCCCGGCGGGAAGGGGGCCCCGGCGGGGGGAGGGACCCCGGCGCGGCGCGGCCACAGGCCCGGGAGCCTGTCGCCAACCTGCCCAGGTGGCCGGACCTGCGCCGCCGCCGCGGTAGAGCTGCCGGCAGGTCCCACCGGGGCGGGGCCACGAAGGGGCCACACGCGAGGTGCCTTGTTTTTCCCTCTGCCAAGCGCAGGGCCTTTGGGGAGGAAGGTGGCCTGTGGGCACCAGAGAATGGCTTCTTTTCTGTTTGCTCGGTGGGTTTTTTTTTTTTTTTCTCCTGGATCGCTAGCTATGGAAATCTTGGCCTTTATTTTCCTTAAAATTCAGAAAACTTATTATGTTCCATCTTTTAACTCAAAGAATCCTCTGTTTCTCTGTGAAAATCAACCAGGACCTCGAGGGTGTCTGTTGCTTAAAAGAAGCAAAGAAAGAAAGAAGCCCATGGGGTGACCTTACAGGAGCGCAAGGGCTCCCCGCCGAGTCCTGAGCTCAAGGAGAAAGCAGGGGCAGAGACGGCCGTCCTGCTCTCCGGCCTGATGTCCTTGAGCTTGGTGCTGACCCTGGGCGGACCGAGCCGCTGGTGGAGGAGAGACGCGCTGGGGGACTCTGGGCCTGATGAGCTAATAGCTTGCAGGTGGGGATACCTGGGCCTTCCAGAAACTCCAGCCAGCTCCATGCCCAGGGGTCTTCTGCTGCCCCTGTGTGTGAGGTGCCCTCTGTTAGTACTTGTCTATCTCCTCCCTGCCTTGAGCCTCTGCCTCCACCACAGGGCTTCTGGCCACAGACACTCACCGGCCTGGGGGAGCGTAGCCCTCACCCGGCCCTGACAAGCGCTCTCAGCGAGGAAGTCCTTCCCGAGCCGCTCGTCTGTCTGGCCTCCGCCCCTGCGAAGCCAGTGCAGTTCCCTGTAGAGGGAAGGCGAGGTAGGTCTGTATCCAGTTGAAAGGTGTTTCACAGAAGACGTCCCTTTGTCCTGCTCGTTCCCTGGCCCCCTGACCCCGGTCATTTGACAAGAACAGACACCCGCCGGCAAAGATCCAGGGCACTGTGTCCTTCCCCAGAGGTGACAGTTGAGTCCAGATAGTGCAGAGTTGCCTGCCCCTTCCACGACGGCCTGGGCACAGATACCCAAAGGTCAGGATGGGCAGCTGGAGCTTGCCTGGTTTGGCCGAGCGTACGAACAGGAAAACCCCGTGTAAGAGCCTTGTCCCACAGTCAGGCTTTGCTTTGTGTTGTGTTTGCCTCTGATTTAGACGTCCCTGCAGGACGGGGGAGTTTCCGGCATGGGAACAGCAGTGGCGTGGATCCCTGTGTTTGTGGCCTGCTCCCAGGGTGTCTGGAGCATAGGTTATCACCAGTGTGGGCTGGAGGGAGTGTGCCAGGCCACACAAACCCTCAGGGGAGTCGCTGCCCAATTATGGGTTTCCAAGGAGGGAAAGCTGGGGTCACTGCGGTGTGAGGTCCCCAAGCAAACCTGACATCGAGGCCCCAGCAGCAAAGACTCAGAAAGGAGAACTGGGCAGTGAGGTGAGCAGCCACCCTCCCCCCTCGCACACCTGGACCACAGCAGCCCCGGGGGGGACCTCGGTGATGGGTGAGACCAGCAGCCCTTGCGGCAAAATGGTTCATTGCTGAGCATCTCAGAACTGGTCTGTCCTCCAGAGAGTTTCCTCTTAAATCAAAACCCCCGGCATGGGTCAAATCTTAAACCACCATCTCATAACATCTCCAAAAGCATCCACTGCTACCTTGTGGGGGCCATGAGCGCCACCCAGGACTGATATCCAAGGACAGGGACACCAACGGGGGGCAGGGAGAAGCAAAAGGAGCCAGGACCTGCTTCCTCTTCACGGTTTCCAGAACCCTGGGTCTCACCCACTAGGTGGTACCCCAGGGTGCTCAGCTGTGTCTGGTGGGGACTGACATGAAACCCTTTGGGAACTTCTGTTTTATTTCTCAATAACGACCTTAAATGTTATTTTACATCTAAAATGAATATGGATGTAATGCAAAGTTCACGCACATTTGTAAGATTATACCTTATACTTCAACGAAGTCTCCCGCTGGCATCAGATCATCAGATCACTTGGGCACTTGCCCTACCAGCCCCTCCCCCACCCCACCCCCACCCCTCCTTCCGCTACTCTCTCTTCAAGAGCCACTGGGTGGTACAGCTCGCAAACGGCTGGTGGATGGACAGGCCAGGTGGTGCCACCCGGAACCTTTCCATGGGCTCTTCTGGCACCAGGTGTCCAGAGGCCAACTTTTCTGCCTGCTTGACTTTGACCGCTTTTCAAAGAGAAAGGGCAGGACTTCCTAATAAGCCAGACAGCACAGATGAACTTGAAGGACCTTCTGCTGAGTGACGTGTGCCACTAACAGAAGGGCAAATACTGCATGATTCCACTTATACAGAGGAATCTAAAATCGTCAGACGTATAGAAACAGAGAATAGAATGGTTCTGCCAGGGGCTGGGGGGTGAGGGAGGCAGGGAGTGGCTATTCAGCGTGGATAAACTTTCCATCCTGCCAGATGACAAAGTTCTAGAGCTGCCGTCAACATTACAACTCTAGTGAACAATGCTGCACTGTACACTTAAAAATCTGTTACCTGAAATAAGTCACAGAAAAACAAATACCGTATCATTTCAGTCAAGTGTGGAGGATAGCAAACAATCAAAAATAAATCAACAAACCAAACAAAAACAAATACATAGATGCTGAGATGGAAGCTAAATTTCTGGTGGTGAGCACACTACAGTGGACACAGAAGTCGAAATACGTTGTACACGTAAAACATATCGTGTTATAAACCCATGTTACCTCAATAAAAAATAAATCTATTGGTATTAACAGATACACACTACTATATATAAAATAGATAACGGGGGCTTCCCTGGTGGCGCAGTGGTTGGGAGTCCGCCTGCCGATGCAGGGGACACGGGTTCGTGCCCCGGTCCGGGAGGATCCCACATGCCGCGGAGCGGCTGGGCCCGTGAGCCATGGCCGCTGAACCTGCGCGTCCGGAGCCTGTGCTCCACAACGGGAGAGGCCACAGCGGTGAGAGGCCCGCGTACCGCAAAAAAAAAAAAAAAAAGATAACCGACAAGGACCTACTGTATAACACAGGGATCTATACTCAATCTTTTGTAATAACCTATAAGGGAAAAGAATCTGAAAAAAAAAATATATATATATGTATGTATAATTGAATCACTGCTGTACACTTGAAACTAACACATTGTAAGTCAACTATACTCCCACTAAAACAACAACAACAACAAAAATAAATCTAAAAACAATCTGTTAAGAGGGTAGATCCTTAAGAGAGAGAAATGGCTGCCTTTTTTCCATGTTCTAAAATTAATCAGTATCCCCCTAGAAGAAAAACACCCCAAGTTTATCCTTTCAGCTGAAGTGTGTCCTGCACCCTTCTCTCCCAGCCTCAGTGCACATTCAGTTGATAGCATCCATCCTTAGCAAAGGGAGAAAGTCAACGCTTAGCTACTTCATAATAATGACAGTAACAGTGGCTGCCTGGTACTGCCCTGTGCTATGCACCCAAGCCCAGCATCTCTGTGAGGGAAGCCCTGCGATTCCCCCATCTGACAAAAGAAAATTGACATTCAGAGAATTTATGAAACCCATGGTTACCCAACAAGTAAGTGCCCGACCTAAACCTGGGCGTGCAGGCCAGAGGCCACCATACCACACTGCCTTGAAATGCGTGCAGAGTAGAATATTGAAACTACTGAGCTAGTCTGTGCCAGGAAGGACACTGAGCATTTGATACCTATTATCTTAATTGATCCTTAAAAATCTCTCAGATATCCATGTCATTAGTTCGCTAGGGCCGCCACAACAAAGTACCACTAGAAGTCCAAGGTCAAAGTGTTGGCTTCTCTCTTTGGTCTGCAGATGGTGGTCCCTCTGTGTGTGTGTCTGTCCTGATCTTCTCTTCTCTTCTCAAGGACACCAGTCCTATGGGATTAGGGGCCACCCAGGGGTCTCATTTTACCTTAATCACCTTTTCAAAGATCCTGTCTCCAAATACAGTCACGTTCTGAGGTCCTGGGGGTTAGGACTTCAAGTTATAATGGTGTCGGGGGGACACAATTCATCCCCTAACACCTATTGTTACCCCATTTCACTGATGAGGAAACTGAGGCTTGAAACAATTAAGCAGCTCTTCCAGAGTCACACAGTCAGTAGTAAATGGCAGAGTTACTCAAAACAAGAGTAAGGCTCCCAAACATTCCAGCATCTTCAAAGCGGCAGGCAGCTAAAGGGGTCTCACTAAGGCCTCACTCCTGGCGAGTCCCTCGTGTGGCTCTAGGGAGGATCTGGAGAGCAGTATGGACCTAGCCCTTCCCAGGTGAGTGCTCCCTGCACCAAGGGGGCAGAGAGAAGCCAGCGTAAGTGGGGCATCTTCATTCTGCAGCTGAGCACCTTCCTGGAGCCCCGAGCAGGGGCTACCCTGACGCCTGCTTCTCAGCCCCCACCCCGCTCTTCACTGCACTTGCTGGACACAGGCAGCTGAACCTGGCAGAGCATGGCAGTCTGCCTGCCAAGGAGGCTGCCACCAAATGCTCACCCTGCCATGTACACACCTCCCATTCCCATTGGCCCCATTGCCCGGTGCTACAAGAAACCTCTCAGAGCCTGCAGTCCGCCTCCCTGCGTGGACCCAAAGTACAGCAGTCCTGAGCACGTGTACCTGGATGGAGGCTTGTTCACATGTGTCCAAGATGGGCGGCTGGCACAGGCTCGGCTAGTTAGGTTTGTTTGTGGATGTGCAAGCCTGGGTCCCGCTGCAGCTCCAGGCCATTTCTCACTCCTCTGATTTCCGTTCACCTTGCCCAGAGTAGCCAATCAGCTAAAACAGCTTTGCTTCACGACTCGCTCCATCAGCAGGTCTTTATCAAGCACCTGCTATGTGCAGACAGCAAAACTGCCAAGAGACAGACACGCTGGCTGCCTCGTTGCTGTAAGGTAGGGATGAAAACGTCCTTAGAGTAGGACCCCTGAAGATTTTGAATTTTTTTTAGCATTAACCATCTGCAAGAGAAGCCACTTCTAACTTACAGTTCCCTGAAAATAAAAGCGAATATGGGCAGAAAGGTAAGATTCCCTGGAGAATTCAGCCAGGATCTGAAGAAGCAAGTTTAGAAAAAAGCTTATATAGATACATACTGAAAATTACCAAGGGGGAGGAAAAGTGGATAAGTTTCCTGAAGACTGGGTTTCTCTAGAGAAACAGAACCAATAGGATATGTGTGTGTGTGTGTGTGTGTGTGTGTGTGTGTGTGTGTGTGTGTGTGTGTGTGTGTGTGTGTAGCGAGAGAGAGATTGAGTATTTTAAGAAATTTAAGGAATTGGCTCATTTGATTGCAGGGGCTTGCAAATATGAAAGCTGCAGGGTAGGACCATGTAGGCCAGAAGGCTGGAAACCCAGGTAAAAGGCCATCTGGAGGCAGAATTCCCTCTTCCTCCAAGGAGGTTGGTCTTTTTTTTCTTAAAGCCTTCAACTGATTGGACAAAGCCCACCCATATTGTGGAGGGTAATCTGTTTTACTCAGGAGTCTACTGATTTAAATGGTAATCACATTAAAAAACCCCAATCCTCCACAGCAACATCTAGTTTGACCAAAAGCTGGGTACCATGGCCTAGCCACACTGACACATAAACTCAACTATGACAGACTATGAGTAGAAGTGACTGGTAAAGCATCTGTCAGGGGGAATATTCTTAATTTACTATCCTTCTCCTCCTCCTTTTTCCCATCTCTCTACCTGGGATGCTTGCTGCAATCTTGAATCATGAAACCAAGACCATTCACAGGAGAAAATAGAATAGCCATCAGATTCTTGGGCTGTTTACCTCCAAATTGCATATACAGGAGAGAGAAAGAAACTTCTCTCTTACATAAACCACGATTACTTAGGTTTTCTGTCATGCACAACCAAGCTGAGCTCAAATGAATACAGTACAAATTCCTCTTCTGTCTTCCCTTCGCATTACTCCTAACAGTTTTGCTAAGAGTATCCCCCTAAAATTATAGCCAGTTAAATTAGGAAGAAACAGGAGCTGATCTGTCTTAATAGACCTGCTAAATTTATGTTGTTTTCTAGATGTAGCAAATGAGTGAGTTCCCAAATCAGGATCCAACTATGGCCCCTGGGCCAAATCCGACCCACATCTTATTTTTTAAAATAAAGTTTTATTGGAATACAGCTGAGCCCATTCACTTACACATTATCTAACGAGACCTTCTGCACTACAGTGGCAGAGTTGAACTTGTGACCAAGACCAGGTGGCCTGTAAAGTGTAATATATTTACTATCTGGTCCTTTGCAGACCCCAGGTCTGGAGTGACTCTGTTCCATGTCAATTACAGTTATGTTGGCTCACTCAGAATCACAAAATCAATAGAAAAAAGAATCTTGTATCAAAGTAGACCATTCCTCCCACCTCCGAAAGGGAAGGCCATAGATAAAAAGTCCTAACGCTTTTTCCCATCAGCCTAGAAGACATACATTGCGGGAAGACAAGTGTTTCCACTAATTATGAAACAGTTCACCTCCCACTGTTGTCAGGGTGTCTCCTTTTCTGGAGGGAGACTGGGGCTTGACCCAGGAGCCTCCACACACCCTCCCCTGTGTGCATCCTCACAGCATCCTCTCCAAATGCCACCCCAGTTCCATCGAATGGGGGGTCAGTGTCCTGGAAGCGGGAATCACCCATGGATTTGGGAGTCCTGAAAGCATTCAAATGGTGTGCATAATTCATACCTCCATTACTTAGAGTAAGTGCTCAAAATTATTTGTTTGGATAAATGCATAATATCGTGTATTCAAAGGAATTCAATGACAAGCCCCATTTGAATGATTTTCATCTTTTCCTAAAAGATGCTTCCCTGGTTGATCATGAACCTTTATCAGGTAAAGTAATACTAGTCACTCTTCCTGAAGTTGAGGCCATGGGAGGTTTGGCCTGAGCCAATGTGTCCAGCTGCCCGAGAAGCCAACGGCCCCGTGTTTACTGAGATACTACTATGTGCTAGGTGCTTTGTATAAAAGTCAGGAAATCTGCTCTCAAGGACTCTCAGCCTAATAGGAGAGAGGAACTTGGAACAAATAAAAGCCTTTGGGTCCTGCCTTAGGAAGTACAAGGAGAAAGACGTGATGGTGGTGGTAGGGAGGGGGTTTGGAGGCAACCTGGGTGCCCATCCTCGTGGAGGGCTACGTAGAATGCTCTGGACACACACCATGCAGTGCACAGTGATGAGCAGGAAGGTAATATGTGCACAGAGCAGCATGGATGGGTTATAAACACGGTGCTCAGGGCAAAAACTAAGAAACATAAATACATATTCACACACGTATGCATATACATACACATGTAAATATATATTTACATAAATATGTGTATACAAAACACATAAGCATATACACATAAACTCAAACCTTTTAACAAATAAAAATACATTCGTACAAAATACGTGTTTTGCAAAAATACATACAGAGTAAAAGCTACCCACCAGACGTGGTATAATGTTTGCTGATGGTGGGAGGGAAAAGGGAATAAATTACAAGCTGAATAAGGAAAAAAAGAGGGTAGGAGGGAGGAAGAGAGGTGGGGAGGGAGCACAGGACCACGGAAAGGAGGGAAGGAGGAAGACGGGTGGGCTTCGCTTGGACCACTGATGATAACGGGATGTCAACTTCACCTCCATAAACCTCAGCTTCCTCACCTGTAACTAGGCTGGAGAAAAGTCCAAATAAAATGTATCGAGAGCCCTCGGTAGCCCTGCATGATCACTTGTACCATCTTACTTAACTCTCCCAATAATCCTAGGAAATAACTGTCTAATTCTTAATTTACAGGTAAGAAAATGGGGGCTTCGAGAGAGGATCATTTGCCCAAGGTCACACAGGTAGTTGTTTGATTGACGGGCCTGGTGTGAATCTACATTTAAGTCCAACTCTCTGCCCTCTGTGTCGATGGACCACACGCTCTAAATTGCATATTCCCTAAATACTTTCCAGCTGGAAAATGCTATTCTGTGAGTCCAGGTAGATATTCCAAGGTTGATAATCACATTTCTGAAAATTGCCATTATGCAAAAGACTTTGAAACCACCCCACATTTATGTTCACACCCGGCTATTAGACTGCAGCCTCAACTTAACGGTCGGGGGACCAGATGCAGTACAAACTCTGCAGCATTTTGAAAACCTCATTTAAAAATGTGTGTGTTTCAGGATTCCCTGGTGGCACAGTGGTTGAGAGTCTGCCTGTCGATGCAGGGGACGCGTGTTCGTGCCCCGGTCCAGGAAGATCCCACATGCCACGGAGCGGCTGGGCCCGTGAGCCGTGGCCGCTGAGCCTGTGCTCCATGACGGGAGAGGCCACAACAGTGAGAGGCCCACGTACCGCAAAAAAAAAAAAAAAAAAAAAAAAAATGTGTATGTTTCATCATGAAGTAGCTTAATTCCATTCCGGTTGCTTTGCCTTTCACATCTCCCCCTGACCCACCTTGCACCTTGAAACCCGACCAGAGAGCAAGAGCACCCTAGCACCCAGGCAGGTCGGCCACCTGAGCTGGCAGGTCATAGCTGGGCACTGCCTGCTTCTCCTTGAGTGTCCCATACCACCAGGATGACCTGGGCAACAGCAGCTCAACAGATGCCTTGTTGACGGCCCCAGTTGGTCTTTCTGGGGCTGTTCACGAGGCCAGCTGTGAACAAGCTCTCCTGTTATTTGGGTAACACCAGATGTGGTGGGGGACTCAGATATTCCTGCTGTCACGTTGTCATCAATGGTGTCTCAGGACAGATGTCCTCAAAGGAGCCTCTGGGTCATCCTCCTGGCCTGCGTTTCACATCCTCTCTGGTTTCCCAGGACCTCTGCTCACCCCCTGCCATCTGGCCCAGGTGTGGCTGTGTAGCAATAGGATCCAGGTCAGGAAGAGCTTTCATACCCACATAGGAGAATATGTCTTATATAACACGTCCCTCCAAGCCTCCAAGTTGTCCTGCTTCGTTTTCAACATCAAAGAAAGAAAGAAGCAGATTCCTGCAGATAATTCCCAGAGAAGCATCCGTCAGTGAAATCCCTACTGTCCAACTTTGCAAAACACATCCGACTTGGCTTTGGAGTTGAGTGTAAATGACGGTGTACCTGACACCCAAACGGGCCACTTCAAATTGGAGATGCATATAAAAAATGGCAATCTAAGACACTTGGTATTTTCTCTTGGAAGGTAATATCAAAGCGTGGGCATGAAAAAGGAGGGTCAAAGAAAACATGTCTTCCACCAAAGGAGGAGCACTAGTTCCACCCCAACCCCCCCATCTGATGAGCTCCTATACATCCTTCAAAGCCCAGTTCAAATGCCACCTCCTACCTCCTCCTAGACTTCATCCCTTGCCTCTTGCTCTCCCATCACACTTTTCATGTCCCACACTTGTGTGAAGTCTTGTTACATCACAGCTCCACCGTCCACTTCCCCTCCTGGCTTCCTAGCCCCATCGTGGGTTTCTCCAGGGCAAGGCCAAGGTAAAATGAAGGGCTGCATATCAGTTAAAGGAATGAGCTTTAACGTCAGAATAATTTCTTATTTGCAAATCCCAGGTCTGTTCGCTTGCTGTCTGTGTACAAGCCACTGAGTCCAGGTTTCAGCTGTTAAATGCACACAACAGTGGGCAGCTTATAGAGTACGGTCAGAACTAAATTAGGTCAACTCTGTAAACCAGTGGACACAGAGGAGGGGCTAAATCAGCAGCTCTTCTCATTGCTGGACTGAGGTCACCTTAAGGACATTTCTTCTTTGTATCCTCTGTGCTTAGCACACAGGAAACAACAGAAAAATGGGTGTGTTAGGGAGAGAACTTTGGGAACACTTGAGTGTCACCTCCACTGAAATTCAGAGGACAAGAGTGTTTCTTCACATGAGCACCAGGAGAGGTCAGAACCAGATCATTCATTTTAGGCAACTCGTTATCAGCACAGACATTCAGACAGAATCACAACACAGAGTTCCTGTTTGAGCCTCATGGGGTGGTATGGATACAGTTCACAGATCACTGAGAGATGGAAACGTGGATGTAGACCCCCCTGGGAGGATGCAACCGCATGCACAGGAGGAAATGTCAGGTGGAATGGCTGCCAAGGTGATGAGGTTGGGAGAAGAGGCTTCCCGAGAACTTGGGGCTCCATCCTGCCCTACCCCTGTTTCAGCATCCAGCCAGGGCACTTGTCCTCCCCACACCCCCCGACGAGAGCCACATGTCATTGAAACGAAGGGCTCCCCGGCTTAAAACACAGGATCCGCCGAGTCCCTCACTACAGGTGACCACTTTTCAAGGAGAAAGAATGAAAAGGGAAGAACAATGGCCACCAAAGAGAAAAAAATGTCTTACATTTTAGAAATCAACAATGAAATACATGAGGAAGACATATTTCCTCAATTCATCAGACAAGCTTAAAAGGTTCTATGTGCCTTATTATGTCTTTTTTAAGAGTCTCTTTTGCTGAAAATTAGAACTAAGCAAAAGTCCTTAAGAATTAGAGCCCAGCCTATTGAATAAGAATAAGAATATCTGCCATTGAGTACTGACTGGGAGTCAGACTCTCCGCCAGCCCCCAAGAAACAGAAAAGATAACTACTTGTTGGGCAACACAGAAACAACTTCACAAAGACAACTGCCCTCCTAAGAAAATGAAAAACAAGATTTATATTGTGAAATGTATTCTGTCACTTATTGTGTCAACCAGCAATGAAAGAGAGGAAGTAGAATAAAATGGAAAATATAAGCGGATATGGCTCTTAGTAAGGGTATTATTTTGTGAAACTTTTGTGAAACGGGGTCACCTGTGAAATATTAGAAAGCCACTGTTCTAAGATCTATAAGAGAATCTGTGCCTGTCCATGGGCCCACGATTCCCTTTTTTTTTTTTTTTTCTTTTTTTTTTTTGTGGGAGGGGATAGACAGGGAAAGGACACAAATGAATCTTATGTTTTATCTTTCCTTTTGGAAATATTATATGTCTTGATCTGAGTGGTGGTTACATAGTTTTGTCCATATATAAAGAATCATTACGTAATATATTTAAGATTAGAGTACTTTATGTACTCTGCTGTTATCATTTTAACAGAATTTTTTTTAAATTAGTTTCTGCTTTATAACAAAGTGAATCAGTCATACATATACCTCTGTTCCCATATCCCTTCCCTCATGCATCTCCCTCCCTCCCACGCTCCCCATCCCACCCCTCCAGGCAGTCACAAAGCACCCAGCTGATCTCCCTGTGCTCTGCGGCTGCTTCCCACTATCTATCTACCTTACGTTTGGTAGTGTATATATGTCCATGCCTCTCTTTCGCTTTGTCACAGCTTACCCTTCCCCCTCCCCATATCCTCAAGTCCGTTCTCAAGTAGGTCTGTGTCTTTATTTCTGTCTTAGCCCTATGTTCTTCATGACATTTTTTTTTCTTAAATTCCATATATATGTGTCAGCATACAGTATTTGTCTTTCTCTTTCTGACTTACTTCACTCTGTATGACAGACTCTAGGTCCATCAACCTCATTACAAATAGCTCAATTTCATTTCTTTTTATGGCTGAGTAATATTCCATTGTATATATGTGCCACATCTTCTTTACCCATTCATCCGATGATGGACACTTAGGTTGTTTCCATCTCCGGGCTATTGTAAATAGGGCTGCTATGAACATTTTGGTACATGTCTCTTTTTGAATTATGGTTTTCTCAGGGTATATGCCCAGTAGTGGGATTGCTGGGTCATATGGTAGTTCTATTTGTAGTTTTTTAAGGAACCTCCATACCGTTCTCCATAGTGGCTGTACCAATTCACATTCCCACCAGCAGTGCAAGACTGTTCCCTTTTTTCCACACCCTCTCCAGCATTTATTGTTTCTAGATTTTTTGATGATGGCCATTCTGACTGGTGTGAGATGATATCTCATGGTAGTTTTGATTTGCATTTCTCTAATGAGTAAAGATGTTGAGCATCCTTTCATGTGTTTGTTGGCAGTCTGTATATCTTCTGTGGAGAAATGTCTATTTAGGTCTTCTGCCCATTTTTGGATTGGGTTGTTTGTTTTTTTGTTATTGAGCTGCATGAGCTGCTTATAAATTTTGGAGATTAATCCTTTGTCAGTTGCTTCATTTGCAAATATTTTCTCCCATTCTGAGGGTTGTCTTTTGGTCTTGTTTATGGTTTCCTTTGCTGTGCAAAAGCTTTTAAGTTTCATTAGGTCCCATGTGTTTATTTTTGTCTTTATTTCCATTTCTCTAGGAGGTGGGTCAAAAAGGATCTTGCTGTGATTTATGTCATAGAGTGTTCTGCCTATGTTTTCCTCTAAGAGTTTGATAGTGTCTGGCCTTACATTTAGGTCTTTTATCCATTTTGAGCTTATTTTTGTGTATGGTGTTAGGGAGTGATCTAATCTCATACTTTTACATGTCCCTATCCAGTTTTCCCAGCACCACTTATTGAAGAGACTGTCCTTTCTCCACTGTACATTCCTGCCTCCTTTATCAAAGATAAGGTGACCGTATGTCCGTGGGTTTATCTCTGGGCTTTCTATCCTGTTCCATTGATCTATCTTTCTGTTTTTGTGCCAGTACCATACTGTCTTGATTACCGTAGCTTTGTAGTATAGTCTGAAGTCAGGGAGCCTGATTCCTCCAGCTCCATTTTTCGTTCTCAAGATTGCTTTGGCTATTCGGGGTCTTTTGTGTTTCCATACAAATTGTGAAATTTTTTGTTCTAGTTCTGTGAAAAATGCCAGTGGTAGTTTGATAGGGATTGCACTGAATCTGTAGATTGCTTTGGGTAGTAGAGTCATTTTCACAATGTTGATTCTTCCAATCCAAGAACATGGTACATCTCTCCATCTATTTGTATCATCTTTAATTTCTTTCATCAGTGTCTTATAATTTTCTGCATACAGGTCTTTTGTCTCCTTAGGTAGGTTTATTCCTAGATATTTTATTCTTTTTGTTGCAATGGTAAATGGGAGTGTTTCCTTGATTTCACTTTCAGATTTTTCATCCTTAGTATATAGGAATGCCACAGATTTCTGTGCATTAATTTTGTATCCTGCAACTTTACCAAATTCATTGATTAGCTCTAGTAGTTTTCTGGTAGCATCTTTAGGATTCTCTATGTATAGTATCATGTCATCTGCAAACAGTGACAGCTTTACTTCTTCTTTTCCGATTTGGATTCCTTTTATTTCCTTTTCTTCTCTGATTGCTGTGGCTAAAACTTCCAAAACTATGTTGAATAAGAGTGGTGAGAGTGGGCAACCTTGTCTTGTTCCTGATCTCAGTGGAAATGGTTTCAGTTTTTCACCATTGAGGATGATGCTGGCTGTGGGTTTGTCATATATGGCCTTTATTATGTTGAGGAAAGTTCCCTCTATGCCTACTTTCTGCAGGGTTTTTATCATAAATGGGTGTTGAATTTTGTCGAAAGCTTTCTCTGCATCTATTGAGATGATCATATGGTTTTTCTCCTTCAATTTGTTAATATGGTGTATCACGTTGATTGATTTGCGTATATTGAAGAATCCTTGCATTCCTGGAATAAACCCCACTTGATCATGGTGTATGATCCTTTTAATGTGCTGTTGGATTCTGTTTGCTAGTATTTTGTTGAGGATTTTTGCACCACGATTCCCTTTTATTCCAAGTCTTTCTCTCCCTTTCTGAGAATGCTCTGACCCTGTAGCTTCTCCAGGAAGCCTTCAGAAACTGACACCAGAGCCAGATCCTTAAGCAGCCTCAGGCTCCAACACAAGTAATTTCCCCTTTTCAACATGTCCATCTACAAAACATGCCACTATCCCAAAAGGGTCTGCATGTGATGGAGAAAAAGCACACCTAAATCAATAAATTATGTCTCTTACAAAGATGCGCAGATGAATACTGAATAGAAAGATCGCCCTTGTGATGAACATATTACACCAGGAAATTAGCTGAGTTTGAGCCACACCTCATACAGGATGCAAGATTGAAACCTACAGGATTGATGATTTCTCAAAGCCCATCCCGAGTAGAATGACAGGCAGGAAAGCGTACAGTGGATGTGGTAAAATTCACAGGGACCAGAAAGGCTCCAGTTTTAAAGGATTTTCCTCATTGAGACTTCAAAAGCACAATCATGTTTTTATCCTTTGTGGTTGCTATCATTCATAAACTTATTGATAACAGATACAGTTGACAGAGACATTAAGACACCCCATATCTCTACATTAACCAAGTATTGAGATCCTGTCAGTGGATCAAGTTAATAGACCTACCCCACCAGAAGCACTAACGTGAAGACACTCGGGAAAATCATTGCTAGATTCAGGGCTACCTTCTTCCCTGACTCTTTTCAGCAGCTTTCAGAAACCCCCCCTCATCCTTCAGATGAACTATGGTCTTCTGATGGGTATAGATTTTGGCTATACCTCTAAAAAGGAATGGAGTCAAATATTACTCACTGATACTGGAGTATAAGGAAGGAATACGTTTTCCTTCTCTTGAGGGTTTATGTTCTAATAGAAAATACCTACATGTCCATCACTAGGTTCATTCTGGATGGAAATCCCCCTCTGAGTATCCCTCTTAGGACGAGACAAGAATACCATGTCATGGGTGATAGGACCAGGGTCTGTGGCCTGACCCAAGGACAGCCAATCTATAGCCATATAACCCATGTGAAGAGTCAGGCCAATCGGATTCTCCTTTTCAGGAACTTGAATTCATGCAAACTCAGAAGCCTTCTTTTCAAGCCCAAGTTGCTTTCCAATTTAGCATTTGGTGGTAGTGATGAGCAAGTGAAAGGTCCCCGTACAGACTGACGCCTAAGGATGCCCAAGGCTAGTCCTACCCCAATGACCCTCTTGTCCTGGGGGTCAGATGGAATTCACACAGGTTTTTTAGGGAAGGGGTGACTGCAAACTAGTTCAGGTTCCCAAAGCCCAACATTAGTTTTCAACTTGCTGAGAGTTTTGATTCCATTCAAAATAAGAGATTAGTATTGGATAACCCTGATTGGTCACTTTTTTTGTCTCTCTCATTTAATTCCCAGACATTTATTGAGCATCTACTATATACCAGGGCCTACTGGGACACTGGGGAAACACAGATACAGAAAAAGCACAACCTCGGCTTTGAAGGACACTCAGTCTAGTGGGAAGGCAGACAAACAAACCATATCACAAGATGAATGTGAAGGCAAGTGTGTACAGAGGTGGAGCAATGGACCTGTGGTCCTCAAAGGTTTCTGTAGGATGTCCCACTGGAATGATAGGGGGCCAGGTGGACTAGTGGAGAAGCGACAGAGCAGTGGGACCCATGTACAAATAAAGGGTGGCAATGCACAAGAAGGTCCTTTGAGGGGCTGTAGGGAATCTAGGGTGCTGGGGTGCAGTGTGGGTGAGGCAGCATGGACTGGGCAAGGCTCAGATTATGATGACCCCCTTCATTAAAGGGACAAGCTCCACCCTGCAGACAACTGGAAAAAAAATGTGGGCACTAAAATGTCATGAGCACATTTGCCATTTAGAAATGTCTCTTTTCAGCATGTGGGAAATGAACTAGGACAGAGATAGCAGTTTAGGAAGTTTCTGGAGCCGTCCAAGCAAGAAAAAAGAAGTGCCTGAAGTAAAACGGTGGGGATGGATAAAAAAGAAAATTTAAACTTGCATATCAGGGTCGACTTGAAAGAACACGTTGGCCATTTAAGAGTTGATCCATTTTCTTTGGACACATTTAGCTGCAGCAACACAAATAATTCTCTGGAAGGCCCAAAGCAAGGTACTGCCAACGTTAGAAACATTTGTCACTTATTTTCACCTTTTGTTTGTACCACGTGGAACTTACTAATAAGCAATTCTGTAATGATGGGGATAAATTGTAATGATCACACCTCATTTATTTTTCAATGTCCTCCCCACCTGGTCATTCTACCAAGGGTTATATTTTCTCCAACCATGGCATTTCAACCCGAGGATTCCTTGGTTCCTTATTTTGATTAATCTGGTCAGTATGGCTCAAGGAACAAGAGCAGCTCCGGATTCAGGACACTTAGATCCAGTGCCTGCTAGGGGATGGGACATCTGCGTCCCCCAAAATTCATGTGTTAAAACCTAAGTCCAATGTGCTAGCATTTGGAGGTGGCACTTTTGGGAGGTGATTAGGTCATGAGGGTGGAGTGGGGTTAGTGCCCTTCTATAAGACACCTTGGGGGCCCCTTCCACCACCTGAGAACACACTGAGAAACTGCCATCTACGAACCGGGAAGCTGGCCCCCACAAGACATGGACTATGCCACAGCCTTGATCTTGGACTTCCAGCTTCCAGAACTGTGAGAAAAATATTTCTGTTGTTTATTTGCTACCCAGCCCATGGTATTTTTGTTATAACAGCCCGAATGGACTAAAGACCCTGCACACTGCACACATGCAGGGTCCCAATTCACACTGTGTTCTATGGACTCTGGGCTGGGGTTGCTGGGCAAACGTAAACACCTACAAGCTCAATGTCAATGATGATCTCTGAAGTCATGTAAGAACATGGTGCTTCCTGGCGACCATGCAGGGTCTGCCACCTGCACAGGCGGTGTGAGTCTGGGCAGGTCACTGCCACCTTCCAGTTTTGTCCACCCCAGCCTGGGCCCTGCAGAGGCAGCGGCCTGCCAGCCCTGCTCACTGCCATTCTTGTGCTCCCACACCTAGTACTTAGCATACAGTAGGTGCTCCCTAAATGTCGGTGGCCCTTGAGGCAATGAGAGGATTGAACCAGCTCGAGGGGGCGCAGTGACTGTCACTGTGAATTAGGTACCGTCAGTGCCCTGCAAGCCGCTGGTCCAAAGATGGAAGTCAGAAGGGAAGGACTCTTTGTCACTGGCCTGGTGACCGTCAGCCTGCATTTGCAATGCATCCCACACGGAGAGCTTCATCCTACACCCAGGAGTTGGGAGCCAGCGTCTGGATGATTTATGAAGCCTATGAAATATTCTTCTGCCTTGGTTGATGACAGCGTTTTATTTTTCACCCAGATATTCTATTGTAAGCCATCCTTCCATCACTTCTCTGTCACCAGGCTCTGCTTTCTCTCGTGGTATATTTTTCTCCTTCTTTCATCAGCTTCTGCCCTAAAATGACTTTTTCTGCCATTCTACAAGCTTCCTTCTTCAAATAGGTTTGCACTCCTGACACATTTTCTTCATTGAATTTTACAAGTACAGAGAGAGAGAGAGAGACAAGAGCCTGTCGGTCTCAGAGCAGCAGAGCCTGGGAACACTACACTAATTTAAAAAATCAGTCTTTCCTGATTGGCCCATGATTTTCATGTTCTGCGTATAACTTTTCCTGTCATTTCACTCTATGTGGAACCAGATTTAAGTAGTCATTAGAATGCCAACTCCAAAACGGCAAAAATTTGAAAGCTGCTTTATTCACTAACACAGGCGCTTCAAACAGTAGGTGCTCGATAAATAACTGTTGAAACATTCACTGTTACGGAGGCTTTTTTTTCCTGCCACTTGCAGGGAGCAAAACGTGGAGGCATTCATCATCCAGATGAAATTGCTTTAGACAAAGCATGGCTCCCATGGAGAGAACTTATGATATGCCTTTATCTACGACGTCATCATCATTCAAACCGGCCTTAAAAAGTGGGTAAGCTGTAAATCGTCTCCCCTCTCAAGAAGAATGGTTGTTGAAGGCGGCAGGTGCACAGGGAGGTGGCAGAGTCCTGGTCTAAGGTGCCTCAGCGAGTCCGCAGCAGAGCGCGGGCCACCCCAGCGCCTCCACTCTGAGTCCTCTGGGCGTGGCTTCGGTCCCTACAACGGAAACGGGTGGCTGGTGCATCTGGGGGAGGGGTGATGCAGAGTCACTGCTTCACGCTGCCAGGTAGGCATGGCGGCACCCCGACCCCAAGACCAGTTCACCGGTCCTGCCTTCCCAGGTCTTGTCCTCTGCTTGTCCGCCACTGCTGTTCACACTCCTTCCTCACCTCTGGGCAGGAGGTTCACACAGCACAGCTCGCTTGCTGGGTTGCCTCGAGTGAGGACAACGGAGGAAAATCACACCCCTTGATAAGTCTCGGAGAAGCAAAGTCCCGAAGTCAGAGGAAAATTCTCCTGGCTCCAGAGATCACGAGCTCAAGAGTAGCGGGGCTGGGGCGGGGGGTGGGGAGGGCAGTGTGGCCAGGAGGAGGACCAGATCTTCTCGGATGCACAGTGGCCAGGGCATCCAGGGGAGACCCGTCATGCTCCTCTGGGTGGCAGGGGCTTTGCCGCATTTTTACCAGATTCATTTTCTGTAGAAGAAGATCTCTGCTATGGTGGTGGCCAAATCCTCTATAACCATCCAGACATCTTCAGGATGGATCCCGCCTGTCACCTTTAATAGCCTCAGTCATTCGGGGACAAAAAGAGCAGGAACATCTCTGGACAACCTTCCTTACAAAAGGCAGGGCTCGACCCACCTCCCCTGCTCACAGCGGATCTCGCTTCTCCTGCTCTGCCAGATGCTGCTGTTTAATTAAGGAAGGTGGCAAGTGACAAGAGCCCCTTCTGCTGGCCCTTCGGGGAGTCTGGTTCCAGAAGTGTGGCTGGGCCACCGGTCTGAGTCAGCCACGCAGATGGACCCGCTGGGAAGCAGACAATACGCCTGGTCCCTCTGCTATCCCCGGCTCCTGTTTACCCCTCAGCTCCCTGTTTATCATTTTCTCTTCTCTTGGGGACAGAATTCTTGGAAAATAGATGACAATGGCAGAGAATAGGTGGCCATGAGATTTGTCCAGATGCATTACAACATGGCATTTACCTAAACCAGTGACATAAACTATTAACTTGGGAGGCTTTTTGCACTAAGTAGGATTTGTCCAAACCTAAGACAACCAACCCAGCCATCAGGAATGAACAATGAGACTGTGGCCTTGGGGAGGCCAGGGAGCGTCAGGAGAGGAGAGCTGCTTCCCCGACACTGTAGCTGGACGGTCCCCAAGGCCACAGTGAAGCTCCACCAGGAAGGCACAGACGGCCTGGGGAGAGGGACAGCGCCATGTGAGGGCTGAGCTTGAAGGCCACTTGGCCACTGACTCTGGACATTTGGGAGCCTTGCCTTAAAATTCAGGTCCTGTCAATAATTCCCTCTCCTGGAGGAGAATATGCTTTTCAAAGTCACTTGACAGATGAAGGCCATCTCCTTGAAAGGCCATCAGATGACCCTGCTGCCTACCTAAGGGAACTCTAGTGCATTGTCTGGTCTACCTTCCATAATGGTCCGAAGCACCCATGACCTGTATGGTCCCAAGGACCCCAAGGCTCAGTCTCTGTCCTGAACATGCATCCCGGGGGTTAAGCATCACAACCATTTTACTCATGGCCTCTTCAAAGTGCAGAGAGGCTGAAATTTCCCCAGGCTGTTGATGAAGCTGGAGGCTGACTGGAGACCTGGATCTGGGGATCACTTCCTCTTGTCCCCATCACTAGACAAAACTGTCTTCCATCTCAGTGCCTCCTCCTGCCCTTTCTGTCAAAGGGCTCATGTCAGTTCCATGGTTTTTGAAAATTGAATCTATTCTCTTCTAACCTACGGCATACAAACTATGAAATATTTAGCATGCTGATCAAGAGCAGATATATTTAAAAAACAGTATGGAGAAATTAGCTATATTTTCTTTGAGGTGTATTTCAGTATGACAGGGAAAAACAGATGACAAATTGTTCTTGAGAATGTAAGGCTAAACGAGTTTACCAAAGACCCCGCATCTTTCTTATCGCCAGTTGATTTGTCAGAGTGAAAAACACGCCAGAGTTTTCTCGCAAAAAGTTAAATTGTTATCTCTTTAGAGACTTTGCCTTTTTCTATATTCTACACACATCAATGCTCTGCATATGTTTCATAAATGCACAGAAAGAATAATCAGTCTTAAAGTGAAACTAAGATCACCTCTGTATTGTGGTATCAATGCCTTTTCTCATGAAAAATATAAGAACCTCCCATGCTTCTCAAAAATTATAATATTCGTTGTGCTGCCATCTCTTCACTTTTTAAAAACATTTCCTCACAAAAAGTTACTATAGCTGTGTTTTTAAACACACACACTCACTCCCCGGCCCCCACACATGGCACACGGGCATACCTTGGAGATACTACGGGTTTATTAGTTCCAGACCACCACAATAAAGTGAATATTGCAATAAAGCAACTTACATGAAATTTTTGGTTTCCCAGTGCATATGAAAGTTATGTTTACAGTCTACTGTAGTCTATTAAGTGTGCAATAGCATTATGTCTAAATAAACAAGATTCATACCTTAATTTTAAAATACTTTATTGCTAATTTTCTGGTGGTGTCTTTAGGATTTTCTGTGTATAGTATCATGTCATCTGCCAACAGTGACAGTTTTACTTCTTCCTTTACCATTTGGATTATTTTTATTTCTTTTCCTTGTCTGATTGCTGTGGCTAGAACTTCCAATAGTATGTTGAATAAAAGTGGCAGGAGTGGGCATCCTTGTCTTGTTTCTGATCTTAGAGGAAAAGCTTTCAGCTTTTCACCATCGAGTATGATGTTAGCTGTAGGTTTGTCATACATGGCCGTTATTATGTTGAGGTATGTTCCCTCTATGCCCACTTTCTGGAGAGTTTTTATCATAAATGGGTGTTGAATTTTGTCAAAAGCTTTTTCTGCATCTATTGAGATGGTCATATGGTTTCTAGTATCCAATGTGTTGATGTGCTGTATCACACTGATTGATTTGTGGATACTGAAAAGTCCTTGCACCCCTGGGATAAATCCCACTTGTTCATGGTGTATGATCCTTTTAATGTATTGTTGAATTCAGTTTGCTAATTTTTTTCGAGGATTTTTGCATCTGTGTTCATCAGTGATACTGACTTGTAATTTTCTTTTTCTGTGATATCTTTGTCTGGTTTTGGGATCAGGGTGATGCTGGCCTCATAGAATGAGTTTAGAAGTGTTCCCTCCTCTGCAATTTCTTGAAATAGTTTGAGAAGCACAAGTGTTAACGATTCTCTAAATGTTTGATAGAATTCACCTGTGAAGCCATCTGGTCCTGGACTTCTGTTTGTTGAGAGTTTTAAAATCACTGTTTCAATTTCAGTACTGGTTATTGGTCTGTTCATATTATCTTTTTCTTTCTGTTTCAGTCTTGGGAGATTGTACCTTTCTAAGAATTTGTCCATTTCTTCTAGGTTGCCTATTTTATTGGCATATAGTTGTTCATAGTAGTCTCTTATGATCTTTTGTATATCTGCGATGTTGGTTGTAACTTCTTTTCCATTTCTGATTTTATTGATTTGGCTAAACACCATCTGAGCCTTCAGTGAGTTGAAATCTTTTTGCTGGTGGAGAGTTTCAAATATTTTGAGATTTACCAAAATGTGACACAGAAACACTAAGTGAGCAAATGCTTTTGGAAAAACGGTGGCAATAGACTTGCTTGATGCAGAGTTGCTACAAGCCTTCAATTTGTGAAAAAAAAAATGCAATAACTGTGAAGCACAATAAACTGAAGCATAGTAAAATGAGGTCTGCCTGAGTGTGTGTGTGTATAGATATTTATATATAAAATACGAAATTTGCCAGTTTAACCAGTTTTAAGTCTATAATTCAGTGGCAGTAAGTACATTCATGTTGTGCAACCATCACTACTATCTATATTCAAAAGTTTTTCATCACTGCAAAGTGAAAATCCCTAACCACTAAGCAGTAAGTCCCTTCTCCTCTCCCCAAAGCCCGTGGTAACCTCTAACTACTTTCTCTCTCAATGAATTTGCCTATTCTACATATTTCAGATAAGCAGAATCATAGAATATCTGTCCTTTCTGCCTGGCCTATTTCACTCAGTATAATTTTTCAAACTTATCCATGTTGTAGGATATATCAGAACTTCACTCTTTTTTGTTTGAGTGACATTCCTTTGTACGTATAGACTGCATTTTATTTATCCATTCAACTACCGATGGACACTTGAATTGTTTCCACCTTTTGGCTATTGTGAGCAATGCTGCAATGAAAATTGCACACTCATTATCTGCGAACTGCACACTCAAGTCCCTGTTTTTAATACTTTGGGGTACTTTAGCTGTTTTTAATTTCAGAAGTACAATTAATTGGTTGAAATTTGCACGACTTATCCACTTTTTAAAAAAAATAGATTTATTTATTTATTTTTGGCTGCACTGGGTCTTCTTTGCTGCGCACAGGCTTTCCCTAGTTGCGGCGAGCGGGGGCTACTCTTCGTTGTGGTGCGCGGGCTTCTCACTGCAGTGACTTCTCTTGTTGCGGAGCACAGGCTCTAGGCACGCAGGCTTCAGTAGTTTTGGCTCGCGGGCTCTAGAGCGTAGGCTCAGTAGCTGTGGCGCATGGGCTTAGTTGCTCCGTGGCATGTGGGATCTTCCCGGACCAGGGCTCAAACCTGTGTGCCCTGCACTGGCAGGAGGATTCTTAACCACTGCGCAACCAGGGAAGCCCTATCCACTTCTTATGTCTTGCGAATCATCTCATAGTCTTGGCAGAACCCAGTAAAAATTACCCCATTGGTCTATAAATCAGCTAAGACCCGCCTACAACAGGCACCCCTCAGCCCCACAGACCACAGGCTGACCAGGAAGGGTTCCAGGACTCACTCCCCCATTCTCCAGTGACCACGATCAGGTGTCTTCTTGTGGCTCAGTCCGCATTTGTCAAACAGGGCAAATAATACTTTGTGTATCTAATGTGATTGTCAGGAGGATCAAATGAGGCAATGTTTGGAAAACCTTTGAAATGCAAAAAGCTCTACGTAGCACAATATGCTATTTTTGAATTCGAAAACAGCTGTTTTCATGCATCTGCAAAGAGGACTGAAACGATTTGGGTCCAGAAGCACCTGTTCCCTTGTCCTCATGGGGTCAGAATCACGAGCCAGTGACAAACATCCCCGGGATAGTACAGTACCCAGTTTACCCCATGTAGACGGTGGGCATCTGATATCTGCTCATCATGCTCTCATATACCTGGGGTTGCATGGCGCTCACTCTGAGTCCTTCCTACTTGACCATTTGAGCTTCTATCTGGAAAGATACCAGGATCATCAAGGATGCTCAAGGTCTGTCGATACAGGCCTACTTCCCAGGCATCCTCTTTGTTCTTGGAATTCCCATAGTACCATGTGCTACATGAGCTTCATAACAAAGACTATTTATGTTTTCTGGAATGGAGACTGAGACAAGTGTGCCTGTGACCTTGCGCATAGCCCTGGCTTTAGACTCAAAACTGGGACGGGAGTGAGAAGCCCATGACAGAAGGCTGTGCCATGGCCTTCTCCTAGGGGCGGTTTCCTCGGAGTTGTTATCAAGGTATATGTTTATTGGAAAGAATTCACACATAATGGCTTGTTTATAGTAGCTAGGCATCGAAATGAAGACCGTCCATGAGAAAACAAAACAAAACAAACCAAAAACTCTATTGTGTGTTTGGGCAGAGAAATATTCAGTGGTTTCTAAGGGGATTGGAAACAATCATAATTGGTCCATATATAACAGGAGGTCAAATGAGAGGTGGTGACTCTGGAGCCCTCCCTGTCCCCCGCCCCCGAATGCCAGAACTTCCCGGGGCATCCTGCTCAGGCCAGAGTCGGAACACATCTGATGTCTCACTCTGGTCTCAGGGGCAGTACCTGTGCGTACCTGAAGGGCCAGGGTACCCACATTCCTGTCTCCAGTCCCTCCCTCAACAGGGAGCAGGCGGTGATGTTCACCGTAGCCCTCTCTGAATTGGGACTGGGTTCATTTCCACCTACCCCACTGGCCCCATTAACATGATCTGCTCAGCTTCTGAACCCTAGAATCCCTCTTGCGTTGCCCTAGACCACTCATCTGAGAGAAGACTAGCGTAGATGCTCCAAGCATGAAATCTGCAAGAGATGCCTGCTTTGAATCCTGGACTTGACACAGTTGGGTGATCTGGAGCAGTCAGTTTCAACTTTCTCTGCCTAGGTTTACCATCTGTAAGAGGAAGATAGAAACGATCTACTTCACAGGGTTCTTTTAAGGATAACTCAGTTAATACACAGGAATTGTAAGAATGCTGGGAACTTGGTATTTGTTACTAAGGGTTAGCCATCGGCACTGTCATCATCAACAAGACCCCCATCATCACCAACAGGCACTTAATGAGTACTTATGAAGGCAAAGCGACATGCGTGGGGTGTATACACGAGTAGGCTAGGCATGGCTCCTTTACTCAAGGAACTCACTCTCCATTCCAGGCAGACTCATATGAGTCTGAACACAATTCCCAAGGGAGAGCGGCCCCAGCAGAGGCAGTGCCTGGCACATGCCAAGTCTGGTACCAGATGCAGCATCTTTAGATGTTGGCACCTAAAACTATAAATCCTGGAATTTAAAACTGTATCTTTGTTACATAATAGTTACATGTCTCCCGCTTACTACCTGTGTGCCTTTAGTCAAGTTTCTTAACTGCCTCAGTTTCCTTACATGTAAAAATGAAGCGGTGACTGTCCTAACCTCACAGCCCGAATGACATGTTAATATGTATAAAATGGTTAAAACAGGGCTGGATTCAGGGTGTGCTACCAACTCAGGTCGGCTCTTATGTCGCATTATTGGAACAGGGAGGTGTGAGGAAATAGAAAAGTGTCAATACTGTGATCTTCCTAGGATTTTTTTTTAACATCTTTATTGGAGCGTAATTGCTTTACAATGGTGTGTTAGTTTCTGCTGTATAACAAAGTGAATCAGTTATACGTATACATATATCCCCATATCTCCTCCCTCTTGCGTCTCCCTCCCTCCCACCCTACCTAGGAAGGATTTTTAACCTGCAAATATGTTGTGATTGGAGTGGTAATGAACTCACTCATTACCATTATTAATTAAATCCCAACGTAAATTGAATTAGTAACTAATTAATGAATAGGTGTAACCACAGCCATTGTGTACTGAGCAGCTACAGGAGACCACGCCCAGTGCAGGGCCCATCGTGCTGCGTCCCCCGCAGCAGCCCTGCCCTGATGACACTGTCTCCTGAATAAAGGAACCAACGTGACATGTCTCAGGTCATGGGCAGAGTACATGGAGGGCAGCTCCCACCCGGGGTCTGCTGTCCCCAAAGCCGGAGCTTCCTGCATTCACGCCACAGGCAGGCCTGTATTTCAGCCTCGGAAGTGGGGCCGGTTTTAAGAGATGCTTCCCCAGAAAGATTTGCTCCTTGAGTCCTTAGCTCAAGTTTGTGAAACTCAAGGGAATACATTTACGACGTACATTTGCATTTAGTCTAACCCTCAAGAGCTCTGTGATGGAACCTTCTAAAAAATCCACTAACAGGGCTTCCCTGGTGGCACAGTGGTTAAGAATCCGCCTGCCGGGCTTCCCTGGTGGCGCAGTGGTTGAGAGTCCGCCTGCCGATGCAGGGGACACGGGTTCGTGCCCCGGTCCGGGAAGACCCCACATGCCGCGGAGCGGCTGGGCCCGTGAGCCATGGCCGCTAAGCCTGCGCGTCCGGAGCCTGTGCTCAGCAACGGGAGAGGCCACGGCAGTGAGAGGCCCGCGTACCGCAAAAAACAAACAAACAAACAAACAAAAATCCACTAATACTAAAATAACAGTAAGACGGATCACGGTGTTGCTTCCAGTAATGACAGGCCAGCTCCACTTCCACGATCTCAGAGCAGTTTCTCCCACTGTTGGACCGTTTGCACGCAGTGGTGGAGGATAAACAATTATTTTACTTTTCGCTATACTAAATGTAACTTTTCTTTCAATATCCTGCTGACTATTCTCCACATCTACTGAGAGATAAAATGTTCTCAGCTTTGAATAGGACATGAGCATAACAATGGCCCGATATGCTTCTTATCTCAATAGGAAAAAACAGGATCTTTTCTAGGGTTTTAGAATTGTTTTTTTTTTCCCCCAAAGGATCATCCCCTGTGCAGTTAGTGCATGAGGGTCTTTATTGAAAGCTAAATCCATCTGAGGACAGAGTCTAAGAGTCAAACCTAATCAAGGAGTTGCCAACATGCTCATCAATAAACAAGACCCTTAAATAGGCAACGTGTACCCCACCCAAAGCGATTAAATGTCACGTGTCATTCAGCTCCTTCCCAGCGCTCAATAGCTTTTTCTAGGAGTTTACCTGGATTCAGAAATCAAACTAATGAGACTCTGCGATCTAAACACAATTATCATCAGTACCACAGTAAGAAGGCTCCAGTTAACACGACACTGGCTTTTAAATCCACACACACGCACGGCGCATTACTCTAAATGGGGCTGTATTCACACGTCTGTCTCAATCAGTGATGCCCTTTGGAGCTACCACCTCAGAAAGCCAGATTCTCATCCCCATGATCCTGCCACGGACAGCCACCTAGGAATATCCTGACGAGGGTCAGTTTTGGGACCACAGCTGAAAATCAGTCACAAAATTTCATAATCATTCTTTAACCCTACAGAAAACATCTAGATTGATCAACCATGGTATTCTCCACACATGCCTCCAAATGATTAGGTCTATGCCCCCGCACCCAGACACAGATCACACACACACACGCAACACACATACCACACATGCACCACAAGCACACACTCATACCATATATACATATACACACTGCACGCACATACACACACAGGCACGTACATGTCCTTCCTTAAACGACTGTGATTTAATATCATCCAACATTTTCAAAAAATGTGGTGAAGATGTTCAAACACTTCCAAACGTATTTGGAACAAGAGCACCCTTCATAGGATGAGGCTCTTACTTCACAGGGGCCCCTCTGAAGGTGAAAGCACGTATTTGGATGGATAAGTTCTATCACGACTGCTCCAAACTCACTTCACCTCACAGTCCAAGGTTTTTCCTTGTCCCTACTTTTTACGTGAGGAAACAGATGTAAGTGCTATATTCCTGATGGATAGGACTGTATATGACCATATATTTATAGCAGTAAAATGCAGGTTCTAATAGTAGTTTGGGTCCCACTGTTCCTGTCTGAGTTTTCCCCAAGCTGCTTATGAAAATAAGGCAGTAAGTGAATTCTTCATGGAGGTCGCCTGATCCAACAGCAAATGAAAGCTATTTAGAATTTTTTGGAGTTTAAAAACTGTTTCTCCAAGTATTCTGAGTTAATTTTTTTAACTTAGTAAGTTGGTAAGTGGCCAAGATATTCCAGTGCTTGTGCTTGGTATGCACGGGGTCGGGACCCCTCTTCCCCTCCACGTCTGGAGAACAGACTGTCTACATCTCCCTCACTTAGTGAAACAAAGTCCTCACCTAACTCGGCTACAGGGAGGGTCTGGCACTTTCCCTGAGTCGTCCAAGCCATACCCGTCACCTGCACAGGGGGATGGTCAACCCCCTTCCTCACGGTTATCCAGCAAACATGAGAGGAGACTCTCGTTGGTCTGGGCAGCTGTGTCCCCCAGCACGTCACCTGCCAACAAGGTTGTTCCACGTTGTACGGGAAAAGCAAACACATCAACAGACTATGACAATTCAGAACAGCTAGACAAGGATAGAGATGAATGCTTTGCTCTTTGCCACTTTTAAAATTTTACTTTTTAAACCAAAGGAACAAATAGATCTTCCTAAGCTAATCACTCCTTCAGTTTGTCCAGTAACGGGTATTACCTAGTTTGATTTTTTTGCAGTTCAGAAGAATTCTGAGGATTTGCAAGATGGACAACGATCTAATGCAAAGAGTTGATCCTTGTCATTCACAGACTTCTCATTGGCCAAGTCACCTGTTTGCTGACATTTATTTGTAACCCCCCAAATCAACACTCGTGGCACTTTTGTGGTCATTCGTGGACATGCATAGAGTAGAAACGAATTTGTTGCCTGATGTGCATGTTCCCAGCTGAGGTCCACAAGACATCCCTGTGCCATCTTGTTTCAGCTCATACTGTAAACAAGGGTCCTGCCCATGGTCTACTTAGTGCCACATTTCCCACATCTTTGTGCTATTTGGTGATGATTTCATGGTTTAAAATGGCCCCTAAACATCACACTGAAGGGCTACCTAGTGCTACTAAGTGCAAGAACGCTGCGATGCACCTAAGTAGAAAAATGCGTGTGTTCCATGAGCTTCATTCAGGCATGGATTACAGTGTGTTGGCCATCAGTTCAATGTGAATGAATAAACAATAGATATTCAATAAGGTGGCCTTTAAACAGAAACACTGTTTCATCTACTGAAACATTTCATTATTGAAAGGCTTAAGGGTCATGAACATCAGGTAGACCCAAATTGGAATGACCTGGGTGAGCCTAGGAAAAATCAGTTAGCAATTCTGAGTCTGTTGCCTCATTTCTAAAATGGGAATAATACCTGCCCATGGGGTTTTGGTCTGTATCTCTAAGATAACATCCATAAATTTGGGAAAAAACATGGCCAACAATACGTTATCAATAGGACGTGCTCATCTTATACCTCCATGCTGACCCCCATTCCAGGTTAAACATTGACTACGTAGACACCAGCAAAGATGGACAAATCTCAAATATCAGAGCTACAGAAGCAGAGTCTGTATTCCTAAGAGTTTTCAAGCTGTGTTCGGAATTCAGAGCTATTAGCTGTGGAGAGGGCGGCCTGGGGCAGTGAGACGGGCAGGAAGAAGGGCCGTGACCACAGACCGAGTCCTGCACGAGAAGCGGGGGAGCAGCCTCACTGGCTTGATCATTCTCAACAACGTTAACATTTACTAGGAAGGAGCAATTCACTTGTTTACAGTGTAACAAGTCCCAAAACAAATGGCTCAGGGCAGAAAGGTCCAAATCAATAGGTCTCCCAGAAAACAAATCAGGCGATTTACCCGTGTGAGGACCACAGAAGAACGTGACCTCTGAGATCTCCACGTCTGGAGACACAGCTTCTAGCCCGGGTCGTGAGCTCGCCCCTGGGGCAGGTGTGCCCAGAGACAGTCAGGGGAAGCAAAGGCCTGCGGGGAGAGTGGTCAGAGTATATCTCCATCTTTGACCACAACCCACGTTTGCCAGAAATGTGGCTCAGTGGCCTGGGATGATGCTAAAGCATTGTAACAGTGATGGAGAGAAAGCACTGTGTATTACAAAAAAAAAAAAAAAAAGGTGAGTTTTAATTTAAAAAAATTTATTCCTAACATTTTGTAATAAAATACAAGAAAAGCAGTGACTTCAGAACTCACTAGGGTTAAAATTATAGCCATGATTTCCCAGAGCCAGGTTTGGAATCTAACGTACATGTAGGCACTGAGATGCTTTTATGATGAAGGTAAGTGAAAAATCAAGACCGTCTCACAGATTTTGATAACTAGTGCCTGAGGACAGGAAAAAAAAATCTTAGTTTGCATGTCCGCATTTAATTCATTGAAGAATTAGATCTTTTTCTTATGTGTATGGAAGAATTCCAATTCAGTAAATACTAAAATTTAGGGCCTAACGCTTCTGGGTGCCAAGAGGTCAAAGCTGGCCCTCGACCGCAGGTTGGAGCTGTCGGTAGGCATGCAGATGGTCAAGGGCCGAGTGGATGGATCTAGTCTCATAGAGCAGCTGGCCTGCGCACAAGACCAGCTCCAGGTGGAAATGGCTCCTGCATCCATGCAGTGGGAAGCTGGCTGCCCTGCTTGCGTGTGATAATTTTTCTCGTGTTGCCCAGACTGGAGAAGAGGGTTCTGTCTGAGGAACCATGGAATCCCAGGGACATGCCGATCAGAACTTAAGAACCTGGCAAGAAGGTTTCCATTTCACAATGAGGAGCTTCGGATGAAGGAAAGGGACGGGGCCATGGCCGCAGGATTCTGCAGTTGAAAAGGCGCTGGGAGATGACAAAGCAGCCTGTACGTTTCCTGCTGAGGACCCTGAGTTCTCAGGGCTTCTAGGCATCAGCGAGGGAGCTAGCGCCTCAGCCACCGTGGCCTCCACCACCCCATGGCACCACTCACCCTTAACGAGACCTTCTTGTTATCTGGCTTCCTCGCGTCCTGCAAGGAGCAGTGGAGGCAGGGACGGACATTTATAGAGAAGCAGCTAGGACTGTTCCAAGGAGAGTGCAGTTCTTCTCCTAATTGTTAGTGCTGCTAGAACTACATTTTTCTACTTGTGCCGAATGGACTATACTGTCCAGGCTACATCTCGAGAGAAATCATGCTAAAGAACAAGCCATCTTACTCCCCCAGCTCTTCTACATAAAAAAGCCCAAAGTTTATACTTCACTTTCAAATTGTTGTTTAAAACATGCTGCTTATGAATAAAAGTGGATGTAATCAGATAATCCACAAAAGGTGAACACAATGATTCATTCTCTTTTCTTTTTGTAATATTCCATAATGAGGTGCATTGTTCCACAGAGATCATTATCCACCGATGAGACTGTATTTCGCTTCAGTATAAAAAGCGCACTGGCCCCCGGTATGGGTAACGGCCGCTTGACAAATGTAAAGCTAACGGTCATCATAGCAGGGAGAGAAGCCCTTGCCTTGCTGCACAGCCTGGATGGCTCGCTGGCACAGCTGGCTGTGACACAAGCCGCGTCTCGTCATGAGCTTCTGTTGTCTTTGGGGGCGGGGGCTGGCTCCGCTAGCCCTGATCCTCCACCTAAAGCTCTTCCCCGCACATCTGGGGGGCCTCCCACCACGCCCCGTTCTCTGTTCTGCTTCCTTCACTGTACTCTTGGGCATCACAGCTCATGGCAGAGAGGCACAGCTGAACAGGGAGGACCCTCCAGGACTGGGAATTTCAAGGTGACTGGACAGAGAACGGTACAGATCAAAAGATCCTGGGGACAAAGGAAGTGGGAGAGATCAACAGCACCGAATATTGGTTGTGTCCACAGATCAGTGGAACTCCTGTATATTCTAGACAAGTGAGGTTAAATATAATTCACAATAGCCAAGACACGGAAGCAACCTAAGTGTCCACTGATGGATGGATAAAGAAGATGTAGTGTATATATGTAAACAATGGAATATTACTCAGCCCTAAAAAGAACGAAATAATGCCATTTCCAGCAACACGAATGGACCTAGAGATTATCATACTGAGTGAAGTAAGTCAGACAGAGAAAGACAAATATCATATGATATCACTTATATGTGGAATCTAAAAAAATGATACAAATGAACTTATTTCCAAAATAGAAACAGACTCACAGACTTAGAAAACAAACTTGTGGTTACCAGAGGTGAAAGGTGGTGGGGAGAGGGATAAATTATGAGCTTGGGATTGACATATACACACTACTCTATTTAAAATAGATAACCAACAAGGACCTACTGTACAGCACAGGGAACTCTACTCAATACTCTGTAATAACTTATATGGGAAAAGAACCTGAAAAAGAATAGATACATGTATATGTATAACTAAATCACTTTGCTGTACACCTGAAACTAATATATTGTAAATCAAATATACTCCAACATAAAAAATAAATAAATGAAAACAAAGAAAAAATAAAATCACCCCCATCTCCCCCCAAAAAAGAAGTCCTTTGTGAGGAAAATGGTAAAAGAGCCTTCGTGGGACCAAAATGAAAAGGTCCATTTGCTTGATGGCACATGAGTCTCTGTGCTTCTGCTTTGGAGAGCCAGGTCTTACAAAGCAGAAGTTCTGGGCGCTCATGAACAGAAACCTCTGCAGACCTGAGGGCGGGTGGGTTTCAGGGCTGGGTGTCGGGGCAGCAGAGGCTTGTGATGGGAGTAGCTTGGCTGTAGCATCAGGACACCGGAGGGACACCCGCCAGCTCCTTGTTCTGTTACCCACGTAGGTCCAGGGGCGGTCACTGTCAAGGTCACCTCTCATCCCTCTGCGGCTCTTTCTCCGGCTCTTTCCTGAGCCCTTTAAACACCTATGTGTTTCCCCTCATTAACACTCCTCATGCCCCCATCCCCCGCACTGCTCACCAGACAATGGGAATTTTGAAATGAACATCAATGAAATTCTAGAGATCCCCAAATTTCTAAAATCCAATTCCAAATAAGAAAAGGGAAATTTGGCTGTATGCTTAGCAATGAATCTTTAGGTGAAATTGAAGGAGCCAGCGCACTACTGGTCAGACCACCTCCGTGGAGTTTTTACCCAGGCAGTGTTCAAAATGCTTCCCTTTGATTAATGTCCGTTTCGATTATACTAATAAAGGATATGAAACTAAATCCCCAGCTGTCCCAAAAGGGCCGTAAGAAGTAACAGAGGTGCGTTCTCTGTGGTCTGAGGTAATGTAGTAAGTGAAGCATGTTTTTCACTTTGATGAACATTCCATTTAATTAAAAGTAAATATTAGGAGAGCCCTGTCAAGAATGGATGGAGCACGCAGGCCTATTTCAGCAGAAGATGTGGAACACTTATATAGACCTTTAGATCAGTTCAAGGCCCTGTGCTAGCAGCTGGGGATTTGCAGGTGAAAGTATCAGGCTGTTTCTTCTCCAGAAGCTACTCATCTGTCCAGGGAGAGAGATATATAGAGTCTATCAAGATGCTGGATGTAGAGGGATTTTTCAAGAACATTTTACTTCAAACCAGGAAACTCACAACGGTGGTCCTTCGATTTCACCTAAGGGTTTTGATTACAGACTTTATCCAAAGCATCACATTCATTAGTCAATCTTTCTGGAAGACAAGTCTATGCAGTGATCCCGGACACAGAAGTATCTCCAGGCTGCACTGAATCATACCGTCTGCCTTTGTGAGATTCCTTTCGTTTAGGGGAGGCTGACTGTACTTTCAGATCCAACCTTTGAGACATTTTTGTGTCATTTTAAGGGAGTGGCAGCCTGATGTCTCATGTCTAGTGCTGGCCTCGTGGCTTTTTCTGGGACCCTCTTATAAATGCCAAGGAAGGAGGTTCTCTGTCTCAGTGGTGGTCATGGCACTTGCTGGCCCCACTGAGCAGGTGCATTCCCTGTAAATAGGAAAGCCTGTCTGATTGGTCTCCAGCACCCACAGTGAGTGGAGGGAGTTGGGTTGTTGGAATGATAAGGGTCTCCCGTCCCTCAAGGCCTCGTCTTGAGGCCTCCTGGTCACTGCTGGCCTCTTTGTGTCCTGCTTCCCGCTCTCCTAGCTTGTTCTGTATCCTGACTAAAGGGAACCCCATTCCACTCCCTGCCCATTACAATTTCAACACGTTTCCTGCTTGTTGCAACCAGTGACACCACTTCATCTTTGCCCCCTCCCAGTCTGCTACCCCAGACTGAGGCAGCCCTGGCCCCTGTCTCACTGCATTGATAGATAAGCAGGGTGTCGTTGAATCCTTAAGCTCAGTAGACACAAAATAAACGGACAATAAGCCATTTACATAGACTGGAGCTTAAATCTTCGAGCTGTGTGTCATCCCTCTGATCAGAGGAGCTGCACCTTCTGAGTTGGGAAAACAGAAACAGACATCCGGGGACCATGGAAACTTCCCAGGAAAGTGCTTAAGAGGATGACCATGAACCCAGTCCTTAATCACAGCTCATTATTACCTCAGTATATCTTGTCCACTTCATAACCCCCCTATCTTTTGGAAATGGAGGTTTTCAATAGAAGGAGAGATGGTCCACAGGGGTTGGGGCAGTGTTCAGGATGAAGAAGGAAACACACGTGCTGGAGCATTGAAGGGCCCCATTCTTCCGAGTTTTGTGTGTTGGGATAGGATGAGCTCCGGAGCCAGGGTGGAATTCCTCAACAGCTACACAAAGAGTGGGGACACCAGCACCCTTGTTTACACGGAGGCAAAACCATCCCCTCCCCTGCATCGGCATGCCTTCACTTGACTTCCCCTTTTGATGTCTTAGTGCAAACTTGGCCATAGCAAGGCTGGTCTCAGCTTCTTCCTCTCCCAGGGAAAAAACCTCATGTGCCTTTGACCCAGAACTTACGCAACGTTTCCGTCTGACCTGAGCAGCTCTGAGAGCTGGGCGATTGGACCAGCCATTCCCCTCCAGGTACTTGAAAGGCCTGGATGGATGGTTCTCAGGCTTCCCCAGCTTCTAGATTCCATGATTCTGAGTTCTTACTTGATAGCCTACATGTATTGTACTTCACTTTTCTTTAGGAAAGTGATTTTTTCCTTCTATCTATTCAAAATGGGTTCTCCTGTATTATCAGTTCATAAACAGTAATGATCAGATTTTTAGTTAGATTGTTAGTTAACATCCCCAAATTATAGATTTTTTAAAAAGACTCATGGAATAGAAGATTTGCTGAGAATCCTGTAGATAGAAGAGGTTGGGTCAGCTGTCACCCCAGGTCTGACTGCCTCGAAGGCTCAACTTTTCATCTGCTAATCTGCCTTGTCTAGTGCTATGACCCAGTCTTGTGTCAAAATAATCAACAAACAAGGTGATTTCCAAAGTTCTAATGTAGCTAATTCATGTCACCAGGTCCAGCATTGTGAGTTTAAATAAGATTATTGAGATAATAATTGGCACCAATAGAAAGTTTCTTAATAAAATATAGATGCATTTTGTGGAACATACACTGTTCAGAGCATAGTGTGTCATCACAGAGAAAATCACTGAGATAAAGGGAGAAGCCGCTTTCCCCAAACCCTCTTCTGACAGTTCCCTGAGTCTGAACCACACAATTTAGGCCTTGATGCTGGGCTGTCTACGTTACCACCTTCGTGTAGATGCTCATCTCCCTAACAATGTCGAGGCAACACCGAGGGCAAAGACAACCACTTCTATTCCTCATAGAACACAGCAAGGTCTGGGCATTTTTAAGAACCAAAAAAACTTTCAGGCTGGAAAAGGACTATAGAGTTAATCATCTAATCCAGTGGTTTTCAAAAATTTTCTAATCAGGACCTCTTTACACTTTGAGAAGTTACTGAGAACATCAAAGAGCTTTTGGTTACGTGTTTTGTTTATGTGTTTATATTCTGGTTACACATATAAAAGTTAAATAAGAAATTTAATATATATTTATTGATTTATTTAAAATAAAACCTATTATGTGTCAAAATAATTAAAATATTTTATGTAAAATAGGTATATCTTCCAAGACAAAAAATAAATTAGTAGAATGGCATTGTTATAAGTTTTTCAAATCTCAATAATATCTGCCTTTATAAAAGAAAACTGGATTCTGACATCTGCTTTTGCCTTCAATTTGTTACAATGTATTATTTTAAGTATATGAAGGAAATCTGCTTCATGCATTTATGTAGTTGGAAAAGGGGGGCACTATTTTAATTACTTTTTAAAATAATTGCACTCTTCTTTGATACTACATCAAAACTTGACAAGGTTATTTGGAATATGGACTCTAAAACTAAATTAATGAATTTTTCATATGCATGAAAGACTGAAAGGGTAAAAGGTAAATAAAATCTTGGTATTATTATGAAAATAGTTTTGACCTTCCAGACCTCCTATTAAAGGTCAGGGGTGCCCCCAGGGTCCTCAGAAACACTTTGAGAACTTCTGGTTGAATCTACTTATTCAACAAATGTGAAATTAGGCTCAGACATGCTGAATGACTTCTGCAGACTCTCAGGGTGAGTTGTTTTAAACATAAAACCTAGTAAGTACTGCTGCTTAACCAATGGTCTTGCAGTCTAAAACATCTTTGACCTGGTGCCCAGAAAGGACTAATAATCTTCCATGTTCCTTCTTTCAGAGCCTGAGCCTTGGTGAACAAGACCTTGACTCTTCCAAGCTCCTCCAAAGGACAGACTGATCTCAAGGACGTCTCCATACTGAAGGCATGCCCATGATGGTCTCATTTGTTCTTTTATACCTTAATTCCTGCAACCAGCTTGCATTGAGTAGCACCACTGAGGAGCTCCAAGTCAGGTCTGCTTTAGTGAATCACCCACAGATGCCCAAGGAGGAAAAAGAGAATCATCTCTCCTGAAATTTCATCCCAGCCAGCTCCCCACAGGCATGGGGTGGGTGGGGGCACAAGTCTATAACTTCTCTTCATGGTTTGGCAGTTACAGAGACATACCTCACATGTGGACACCCAAGTTACCTCTAGACCATGCCACTGTGTATGCTGTACTTTCAGGGAACGGTCTTTGTTTTTGCCCTTTATCTTTTCTTATCTCTTGCTAAACATAGGATCAAAATAAGGCCAAGCAATCAAAGTAACGATGAGAAGCCAGAGTGAAAAAGTTTGAGGTTTGAAAGACTATTCACTTGTACATATTTTTAAAAAGAAATACAAAAAAAAACCCCTAAGAAATATACTATAATAGAATCAAATATTTTTCTTTTTCTTATCTCCCTTTTCTGATCCAAGAAATTCCCCTGGGCAAAGCAGTAATTTTAAGCTGATTTCCTGTAAGTGGGCTACATTATTACTTAAGGTTTTGTTGGTACTTGCTAATACCATCTATGGTACAGTAATAATGAATATTTTGATCCAACAAATTTACTAAAAGTTACAACACAATTGTCTACATCTCTATTGCTAGGCCTTATATATATATATATATATTTTTTTTTTTGCTAGGCCTTATATTATGTGAGGGAATATGAGATGGTGCATTTCTGTAAAATGAATTTAAGTAACTTCTCTTTCTTATTAGAAAGCATACCAAGGACTTGAGTGGCACAAGCCACAGCAGGGACATGTCCTAAGAGGGCCTTCTATGTGCCCAATGATATGAAAAGGCAGCACTATATTTCATTTCAGAGAAACTTTGTTCAGTTAAAGATCATCATCAGCACCATCATCAACTTCATCATCACCATCATCATCATCACCACCACCAGCATCATCATCATAATCGTGTCATGACCATCATATCATCACAATTAACATCACATCATCATATTATTATTATTTTCGTCATTATCACCACTCATAATCTTCATCATCATCTTCATCATCACATCATCTTCTTTATCATCATCATCATCACCAGGTTCACCATCACCATCATCATCTTCATCATGATCACCAGCATCACAGAAACCAAATCGTGCCCTCTTTACTCTATGCCAGGCAGCATGCTAAGCTTTTGATAATACAATTTGCATCTTCACAATAACCTTACTAGACAAATTTTGTTATTTCCCATTTTTCAAATGGAAATAGGCTTAGGGAGATAGATAACTTGTCCAAGGTAACAGCTAAGTAGAGGTTGAACAAGGATTAAACTCAGATCTTTGTGACTCTGAAGCTGAGTCTTAACCACCATGTGACACAAAAGAACTCTGTGTTCTGACTTAAAGGGTGATTCTCTGTCCTACCACAAAATAAGATTTCAGAGTTTGAAAACTATGTTATGGATTTTATGCACGGCATGTTTTGGCTTCTTCATTGGTAAATGCATTATACATAATGAAACTTAGGCATATCAGTACTCAGTGCAAATATATGTACCGGCAGACCTCATTCTATTGTGCTTTGCTTTCTTGCACTTCACAGATATTGTGTTTTTTTAATAAATTAAAGGACTGTGGCAACCCTGCATCGAGCAAGTCTATTGGTGTCATTTTTCCAACAGCATCTCCTCACTTTATGTCTTTGTGTCACATTTTGGTAATTCTTGCATTATTTCAAACTATTTCATTATTATTATATTTGTTATGGTGATCTGTGATCAGTGATCGTTGATGTTACTACTAGAATACACTGAAGGCTCAGATGATGGCTAGCATTTTTTAGCACTGAAGACTTTTAAATTAAGGTATGGATATTGCTTTTTTAGACATAATGCTATTGTGCACTTATCAGACTACGGTATAGTGTAAACATAACTTTTATATGCATTGAGAAACCAAAAAATTCGTGTGACTAGTTTTTTTGTGATACTGTCTTTATGGGGGTCTGGAACGGAACCTGCAACATCTCTGAGATGTGCCTGTAAATAAAATGCACATCTCACACTCCTTGAAGAGGCCATTTTTCAGCATGACATAACCTGAATGAGGCTCAACTGTGACAAAGAGCAGGGCTTCTTGGGAGCTCTAGTTGGTCATGCAAGTTATTTTCTTTATTTTTATAGTACACAGTCCCCACAGACCTCCAAAAACGGAACATCCCAGGACTGCTTGGAAAGCCATAAGTACTTGGTCTGAGGCTAGCACAGGGGAGGCACTGTAGGAGGCGGTGCAGAAATAGATGTGTAGAATTAATGACACACCCACGTACAGTGGAAACCTATTAGTCCAAATGTCACGTGACTGCACATCTCGGTGTCTATTTCCTTCCATCCCATCTTCCAAAGCTGCAAGCCTGTGGGAGGCTGATCTAGCTTCTGTCATTGAGGTGACAAGTACTCAGGTTGTTTCCCCCAAACGGGTATGGAATTCAAAATCGGTCATGTATAAAAAGAAACAAACCTGTTCTGACCAGCTTCCTAACCTGACCTTTGCAGGTGAAGACTTTATCCTGGTAAGAGGAAAACGTGCTGATTGACTCACGAACTGACCTTCTTCATTCCCTTGAGGGGACCCACTCTGTGTCACATCACAGTGTCTATGGAATCCTCTCCCTTTTGTTCTTCCAATAATTCTTATTCTTCCTATGACCTTTCTCCTGTAACAGACAATAACTGCAAGAAAGGCAGAGAGGTTGGTTTCTTATCCTAGACTGTCTATTGGTTGTCAACATCAGGACTATTTTCTTTCCTTTTTTTCCCCCATGTTTTAATGGTAGCTCTTTAATAGTCTTTATTTTTAACTTAATTTTATTTTTTTAAACTTTTAATTTTATATTGGCGTATAGTTGATTTACAATGTTGTGTAGTTTCAGGTGTACAGCAAAGTGATTCAGTTATACATATACATGCATCTATTTTTTTTCAAATTCTTTTCCCATTTTGGTTGTTACATAATATTGGGCAGAGGACTATTTTCTTTAAACAGGTTCCTGTGTTTGCCTGACTCCTTCCCAAACTGGAAAGAGATCTTATAGAATTGAGGTGCTGTGGAGTCAACAAGGCCGTAGTTCCTGGCTATATACCTCCCAGCTGGTTGAGCAGATTCTTGGACCAGACGATTCATGGGGGAATTTTTCCCACAGTTGATACCTAACAAGACAGAAACTTTCATAAACCACAATTTCTCTTTTGCTACATTGATCTTAGCCTGTGTCAATGGGTGAAAAATACAGTTAAACCACAAGGATATACTGAGAAGTAGGGCTCCAAGAAAATAACTGAAGATATTTAGTACCAAATCAGAAAAACTGCATCACTGCCTAGGAATATGACTTTTGATTTCCAATAAAATGACTTGCTCTGATTCGGTCTCATGTCAGCTTAACCTGTAGTTTTTTTTTTTTTCCCCCTTGAGTTTCACTTGTTACCTTTTTAATATATTTAAAAGAGGGCCCTGGATTTCCCTCTTCTTGTCCCCAAACTATCCGTATTAGTTTGCTCAGGCTGCCATGACAACATACCACAGACTGGGTGGCTGAAGCAAAAGAAATTTGTTTGCTTTCTCACAGCTCTGAAGCCTAGAAGTCCAAGACCATGGTGGTGCTGGCAGCTTTGGTTTCTCCTGAGGCCCCTCTCCCTGGCTTGCAGGTGGCTACCTTCTTGCTGCGTTTTCACATGGTCTTTTCTCTCCAAGTGTTCATTCCTGGGGTTTCATTGGGTGTCTAAATTTCTTCTTCTTTATTTTAAAATTTCTTCTTCTTTATTTTAAAATTTCTTCTTCTTATAAGAACATCATTGACATTGGATTATGGCTCACTTTAATGGCCTTATTTTACCTAATCACCTCTTTTTTTTTTTTTTTTTGCAGTACGCGGGCCACTCACTGTTGTGGCCTCTCCTGTTGCGGAGCACAGGCTCCGAACGTGCAGGCTCAGCAGCCATGGCTCACGGGACCAGCCGCTCCGCGGCATGTGGGATCTTCCCGGACCAGGGCACGAACCCGTGTCCCCTGCATCGGCAGGAGGACTCTCAACCACTGAGCCATCAGGGAAGCCCCTAATCACCTCTTTAAAGGCTCTATCTCCAAATACAGTCACATCCTGAAGTACTGGGGTTTGGCTTTAATTTTGAGGGGACACAACTGAGCCTGTAGCACTATTTCTCTAACAGTCACCCACATCAAAGGAAACCAGACTACATCTACTTAGTGGCTGGGGGGAAGAGGGAGCTTAAGTGATCCTCGACTTACACTTTCTTTCATATTTCACCTCCAATCTGTGAGTACATTCTGAAGGCTTTAATTTCAAAACATCCCCTGAATCTAACTCTCTCTTTTTGTTCCTTCCTCCTCTCCCTCCTTTCACCTCACTTAATATCTCCTACCCTGGTCCAAGTCACCATCACCTTGCCCCTACCTGGTTGTTGTGATTCCAGTTCTACCCCCTAAAATCTATTCTCCATGTACAAACACAGTGATCTTTTAAAAAATGTGAATCAGATCACGACAAACTCCTGCTTCAAAGGATCCAGTAGCTTCTCATGAAACTTAGAATAAAACCCTAACTCCCTATCAAGCACTCCAGTCCCTTCCGGGGTGTGGCCCCTGCTAGTCCAACACCCTCTCACACTGTTTCCCTCTCCCCATCCCCAGCCCCACTCCACTGTCTGCCTCCGAAGTCTAAGGATCTTTACTTCCGATGTTACCTCTGCCTGGACCAATGTTTCTGGACCTGATCCCCACCCCACATGGGCCACATGCTATTCAGATGTCCACACCTTAGAGAAGAGGCTTCTGGCCGCCGGCTCTCAAACGGCCTCCTCCCCAAACAAACCATCATTCCCACTCCCCTTATTCTGCTTCACTGACTCGCAAGTCCTTAATTCTATCTGACATTACGCTGTTTGTTTCCTTGCTTTGTTGTTGTTTGTCTCCTCTTCCAGGACGTAAGCTCCTCAGGGCAGATATTTTGCCTTCCATGTTTACAGCCGTGGCCTCAGCTGTGAACGCTATCTGGCACTTAGCAGGAACTCAACAAGGACTGCTGAAGTGACCAAGATGAGCTAAAGGAGACAGAATGCTGGCATGAACTCTGCACATACTCCTCCCTCAGTCCGTGAGGCAGACTCCACGCAGGCCCACACTCTTCAACCCGCCTCCTTTATCGTGACACTCCTCAAGGACACCATGGCCACCCTAGCTTTGCCCAAATCTACCGATGTGACCTCATTTCCCATTCGTCCCCAAGCAGATCTCTCTTCCGAAAACTCCCGGCTGATCCTTCCCTGGCTGAGACACCTGTGCATTCACCTTGGCACTTCATAATACAGCCCTCCTTCTTTATCCACATTTTATTCTGAACGGGTTCGTAAGCTCCTCAGAGGGAGGACCTACATGCGATCAGTTCTGTTAAAATGCCTGTTTTGAAAACGTGACTTTGTTCCAATGACATGGATGTATTAGGGAATGATCTGAGCATGACACTAATTTCATGTTTGCTTATGTGTGACTTTGTTGGTGAGAATTGCTAGATGAATGTAGAAAACTGTGTGCAGCTGCATCGAGGCTGAAGGAACACACGAAACACACACACACAGCCCCAAACAGCACTGCTACTCCAGTCCGCCACCTGTTGTGAACCACACCCACCCATGACCTGTGTCATGGTCTTCCGTCTGATTTCAGATAATGCTCTGTCCATCTCCATGGTAACTCACAAGCTACCACCCTCCTAGTGCCCACCACCCCAGACAAGCTCCTGGTCTTTCTCAAGGTCAAATACCATATAGACTATAGTTTGCATGTCCTTCTTAACCATTTAACATGTGTAAAACCGTTCTACCATTTTTAGTAGGTTCTTGTCTTTCTGTGTCACTGGCAGAGTATTTGAGTGTTTTGTCCACAACTCCATTTTCCCCATAAACCCTGTAGCTTTTATTGTGTGATTTTGCATAATGTGCTGATTTTTAGGAATGCACATTATTTGTTACAGCAAAACATCTGCACATTTCTTAACTATGTGCCCCCATTCTACGTACTTTGAAGGGATGGGCATCATCAAACACTCTTTCTTGAATATATGATACAAATGAACTTATCTATGAAACAGAAACAGATTCACAGACATAGAGAACAATCTTGTGGTTGCCAAGGCGGCAGGTGGCGGGGGGGCAGGGAGGGAGGGACCGAGAGTTTGGGATTAGCATATGCAAACTATTATGTATAGGATGGATAGACAACAAGGACCTACTGTCTAGCACAGGGAACTATATTCAATATCCTGTAATAAACCATAATGGAGGCACTTCCCTGGTGGTTCAGTGGTTAACACTCTGCACTCCCAATGCAGGGCGCCTGGGTTCAATCCCTGGTCAGGGAACTAGATCCTACACACCGCAACTAAAAGATCCCGTGTGCCACAACTAAGACCTGGCACAGCCAAATAAATAAATTAAATAAATAAATATTTTAAAATAAAAACATAATGGAAAAGAATATGAAAAAGAATATATATATGTATGTATGTATAACTGAATCACTTTGCTGTAAAACGGAAACTAACACAACATTGTAAATCAACTGTACTTCAATAAAATAAATTAAGAAAAAGAAAAATTGAAAAATATTGGACTTGAATGTGATTCTATTCATTTGCATTGTACAAATACCATATATTTGTAGCTTTTGCTATTTCTTAGAAAGCATGATACAAAAAAACTTGAAATAATAGGTAAAATGCACATATTCCTATAACCAAGTGTAGCTCCCTGACCTGCACTCTTTCTGCTGGACCTCAGTTACTATCCGAGTTCCATGATGAATCAGCTTTTGCAGGGATTTTTGGTGGGTGGCATGGATCTTGCTTAGTCTCTGTTTTCTCATTTCTCAAATGGGGATGATAAAAACAGAAACTGCATTGTTAGGAAAATAAAACAAGATATATATTAAAGCAATTTAACATCTAATGTATTATTTCACTGCATTTCCCTATAACACGATCTGAATTTACGTCGAAGCTGGAGGAATCATCTGGATAGATGCCAAAAGTGGGGCAGCTCTTGACCACACTTTATCCAGCTCTTAACCTCTTTCCAACCCGTTCTTGTTCTAAGTTCCATTTCTGCCCAGTAATATGTGTAATTTCCAGCGATGCTTTGGCTTCTCAGCCTTTAAAAAGGGTGCATTAGGAAATGACAACCAGACATGCTGTCAAGTGGTTTGCCCTTTAATATTTGTTCTCGAGAACAAAGGAGAGAAAAAGCTAAGATTCAAGAAAACAATTGGATTGGGTTGATGTCAAGGGTCTCTTCTAACCAAGGGCAGCCAGACAAGGTTGCTGGCTTTGCCATTTATTCCATTAAACTACACGAACCGTTGGCCCGTGCCCGGCTTCCTTACTCAAGGGGTGGAAATGACCACCTCATACCTGATTTGACTTCTTCCCCATTTGTGCTCGCTGTTGAATTTGAGTGTCCCAAGTGGGAGATGTGCCTTCTGAGGACAGAGTGAGTTCAAGCCAGAACAGGCAGGTGACCCCAGGCGAATGAAACAATGCTGCTAGGGGAGGGTGGTGGCTGGAGGGGGGGACCTGGCCAGGCGCCAATAGAGAAGATTCATAAGAAAGGGTGAGAATATCCTCAGGTGTCGTCTGTTAAACAAATGCCTGGCATTTTCTAAATACACTTGCCTTCCATAAAGTGAGGCTGAAAGGGAAACATGGTGGCAATTCCAGCCTGGTACCCTTCCAAAGATCCCACCAGAACCTCACAAAACGTTGCTACACTAAGGGGTTGATTGGGGTGAGCAGGTGTCAATCAAGGGCAACCCACTGAGAACCCAGATTCTAATTTTCTCTTCTTTCGACAATGATGACTCTAACAGGGGTCCTACCATGATGTGATAGCCTCACACTTTTCTTCTGTTATTTGGTTATGGACTGAGCTGATAGAAGAGCAAATGCAGGAGCAAGACAAGGCAAAGCCGTTGGGGACCAAACCCCAAATCTGTACTGACTTGCTTTGTAATCTGGAGGATATAGATACATGGGTGAGTCTGGTTCAAGAGGGTTTCAAGATCTTGGGAGGAAATGTGTCTTCAAATATCACGCTTCATTTCTCTGCACCAGTCCTGAAGATGGACCATAAACTCCAGCACCTGTTCGTCCCAAGACTGTGATGCAACACGTCAAGCAGAGGAGTAAAGGATGCTTAGCTTGTGCCGAGCGGCCAGCTCAGTGCCCTTATGGAGCAGATCAATGTTCTGCATATTATAGTTTGTGAAACCTTTCTGCTAATCAAGATAAATTATTACCACTATTGGACTTTTTTAAGAAAAAGCCCAATCATTTATTCCATAAATCGGGTCTCATAATTCATCAGGAAGTGATTTCTCTTCTCTTAGTCAGACTTTAATTATACTACATTAGAGTTCACCACAGAATACATCTTTCCTTTATCAATTTGTGGATCTCAGCCACAATTAGTTTTGCTTGAGCCTTATGAAAATAACACTGTGCTTTTCACAATATGTTTTCGTATATTTATCTCATGGGCTCCATAGGAAAACTGGTAAAGAGAGCAGATAATACCACTCTGATTTTGCGGATTGGTATTTGCGATTTTGCAGGTGGTGAAACAAACACGGAGAAGTTAAGAGGAATAAAATAATACTACAAGCTTTCATCTGGTATAGAAACCAGGTGTTCTAACTCACATGACAATCGTTTCTTCTGTATTATTTTAAGTGTTTATCAGGTTGCCTCTTAAGTGTGAAAGCATCATGAAACCAAAGAATTTGCAAGCACTGGGCTGTAAAAATCCTGGAAACATCTAGTTTCTGTTCTGGAAACTATGATGGGACTGAACAAGCACGCTGTAGTCAGGAACGGCAGGTGGAAGATGAAAAGAAAGAAAAAGATGAAGGGGGAATGTTCTCCCCAGAGGACACGAGAAAGTGGGCGATGAGGCTCCCTTGGCGCTCCAAGCCCTGCCTGACTTGAGGTGCAGGCCTGTGCCCAGCACCCAGACACCTGCTCTGTCCTCTGTCTCCTGACCCACGGGGCTGGGGAGTGGCTAAAAGTTTGTCTATAGAGAAAGCACAACAGATCCGATTAAGGGTCAGAAGGATTTGTGTAAACCAGAGTCCAGCAATTCTAAACAACGAGAGGGCTCAAATGCCCTCCCTACCTGGGCAGAGGTCTCCCTCGCCTCTGTGCCCAGCCCTGCTTCACCACTGAATGGAAGGAATTTTATCAAAGCTTAATCTGATCTCAAACATCCTTACTGTATTTCCGCCACACACACACACACGCACACACGCACGCACGACTGTGAAATACAAGGGCCTTGATTTTCAATTTATCTAGAGTAGATAAATCTGCTCACCCTGTTATAAATATAGATACAGATCCAATAAAACCTATTAGCTGGGGGTTCCCTGGTGGCACAGTGGTTAAGAATCCACCTGCCAATGCAGGGGACATGGGTTTGACCCCTGATCCAGGAAGATCCCACATGCCGTGGAGCAACTAAGCCCATGCGCCGCAACTAGTGAAGCCTGCGCGCCTAGAGCCCATGCTCTGCAACAAGAGAAGCCACCGCAATGAGAGGCCCGTGCACCGCAACGAAGAGTAGCCCCTGCTCTCCGCAACTAGAGAAAGCCTTCATGCAGCAATGAAGACCCAACGCAGCCAAAACTACATAAATAAATTTATTTAAAAACCCCACAACCTATTAGCTGACATTTGCATTTTTATCCAAGAATAAGTCCCGCTGACATCCCACTGTAGAGGTGGGCCAGTGCCAGGCTGTACACTGCAAGCCTTGACTATACATATTTTACTTCAGAAGCACTCTTATTCTTATTTGGATGACACTACCTCCGGCTCGTGTTCCTAGGAAACGTGCAGAGCTCTCAGCCGATAGGTGATCGGATCCATGACCCCCTCGTGACTTGCTCTTTCCTTTCCCGCCCTTTCTTCCATCCCTCCCAGTGCATCACCTTCCAAACCACCTGTAGATTTCCCTATGAAATACATAACTTGTGAAACATCCATCTGTTAAGTGGGGCAGAAACCTATACCTTTCTCTGGGTCTTTCTCATTTGCTGCCAGAAGACTTTCTGCAGCTCAACTTTGTGTTAAGGGAAGAGAAACTAACAATTAGCAGCCTTCCTGCAGTAAGTCAGACTCTCACGAATATTTTCACATTGACTCTGAAAAACACCTCGTGTAATTAAGCTACAAATGGAGAAACTGAGGCTCAGACAGGTAACGTACATCCATGAATCCACCCAGTTCATGAGCCTCGTCTTTTTGAGTCTCAGCATCCCCCACATGGCCTCTGAACACTCCTGGGTCGAGATCCTCAATGTCCCAGCTTTAGACTTCCAGAACCGACGTGCTGACTGCTGGGCTTGCTGGCAATAACCGCCCTCAGCCGCCCTCTCCCTGCCTTTTCCTTCCTTTATCTTTTCTCCCTTCCTGTGTCTTGACAAAGACCTGTTTCAGGCAAGAGACTAATTTTTCTTTTTGCCAGGTAGAAGCCACCAGGGAAGACTGCATTTAGAGGCAGATAAGACATCTTTTCCATTAAATAAAGCTGTCTGAATTCATCTTTGGGAAAGGCGTTTCTCTCTAACTAGGTAGAAGCACCCGTTTTTTCTGTAGCTCTCACACAGGATCAGAAAGAGGGTAGAAATCCACTTGTCTCCTACCTGAATTCACAGGCAGAGAATGAAGCCAAGAGAGATATTTTCAAGGGCTTGTGAGATAAACTCTCCGGGCAACCCCATTACCTGCCCAGAGCTGAGCAAGCGAGCACACGCATACACCCTCCTCAATGCAGACCCACGATCCAGATGCCACCACAGCAGCCCGGTCTGGGATTCTTTAGAGGCAGCTGCGTGAGAAATGAGAACCAGGGCTCCTACCCCAGAACACAGCAAGCCCCTAGAGGATACCCGATAAAATTCTAGGGGGTCCACAAACCTTCCGAAACCATCTAGAAAATTGGGTGTATGCGTGTACTCATAAAGTATCTGTGGACAGTGCCTTGGCATTCATGCAGCTGCCACCCAGGAAAGGGTCTGAGGCAGAGACCAATGCTTGGGTCAGGCAGAAGCTCCTCTCCTCCACTGCGAAGACAAATACAAAACAGAATCTTTGCAACACAGACATATAATCCTCTACAAGCTGAAGGAAACATTCAGGAGAGGATCAGGATTCTCTGATATACAAATTTTCTCAAATATCTCAGAGGGGAAGTAGGAACACCAGATGTTAGCAGAAGTAATTATTTGTGCAGTTTGTCTGTTGTCAGGTAATCTTTTCAAAAGCAATTTGATGATCTCCCTGGCTAATAGTTGCTCTGGGTTAATTAATAGGTTAATTGATATTTTTCATTCTCTATCAGATGGAAGCTTCTGTCCTACAGAAAGCTGGATTTGGTTTCCTAAAATGAATTGTATGCTTGTCTTTGAAGCACAAAACCAGAAAATGGCCTCTTGTAAAGTGTTTGAAGAGAGAAAGCCTCATTTCTCATTAGCTATCGAGCTGTACTCACATGCTGTTCTGGGTGAACACCAACATTGTATGTAAGAATCGGAGATAGTAACAACAGCTAATGATCATTTTGAGCTTCACCATGGGACTTTCAACACCCTCGGACACCCTATGAATCTTAGGGTGACCCTACACATGGCTATGCTCTAGGATCTAAGTAACCCAGTTTTATCATTAATGTGCTTAAATAATGGAGGCACATATCAAAACATGCCTCCTTCAGAATTCCTTGGCCATCCACTGGTTAAGGATTCTGCGCTTCCACTGCAGGGGGCATGGGTTCGATCCCTGGTTGGGGAATTAAAAAAAAAAAAGACATGCCCCCTTTTTTCCACTGAGATGAAATTTAGATACAACAAAATGCACAGATCTTAAGCACACATTTCATTGAGTTTTGACAAATGTATATACTTATTTGGGTATATACAGTCAAATGTATATAAGCAAATCAAGATTTAGGACATTTTCAGCATCCCCCAAATTTCCTCTGTTTCCCCTTCCAAGTCAATTCCACCCTGACTTTCCTACAGGCAACCACTGTTTTGATTTCTTTCACTGCTCTTGAACTTCTTATATACCAACTTATGAGCATGTACCTTTTCGTCTGGCTTCATCCATGCCAGACATGAGGTTCATGTCTGAGATTCACCCTCAGTGCAGTATGCATTGAACATTGCTTACCAATAGTAGTTCATTGGATGGATATAGCACAAGTTCTTTTTCCATTATCTTCTTGAAGGATATTTGGGCCCTTTCCAGTTTGGGGGTACTATGAATAAAACTGTAATAAACACTCCTGTACAAGTCTTTTCAAGGACTTGGGTTTTCACTGCTGTTGGGTATATACCTAGGAGTGCAATAGATTTCATTTGAGAGCTCGGTACTTAGCTTTAGAAAAAACTTTCAGACTGTTCTCCAAAGTAGTCCTCATACCTACTGTACACCTCCACCAACCATATATGGGAGTTTGTGTCATTTCACATTCCTGCTAACATTTGTCACTGTCAATCTTTTTGATTATAGCAATTCCAGTGGGTTGAGAAATGGTATCGCAACATGGTTTCAACTGCCATTTCTTTTTTTTTTTTTCAGTACACGGGCCTCTCACTGTTGTGGCCTCTCCCATTGCAGAGCACAGGCTCCGGACGCGCAGGCCCAGCGGCCATGGCCCACGGGCCCAGCCGCTCCACGGCATGTGGGATCCTCCCGGACCGGGGCACGAACCC